>NC_045714.1:13674564-14874564 GCF_009834535.1 Camelus ferus | reverse complement strand
GGCCACCGTCCCACCAGCCCCCGTGTGCCCCGGGCCGGGGGCCACCGTCCCACCAGCCCCCGTGTGCCCCGGGCCGGGGGCCACCGTCCCACCAGCCCCCGTGTGCCCCGGGCCTGGGGCCACCGTCCCACCAGCCCCCGTGTGTCCCGGGCCGGGGGCCACCGTCCCACCAGCCCCCTGTGTGCCCCGGGCCTGGGGCCACCGTCCCACCAGCCCCCGTGTGCCCCGGGCCTGGGGCCACCGTCCCACCAGCCCCCGTGTGCCCCGGGCCGGGGGCCACCGTCCCACCAGCCCCCGTGTGTCCCGGGCCGGGGGCCACCGTCCCACCAGCCCCCGTGTGCCCCGGGCCTGGGGCCACCGTCCCACCAGCCCCCGTGTGCCCGGGCCGGGGGCCACCGTCCCACCAGCCCCCGTGTGCCCCGGGCCGGGGCCACCGTCCCACCAGCCCCCGTGTGCCCCGGGCCTGGGGCCACCGTCCCACCAGCCCCGTGTGCCCCGGGCCTGGGCCACCGTCCCACCAGCCCCCGTGTGTCCCGGGCCTGGGGCCACCGTCCCACCAGCCCCCGTGTGCCCCGGGCCTGGGGCCACCGTCCCACCAGCCCCCGTGTGTCCCGGGCCGGGGGCCACCGTCCCACCAGCCCCCGTGTGCCCGGGCCTGGGGCCACCGTCCCACCAGCCCCCGTGTGTCCCGGGCCTGGGGCCACCGTCCCACCAGCCCCCGTGTGCCCCGGGCCTGGGGCCACCGTCCCACCAGCCCCCGTGTGCCCCGGGCCGGGGGCCACCGTCCCACCAGCCCCCGTGTGCCCGGGCCGGGGGCCACCGTCCCACCAGCCCCGTGTGCCCCGGGCCTGGGGCCACCGTCCCACCAGCCCCCGTGTGCCCGGGCCGGGGGCCACCGTCCCACCAGCCCCCGTGTGCCCCGGGCCGGGGGCCACCGTCCCACCAGCCCCCGTGTGCCCCGGGCCTGGGCCCACCGTCCCACCAGCCCCCGTGTGCCCCGGGCCGGGGGCCACCGTCCCACCAGCCCCCGTGTGTCCCGGGCCTGGGGCCACCGTCCCACCAGCCCCCGTGTGCCCCGGGCCTGGGGCCACCGTCCCACCAGCCCCCGTGTGCCCCGGGCCTGGGGCCACCCCCCCACCAGCCCCCGTTGTCCCTGCCTGGGGCCACCGTCCCACCAGCCCCCGTGTGCCCGGGCCGGGGCCACCGTCCCACCAGCCCCCGTGTGCCCCGGGCCTGGGGCCACCGTCCCACCAGCCCCCGTGTGTCCCGGGCCTGGGGCCACCGTCCCACCAGCCCCCGTGTGTCCCCGGGCCTGGGGCCACCGTCCCACCAGCCCCCGTGTGTCCCGGGCCTGGGGCCACCGTCCCACCACCCCCGTGTGTCCCGGCCGGGGGCCACCGTCCCACCAGCCCCCGTGTGTCCCGGGCCGGGGGCCACCGTCCCACCAGCCCCCGTGTGTCCCCGGGCCTGGGGCCACCATCCCACCAGCCCCCGTGTGTCCCGGGCCGGGGGCCACCGTCCCACCAGCCCCCGTGTGTCCCGGGCCGGGGCCACCGTCCCACCAGCCCCCGTGTGTCCCGGGCCGGGGGCCACCGTCCCACCAGCCCCCGTGTGTCCCGGGCCTGGGGCCACCGTCCCACCAGCCCCCGTGTCCCCGGGCCTGGGGCCACCGTCCCACCAGCCCCCGTGTGCCCCGGGCCTGGGGCCACCGTCCCACCAGCCCCCGTGTGCCCCGGGCCTGGGGCCACCGTCCCACCAGCCCCCGTGTGCCCCGGGCCTGGGGCCACCGTCCCACCAGCCCCCGTGTGTCCCGGGCCGGGGCCACCGTCCCACCAGCCCCCGTGTGTCCCGGGGCCGGGGGCCACCGTCCCACCCAGGCCCCCCGTGTGCTCCCGGGCCTGGGGCCACCGTCCCACCAGCCCCGTGTGTCCACGGGGCCTGGTGGCCACCGTCCCACCAGCCCCCGTGTGTCCCGGGCCGGGGGGCCACCGGTCCCACCAGCCCCCGTGTGTCCCGGGCCTGGGGCCACCGTCCCACCAGCCCCCGTGTGCCCCGGGCCTGGGGCCACCGTTCCCCACCAGCCCCCGTGTGCCCCGGGCCTGGGGGCCACCATCCCACCAGCCCCCGTGTGCCCGGGCTGGGCCACCGTCCCACCAGCCCCCGTGTGGCCCCGGGCCTGGGGCCACCGTCCCACCAGCCCCCGTGTGTCCCGGGCCGGGGCCACCGTCCACCAGCCCCGTGTGTCACGGGCCGGGGGCCACCGTCCCACCAGCCCCCGTGTGTCCCGGGCCGGGGCCACCGTCCCACCAGCCCCCGTGTGTCCCGGGCCGGGGGTTGTGGGGGGACAGGTGGCTCCCTTTCTTGTTCCCCAAGTCAGGCAAATTCCAGCCTGTGGGCCGAGAAATGTGCGTCAGAAATACTGATTTCACTACCAAAAATTGAAATGCAGAACCTGGTGTGTCTGCGATGATACTTGCTATGCAGGGAAGGGAAGAGCCCCCACGTGCTTTCCGGTTGCCGTGGTCGTGGGCCCAGCAGGACGGAGGCCCCTGGCTGGATAACAGCTGTGCGTGTCCCATCTAGGACCTGGGTGGCCCCTCTGCGGAGATTTGCTGCCCCCCGCGGCCCGGCCTCTCTGCTTCGCCCTGGGTCTCTCCCAGGTGCTGGAAGACTGTGTGCCTTGCGTGCCTTGCCGCGAGGGGCCGCCTGCCAGACAGAAAATCAGCTGCTTCAGAAGGGTTTGGGCACCAGGGCCGACACTGCCCCCAGCAGGGGCGGGAGGCCTCCCACTCCCCATTTACCGGCAACCTCCCCAGGCTCCAAGCAGCAGGAGGGAGCAGATACAGGCGGCTCCTGCCCTTGACCCTACAGGGGCTCGGGGTGAGAAGGAGGCGAGGGAGGGCTGAGGCCAGCGAGCACCTGGCCTTCCTCTCCCGGGACACGCCCTGCTGGGACACTTCTCATCGGTGTCTTCTGTCTCCTAGAGGCGGGACGTGGTTTTCACCAGTCAGCAGGAGCCCCCTCACACTGTAGCTGAAAGGGAAGGTTTCCTCTCTCTGGGCCTCAGTCTCCCCATCTTCCAGGCGGCTCTGGAATGACTGAGGTCACGGACCTGAGGTAGGAGGCGCAGCTCCGTGTCTGCAGGAGGCACGTTCGGTGTCATAGTGCGCCCCCCACTCCCTGCTCTTGTGAGCCGTCCAGGTCAGGGCCTGCGCCTTCAAAGAGCTCACGGTCTGATGAGATGTGACCAGCAGAGCCACCCGCTGGTTGCTATGGAGACACACACGGGCTGGGGGCTGGGGGATGGGCCGGGGAGGGTCTCAGATGAGCTGCTGAAAGATGAATGAGTTTCTGAGCCAAGCAGGGTGAGGAGGAGGTGGGGGAGAGTGTCCCTCTGGGATGGAGGAGAAAACCCCACACACGAGGTTGCTCAGCTTGGCCCT
Source organism: Camelus ferus (assembly GCF_009834535.1). NCBI lineage: Eukaryota > Metazoa > Chordata > Mammalia > Artiodactyla > Camelidae > Camelus > Camelus ferus. Next base: position 14,871,121 of record NC_045714.1, on the reverse strand, counting down.
CACCAGGCACCTCCTTCGTAAAAACCTCAGCAAAGCTGTCGTCTTTGGGCTCAGGCCACGCTGTCTTCTCCCTGGTCTATGTGTGTGGACAGAGCCGCGGTGATCCCTGGTCACCTGTCACCTCCCACGTGGAGCTCTGCACAGACGCACGCCTGGGCTGGAGAAGCATGGGTGCCCCGGCTGCCAGTGAGGCCAAGTGCTGAAGCGTCCAGGTGCCAGGCTCCTTACCCACCCCCGAGAGGGTCCTCCGCAGCCCCAGGTCTGCTGCCAGGGTCCACCGGGTGGGCCTCCGCGTGAGCACATGAGTTCCCTGCACTCGAGGTCCTCAGTTGCCCTGTCAAAGCCCTGCCAGCTCACCCCGGATCAGTGGGGCAGGGCCCTTTCAGGCGCAGCCTCATGGGGCGCCCTGCCATATCCTGGTCCACGCGGGCCCCTGGCAAACGCCAGGGGAGAGGCGGCCGTCCCGCTGTAGTTGGAGCAGCGCCTCTCATCACGGCAGCCTCAGCCCACAGGTCGCAGGTGGGGAACGCACCTCCCCAGGAACAGCCTGGGGTCCTCTCACAGGACCGCCATGGTAACGGGCAGGGGGAGCCCGCACCTGCCCCTGGCCCTCCCCACCACCTGGTTTCAAAAGGCAAGCATCCTTTGTAGCTTTGCCCTGTTTAAAGGGGGCAGGGCCCCAGAGCACCTGGTCAGGGCCGTGGTGGTCTGCGGGAGAGCCTGGGAGGGGCCTCTTCGTGCTCAAGTGGACCGTTTGTAAGCTCTGTGGGCTGGGACCCTGCGGAGACACCCCCGGGCTGGTGCCCTCCCTGCCAGGACCCCAGCTCCCTGATGTCTGTCCAGCCCCGCTGGGCCCGGGGCCTGTCCCCGGGGCTGCGCTCCGTCCGCTCCCCGGACACAGTGCACTCGCAGACTGTGGAGGGTGACTGAACGTTCCCACCGAAGGTGCCGCCTCTGACCTTCCCGTGTTGTCCTTCTCTGCCCTGACCCGTCAGCTTTAAATTATAACAGTGTGAGAGGAGCCAGACCCCCAGGCCTTCGCAGGCAAGATCACCCAAGGTTGCCTCCTCCAGGCCAGGCCCCGGGCCTCCTTGCTCTGGGCGGGGGCTGTGTCCTCCCAAGGTCCGAGTCTCGGGAGGTTAGGGTGATGCTCACACCATCCCATCCCATGTGGAGCTGGGCGGGCTGGGGGCCGGCGATAGAAGCAGGGCTGAGACGGGGCCTGGGCGGGCCCGCAGGCCAGCGCTGCCTCCTCTGCTGGCCCTTGCAGAACGCATGGGGAGGCTGGCTGGGTGGAACACCCAAATTTCACATTTTGAGGACCGCTTCTAAGGGGGAGAGGGGGGGACATGAGGAGAGGTGGCTGAGAGTGCAGCGCAGGGGCTGGCGGATGTGTTGGGACCAGAGCCTGGAGCCCCCCTTGGACCCGGGGGCCCCAGGACTCCTGGGCCCACGATGTGCCTCCTGGATCCGGGACAGAACCAGACCCACTGTTATCACAGCCTCAACGTCCAGCCCCTTCCGAGGGGACTCCGTGGCCCCACGGCCCCAGCTCTGCATTCGCATTCTCGTGGGTGGCATGCAGACCGCAGCCGGTGGGGCCATGAGGAGCTCAGCAGGGTGGCAGCTCTGAGACATCTGGTCTGGTCGAAGGAAAGCGCTGATTTCTTTAGTCAGGATCCACAAACGTGTTTGACCAAAGGTTGCTCATCCAGAAAGGCCCCCACTAGCCGCCTGTGGGTCTCTGGCTCACGCCGTCCCGCACCTGGGCTGGTTCTGACGCTGTTCCTGTTAAGGGTGACGCTGGGTGGATGGCAGGACCCTGGGGGGGCACCGGCTGCAGAGCATGCAGGGTGAGTCGAGGGCTAAGCACAGCTTTCAGCCCAGGCTGCTAATGAGGGAACTCAGCCTGGGTTACCTTTCTCTGAGGGCTGGACTCGAACCTGGGCCCTGAGGACAGTGGTCTCGGCTGTGGTGCTGACATCTCTCCCTTGGCACCACCCTAGGTGTTTCCTTTAAATCTGTATCTCCCGGGCTCCACCTCTGGCCCACGGGTGGTCTGTGGGGTGAGGCCCAGGAGCTGGTCTTTCCTCCTGGGCTCAAAACACGTGGCCTGCAGTGCCCACCTGTGTCCATCTGAGCTGGCCTGGGGGGTGGGTCCCCAGTGGAGAGGCAGGTGGGGAGAAGTGGGACCAGAGCGGCCTGGAGTGGGGCGCCCTGCTCAGCCTCTGGTTGTGTCCGGGTGGGGAGGCAGGGGCTGCCGGTGACCTAATGCGCTAACTGTGCACGGCTGAGGATTCAGCTCCAGGGAGAGGCTGGGCTGCCAGGGAGGAGGGGTGTGGCCTGCCCTGGGGCCCCGCCCCTACCCCACCCTTGCCCTGGCAGCGCCTGCTCCAGGTCTGCTTCCTTGGGCGGAAGTTTGACTTGGAGGAGGACAGACAGGGAGTTCCTCCTCTGGGGAGGCCTGGGCCTGAGCTCTGGGGCTCGGAAACCCACCTCCAGCCTGTACCTCCCGCGTGCAGGGCTCTGGGTCTCTCCACGTCCTTTGGGTGTGCAGCCTGAGAACCTGGTGACCCCTAATTCCAGGGAACAGGGGGACGGACACGTGGAGGGCCCTCCCTCTGGACCTGAATTTTGAAAGGTCTTTTGGCTTTAACAAGCAAAACTGTGGATTCGCCCAACCCTTGAGGTTCTGAGTTCTGGAGCCTGGCGAGCCCTCCCTCCCCTGCTGTGGTCACCACTGAAAGGCCAGCCATGGGCCCGCGGTGATGCCTCCACTGGAAGCTGAAAGGATTTGCCCAAAGTGGGGAGGGCAGGCCTCTCCCTGAGCCCCGGGCCTTGGGGTGGCCTCGGCCTTTAGACCCCAGGCTCTCCCTGGCGGAGCTCCTGCCCAGCCTGTCCAGCCCTTGGCTAGTGTCTGCCCAGCCTGTCCCTCATCGCCCTGGAGTCACTCTCAGGCCTGATTCTGAAGACGGGCTCTTTTCAGTTTCCCTCTCCCCCACCAGGCTGCGCCCACAGAGAGGGAGGCAGCAACAGGGGTCTCCGGGAGGGAGTGGGGCTGCACGTGCTGGCAGGAGCAGAGGACAGACAGGGACATGCACGTGCCTCCAGACAGGCCTATCAAGATGCGGTTAGTGGCTTCAGTGAGCCAGTGCGGGTCATCGGCGGGCAGAGACGAGACAGCAAGAAGGCCTCAGGAGATGGTGGCTGGGACGCAGTGCTTCCTGCACGGGCGCAGCTGAGGTCGGGTCTGCAGCAGGAAGAGGCTGCTGGGGCGGGGGCCATGCTTGAGGGTCTGGGGACCTGGGGCTGCTTCTAGGAGGCAGATCTCGCTGGAGGATGGATGAGGGCTGCAGTCAGCACGTAGCTGTGGTCTCCTCTCCCGTGTCCTTCAAGGTAGATGCACCCCTCTCAGCCCAAGCAGGGTCTGCGGAAATGGGGTGCAGGGCCCCACTGGATGGGGCGCGGGGATGAGGGGCTGTCAGGGCCGTTGGAGGAGAGGCTGCCTGGCCAGTGGGGTCAGAGAGCGCTCGGGCTCACCACACCATGAGCTCTGCCCTTGCTGGTCACTCCATGAAGGTGACCATCAGGGAAGCAGGGGGTTGCAGGGTGACTCCCTGATTCCAGGCCCAGAGTGGGTGGAGACGTACCCTGGCCCAACTGGACAACTGCTATCTGACCGTCTCTCCTGGGCCGGAGGAGCCCAGCAGTGAGGTGAGATGTCATGTCCTGGACCTGGGGTGTCCCCGGCAGTACCCCCCTCACCCGGCCTGCATCACAGAGGCAGCCGCCTGAGGGCAAAGGTGCGGGGCCTGCATCTTCCAGCTTCCACGGGGGCCTGCCATGTTCCAGGAGGGGTTTGCTGGGTGGAGTGGGATGTTTGCAGGGCAATGGCCCCCTGTGTTCCTGGCGGCCAGGTGCAGCCTGTTCTGAGGGTCCTGCATTCCTGCTGTGTGGCCAGCTCACCTCAGCTCCGGCGCCCGTGAGGCTGTTTTTACAGAGACGGGTGCTGCTGCTCTGAGTGAGGTCAGGACGGGGGCTTTCAAACCTTCCAGACCTTCCAAACCTGCATCACTCTGCAGCATCTCCACACAGGTGGGGAGTCTAGGGCAGGCTCCCTCCTGCTTCCTGGTGCCCCAGCCCCCTGCCCCTGGAAGGAGCCTGCAGGCGTGGCAGCAGGAAGGGCCAGCACAGGGCTCGTGGGGGGCAGGGGCGACCCTCCCTCAGGGCAGATTCTGAGAACCAGGTCCCAGGTACGTGCGGTCCACGCCGCGCTCGGCACTGGTTGCTGGAGTAGAAGGAGCCACCGAGCCCCTCAGTGGTGGAAACGCTGTCCCGTGGGGCTGAGCCAAACAAGGATGCAACCCCCTACCCCCATAGAGCGCCACAGCCAAATCTATGTTTAAACTCTGCAAACGGACGTCAGGGTAATTATCTCCACCCGGGACTGGGACAAGGTCCAGGGCCTCCCTGAGAACAGGCCAGGGACATGTCAAGTGCTGGAGAGAATGAGCTGGAATGGGGTGCTGGCTCCAGGACAGCCCAGATACTGGCCCTGCCCAGGCACGGGGAGGGAGGCTGAGACAGCCCCCGCCCGCCACCTCTCGAGGGACTGGGAGGAAGAGGAAGGTTGCGGAGAGGGGGCAGAAAGTGGAGGGACTGGAGCCTGCGAGGCAAGCTGGGTTGGCTTAATTCGAGATAACTGGGAACCCACCGCGAATACTCATGAGCCTGCAGCCTTGCCCAGGTAGCGGGGGCCGGGCTGGCGCTGCTGCGTTGGCTCCCGCCTCCTGGGCTTTGGAACTGAAAGGAGCTATTTGCAGACGTGCCTTTGTCAACAGGAAGCAGAGCTGGGTCCCCTGAGCCCTCCCGAGCATTCAGCCCTGGACACATCCTGGGAGGACGGTAGGCTGGGGCAGCACGAGGCTTGACTGACAGGGACATGGGATTCTGGGAAAAGGGGTGTCGAGGAGCTGTGACGCTGTGGAGGGGGCTTGGACGCGGGGTCCGGCGGCCCGGCCCCCTCCTTGGCCGAATGACCCCAGCTGTGTCATCGTGGGAGTGACAGGATAATAGGGCCACCCTAGATGTGGTCACCATTGATCTGGTACAACAGACATTAGAACATGCAGTAAATTGATAAGCACCCCACGCTGCAAATGAGCCCCCTTTCTCCCCGCCTCCCCAGCCCTGAAGAGATGGGCTCAGAGGCCTGGAGGAGCAGCGCTCCTCCCTTCCCCCGCAGGGCGGAGGGCAGACCGCACAGGCACCCGTGCTGGGTCTAAACCAGCTGGTGGTCAGTAAGGGCCGAGGCTTGGAGTCCAGCAGAACCTCCAGGACCTGGTAGAGGTGCATCTCGACCGCCCGGGCGTTCCACGAGGACAGGATCAGCAGCCTCCTCTGTGGGTGTCCTCCAGCCAGCACGGGGAGCGGCGCCCTGGTTTGCTGAGGGCTCCTGAGCTGCAGGCCATGGTGCAGGAGCGGCCTCCCCTGCAGGGTGGAGGACACCGAGCACGCCTGAGGAGGGCCTGCCCCACGCGCTTCCCCAGGAGGGTGCTGATTTGAACATCCAGCCGCTGGCTCAGGGAGCCTCCACTCTCTGGAATCAGCCCTGGGCCTGGGGACTGGAGTGCCTGTCGCAGTGCCCCCTCCCCAGGATGCAGGCAGGCTGTTGGATGTCCAGGTTCTGCCTTCCCTGCCGGGTTCCCTCCTGGGCAGGACAGCTGGCCACAGAGACGGGGCTGGAAGTGGGCAGAGCAGGCCAGGCCCAGGGCCACGGAAGGGGTGAACTCAGCCTGTTTGCTCCTCCCTCAGTGGGGCCAGTTTCTGAGGCACAAGGGCTGATTTCCACCCCCAGGAGGGGCTCCTCCATGCCCTGGAGGTCCCTGGGCAGCGGCCAAGAGTGGTCTGAGCAGGACAGCCTGGATGCCTGCCCAGTGCCTCCTCCGGGATGTCCTGCAGCCACCTGCCTTGAGGGGCTCTAGATCTGGTGGGGGAGATGGACACCCGACCAGAGATTTCAGGCCAGCCTCCCCACATGCACTGCTGTGCTCAAAGAGGGCGGGTCCCATGGTGTCGGGGTTGCCAGCGTCAGGTTGCCCAGATGTGCGGGAACCCAAACAGGAGCAGCAGCTTGGGGCCCTGAGAAGGTACTGGCACTGGCTCAGGGGTGCCTGGCAGGCCGCAGGGTCTCCCGTCCCTGCAGGGGTCAGGTTCAGGGACCCCGAGGGAGGGTGAGGTGACTCGGAGGTGAAGGAGAAAGAGGAGGGCTTTCCAGGAGGGCTCAGCATTCCCCTTGGAAGGTCACTAAGTCCCCCACTGGTACTGCCCTCCGTCCACAGAAGAGCGACTCAGCATGGCCCTGTCCTCCCTCCCTGACCCCTCCTCTGAGGGACGCTGACCCTCTGGTCTCCCAGGCTGGAGCCACATTGATCCTCCAGATGGCCGGAGGGCTCAGGTGGCCAGCTGGCTGGGACAAAGGGCTTTTCTCTGCCCACGGCCTGTCCAGACATAATTCTTCATAAACAGCCTAACGTCTGCCTCTGGGGCGGCTGCCAGAGGGGCCGGCAGGTGTCCAGAGACCTGCTGCTCTGGTCCTGGGTTAGGCCACGGGGGGCGGAGCCCCGTGTAGGGATCCTCAGCCCCCGAATTGGGAGGGATGCCCTGGGACACTCTGCAGGCCCTGGGGCAGGTGGCAGGGCCCACAGGTGGCAAGGAGAAGGCCCTGTGTCTGCACCGCAGCTGGCCTGGCCCCGGGGGCCCTGAACTGGGGCTCTGGCACCTGAGTTGTGACCCCACTTCTAGCTCTCAGCTTTTGGCACAGGACCCTCCCCTGAGAGATAAGCTATTGTCAAGATGTTACTGAGAGTAATTTTAGCAGCAGATGCCAGACACCAGCCAGCCCCGCACCCCCACCCCATGAGCTGGGACAGTTACTACCTCACTTAACAGCTGGGGAAATGGAGGCTCAGAGAGGTGCTGCTGGCAGGGCCACCTAAGCGCCCACATGCTCGCTGGGCCAGCGGAAGGAAGACCTGGGAACAGACGCGAGGGCCAGGGAGCTCACCTCCCCAGCCGCAGAGCGTTTTGCCCTCCTCAGGAGCGTGTTTACAGATAATTAATTGCTGAGCAGAGGTGGGGGGCGGGGCGGAGGCACGTGGAGCTGTGAAAATGGAGGCCGGCCGGAGGCAGATCGATACCTTCTGCAAAGGTGCTGCCTGGTGTCAGAGGACAAAGCCCCGCTGTGGCGGGGTGCTCTTGACCGTTGGGGAGCAGGGCTGAGCCCCAGCCAGACTGGCTCCAGGCGGGGGGCCCTGCACAGCCCTGGCAGGAAGGGCCCTGTCAGCAGCCCTGGCTGTAGACAGCACATTCCTCCAGGCCAGGGCTGTGGGACATCAAGGACGCTGGCCAGGAGGAAAGCTGCTGGGGCAGCAGGCCCTGAGCTTGGCACAGCACAGCTCCGGTTCATGGCTTAAGTCCAGACCTTGGAGGATGAATTGCCAGTGACTTGGGGAGGGCCAGCTCTTTGCTTCCTCTGAGCTACTGTCCACTCTCCCTCCCCCTGCAAGCAAAGCATTTGATGATTTTTAGATCGCGAGGCCTCGTAGCCACCCTCTCCCCCACCCACCCCTCATCGCAGCATCTCTGTGGCCGCCAGCCGGGCAGCAGGGACATCTATGTAAGGGGCCTGGCTGGAAGCATCTGCAAACGGGGAACGACCAGCGCACGTCCCCTTTGGAGAAATGGCCCCAGTTCTCACATTCCTCCTGCACTTGGTGGCTCTCAAAACTTTTGCTAAAAGAAATGGGCAAAGACAGGAACTCAAAGATGGGCTTTCTCCCAAGAGGCCCAGGGAAGGCATTGTCACAGGAGGCTGGAGTGTTGGGGCGGGGGAGCTGTCCGTGGTGCTGAGAGCAGGGAGGCCGCTGGGAGATCTGGGAGGAGGCCAGCCTGGGTAGGTGGCCCAGGAGTCCTCTGGCCCAGGACGATACTTGTTCCCATGTAGTGGTCAGGGTGACCTGAGGACTAGACACAGTGCTTCTCCCTTGGGGCCTCACTGGTACTGTGTGCTGGACCAGGACTCCTGCTGAGGGATTCGATCCCAAGGCCAGGCCAGGATCTTCCTAACAGCCCCAGAGAGAGGGCAGCCTGAGGCAGCCTGGGGCTCGCGGGTGGCGGGGTCCCCTGAGCATGGGGTGGGGGGCCCCACCACAGGACCGGCTGAGAGGGGTGCTTCAGGGGTGGGCATGACCCCCGACCTGAGGGAGGGTAGGGTGGTCCTGCCAGGCCCAGGGAGGCAAGAGCACTAAATTCGCTCCAGCTCCATTCCTGACGGATGATGGGAAAGGATGAGGAGGAAGTGACAGCCTCTGAAACCTCCCCAGGTCCCACCGTCCATGCCCTTGCTGACCCAGCATGGCTGTCACTCCTCCCTCCTAGGCAGCATGTGCCTAAGGCCCAGGGCCAGCCCCAAACATCTGGGCCTCTGAGCCTGAGGGTGTGGGGTTCGGTGGCCGTGTGGGAGGGGTTGACGTCTGCATAACAGGGGCGCCCTCTGGTCAGCCCCCCATGCCCTCCTGCCAGGCACCCGCTCACCATCCATCCACGCACAACAAGCACCAGGCATGCGTGCAAAGCCTAGAGCCTCAGTCATGGACTGCCATTGTCAGCGGGGTAGGGGCAGGCGAGAGGCCCTCAGATGACAGGCACCACGACGACTGGTGGGGAAGAGAGGGGGCACCATCACGGGGCAGAGGTGGGGAAGCGGGAAGCCCACCTGACAGCCCACATGCTGGGGAGTGCTGGGCTTCCAAGTGGCCCGTCTCAGGGGTGCTAAAGGGCCTGCTGTGGCTGAGTCTAGGAGAAACGGACCGACAGGTGGACCTCAGGTGCAAGGCCTTCCGGGTGGGACAGAGGCTTGGGCAGGGAAGGGACGCACCAGCCTCTCCCCTGGGGAGAGGCCTGGCTGAAACACTGGAGGAGGAAGCCCCCCAGGAGTGTGGGGGCACAGGCAGGGCCCCTGTGCCCGGCCAGCTGGGCTCACAGCCCTGCTCCTGGGCTCACGTGGGTCACTGAAGCCCCACTGGGCCCTGGTGCTGAGGAGCCCCCTTGGGTCCCCTCCCAGGCCCACCCTGCTGCCTCTTCCTGGTCTGCCTCCTGACGCCCCCAACCCAGCCTAAGCTCCCACCTTTGATTCAAATCCCCGTTTATGCCGACAACTGGTTACCATGGGAATGTCCTTGGGACAGGGTGGAGGGTGGAGAGGGCAGCAAGGGAGAGGGAGGCCGGTCCTGCTGAGATGAATTTCCGGTTCAGCCAGCGGCCTGGCATTGGCGGGGCTGGGGGCGTGGGGGGTGGGAGGCGGGTGGGGGGGCTTGTGGGGAGGGGTCTCCAAGGAGCCTGTTCCACCTCTCCTCGGCCCCCACCCAAGGTCTCCTCAGAGGACATCAGCCCTGCCACAAAGGCTCCAGGACTCAGCATGGGAACATGGAGGGGCTGCCCCCCAAAGCTGGTCTCCTTTGTGAACTGGGGGTTTTCCTTTCCTCCAAAGCAGCAGTTTCCGGAGCAGCCGGAGGGAGGGGCTTAGTGACCTGGAGTGAGAATCTAATTCAGTGGCTACAGTGATTATTAGGTTCCTGCAAAGAGTATTCTCCAGCCGGGCGCAGGTGGGGAGGGACGACCGTGCAAATTAATTAATCTTGCTGCATTAGCAAATCCACAGGGAAGGCCAAACAAGTCAGGACAGATGTGTGTGAGCGTGTGCGCTGCTGTGTCCGCAGGAGCCTCCAGCGCCCGCGCTAACCCCAGCCTGGCCTCTAGTGCCAGGAGACACGGGGAGGCAGGGCTCTCTGGCTGAACTCTCCTGTGGGAACGGCTGTTGAGAGCCACCTTCTCGACTGTCACTGTATGAGCTGACCAGAGTGCAGGGAAGGGAGGCAGGTGGACCTGGCCTGTGAGCGGCTGCAGGCTCCTGCTGAGAGCCCTGTTCAGACGCTGTCCCAGGGAAATGCCAGCACCCGGCCCAGGCCAGGACCCCAGGGTCCCAGCCCTGCCAGGAGTGGGGGCCTGGCCTGATCCCCTGTATGAGTCCTTGGGCCAACTCAGCTCTCAGTCTAAGGCCTCCTGCCTCGGGCTTGCGTGGAGGGGGGCCTCGGCCAGGGCTGAATAGTCCCTGAGGTGGGGGTGCCAAAGTCTGGGACTTAAGCAAACTCCCCAGGTGATTCCCTGTGCAGGGCTATGAGTGGACATCCATAGTCCCCCGAGGCTGAATTCCTGTGTGCCCCTTCCTCCAGGAAGCCTTCACAGGTTGGCCTCCTCTCTCCTCTTACTCCAGCCTTTAACATTGGCAGGAGGGCCCAGGTTTAACAAGTCCCGAGAGATGAGCCTGGCGGCAGAGGTATGAGGGAGCATCCCCATTTGGAATGTGTGGAGAATGCCACAGGGTGACGGGATTGCCTTATCACAACCAGTGACAACTGTTCATACCTCGTCTTCCTAGCTCCCCAGAGAAGGTAATGCTGACCTCCGCTTCACGGAGACGCTGAGATCCTTGGAGGAAGCTCCAGATGGGACCTGGAATGTGATCGGCCTTTATCACTAGGAGAAGAACGTCAAATCCATCCAGCCGGCCAGCAAGCCAGGTGCCATCCTGCTCAGGGACAGCGCAGAGCAGGGGCCCTCTCATCACGACAGACAGAGAACCCCTCAGGGAGTCACCAGGGCTCATCCCCCTCGCCCGGTCCCTTCCCTGCCAGGGCCCTTGGCAGGTTCTGAACCTCATGTGGCAAGGGCCCTGGGGAAGACAGGCTTTTGCCTGCTGCGTGGGGAGGAGTGGTCCAGGAGAGGCGCGGGGGTCGGGGTTGCCCTCCTCACCCCCCTGCACCCAGTGAGCCGTGGGCGTGGCCTGTTCACCAGCTCATGGTTCAGTCCAACTTTTCAGCTTAGAGGACTTCTGGCTCCTGGTACTTATCTGGCTCAGGGAAAGGGCTTAAGAATGTGAGGAGCTCAGGATCTGGCACCAGGGTAGGGGTGAAAAGAAGGAGGGAGTGAGAGGGGGACTGCCTGCAGAAGTAGGTCACAGACCAGAGCAGGCTCTGTGCCTGTGGGGTGGTCCAAGAGAGGGCCAGGGGCTGGGGCCCTGTGGTCTAGGGGTCTTCCCTAGGGCAGGCCTCCTGGCTCCAGGAAAGGGCAGACTGTAGGGTGGCACCAAAAGGTTAAATCTGTAGAGGCACAGGCCAGGACATGCTCTCCCTGAGTCTAGGGGGGGTCAGGGTGCAGACCCTGAGGCCAGATGGCCCAGCTGGAACCCCGGTACTGAATGCATCACCTTGGCAGGTGGCGTAACCCCTCTGTCCATCCATTTCCTCATTGGGTCCCATGGGTAACAAAAGAGCCCACCTCACAGGGATGCTGTGGGAGCTGCATCCATGTGGCTCAATGGCCTGGGCCAGCATCTTGGACAGGGAGTGACCCACCTTCACTGTTGAGACTGGTCACTGCTCAGGACCAAGCATTTTGAAAGCTCTATTTGTAGGTACCTCTGAGAGTGGACAGAGAGCTCCTGTGAGGAGAGCCCTAGAGGCCTCAGAGCAATTGTGTGTGACGTGTGATGAGCTAGACCTGGGGCCAGAGTGCAGGAGCACTGGAGGAGGGGCAGGGAGATGGGGGAGGGGCAGGGAGATGGGGGCAGGGAGATGGGGGAGATGCAGGGAGATGGGGGAGAGGCAGGGAGATGGGGGAGGGGCAGGGAGATGGGGGAGAGACAGGGAGATGGGGGAGAGGCAGGGAGATGGGGGAGAGACAGGGAGATGGGGAGAGGCAGGGAGATGGGGGAGGGGCAGGGAGATGGGGGCAGGGAGATGGGGGAGATGCAGGGAGATGGAGAGGCAGGGAGATGGGGGAGGGGCAGGGAGATGGGGGAGAGGCAGGGAGATGGGGAGAGGCAGGGAGATGGGGGCAGGGAGATGGGGGAGATGCAGGGAGATGGGGGCAGGGAGATGGGGAGGAGAAGGGAGATGGGGGAGAGGCAGGGAGATGGGGAGGGGAAGGGAGATGGGGAGAAGGGAGATGGGAGGGGAAGAGAGATGGAGTGAAGGGAGATGAGGGGGGCAGGGGAGATGGGGAGAGACCAGCTGGGAGGGGCAGGAGCTGGGGAGACAAGGAGGGGCAGGGGCATCGCTGATGGAAGCTGCTGAGGAGGAGATGGCTCCAGCCCCTGCTTCTCTACCCCCGTTCCAGACCCGAAGTCTCCCTTTTGGGCTTGGTCCCCCTGCAGAGCTCCCTGCTGGAGGCGGTGGCGCACAGGGATGGTTGAGAGTGCCACATTCCCGCCGAGTGGCGCCCTGTGAGCACCGCAGACTGTGGTTCCATCCGCACAAAGCTGCCCCTCCCACCCCCTCCTCTGAGCACCTGCTGCTCGGTCAGCGGCTATGTCGACCCACCTGAGGGCGGATCCCCTGCCAGGGCACCAAGCGCGGCTGATACTGTTCAAGACTAGTCCGGAGGCACCGCGGGTCTATCCTCCAGTCACCTGGGCCCGAGGCCTTCCGCAGCCGCCCCTCAGCGGCTGCCCACCGTGCGTGGGATGGGGTCTGCGCTCAGGCTGGCGCAGCCCACCGGCTCGCAGGCAGCGCAGAGGTGGGGGCGGCGGACCACGGCCCAGGCCAGAACTGGAGGCAGCAAGAGGCGGCTTCGCCTGGGGCGGGGGCGTTAGGGTCCTCCCTTGCCCAGGAAAGGTGGGCCGTGGGTCCTAGGCTCCCCTGGACGCTTCCCGGTGGTCCGCCAGGAACAGGCTAATAGCGGGTGGGCTCTGTCCTAAAGGCCTCACTGGAGAAGACCATGAGGGACTGGTGATTTCCAAATTGCAAAGCGGGGTAGGGGTGACGAAGTTCACCAGATCGTTGCAGGCGCCCCTCCCCGCTCCCGGAGTCCCTCGGTGTTCGTCCTCCCTCCCGGAAGGTGGCGGGGCGCGGGGCTGGGGCGGGGGTCAGTGTCTCCGGATCCTCAAACCACTCCGCGCTGGGATCCCCCAGTAGCACGCAGTGATTACGTGGTCCCTGCCCATGGCTCGGGCACGTCCCCAGCCTAGGGAGGTCGAAGGAAACTTTGCCCTGCGCTAGCCAAGCGCAGCCTCCGCGCCCCGTCTCGGCTCGTGGTCCGTCCCCCCTCCTCCTCCCCTCCGGCCCTCGCCCTCCCTCCTGCTCCCTCCTCCTTTCCCTCCTCCCCCTCCTCCTCACTGGCTGGAGGCGGGCAGGTCCGGACGGGGCCGCGCCGCTGAGCCCACAGCCCCTCGCTCCTGGCCCGGCAGCCGCCGCCGCGCCAGGCAGGAGGAGCGGCCGAGCCAGGCCCGGCGGACGGAGCGGCCCACGCGGCCTGGGGGACATGAAGTTGGGTGTGCACGGAGCTCGGGGAGCCCCACGCAGGGGCTCGGCGTAGCCGGGAGCCGTCCGCATGTAGAGCCGGCTCGGTGCGCCATGGAGCTCGGGGGACTGGGGGCGCCGCCGCTGCCACTGCCGCCGCCGCTGCTGCTGCTTCTGGGGGCCTGCCTTCTGCCCGGTGAGTTTCGGGGCACAGAACGGACGCCTTTTTGCCCCGTTCAGGGCGGCCTCAGACCTCTGGAGCCAGAGGAAGGGAGGCTCCTGGCTGCGGTCCCAAGCTGCGGGTGCGCGCAATGGGGCAGCTACGGAGGCTCCCCCAGCCTAGACGCAGACTCCTGGGGCATGGGCTGACCCAGGCAGGGAAGGAATTAACTCACTCGTGAATTCAGGGAGAGGGGTTTGTGTGGATGTGGGGGGATGCTGTTTCAGGAGCTGGACCCAGAAGATCCAACTTGGATGGGGAGTGGTGGGGCCTATCTTGCCCCCACCCCAATTTATCCATTCTGCCAATTTCTCCTGAAGACTCCCCCATGTCTGCTCCCCCCGCCCCTGGTTTGGGGGATCAGCCTCTAGGCCTCTGCCCTTAGCAGGGTCCCACCTGCACCTTTTCTGCTCCCCAGGCTCACTGGGACAGGGGAAGTTCCAGCCTCCCTCCCCCATCCCTATTTAGGGTTAGTGGAGGGAATTTAACCCCCCCGGCTCCCCAGTGAGGAGTGGGCCGCACCTCCTATCAGAGGGACCAGGAAGAACAAGGTGGGACTTGGGGCTGGGAGTGAGGGGTCTTGGGGCTCTGGGACTGACCCCAGGGGTGCTTGTGAACCCCTCCTCAGGTCCTGTCTGCGATTCACAGGTGAGCAAGTTGGAGTTCAGAGGAGCAGGGAAGCTGGGGTTTCCCGTCCCCCTCCTCTAACCCTCTCCATGCAGTGGCCCCAGTGCAGGTGCCCAGGACAGCAGGAAGTCCTCAGACTACAGATTGGCCGATGGGCTGGACTGAGTGAGGGGGGCCTTCCCTAGGTTTACTCCAGACCTGGTCATCAAGGGCAGGCTGTGTGTCTGTCCAGGAACACAGATGCCAGATTCATTGTCAAAGTCTGCACTTAAAATGCCCCTTAGGCATCAAGGCACGGTTCTTCCTTGGTGATCGCTTGGGGTTGCTGCAGCCATAGGGAACAGACTCTCTGTGCCTGGACCCTCACTCCCCTTCCTCCATCTCCCTGCCTGGGCCTGCCCCTGCTACCCTCCATCCCCTTGTGTCCTGTGGTTATCCCCACCTTGTGCTTTGAGGCAATGTTCTCAGCACTCTGCTAGTAGCTGGAGATACAGCCCTTCCCTCCGCAATTACAGTATGATGGGGAGACTTCCAAATCAGCCCTTATCACATCAGTTGTTTGCTTTCATGGTGAGAGGCAGTGTGCTAGGAAGGCTTCTCTGGGGAAGTGACACTTACAAACCCAGGGGGTAGAGGAGAGACTGAGGCTGGAAGTAGGGCCGCATGTGCAAAGGTCCTGAGGTAGGAGGAATGTGTATTGAGGAAGTGGAAGGAGGCCCAGGTGCTGAGCATGGCCTGGCAGGAGGCAAGAGAGGGCAGCCTGGATGGCCACTGTCCCCTGCTCCTGAGCTGCTTGTCCCTGCAGTGAGCAGCCATGTGGAGACCCGGGCCCAAGCGGAGGAACGGCTGCTGAAGAAACTCTTCTCTGGATACAACAAGTGGTCCCGGCCCGTGGCCAACATCTCGGATGTAGTTCTTGTCCACTTCGGCCTGTCCATTGCACAGCTCATTGACGTGGTAGGTGCCGGGGTGGGGTGGGGGCCGCTCTGAGCCTCGGCCATCACACTCAGCGACAGAGGGGAGGGCCAGCCTGAAGGAGCACTTGTGCCTGGGAGGAGGTGGGCCTGGAGGTGGCCTGGGGGCTGGGGGAGCCCCAATGAGCCGCGAGGGCCGCCATCAGCTTTGCACACTGGCCGCGTGTGTCCTGGCCCTGCCTGAGTCCAGCACCCACACTGAGAAAGTCAGGAGGCAAGGCAGGTTCTGTGCCACCCGGCCCCAGGCCCCAGGCCCTGCCCTGTCCTCCCTTCTACGTAGAAAAGCTCAAAGTGCTGGATTTGCAGCATTGGGTCAGGGCTGTCACCTTCAGAAGCAAAGAGCAGAAAACATGTCTGTGGGGCAGTGAGAGGCAGGACTGTGGTGGCTTCTGTGCAAGTTGTGGCACCAGGTGGGGCAGCAGGGACTCTGAGGTGCCCTGGCAGCACCCTGACCCTGGCCTGGTTCAGGAGGTCCCCACTTGCACTGGTCTGGGATGGGGGGGTCCTGTCGAGTGTTGGACAGGTGGTTTGTCGGGGATGTGTTTACCTTCCTGGCTGGGGACCAAGGAGGCTGCTGGGAGGAGGCCAGGAGTCTGGCCTCCAAGTGGCCGTGGCTATGGAGGGGCTGGGGCACCCATGAGGGGGCCCATCCTGTGGGACTGACTGGGTGGTGGCTGCACAGCCTGGGGCAGGGTCCCAGGGGCCTTGGGGACTGGGCTCCTGCCTGGTGGGGAGAGCTGGTTGGGGGCTGGGCTCATGCGCCACAGAGGAGGTCGGAGGCCGGCTCAGCTTCGGGTGGGGTTTCCGCAATAGGATCCAGGGCAGGAGCTGGAACTTGTAGATATCTCCAAATGCCCACCCATTCCCTGCCAGAACCCCAGCCCCTGCGGGTTCAGCGAGCGGGGAGTTTTGGAGTCTGGAGGCCCTGGTTCCAAGCTAGTGCTGGACATGCTAGGTGACCCTTGGGGCCCTGGTCTTCTCACCTATAAAATGGGATGTGTGACAGCTCCATCCTGAGCTGGCAACTTCTGAGGGGCTTTGGGAGGTGGGAGGGGCTGTAGCCATTTTCACATGGACAGAAAGGGCCAGGCGTGGGCCCCATTAGCAGAGAGACCTGGTCAGGCACCCGGTCCTGGCCTGTGCCCTCAGGCCTCCTGGAATCAGGCCTCAGATGCTTCCTGTAGAAGACTCCTGGCTGGAGTGCAGCCAGAAGGGAACACAGGGTGGCAGGGGCCCCAAGCCGCTGCATTTGCAAACACCGATCCCCGAGGCGGCTGCGGCTCAGTGTTCCGGGTCACCTGCCTCACGGCCTGGCCTCCTGCCTCAGCTCCCGGGGCTGTCCCATCCCCCACCCCCACAGGGCTGCGTCTCCCCAGTTTGCCCAGGAGGGACTGAGCCTGGAGCACTGCAGCTCTGAGACATCTGAGGTCCCCACCAAGGCCGTGTGGCAGCGCTGGGCCAGACGGGAGCCACTTCCAGGCTGTGCTGTCTGCAGCCAAGCTGGCCAAGGATATGCCTGCTCACATGTGTGCCGGCCGTTTGCAGAAGGGGGTGCCTCCCATCTAGGCTGCTTTCTGTCCGCTAAGGTATTTGCTGCAGGTCCAGCGGCGAGCGCTTGTGTGAGTTCACGCCTGCAGGGGAGGCTGGGATCCCCAGTGCTCTGGGGCCCTGGGCTGATGTTTCATGCGCCTGAACATACCAGAGGGCACTTCACACGGGTGCCTTGGGGAACAGCTGCACAGGACGGGCTGACATTCGGGGAAGGAGGCCAGGCCCTGCCACCTTGAAGCTTGTTCTGAGCCTGGGGGCGGGAGATGGGCAGGGCAGGGCAGGCTGCCCCCAGAGGGAAGGGCAGGGCCGTGGTGGTGCGGGCCACTCTGCAGGGCTGCACAGCCTGGGTCGTTGGACGTCGTGTCTGGGCCCTGCTCAGGTCACACAGATCCTCAGCATCCTCTGGGTGGCCTATCTCAGATGGCCCCGAGGGAGAGCAGGACCAAGGGCAGTGGTCCCCGCCTGACCTGGCTGACTAGGGGCAGGAGGGAGAGGCTCCCAGGCCTGTGCCTTTGGGCGCAAGCCCCCACCCCCAACCCTAGTCTAGGTGCTGGGCACTTTTCTTGCTTGACCATCCTTGGGTTCCTTGGCCTAAGCAGTCCTCTGATGGCCTGTGTGTCCCTGGTCTGGGGTGGATGAGGGAAAAGCCTGGACCATTGGAGAGTGGGAGGAGCTTTGTGCAGGCGGGGCTCACAGCACCTGCCCCTAGTTGGGAGGGAGTGCTGCAGGTGGGCAGGGCAGCACTATTGCCTGGGAAGTGCTCGCTTTCCTTCTGGAAAGGTTTCAGGGGGCCTTGTCCTCACAGTCCCAAGTCCCCTCAGGACCTGCCATCCTGGGCTTGCTTGTCTCCAGAGACGAGGCCCTCACTCCTTCCCAAGGTCGTCCACTCCCCACATTCAGCCGTGGCCTGTCCTTGTGGGTGTGGAAACTTGGCCAGAGATGTGCCCCATCTGTCCCCAGGGGATCACCACCTCCCTTCTCCTTCGTGTCCTAGGATGAGAAGAACCAGATGATGACAACGAACGTGTGGGTAAAGCAGGTGAGTGAGGGGGCCCCACGCCCTGCCCCCTCCCCTCCCCTCCCCTCCCCCCCCCCACTCCTACCCCTCCCCATCACTGCCCGGGCTCTCCTCCCTCCCCCAGGAGTGGCATGACTATAAGCTGCGCTGGGACCCTGCTGACTATGAGAACGTGACCTCCATCCGCATCCCCTCTGAGCTCATCTGGAGGCCGGACATCGTCCTGTACAACAAGTGAGCTGGGGGCCTTAGGGAGTGCGGGCGGCCGGTGCCAGCCTCCCGTAGGGCAGGTCCACCACGGCCGGTGTAAGCAAGAGGCCGGCGGCATGTTTGGGCCCTGCCTTGAGCCAAGGCTGAGGTCAGGCTCCAGAGGAGGAAGAGGGAGCAAAGGAAGGTGTTGTGGGCAGGGGTGGCCCATCGGCAGGCACACTAGGGAGGAGACGGGGCTCAAGGGCAGCATGGACGCCTGGGGCTCCGTCCCGGCCCAGGCCAGCCCGGGGCCTCCATCGCTCTCCGGGGAGAAGGGATCTGAGCCCCTCCCTGGCTGACTGCAGGCCCCACAGATGCTGCCCTTCGGGCTGGAGTTGGTTTCGGCATCACTGCCTGGCTGGCGAGAGTGGCCCCGTGCACACACCCCTCACTGAGTCCTGGAACACAGGTCGGGAGGTGCAGGTGCTCCAGAAAGGAGAGGGAGCCCCCAGAATGGCTGCCCATCCTGGCGCACTGCCCCCAGTCCTTCTGCTGCCCTTCCACTGCTGCTTGCACCCTCCCTGCACAGACGTCACCAGAAGTCCCCAAACCCCGGCTCATCACACTCAGCAAACAGCCTCTGTCTGGGCCGTGCGTGCGTCCCCAGCTCCGGGGAAGCCGAGCTGAAATCTGGTTGTCTAGGGGATGTTTCTGCACTGGGGAGCCAGGTTTTCATGGGCATGGCCTTAGCAGACGGTGGGCTCCCCTGGCTGGCACCCTTGACCTTGTCCTTTCCCGGGACCCTCATGGGGTCCCTGACCTCAGGGCCGCCTGACGTCCTCCCGTGTCCCTGTGTCTCTGCTGTGTCATTGCTGGGACAGCTCCTCTGAGCTGAATCCACTCCGGCAGATTCAGGCCCGGCCCAGGCCGTGGCGGCTTGCACCGCACGTACAAATAAAGCAAATGGAAGCCCTTGGTTCCCTCCGGTCCCAGCCATCTGCCCACAGCCCGCTGCCCCCACCAAGACCCTGCAAAGCCCTGCACAAAGCCCCTCTCAGGCCCCCGGGGTCAGACCTGACCTACAAAACGCTGCTGTTTGATTAAGAACGATTGGGCTCCTTCCCAACTTAATTGATTCCAGCCATGGCAGCGGGAAGGACGGCCGTGTGCGAGGGGGACGGTTTGTGGGGCAGCACGAAGGTGCGAAGGGGGCCCAGCTCAGTGAGTGGAAGGTGGGGGGGGCTCTCCATGCTCCCTCTGCAGGCCGCCTGGGCTGACCCTGAGCCCTGGAGTCCTCCAGTTCCCCCTGCCCCGTCCCCCTGGAGTTCACACGCAGCTCCGCCAGCTCCCCATGCCCCAGGACCTAGCGGCCTGGGCTAAGTCAAGGCCGGAGGCCATGCTGTCCACTGGGGTGCTCCCCTATGCTGGCCCCTCAGGCTGGGGGTCTCACGTGGATGGGCGTCTCTGGAGCAGGAACCTGGGCTGCTAGGGACCGGGTCCTCCTCTCCTGCCCGTGCTGGCCACAGCTCCACGTGGTAGGTCTGGAACAGGCTCACAGTCGGGCCGTTCCATCCTGACGTCCACACCTGGGCTTTCCGGGGGCACAGCCCTGCTGGGAGTGGGATGTGGGACCAGGCAGTGTGGAGAGGTGCTTTGTCTCCGCTGGCATGGTAGAAGCAGCTGCGGGAAGAGGGGTAAGGACTGATGCGGCGGTGACAACGTCCCTCGGGGAGAGCTGCTCCTTCCTGGGGCTCTGCCGGGCGGCTGGCTTCCTAGTACAGAGCCAAAGGCCAGCTCCGGGCCCTTCTGAGGACCTTATGGGGCCAGATGCACCCTCAGCACATGTCGTGGAGACAAAGAAGCATGATGACCAGCGTCCAGTGCCTCAGTCCTGGGACCAGCTGTCTGCGAGGATGTCCTGTGGGGACGAGAATAGGTCTCCAGGCCACGTTTCAGAGCCGAAGCTGGCAGGGGGATGGCTGTCGCCTCCGTGTGTCTGTGGGCACCATGCCCAGAGTGGACAGCTCAGTCTTTATGGGGAAACTGAGGCTGACAGAGTGCCCCTCCCTGCCCCCCAAGGTCCAGGTTACACCCACTCAGGACCCAGACTGGGGGCCAGGCGCATCCAGTGCAAAGGAGAGAGTGGCCCCCTTCTGGAGCAAACGGGACTCTTGGGGAGCTGCATGCGGATGTCCCCGTGTCCCCACGGGATGGCTGCCTCCCCTCTCATTGTGCTGTGGCCCTCCCCTCTGTGGACATCTTTGGTGAAGAAAACTGAGGTGGATGGCACTGTCAGGGAGGCCCAGCACCAGGGCTGTGGGCTGGGTGTTCTGCCCGCAGGAGGAGGGCCGGGGACAGCACCCCTCACCCTGCCGCCCACCCCGGCCTGTGGACAAGGCCCCCGGGCTGAGGGGGAGGCAGGAGGGCTGACGGCCTGGAATGTGATGGGTGGTGTCCATGTCCCACTCAGGAGGCCTGGCCTGGTCTTTGCCTCGTCGGGCCCCATAGTTCTCACCTGTGCAGGAAGGGGGGTCCTTCCTGCCTCAGTTTCAGGGAAGGGTCAGTGGGGGAAGGCGCTGTGTGCTCAGCATCACTGGCACGCCCGGTCTGGGGCAGGAGAAGGTGGCCAGACAGGTCTCACTCCAACTTTGGCCCAGCCCGGAGTGACCGCAGGGGATGAGGCATTCTGAGTGCTGCCCAGGGGCCACTTGTGCATCTGGAGCCCTCGACATGGCTGCTTCAGCCCAGATGACCACTGTCAAGCGTGGGTGTCGGGTAGGGTGTGGATGGCGGAGACAGTCCCCACTGTGTGTCGGCCCCGGGGCAGGGGTGAAAGCCGTGGTGGGCCGCGGGCCCAGCCCAGCCCCACCCCACCCCCGGCAGAGCCACCGGGAGGCAGGGGTGCACGTGCGGCGGGCGGGGATGTCTCACCATGCTCTCTCTCCTACCCAGCGCAGACGGGGACTTCGCTGTCACCCACCTGACCAAGGCCCACCTCTTCCACGACGGGCGGGTGCAGTGGGCGCCGCCCGCCATCTACAAAAGCTCCTGCAGCATCGACGTCACCTTCTTCCCCTTCGACCAGCAGAACTGCAAGATGAAGTTCGGCTCCTGGTCGTACGACAAGGCCAAGATTGACCTGGTGCAGACGGAGCAGATGGTGGACCTGAAGGACTACTGGGAGAGCGGCGAGTGGGCCATCGTCAACGCTGCCGGCACCTACAACACCAAGAAGTACGACTGCTGCGCGGAGGTCTACGCGGACGTGACCTACTACTTCGTCATCCGCCGCCTGCCGCTCTTCTACACCGTCAACCTCATCATCCCCTGCCTGCTCATCTCCTGCCTCACCGTGCTCGTCTTCTACCTGCCGTCCGAGTGTGGTGAGAAGATCACACTCTGCATCTCCGTGCTGCTCTCGCTCACCGTCTTCCTGCTGCTCATCACCGAGATCATCCCATCCACCTCCCTGGTCATCCCGCTCATCGGCGAGTACCTGCTCTTCACCATGATCTTCGTCACGCTCTCCATCGTCATCACGGTCTTCGTGCTCAACGTGCACCACCGCTCCCCGCGCACGCACACCATGCCCCCCTGGGTCCGCCGCATCTTCCTGGACGTCGTGCCGCGCCTGCTTCTCATGAAGCGGCCGTCCGTGGTCAAGGACAACTGCCGGCGGCTCATTGAGTCCATGCACAAGGCGGCCAGCGCCCCACGCTTCTGGCCGGAGCCCCAGGGGCAGGCCCACCCCGAGAGCAGGGGCCCCTCCCCCTCCCCGTCTTGCGGCCCAGACCAGCCAGTCAAGCCCCAGCCGGCCTGCCAGTCGCCCTCAGACCAGGTCCCCACTCTGCAGCCTTCAGAGGCTGGGACAGCCAGCCCCTGCCCTTCACCTCAGCCCTGCCGCCCACCCACCAGCACCCGGGCCCCAGGGCTCATCAAGGCCAGGTCCCTGAGCGTCCAGCACATGTCCAGACCCAGTGAAGCAGCGGAGGGTGGCGTACGGTGCCGGTCTCGGAGCATCCAGTACTGTGTTTCCCGAGAGGATGCCGTCTCCCGGGGCGACCGCCTGGTGGACAGCTCCCCCACCTCTGTGACAAAGGCCCCCTCAAAGACCCCCTCAGCCAAGCTCCTGCCCCCAGACCAGGACTCCCCCTGCAAATGCAAGTGCAGGAAGGAGCCGGCGGGGACCCCAAAAGCCACACTCAAGGCCCCCAGCACTAGAGTGCCGCCCCCGCCCCCACCCCTGTCGCCAGCCCTGATGAGGGCAGTTGAGGGTGTCCAGTACATCGCAGACCACCTGAAGGCAGAAGATACGGACTTCTCGGTAAGTTCCTGGCACAGCTGTGTTGGAAGGGCCCCCAATGCCCTGTCCACTCCAGAGGAGGGAGTGGCTGGGAAAATCCCAGAAGCCGGGTCCCAGACCCGGCCGCTCAACTTGGGGGCCCTGGGTTCCCTGCTCTCTCCTCCCTGAGCCTCTGATGCCTGCTGGGGATCCCTGCAGTGCCCAGTGGCTGGCAGAGAGCAGAGTGCCTCTCAGGGTGTTCCCTTTGGGCTTCAGGGCGCAGGGAAGCTGCAGGCGGGGGTGGGGGCCTCCAGCTCCATCTGTACCTGGTGAGCACCTCCCTCTGACCTTGCTGAGTGCCCTGCCCCATGGGCCCCTGGGGAGGGACTTGGAGGTGTCTGGAGTTGGGGTGAGAGGAGATGGCATGGGATTGAGCAGCCTCTGTGGCTCAGCGGGAGGAGAGGCGGGTTCAAGCCTGGGACCTGTCCCTCTGGCCAGCACCCCCCACCCCTCCGAACCAAGCTGGGGAGAGGGAGTGTGGGATCCAGGTGGGCGTGCAATGGGGGTGCTCAGATGTGGCCTAGGCTCCAAGACCCCGAGGCCCAGGCTCTGCCAGCCACGTCTCGGGGTGCCTGCGAGGGTGAGGCAGGCTGATGGCTGAGCCTCAGTTCAGGGCACAGCCGGCGGAGGGGGAGGGCAGGGCAGCACTCAGGCGGGCGGGGTGGGCACTGGTCAGTCTACGTGGTCAGTGCTGGCTGCTCAGCCTGCGCATCGGTCGTGGTGCACCAACCTCGCCCCACGTCTGCCTCCTCCTGCCCTGTGACACGGTCCCCTGGTGGGTGTGACACTGCTGTCACTTCCCCCACCCTGGTCCCTTTGCCGCCTCGGAGACCGGCCCGTGAATGCTTACTGGGCCCGGTGATCCCGGGGACTGTGTGTCCTGTGGCTGAGCTCCCCATCAGTAAGCTGGTCTCCCAGTGGCCCCCTGAAGCCCAGGGGGTTCCTGGAAGCTTCCACCTGGAGACTCGGGCTCTGGGGCTGCTTTACTGCCAGCTCAGAAACCAGGGGAGCTTGGACTCTGACATGCGGGCCTCGGGGGCTGCTGAGCAGAGACGACACCTTTGCGGTGCCACCAGGATACTGGAGGAGCCAGTGGTCCTCAGCACAGGGCGGGGTCCTCGCCCCCAGACCCCTCCACCCACACGGTGGCCCGGCAGTCACGACCTGGTTCTGGTTCCTCGTGTTGTTGCCGGGCTCCAGGGAGCGATGCGGACTTCACAAGAGCCCACCTGGGATCAGGACAGCGCAGCTTTGTCTGCGAGCCACTCATCCTCAGAGGGGAGGTTTGAAAGGCAGAGCCGAGGAGACGCCGCGGGGCTGCTTCCTGGAACAGAGGGTCCCGGCGCTCGCTCCCTTATAAGTGACCCTGTTTGCTCTCATCTTGAGAACAAACACGGCCCTTTCAGCTTTGGCTTAAAACCGTCACGATGCCTCTGATTACTTTAAAAAATCAGGGCAGAAAACAGCAGCGAACAGTCCTCTCCCTCGATGCCCCTAAAATGGGAGAGCTGGGCCTGCCAGTCCCCAGGCCAGTCTGACTCATCAGTGTCCGGCTGGCCTAAGCCAGGGGGCTGTGTCCTTTCTGGTCACTCAAGTGCCGACAGCTGTCCACCCAGGATCCACCTGTGGCCTGGCCAAGCCACCTTGACCTCCCTAAGCCTTTGTCCTGGGGCACCCCAGGACCCGCTGTGTAGACACGTAACAGTGTCCAGCACCATCCTGGACCCCAGTGTCCCCATCTGTAGGCAGGACAGTGCGGCCACCTTCCTCATTGGGTCCAAGGGAGCAACTGCAGGTAACACGGTCATTGTGTTTCACGTGTGCTCCCAGCGCCCCTCCCCACCCTGGCCTCGGTGCCGGCTCCCACTGCAGCCCGGGGGCCCCTCCCTTGCCCCTCTGAGGACCCTCCCCCGGCAGCTCCAGCTCAGAACCTGCTCCCAGCACAGGGCTGTGTGGCTCTCACGTGTGACCCTTACCCTCGAGGGGCTTTAGGGGCAGAGCTGAAAGACCCCACTAAGCCATGAGGGGCCTCGGGCCACATGAGCAGCTGGCCCGAGCGCTGCCCCTGCAGCAGTGGGGCAAGTAGGGGGCAGTCAGGCCTCAGCTGTCTCTTGCCAGACGCTGTCCCCCCCGGAGCCTGTGCTGGGGCTCTTGTGAGAGGTCAGGCCTGTTACCCAGGATGTACCTGCACAGCCAGGGGATGTGGGCGCCCTTGTCACCTGCCCCATCTGCAGGTGGGGGTGTGCTCATGGTCTCCACGGTGTCCGGCTCTAGCAAACCCAGAGTGCATCTCGCCATGAAACAGCCTGGTGTTCCTCCAGAGGCACTCCCATGGCTACCTCCCTGGAGCTGACACCTGTCAGGCAGGTGAGGTCAAGTGGGGCCATGATGCCGGAACCCTGTCTCCCATGGTGGCCCTGCTGCCCGCCCCCTATGGAGGGTGTTGACTCCTGCAGCCCAGAGTGTTTCTGACTTCATCTGGACACATCATTTCTCTGTGCCCCCTCCCCACCCATCAGCTCGCACAGGTGTGCCTGCAACCCTGGTGACCTTGGTGGCAAGGATAGAAGCAGGTTCTAGAAGCTTCTCACTGCAGCCTGGAGTGACTGGGTGTGTCTCTCCACAGGTGAAGGAGGATTGGAAGTACGTGGCCATGGTCATCGACCGCATCTTCCTCTGGGTGTTCGTCATCGTCTGTCTGCTGGGGACTGCTGGCCTCTTCCTGCCGCCCTGGCTGGCCGGCATGATCTAGGGGCTGGAGGCCGGGCGTGGCCCAGGCACATGCAGGACACGGGCAGTGTCTGCGGACAGCTCACTGGGGCTGTGCCTGCCTCTCTGTGGGATTCCCTGAGATGTGGTCTCCTGTGGGATGGTCTTGGAAGGAGCTGCCTCCGGGGGACCTGCCCCAGGTGGGAAAGGGCCTACGAGGCAGTGTCACTGCTTGTCTTATTAAAGTTTACCTGGAGCATGGCAACACGATGGCCTTCTGCCCAGGACCTGCGTCTGACTGTCCTCGGCAAATGTCCCAGCAGCCCCGACTGTCCCAGGACCACGACCGTGGCCCCCCTCACCCCCCAGACCCCAGGCACTGAGCCAGGCCTAGCTGCCCTCCCTCCTGGGCGTGGGGCACCGCCTGGGTCCTGCTCTTTCCGACTCCAGAGACAAATCAGCAAATATGTGAATCTCATTTTCCAGGGGTGGGTCCAAGCACAGGTTTGATCTTGGTTGGTTCTGGGTAAATTAGTGAGAACCCAGATCTTGTGCCCGGGGGGCCTTGGGGAATGGACTCGTTGGCCCTGGTCCCACTCGGAGGGACTTGGTGGCAGGTCTCCCGTGGGTGAGGGACCCTTGGCCCCTGGAGCCCAGACACCTGCCTTATAGCGGTACTGGGGGTCTCAGGCAAACACTTTGCAGGGGCCTGCTGATGCCCCCAGATCCTCTGTGGGCCCTGGTAGCTTGTGGGGGACCCAGAGACATGTCCAGAACTGGGTCTCCCTTGGTACCTCCCATGGGTTCCCCTCTGCTCACAGCCCGGGGACCCCTCTGGGCACCGAAGTAGGAAGGACTTCCCTGACACAGTGGCCACGGGGATCCTGGGGATCCCCAAGGACAGCTTGCCTGGGCCGACTTGGGAGCCCCCTGGAGTGTGGTCCCTGGGAGTGGGGGTACCCTCCACAGGCCTCCTGGCCTCAGACTTGTCCTCCCAGGGACAGCACAGGCTGAGCACCGGGGGCACCCACAGCGTCGCCTGTGATCCTGAGAGAACACTGGCCCTGAGGTGGTGTGGGGGTGGTCTGTGCCGCTCCACCCCTGCTCTCCCGATTCTTTGGAACCTTCAGGCTCCAGGCGCGAGGCGGCGGTGGGGCAGGAAAATGTGGCCCCTCCCCCAGGAGCAACATCTGGGTGGAGAGAGTGCCCCCACTCCATGCCCCTCAAGGAATCACTCCTCTTATGATGGTCAAACTCCCACCTCTCCAGACCCATGGGTCAGGGGTGTGGCTGGCAGGTTGGAGCCCAGCCTGGGGGTCCTCGGTCTTCCTGCCAAGACAGTGCCTGGGAGAATTGAATGAATAATTGAGTGACGCTCAGCCCAGCACGGACCAAATGCCTAACTGAACGGTGCTGCAGATGTCCAGCCAGACGGCAATGCTGGTTGGAGGAGACGGGCTAGGGGGCTGCAGTCCTCACCCCATAGACTGTGACGGCTGGACTGGCCCCATCTGTTGAGCTGTGATCAGCACCTGCCTCCTGGGGGCCATCTGGGGCCCCAATCACAGGATGCTGGGGACAGCCCAGGAGGGCAGTTCACCAGGACCCAGCGACTGGGCGGTAGCGGGACACTGGGCCCCCGAGGACTCAGCTGGGACGCAGATTCCAGATGTAAGCACCTCAATCCTGCTTACGTAAGCAGGTCCAGTGCCAGCTGTGGGGCAGCTGTGGGGGCCTGGGGGGGGCCCAGCTCAGATGTGGGACAGCTGTGGGAGTGACTGGGGGGCCCAGCTCAGATGTGGAGCAGCTGTGGGGGGGCCTGGGGGGCCCAGCTCAGATGTGGGGCAGCTGTGGGGCAGCTGTGGGGGGGCCCAGCTCAGACGTGGGGCAGCTGTGGGGGGCCTGGGGGGCCCAGCTCAGACGTGGGACAGCTGTGGGGTGGCCTGGGGGGCCCAGCTCAGATGTGGGGCAGCTGTGAGGGGGACTGGGGGGGCCAGCTCAGATGTGGGGCAGCTGTGGGGGGCCTGGGGGGGCCCAGCTCAGATGTGGAGCAGCTGTGGGAGTGCCTGGGGGGGCCCAGCTCAGACGTGGAGCAGCTGTGGGAGTGCCTGGGGGGGCCCAGCTCAGATGTGGAGCAGCTGTGGGGGGGTCTGGGGGGCCCAGCTCAGACGTGGGGCAGCTGTGAGGGGGACTGGGGGGGCAAGCTCAGACGTGGGGCAGCTGTAGGGGGGCCTGGGGGGCCCAGCTCAGATACTCTTCTGGATCCGGAGAGACTGGGAGCCCAGAACTTCCCCTTTCTTGTTTTCATTTTTCTTTTTTTAAGAGTCAGAAACAAGTCAGAAAACCCCCCAGCGCACAGAGCACTGATATTCCCACCACATTAACCACGAGCACTGTTTTGGGATATTTGCTTCCAGGGGTCTTCTGATTGAGGTAAAATTCACTGATGACAGAATGCCTGGTGTCAGGCCCTCAGATCAGTGAGTTTCACTAAGTTTGACGCCTGGGTCCCCGCCCCCCAGAGCCAGCAGCCCTGCCAGCCCGTGCTCCGATGTCCCCCCAGAGGTGGGCGCCGCCCGGCTCTGACCCTGGTGTGAATGGAAGCCCTATGGCCCTGCCGATCCTGGGCGCGGTGTGGTGCAGACCCACCGTGACCTTGTCTCCATCTGTAGATGCCGTCTGTCGCCCTTGGCTGCCACGCCGCGTTCTGTCCTGAATAAACTAAACCACGTCCGTCTGTCGCCTGTGCTGGCCTCTGTCCGGTCACTCTGACCCGAGCCACTGCACGCAGGTCTCAGTGGGCCTTCCTGTTTCTCTGTGTTGACCATGTTTCATTTCTGCTCCTTGTGGTGCCTCGACCTCTGGGGGGCCTTCCAGACTCCCTTACTCTCATGCCAAGCCCGCATTTCCTGTCCTGATCACCCAGGGCCAGGTGCCAGGCAGCGAGGAGCAGCTCCTGCACCCCAAGGCCTCCTGGAATGACCCCCCCACTAGCCAGTCCCGGGCTGCCCCCAACTCAGCCCTGCCTTTCCTCAGGAACCCCAGTAGAGGCTCTGGCCTGGGCCCCCCGTCACTGCCTCCGCCCCCCGCCCCGGCCCTGCAGAGAACTGAGCATCATTCCCCCTTTCTGCAGAAAACACCCCCTCCTTTCTAAGAGGATCCTGGGTGCCGTGTGCCCGGCCTTCTCAGACTTCTGGGGCCTCAGATCCCATTCCCACCGCGTCTGTTTCAGAAGCAGTTCTGCCGGGTGTAAATTTTGAGCTCTTCCCCTCAACACTGGGGTCATGTCCTCCCATCCTCTGATGTCGAGGGTCTTGTTCTTCTGTGGACAAGGTTTTAAAGAATCTCCCCATTGACTTTGCTCGTTTCGCATCAGTGACTCTAAGGGTTCGTTTTAAAAACCGGTCCCACCTGGCCCTCTGAGCCCTTCAGTCGGAGATGTTAAATCTTTCTCTAAGTCTCTGACCTTGGAAAAGCTCTCATTTCAACATTCTGACCCCTCTGTCGACTGTTTCTGTCTGCTCGGAGCCCCTTGTTCGAAGGCAAGGCTTCCGTTTCTATGTTTAGCCTCCCCCGAGCCTCCGGGGGCTTCTCCTACCTTATCCGACAGCCTGGCGGAGGCTGAGCCCGTGAGCACTGAGCCTGCCTCCTTGACCCGCTCCTGTTTTCCCGCCGTGTCTCCTCCCACCTGTCCATTTCGGCTTCGTGTTCTCACCCTCCATCCTTCCTCCGTGAGGATACTGTGATTTTTAAGTTAATGGACCAAAGGAGCCTGCACCCTCCTCCCTCTCTTGCGTCCTGTTGTGCCGGGCGTCTGTCTCATTTTCCCCTTGTTGACTCATCTCCCAACACCAGGATGTGCTGTGCGTGTGGATGTGTGGGGCCGTGTGTGCACACACAGGGAGATGCACGCGTGTGTGTGCATGTGAGGAGAAATTCGGGAGGGACGTTTACTGTCCTGTAAGGGCTTCCTGTGGACGGCTGTGCAGGCAGCTCAGGACGCAGGTCAGACTGTAAAGGGCCAGGGCCCGGGGGGGGTCTCTCTCCAACCCCCCGAGCCCCCAGGCCGGGTTGCTGGGCGGGGCGTTGGGAGCCAGTGCCCGCTCCTGCCTGTCTCCCTTCCCACAACGGCGGCTCTTGGGACAGGTGTCACCTGCCGCCTGTACCAGACACTTCCCAGCTCCTGCGCTGTCTCATCGGCCCCTCGCTGGAGCATCTGGACAGAGGGTCTCAGAAGGGTCCATGCCCTCCTGCTGCCACCCCCAGCGGCCCCGCTTGGCCTTGGAGATGCACGGGGCTCAGTCCTGGTATGACCCCAGCCTGTTTCCCTCCCAGGGGCACCAGCCCCGCAGCATCCACTCACCTCTGAGAGGGTGGCCCCCACATGTCTGCCACGTGAACCCCACACTCGCCAGCACACACGGCCCCTCCCCTGCACTGCCTGGCTGATCGAGGGCACCTGGACCTGCCGTCCCCTCACCTTGCCAGGGCTTGGCCCCGCCTGCCCCTTCCAAGCCGTCGTCTCCCCAGTCCAGCCACCTCCCTCTCAGTGGACGCTAGACGAGGTCCCACTCCCTGGCATCCTGTGGTCTGTTCTACAGGCTGTTTCAACAGATGCCAGGACACAACAGCCCCTGCTCAGAACCCAGGCAGGGGCTTCCAGTCGCTCTGAGGACAAAACCCAGACCCCCCCATCACAGGCCCACCCCAAGCTCCAGCGGGCTGCCCCTGTCCCCAGCCTGTGCTCGGCTTCCTCCGTCCTCCTGCCATTCCCTGGTCAGGCCCAGCCAGGCCCTGCCCAGAACGTCCCATGGTCCCCCGCTCTGTTCCTTCTCTGCACCAGTCACCTCAGGGCCTTCGTTGGCCACTGTGTTTGAAGGCGCCCCCGCCCCAAATTCTAGTGTTTAGAAAACTACTCGACGTTGGATTGGCTACAGCAGGTGCCGCCCCAGGGCCCAGAGCTGGCGAGACTCCCAGGGGGACAGGCCAGCCAAGGGCAGTGGTCACTGCACCAACTGTGGCACCGGGCTGGTGGGCGGGTGGAGGGCGGGCCAGGGGGTCGGGGGTCCCCGTGAGCCTGAGCACTGGGGGGAGAGCCGGATGCCATGACGCTAGGGGAGGGGCCGCCCAGGATGGTCACGTCAGCCTCTGAGGGTGGGTCTGGCACATCCTCAAAGCCCACCCCTACCCAGGTGACGCAAAGAGGCCAAGGCCCCCTGAGCAGGGATGGAGCTCTGGAGGGACCAGGCAGCACGACCCGGGGCCTCACAGGAAGGGGGTGAGCCCTAAGGTAACAGGGAGGCTGTGCGGGACAGAGCAGCTCCTGAGCAACGAGGGCGGGGAGCCTGGGACAGGGATGAATGGATGTGGGGCCCAGGAATGCGCAGCCGCTGCCCGTGACAAGCATTCTGGTTTATCTGGAAACTGCACAGAGCGAAGGTCTCCTCTCCCTCCCCTCCAGGTTTCTCCAGCCGCTCTTGGTGTCCCTGATCCAGGGGGAAGTGCGGGCTCACTTGGGACAGCACAGGGTCCATCCTGTCAGGAGAAAAGGGTGGACAGGTCTGGGGGAGGCAGTGGACAGCTGACATTGTCAGGACGCACCTGCCCAGCATGGTGGACCAGACCCAGGCGTGTCCACGTGAAATGTCCCCTCAGGGCACTGCCCCCTCGTGCCTCCTGCCCAGGTCCGCACACCAGCCTGGGCCAGGTGTCTGCTGTGGTGCACACCTGCTCCACCCTCCCTACTGTGCTGACCCCCGATCAGGGCCTCCCTGGGTTCCCACTGGGCCAGCTCGGCCTCTTGGGCCCAACTGGAGTCCTGCCGGGCTCCCTTGAGGCCCATGAGCCTCACACGCCCCACTGCTGCCCCAACCCCCGCTGCTTTGTCCGAACCGGCACCATCTGTCCTTACTGAGCAACCCCCCCCCCACTCCTCCTGCAGGCGGGGCTCACCCATTCCTCCAGGGGGTCCCAGAGGCTCACTCCCAGCCCATCTGACCAACGGCTCCAGGCTCAGCCAAGGGGAAGGAGGGGTGTGCTAGGACCCACGGGTGCAGGTGGCCAAGGTTTCCTCTCTCAGGGGCCCTGTTCTGATCCCAGGGGAAGGTGGGTCCTGAAACTCCTAGGGCCAGCCTTTGGGTCGGGGCTGAAAGCTAGGGGACAGGGGTCTCTGGCCTCAAACAGGCATCAGTCATTGTCTCGGAGGTGGGGGGCAGGAGAGGGGGCTGTGTGGGCGTCACGACAGCACCTGGGCACAGCGAGGGGGCGGTTCTGGCAAAGGCAGTATCTGCGGGACGCTGGTGGGCGCTGATGGACCGGGACCCTCTCCCCACAGAGGCACAGCCCCTGGCAGGGCAAGAGGGGCCCCCGAATCTCCCCTGCTGCCCCCCACCCCCATCCTCACCCCATCCTGGCCCTCCATGTAGAGCTGTCCTCCTGGCCGGCCGGCCACAGTCCCATCCCAACCTGTCTCCTTTCTCCCCCATCAAGGCCACGAGGCCCGTCTCCCCTAATCGGCCTCTCCATCCACCTCAGCTTCCGAGCTGTGAGCAGCACCGCAGCCCCACTCAGACGGATGGACTCAGGACAAGGTCACTGGTCATCCCAGCCAAGGAGGGGGGCGGAGCAGGGACGGCAGGGGCAGACTGGGCGGGGAAGCTTCCCTAGCCCAGGCTTCCCAGGAGAAGGGGTCACTTTGAGGACCCCAGGAAGCCAGGCAGCTCCGGCTCCGTGTGGGCTCATGGGCCTGTCTCCCCACCTGGAGCCTGGGAGGGCAGGAGGCCTGGTGCAGGGGTTGCCTTGGGCCACACGGAGCAGCCAGCCCCTGGACTGGGGGAAGAGCACCAGTCCCCGCAGACCCCTCCCCAGGGGGCCAGCACCTCTGTCCTCAGGGAGCTGGGCCTCACTATGCGAGCACCGGAGGCCTGGCGCCCTCGTGGATGTGGGCGTGGAGCTTCAGCACGTGTGCTGGTGGGGGAAGGTGGTCAGCAGGAGGCGGGGAGACCCTCCCTCACTCTCTGGCACATGGCCCAGAATGGCCTCGTGAGGCTGGGTATGCGCATGACCAGGTGCCAGGGAGGAGGGAGCTGGCAGGGGTAGGGGGCACGGGAGGCTCTGGGGTCCCCATGAGGAGGCTGGGCCACTCACTCTGGATGGCAGACTCGCAGGCTTGGCCCACGAGCTGGTAGATGGTGGCCAGGGACTGTGGCTCACCCTGCAAGGGAAGACGGACCACATGGCGATGGCTCAGCCACCATGGGGGTCAACACCTCCCTGGGCCTGGGCCCCAGACACCCCACACTCACCTTCTCTCCTCGCTCTCCCTTGGGCCCCGGCAGCCCCTGAGTGGGAGAAAAGGAGAAATGCCTGGGCCCCACTGCCGCCCCCTACCAGACCTCATGCCCAGCTCTGTCTGGGCTGGGTGAAGGCCTCATGCCAGAACTAATCCAGGGACTCCCCAGTGGGCAGAGGACCCACCTCTCCTGCTTCCAGAAGGAGCCAGCCAGGCCTGTTCCGGCTTCCCTGCCCCCGGGGCCCCGCCTTCCTCCACCTGCTGCAGGCCCCCTCCCCGCAGCCTGCAGGCCCAGGCCTGCCCCCGAGCCCCCCCCCCCCAGCCCAAGCTCCACTCCTGCCCGGACCTTGTCTGTCCTGGGCCTGGCAGGGGGCAGCCTTGGGCTCTCTCTGCTCTGAGCTTTCTGCCCGTCCTGCTTTACAATGGTGCTGGCCATGGGAGGTCCCCAAGGGGCCAGTGGGGACAAGTCTGCATGCGTTTGTCCCCCACTTCCAGCTGGCTGGCTGGCTGGGTAGACGGGAGACTTACCGTGGGCCCCACGGCCCCAGGGGGGCCTCGCTCCCCACTGCTGCCCCTGGCCCCCGCCGTGCCCGGGAGACCCTGCAGAGATGGGTGTAGGGCTTGGCTGCAGCCCCCACGAGTCTTGCCCCCTCCCTCTACGTACCCCCAGCCCTGGACCCAGAGCAGACCCCTTAGCTTGTCCCCAGCCTCCCCAGGCTGTGCCCCATACCCACCCAGCAGGCCCTGCACTCCCCACCCTGTGCCCAGGGCTCCCCCCGCCCGCCCACCCATTGGCGCTGACTCTGAACTGAAATGTCCTGACTGCCGGCTCTACCCCAGGCCCCAGGCGGCCTCTGGCAGGAGGGGCAGCCCAGCCCCCCAGTACCCAGAGGCCAATGCCCAGGGTTCTCTTCTGGGTCTGGGCTGCTGGTCCTGGGCCCCCGCTCAGAGCAGCTCCCAGGGACTGCGCTCAGCATATCGGGGACGCAGGCCTTGGAGGCAAGGTGCTTCTGAACGGGGGCAGTGCCCACAGCCCTCCAGCAGGTGGGGCCCTAGGCTGCCGGTGGGTGTCTGGAGGGAGAAGGGGGCCCAGGCCACGTCCTGCAGCCAGACTCACTTGTCTACCCTGCCCACCCTGCCCAGGCCCAACTGGGAGCCCAGGCACCTTCCTGCCGTGGGGAAGCGGGGTGCAGGCGTGACCGGGGGCTGCGCCAGCCCGCCCCAGTGCACAGGACACTCCCATGCCCAGCAGAGCCCAGGAGGACCCCAGCCCACGAGAGAGAGAGGCCGCCCTGGGTCGCTGTGCTCCGTTCAGCCCCAAAGAACCCTGGGGGATGTGGGTGGGGCGGGCGGGTTCACAGAGGAGGCAGTGCCTACCCTAGGGCCAGGGGGTCCAGGCAGGCCAGATGTCCCCTCCAGGCCTCTCATTCCCTGAGGGCAAAGGAAGGGACAGGCTGGGTGGGGGCATGTACCCTGCGCACCCCTCCCACGGTGACCCCCACGACCCACACCTGGGAGGGGTACACACTTGTGCCTAGTTCTGAGAACAGAAGAGGCCAGCCCATCTCAGGGCCAGCCCCTCCCTCGGGCGGGGACCCCACCCGGCCCCAATCCGCCTGGGCCGGCGCTCCCTTCCCCTGGCCAGGCCACTGCGGGGGCAGGACAGGGAGTGAGTCGGGTGTGGGGCAGAGGAGGAAGACCCCCACAGCCTCCGTCCCGAGACCCTCTCCCACCTTTGGTCCCTGGATGCCAACCTTCCCGGGGGTGCCCTGGAGGCCGGGGTGGCCCTGGAATAGAACAGAGGTGGCCAGCCAGGCTGGGGCCAAGGTCAGAAGCAGAGGAGGAGGCCCTGTCCCCAGACCCGGGTCCCGAGCACACGGCCCACGTGCCCTGAGCCTGGTCTGACCCACTACCTGCAAGCCGGGGAGTCCATGGTCCCCCTTTTCTCCTTTGACCCCTGGTGGACCCTGGAGGGGAAGATGGACTGGGCA
Source organism: Camelus ferus (assembly GCF_009834535.1). NCBI lineage: Eukaryota > Metazoa > Chordata > Mammalia > Artiodactyla > Camelidae > Camelus > Camelus ferus. Next base: position 14,836,851 of record NC_045714.1, on the reverse strand, counting down.
GCAAGGGGACAGGAGAAGAGTGGGGAGGGGGCTGGGGGTAGGCCACACCTACCATGGGTCCCTGGATGGTTCGGCCCTGGGTGCCTGGTGACCCCTGCTGACCTCCAGGACCCTCAGGTCCCATCTGTCCAGGTGGCCCGGGATCTCCCTGGAGGTGGGGTGGGGGTGGGGCTGGGGCTGAGAAGGCACGTGGCCCCTCCTGCAGCCCCTCCTTTGATCCTGCCAGTTGAAGCCCTACCAGCCCTCGGCCCGAGGCCACCCAGGGGCCTTCACCCTCGCTGGCCACCCCGGGAGGGGTCCTGGTACGACCCTGCTCTGTATTTATAGACACCGGAACATTCTGCCAAACTTCTAAGGGACAGATAACACGAACGCCATTTAAACTGCTCGAGGGGGAGGGTATAGCCCAGTGGTGGAGCGTGTGCTTAACATACACGAGGTCCTGGGTTCAATCCCAGTGCCTCCATTAAAAAATAAATTAAAAATAAATAAATAAACCTAATAACCACCACCTAAAAACAAACTGCTTGATTTGCAGGTTAGAAAAAAAGTGCTTTCAAATAATTGCTGTGAATTAAGCATATCGGTGAACCCGATCCTACGAGGACAACGACAGGCTTTCCTGGCGGTGACTGTCCCTGTGGAAGCCCTACGCGAGGCGTGAGCACGGGAAGCCTGCAGCCCGCTCGGCGGCGGGAGGCGCTCGAGGGCCGCGCTGGCTTCTGCTGGAGCAGGAGTGGCTCAGCACCCGGGAGGCCCTGAGCTCAGTCACCAGACTAACAGCTCCAGGAGAGAAGAGATTTGGTCGCGTCCCAGCAGCTGAGGAGGCGAGAAGTCTTATCTAATATCCGTTCTTGCGTTTGTGAATCTCCTAACCAGGTAAGATCGGGACTTGACAGTGGAAAATGTGTCTGCCTCCCGGTACCACGCTCCACCTGCAAGCCCTAGAGCACTTCCATGAAGTCACGGTGAGCACATCCACTGTGACCACGGTTCTTTGACAAGACTCTGGAGTGTCAGCAACACCAGAAAAGTGAACGGGAGTAGTAAAAATCAGAAAGGAGACAGTGAAGTAATGTTTTGCAGGTGATGTAAATTTGAACCAGGAAATTCCCAGAAAACCATCTGAAAATAAAAAACTATTGCAAGTAAGATAATTGAACAAGAAGCTGGGGCACGAAACAATACACAGAGAGAACGAGGACTTAGGGCAGATGACGGCGGAGCCGGACGCCAGGAACCGCCTCCCACGCTGACAACAGCCGGGCGGGCAGAACCTGGCCCGTCTGTGCGGACCCGGCGGTCCGCGGAAAGCGCGCCGCGTGGAAGACTGCATTGGAAATCGGCAGGGGGGGCTGTGAGCAAATGGGACGGGTGACGGGGCGGTGGTCTGGGGAGGCTGGAGGGTGGGGTCGTCCCCCGCACCTTAAACACAATAAATTTAGCTGAACCCACATTGCTGTGTTTGAAGGTTCTAGAAGCAAGAGGAGAAGCCACAAGGAGGTGCACACCCTCAGACTAAGAGAGACCTTTTATAATATGGTGCAAAAGCCAAAAGCCTTAGAAACAGACCACGCATTGAGCAAAGAAGGCGATTTTAAAGTCTTCACGGAGACACGCGTGGTGAACCAGGTCAGAGGGCAACACAGCAAACCCAGCCACAACTCAGGGCACAGATGTTTCCACGAAACGTACAGCTCCCCACAAATGAGTAAGAACGCAACCCAGCAGAGCAGGGGGTGGAGGACGCATGTCCAGCAAGAAAGTGGCAGCAGTTGTCAAAGGGGCTGGAGCTGCTGGACGGAGAAACGGGCGAAGGCAGAGGATGCCCATCACGGCCAGCCCGCCCACACATGATTCGCAGGGTGGGGCCGTGCAGGGGGCACCACATCCCACCTGGGGTTGGGCTGCGTGGGGCCCCACTCCTGCATCCAGCCCCCCAGGACCCCCATAACTTACCCTGGGCCCTGGGAAGCCCTGCTCTCCTGGGGCTCCGTTCCTCCCAGGGAGGCCCTGCAGGTGCACAAGCAGGGCTGAGCCCAGCAACCCCCGCCCAAGACCAGGGTGCACATCAGCACCCCCAGCAATGCCCTGGACTCCAGCCCCCACCTTTAGGTGGAGAAGAGGCAGGGGGTTCGGGGTGAGGGTTTCCTGGTCCCCCCACTACCCACAGTGGCTGGTCACGGCACATGCTCCGGCTTGGGCAGGTCTGGGTTCCTGCCCTGGCCCCTCTCTGGTGAGGTCTGTCAATCACCAGTGGAAGCCTCAGGGTTGTCAGAGGGTCTGGACCTGCCCCACAGCCCAGAGCGCCAGAACAGAGGCTGCCTGAGTGGCTGTGACTCCTGGCCAGCCCAGGACCGATGCGGTGCTGCAGACTGATGGGCCTTCCCAGTGGGGAGACGTGGGCTCAAACAGCAGAGAGGGCCCGGCTGGGGAGAGGGAGGCCAGTGGGAAGGAGGGGGTTAGCCAGGAGGGGAGCTGTGGGCCAGGGTGGACAAGGTGGCCAGGAGACGTGGGAAGGGGCCACCCTCATCACTATCAGCTGCCCGATGTTGCCAGGAGTCCCTGGTCACCCCGGGACAGGCGCTGTGAACTCACCGGAGGTCCCTGGGGGCCCGGGGGCCCAGGGGTCTGCAAGGAACAGGTGCAAGCAGAAGGAAAGGCGGGGCAGGACTCTCCATCCTTCTGGAAGAAAGAGACCCCTGCCATTAAATGGACCCCTCCCCTGGGCTTTTGTACAACCCTGAGCTCCAGGGTATCCACAGACACCGGGGACCAAGGGATCTCCAAACCCACCCCTGGAAGGCTGGGGTAAGGGGTGGGAACCTGGCCCTGGGTGCTCACCCCCAGGCTGCCTGGCACAGGCCCTGGACAGGACTCCCTCTCTCACTCCCTCGTAGGCCCCTAGCATGGCCAAGCCCAGTGTGAGCACATGGGGGAGTCAGTGAGGACTCATGCCCACACCTGTGCCCACAGAAAAGGTCAGTGGCCCTGAGTACATGGCAGTGGCCGCTCCTGCAGCTGGGGGCTTCCTGGCCCCAGGATACCCATCCAGCCACACTAGCTTGGGCACCAGGCCAGGGGCCATCTCCTCCAGGAAGCCTGCCCTGATTTCTCCCAGAGCTGCAATGACCTGGATGGTCCTTATACCCCCAGACTTTTTTGTCCTCAGTGGCCACTTTCTCACCTACCGAAGCTGGGAGCTCGCAGCACCTGTCCTCCTCCGCCCAGGAGTCGCTGCACACAATCTGCAGCAACTGGAGCTGGAACTACGGAGAGAGAAAGGGCAGGGTCAGCCAGACAGTGAGTGGAAGGGGCTCCCTGGCCCCCCGGCTGACTCGGCTCGGCAGGACGGGGCCCAGGCTCACCGAGGCCGAGCTGCTCCGGGGTCCCCTGGCCTTGGCCAGCCTCCCCAGCGTGACGAAGCCAGCAGCGGGCAGGCTGCCGGCCTCCCCGATGGGCCTCTCAGCCACCTTCCGGCAGTCCACGTAGAGCCTGACCTTCGAGTGGCCCACGGCCACATGCACCTGGGAGACACCACGGTAGGTCCCCCACCACCCCAGCAGGACAGGCTCCCCTCCGTGCCCACAAGGCCAGGGCCATGGCTGGGAGGAGGGACATGACCATCCTGGGGCCTAGGGTCAGGATCCTGACTGCACCGCAAGTCTTGTGGGACCCCCTTGCTGGGCCTCAGTTTCCCCTCTGTAAAATGGACCAAATGACACCTGCCACAGGCCCCTCCCAGGGACTCAAGGGACCCAGGAAGAGGAGTGGATGCTCTCTGACCCCAATTAAGGTGAGGATGTCCAGGGTAGAGTGGAGTGTAGGGACAGAGGCTCTCAAGGAAAGTTCTATCATTCTGGATAAGCCATGGTGACAGGGGCAGCCTGTGTCCTGCAGAGCCATTGGGGGGGGGTCTGTCCCAGAACGTGGGAGCCGAGAGGGTCTTAGGCCAGGGAGGGACGTGCTGTGGTTCTTCTGGGAACTTCCAGGACCTTGTGGAAGCTCCCAAAGAATATTCTTCTCACTTCGGGCAGGTCGAAGGTGACCTCCTGCAAGGTGGCCCTGGGGTCACGGTTGAAGTAGGTCAGCGACTTTCTGCCAGCTGAGGAGGGGCAAAGAACATGTGAGACCCCTGGGTGGAAGGTGGGGGGACCCTTCCAGGCCTGCCCAGAGTGGAACAGGGTGAGGGGGTTACAGCCCCACAAAGGGCATGCAAAGCCTCACATGCCCCAAACCTCAGAGGCCACGCTGCGGAAGCAGCCCCCGCCTTCTGGGGCAACCTGGGTCCACTGCCCCCCCTCCCAACTGACCATCCAGCAGGACCCCCAGGACGGGCTGGAAATCCTCGGCCGCCACCTGCCACAGCGCGAAGGCCTCTCGGGGCGTCTCGGGGAGCAGGCGCAGGAGGAAGACCACCGTGTGCTCCGGGGGGAGGGCGGCCGGGTGGATGTCACTGTCGGGGCACAGGGGGGGCGGCTGCAGGCCCGAGAGGAGGCCGGACCCTCGGGACTGCCCAGGGGGTCCTCAGGGCCAGGCTGGGCCTCTCCTGCCTCCGCTTCCCCGGGAGTAACACGGGGAGCACAAGGGTCAGAGCTCCCCTCCCGGGGCTGCTGGGACCCCTGGGGTATCACGCAGCCCTGAGCCCCGAGCCCCAGGAGGGACGGGAGGCCGTCCCACCACAGCCAGCATCCACGACAATCTGTCCTTCAGTGGGTGGGGCAGGTGCAGGTCAAGGGGTCTGGAGCCAGAGGTCTCTGAGCCTGTCTCCCGGGGGTCAGGAGCACACAAGCCCTCGAGAGCAGCTCACTGGGTGAGTGGTGGGGGTCTGTGCTGGTGCCATGCGCCCCCCGGGTCATTGGAGTCACCCAATAAAATTGTTCCTAAAGGCCTACAGCCTCCCTGCTTTGCTCCTGGGATAATTAAGAGCCTGCAAAACCCAGCCCAGATGCGATCTTGAAATTTTTTAAGCAAACAGACCCCAGGGCCTTGGCACATGTTGCTGTTTTACCCGAGTGCCCTCCCCTCCCCCATTCTCTCCCTAGTGGCTCCTACCCTCTGCCACCTCCTGGGGAGCCTTCCTGACCCAGGGAGGGACCCTCCTACTCTTAGCAGCCCCAGGTTGCATTCGTGGCAGGTATCGTGATGGGGGTACTCCTGTGCGGGGTGACACACCTGGATGGGGTGACACACCTGGAGGGGTTGACCACACCTGTGCTGGGTGACACACCTGCAGGACCGTCAGCGCCCACCTCTGGGGCTGTGAACTCCGCAAGGACAAACAGGAAGCACCCATGAGCACTGTGAGGCCCTGGGAGACCCCCACTCACAGGAGAGGGACGATTGTGGAGAGTCTCTGCAGCGTTTAACAAGCGCACAGGGTCTGCTGCGAGGGTGGAGCCAGGCCAGGGGCAGAGGCAGCAGAAGCAAAACCTCAGGGTTCCTGGCAATCAGAGCGACCCACCCGAGCAAAGAACCCAGACTAAGGCTTGGGAGGGAGGAGGGGCAACCGAGGAAGAGGCAGGCCTTAGGCCCCTGCATAAAAAGTAAACCTTGCAAACCAGCCTAAAAGGAAATCAGAACGGGAGCAGATCGTGGGGAACATTCGCAGTAAAGCTCTGGCAAAGGAACAGGACGCCAGCCTGGGCCACACCTGCCACACTGTGTCACGCCGAGTCCGTGGGGAGAAAGCCGGCTACATGAACCGCCCTGAGTCTAAGTCGTGTGGGGTGGGCTCTGTAAACATACATGTTTCTCATTTTTCAAATTTCTATTTTAAAGCATGTGATTTACCTTTGCAACTTCGAACATCTTAACTTAGAGAAAAATTATGCTGTGCAAGTGGAAGTTTCAATCTGTGATTAAAGACGTCTCTCTGTACACAAAGTGGGATGGTTCTTAGATGCGGGGTCGTCAAACAAGCCTTTCTGGTGGTTCGTCAGTGAGCACAGTGACTCAGACTATTCGCAGATTTGTGGAATCAAACTAAAGCACATGGGAGGTAGGAGGTCTCACAAGAGACAGAGCTGGTGGCCCCCGCCCAGAAGTCTGCAGGTCTGATCAATCCCCGGGCCACATGGGGAAAAGGACCCCCGTGGCCTCATTCTGCCCACGTGAGATTTACTCATTTGTGGGACTCAGGTTCCTGGAGCCCCTGTGCCAGGGGAGTCTGCCTGGCTGGCTCTGGGGGTGGAGCTGCTGGGCCTGGGGCCCCCTCTCCCACAAACCCCCAGGAGGGTGCCCTCCCAAGCTGCTCCAGTCACAGCCCCCCCTCCTCCGCCGCCCAACCTGGCCCGGCGAATCAGCTGAGCGTCCTTGAAGAGCGTGAAGGTCCTGGTCGGGCCAAACGCCGAGGGCTCCATGGCCAGACCGCGGATGGAGGCGTATTCCTTCTCCACTAGGCCGAAGGCTGCCATCAGGTCAAAGCCTGGGGGAGCCGGTGGTCCCGAGGGACAGTCAGAGACAGGGAGTTGGGGGGCCGGAGGCAAAAGCCCAGGTGTGGGTGAGAGGAGACAGCGGGAGCAGCAGCAAGAGGAAGATGCGAGGGAGCAGAGGGGCCCTCCGGTGCGGGGCGGGGGGCGGTAGGGGCCTCAGGGGCCTGGTCTCCCACCCTCTCCACCCTGACCTGGGGAAGGACACGCAGGCAGCACCGTCCTGCCCCTTAGGTTGCCCCGGCCTCGGCCTCCCCACAACCCTCAGTGTCCGGACCCCCTCAACCCTGCAAAGTCACAGCCACAGCAGAGCAAAGTCCAGCACCCACTGCGACTTAGCGGGTCAAAGTGGCCATGACTTTGGCGACATGAAATCTCCTGTTACTGGCTCAGCGGCCAAGGCCCTGAGCAGGCAGGAGTGGACGACCTCACCTACCCTGCCGCCCAGCCACGAGCAGGCCCTGCCCTGAGGCCCGGTCTGAGCAGCTGCAGCCCTGTTGCTCGCTGGAGGTCCCGCGGGAGATGCAGCCCTCGAGCTGGGCCGCCCTCCCTGCAGCCCACCCTTGCCCCAAGCCAATCTCCCTGACGGCGCAGGGGCGCACACGTCAGCCCTCTCTCTGGGGAGGGCCTGTGACCCCAGGCTTCGCCCCTCGCCCCACCAAGCCCCTGGTCCTCAGAGGCTCACGGAGGCCACCCTGGATCTGGAGCCCCGAGCGTGGCCTCTGCCCTCCACATCCAGGCTGTGACCTTGGACAAGTGACCCTGGACAGGCCCCAGTCGCCTCTACTGTGAAGCAGGAATAAAGGCACCAGCCAACCTCAAGGGGCCTTCCTGGAAAGGTGTCAGCCCCACCTGCCTGCCGCCCTCTCATGTCCCCACAGCCCCTCTCCCAGGCCATCCTCCCCAACAAGGACCCGGGGGAGGAGGAACGGGTGGGGGCTGGAGAGCAGCCATCGAAAAGGGCAGGACCTACCTGGGAGGGAGCCGTCAGGGTGGAGGGCTGGGCAGGCTGCTGAGAGGGGCAGTAGTCAGGGTCAGTGGACCGGGGCCTCGGCCTCCACCTGGGGAGGGGCCCCTTGTGGCTGGGCGCCCTGCCTCTGGCTGCAGGTGGTTGGAGCTGTTCCCTGTCGGCACCCACTTGCAGGCCTGCTGTCCCACAGCTCAGGGACCGGGAAGGGACAGAGATGGGTCCTGCTGTGTCAGGTTCTACTCCCGGGAGACAGCACCTGGCTGGGGCACTCCCACAGGGCACTGAACCCCGGGAGAGGACCAGCCACCCTGATGTGCCCCACGCGGCAGGGCCAGAGAGATGCCGGGGTGTGCGGACGTGCCGACCGTGCACCGCTGCCCTGGGGCTGGCGTGGCTAGCTGGCTTGCTCCACTGGCAGGCACCACTTGGGCGCTCGGAAGGTTCGTGGGCAAGTGAGGGCAGGGACCGGGGCCCTCGGAGCGGGAAGCAGCTCTGCCCTTGGACAGGAAGGGTGCTGAGCCTTGACAGCTGTCCTCTGGGTAGTGAGGCCCCCATCCCCAGAGGCATTCAAGCCAAAGCTAGGCGACCACACGCAGGAGACTCAGAGGGAAGCTGGGGCGGTCAGGCTGATCCGCCGGCCTGTGAGGATCCTCTGCTCTGAGGGTCTGATTGTCTAGGAAAACCAGCATGAACAACAAAACAAAAGCCAAGGTCCCTCTCAGCTGGGTCCTGGCCCATGAGTGGCAGGACCCCAGGGATGACCTATAACACCGAGGGCCCTGGGCTCCACTGCGGCCAGTCTGAGGCTGGGCGTCTGCCCCACTCCTCCTGGACACAGATCCAGGGGAACTCCGGCCTGTCCCCAGCTTCGGGCATCTGTAGGCCAGGCTGCAGCTGAGGCCCCTCGGGGGCGGCCGGTTGGCCCGTTGTGACCTCAGCCCTGGGGTTGGCGTTGGCATTCTACTTGTGGGCAGGGTCTTGCGTGAAAACCCTGACTCTCCTCCCCTAAGCTCTGCAGCGCCGGCCTGTGTGCGGGGAGAGATAGGCCCATGTGTCCTGCTGAGTGGCCCTGTGGGTTCGGGCTCCTGGGGGCCTGCCAGGGTCTCAGGCCTGGCTGGGGTCTGCCGGGGCCTGGGGTCTTGGTGCCCACCCACCTGTCCGGCCCATGGCAGACACTGCCACACTCTCCCCGGCTCTATAGATGGCCGAGACCAGGACCCTGTACTTGGTGGCTGCCAGCAGGTTGGGGAGCGTCACCTGGCTCCTGGGTCCTGGAACAGAGATCTGGGGGGTGGTCACGGTCACCCGAGCTGCCCCTCCCGAGCGACTTTGCTCATTTGGGCATCTCGGCTCCCCGTCTGTGTGTCCTGCCATGGGAGGGTGGCCCCTCAACAGAGAGGGTGGGACGTGTCTCCCCCATGGCCCAGGACCTGGGGGCCCGTGGGGGCATCGGCTTCTGGGCTCTACCCAGACCCACCGATTTCTCTGGTCCTGAGCCTGAGGCTAGTGTGTAGGTGAGCCGGTAGTGGAGGACGTGGCTGCTCGGGGGCGTCCAGCTGACTCGCAGGCTGTTGGGCGACTCAGAGGCCAGGGCCAGGTCAGAGGGCGGGCTCTGGCTGACTAGGGGAGAGCACAGGGTGGGGCCTCAGACGGCAACATGCTCCCCACTGCTCTACACCTCACCCACCACCCTCCCACTCCACAGCCCCTGCCATGCCAGCCACACCATGCTGCCCCGTGGCCTTGGCACAGGCAGGGCCACCACGCCAGCTCTGGGACTGTCTTGGGCCCTGCGTCACCTCTGGTGACTTGGACCCTCGGCCACTCCAGGTATGGCTGTCTGGAGGGCTCAGTAAGGCCACAGGATCAGGGACTGGGGAACTGCCTGTCGGCGGTCGTGGGCCCACAGGGCAGGGGATCTCAGCAGAGCAGGGGTCACTTACGGGGGCTGTAGCGGAGGGACACAGGGTCGCTGTGGGCCCCGTCCCTGTAGTAGGCCAGGAGGGTGATCTCATACTCCAAGTGCCTCCCCAGGCCAGGCAGGACGGCCGTGGCCAGGTTCCCTGGGACAGAGATCTGTGGAGAGGAGAGACCAGGGGTCCACCCTGGGGGACTGGTCCTCACATTGGGGCCTGGCCCACAGGCCAGGGGCGGGCAGATGTCCCACGGGTGCAGCACTGGGGTCTGAGCTGGTGGGGGAGGGTTTCCCCCCACACCTCATGGGCCTTCCCATCTCCCAGGGGCGTCCACTTGATCTGGTAGACCAGCACGCCAGATGCCGCTGCGGCCGCCCACTCCAGCCGGACTTTGTCCCCAGGGAGCTTGGTCACCGACAGCTGGCTCGGGCTGGGGACTTTCCCTGGAAGAGGGAGGAGGCAAGGGAGGCCGCCTGTCCCCACGAGGCCTTGCCCACGTCCCCCTTTCCCAGGACAGGCTGCCAGGTGGGCACTGGCCCTGCTCCCCGGAGGTGCCCTGGGGACCCTGCACCCGACAGTCGCACCCGTCAGGGTACCTGGCTCAGCCCTACGCAGAGCAGACACCAAGCATAAGTGTTGATTTGAAATGTCTGTGGAAGTGGAGGGAGGTGGCCTGGAGACCCCATCCCCACCTCTGCCACTCACGTGTGGTCAGGTGGCTGGTCAGTGTGGAGGAGCTGCCCCTGGGGTAGAGGCAGGTGACACGGACTGTGTAGGTGGTGGAGGAGGAGAGGGGGCCCAGAGTGGCCCAGGTGGCGTTCCCAGGGACCTCCGTCTGCAAGGGGTTAGGGACACGGGCAGCTGGGGCGGGGCAGCCCCTGCCAGAGGGAGACCCAGGCCTGGGACCTGCTGGCCTGGACTGCCACGTGGCCACCTGCCAGCCCACTCTCAGCCCCACAAGCTGGCATTTTCAGCTCTCACGACGCCATGCGCCCCCGCACGCCTGTCGCAGCTGTCACCTGCAAGTATCTGTACGATTCCTTGCTTCACGCCTGTCCCCACCCTCCCTCCAAGGCTGAGGCCCACCAGGGCCGGGTGGTGTCACCCTGCCCCCATGCCCCCTGCCCTGGGCCGAGGCTGGGCCTGCGGAGGTGCAGCCACACCCACTGACCCTGAATGCAAGGTGGGGGGCGGGGAGGCTGGGGGCACTGGGCCCCCATGGGCACGTCATCCCCCACCCCCGGCACTGCAGGACATCAGGCTCCCAGCAGGGCCCACTCTCACCTGTCCTGAGTGGCCACCCTTGCTGGAGACATAGCTGACCCTGAACAGGCGCACAGGTCTCTGGATGCCTTCCCAGGACACGCGGGCCGAGTCGTGGCTCACATCCGAGAAGTCCAGGCGTCTGGGGGCGCCCAGGGTGGCTGCAGAGCACGTGAGGCCTCAGGGACCTCCCCAGGCATATGGGGAATGGCGGGAGATGGCCAGGGCTGCTGGGGCTACCAGAGGCCTTGGGGGACCCCACCCCGCGGAAGGTTCAGGGGTGGAGAACCAGAACGCGGCCTCAGCCTGCGGGGGCGGGGCACTCACGAGTCCTGGCGCGGATGCCCTGGGCCTCACTGGTCTCTGCCCCTCGCAGGCTCTGCACCCAGATGTCATAGTCCCTGCCCGGGTCCAGGCCGTCCAGAAGCACCTCCGGCTGCCCCACCTGCACCTGCAGGGACGGGCACTCAGGCTGGCCCTCCCTGTGCTCCCCCAACCCGGCTGCCCAGCCCCGCTCTCCCTCCTCCCCAGCCCCTCTGCCTCGCACCTCTCTCGCCGCCTCCTCACCCTTGGGGGAGGCGGGCGAGCAGCGCACCAGGTACTGGGCGGCCCCAGCCGAGGGCTGCCAGGCGAGGCGGACGGTTCTGGGCGTCACTGCAGCAAGGGTCAGCGCCCGGGGTGGGGGCAGGGGCGCTGGGGGAGAGGCAGAAAGCAGACCCATGAACCAGCAGGACAAAGGAGCTCAGGAAACACCGGCCAGGTGTGTCTTGATGCAGACGCAGAGCCGGGGGTGGGGGTCAGGGTGCCCACAGATGCTGTAAGTCCCTGTCCCAAGTTTGCACCGGGCCAGCTTCCCGCTCCCAGCTCTGGGCACACAGGCCACCTTGTGGGTTTCTGTTAAGCCACGTGCCCTGAGGGTGGGAAGGAGGGCTGTGGCCTCTAGGGGTTGGACAGCAGGGGAGAAGCCAGACACTGAAGGCCACACACTGTACGATCCCATTTCCTCGGAAGGCCCAGACGTGGCAAGTCTCCAGCGACAGAAAGCAGCTCAGGGGCTGACAGGGGCTGTGGGGGAGGGGGAGGACCGAGGGTGACCACGAAGGGTGCAGGGTTTCTGTTTAAGGTGACGGAAGTCAAAGGGGACTGTGGAGATATGAGTACAATGCTGTGAATGTACGGAAAACCACTGACTCGGACACTTTAAACGGGTGAGCTGTGGGCTGTGTGTCTCAGTAAAGCTGCTAAGTGGGGGGCGGTGGGGCTCATGGCAGTCCCCTGGGCGCCTGCAGACCGGGCCGGGCGGAAGCTCCACCAACAGTGTGAGAAGCAACAGTGATGGGTCCCAGCTGTGGTTGGGATGATGACAAAAACGACATCACTTGTGCTCAGAAGAGGAGACAGAGGGTCAGAGAGGCACAGTGACTCAGCCTCGGTCACGCAGCAAGCAGGGAGTGGTGCCCCCACCCCGGGGTTAAGACCGCCCTTGCTGGTGCCAGGCTCCGAGGGAGGCTGTAGTAGGGGGCACGGCTGAGCCCGGGTCTGTTCCTCCCCACCTGTGGTCACCAGGCCCTGCAGGCCCTCGCCGACTCCGGCCTTGTAGACAGGGAGCACGGAGACCAGGTACTCTGTGCTGGAGGTCAGGTTGTGCAGCTCTGTGGACAAGGCGGGCCCCTCCACCACCACCTAGAACAGGAGTCGCGGTGGGTGGGCAGGGAGGGGTGCAGGGGTGCAGGCTCGGGCAGGGCTGGGTCAGTCCTCGCTCCCTGCAGGGCTGTGTCCCTGGCTCCTCCTGGACACAGGCATGACACAGGCGTGAGCACTCACCCCACTCCCACCATCTGGGGGCTCATGGAGCCAGTTTGGTAGCCCCCCTTCCTCCTCCACATTGGCTTTGTCACGTGTGGGCCTCACTCCAGCCCTGTCTGTGCAGGGCCACCTCTCACCTCCCTTGGGGTGCCGCCCTTGGAAGGCTGCCACACAATCAGATACTTGAGGGGTGGCTGTGGGGCTGGGGTCCAGGACAGGTGGACGCTGGAGGAGGTCACCTGGGTCAGGACCAGGCTGGTGGGAGTGGAAAGGGGGTCCAGGGCCAGAGTGGCTGCTGCTGGTGTAACTGTGGGAGGGGAGGTATTGGCAAGGCCCCCAGTGGGCAGCAGGCACTGTGGCTCTGCCTGCTCCCTCTGGCAGCCACTTCCAGGAAGGGCAGTTGTCCCTGGGTGGTGAGAGATGGGAGAGCCAGCAGGAGGGCTCAGGGAGTTCCTTACTGGAGCTGCAGTCCCCCGTCCCTCTGCCCCAAGCAGCCTGGCAGGGCCCGGGCGGCTGCAGCCAGTGGGGGTGACCCTGCCCCAGCGTCACCACCCTCCCGCTCACCTGAGCCCCCGCGCTCACCGGACCCCCTGCGCAGGCTCCTGCCCTGGATCTTCTGGCAGATCAGCCGGCTGAGCAGGCCAGCCAGCGTGCAAAGCTGGGGAAAGTCCTGCACACTGTGGACAGTGCTGTCCAGCGGTGGGGACGCCAGGAGCCTCAGCTCAGCCTCGTCGGCGTTCTTCACACCTGCCACGGGGTGGGGGTGGGGTGAGCCCACTCAGCGCCCTTATCCGGGGGGCAGTGGGATCGCTGGACCCTGCCCGGCCATCCAGTGGGCCAGGGCTCCTTCCCAAGCCACAGACCCCAGGCCCCACAGGGCCCAGAACGGGGTCGCCTGGCGGTGTCCTGGTGAGAGAGGCAAGTGCAAAGGTGGGCTCGACCCTGAAGGCCCCTCGCAGGCTGCGCCATGCCCACAGGGGTCTCTGTGGGGTTTGGGGCCAGGAGGGAGGTCAGTGTGTTTTCCTGGGGGCCCAGCACAGGGGCACTGGGGAGGGTCTCTGCTCCCAGGAATCCCCGCCCTCGAGTCTGGAGTTCCCTTCTCAAGGGATAGAGTTAACAACTGACCGGTAAAGGGAGTAGCATGAGGCCCCTGAGGGGTGCTGGGCACCTACGGTGCAGAGAGGGGGGCCCATGTGGATGGGTGGGGTGCGGAGACATCTACAGAAGATGCTGCCAACTGGCTGCCTCATCGGGAACAGCCATGCTGCCCAGGCCAGCTTCTGGGGCTGCCTTCCCAGAGCCCAGGGATCAGGCCCTCAGGGCAGGGACTCGCCCTCCCCATTTGAAGACCCAAGGCCGAGGCTGAGGCTCAGAGGCCACAAGACCCACACCCCAAAGCCACCTCCTGGGCAAACTCCCGCGGAGCCCGGGGGCTGCTCACCCACAGCAAAGACGTCAACACCCAGGCCCTTGAGGACATGGCCAGCAGTGCGGGCGTCATCCTGGGACTTGCCATCCGTCACCAGAATCACCAGCTTGACCACCTCTGGACGGAGACCTGCTGCGGGCTTCAGGTTCTGCTCCAGCACGTGGGTCAGAGCCAGGCCTTGGGTGCAGTGAGAACAACGTGGGGGTGGCTCCAAGTGCCCTCCTTGCCTGTCTGCGGCGTCTCCATCAGCCAGTGGTCCCCGTGCTCGCCCCCTCGCCCCATGTCAGTCCTGGCCCCTCCAGGCTGCTGGGACCTGGAGGGCAGGGACACCACCTCTCCTTCTGTCATGGGAACCACAAGGTCCAGGAGCAGTGCCTGCACCTGCTGCTTGACCAGCCGGCGTCGGTCCCAGAGCAGCGAGGCCCCAGGACCGGGACAGGGAGGGTTCTGCCCAAGAGATACAGTGAGGGGCTGCTTTCAGCAGGCCACCCGCAAACCACTGGTGGCTCCCCCCAGGAACCTCTGCCGATCAGAGGAGCCACTCAGTTTCAGCAGGACTGCCCAGCACCTACGTTCACCAGAGATAAATGAGGGTGGACTTGCCCTTAGGGAAGGCATGAATACAGAGCTTGAGCCCAGTTCACACCCGTTTCCAAATCTGGGAGGGGAGCAAGGGAGGGTGACTGCCAGCCCATGAGGGGCTTGAGGACAAAGACCCGCCCGGACCCCAGGGCAGGGCCGGGCCAGGCAGACCTGTGAACGTGTTTCCCCCTCTGTAGCGGAGACTGTGGACGGCCGCCAGGACCTTCTCCTTGGTGCCAAAGGTGTTCAAGTCCCACTCGGTCCAGGGGGCTCCGCTGTACTGAGTCAGGCCTGGGAGGGGAGGGTCCCAGTGGCACTGTCAGGCTGCAAGGGGAGGTCCAGCGCGGTCTGCTGGCACACAGCCTCGCCAGGTCACTAGGGAGGGCACATTTGCAAAGCCCAATTTTCCACACAGCAGTGTCCCCCCGGAAACCAGCTGTCCTGCCGGTGCACGTGGAGAGCCCTCCCTGCCTGGCTGGTGGGGGAACTTAGTCTTAGCTCCCAGAGGCTGCATCTCCTCTCCCACTTCTCACTCCTTCTCCGAGGCGTCGCCTGTGCTAGGGGCTGGGGCTGGTGGGGAACTGCGAGGACCACCTCTGGGTGGGCCACAGGGCAGGGCTGAGACCCACCTACTTGGACTTTGTCCGGCCCGATTTCAAAGGGCTCGATGACACTGGCCAGGAAGTCTTTGACCTGCTGGAAGTGACTGTGGCCGATACTCCAGGACCCATCCACCAGGAAGATCATGTCCGCGGGCATGGGGGGTGTGCAGCGGAACCGGGCACCAGCTAGGGTGGGAGCGAAGGGAGGTGACGTGCTGGGCAAGGCTGTTGCAGCTACAGGACCTGGAACAGCTCCGGGCCGGTCTCCAGCCCCTGGGAGCTCCTTCTCTGCGGTGGGTGGAGGGGCATCTGGCCTCAAATGAGGTGGGCAGCTGAGTGTTGGGGGACAGGACCTAAGGTCTCTCCAGACTCAGAAGAGCCCACATGAACCACAGCCCATCATCTCAGCCCCTCCAAGCCCCCTAAAGATGGCTAGTGGGTCATCCAGTTGCCCTGGCACCTCTGGCCTCCATCAGCCTGGGCAGTGCTGTTCACTGTGTGGATGTCAATGCAGGGGTCCACCTTCCTCACCCAGCCGACACCCAGGTCCAGCTGGCAGAGGCTGCCCAAGGGGGTGCTGGCCGAGGTGGACGGGGTCAGCACCGTGGACAGCTCCAGGCAGGGCTGGGGGCTGTCCATTCTACCAGCTCTGGGCTGAGGCCTCACTGTCTGGGGTGGGGGCCTGTCCTGATGACCAGGAGCTCCTTGGACACAAAGCCACACCTCTTGACCTGGGGGTCCCTGAGTTTTGCAGATGGTGCTTCCAGGCTGAGCCCCAGAGTCAGGTCAGACCCCACCTGGAGCTCCTGGGTAAGGTATGTGTGGTGAGACCCCCATCTAATCGGGGAGGCAGGCCCTGGCCTTAAGGTGCTGCACTGCAGGGGAGCCCATCCTGGCAGACCCAAAGTCCACTGGGAGACACCGGGGGTCCCCACCTGAGGAGGAATGTGCCTGTCTAAGGAAGGAGGTGCCTTCTTCCATTTCAAATCTGATGGGGAGACAAAATCGGAGACATCTCAATTCTGGAGGGGGAGGCACAGCACTGCCTGCAGGGCCTCATGGGAATGCCACCTGCCTGCCCGCAGTCCCGCGGAGGCCGGCACCCTGGCTGTCTTACCTGGCTTCTCTCTCCCTCCAGCTGAGGCCCTGGCGTGGTTCTGCCCTTCCGGGTCTGGTGGGGGCTGAGCAGGGGCCTTTCCAGTGGGGCTCCTGGGTGGGTGCTGCCCCTCTCCAGGCACTCCTGGGGGGATGGGTAACAGCCGCATCACCTCTCACCTGCCACACCCAAGCTGGGGGACACCTAAGGGGGTGAGGGTGGTGGGACCAGGCACTGAGGCCCCAGGGACACCTCCAGCAGATGGCCTGCCCCAGTGGGCTAGTGAACCCAGGAGGCTGGAGGTGAGCTTAAGTAAAGCAAGAAAGCGTGAGGTCAGAGGGAGGAAGAACTTCCTGGCCACATGGAGAGAAACCCCGAGAAGCTGGCCCACCTGTCCTCCCAGGGACTTACCCTCATCCAACTTCGACCCACCAAATGTGGGCAGATCTTGGCTTGGGGCCAAGGCCAACCAGGGTTCCAGGTCTAGGCTCCCCACGTGGGAGGGGGTGGGCTCCAGGGCTGCCCCCGCTGGCCTCCTGCCGCTCCTGCTCATGGAGTTACTCTTCAAATCTTCGACTGCAGAGAGATGCGAGGGTCTGTCAGGACCCCACCGCCCAGGGAGGGAACAGAGGCCTGGAGACGGCACCCACAGCCCACCCCGCAAGGGCTTGTCCTGGCTCCTGGGCGGCTGCCAGGACTCAAGCCGCGGCCCAGGGGCTCCCAGCCCAGAGGAGCTGCCAGGGCTCAGCTCAGCCCCCTTCTCTGTGCAAACACGTGCACCCCCAGAGGACGGACTTACTCACAAACTCCCTCCGAGCCAGCAGGGTGTTCCCTGAGCCCGTGAGCTCGAAGATTTGCACGCTGTAGCCTTTGGAGGGGCTCAGGCCCCCCACCGTGGCCTTGGGGGTCTTGGTTGTCAGCATCACCTCCTGCTCTGGGTCCCCTGGGGTGGGGGTGGGGAGAGCTGTCAAGGCTGCCGAGCCGGACAGTCTGCGTGCACGTGTGTGTGCCTGTCGGGGAGTGGTGAAGTCCTCCGGGCTCCCCCCACCCCAGCTCCTCCCCTCGGGGCAGAGGAGGGAGGAAGGGGAGAGGCCTTTGCTCCTCCCTCTAGGACCTGATGAGAGGGAGCAGCACTCCTGGGCAATAAACTGAGGATGAATGCATCTGCAGCAGCAAAGTAGTGTGTCCTTTACCAAGCCTCCCCGGAGGGATTTACCCACTGCGAGCACCCATGAGCCCTCCAGATGCCCCAGCGCAACAGTCCTGGGGCCACCACGAAGTTGTGACGATGGAGGCTGCACAGGGAGAGAGGCCGATGGCTGGAGGAGCCGGGCCCCCACCCGCCAGGGCCAGCACCTGGAGGACACGCGAGGTCCGGGCTGGGCTTCCGCTCTGGCGCCGGCAACACCCCCTCTTGCTGAGAGTTGGGAAACTAGGTGGCGTTTTTCCACAGAATCCCTTGAAGGCCGAGCGCGCTAACCGGGTGGCGATCCGGAACAAAGAGGCCATCCCTGCCCCCGGCCCGCTTGCATGCCAGGGTGGGCTGTGGACTGAACATTTGCATCCGCCCAGGTTCACAGGCTGACATCCTAACCCCCAAGGCGACCCGTCAGGAGGTGGCCCCCGGGAGGGGACGAGGTCATGAGGGTGCAGCCCTCACGAGGGGGCCAGCGCCCTGATAAGAGGGGCCCCCCTAGAGCTCCCTCGCTGTTTCTGCCGCACGAGGAGAGAGCGAGAAGAGCACGGTCTGTGAACCAGGAGGAGAGCCCTCCAAGAACCCAGCCGCGCTGGAGCCCTGGCCTCGGACGTCCAGCCTCCTGGACGGCGGGAAGCCAATGTCATTCAACTTGTTGCAACTGCAGCCTGTAGTCCCTTGTTGGAGCAGCCTGAACAGGTGAAGACAGGGTGTCTGGGAGAGAGACCCAGGCCAGCGGCTTTGACGGGCGTGGAGGCTTAAGGGGCAAGAAGGGCCTGGGGCCCTCTGAGGGTGTGAATCCTTGGCCCATGCCCGCCCCCCCACAATTCTTTGGGTTGAGACACTGAAGAGCTACACCCAGGAGCTAGGATTCGTGAGGACAGATTGGGTCTTGAAGGGACTGGACCCCAGCTTCAAACAATCTTAACTTCTAAGATGGAGTGAAGATGACCCAGGTTGTCATCTGTCAGAAACAACCACAAATTGTTTCTGAAGGAAGACAATGTCATACGAGGCCATACACTATTCCTATAGGTTTTCACAGTGTCTGCAACAACAAATAACCAGGTGTACAAGGGAGCAAGATGGCATGGTTGAAAGTTAAAAGAAACGAAACCTTAGACAAGAGAAAGGGACCCGCAGATTTCCCAGATAATGGAGTTACGAGACTTCAAAATGACCAAGCCTATGAATTTGGATATCAAACTATGAAAACAAACCAATGAAAAAGAAATTCTGGAGTGGAAAAACCAAGTGCAAATTTCCAAATGGGAATTCTAGAATGGAGAAACACAAAAGCTGAAGCTAGAAATTCTGAGAATGACTGAACAGCTTGTTACAGACAAATGAGGGGGTAAGCAGGGGAAGGCATTTCAGAGTGAGACCAAAAAGGAAGGCTGGAGAGAGAAAGGAACTGAAAACACTGGAGAAGGCGTACGAGGCACCGATGCAGTGACAAGACCCCCATCGTGTAGCCCACGGGGAGACGGGGAGAGCAGGAGCAAGTATGGCTTGAGGAGATCAGCTAAGGAGGTTTCCAGAGCTACAGGGCGTCAGACCTGGGTCCCGGCAGTCCAATGGGCCTGAAGCAAGATGAGAGACCCGCACGCGCACGCACACCAGACTAAATGTGCTGGAAACTGCAGCAGAGGGAAAAGTCTTAAAAGCAGGGATTAGGGAAAAAAGGAAGCAAGACATCTCATCTAATGGGGCAGCAACTGGGCTGGCAACCGAATTCTCAAGAGAAACGGTAGGAGCCGAAAGACAATAAAAGGAGTCTTCAAGGTGCTGAAGGGAAGTTCCAACCAAAATTCTATACCCAGCAATGACATCCTTCAAGAACGAAGGTGGAATACAGACATTTAGGAAAAAAACAAATCCCCCCAAAACACAGAACCTGCAGCCAGGAGACCCTTACTCAAGGAAACGTTTCAGGCAGAAAGAAGACAGCCCCAGAAGGAGAGGCACTGGAAGGAACAAAGGGCAACGAAGGGGTAAATACACGAGCTGGTCTGAATTAACATCAAATCAAGCAACTGAAAAAATGGAAATGCTTTATGAGATTTGCTGTAGGTTACGGAGGAGCACACATGAGACAGGGCGGGCACCGCTGTGCGGCGTCTGTGCGGGGAAAGCTACAGAGCTGTCACGATGCTACGTGCTAATAAACCGAGGGCGGTGCTGCGGCCCCTGTCCACCACACGAGCAAAGGGGACACGGAATGCGGAAAGTGCCCACTCCTCTCACAGCTGCCAATCCGTGGTAACTCCACACGAGAAAAGAGGCAACAGACACTGTGCACCTCCAGTGAGGGCGCAGTGGGACAGGAACCACTCACAAACGATTCCTGTCCACAGAATACAATCAAACCCGGATCTGATCAAACTCCGGGACCTAACTGCCAATCTACGGGGCAGAACGGGGGACAGAAGCAATCTAAAAGGCACCACGGGGATGCCGTCAGCAAGACGTAGGACGTGCAAGTCCTCCAGGATGAATGATCTTTTTTTTCCACAAACAAGTGCCGAGGAAAAGGAGGGGAGAGGACACTGTTCTGGACGGAACATTACCTGAGACATGGGAACCAGTACAGTGTGAGGCACAGTGCGAGGGCCCTGCGGGGACCCCCGTGCAAGGAAGTCAATTGTAAATGACATTTACCTGGCAGGCTGGATGATTTTTAACACAACAGAATATTTAATGATAGTCCTGAAGTATTTTCATTTTTCAGGCATGCTAGCAGTACTGGAGTTATTTTTCATCCCTTCCTTTTTAGAGAAACATACTGAAATATTTATAGGCAGAAGTATATGCTGTCTGGGACTTGCTCAAGATAACACAACCTAAGGAAGGTGCTGGGAGAGAAGCACAGCGCGGCCCCGCCGCGTGCTGGCAGCTGTTGGAGCTTAGTCCCGGGCGCACGAGGCTGCATCACACCGAACTCTCTTCTTCCGCATGTTTTAAAATTGTTCTAGAAAAATTCAGTTCCAAAGAAGACAGGAGAGGAAGAAGTTATAACTAGTGGAACAAAAACAAAACAAATAGAAAGATAGTAGATTTAAATCCAAATGTATCAGAAATGTCATTAAATGTAAACGGGGAAATGTTTCGACGAAAAGGGAAAGACTGTATCACTGGATAAAAACAACAGCAATTCTGTGCTTCTGAGAAGCAGCGTCTGAAGCGAAAGGCTGGAGGAAGGTCAAGGAGAGGAACGGAGCACGGCATCCAGAGCAAACGCTTCCTGGTGGAGCAATACTGACCTTACGGAAAGCAGAACGTAAAAAAAAATGGCCGCAGGGAGGTAATGAGGAGTACTTTGTCACAGAAGAGGTTCCGTCTACTAGGAAGGCACGACCGTTCTACATTTGTATGCACCTAATAACAGAGCTTCGACACGTAAACCGATTAGTGAGACGCACGAGGAAGGCGTATCTGCAGTCACGCCGGGGATTTAAAATACTTCTCTCAGCAGTTGATGGGTAAGTAGATACACACGCAAAACATCAGTAACGATATAAAAGACAGGAAAAATAAACAAAGGTGGCTTAGCTAAAATACTAGGGAAACCACAGCCAGGTCAGGCTGGGGGTCTTCTCGGGGCAGCGCCAGTGAGCCCGGCGGGGCCTCTCCCCGCAGGGACTGAGCGCAGGTTCGCATCGTGCATCTGGCCAACGCGGCAGCCACACGCCCGTGACTGGGGACTCGCCTGCAGGTGTCACACCTCAGTTTTGGAAAGGGTTTAATACTCGCAGCCCTCACCCTGTCTGGAGGTCTGTGCTGAGCCACCAGGCGTCTCCGCCACCGTCCTATAAGACATGGGCCGCTTGAGCTGGCAGAGTCCTGACAGCTCTAAGCTGGAGGAGGGTCCTTGACCGAATGCCCCTGCGTGTGCCAGGTGTGGGGACACAGCTATGGGGACTCCCTAGGACCTGTCCTCCTGCCATGATTTCCCCGAGTTAGCAGGGCAGATGGACAGGAGGGAGGGCAGACTCACAGAGGAGCCGGCCACTGCAGCGCCTATGGTGACCGCTGTCACTGTGGTCCGCACGGAGGGGAGGCGCAGGTCCTACCTGCCATGGGCTTCACCCGCACCAGGAAGCCAAGGCTGCGCCCCTCCGACTCCCTCCACGTCATCTGTAGCCGGTCCTCAGGCAGCACCACCAGCTTCAGGCGGCCGCTTGCTGGGGAAACAGGACAGGGTGGCCAGGATGACCTCTGGGGCCCACACCAACCAGCTGTGGAGAGCTGGGAGAGGTGTGAGGGGCCCGCCCTGACCACCTGAGGAGGCTGTGGCCCCACTGAGGGCTCACTTGGGTGGGGCTAGGCAAGAGGAGGCCCCACCTGGGGCTGAAGGGGGACCCGGCTTCTGACGGCTCTGAGGCACTGGGGCCACCTGGCAGCTCCAGGGAGGGGAGACTGCTCCTTCTGAGGAGGCCCCCGCCTGCCCCTAGGGGTGTCCCCCCATCCCCTAGAGAGAGGCTCAGGTCAGCATCTGGGAGCGGCAGTAACTGCCCCCGGAGACGCAGGCGCTGCGCCAACACAGCAGCTGCCTCCCAACCCGGGTTCCCCTGCCTGAGTCTGGCAGCGGGAGGAGCAGCTGTGCGGCCGCAGATCGCAGCTGCCAAGGTCACGGTTGGTTTACACAGCCCATGAGGGTAGGGTGCCCTGGGGTGGGCGCCCTGGGTGTGGAGAGCCCTGAGTGTGGGGCTGCACTCTGGTGGGTGCGCTGGGGTGGGTGCCCTGGCCGTCCTGGGAGGAGGAAGGGGCAGTGGAGGCCTGGGGCCCCAGGCACAGCCTGACCTCCAGGGGAAGCTTCCGGGAGCTCGTTGGTGGGGATGGCTATTTTTGGAAAACGGGGAGAGACAGGCTTCTTCCGGCTGCCCCTCTGAAGTCAGGAGCACAGGGGAAGCACAGGGCTGGCGGGAGCCCACAGAGGCACAATGAGGGCTTCAGAGCTGGAAGCAGCTGAGCCGGTCTCCGGATGGGCCTCTGCTCCCTGGAGCACGGGCTGAAAGGCAGGAATGTCTCGGGGGTGGTGGCTTTGAAAAGTCACTTGTGAGCAGGGAGCCCAGCTCATGAAGAGCCTCTGTCTCGCTGTGCCCCTCACGTCTTGGGGGAGGCTTTCCAGGCCGCCCTCTGGGTCCACAGGTCGGGGCCTTGGTGGGGCACTGGGGAGACAGCCGGGGGGCTGGCAGTGGGAGGCACCCACCCAGGAGCTCCTCCCCCACCGCCCTCGGGGAAGGGCAGCCTGGACGTGGAGCCTGCACCCCCCGCCCCCCCAGCTCACCCAGAGCCTGGGGGACCTCGTGCTGTCTGGACTCAAGCGTCTGTGAGGCCCCTTAGTGGCTTAGCCCCCTGGGTGACCCTGAGGACCCAGGGCCCCACCCACTCAGCCATCACCAACCTGCCTGCAAAAGCAAAAACAGGAAGACAGGCCACCAGGAAGAGGGGGCTGGCAGACCCTGGGCTCCAGGCTGGTGGCTGCGTGATGCCCCCTGCCGCCCTCGCGAGGCCGCTTGAGCCGCATCCACGAAGCACAGCTGAACCGGCAAGGAAACGTGGTCCCCCACCCTCGTCGCCCATGGGAGCCGGGCGCACGCCAGGGATGCGGCCAGCAGGGCAGAGGAGGCTCCCTGAGTGACCGGAGCCTTGGACGCCACCTCCCAGAGTCGGTCTAAGCAGCCTTCCTCCTCGGGTTCGGGGAGTTACAAACGACACTGCAATGCTCGTTACCCCAAAAGGACACCCAGGAGGGAGTGGTCAGATCGAAGCACCCCTTGCTGGACGCGGTGCACCGCACAAGGGGTACGGGGATCTGGGGTGATGGTGGCAGCCAGCATCTTGGGGCTCTCCTTGGGGGTGGGGGTCACTTTTTACTCTAAATTCTAATGTTTGAAAATTTCACTTTGAAAACGTGTTTGTGGAATGACTTTCTAAAAAAACATACATGTAAGAGGACATTAAATGCACAGTGTGTTGATAACTGTTAAAAAACAAAATAGAAAACACAAAAAAGCCCCAAGTGAAAGAAAGGACTGCAAGGCCAAAGGTCAAGCCACAGCTGAGGGTGGGGCTGTGGGCAGAGGGGCCGTCCTGCCTCCTGGCTCTGCTTGCAGAGAGCCTGTCCCTGCCAGGGACTCAGGACAGAGGGAAGCCAGTCCCACTGCAGGGCCTCCGCCCCGAGCAGGAGCGCCCTGCGGGTCAGCTGGGGTGGAGGGCTGGGCGGGCAGGTGGGTGTCTGGTGGGGTCCACAGTCCCAGGAAGCCCCCTGCCCGTGTCCTTACCTTGACCCTGGCCAAGTCCCATGGCAGCCCCCAGCAACAGCCAGAGGCCGACCCCGAGGGAGGGGAGCACACAGTCACTCATGGTGCGTGGCCTGTGGGAAGAAGAAAGGCTGCTCAGCCATCCGTCGGTTCCTCCATTTGTCCATCCATCTGTCCATCCCCTCCTGACCTTGAAGCCAGAGCGTCTTCACCTGTGGCCCTGTGGGCAGGGAGGCTCAGCCCATGCCCCAAGGCCTGCAGCCACCAGCCCTGCTGTCCACCTGGGCAGGAGCTTCCTGGATTGAGAGGTCAGCTGCCCTCCTGCCCCCCTGAGACAGGGCAGCCCAGTCAGTTTCTGCGTCGTGCCCTGGGACGTTCTCTATGGGACAACAAGGGGCCCTGGTTGCTGCTCTGGTCACTTGTCATTAGACCAGACTACGGTGGCCACTGTCAGGGCTGGGGGTCTGGGGAGGAAACCGAGGCAGGGACTGGGACTCCAGTTTGAGCAGGACCCCCAGCGTGCCTCCCCTCTGCTGGCCCCAGAGCCGGCCTACCAGCGAGGGGGCGGGGAGAAGCCCTGAAGCGGGGTTGGGACCTCAGGGCCTCTGCGCCTCTGCTGACAGCAGAAGGGACATGCAGCACAGGCTCTCAGGGCCCCGGCCACCCCCAGGGCAGCCAAGGTTGTGGGGGTCCTCAGGGCTGTGGAGGGGCTCTCTGGGCACCCCAGGTCCTTGGCCCTCCTGATTCACATTCTGAAGCCAGACCCCTCCTCTCCCCAGAAACCCGGTGAGACCCCTTCCAGGGACACGGAGGCCAGTGCTGGGAGCAGGACTCCTCTATGCCCCGTGGCCCGGGGGTCAGACCCCAGCCCCACCCTGACTGTGCCTCTGGTCCTGCTGCCCCCTCCCCAGGAGCTCCACTCCCCCCTAACCTTTCTAGGAGGTCAAGGTCATCCTCAGATCACAGACCTGGGCACATCCCCGGTGGCCCCGGCCCCCAGATGAGTCACCAACCTGCTCCTGTCCGAGAGCAGCGTCCCTCGGTCTCGCGCACTCCCGTCCAGCCCGGTCCTGCTGCAGCCACAGGGAGGCCGCAGCTTATGAGGCCCTTGTCCACCGACGTCACTGCCTGGCCCACCCCCGGCCCACCCCTCCCCCGCTCTACACTCTTCCCATCTGGTGCCCAGGACGTTCCCCTGAGCTGGGGGCACAGGCACCCCAGGGAGAAGAACCCCATCACACTGCAGGGCAGGGATGCAAGGCAGCAAGGGGTCAACACCTTCAACCCTCACACCACAGGGTCTGTCCCAGAGAGGCTCACAGGGGAGGCGCCTCAGGGACAAGGGCACCACAAGTGGCCCCATGCAGCACGCTGTGGGAGATGGGCCTGGGGTCTCTGGCAGCCTGGGGGGCGGCCTGGAGCAGCACCTGGACCCTGGGGGTCAAACTAGACTCCACTCCCCCCACTCGTCCATCATCGCCTCCAGGACCCAGGACCCCAAACCAGAGCCACACGTAGGTCTCTCCAATGACCCAGACCACACTAGCCCCCTCCCCGGAAGCCTCCTCTGCACTGGCCGCTTCTCCACAAGCCCCTCCCCAGTCTGCGAGGGCCTCCCAAGCAGGGCCTCTCCTCAAGCGCTCCCCACCTGCCCGGACGGCCCCAGGCTGGGCCCGGTGACCATTGCTAGGGGGTGCCCAGCTGGGCCCCAGGGCCTGCCCTGACCAGACCCACTCTACCCAAACCTGGACCTGACAGGCCCCCTCCCTAGGGTAGCCAGTGTGTGTCGGGGGGGTGCTGAGCGCCGTGTGCCGAGGCTGCCAGGGCCACTCTGACCCTGCTCTAGGTTCAGCTTCTGGGAGCAGAGGTGCTCTGGGGGAGACGGGTCCGGCACAGGACACTCAGGATGCACAGGACACAGTCGTGGACGCGATATTCGCTGGAGACTGGGAGGGGTCGTGCGTAAAGGTCAGGGCTGGATGCTGCTGGAGGGGTGGGCGCTTTTGCCCCTCCCCCAGACCCCTAGCAACCAGGTGGGGCTGCAGGACCCAATCAGCTCCACAGCCTTGCACCAGGTGTCCTGCGCCCCGCCCCAACCCCGCCCTGTCATCCTGCCTGGCGGTCAGTGCTCCTGACCTGAGCATCTCAAGGCAAGGGAGGTCTGAGACTTGTGGCCCGAGAGCCGCCCAAGCCTGTGAACCCATGGCTAGATGCTATGGATGCTGCAGTGCTGGTGGATGCCTTGCACTGGGTGCTGGGTGCTGGGGTCCTGGGGTCCTGGGACCCACACCCTGCCACATAGGTGGGCCCTGCAGACCCAAGCAGAAGCCAGCAGAGGGCGCCTGGTCTAGCGGCGACAACTAACACCATCAATCCACGTCCATGGCTCACAGGCACGCAGGACACTCATGTGCATGTCCACACGCTCCAAGGAACTGCCCTCCACTCGTGTGAGCCAGTCAGCAAGTGCCCTTGGCTGGACCCCATCTGGTCCCCCACCCCATGTGCCCGCCCAGGAGTCTCTGAACCCAACAGGTGCTCTGTGCCCGCGAGCACCCGAGGGCTTGCAGCCGACCTAGCAGGGTCAGGGATCGGCCAGGGCATGCGCTGCCCAGGGTCACAGCTGAGAAAGGACAGGTTAGAGCCAGGCAGGCCCCTCGCTGGGAGAGCTCTGGAAGTGGCACAGCCGTGGCATCCTGGCTGGTGCAAGTCCCCCATCATGGCCCTCATTCCAGCGTCCAGGTGGGGACCCCGAGCAGAGGCCCCACTTCCCCCAGCCCCAGCGGTGGGGAGGGACCCCAGGAGCTCCAGTTCTGAGCGCCTGGGCAGCCAACCCTCAGTACTGAGCCGTGCCTCAGTGTAGCTGCTGCAAGCCCCACCCCGTGCGACCTGGCTGCTGGGTCAGCACACAGCACGGCTGGTGGGACCGGAGTAGGTGCAGAGGGTGGGGCGCCCACCACCCAGGAACCCCAACCCATACAGCCCCCAGGAAGCTCTGCTCCCCGTATTCCTGCAGGGCTGGCTCAGGGCGTGGGGCCCCAGGAGGGCCGCCAGCATCTGCACTTACACGCATAGGGCCCACAGGGCAGGGCTACCTGGCTGGGAGGAACTTTTGGACAGGGTGGCAGCAAAAGTGGACACATGTAAAGGGGGCAGCCAGGAAAAACAGGTCGTCCCTGGTTGGATGCAAGTTCTGGAAAAGGGACCTAAGCTGACCAGGGGCTGCCCTGAAGTGTCTGCTGATCAGTCCTGGCGCCTTGGCCAAGTCTGGGGCAAACAGGGAGTGGAGACTGGCCAGGAGGCCCAGTCTGGGTGGGCAGCACACAGAGCTCGGGGGCCGAGGGCAGCTCCATGGCTGATGGGTGAGCTGTCTGGAGAGATGGAGGCCAGCCTGGCCTGTACAAGCCAGGTGGGGTGGGGGTGGTGACTGGGATCAGCCAAGAACAGGCTCCAGCACTGTCCCACCCAGAACCACACCCAGCCCAGACCGGCCTCCGCACCCAGACCCAACCACCTTCACCTGTTCGGTCTGGGCCCACCTGCCCCAAAGTGCTGCCCCGGACAAGACAACACGGAAGACCGACCAGGAGACACAGCCTCAGGTCCAGAACCCTCCGGCGGTCTCTAACCCGCACACCTGGCCTGGTCCCTGCCTGCACCTTTGTTGGAAGTGGCCCTTTGGGAGTCAGCCAGACCACTCCGTGTTCCTGCGTGTTTTTATGGTGACGTCAGCGCCTCCGTGCGGGGGGGGGGGGGGGGGGAACCGGACGGTCAAACCACCACATCCCAGCGCTCCTGAAGTGGGCGTGGGGGCAGAGATCCCCACTCAGCCCCAGTCCCTGCACCTGGTGGTGAACAGGGCCCCAGGGCAGAGGGCACCTTACTCCCAGCTTAACGTGGACTCTGGGGCAGGGCCTCCTGGACCAGAACCAACAGAACAAATGCCCCTGAAGCCTGCAGTGGGATGGGCCACACCCCCCCACCCGGACGGCGCTGACCTGAGGGACGCCACAGCGGCACCATGTCAGCCCAATGGGGATGCTCGCCTTGCGCCTGGCTCCCCTGAGCTCCCCAGCTCTGGGCCCGACTGGCCAAATGCGGCCCTGGCTTTTGGCCTGACCTGGGTCTTCTTGTCAGCCTAAGCCTGACCTCTAACCTCAGATCCAGGTCAACTACTGGCTCAGTGACTGAGATCCTCAAAGTCAGCCAGAAGCACGCGTGGACATCCTGAAGGGAGAGCTATGGGCGGCAGGGCTGTCCCACACTGGCCCCTCTGTCAGCCCCCACTTCAGGGACATACTGCAGCCCTGACACACAAGCCCTCACGCGGGAGAGGGGCCCATCTGGCAGGGCCGTGGCCACCAGAGTGGGGCAGGGATGGGGACGTCCTGCACAAATCCCAAAGGACTCAGGTCTGTGCAGCACCAGGTCAAAGCTCGGCTCACAGACGGGAGGGTCAGCAGAGGCAGGTGTGGGGACAGGGCACCGACCACGGCCTCATGTCTCACGAGGTCATCAGAGCTGATGGGTGGACCAGGCACCTGTCAGTGCCAGGCCACAAGAACAAGGGGGCCGACACACAGGGGCCAAAGTCAGCTGGGCTCTAGGCCGACAGAGATCCAAACTGTGGTGCGAGGAGACGGTGGGGGGCAGGGGGCCAGCATCTCAGGCGCAGCCAACACCAGCAGGGCTGGGGCTGCGAGGAAGGCTGAGGACCAGGAGCACCACCAGACTGGCCGGTGCTTCGAAGTACCGATGCGCCCCCATCCCAGAGCACCCTGGATGCCCACGGGCCTCCCTGCGGGCACCGAGTCCCAGCGCTGAGGCCCGGCAAGCAGACACTCGTGGAGGGCTGACGGCAGGTGGGCGACAGTGCAGACCCCGGCCCGCGAGGCACAGGCCCTACCAAGACAGGGCTTGGGAGTGGAGTGCAGGAGGGGCGATGGCAGCTCCGGAGCTTCCTCAGGAGGGAAAAAGCCGGCACCAACAGAAAGTCAGGATGCGTCGGGGGAGACAAGCCTCAGCCACCGACACGTGGCCACATGTGCCACCAGGAAGGATGTTTATTACTGAGTGCGTGGGGGGACGGCAGGGTGCGGCCGGCTTCCCGCAGCAGCACGGACCCCTGCCCTCGACAGCGCCTGGCCCAAGTGCCCAGGGCTGCCGAGAATCCAGGAGAGCGGGGACAGGGACACAGGACCGGCAGGCACGGCCCAGGGGCCCGCCCGAGGCTGCCTTCCACAGCACTGGCTGCAGGGCTGGGGCCTACCAGTCCTGGTTGTCCCAGACCTCGTCCGCCGTGGGTGGCGCGGCCTTCCTGGTGGCCTTGGCTGTGCCCTCCCTGGTGGCCTTGGCTGCGCCCTCCCCGCCGCCCCACCAGGCCTCCCAGCCATCGCCACTGTCGCTGTTCTTGTTGTTGGACGCGGAGCCCGAGCCCCACACGTCCCAACTGTCTGAGCTCCTCTTGTCGGCTGAGGCATCCGCGCATGTCCAGCTGTCGCTGCTCGGGGACCGGTGTGCCTTGGCGGGGTCAGCGGTCCCAAAGGCCTCCCAGAAGCTCTGATCAATGGTGTTCTGGGAGTTGTCCCCACCGCTGTTCTGGTAGCTCTGGCCCTCTGGGAGTCTGTGACAAAGAAGAGGCCTCTGAGTGGCTCTCACAAAACCAGAAAAGCTGCTGCGGGGGCCCTGAGCCGCCTGGCTTTCTCCCCGCTTCTCCCCAGAGACGGCTCAAGGCCGAGTCTGAGACCCCACCCAGGATGCTCGGCCAGCGCCAGGCAGGGTCGTGGAGCTGTTGTTCTCGCTCCAAAGCAGAGGAGACCCATCCACAGAGCTGAAATCCGGGAAACACGCAGATCTTGGTTTTCTGCGATGATTAAGGGCAAAAGAAAACCCAGAGACCTGGCATCGGCATCGTGAAGGGTCAGCTCAGGATGGAAAGCCCCTCACCAGAACTGCAGTCACATGGTCCCACAGCGGGTGGCCAAGCAAGCGCTGCGGCACCCTGCCTGCCGGCAAGCGGGACGCTCCTCGGCCCCAGGGCAGGCCGTCGGCACCGCCAAGGCGGTTGTGGCCACTGCTCTGGCCCAGCCCCCGGCCATCTCTCCCATCAGATCCCAGGCTCCCCCTGGGGTCAGAGAACCAGAAAGCCAGGCAGACTAGGATTCCAGCAGGAAGGCCTGGGCCCAGCCTCGAGTGGGCCAGTGAGCGCTCCAGACCCCAGGAGGTGGGATCAGAGCCCAGCCACCCCTCGTCTCCACACCCAGTTCCCCGCCTGAGACCCTCCCTCCCTCTCCAGCCCTGGGCAGCGGCAGCTCCTGCCAGGTCCAAGGAAGAGCTTCAGAGTAAGAGGTCAAGGGCTTGGGGGCCCTCTGCCCTGTGACCCCTGAACCCCTGGGGGTGACACATCTGCCTCCCAGAGACCCCAAGAAAGAATACCAGAAAAGGGGGGCTTACATCAGGATGAGGGGCCCGGCATACCTGTCCGAGGTGTCCTCCACTTTCCCAGAAAAAAAGGTGGTGACGTCCCGCCATCCCCTAGTGCCAACCCCCTGGACCTGTAAGGAGACATGGGGCAGCTCAGCCAGGGCTCCGGCGCCGAGAGCACGGTGTCTAAAGACCTGGAATTTGCACCCATTCACCCGGGATGGAATCTCCCGGGGCAGGCGGGACGCCCGCCGTGAGCACAGTGAGAGGCTGTGGCCCCAGCAGGTGGGTGCGAGGCTCCCTGGGTGGACGGCCGCCCCACACAGAGCCTCGTGCTGGGAAGCAGACAGACGCGCTGCCCACTGTGGCTTTAAGGCAGAGAAGGCGGGCAGGCCGCCCCGGCACACTCACCAGGGAGAGGTCGGCAGCAGCAAGACAAGGACAGAAAGAAAGGAAGCAACAGGTTAGTGGCTGTAACAGGTGCCCGTCCAGCTGTTTCCAGATTCCTCGAGCCGCCGGCACCGGAGCATCTACCTGACCCTCCTCATGTCCCAGAGGCCACGCAGGCCGCAGACACCATCCGGGGCAAGAAGCGCCCAGGCCCTTCCTGCTCGCGGTTCCCGGTGCCCTGGAATATGGAGACTGGCTTCCAGCTATGCCCAAGTGTCAGGCGGGGCCACCCTACCTTGGATGCCAACTGAGAGAACCCACTGGACACATCATCAAAAATCTTTCCCTCCTTCACCTGGTGGATTGAAACAGCGCCGTCAGCCGAGGGGCAGAGGCCCGCTGCCCGCCCCTGACAGAGGACACGCCCGCTGGCGCCTGCTCACGGAACTTGCCTCCACACCACGCTGCCCCTCCCCAGAAGTGAGAGGAAGTGGGGCTGCCAGGCCACAGCCCAGGCTGGTCTAACTCAGACTTTCCCCGGGTGGTCTCAACGCCACCCACAACCTTCTGAGGACAGGCTGGCCCTGTCCCCTAAGTCCCAGCCCCTCAAAGCCTCTCAGCCCATCCGGGTCTCCTCTGAGCACTGTGGCCAGGACGAGAAGCCAGGGGGCACACCCAGCCACACGGGACAGGGCTCTCCCCGACCCAGCAGCAGAGGGCAAGGCCAGGCCCTGCTGAGACGGGGATGAACCCACAGGTACAGGGCACCAGCCACCCAGGGGAACACGGGGCACCCTCAGGAGTCCGTACCCCTGAGCAAAGCCCCCACGCCAGCCGCCCCCAAAAAGAACCCACGGGAGCTGCAAGGAGCACGTGGCGGAGCACCGTGGGTCGTGGCGTTACCTTCTCCTGGGCGGGTTTGAGGACGCTGTCGTTCAGACTATGCCCCAACTCCGACGCCTGTCAGAAGAAAAGACTTGATGAGGAGATCAAGTGAGCTCGGCGGCAGGTCCATCCCAGGACACAGCAGCACGGTCACTGCGAGCTCTGCGCACAGACAGGAAGCAGCGGCCAGCGAGCAGCCCGGCAGCACACAACACGCCAGGCTCTCACGGCGGGTGGCACGTGGGCAGATGCGTGCAGGCCAGAGGCTGCCGCCCCTGGCCCACCTGCTCTGGGAAGGGGCCAGGACGGCGGCAAGCCCCTGGGAGCCTACACCATCCAGCAGCCACCTCCAGGGTCTCCCCGTTGGAGCTCACGTGACCCATCCCGTGAGAACAGCCTGTGTGCCGACAACGACCCCCCACCGGGACACAGACGGGCAGGTCCCGAGCCCACCTGCCCTCCAGGGCCCTGCTGGAGCTTGGAGAAAAGGGGGTGGGGGGAACGAGCCCGGCCGGCAGCTCAGGTGGGGGTGGGCAGGACCAGGGGAGGCAACACAGTGCGTGGCCCTGGCCACCGGGACAGGACTCCTTTGGATAATTTGGCTGGAAGTAATTAAACCACAAAGTGAAAATCTCGCCAAGAAGCTCCAAGCACCCGGGCCCTTCAGCCCCGGCAGCGGCAGCAGCCCCCAGTCCTGGGCCGGTCCCGCGTCTCCTGCCCACGACACGGGTGCCCGAGCGCCGCGGACAGGTCAGGCGGAAATCGGCAGCAGATCAGAGCGCGAGCACACGGAAGCACCAACACACGCCACAGTGCGGACAGTGGGGAGCAGAGCTCGTGCCGCGCGGATGGGGGCATGCAGCAGTTCGGACGGCCTTACCAGCTCGGGCTGCTGCTTGGAACCCCAGAACTTTACCCAGGCAGCGCAGGGAGACGACGGAGAGAGAGAGAGAGCAAGGCAGTGGCAGCAGCGTTGGCAACAAGAGGACGCGCCCTGGCAGGGCCCCATGGCGCCCCCAGTCCTGGCTCTGCAAGTCCAGGGCCACGCAAGTGGGTGGTTCAGGAGCCCAAGGTAGGGGCTCAGAGAAGGTTCCCAGGTGGGGGCTGGGACCCCTCCTCAGGGCGCGAGGGGCCCGTGTGGCCGTGGGCTCCTGTGACAGCCTCTGTGGCCGCCCCTCCTGAGTCCTGACCCCCAGTGCCGGAGGACGGGCCGGCCTGAGCCTGGCACCACATGGGGACCATGTGGGCTGCACACCAAAATTCGGAAAGATGAACACCAGGACCCAAGACACCATCCACAAGAAGAGAGAGCGCTAACTGGGGACGAGGACCTGTCTCCGCGGGACTCAGCCCGTGTCCTACAGGAGGCCCCAGTCACCCCGCCTGGGGCTGCCCAGACACAGCAGAGCCTCAGCCACACTGAGCCTTCTCTCCCCATCCCGGGGCCACTGCCTGCTCCCTCCCTATGAGGCAAACGGTACAGCGGCCCACAGCTGCCAGATACAGGTGACGACTTTGGCCCCACAGACCCTAAGCAGGTACAGCCTTACTCCACCTGCTAAACCCGCAGGCACCTGAAGTGACCCCTGTGACATGGGAGCTTGGGAGACAAGTCCACATGTGTGGGCGTGCCCGAGCTGCCTGCAGGAGTGTCCCGGCCCAGAGCACACAGAGGGCAGGCTGGCCAGGAGCCTCACACACCAACGTGGAGGCCTCCCTCGTTACCTTCTGACTTGCGTGGGATCCGAATTTCGTAGCCTGAAAGAAAACAGAGAGACGCCTGGTGTCTGGTCTACTGTCCTGACGCTGGCCACTGGGGCTGCCGCTCCCTGGGGTACAGACAGGTGATCAGTCCCAGGCCTGTCTCCCGACGGCCACGAGGCCCTGTGCTCACCCTACAGCAGCTCTAAGGGGCCCTCAGAGATGCACACGATTTCAGCTCCCCCCGGGAGGCCATCAGGGCAGGGGGGCCTGTGCAGCACCCGGTGTGAGGGAGCAGAGCTAACGCTGACCTCCCCAGTCCAGGACGCAGGGGCCCACAGGCCTCCCACAAGCCCAGTCTGCTCAGGCCTCTCACCTCGGCCCGGCACCCAGGCCACTCTCAAAACAAGCAGTCCTGGACCCCCCGCCGCAGAGCCCTTGGGAGACAAGGCCTCAGAGAAAACAGGCAGAGGTGACTCAGGAGCATGGGTGGCACTGCCCGACGCTGGGCACACTGGCCCACTGGGGCACACCCGAGATGTGTCCCAGACTCTACTCCAACCCCAGGGTTCCCACTGGCTGGCTGGGCAGCTACGCTCTGGCCTTCAGAAACTCCTGTCCTGGGCTCCCTTGGGCCCGTGTGCCCTGGGTCAGCCTGCCAGGCAGCCTCCAATCCCTGCTCCGTGCTCCCCTCCTCACACCCCTCCTGTCACCACCACGCCATGCTGGCTGCAGTCTCCCCTCCAGGATGACATCCTCGTACAGGTTTCTGGCCTGATCCTTCCCGCCCGGCTCTCGCCCAGGTCACTGCCCAGTGTCCACTCATCTGTCCTGACAAAATCCCCAGTCATCCCTCGCCTTAGGCCAAGGAGCAGGCAAGGCTGGGAGTGGAAACTCGGACGGCCTACACTGCACTGGAGACCCGGGAGCTGACACTCGGGGGGCTGCAGGGCCAACACCGCTTCACCAGGGCAAGTGGAAGCCACCCTGTCACCTCTTTCTCCTGGAACCAGCCAGGCCCTGCCAGCGACTCCTCTGCAGCCAGCACAAGACCCACTATTACAGCAAAGAAGCTCCGCGGGGCCTTGAGGACCTGCCCAGTCTCAGGGCACCGGCCGAGGGCAGGGCGGGGGCCACTCACCAGGCTTCCTGGGGCAGACAGATGTGCGGCCCGAGCCCCTTCAGGACCCTCCGTCCTCCCCAGCCCTCCAGCCCACGTGGCTGCGTTGTGGGACAGGCTACTTACTCCCTCCTTAGCTGCCGAGGCGAACCTGCTGGCTCCGGTGGTGAAACTGCTCCAGCCCTGAGAGGAAGCAACACGGAAGGTGCTCCTCTGACCCAAGCCACCCGCCTCGTACACAGCTGGATGCCGTGGGACCGTCCCCACCCCACACGTGGTTGGACCAGGAGGGCTGGAGGGTGGGGCCCCAGGGTGGAGCCCCCACCACTGGGGTGAGCCAGCTCCTCCCACTGCCTGGCCCGCCGGCCCCTCTGAGGGGAGACACAAACACACTGCGGTCCTGGGAGGGTGTTTCCGGAAGACAATCTCCTCACAGCAGGCTTCGGGCCAACAAGCCACAAAGAGCACCCGGGAGAGCGACGCTGGGGGCCCCCAGATCCCGCTACAGGCGCCTCAGGGGCAAATGGGGCTTAAATATGTTCTGAGTGAGATGCCCGTTCATTTGGGGGACAGACACACGTGGTTCAAGGAGCGCATGCAGTGGTGACGGCGACCTCCCACGGCCCAAGTCTGGACCCCCTCCTTGGGCTCCGTCCAGAGGCTCTGTGCTCACACAGCCTGGGACCAGCCCAGCCTCCAGTTCCCTACAGGCCCCCCAGCCCTCAACCCCATCCTCTCAGCACACAGAGCATGTCCGTCTTTCTGTGCGCTCAGCGTCCAGAGACGCTTGGGACGGCCGCAATTACTGGCGTCATAGACCAGGTTGTGACAAATAGAACGTGTTTTTAAAAAGTAAGTTTCTCTGGAAAACGATGGTTTGACCTAGAGTGGCCGAGGGTGGGGGGAAGGCACACGTGTGACCAGGAGCCACCTCCAGGCGGTGGCCCAGCCTGCGCAGCTTACGAGCTTGTCACCTCTGCCACCGACAGAGCCACGGAGTGACACCCAGAACCACTGTGGCTCAGGGAGGCTCTCCACACGGGGCGTTAGTTCTCTGGAGAAAACGCACCTCATTAAACCCAAACTGCGCGTCTTGCAGCTGGAGTAACGGAGCTGAGTACGCCGCGCTCCGGGAAGTGTCAGCGGAGGAAAGGGGGAGGGCCCGCGCCAGCCACGGGAGGCCCCTCGGGGCGCACACGGGCGGCACGGGGGAGCAGCACGGGCGTCCTCACCGAGTACAGGGACGACATGGCGCTGTTGAGGAAGTCGTCCTCTCTCTTCTGAGGTGGCGCGGTGTTCCCAAAGCCCACATAGCGGGTCTCCTGGGCCCTGGAGGGGGCACAAGCAGCAGCCGTGATGTTCCCGAGAGCCGTGGGGTGGGGGCGCCCGGACCCCAGACGGAGCCCCTGGAGGGCGTGCAGGTGCGCCCACGGCCCTCCGCGTGGGGGTCAGGCTTTCCTGCGCTCAGGGACGAGGCCCCCCTGCTGCACTTGGCCTGAGAATCTCAGCAAGACCCAGAGCTGACGGCCAGCGACCGCAGGGAGCGTCACAGTGGCTCAACCCGACAGCTCTGGGGACCCTCTTTCACCTGTTCCTCCTAAGTGTTCCTAGAAGTGATCGTCTCTAAGGGGTTTCTCTCCACTCAAGCCCCTACTCGAACATAGGCTGGCCCGTGAGGCCTGCCGACTCTGCACCTGTGAAGCAGCAGCAGCGCCCACCCTCACCAGGACAGCGCTGCCCCGAGGGACCAAACCCTCCACAGCTGGGTCCATGCAGGCCCCCAGCCCCCCAGCGCCCTGAGGCCTGACCCTTGACAGGAGCCAAGGCCGTCGCTCAGACCCCCAGCGCCCCCCGAGGCCTGACCCTCGACAGGAGCCGTCGCTCAGCCAGTCTTCGGAAGCCTTGTCAGAGGCAGTGGTGGAGCTCTGCAGCTGGCCAGGGGCTCTGAAACGGAGTCAGAAGTCAGTGAGACCAACAGGGCAGGCACACGTGGCAGGAGCTGTGGTCATGAAGGTGCTGCCACGCCCACCTGATGACACCCAGCTCCTCTGAAACACTAGCACCTGGGCTGAGCCGGCCTCCACCTCTGAGCAGAGGAGGCAAGGAGCAAGAGGAGGTCGAGGCAGCCTGGCGGGCAGGCTCCCCAGCGGCTCCACGCCTGCCTGCATCCACAGGGAGGCCAGAGGGACCGAGGCCAAAGGAAGCACATTGGCAGTGGTCTGGAGACATTCTGACAGGGGACTCTCGCCACAGGAGGGGGACTGCAGGGCACCCCTGGTGTAAACAGGGAGCCTCTCCTGATGCCAGCCCCCCAGAACACGAGTCTCCTGTGTGCCAGAGGACCCGAGACACCTGCATGGGGTCAGCCCGCCCTGCGTTCCTGTGCCCTGGGGAGGTGGGCAAGCCTCAGACCAGACCACCAGCCAGGCAGATTCCTCCAGAGCTGCCAAGTGTCGTGGGCACAAACCTGGAGACTCTACGCTGAGGAACGGGGGACGGTATGCTCTACCTTGAACGTACCCTTAGTGGTTGAATTTTTACTGGAAGTTTAAATATGGAACTTAAAAAGTTGGTTTTCCCTCTGCCTTTAGAACAGCTGACAATCGAATCGTTGCCACAATAGCACGGGGACCCTGAGCCACAGTCAGGGTCAGGGCCGGGCTGACAGCAGCACCCTCCAGCCAGCAGGCCAGATAAGTTACCGATGGGCAGTGGACAGCAGTGCCCTGGGCTGAGGTGGGGTCCAGTTCTGGGCGGGCGACGACTCCAGAGACCATTCTCTACCTTCAGCCAGGGTGGCCACCTGCCAAGGGGACACGGGAACCGTCGGGGCAGCCGTGGGCGCGCCTGCTCTAGCGCCCCCGTGCCCCTCACGCAGCCACTTTGGCTCAGCCACGGGCTAGGGGCTCACCCAGTCTAAACGCTGAGACCAGGCCTCATGACAGACAGAGCATGAGCGAGTTCTTGGTCAGTGTGGCTCCAACCCCAAATGCCTGGGGCCCCACTCTCTGCCCCCTAAATGATGGGCGTCCCCTGGCTGCGAAGAGATGGGGCCTCAGGTCCTGTCTGCCTGGGGCTGCACACAGCCCCCGTGGCGTGTCAGGAGCCTCTAATCCCAGAACTGCGGCAGCAGCCAACGGGCCTGCGGGCCTGTCCTCACCTTGTCCCTGAAAAGGGCGGCGGCCTTGCTGCTGTACTTCTCCTGCAGGGACCACCGGGGGTCATAGTCCTCCTGAGACTCCAGGAACTCTCGGAATTTAGCGTTTCCGCCGGCTTTCATCTTCTCCAGCTCCACGTCCTTCCACTTGTCCATAGTGACAGAACGGACGAAGCTGCACACCAGAGGGTCAGCCTCATCACCAGCACGGGGCATCCTCGAGCCCCCAATAGTCTTGAATTGTGCACTGGGGTCCCATGGTGCTGGCCCATGAGGGGCCTGCCCCGGCCCGTCTCCCCACCCAGGCCCGTCCCCTGGCCCAACACCCCGTCCAGGCCTGTCTCCCCGCCCTGGCTCATGGTGCAGCAGGAGCAGGCGGGCACTGACCTGAGGTGCACCCCGAGCCCGCGGTGCTTCCCCGAGCACTCCAGGCAGATCCAGATGCCGTAGGTCACACTCACCCACTGAGGGTTGAACGCACCGCACTCAAAACACACCTGCAGAGAGGGCCACAGGCAGCTCACCCAGTGGCTCTGGGCAGGGCCCGATGGGTGGCCCCAAGAGGCGCAGAGGGAGGCTGGCTGAGAGACCAACCGTGCGTGACAGGGAGGGGAGCTCTGAGGCTGCGAGCAACTTCCGAGAGGTTCGTGAAGCCCGCCCGAGAAAAGCAGACACTTACGTTGTTCTCATCTTGCACCCGGACTTCTTTAAGGACCTTCCTGGTTCTCGGGCTGGCCATGGTGCTGCAAAGGAGAGAACAAACTCCTAAAACTCACAAGTAGGTCACTTTACGAGAAAATCAACTGTCAGTGCAAAAAAGCTGCTTAGAAGCTACAGGGTAACAGGGCTACGGCCCGCAAGAGTCCGTTCTCCACACTCTAAGTCGAGCAGTGTGGATGCTCCCAAGCCAACAGTGCCACAGTTATTAGAAGCGAGAGTAATTACTGGCATCCACTCTGCCTGAGCCTCATGGACATCAAGATTGCACAATTTACAGAAGGCCTGTCTCCTAGGAACATTCACAGCAAGCAGTGGTCCTTACAAGACGTGCTCAGATTGTCCGCGAAACCTGACTTCCCACTTTCAGGGCAATATGGCAGACGTGGGCTGGCGGCATCCGAACACAGGGAGCTGCGTTCTCTGCGGCCACATCTTCCCTCCAGCTCCCAGGCCTGGTGCAGCGAGGCTCCCGGCCTGGGATGGAAGCAGCGGCATGTGGAGAGGCTGGCAGATGGAGGGTCCAAAGGTAGGTCCTCCCTGGGGCCATCTGAGGGAAGGAGGTGACAGACAGCATGCCCATAGCAGGGCAAGGACAGTGGCCTATGGACCAGGAGACCTGCCACCACGCCTCACAGGGAACCTGTCGGGTCCTGGGGCTGAAGAGGAAAGCTGTTCATTTCTTTATAGATCATCTAGCTTTGACTAAATTCAAGCTCATCTGGTGGCCCGTTTAATCCATGACCAGGAAAGTCGACAGAGTAAGACTCAAGCAGAGGGAGGGGAGGGGGCCGAGCATGGCGCTGGACACAGTCCGTCCCACCTCTCCCGCACACACCACTGACCCTGGCCCTCAGCTCGCCCTGCGCTCATGAGTGGAACCTGCAAGCTGTCTGACCTCCCACAGCAGCACGCGTCTTCCCAAGAACACACGAGCCTTGTTAAGTGGCAGAGCCACCCGCATGCACCGCTGTGGGACATTCCCACCCTCGGATGCTGCTCTCCACCTACTGCGCCTGTGAGGCGGCGGCTCCGGCCAGCTTCCCTGTGACAGTACAGTGAGCTCTGTGCAGAGGTGCAGCATCAAAGACCCAGAAGGTCTGTCTTGTATTCCATCTGTCACCTTCAGTTACTTTCCAAGGGGACCCTGCCTGTCCACACAGCCACACTTCCTGAATCTGGAACTCCAGAACTCCTGATGCTCAAGGGCCCACTTTTAAGCTTAAGTTGAAAATAAACACCTGTTTTCCGTTATCGATGGAAACAAAACCAAGAGTTCACCCAAGGTTCCCTTCTGCTCTGTACTTCTCTGCTGCCCAAGATGGTCTCCTGACCTCGAAGGCAAATATCTAAATGCAAAATCCTGCCCCGGACTCGGTGCCTGGACCAACCTACACAGCTCCACTCACCCCTGGCTCAAAGGCAGAGACGGGTGGACACTGGGGGCCTGTGCTCTTCCCAGGGAACTGTGTCTGCCCAAAGGCTCCTATTCTGGCCAACTGAACACAAGCAAACAAAAGCCCGAACAGGGGTGAGCCTGCCCTGAATTTCTAATAGTGCAAAATAAGGCAGAGTGAGTGTCTGCAGAACTACTATGGGAAATATGTGAAAAATAAATGACTTGGTTCAGATCTCAAAGGACTCCCCTAGGTGACTGGTTTTGGATATGAGAATCCTTTAGTTCTGGGAAATGCTAAACTTAAGACATAAGAACAAACACTTAACTTTCAAAGCCATAGTTCATCTTGAAAAATAACCCAAGAACTTCTGTTTTAATGCTTGAAACCAAGATGGTAAAACACAGCTTTCTGAAAGCAGGCGTGATTTCAATAAACATTGAACCAAATGAGGACGTTTTTCTCAGTTCACGAAGGAAGCCACTTGTCAGACTGCAGAACACTGCTTGTTAAGTTGGGACTTCCTCAACGTCTGCGATTAAAAGCGATGACTTCAGGACACTGCTCAGTCCCCAGGGCTGTCACACAGGCCACAGGCAGAAATCACACCCGTCTTTCTCAGAAACCACCTGACGCACTCAAAGCACCTGTGTTTACGAACAACCCTTTCTCATTCTAAAGCACGGGTACTTCTGAACTTCAGCAGGGCAGGTCATGGAGGGCACACCAAAGCAAAGGGAAATGCTAGTTCTCCCCTGGGCCAGTATCACAGCCCCGCTTTGCCGGATCACACACAGCACCGCGAGATGAGGCCTGCGCTGAGTGAGCACAGCCAACTCTCACATGGCTGGTGGGCAACGAAGCCGTTTAACAGGGCAGACAGGGAGCCTGGTTCTCCTACCTGAATGCACCTAAGCTGAAGGAGAATTTTAAAATCCCTTCCTGGTTTCCTCTCCCTCTGCCAAGACGACCACCCGCGGCAGAGGGTGAGGAGGAATAGGGACTTAAGGCCGCGGAGGCTGTCGATTCTGCTTAGACTAGCCTCTAGGGCGCCGGCGGGCACAACCCTTCAATGGAAGCCCCCTGAGAACTCAGACCGGATCTGACTGAACCCTGTGTCCACACCAGGTCCTGGGACCGAAGGAGGGGACAGGCGTCAGGACCGGCTCTCCCCCTAGAGGAGGTGCGGGCGGGCGGGGGCCGGTAACAGCCTCAGAGGAGAGGAGGCTGGGGGCCAGGGGCGCTGCGCGGCGGGCGGGGGTCCGGGCGGGGGCGGCCGCCGGGCGGGGCGGTGGACTAGCCCCGGGGGGAGCCGGGGCCTCGGGGCCTCGGCGGCGCGCTTACCGGGCAGGTGGGCTCGCTCCTGCGCGCGGGGGTCCGGGCCGGGGTCGGCGGCGCCCCGAACTGCACCGAGGACGCGGGCCGACCGCCCACCTCGGCGCCACCCGCTTCCGGCTACGTAGCGCCTCGCAAGGCTTGACGGGAAGCCGGGGCGGGCCGGCGGGGGAGGGACTTCCGCCCGCCCGCCCGCCGGGCCGGAAGTGGGCCCCGCCCCCCCCGTTGCCACGGGGACGCGTCCTCCTCTGGGCTGCTGTGTCAGAGCTGGTTGTCTAGCGGGGACCGCGATGGTCTGGGCACCGCCAGCCATGCTCACTGGGGTGCACCGTCAGGATCCGGACGGGAGACTGACGGCCTGCTCCGATTAGGACGATTCATGGGGGGTCATTTACAAGGGCGCTGATTAGGAGGGTGTGGGCGGGTTTAGACACGTCACAGGAATTCTGCGAGAGCCCAGGGCTGGAGCAGCAGAGCTGTGACGTCAACACGCTCCAAAGAAAAGGGGGAGGCGAGGTTCCCGGACTCTGGAAGGAAAGAGTCCTCAGGGCCGCCACCCAGAGGAGCTGTCATCTTTGGTTGAGGGCATGGCCAGCCCAAGGTGACCTAGCAGAGGAAGCCACAGGGGTAAATGCCGGTCTCTGTGGCCTCTCAGACTCTCATCTCCCTATTTTTCTCCCATTGGCCAAGCCCATCGGTGCAGTCCGAGGTGGAGAAGGGTGGGGAGTGGACACGGAGGGTGGCTGGACGGGTGGAGCGAGGGCATCACGTAATGCAGACGATGCAAGCAGGCTGCAAAGCAGGGCGAGCGCCAGAATCCCTGATATATGGAATACAGCTGTAGAAAGAGAACTGCCGAGAGCAGTGACCTCTGGGGATATAATTGCAAGTGATTTGGGTTTTGTTTTTACTTCGGGCTTTTCCACGTATTTCACATGTTCTGCACTGATCTGTGTAACTTTTGGAGTGATCCAGTATAACCATGTTTCCTGAGGTATCATTTACATTCAGTAATTTTCACTCAATGAATTTTGACAAATGCCTGCCCCAAGGTAACCTCCACCATGATGGAGTATAGAATACGTCCATCAGAGGCAACTACTGTTCTGATTTTTATCCCCATATCTCAGTTTGCCTGTTCTAGAACTGCATATAAATAGATTTATGCAATAAGTAATGTTTCAAAGGACTTCTTTCACTTCTCATAATATTTTCAAGGTTCATCCATCCACATTCATCAAGCGTGTACCAGCATTTCGTTCTTTCTTATTGCTGAATAGTATTCCATTAAGTGAGTATAGGGCTTTGTTTCTACAGTCACATGCTAGACACTGGAGTCGTTTCTGAATCTCAGCCATTGTGCATAAAACTGCCCTGAAATTCACTTGCAAGTCTTTTTATGAGCATACTTTTTATTTCTCTTGCATAATTGCCTAGAAGTAATCGCTGGGTGATGGGGTATGTGTTGAACTAAGAAATTGCCAAACAATCTTCATAATGATTGTACCATTTTATATCCACCAGCAGTGTGGGAGTTCCAATTGCTCCAAGTCTTTGTCAACACTTGGCATTGTCAGTCTTTTTGTTGCAGCCAGTCTAGCAGGAACAACACAGTATCTCATTGCAGTTTCATTGGCATTTCCCTTCATTGTCGGTTGAAAGCTGCCCTGGGTGCTCATCTTAGTTTCCCAGCACTTCCAGTCTGCCCTGTGCCCAGCTCACCATGTGCACCCTCCTGCAGCCTGGGGAAACCCTCAGGAAGGAGTCAGCAGTTCTTGCAGCCAGAAGCCTCTGGCGTTCCCAGAAATGAGAGGGCACCAACAGGGTCCACCCAGGGGCAACGTGAGACAGTGTCGTTTCAGCACAAGATCCTGTGGTTGGGACTGTGTAGGCTCCACAAGTTCAGAGAGTGAGAGCCCTGTGCTGGGTTCCTTCCAGTAGGCTCCCTGGAGGAGGTGGGCTGTGAAGGATGAGATGTTGAAAGGGCAGGTCAGAGCGGTAGCCAACATTTGGCACTAGCTAGAGCAAGCAACAAGTCGAGGCTGAATTTTCAGTTTTCTGATCATAAAGCTAAAAGGTCAACCCCCACTCCACCCCTGGCTCTGGGAGGCATGGGGCTAGGTTCACCTCCAGAGTGAGGCCCAGGTCCCCAAAGACAAGAGCAGGGGGGTGGCCCTTCCAAGGACAGGGCAAGCTGCCACCTCACAGCCTCTGCAGCACCCCTGCCTCCCTCTGACATCTCAAGGCTCGTACAGTGAGCAAACAGCAGAGGATAAAATGCTCACTGACAGCAGCAGAATCTGGGCAATGAAGTGGTGGGTGAATGGCAGAACATGTAGCTGCAAATTGAAAACGTTTTATTACCCCATCTAAAATATTTACATAATTTGTTTCTCTTTTAGAACCACCAGCAGTCCATTAATTTCCAGTTACAGTAATGTGATCATCTTCGTGGTTACCTCCCTGGGGCTCCTGCAGTTCTCCATGTGAATAAAACCAAAGAGACTATGAGGACAGCAAAATGAAAACCTGAGTCAATGACTCTGAGGGGCTGGGTGGCTCCTGGTGCCGGCCCAGGCCACACGAGCTCACCTGCAGGGTAGCCATAGGCCTGTTTCCTGGACTCAGTTTCCCCATCTGTGAAAGGAGGGCTCTGATCCCCCTTTGCAGGCCAGGGACCTCGCCTCGCGGACCTCGCCTCCTGCCCCCTGGGAGAAGTCAGGCCCTGGGCCCAATCAGGAAGATCTTGTCTAAGCTGCACAACAAAGCACGGTCTTTCTGATATGAACCCATCATTCGGATGAAGAAACAAAGGCCCAGAACAGTTAAGTAATTTTCCCAAGGTCAGAAAG
Source organism: Camelus ferus (assembly GCF_009834535.1). Lineage (NCBI taxonomy): Eukaryota > Metazoa > Chordata > Mammalia > Artiodactyla > Camelidae > Camelus > Camelus ferus. The sequence continues at coordinate 14,793,318 of NC_045714.1, read as the reverse complement.
GCAGTGAGTATGGAGCTGAGGTTTGCACCCAGCTTCTGTACCGTCCTCTTCAGAGTAGGAGGGTGTAGGGAGCTGGGGGTGTGAAGGCCGGGGACGGGCAATGGTGTCTCTGATCTGACCCAGCCCCAGTCTCAGAGGTCAGGTTCATTCCCAACATGTGGAAGTAATGGACAAATTGGGTAAGTCTGTGAGCACCGGTCATCAGTGGTCCTGTCTGGGCCTCACAGCCCGGTCAGCTGGGTCCCAGGGTTCAGCCAGCTGCCAGCAGGGGTGGCAGAGCCTAAAGAAGCAGCTGAAGCTACACAGGGCAGGTGAGGGCCATGTGTGTGCACTTGTGTAAGTGTTCACCTCTGTGTGTGGGTTCTGGTCCGGGCTCTGCCCTGCCCCCACCCTGGCACTCAGGCCCTGCCAACCCGGTGTTCTCTGCTCTCCTTTCCTTGTGGAAATCCTGCTCATTCCTCAGGGTCTGCCTCCCTGCAGCCCACCCTGTGCTGCCCTGCCCTGTGGCCTGGGAGTTGCGGAAGGGCCTGCCCACGGCTTTGATCTCTCCAGTCACTGAGTGTGCCCCGCAGGGTCTCACACAGAGCAGCTCAGGGTAGATTCCTGTGGCCCAGCTGCCTGGTCCTGCTTTGCCACCAAGGCCTCAGCAGGCTCCAGCCAGGATGGGTGAGAACGGGCCGCGTGTGGACAGACATCCCCTGCAGGGCCTCACGCAGCCAGACGGACACAGCCTAATGCCCCAGGACATGGTGCGCGGCCCTCGGGTCCAGGGCAGGCCCCTCCAGAGGAGGCTGTGTCCAGCAGTTCGGGACGACCTGCCGAGACCAGCCTCCTCATCAGCACATTCCCTGGCCCTTGCTCGGCAGGCAGCCAGCTCCCTGGGCGCCTTCTCCTCACTTTATCGCGGACACTCTTCCCAGCTGCGGGGTCGTATAAGGGGTTCCCTGCCTGGCCGCCTGCTGTCACCGCTATCCTCATCATTGTCAGGATTTTGCTGCGCTGTCTCAGTCATACCGGACATCAGTATGTGTACAGCCAGCTCTCCGCGTTCACGTGAGCGTTTCCGTGGTGTAGACGTCTGGCAGTGGAGGTGCTGGGTAAACTCTGGCGGATTCTGTCAGGTTGTTTCCACAGCTTCTGGACCAGAGGCCCGGATGTGGGCGCCGCATTTCTCACGACCCCTCGGGGCTCAGTGTTACCAGCGGCTCCTTGGTGCCACGCTGTGAGCGTGTGTGTTGCCACTGCGACTGAGGTTTTCATTTCGTTAACGGTGGTGGAGCTGGGCATATGTGGACGTCCCCCCGTGTCGTTCCCTCCACGTTTCTGTTCTCCATTGACTACCTTCCACCACCAGTGCCTTCCTGAAGTGGCTCCATCCTGCGCCCAAGAAAAGGGCGTAGGGTTGGCTCAGGCCTGCCCAGGCTCTGGCATGTTGGGTGGGGGGATATGGCCCCATGGGGAGAAGGGCCTGGGCGGCCCTGCCCCATCTGACCCTGCTGCTGCCCCAGGTGATGCTCAGGAAGAACTGGGCCCTGGGATGAAGGAAATGGAAGAAATGTTGGAACATGGCCCCACCTTCTGTGGGCTGTGCATCGTGACAGAGCACAGCGGTTCAGGAATCCTGAGCCGTCGCTCCACCCTAAAACAACCCAGGAACTAGAAGCTGCGCTGAATGACACTTGCCCACACAGCTAGGGAGTCCCAGCCAAGAATGTGTTGAGACAGGGCCAGTTTTTCACACTGCAGGCCTGAGGGCTCAGATTCTGGGCTATGACAGTAAGACCCACACAGCCCCTGCCTTAGCCCTCCCACACCCATCTTAGTCAGGAATCTTTCCGGATTCTAGTCATTAGAGACAGAAAACCCAACCCCAACTGGCTTAAAAAAAAAAAAAGGAAATTATGGACTCTTGTGGTGAAAAGTCCAGAAGTCCAGGCTTTCAGGTGAAGCTTGATCCAGCGGCTCAGCGATGTTGCCGAGAACCAGGTTTCTCATCACGCCTTTGCTCTGCTGTTTCGTTTTCATGCTAACATCCCAACATGCAGCTCCAAGGCTGTATGCTCCCTGGTCTGCATGCAGCGGCAGGAAGTGGCTTTGCTTCAGCATCCCTGCCAAACGCCAGAAAGTCACCAGCCTGGGTCATGTGTCCACTTCTAGGCCAACAGGGGCAGGGGATGCACTGACCTGTGGCATCTCAGCCCTGGGCTCCAACCCTGGAGCTCAAGGGGGAGGTGGGTTCCCCCGGATGGGTCGCAATGGAGCCAGGATTTCAAGGGTCTGCGGTTCAGCAGGGCATGACTGCATCCACTCTGTCCACTCTGAGGGACCAGGAAACCAGAATCTCTGGTCCTGGGAAACGTGGAGGCACTGCCTCCGGGAAATCGTAGGCCAGGTGTCCTGGGCTCCCCAAGGTTCAGATGCACAAGCTCTTCCACACAAGAAAGGCGTCCTGAGGCTGTTGTTGAGGGGGACTGGCCTTTCAGGATGGAGGTGTGGGTGCTGGCTCCTCCACAAAGGGGCTCCTCCTCTTTGCTTTTCTGCTGTGCCCTGGAGACGGCCCGGTGCATTTTCTTTCAAGGGAAGAACAGAATTGGCAAGGCCTGCCGCTGGGCTGCCTCCTGGTCCGGAGGAAGGGCTCGGGCGGCCCCCTCTGTGTAGTTCCAGGGGTCAAGGCTTCTGTTTTTCCAGGAGTGTTTGTGGATAGTTGGAAACTTCTCTCAATCTCATCCGAAAGCATTTGTGCACATGGCAGTTCCTGTCGCTCCTGGTGAACAGGGATGTCAAGAGGTCTGGACGGAGCGGAGGTTCTTCCAGCCGCTGTGAGCTGACCCTGCACAGACCGGGGATCGGGGTCTTTACCTGTTGTTTTTGCCACAGGGAGGGTGGGTGGAGGTGGCGGCAGGGTGCCAGGAGCCCCCCAAAACTCAGCCTGGCCTCTCCAAGTGTAGTGTCGAGTGGTGGCCTCCAGAGGACATGTTCCTAATGCCTGGAATCTGTGAACGGGAACTTGTTTAGGACAAGGGTCTTCACAGTTGTGACTGGGTTAAGGGCCTCGAATGAGACTGTCCCGGATTACTTGGGTCAGCCCTAAAGGCCATCATCAGTGTCTTTACAAGAGACAGCAGAGGACAGATAGAGAAAAGGGCCACGTGAAGATGGAGGCAGAGATGGGCGTGATGTAGCCACAAGCCCAGGGACGCCTGGAGCCCCCAGAGCTGGAAGTCGAGGATGGGTCTGGAGCCTCTGGAAGGAGGTGACCCTGCCTGCAGACACCTTGATTTTGGACTCTGGCCTCCAGAACCTCAGAGAAAACATTTCTGTTGCTTTAAGCCCTCCCCCTGCCCCCAGTTTGTAGTGAACTGTTACGGCTGCCACAGCAAATGAATGACTGGGTGCATTAAGGAAGCACACACAGAGCCCTGCCCTGCAGCCCTGCCTGGAGGCCTTCCCTGGGAAAGACCCCTCCAACCCAGAGGGAAACAGTCCCATACTCGGAGTGCCTGTTTTTGCTGTCTGGAAACCAGGGACACTTTCCCCTGACTGCGCCGGTTCGGTCCGCAGACCCCAGAGCAGGGCTTCCTCCCTTCGTGCTGTCAGTGCTCAGACGCGGGTGGTGCGAGCACTCCTGACCTCGCCTTGCTGACTTGGCATTGTTGCCCGGTGTCAGGCTGCCATCCGTCCCCCAGCCCCTTGGGCGGTCTGCTGGGGGCCTGAAGAGAGCTCACCCCTGTTCTCTGGTCTTGACTCACAGCATTGCCGTTTCTGCTGTCCTGAATCCGGAGGCCGGTGTGGGTGCCTCTGATCAGTGACTTCCTGTCTGGGAGTCTACGTCAAATGCGGATCTGGCACCATTCAGCTCTCAGGAACCATTAACCCTCAGCAAGAAGGAATGTGAAATGAGGTGTTATGTAAAACCCCACAGCCCAGGGATGACCCAGTCATAGACTTGCTGCCCTCTGCACTCCGGGGCAGGAGTAGGGGGGAGCCCCTCGTCCCGTCCACAGCAGCTTGCCTGCCCTGGGTATATGGACACCATCGACCCCATGCAGAGCCCCACATGTGAGAGGTCAGTGTCTGAGCTGCTCTGATGGATCCCTGACCCCTCCACCAGGACGTGTACTTCTGGAACAGGTGACGCTCAGGAGGCCGCCAGGAGGTGCCAGAAGGGGAGGCTAGCAGGGCTCCCCCCTCCCCTGGCATCAGTTTTCAGGAATGGATGGCCCACGATGACTCCTTTCACTTGGCGTTTTCAATGTTCGGCCGAGGTACAGCGCATATCCGAAGCTTGATTCCTTCTTGGAGCCAAGGGACAGTCCCTCAGCGGCTGGACCACATTTTAGATGTATCCACCCAGTTAGGGACGCTTGGGTTGTTTCCGCTTGGGCTATTAGAAACGCTGGTGCTGAAACGCTGTGCACACGGTTTTATGAGGGTATTTCTGTTTCTTTCAGGAAAATACCCAGGAATAGAAATGCTGGGCCCTACAGTAACCTCACATTTAACCTCTGAGGGTCTGCCGGGCAGTTTTCCACCGCGGCTGCACTGTTTTGCGCCCTCTCTAGCAGGGTGTGAGGGTTCTGGTGTCTCTGAGTCCTGGCCAAGGCCTGCTGTGTCTGTCTGTGGGTTCCAGCCATCCCAGTGCGTGTGAAGTGGTCTCTCGCGGTTTTGAACGGCGCTCTTCTTTTCCGGCGCTTGTTGGAAACTACAACTATTTAGTCTGGCTTCGGTCTGCAGACAGCGCAGTGGCAGCCATTCCCCACGCGTCCCAGCACAGGTGGGCAAATGCGTGCAGGGGAGACGTTTACTCTGCTCCATTCCAGGACTGTCAGTTGGCGACGCGATCCCCGTCCCGCCCCCTTGATCTATGCCATTCGGAGCAGACGCAGGGCTTTCTATAAAATCGAGGCCACCTGGACAAGAGTGAGGGCGGTCCCAAGGGACGTTTGTCCTTCTCTGGATACGTCTTTGACCTTCATGACTGGCAGGAGTGTCGCTGGCGTCTGGTGGGAGGAGCCCAGGGCTGCGGCCAGACCCCCTCCCCCACAGCAGTCACAGGCCCACACCTCACGATGCTGCCGTTGAAGAGATCCCCTTGCCACCTGCTCCTTCACTGAGTCATTTCTCATGAACACCCTCCTGGGGAGTCCTGCCACTCTCACTCAGCTCACTGTGAAGGTCAAGACGTGCAAGGAAGGTCAAAGACCTTGGGCAGTGAGTCCAAGTTTTTCCCAGGAGGGGGGTCTCTTCAGGCCTGCTGAGTCATCATGCCAGGGACTGGGTGTCACTCTGGGGGGCTTCAGAGGCCCCTCCTGCTCCCCTGGCCCAGCCCCACCGTGGCTGTACTGAGTGGTGTCCGGGGCCCTCCTTGTGCCCCACGGGCGTCCTGTTCCCTCCCATTGACAAACAGCCTGAGGACCCCCTCCCAGCTCACCAGACCTTTCCTCCCACCCCTTCTGTTTGCCGGGGTCTGGGAGCTGCCCCCCCAAGTAGAGCCTGGGTTAGGCATCTGGTGCGGCTTCATCCCCAATTCGCTGAAGACCTTAGGAGGACTTGACCTTGCTCCTCCATCAAATGTACCGATGAACTTGGCCTCTCCCGCTTCCAGGGACTGCAGGACAGTCAGCCAAAAACTCGCATGGGAAAACTCTGGCTAGTCTGTGAAATCACATGAGCGAGGTCAGGAACTGAGCTTGCCATGGGAAATTAGTCTCAGGTCCCTCCTGCGTGAAGGGGGTAGCTGATAACAGGGCAGCCAGATCTCCAAAGACCCGATGTCCAGTGCCCATCATCACTGCAGGGCTGGGACCTGGCCCTGGACCCCTGGAGCCAAGAACAATGGCCCAAAGCTGAAATGCAATGTGCTGTGCCCCCTCCCCCCACCCACTGCCACTCTGTTAGGTCCTGGCCAGGACCACCTCCTGCCTCCCAGCACAAGAGTCACTTGGTCACGGCCTACCCTGATCTAGACCCCAGTGGCTCCCTATGACCAACAGAATAAAGTCCAAGCTAGTCTGTGCCCAAACTGCTGGGCCCCACCCTACCTGCCTCCCCTCTCACCATCTGCCCCACACCTTGTCAGTCCCACCTCTGCACCTTTGCACATCGGGGTCCTGGCCCAGTCCTCCCCCCACTAAATGCAGGACCATTGCCCCAGGGCTGCCTGCAACCCAAGGTCTCCCAGGTCCCTCTCTTCCCCTCAGGCCTGACCCTGGCCTGGCCCCTCAAAGAGCAGACCTGGCCTGCAGGTCCCCCCACATTGCCTGGGCAGGTGAGCTCCTGGTAGGCCAGCTCACCCCTCCTCCTACTCCTGGGTCCTCACCCCCAGGAGGGGGACTTCTGAGCTGGTCCAGGATGCCTCAGGAATGCGGTGTGCCTGAGGCCTCACCAGGAAGGAGGCTGATTGGGTAGGTCACTCAAAGACCCAGGAGATGCCTGGCAGGAGAGTATCATGGGGTTTTCCTGGACTCTGCGGAGTGGCTTTGCAGCAGCTTTGGGTCTGTCTCTGGGCCACAGGCTGACCCTCACCGCTCCACACAGCCTGAGGAGTCGTGCCATCGCCCCTTTAAGAAAGGGTTCCTCGCCCCCTCCCCAGCTGGCGAGAAGCCCCTCAGAGGCTTCCAGTCCAGTCTGGGGCTGTGGGAGAAAGACGAGGCGCAGCTGTTATTCCGAGGGGCGGAGCTGGGCCGAGGGCAGCCCGAGGAGGGGGCGCGCAGGGACTGGCCCAGGGCCAAGGGCCGGCGAGGGGAGGGCGGGAGGACGGAGGGATGTGCCTGGTGCGACCTGGCCAGAGGCGGTCTCAAGTCTGTGGGGCGGGGTCAGGGGCCGCCAGGGACTGAAGGGACCAGGGATCTAGGGCAGAGCCGGCAGGGCCGGGAATGGGGGTGGTCTGCAGGGTGGGGCGGGGCCGAGGGGCCGGGGCGGGCAGGGCGCTGCGCGGCGGGGCGGGGCCGGAGGCGGGGCGGGGGGGCAGGAATGGGGGGAGCTGCGCTGCTGGGGCTGCGGGCCGAGGCGTTGGGCATCCCGCGCGCGGGTGGCTTCTGGTTCAGACTGGCAGAGGCGACGCCCGCGAGCCGGGCAGACATCATGGGCTGCTGCTCTGGCCGCTGCGCGCTCATCTTCCTCTGCACTTTCCAGCTGGTGAGCGGCGACCCCTCCTCGGGACCCGCAGTCCCTGCACAATGGGGGATCCGGGCGCCGTCCCCCGACCCCAGCCCTGCCCGCTGGGTCCGCGCCTGCCTCTGGAGGCTCCTGACTGGGCACAGCTCAGACCCGAGAGCTTCTGCGGCCGAAGTTCCCGGCAGCTGCCAGGGGCGTGGGAAGCCAGCGCCCTGTGCGCGACCCCGACGGCCCCTCGGTGCAACCCCGCGAGCCCCACAGCGTGTGTGCTCGCGCGCGGATCTCGGGGGCAGCCGCGGGGCCCCAAGCGGCTGGGCAGGTGCTGGGGAGCTGCTGGAATTGGCTGGCGAGGAACAAAAGCCTTCAGGCCCGGGCGCCTAGCCCGCGATCTCCAAGTCCTGTGCGCGCGGCGGGGAAGGGGCACCGGCGTCCACGCGTGACAGAAAGTGTGTGTGGCCCCAAGTGTGCACGCAAGGAGCGTGTACAGGGGTGTGTGTGTGTCTGTCTTGGGGTGTGGGGGGTGTGGGGTGTGTGAGGCCCACCCTGCCGGCCCCTGGCCCCTCCCAAGCCGGTGGAGGAGGTGGCCCCTCCCCTTTTGCCCTGGCCAGGGGAGATGGGGAGTGGAGAAGAGGCGGGTGCCTGGGGCTGCGTTTCTGTCTCTTGTGTCCAGGATTAGCTGGGCCCCCTGGGTACAAAGCTTTGTCAAAGAACTTGGACATCCCTTGGCCAAGTTTTCGCCTGCCCTTAGAGCTCCAGGGACTCCGAGTAGTTCTCACTCCTAGAGCCCTGGAGTAGAGGCCCAGGGCTGGGGAGAAGATGCTGATAGGTTCCTGGAACTCTGGTCTTAAAAGGGAAATGCTGCTTTGTGGAAGGGTGCTGGGTGTGCTCCTGGCTCAGCTGGCAGGGTGCTTCCTCCTGAGCTAGAGGGGGCTGATGGGGAGGAGGAAGGGCTTGCTTCAAAGATGTTGTGAGTAGGAAGTCCTCCTGCACCCATGGCTGTGCCAGGATTGGGGTCCTGTCCTTTGCCTGGGGGCAGGGCTGGCAGGGGGCTGAGATGCACAGGCTGGTATGTCCTGTTTGGAGGAAGGAAGGAGTACTGGAGCTGCCCTGTGAGCTGAGTGCTGCAGAAGCATGGGGGGCAGGCTGATGGGGAGCATGGAGGAAGGTGGGTGGTCTGCAGGGTTTTGCTGGACAGATAAGGTGGAGGGAGAGCCTGGGCTCTGCAGCAGGCTGTGAGGCCTGAGGACTGTTGCGCTGGCAATAGGGAGCTATTGCAAGCCTTGGAGCAGAGGTGTCACTCACTGTCTTTGGGTGGGAGGGCTCCTTCTGTGGCCAGAATCCGTCCTGGGGATGGGGCTAGGGGGCAGGGAAGGGAAGAAGGGATCATGGGTAGGAGGACAGGAGGAGCCCCGGCTGACGGGGAACTTTGCAGTCTGGAGGCTGGCAGCTGGCTGGCCGTGTCCGGGCATCAGGAAGCAGAGTTGCTTCGGCGGTGGCATGACTTTGGCTTCTGTGGGTTGAGTTTGGTGTGAGGGATGCACCTGAGGGCGACTGTGGGCTGAGATTCAGAGCAGCAGGAACAGCTGCAGTGGGTGAGGGAGGAGGCCCCAGGGCTCTGGGGATCAGGCTGGGCCATGTTGCCTGTCTGGCCAGCAGAGGACAGGGGATGGTGCACAGGTGGGCCTGGCACAGGCCGCTGGGACTCTGACTACAGCTGATGCGGGGTGGTTCTCTAGGCTGGAGGGCAGCAGGGTTTCCCTGGATGGGGCTTCTCGCAGACTCTTTGGTCTCAGCCAGGTGAGCCTGAGGGCAGAACAGAGCTGTGTCCCCGTGCTGCCAGTGGCCAGAGCTGAAAGGCAGCAGGGACTACGAAAAAGCCTTTTGTCCTGGCTGTCCACCCACCCCTGCTCTGCCCAGTGGAGGGGCCAGCGTAGTGGGAAGAGGTTTGACACCCTCTCCGCTCTGGTCACCGTGTGTGGGGCTGGGGAGCCGAGGGGGAGGCTGTGGGCGGGGTGGTCCTTGGCTTGCTTTTCTGTTTTTGACAAGTGTGCGAGTTTTCTCGTTACCCAGCTATGGGACAAAGGCCCGACCATCCCGGGGCCTTCTCCCTGAAGAATAGCTTGACCTTTGCCCACTCTTTCCCGGGCTGTGCCCCAGGCGTTGACAGGAGCCAGGGCTCAGCGAGGGGCTTGGGGTGGGCAGGCGGCCACTGAGGCATCTCAGGGTGCTGAGCCTTCCAGTGCTTTGGCTTCAGAATGAAAAGATGTCCCACAGGCCGCCACCTGTGCTGGCCAGCCTGCCAGCGCAGGGTCTGTCTTCTGTGAGCAGACCCTGGGAACCCCCTCAGACTTAGAGAGTGGTTAGCAGGGATGCACACCCTGTCCGGCCAGGAGCTTCGGTCATCCCAAAAGAATGCAGCCCCCTACCCAGGTCAGGAGGCTCAGGACAGACCCTGCTCAGTCCCTGCTGGCCCCTTGATTTACACCCTGGTGACACCCTGAGCTGAGAAGACAGCTAAGATGTGCCTGGACCCCTACACACGGACATCGTGAGGTAACACTGGGTGTGGCTTAGAGCCCTGAGTGTGGCAGCCTGTTCGCAGCCACAGCCAGCTCACACACACCCCCTCCCGGCCCTGGGCCCAGCCAGCTCACAGCCCCCAGCCCTGGGGCGCAGCCAGCTCCCAGCCCCTGGCCCTGGAGCCCAGACCAGACAGTGGCTGGAGCCCTTGCCTTGGCCCAGAGCTTGACTTGTCAAGGTCCTCCCTGCCGTGTGAATGTCTGGCCTGGTCTGTCCAGGGGCATGGAGGTTGTTGGGCAGCCCTCTGTCCTGTGCCTGCTGACTGGGGGGGAGCTCTGAGAATCAGCGCCAAGGACCCCTCTGAGGAGCCCCCAATCCTCCCCCTGCTTCCTGGCACATAATTACCACTCTCTTCTGTGCCATGTGTGGGGACTTTGTTGGGGCTGCAGTTAGGGATCGAGCTTAGCGGTGGGAACTTGGGCACGTGGGGGCCTGTAACCCACAGCTACGTCTCTGCTGTCACCCCCGGGTGTGTCTGCGGCCCTGAACTGGCCCCTCTTCGCCATCCCCAGCCTGTTAGCACCCTCCAACCTTTGTCCCTTTCCTAGAAAGCCACCGAGCAGGACTGTCGCTGAGGTTCGCAACCTTGGGGGTGAAGGACACAGGGCTGTGATCAGGGAGGCTGCAGCCTGACGGCGTCCACCTCAGCCATGGAGGGGAGGCGCTCTGCCCCGTGGCTGGGAGCCTCCTCCTCGTGACTCGCAGGGGGACGCTGTCCTGGTGGGAACACCAGGGCCATTTCCTGATGTGATGCACTGCTGTGCACTTGCTCCTGCCTCTCCACCCCAGCTGTCTCCTAGGACGGACCCCAGCCCTCCAAGGGGCATGCCTGGAATGTCCCCCTCCCTGAAACCTCTTGGAAATATATGCCCCCAGCTCGGGGCCGTCCATGGCAGCTGGGCAGTGCCCAGGACGCTCCCACAGCAGCTGCTTCTTGGGGGCTGGTCGGGGTCCGGAGAGGGCTCCAAGACACAGGCCAGGGTGGGGGATAGGGGTGCGGAGCTCCCTGGCTGTGGCCAGCAGGCCATGTGGGAGGGAGGCTGGCCCCTGCCACCCCGTCCTGCCCTCTCCCCTCTGCTCTTGGTCTCAGCCCAGCTAGTCCTGAGGAGGGGCATGCAGTGACCTAGCCTGCCTGGCTGTGGGAAGACTGGCGTCTCCCTCCCATGCCTGAGGCTACCTGCTGGGAGGGGCTCCCCACCCCACCCCCGGCCCTTCAGAGTCCTCCCCGCCCCAGGGCTCAGCTGACACCCTGTCTCCGCCTCTGCTGGCGCTGTGCTTCGGGATGGCTCTCGCCTGCCTCCGTAGTCTGTCCAGTGGCAATGAGTGCTGGGCGCGCAGTGGGCCTGTGGGGAAACCGTGGGAAGCAGCCATGGGCCCTGCTGGGTTGCTGTCCCTTCTCTGCCACCATCCTTCCAGGACGTGCTGGTCCTTTCTGCCCTTGCTGCGCCAGCTTTCCTTGTCCTCAACACGGGTGGGATGGTGTCTGGGGTGCAGCGGATTCAGCTGTACTTTCTCCTAGTGTGTCGTCGGCCCACAAACGTGATGAATGAGTGAATGAAGGAATGAATGACTGCTTCCTGAAGTCAACTGAGCTCAGAGCCAGTCTGTCTCCCTACGTATGAAACAGCAGTTTCCTTAGGTGTCTCTGATTCCCTCGAGTTGGTCCTCTGTTGGCCATGCCTGCAGGGCTGGCGTCCACAGAGCTGGGGTAAAGAAAGTCCTCGGAGGGGAGGAGTACCCCAAAATGGTGAGAGAGCCCCACAGACGAGGAGGGTGCTGATCTGGGGGGCCTAGGAGCCCAGCATCTGCTCACGGCCGAGAGCACCCTGGGACCCGTGTCCCAGGCCTTCACCTTCCACTGTTTGCTGTTGGCCCTACAGCCCCCTTAGGGCAGCCCCCTGTGAGCCCATTCTGCAGATGAGGAAACTGAGGACGGGGGCTCACTGGAGGAGGAACACCCCAGCAGTGATGCTCCCAGGCCCATCCAACTCATTTGGAGATTTTTGTTGGAAGAGCCAGGACCGCAGTGGGTGTTGGATGGTGATGATCAGGCAGGAGAGGGGGGCTGAGGCCTCCCCCAGGGGGTCCGCCGCCCCTCACAGGCCCGCTCTGCTCCTAGGTCACCGCCCTGGAGAGGCAGGTGTTTGACTTCCTGGGCTACCAGTGGGTGCCCATCCTGGCCACCTTCGTCCACATTGTAGTGGTCATCCTGGGGCTCTTCGGCACCATCCAGTACAGGCCTCGTTATATTGTGGTGGTGAGTCCGCTGTGCTCCGGCCCTTCCCCTGCAGGAAGGTGGGTGGGAGGTCTGGCAGGGGGGCTCCAGTGACAGTTCTGTCAGGAAACCCGGAAAGGCCAGGATTTCAGCCATACACCATCTTTCCAGAACCCCGGGCTCAAACCTTCCCAAAGCCTGGATAAGTTCCAGAGTTCAGACCTGGAAATTGTGGCTTTGGGGATGGTTCTGGGAAACTGGGGTGCAGAGCACCTGCTGGGGGTTCAAGGCAGGATTGGAACCCAGTGTACACCAGCCCCGCCCCTCCCCCCACTGCCATCCCGTCTCTGGAGATGCTCAAACAATGTCCAGAAAGTTCTGCTCCAAGCGGAGCAGCATTCTCGTTCAGTGCAGATCAAAATAATTGGTCTCGACCAGGGCTTGGAGCAGACACTTCTCTGTAAAAGCCCAGATGTGGGTCTCCCAAGCTTTGTGGGCCATGGTCTCCGTGGAGGGTACCTGGCTCTGCACTGGCACAGCCCGGGCGTGGCTGCATCTCAGTAAAACTTGACAAAAGCAGGTGCCAGCTGGCAGCCCTCCTTTCCCTGCAGCAGATCTCAGGGGCTCTTTGGGTGGATTTTGGGGGTTCAGACTGCTCATACCCTTGCTTATCATTGGTCCACCTGGGACGGGCCATGGGCACCTCTGGGCCAGGAGATTGGGTCCTTCCAGCTGGCTGTCCCGGCAGCCCCATCTCCTGGGCGCCCCTCTTCCCATGGGAGCAGGAGCCCAGCCACCCTCTTGGCACAGTGTATGAGGCTCCATGGCTGAGACCTGTCCCTAGGGGGCTCGGGATGGTCATCCTCCAAACAGAACACCCTGGCCTCCAGACTCAGGGAGCAGAGACCCCTCTACTGCTGCAGAGGCCTCGTCCTCCAAAGGCACTGTGCCAAAGCAAGTTGGGCTCCCTCCCCTCCAAGGTCTGGGCTCACCTCCCCCTACCCTCTCTTGTCTCCCTAGTACGCTGTGTGGGCAGCCGCCTGGATCACCTGGAACATCTTCATTATCTGCTTCTACTTGGAAGTGGGAGGCCTCTCCAAGGTGAGTAAAATGGGGGGAACTCACGAAAACGGAGGGGGTCTTGGCCAGGCCCCGTGGGCACTGGATGTGTTTGTCTGTCTGTCGCCTGCTTCCCCCGGCCAAGGCAGAGAACGTTCATGCCTCTGTCTCCAGCACTCAGAGCACTCCTGGCCCACAGCAGTGACTCAGTGAATGTCTGGGGAAAGTGATGTGATGGATGGATGAGGGGCTGTGGGCATTGCTGGGCAAGTGGTCACCAGCTGGAAGGAGATGCACCAAAAAAGGCTTCCTGGAAGAGGGGGCCTTGGAGCCTGGGCAGTGCCTGGAAGGAGAGTCAGGACTGGGGAAGGGGAGCAGAGGGCCCAGCCTTGGCAGAGGCATGCAGATGGAAACAGCACCGGTGTGGCCAGAGGGGACACTGTCCTCCTGCGGCTCTTTCAAATGCTGATAAAGCCCAGGGTCCCTCCTGTGGGGAGGGGGCACCACATCCAAGCCATGTGCTGCGGAAGCGCCCGTGTGAGTGAATCCTGCCTGAGCTGCTGATCTGGGCCCTTCACACAAAGCATTTCAGTTCATCCTTGCACAATGCTCAGGAGTGGGATGGCAGGTGTGCGGTGGGGCAGACGGCCCCTGCTCCCTGGGACCATACCTGGGGCGGCACTGAGAGAGACAGACCTTAGTTCAAATACACCTGAAACGGCAGCATTCGCTGGAGAGGTGAGGGAGGGGCCCAGGGCACTGTGAGAGCATGTCCTGGGGGTCCGACCTGGGCAGGGAGGCCTTCCTGGAGGAGGGGCTGTGAGCCGGGGGCTGTTGGCAAGAACAGCAAGGCCTTCCCTGCAGGAGAATGGCCGAGAGGGCCTTGGTGCCCCTGCCCCCCTCTGCAGGCAGGGGAAGTGGGAGGTCTGGGCACCCACGCTGGGCTGGGGGGCCCACGCTGGGCTGGGGTGGGTGGAGGCTGACCATGTCCCTGGCACTAACCTAGCTCCACCCCCTCACCCCAGGACAGCAAGCTCCTGACCTTCAACCTCTCCCGGCACCGCTCCTGGTGGCGTGAGCATGGTCCAGGTTGTCTGCGAGAGGAGCCAGCAGCTGGCCTGGGCCCTCTAGACAGCCAGGCCCCAGTGCCGGCCATCGGCTGCACCCTGGAGCATGGCTACGTGGAGGCCCTGCACAGCACCCTGCAGATCCTGGTGGCGGTGAGCTTGGGGGAGGGGAGGAAAGGAGGGGAAGGGTGGAGGGGGCTCATCCTGCTATGGGACCAGGTCCCAGGCCTTTCCTGCACAAGGCAGGACCACCGTCCTCTGCCAGGGCTGGGAGCCCCTTCCCACCCATCCCTGCCCAAGGGTTAAGGAACCACACCCCCTCTCCCATCTGTGTGGCCTGGGCCACCTCAGCCTCAGTGCCCCGCTCTGTAAAGTGGGCTCGGAACTGACTCCAACCCCAGGGTCGGAGTGAGGATGAAACGAGGGGACAGAACCGGAGGCTCTGGTGATGCTGTGGGGTGGGGGGGGCCAGGTGAGGGGGGGCCCTCTGTGGGAGGGATCAGGATGGAGGCTCCTGCAGCCCTCTCCCCACCCTGGAGGCAGCATGGGCAGGTGAGGAGCCCCGAGAGCTTCTCCACAGCCTCCTCCAAGTCAGAAGGACTGTTTCCATGTCCGCCCGACAGTGGGTCGTGGAAAGGGGGGCGGAGACCTAGCCAGCTGGCACACTGGCCGCTTTCAGCTCCTGCTACGTTGAGAGTTAGGGGTGTAGATTCAGTGAATAAAAATGCATGAAGCCCAGTTAAATTTAAATTTTAGATAAACAGCAAGTAAGTTTTACTGTAAGCGTGTTCCATGCCACTTTTTGGCTGTACTTACTAAAAATAGTTTCATCGTGTATCTGAAGTTCAAACTTCAGTAGACATCAGGCATTTTGTCTGCAGAGAAACGATTTGATGTGGAGGGAGGGCGGAGAGTGGGCTGAGCAAGTAAGTGCCTGGCAGCTGGCCGACTCCAGGGCTCTGGCACGCGCGGTGGGCCACCGCAGGGCACTGGTCAGATCTGGGGGCTCCTGACCCCCTGGGTCGATGCCAACATGTCCCAGTGGGTGTCGGGTTTACAGGACAAAGGTTCTGCGCTGGCAGCTGACATCGGAAACTGAATCCCAAGTTGAGGGCCTCCCCTGGCACGAGGCTCGAGACCGTGGGGGCAGCCGTGAGAGCTTGCTGGGCTGCCCGCTCCCCCACTCTTGCAGGTCCAACAGAAGCCAGACTTCGGGGCGCCTGGGCGCTGCCCCTCCTTCAGGTGCTGGGACCTCCTCTCTCCCACCACGGTTTACTCGCTGAGGCAAAAAGAGGGCTCCGGTTACCCCAAAACACGTGGGAACCAGGGTACGTTGCTCGAAAAGAGAAAGAACCACTTGCCAAGGATACAAGTCAGAACTTCTGAAGTCACTGACAGGGTTTGTGAACAGGCAACAGAAAGGAAACTGGAAAAGGACAAGTGACGATTCTCGCAGGGCGTTTCCATCGTGCTGTTGGTGCGCAAGCGCTGTGCACTGTTGGGGGAGACACCGCTGGGGATTTCTGCAGTGAAGTGCGAGTTTCTGAATACCTGTCAGCCTCTGCTGTTTGTCCTCGGGGGTCCAGGAGCAGCAGGCCCTTGGCTGCACAGGTGGGCTGGGGGAGCAGGTCCTGCGGGCCGTCTGAGAGCCTCACGGAAGAGCTGGGCCGAATCCGGAGGAGGAGGGGGAGGAGGAGGAGGAGGAGGAGGAGAGGAGGAGGGACTGGAGGGCACAGGAGAGGCAGTTGGGACGTCCTTCCCCGGCGCCCCGCCCCGCCGAGGAGGAGCAGGGCGGCTGTGGAGGTTTCAGCACCGCGGCCAGCGCCCAGGGCTGCGCCCCCCCCCCCCCCCCCCCCCCCCGTTCTCCCAAGAGGAGCTCCAGGCTCCTGTGGGCGGCCTCCCCCTGGGCCCACGGTGCCAGGAAAGGCTGCTTGGGAAGGTGTCTCAAGTTTGCTGTGCAACGGCAAAGAGACAGGCACAGAGGAGCCGTTGACCTGCCGCCTGGACAGACAGGCTTCCACCTCCTCCTTGGAGGCACACTGGGCCTGTTCTGTGGTGAAGAAACCAAGACACAAAGGTTAAGTGCACCCCCTGAGGTCTCGCTGACGGAGGGCCAGTCTCTCGCTCCCTCAGCCCTTTGCTCCTGTGCCAGTGGCTGCCTTCCTGTTCCCCTTCCTCCACCAGCCTCTTGTCCCCTCCCAGGCTGCAGTTTCCCCACCACCTCTCTCAGAAGACTGCTTAGCTTCTCCATGGCAGGAATCCCCATGAAACATCTTTTCTGTTTATTCCCCTGATCAGGCGAGGTCCCACCAAGACAAATGATGCATTCAGATTAGGTGAATTCCTGGGGGCTAGTGAAGGGTGGGTGCCCTGTTGGAGACCACATGGGATACCAGACTCCCTCGGGGCTGTGGCTGAGCCGTTGCCACGCTGGCCTGAAGGGACGCAGGGAGGAGTTATGGTACACCACAGAGATCTGCAGAGCTGTGGCCCCGGGGCTGGGAGGCAGTCCTGCGGACAAGGCATTGGGAGATATACGTCCTGCTTCTCCCCCAACCCCCTCCCTCCCCCTAGTCTCCTGCTGGGCTCCCCATTGGCCACCCCAAGCTGGAGGGAGCGGGAGCCCATGGGTGGACCATCCACACCATGCAGGGTGGGGAATGTTGGGGGAACGTCTGCCCGGGGCAGCTGGGGCACCTATGACCCACCACCATTGGGACCATCCTCTGTGCTATGTCCTGGAGGTCGAGATCACCACCTGGTGTGGGGGTGATCAGACAGTTGGTGATGCCCCAGAGCGTGGAGGTCTGACCTACTGGGCTTGGAGGTCAGAGGGCATGAGCTCACTGTCCTGGGCCACCTCTCAGGTTTCCAGCTTCTGTGGAAGAGGCTTCCCTCTGCAGAGCCTCCGGGATGAGCTGGGGTGGGGCAGCCCCTCCAAGGATCCTGGGAGCACAGGGAGCTGTGGGCCCCTCCTTAGCTGCCCCTGCAGTGTCGAGATGCACTTTGCTGTCTGCTCCAGGCCGCTGTGTGCTGAGGGCTGGAGCCGGGCCCCCTCGTTCTCATCAGAGAGGATGCAGTTCCATGAGGCCAGTAAACTCCACACTTGGGAGTAACTCACCCCATGGTTACTGTTGCCTGGGCTGTGCGAGATCGGAGGGGCCAGCCGTGGGCAGTGCCGGTCTTGCCCGTCTCAGTGGAAGCCCTTTCTCCTAGCAGCCCTGGGGCCCGGGCGTTCACCTGTCCTCTTTCCCCTGCAGTCTGAGCATCCTCTGAGGAGCCTGGCTGAAGAATCTCTGCCAGGTCAAGCCCTCGACTCCCGCAGGGCAGCAGCCAGCCCCATCCACTCTGCCCGCAGTCGCCTGCTGGGCAAAGGCCTCCGTCTCTCTCTCCGGCACTCTCTTCCAAACCATGCAGCTTGGTGGGCTCAAAACTTGTCCTCTGTGGCTGCCGCTAGATGCCCTCTCCCCCAGGAGGAGAAACCCAGTGGTTGTCTGCTTAAGGCCAGAGACCCCAGGGAGGACAGCCCGTCTGTAATGGGGGTGTCACGCTGGGGGCACAGTCGGCCTGGGGCCCATCCAGGCCGTGGCTACGGGTCTCCCAGGGCTTCTCTCTGCATCTCACCCCCTGTTCAAGCAGGGGCTTGGTCATCTTCCTGACTTGCTTGTCCACTGGCCCCCTCACCCTCATGTGTCCCCCTCACCTGCAGAGGTGCTCCCCCCACAGTGGGGACTCGACGCCGTTAGAACTCCAGAGCTTAGGAGGCCAAGGGATCTCTTTCCTTGTTGTGTTTTACAGGCGAGGACACAGAGGCCGAGAGGGCAGTGGCCTCATAGTTAGGATGCCCTGGGGCCCACTTCCCGTAATGATGCTTCTCCGGCTCCCGGGTCCTCGCCCTGAGAATCCTCTCATGTCTTTCAGCTCCTGGGCTTCATCTGTGCCTGTTATGTGGTCAGTGTTTTCACCGAGGAGGAGGACAGCTGTAAGTGTGCGGCCACCAGCCTCCTGCCAAAGCCCCTTAGTGAGCCGTCTGGCCCCACCAGGCAGTGGGGGAGGGAAAGGGAAGCTGAACATCGACTACAGAGGCCTGTCATGGCCCAGGCCTGAGACCTGGCCTCTTAAATGGATCCCTGTGCCACAGAGGTCCTGGCCTGTCCTGGCCCCCCTGGCCTGGGGGACGGTCCAGCCACCTGAGAAGAGATGAGGAGGGTCCCGGGCTGCGGCACCAGGGCGCAGTGCACCCCCGCTCCCCCGGGCTGGGGGCTCCTGTGCTGCGGGCTGGCCCCCAGTGATCCCCACAGCTGTTGCAGGCGGAAGGCTGAGTTCTGACCTACAGAGGAAAGTGCCCTGACTGCCCCGCTGCCCCGCCGAGTGCCTCCTTGCACCTGGGGCCGCTTCAGGCCCCAGCTCTGGCTGGGCCCGTCTGAGACCATTCGTACATCCCCCCACCCATGAGCCCCCTGGACTGTGCTTTAATTTGCAGCGTCAACGCTGGGGTGCTCTCGCTGGCCCTGACTGCCTCAGGCTCCAATAGGGTCTCCTGGGAAGAGGAAGACCTTGCAGAGGAGGACGAAGTCAGGGTGGGCGGGGCTGGGAGCACCCGGGGAGAGCGCCGTGGCTCCACAGGCAGCAGCTTCTCTGGGGTTGGGATCTGAATTCAGAGCCTGTTTCCAGAGGTCAGGCGGCCGTTGGGTAGGTGGTCCATACATCCTTCAGAGAGCAGGCTGACTCCTGGACCAGCCCCCAGATACCTTCAGTCCTTGTGTGGTGAGACCCCCAAACCGTCACTCAGCCCACAGCTGGCTGGGAAGAAACGGAAGGGGCTTCCTGTGTCGGTCGCACTAAAACGTTTTCGCATGGGAGCCAGCCCTGGGGTTCAGAATGTGTTAGCTTTGCTCAGCAAGCCCTGGCCAGGAATGCACTGTGCAGCCACCACCTCAAGGTGCTGTGACTGGGAGAGCCGGGCAGCCCCCGCAGCCTCCTGAGAGCGCCAGCATCCTCTGAAGCTTTTCCCCCAGCGGGAGTCCGCCCTTCATCCTCCGGGTGTGAGCCCGCCCGCCAGGGGCGCCACCTCAGGCCGCTGCCTCTCTGCCTCTGCATCCCTGCAGGGGTGTTTGTGCTTGGGGACGACCTCACTCTGCCATCTTGTCCATTGTTTGGGTTTGTTTTATTTGGGTCTTGGTTTCTTTCAGTTGATTTCATTGGTGGATTTGACCCATTTCCTCTCTACCATGTCAATGAAAAGTCTTCCAGCCTCTTGTTCCAGCAGGCGTACCTGTAAGTACGGCCGCAGAGCCTGCCCCGGCTGGCCTGGCCAGTGCGGTTAGCACAGCCACCTTGGGAAGCCTCACCAGGCAGCTGTCTTTCTGTCTGTCCATCCATCACCCATCCGTCCATCCATCTCCCACCTTCCCAAGGTCTCTTCACGCCGGCAGCAGGCCTGGACTGGGGGTGCAGAGCGCCGCACCCAGCAGGGTCTGTGGGAGTGGGAGCTGAGCTGGCTTTGTGCCGGGGACCCAGGAGGCGCTGAGAGGCCTCCTCCCGGGAGGTGACGTGGCGATTTTCCCAGTTCTCACCGTGGCAGGAAGTGTGAGGTGTTCCCTGCCATTGGAGGGTCACACTTCCCTCCTGAAAAGCAGTGTCCACGGCCCTGCACTCCCCAGGCCTCAGGTCGGGGCACCTGGGCTGCTGGCCCACCTCCTCTGAAGGGACCTTTGCCGCGGGCCCTGTCCCACGTGGAATCCTGAAAGCTGGGGTCAGAAGAGGCAGCTGGTGGTCCTTCTCCTGGGAGGGCTGTGCTTCCTCTGTCCCACCCTGGCCCTCAGGGACAAGCCTGCCCTTGGGGCCACACTGCAGCTACCCTCTGGGGACTCTGGCCCTCTTGGCAGCCTCCCAGCCTTTCTATCCTCTAAGTAACCCACGTCAGCCAAGGGCCGTCAGAGGTAGCAGGTGTCCAGCTCCCACAGTAGGGGACCTCGCTCGGGCGCCCAAGCCAGGGCAAGGTGTGTGGGAGTTGATGGCCTGGACACACAGGCTCTGGAAGAGCTTGCCAGGCTGGACAAGCTTCTGGGATTTCCCTCCAGCCATGGATCTGGGTGGCCAGAGGGACCCAAGGTGAGCCCCTCATTCTGCTCCCAGTCTCCTGGCCCAAACCCCACTGAGGTGCCTGCGGCCAAAGTCAGCTGTGTAGGGACAAGGCCCTGAGATTTCCGTGGCAAGCCGCAGTCCTGGCCAGGCCTGGCAGAAGTTCAGCCTCTTGCCCCTGGCCCTTTCCCAAAGGCCAGGAAGCCTTCCTTTTCTTGGATTTTGTCCCATTTGTTCTGGAAGGGAACAGGGTACAGCCGCCCTTGCTGACCGCTGACCCCTTGCACTTTCCTTCCGGGTTCTCTGACCCTGCTCACCCCCACCTCGCCCCCACAGGCCTGCGTAAGTGAAGGAGCGTCCACCCCCTCCTGTGACCCCACCAGCCTCAGTGACCCACTGCAGATGGTGAGCAGACGCCAGGCAGCGGGACGCACTGGGCCTTCCTGCCCCAGGGACCCTGCAGGGGCTGAGCACCTGCCCCAGGGTCGAGTGACTGGACCTGAGCTGGTGGAAGATGGATGCAACATCAAAAAGTTTGCTGTTTCCTTTTTCTTAAAAAAAAAAAAAGAAAGAAAAAGACACAGAAGGAAATGTCATACCTGGCCTCTGGCAGCACTAGGGTTGCTCTCTGTCCACAGCAGGCCTGGGGCTGCTGTCCAATGAGCCCCCTTCCCTGGGAGCCCTGTCCTGGGGCAGCCAGGCACCCAGACGCTGCACACACCCGTGCTGGGGAGAGGGGCTGGCCCCAGGACTGCGAGATGGGGAAGTGTGACCCCACCATGAAGGTCAGCATGAGTCCCTAGAGACCCCCACCCGAGTGCAGGTTCCTGACTCAACACTGTGCCCACCAGGCCCCACCTGCCCCAGGTGCTGTGGCTGGTGGAACCCTGGGGTGGGGGCTGGGCTTGCCCAGGAGCCACAGGACAAGAGCTGCCTGGAAATGTGCTGATGGGGGGCGGGTCCTGTTCAAGTCCCCCCCCCCCCCATGAAATAGTCCTAGGGCATCCCCCAAGGTGCCCACAAGTGGATTAAAAGGAACCTGCCCTCCAGACCATGTTTCTGAGATGCAGGGGCTTGTGGGGTATTCACAAGTTTAGTTTCAGGAGTGGCCCAAGGCCAAAGAGAAGAACCAGGGAAAGTGGGGAGCGAACGGGAGGGGCAAATAGCCTGGAATGGGACAGACCGTTTGGGGCAGGGTAGTGGGGAGGGGCTGGAGGTTCTGGAACAGAGGCTGCAGAGCACTGTCCAAGGAAAACCCACACTTTATTTCGACTCTTCCAAAGCTTCCACAGGTAGGCTCCCACCCCCTCCACCAAGCCGTCCACAGCTCCCTCTTCCTCGCTGGGCTGGTCAGTGCTGGACACCAGCTCAGCCATCCCCAACGGGCCGCCGAGTGGGCCAAGGGACAGGCTGAGCGAGTGGGGTGCCCTCCTGGAGCGGTACTCACAGCTCCTGGAGGGGAGGAGGTGGGAGCAGCAGCTCCAGTTGGCTTGTCCACCCGGCTGGGACCCCTCAGCCCTGAGAGGTTCCTTCCCTGCTACTTCCACCCCGGAAGATTCTTGGGGAGATCCTGGAGCACAGAGACCCTGAGAAGGCCGTGGCTCCTGCCCCCACCTCCGTGACGCCGAAGGGCCCCCCCCCCCACACCATGCATTTCCATCAGGACTCTGCTCCCAGGTTGGGATCCCTGTGGGGTCCACGCTCAGGCAGACCCCAGCCCCCTCCCCTTGACAAGGGCGGCATGTGCTCTCCATACACCCCCGAAGCTGAGCAACCCTCGGCCAGGGTGCCGCCCTCTATGCCCGGCTGGACGGGTGGCACCATCCCTCTGAGCACTAAGAAACCCGGGCAGAGATGTGCCCAGTGGGTGTGGCTTAACACGCCCAAGCAGGGTGGCAGTGGCCGCCTGGGATGCTGCGTTGAGAAGAATTCAGTGCAGGTACCCAAGCACCAGGGGGAGTGGACGGGCAACGTCTGTGGGGCCAGGGAGGTGGCGGGAGTAAGTAGTGCCATCTCCTGCCCCCCCCCCGGTCCCTGCGACGCTGGGCCACCATCAGGACCACAGGAGACGGCATGCTTGTGGTCACTGTCCAGGCCTGTTCCAAAATCTCAGGGGCAGCCTGGTGTCCAAACACTCACCTGGCCTAGGACAGGAAGGTGCGCACGCAGCTGCCAATGGGGGCCCTGCAGATGGGGCACAGCTGCAGGCTGGGTGCGCACTCGGCACAGGCCAGGTGGCCACAGGGCACGAAAACAACGGCCACGGTGCGGTCCAGGCACACGCGGCAGGTCCGCTCCTCCCGCAGGCGCTGCAGCTGTTCCTCTGCATCCCGCGCTCCTGGGGACTCTGGGGCCACCAGCACCCACTGGGCCTGGGCTCCACCCGCTTCTCCACAAGGGCGACCTGTGACACCATCCCCACACCCTGACCTCAGCCCTCTGTGTTGGCAGATGTGGGAGGCGGGCCAGACCAGGGGTGGCCGCCCCCACCGCAGGAGGCAGGAGGCCCGGCCCCACTCCCACCCTAGGCGCCCCCTCCACCTGGCTCCCTGGCTCCTTCCAACGGGGCCTCTCTTCTGGGCACGGGCAGCTCAGGCCCCAGGTGGACAGGAGCTGTGGGCAGTTAGAAGAGCCTTAAGGCCCAGGTCCCCGGGGAGGTAAGGCCTGGCCCAGAGACAGCTGGCTGCAGGCGAGGTCCAGTTCTGACTGGCAGTACAGCCCCTGCCCCCACATCTGCCCCCCGCCCCGCCCAGCGCGCCAGAATCCCAGCTCCCCCTCCACACCGGGGCGCTCTGCCTGTGCAGCACCTCACGTGGTGCCATGGACACTGTGTGCCGGGCACTGTGGGAGCAGTGAGGCAGGAAAGGTGGGGGCAGTGTCCAGAGAGGCGGAGGTACCTCTGGCCCCCACAGCCCGGCCCCTGTCCCCCTCCTGGAGCAGGTCGGCCACCAGCTGGGACGCGGATACGCTGGTCGGCACCGCCCGGCGGTACCTGCGCTGCAGCAGCTGCCACACTTGGCCCTGCCCGAAGCCCATCCCAAGCACGGCCTGCACGGCGGGGCACTGGCTCCACGCGGGCCACTCCTGGCTGTCCCCAGCATCTGCAAGGTAGTATGAGGGGTGCTGGACCCAGGGCAGGCAGGGCCCAGGGCCTCGGGGTCCTGGGAAAGAGGCAGTGGCCTGCCACTCTGATCCGTCACCAGGGCCACCTCCACGTGAGGGCCCCTGTGGCCATCATGGCTGCTCCAGCCATGCCCAAGTCAGGGCTGTGTTCCCAGTGCCTGGATCAGAGGTGCCCCCACACAGGGAAGGTGACAGGCCTGAGACCAAAGCGGCCACAGACAGTCCTGCGACACACCAGGTGCTGCTCCCGGGGCATCACTGGACCCCGTTCAATCCCAAATGAGGTTGGCTCCATCCCATTTCACAGCTCAGAGCACTGAGGCTCAGAGAGCAGAATCATGTGTTACAGGGCTGGGTGGAAGCACGGGACCTGAACCCTGGAGCCCCTCAGACCCTACCCCACTGGGTCCTGAGCACCACACGGGAAGCAGAGCTCAGCACGGCGGCTCCTCTGTGTGCTGGTGACTCTGGCCAAGTGAGCTCTTGAAGGGTGACTGGCAGACACACCGGCAAAGGCCGCCCCTCTCCACGCCCCCGTGGCCACCTTTGGGAATGGCCGTGCCCACGGTGGCCAGTTCTGTGGTCGTAGGGGATGGCTTTGGCTTCACTGGAGTCCTGGACGCACACATGGTGTCTGTGGAGCCCCCCCATGAGGCCAGCTCAGACCCCTTCACTCTCGGCTGTCCTGCGGAGGTTAGGGGGCACCCGACAGCCCCAGCCACAGTCAGGCTGGAGATGCCCAAGGGAGCAGGGCCCAGGCCGCGCACCCTGGCTCACCTGAGGGGGCAGCTGGACCCGTGTCTTCTGGTTCCTCTGATCGGTCCTGGAAGGACCAGAGAACATTTGTGGAGCAGGGTGGGAGGGACCCGTTCCGCCTGCCCCCCAAAGCCCTAAGAACAGGCAGAACTCACCCAGGAGCCTGGCGGGCAACAAGACTCCTGGACGCTGCAGACAAAGTCCCTTCCTTTTGTCCGGAGCAGGAATTCACACCTGAGGGAGCAGGTCAGGAGCCCCGTGGCCAGTGGGCCTGCCCTGTCAGAGAGCCACCCCCACCAGGTCCAGGGCAAGCCCTGCAGACCGCCTGGCAGGGATGGCGCCATCATCTACCGCTCCCCCAGACTCCCCGCAGGAGACACTTGGGGCTGCTGCGTCGGGGTCTGTTGAGCATCAAGGAAGAAACAGCACAAGTGCCATCTGGATGGGGCCCCGTCCCTGAGACCCTACACCCCGGGACACGGCAGGGGAGGCTGGTGCACGCCCAGCCCCAGGACCCCCCCACAGAGCCAGTACCTGGGGAACCACCGGGCGTGCTCCGTCCAGGGGTCATCTCCTCGTTCCCAGCTCTGCAGACCTCCGTAGCAGAAGAAGCAGCGAACCTTGTCCTGCTGGCCTGGGGCAGAGCAGAGATGCTGGCCCCTCACACGGCCAGGAGTGTCCCCCAAGGCTGGGGTTGGGGGTTCCCACTGGCCTCTGCCACCCCCTTGCCCTGCATTCTCCTTGGAATTCACTCGTGCCTGTTTTATTGCAGGGGGAACGGGGGTAACAGTGGCTGGAGCACTTGCCAGAATCGAGGCAAATGTTTGGTGAATGTTCGGGAAGGGAATGCAACTGCTGGGTGTCTGTGCTGTTCACAGAGAGGCTGAGGGACGGGCCGCCCAGCCAGAACATCCCGTGTCACTGCAGAGCTTTGGAGACAGAAGTGCCCCCAACACCTCCACCCTAGGCGTCACCTCCTCAGGATGGATTCCCAGTGACCACAAGAAGGGACTGTTTGCTGCCAGGCTTGGTTTTAGAGGCTGACACCACCCGGGGGTGGGGACCCCGCATCTCTGCCCCTGCAGCCCTCACCTCTGTCTCACCCCATGCTGTCAACAGACTCATCCTCTTAGAGCCTGTCCCTGGCCCCCAGGGGCCCTGCGGATGCCCCCCACCTCCTGCTTCTCCTTCGGCCCCCACTGTCCCACCACTGACCCCTGACACCAGGGTCCATCTGTGCTGTTCTGGCCTCTCCCCGGGTGCACTTAATCTGAAGCACGAGCCCAGGAGAGACCCTAGGGCCGGGGACAGGTGTGGAAGGGCCCTGCGGCCCTCTGCATCAGGCCAGCACCTCCCTGCCATGGGGGAGGGGCTCCGTGGAGAAGGTGGAGCCCCAGCCCGGGAGGGTCCTGGATGGCCCCAGGCCCTCAGGACTCACCCGTGTGGAAGAAGCCGGCGGCAGCCAGCAGCTCGGGCTGTACCGCGCTGGTCAGCGGCCAGTCATAGAAGGAGGCCAGCCGCAGCTCCTCGGAGCCCATCCCGGGGAAGGCGGGCCTGGCAGACAAGGCCCCAGGCCCCTCTTCCTC
Organism: Camelus ferus; assembly: GCF_009834535.1. NCBI lineage: Eukaryota > Metazoa > Chordata > Mammalia > Artiodactyla > Camelidae > Camelus > Camelus ferus. Next base: position 14,767,732 of record NC_045714.1, on the reverse strand, counting down.
CTCCTCCTCTGCCAGGGGGCGCAGCTGGCTCAGGATCTGCCCATCCGTGTGGTCCTGGCGCTGGGTGTGGCCACACCGAAAGTGGGGCTCACGGTGTCCCTCATTAGGGCTGCCGCCAGCTACCCAGTGGCTCGGCTCCGGGCCACAGTACTGACTTTTGCCCCTGTTCTCCAGCCCCATAGAGAAAACAGCAGTCCTGACCAGTTCTGCAGCCGCGACGGGGCCCCTGGACGGCCAGCCCTGGAATGTGCCCAGCCAGCCCGCCTCGGGGCTCTTGGTCCCTGGGCCCTGCCCGTAAACAGCCGTGGCCTTCGCTTCCAACAGCTGGGCAACGGGGCAGGAACAGTCCTGTCCACCAGATGCCCCCAGGGGCTGGGAGGGGCCCTGGGGCCTACCACCTTCTGGAAGGGTCCAGTGTGACAGCCCGTGTCACATGCTCCCTGCAGTGGGAGGTGTCATGGGGCTCCTGGGCAGGGGCCTCAGCGGGTGGGGCCGCCGTTGGGGCTGCAGCCCTCACTCCACGCTTCAGGGGAAGGTGGTGTCTTGGTACAAGGGGAGGGGCCAGAGCACAAAGACCCCTCCCGAGGCAGCAGAGGGCTGGTCCTGGCTCTGGGACCTCCGGGGAGGGGAGGGGAGAAAGGGTGGGCTTTGCTGTCGGTTGGCTCTGAGTTCCTGGGCCAGGCGCCAGGGGGCTCTGAAAGCAGAAGGTTCCAGGTCACCTGAGCCAGGCAGGCAGTGCCGCCCAGGAGGGGAGGGCAGCCTCCTCTACAGGGACGACACGGGGCAGCCAAGGCAGTCACGTGGGCGGTGGGAGCCATGTCTGCTGTGGTTCTCTGTGGGGTCACGAGAGCCTGGGCCAGAGTGTCATAACGTTTGGTGGAAATCGAGCGAAAGGGGTGGAGGGAGGGGGAAGGATGGGTTTTATTTCACTCCCCCTTAGAGAAGGATGCTCTGCACTGCCTCATCTCCACTCTGAGTAGAGCTCTCCAGAGCAGACCCTGAAACCAAGGCCAGGGTGTAAGAACTTTATTTGGGGGTCACTGCAGGAAGCAGCAGGAGGCAGTGGGCAACATGCCAATGCTGGGTGTATGCCAGAGGGGTCCTTGCCGTGGGTTCCCCTCCTGGGGGCCTCAGAGCCTGTGCACCCCTAGCCGCTGGGCCCAGTTCCCTGGCTCTGGGCAAGTGGCCAGCGGGCAGAGCCACAAGGGGCCAGCAGAGGCCGCCTGGGGAGAGCGAGAGCCAGGGCAGACCCAATCCTGGGCTCCTCCCACCCAAGGGCTGAGGCTGGACCTCCAGACCTTAACCCAGCTATGGGCCCGCGTGCAGCCATCTGGACCACAGCTTCAGGGCTGTCTTCCCAGCCCAGTCCACATCACTGGGGCTTATTAAATCAGACGATTTCATGGGCATGTGTGGCCACAGGCCTGGGCAGGAAGATCGGCCTGTCCCTGCAGATGATTCAGCACAGCTGAGCCTGGCTCCTTCCTGCCCTTCTCCAAGCCCAGGTGCCCCTTGAGGCAGAGCTGGGAGGCTGGGGGTGGGTGGAAGACATGACATGGGGCTTGACATGGGAGGAGGGAAGGCTGAACGGTGGCCTTCTTGTCTCAGTCCTGCAGACCCTGAAATGTTCACTGACGGGACAGACCACCTCATCTGGAGACGTAAGAGGTCCCATCTCCAGCCCCAGATCCCAGCCCAGGGCTCCAGAGGATTGCTGGGTTCCGCTTCAGGAAGGGCTGGATCAGGGAGCTTGCTAACCATAACCATGGTCAGCAGGTAGCAGGCCTCCAGGGAAAGCTGAACTGATAGGCTGCAAGGGTAAACGGGTACTGCCTATCCCAACTCCATGTGGGCTGAGTTCGGGGGTGGGGGTGGTGAACAGATTACAGGGGCTCAAAACCTCTGTCTTTCTGCCTCTCCCTCTCTCCTTCACACTCTGTAGATTTTCAAGCTCACAAGGAGGCCCTTTTTGGGGCAGGGCGTCTCAGGCATGGGTCGAGCAGAGCTCTTGCAGACAACTGATGACCTGGCTGGGCCCCAAGTGGCCCCAGGGTGAGCATGAGGTGCAGAGGAGCCGTGGAAGGGTAGGGCAGACCACTCTCACGGGAGAAGAAAGGAAGAAGCAGCTGAGCGTGCTGTGCAGAGGGCAGGGAAGGGTGCCACAAGCAGAGGGAACAGCTGCAGTGGAGGCTTGTCTGGTTGGTCCTCAAGGGCACTAGAGGCACAGGGAGGTGCAAGGCTGTCTAGGGCAGGTCAGGGGGACCCTGGAGCCAGTCAGGAGGTGCTAGCTGAGGTGCGAGGTGGAAGGCTGTCTTCATCTGCAGGCCCCTAGAAGCCAGCCATTGAGGGACCCATGGCCAGGGCCACCGCCCCTTAGGCCCCACCCCCAGCTCCCTGCTGGGGAATCGGCACAGCCTCTCTTGGGGGCAACCTGCCAGATCTGACAACATGCAGGTGGCCAATGTGAGTGCCTTCTGACCCAGGGACCCCCCTGCAGGAACCTCCCTCCAGGGGTCCTTACACAGCTGTACAATGGAACCTGAACAGGCTGCGAGAGACCTTCCGTCTTCCACCCTGTACTTTCGAGTACGAAGACGAGGGTTTTAACCACGTGCCCATATGCCTTTGAAATAAGTAGAAAATCAAATCTCTTTAAATCAATGCTGGCAATGTATACACAATCCCATACCAGCTGGGTCCGGCAGAGAGGGGGTGCCTGAAGGTAGAGGGTCCAGGATGGGGTGGGTTCTCTCTGCCATTGGACCTGCAGGGGAGGAGACCTCTGTACCCCGTGCCTGCATGGACTCAGCTGCTCCTGGAAGCTGGAGGATGGCCAAGGGTCAGGTGGGGAGGGCAGGAGCAGAGGGTTCTGGACAGTGGGAGAGCCCATGGGTCCCAGCACAGACCCTGGGGCTGGGCCATCTTTGCCCCAGAGGTTCTTGTGCTGTTCCAAAGCCTGAGCTGGTCAGTGTCATTTGAGGCCCCTACCACACCTACTTGTGCCAGGAACTACTCTGTCCCCAGCTTGCTGGACCCGGGCCTCCCTGTCCCAGAGAAGCTGGGCTGGAAAGGTGAGACTGGAGCAGTTTTCTCTCACCTTCTTCACAGCTGGACCATGGTAGTGGTGCTCTGCAGTTACAGGAAGCTCGCTCTAGACTCCTTGACACCAACCTTCCTGTGTCCTCATGCCTGGCAGAGGAAAAGGCTTCCCCTGAGGCTGATCTGAGGGCTTCAGCCACCAGTGCTGGGCCCACATAGTCCCTTCATAGGGCTTTTGGGGTCCCATGTTTCCTGCCAGCTGGGACCACGCTGCCCCCTGCCCTGGACGACCCTCGCTCTCCCCCTTCACTGAGATCAGTGAGGGACACTGCCAGATTTCCCAGCTGGCAGGGTGGCAGCCTGGAGGGTAGTGGGGAGGTGGTGGCTACCAGATCCTGTCTGCCCCTTCCCCGGTCAGCAGGCTGGTCTGACCACACCTCCTCAGGCCTCAGTTTTGGGGGCTACTCCTTTCACTGCTCAGTCCTATAGCTCATCTCCAACTTTTTCAGTGGACATCACCTGTGATCCTTGTACTGGCTGAATAGTGTCTCTCTGTTACCTGGAAATGTGATCTTATTTGAAAACAGGGTCGCTGCAGATAGAATGAAGTTAAGATGAGCTCATACTGGAGTAGGGTGGCCCTAAATCCAATGATGTATGTCCTTATAAGAAGAGGAAGAGTCAAGACACAACACACTGAGAAGACCATGTGATGATGGAGACAGAGCACCAAGGACACCTGGGGCCACCAGAAATGGAGAGAGCCAACATTCCAGGCCTCTTACCTTCAGCAGGACAAGGACAGGACCCAGACCTGGGCCTTGTGAGGGTGGTACACCTGCCAGAGCTGGAAAAGAAGAAAAGACCCACTTGGAAGCCATGCTGGGAAGTAGTCACAGGGGCCCAAGAGCCAGGAGGGACATCCAGGCTGGAACCTTCCGTGGGTTAAGGCATGGAAGTGAGTAGGAAGTGGGAACTGGGCTCCCTTCAGGAAGCTGGAGCCAAGAAGGGGCTGTCCACCCCTGAACAGAGACCAAAAGGCCCAAAAGGGCGCCATGCAGAGCTGACCTCTCTTTTCCTTCCCGTGGTGAAACCCGGAGTCAAGAATCTAACATGCAAACTGGTTATAAACTGGGGAGCCCCTTGTAGATCCAAGAGTGCTTGCAAAGCCGACCTTCAGGGAGGCCCGAGCCCAGGGCTCTACCGGGACAGCTGCTGCAGAAACCAAGGAGCCGCCCCGAGGACAGCAAAGCTCGGCGCCTGGGCGCCCCTCCGAGGGATGCCGGCGGGGCGTTTGGGGCGAGCAGCAGGGTACAGTGGACTGCAGCCTGCTGTAAGTGGCTTTCGGAGTGGCTGCACTTGCTGGCTTCGCTTCTCCCCGTCCCGGGGACCAGCGCAGGGGTGTCATCGGGCCCACTACCTGAGCCAGCCAGCGGCTGCAGGCGCCGAGACTCTGCAGCACCACTGCCCACGCTGCGGCTGCGCGCTCGAGGCCCAGTAGGTGACCCCCTGAGTCGCGGCCCCCGCAGCGCCATTGGACACGCCCACGTGACTTCCGGGGCTCGCCCCGCCCCTGAGCCGCCGCGCGAGACTGGGCCCTCGGGCGCGAGATCCGTCCCCCCGGAAGGCGCTGCGCAGGCGCGGCGCGTGGCAGCAGGTCGGCCTCCCAGCCTGCCCCGCGCGCGCTGACGTCGCGCAGCCTCGTTCCGGTCGCCGCCGCTGCTGCCGCTGTCGCCGTCGCCGTCGCTGCTGCCGCCGCCGCCGCCGCCGCCGCCGCCATTGGAATCAGCACCTGGTCAGTGCGTCCGGTCCTGCTCGCCGCCCTGCGCCCGGCCCGCTCGCGGCCTGCGCGCCCAGCAGCCGCCGCCGCCGCCGCCGCCCGGCCGGCCGGCGCCCGGGAAGGAGGCGGCGGGCCCGGGGCCGCGAGAGCGCGGGTGACAGACCCGACCTCGCGGGGAGGCCCGAGCCGGCGGGCGCCCGGGCCCCGCGCCGCGCTGTTCATGAAGCATGTCGGCCACCAGCGTGGACCCCCAGGTAGCGGCCGGGGTCGCGGGCCCGGGGGCCGGAAGCCGGGAGCCGGGGTCGCGGGGCCAGGGACCGGGCCGGCGTCGCCTGTGACCGCGGGCCCTTCGTGCCGGAGCGCGCCGCCTGCCTGGGAGGGGTTCTCGTGAATAACTTTGTGTTTCCTTTTCCTGGCTTTTGTCCACTCGCACGTCCGGGCCTGCGGGGAAGCAGCGAACAAAAGGACAAGATAATAAAGGTGAGCGGAGCCGGGACGGGCCGTGCGGGCCCCGGGGCGGAGCGGGAAGCGGGGCTTGTTGGGAATCGGGCGCTCCGTGCGGAGTAAGAGCAGGGCTCCGGAGAGGCGCCTGGAACCGCCAAGTTTTCCACGCGCAGGTTCAGGGAGATGCAACTTTAGGTTGGGATACTTGGGGAGATTTAACGGGCTTAAAATAGACTTTTCAAGAGATGAATAAACAGGTGGTTAGAGAATTCCATCTTCCTTTCCTACCGCGAGATGCTTGATTTGAATGGGGGAGGGGACCCTGGCCAGGGCCTTGCCTGTCTGTGCCCCAGGTGTGGGGCTGACTCTGGGTGACTTGCCAGCCCTTGGCCCTGTAAGCTAGCTCTTACTCTGATAGCTGGAACCCTTGTGATCTGTCTTGAGGCAGACCCCCAGGACTCATTCTTGTGAGAACTAGTGACTCTGCTTTATGTTTACTCAGAAGATTGTTTTTAACACGTGTGTGTGTGTGTGAGAGAGAGACTCGGGTGTAAGCAGATACGGTTCATCGTGTTTTAAGATTGGAGAAGGCCCAGCACTTCCTTACCTCCCCCTTCCTTTCCTGGCTGGGCACGGTGACAGAGGAAAATGAGAACAGGGCAGATAACAGCACGTTCACCAACGCCTTGTTCTGTCCCACTCTCTTCCCAGCCACGCTGCCCTGCGTTTCCTGGTCTCCTCTCCTCACGTGAACAGCTAGGCTTTGGGAAGCGCCATTCTCTGTGTGGTACACGTGGGTCTCAGACCACATCATCTTTACCAAAACCTGGCTACGAGTGCCTCACATTATTTTGTCTGCACCTCTGTTTTGTCAGCATTTACCAAATTGCAGTTAATTTTTATCAGAAAGGTAGCTTAAGTTATTGAAAGTTGTGCATCATCTTTGTAATTAGTTGTGTAAGTACCAGTTTTGTAATGACTGTTTTTAAGTAGAAGCAACGACTACTAGGAATTGATGGAGATAAGCCTTATTACCTTTAATTTTCATGCTTAAAAGTAACTTTTTGAAATTTAAATGTAGTATTTTGCAATTTCTCGTTTTAGTACAAAATGGTTCTTTGCATCAGAAGGACACAGTTCATGACAATGACTTTGAGCCCTACCTTTCTGGACAGTCAAACCAGGTGAGTTTATCTTTCTTAACATGTATTTTTCCATTAGTTTTGTAACACAAGTTTACTACCGTAAATCCGACTTTTATTATCCTAAACAACAAAGAAGTGGACTATAAAATGTTGTAAATGACGTCCTACTGGGGCTGGCGTTTGACCAGAGTTCTAGTTGGCCTCAGCATTGGCGGGCAGTGATACACTGCGTTTGACAGAGTGGAGGTGTGCATGGTTCTCTGAGGTTGTCTGGTGACTTTGTGTTAGCTCTGGACAATTGGAATTGTGGACTGGGAGAGCAGCTAGGAGCAGGACTCTGGAGTGAGACTCTGGCCCTGGGTTCTTCACTCCAATGATGACTGTGTGACACTGCCTCAGTGGCTTGCCCTCTCTGTGCCTGCTTCCTTTTCTGTAGGACAGTTCACAGTAGCTCCTGATAGAACTGGGGAGGCTAAGACTAGACAGTTTGTGTAGAGCTCAGGGTGGTACCTGGGTAAGTCAGTGCCACTTGGTTTTCTTAGGTATTTCAAGGTCTCTCAGCATTGGCACTGAGGATGTTTTGGACTGAAACAGGCTTTGTTCTGGGGGCTGTGCTGTGCATTGTCGGATATTTGGCAGCCTCCCTGGCCTTCGTTCATGAGATGCCACTAGTACCCCCTCCCCTGCCCCCTAATCACATGGTTTGGTTTTGGGACAACCAAAGATGTCTTGGCAGATGTCTCTGGGAGGCTGAATAGCCCTGGTTAAGACCACTTAGCTAGTTGGATTTAGGTTTAAGCCTAGTGTGTACTGCTTTTAAAATGTACTGTGCATGTTTGCTTTAGTATAAAACCAGGTTCTGCCTCTTCCTGTGGTGTAAACCTACTCAGCCTCTTTTCTTGCTAGTCTGCCCCTCTCTGAAGTGTCTTAGAACTTTTCTTCACCCTCCTCTTTCTTGCTGCACTTGGCAAGTCAGCAGCTGAGGGACCTGAGAGACCCTGTACAGAGGGGCCCCGAGAACCCACCCTCCTGGGCAGGATGAGGGCTGCACAGTAGAACTGGCTGCTCAGTGATGGGCGGTCAGCTGGAGGTAGTGACCAGGCAGTTTAGTGGACTTACTTTGTTGACCATCTTATTTCTCTTATGTAATTGGATCTAGAAGTGTTACGTGTTTAGTCTTATGTTTACAAGGCAGGAGCTTTCGTCACTCCGGAGGAGTTCCTTCCAGACAGAGTGGGTGATTTTCTGATATCAGAAGAGGGCCGGCTGTCCCCCGGGAGCCGTGTGGAAAGACCCCACAGGTTGGTGCTGTCAGTGAACAGCCTGAAAATGGCCCCTTCCTCCCGGATGTTAGATGTGCAGTTTTCAGCAAGATCAGTTCGCACAGTGAACCTGCTGAGAAGGCTCTTGATTGAGAACAGACTGTCCAGAAATGCCCGACTGCTGGAGGGCACAGGAAGCCTGTGACCGCCGGGGCTCTTGGATCCTCGTCGTCTCGTGGATGAGGAACCTGAGGGCCAGTGCCTCGTGCCAGGCGTGCAGCCGGGTTCTCTGGGTCCTGTGTCTGCCTCTCCTTTCTTCGCGTGAGCTGTGATGCAGTCAGGAGTCACTGGGGATGGTTGCTGCCTCTCCACGTGGACTCTGCCGGTGGAGGTTTAGGAAGGTGCTCAGACTGAGGATGTGCCGTGATGTCCAGCCTGACTGCTGGTGCGTGAGCCGGAGCAGTGGTGGCGTGGCCAGCAGAGGGAAGCGTGCAGCCCTGTTTGCGCCAGGTTCTGCTGAGGTGGTGCTGCTGCCAGGTGGACTGTGGCGAGAGGGCCCACTTGTGTACGCAATCCTCCCTCATGGAGCCAGCACCTCCGTCAGCTCTGCGATGCTCACCTGTCAGAACTCAGGTGTGGTTTCTAGTAGCCTCTTGGAGACACTGTGGCTTTCTGATTTGTGAAGCCTTCGTATTGAAGATGACTTGGAAAACATTTAGAAGCAGGCCGTCTAAGTTCAGTTGGTTAATGGTAATGCTCTGTAACGGGACTGTTGCGCTCTGGTGGCTGGTCCTTCCCTCAGGAAGGCTGGGGCCACTGCTCCCGGTGTGCATGTCCCTTCCTGGGGCTCCCGGGGCAGCACACGTTGGTCAGCTTTCCTGAAGCAGCGGGGTCCGGGTGGGGGCCCGGGGTGAAGGCGTTGGGTGGGGCTCTGCCGCTGCTGAGTCCTCCTGACTTTGTCCTCAGGGCCTGCCTCCTTTCCAGTCCTGTTTTGTTTTGTTTTTTCCCCCCGAAAGGACCCAGAAAAGTTCCTCTTCTGAGTTGTTGCAGGTGTGCCAGCCAACTGCCAGGCCGGGAGGGAACCGACGGGGCGCCTGCATCTACACTGGAGGCACTTGGCTGTCGATGGACTTGTCAGTGTGCCCGGTCACACCTGCCCGGTACAGAAGGGATAAAAGCGAACTTTTTATTCCTCCTTAACAATTCTGTTGTGCTTGGAGTGTAACGAGAAACACCGTACGAGAGCGCTCTGTGAAGGTACTTGTTTCGGGTCCCGGTGCCGGCCGGCCGTCTGTAACCAGAGGAAGCTGTACTGTTAGTCAAGTCTTGACCTATTGTGTGCAGAACCACCTGAAGTGCTGGGCATGTGTTTTACCACTTGAGGGCGCCGCGTGGCATCTCTTGGAGACCTGGTGTACAGTGTCTCTCAGATGCTATCTTGTGTGCGCTGGAGTTTGTGCCTCTGTACTCTCTTTGCAAGAAGCTTCTGCCTGGCATCCCTGACAGCGCCCTCCTTGACACCTGTGCTGTGTGCAGGGACCCTAGCCCACCTGTATTGTGAAAGCTGTCAGCAGGGTTTCTGTCAGGTTTTGGGTGGCAAGCACAAAGCTGGGCTAAATCGATACCTTTTCTTGGCGTTGGGGCCACTGTGAAGAGTCTGGGAGGAAGCTGGCATGTGACTCGCCGCTGGTGGGCCAGTGAGCCCGGGCAGCGAGGAGTGCCTGGTCAAGTGGGCACTGGCTGAGCATCCGTTTCCTGTAGCTGCATCTGAGAGCCAGGGACGTCCTAAAACACAAGGATGGTGCACACAGTAGGGGCTTCCGTCTGAAATGCAGCTAACGGTGCCTGAAGAGCGGTGACAGACCTCTTTGTGAGGTCACTCAGAACTGCTCGCCGAGGCAGGAAGCAGATGCAGGACTCCGAGGGGGGAACCAGCCGCACCCCCAGGCCTCTCCCCGGAGCCTGTGTCACTCGCTTTGTCACTGCTCCTCACTGCCCTAGGTGCTTTTCCTCTTTTACATAATTTATGATAGTCACTCCCCTCCCCCAAGTAAATGCTGCTCTGCAGACTCCAGAGGTGTTCTCTTTGCCTTGAGGTTCTGAAGGGGCCTTTCTGTTTTTCCTTCCATTTGCCTCCTCTTGGTCACCTTAATGGCTGCGTCGCTTTACTGTTTGTGAAACTTAAAGCATTTGAGTAATTCTGGAATTATTCCTCCTAAGACAGCTGGGTTTAGGAAGCAGACATTTCCAGTTTAAAATAGATGGTTCTGGTTGTTGAGGCTGAAAGGTTTTTTTTTTTAACGTGGGTGAGTGTTGGTAAGTATAACAAACACTTAATGATAGGACAGGCTTATGGCTTTATTGTCTTTTACTGTTCGTTCTTCAAAGAAAGTGACCTGGGAGTAACTGTCACGACTGCTTGAGCTTACTTTGGAGGGCACGTTTTGTCTGTCACTTCTGCCTTGGCCTAGGGGTGCAACGCTTGGGGCTGTGTTCCCTGCAGTCAGCAGACATTTTGCCGTGAAGACCTGCCGCCTCCCTTCTCTGAGGCCCTAAGTTGTGCAAAGGCTGTAACTAGAAGCCTCGTGCAGTCAGGGCGATGGCTTTATTGTTTTACCTGCTTTGTCCTCGAAAGAATTTTTTCCTGTGCTGCTCCTTTCACAAGACCCATGACCTGCCTGCTCAGAGGCATGAAGGCGTGGAATTTGTTTCCATCCCTTTGGCTTCTGCACCCGCGTCCCTAGCAGGTGAACCCACGCACTCTAGCTGGGCCTTGCGGCTGTCGCAGGAGCCAGGCCGGACAGCGTTTGAGCTACCGTGCTGAGTGTTTTGAGAGCCTGAGGCCAGGGCCAGTGGCTTCCGAGGGGCTGCCTGTGATCACGAGCGGCCCAACTCTGCAGTGCCGTTGGCGGGCTCACGTAGAGTTCATGTTTGAAACAAGTGTAGTTTTAGCTTTGCTGTAAGTTGAGGCCAGAACAGTCACCGCCACCTCCACCCCCCCACCCTGTGCTGCAGATGGCCTGGAACCACCTGGAACCACGCCCTCAAGGCAGCGAGGAGGGGAGGTGGTGCGGTGCAGACCACAGTGCTCGGGGAACACCTCCAAGTTCTCCTGCTGCAGAAGGAGCTCTGCCGGATCACTTGCTGCCTTGCTTTCAGAGTTTTGCAGGAAATGTGGCAGAGGTGGTGGGAAGTGTGCTGCCAGCAGGGTGGGGATGCAGGTGGGCTAAGGTCCCTGCACAAAGCCTGCTGTGTGCTGGTGGCCTGGCGGGGCCAGACAGCGTGGGCCGGGCTGGTATGGAGCCCAGCCCTCCAGGTAGCCCTCACCACCAGCCTGCTTGGCCACTCCTCTCCCAGATGCCACCCTGCCTGGCCTTACCCCAGGGCTGGACGCAGGTTCCCGGTGATGCTGGCTGGCTTGTCTCCTCTTTCCCTTGGACAGTCCTGGCTGGAGGCGGCCGAGAGCCACCTATCCACACAGTGGTGCTGGGGTGACCGGGATGGTGGACTTGTCCATAAGTGGCTGGACTTGGGACGGACGTGAGGGGAGTTCAGGGCTGAGCATGACACACGAGAGCTCGCGTCCTGGGTTGCGTCCTGTCGTGGCTCAGGCTTACGTGTAGGTCAGAGTGAGGCGCTGGGTCTTTCGGGGAGCACAGTGCCGTGGCCCCGCTGCTGCCGCTCTGGTTTGTCCAGGTGGTTCGAATGCCGTGAAGCCCCTGGTCCTCTCTTCTCCCCAGGGCCTTCCTTGCGTGCGAGGGAAGTGCACTGATGCCAGGAGGGCCAGGCTGGCAGGAGGAGGGCTCCGAGTCAGAGGCCTGAGCCCCTGGGCCCGCCCCTCCTAACACATCCCCCAGTGGTCCCCTCTCCTCTGCCGCCTCTCCAGCGGGCCCAGGTTGGGCTGAGGCAGGCTGACCGAGAGGTTACGGTAAAGGGGCCAGAATCACTGAGGTCCTTTCCCCTGCATGTCCGTCCTGTTTCTTGTATCCCGGAGAATCTCAAGGGCACGTGTTAACAGGCAAACCGTTACCATTGCATTTGAAAAGGTGATTCTAGAATAATCTGCTGTCAAGTGGAGCAGCTGATGGGGAGGAGATCTGAGTCCTGAGGCCTCGAGAGCCCCAGGATGGGCAGGGAGGCAGGAGGTGGCTGTGCAGACCAGCAATGTCAGCGCTGTCTCATGCTGGGCTGGGACATGCCTGGGGACTGGCCTGACCTCCGCAGGGTCTTCTGGGGGATCCGGAGAGTGCCTGCCCGTTCTCATTCCCCATAAGCAGAGCTGCTTTCCTCTTGGTGTCCTGGATCCTCCCTGGCTGCCTTCGCCCGGCTCCCTGCCTGGACACCAGCCACCCTCTGCAGACGAGGTGGCAGGTGCTCTCTCCCGAACATGGGCGCGGGGTTAGGGAAAGAGTTTAAAGCCGCTGCTCTCCACGTAGAACTCTGGCTGCTCGGGGGACGTGGGGAGGGGCTGGGAGCGGCGTCACAGGCTGGAGGGCTCCACGTCTGCCCTGCTTTGTTTCCCTCACAGCCCTCCCGCTCCCAGGCCCCGGTCTGACCAGCAACCGCGGGTGAGTCTCCTTGAGCAGCCACCCTCCCAGAACTGGCTGCAGCTCTAAATCCGGCAGAAGTGAGGGATGCGCTGCGGCCTCAGGGTCCAGCGCTAAGAAACTCCTCCTGGAGGTTCCAGCTGCTGCACGGAGGCGGCTTCTCAGTGAGGGGCCCGGGCGAGGCAGGGGCTCCTGTGGTCCAGAGAACAGAGCGGGACACTCACTGGGCAAAGGGGCTGGACCAGCCGGGGCCTCCTCCGTCACCCGGCCTGCTCCGAGAGCCCCAGGCCATGCCCAGGAGACGGTGGGGACTAAGGAGGTGAGACCCTGGAACTCAGAGGCGGGCTGTCAGGAAAGGCCCGTGGAAGGGGCCTCGGGAATGGCCCTGGGTGGGTGGCAGGGGTCCTGTGGGTGGAGAGTGGGAAGGGGTGTCTAGATGCATAACTGTTGAACTTGAAGTCAGTCTGCAGGGTAAACGCCTGCAGTGCTGAACGTCCTGACTGCTGTGAGGAGTCTGCGGCTCTTCTAAAGCCTCCCCCCGTCCTCCTGGGCTGCCCGTGGCGGCCCGTGCTCCTCACAAGCTTTGCTGCCAGTGGGGCAGAGGGTAGCTCCTCACTCTAGGTCCCTTTAAACGGGCCTCTTCTTGAAGGTAAAGTGGGGACGTGGGGTGCTGAGTAGATTGTTGTCACCTGACTTGAATCCATGTCATTGCAAGTGATATTCTGTGTTTGGAGGTGACCAGCTGGACTGTCCCTGACCTCACCCTCACCTGTCCTTGGTGGGCTCCTGTTGGAGGTGGGGCTCGTGCAGGACAGGCCTGGTTTCCCATCAGCCTGCACTTAGGCAGGAGCAGTTGGCATTCTGGTGTCTCCTCGGTGTCGGGACAGCATCTAACGCGGCTCATGCTTGTTTCCGCAGAGTAACAGTTACCCCTCCATGGCCGATCCCTACCTGTCCAGCTATTACCCGCCGTCCATCGGATTTCCCTACTCCCTCAACGAGGCGCCCTGGTCTAGCGGAGGGGACCCTCCCATCCCGTACCTCACCACCTATGGACAGCTCAGTAATGGAGACCATCACTTTATGCACGATGCTGTTTTTGGGCAGCCTGGGGGCCTGGGGAACAATATCTATCAGCACAGGTTTAATTTTTTCCCTGAAAACCCTGCCTTCTCAGCCTGGGGGACGAGCGGGTCTCAGGGGCAGCAGGCTCAGAGTTCTGCTTACGGAAACAGCTACACCTACCCGCCAAGCTCCCTGGGCGGCACGATTGTGGACGGACAGACAGGCTTTCACAGTGACACCCTCAACAAGGCCCCTGGAATGAACAGCCTGGAGCAAGGCATGGTGGGCCTGAAGATTGGGGACGTCACCACCTCTGCGGTCAAGACAGTGGGGTCGGTGGTCAGCAGCGTGGCGATGACGGGCATCCTTTCTGGCAGTGGTGGGACGAACGTAAGCCTGCCGGTGTCGAAGCCGGCCTCGTGGGCTGCTATCGCCAGCAAGCCCGCGAAGCCACAGCCGAAAGCGAAGGCCAAGGGCGGCCCTGCGGTGGGGGGTGCACTGCCCCCTCCTCCCATAAAGCATAACATGGACATTGGCACCTGGGATAACAAGGGGCCTGGGCCCAAGGCCCCGGCTGCCCAGCAGGTGCCGGTCCCCCAGGTGGCCCCCCAGCCGACTGGGCAGCCTCTTCCCGCTCAGCACCCCCCTCTGGCCCAGCCGCAGTACCAGAGCCCCCAGCAGCCTCCCCAAACCCGCTGGGTCGCCCCTCGCAACAGGAACGCTGTGTTCGGGCCGAGTGGAGGGACAGGCGGTGACAGTAACTCCCTCGGGAACACGCAGCCCAGCTCTTCCCCAGGCGCGGAGTCCCACCCCATCCTGGAGAAGCTGAAAGCGGCCCACAGCTACAACCCCCGGGAGTTCGACTGGAACCTGCGGAGCGGCCGCGTGTTCATCATCAAGAGCTACTCGGAGGACGACGTGCACCGCTCCATCAAGTACTCTATCTGGTGCAGCACCGAGCATGGCAACAAGCGCCTGGACAGCGCCTTCCGCGCCCTGGGCAGCCGGGGGCCTGTCTACCTGCTGTTCAGCGTCAACGGCAGTGGGCACTTCTGCGGGGTGGCCGAGATGAAGTCACCCGTGGACTACGGCACGAGCGCCGGGGTTTGGTCCCAGGACAAGTGGAAGGGCAAGTTCGACGTGAAGTGGATCTTTGTCAAGGACGTGCCCAACAGCCAGCTCCGGCACATCCGGCTGGAGAACAACGACCACAAGCCGGTCACCAACTCCCGCGACACCCAGGAGGTGCCCCTGGAGAAGGCGAGGCAGGTGCTGAAGATCATCGCCGCCTACAGGCACACCACCTCCATCTTCGACGACTTCTCGCACTACGAGAAGCGCCAGGAGGAGGAGGAGGTGGTGCGCAAGGTGGGTCTGGGTCTCGGGAGGGCGTGCGCGGCCTCGGCAGCGATGGGCAGGCCCGCTTGGATGTCACCACATAATTTGGGATCCCTTGCCACGCTCACAGAACTCGATGGGGCCCACTCATTTTTGTGGGGAAAAGACAAGTTTGTCATTTATTGCCAGTTACTGCGATTCTCTGTTTTAGCTCTTGGGTATGAAATGAAACTGAACTACTGAATTTACAGGGACAGAACAGAGAGCGTCGCTAGTGAAACTTGAGGTCCCCAGCCGCAAGGAGCGGGCTCGCTGTGTGTGGTTTGTCATAAATGCTGTGACCTCTGGGTTGTGAAGCTGTGATGTGCTGAGGGATGATTTTCTGCCCCTAACCAGGTTGGTGTTTTGAGGAGCTAGTGTCCTGAAACGTGCATCGTGGCGTTTGGAGCCTTCGGTGCCCACGCTGGTGTGTCCGGGATCGGGAGTGAGGGAGGTGGCTATGGTCACGGGAGCCATGGTGCTTCTGGCTTTGAACTGCCCCTCCAGTGGGCTGGAGGGAGATGGGCCGTGCCACCAAGATGTTCCAGTTGACAAGCAGGGTTGTCCTCTGTCGCTTTGCTGTGAGGCTTCACTGGGCGCTGCTCCTCCCCCCTTGTGGCGGGGACGCTGTGGAAGCAGGTGAGTGGCCAGGGGCAGGATGCCTTTGTCCGCAGCTGACAGTGTTCGATTAAGTCCTGTTCCTGAGAGTGGCAGAGAAGAGCCCGCCCTGTTGCTGCCCTGGTGGAGCCTCAGAGATCCCAGGAGTCTGGTTTCCAGAGAGGGCTAGGGTGTGTCTTCACTCTGATGGGCACGGACGCCCTTACGACCCCGAGCGTGTCTGTCCTGGAGACTCTCAGGTCACCCTTTTGTTCATCATCTGGAGTTTGACTCCATTGTTTTCAAATGATTGGAAGTGCTTAAAATTGGGTCTTGTTGAGAGGTCAGGTGTGCTTGCCGCTTTGCAGGCGCGCTGGCCGTCCTGTACCTGGGCTGCCCGTCTGAAGGCGCGCTGCTGCTTTGGGGAAGCACCAGGTCTTGTGGCAGCTGGGTCAGACCAAGCCCCAGAAGCCTGTGGCTTTCAAGTCTAGAAACAGTCACTCCTTAGGGCGCTTAAAATAGTGCAGGTTTCCAGTGACAGTTGGAGTGAGCTGAGAGTTCCTCGGACAACTCGACTGGCCACGGCCCAGGGTCACTCCGTGAAAAGCCAGGTGAAGACAGAGGGTTAGGGGTGAGCCCTTGCTGGAGTGTTTGTTGTTGAGTGTCCCTCTCAGGAAGGAACTCTGCTTCCCATGAGGTTCAACTGTTTTGAGAAGAGCACGTCTCACAGTTGGAGGAGTGGAGGTGGTTTAGCAGTCAGGGTGCTCAGCCCGGGAGGCTGCCTGTCTGAGCTTGAAGGAGAGGTTGCCATCTGCTCTCCGGGGATAGAGGGCAGTGCCTGTGACTTTTTTTTTTTTTAGGAGAATGTAAAATACAGAGTTCTTAATTTTTCCAGTGTTTGGAGTTCAGGGTAGGGAGGAAATGTTAGTTGTTAGAGGAGTGACCATAGGTGCCCCTGTGGCAAGCCATGTCCTGGGTGATGACGCGGAGGGTGGGGGTTGGTGTCGCATTTCCCTGAAGACACGTCTGGTCCGTTCGCAGCAGAGGAGAGGCTTTCACTTGCATTGTGCGTTACACGAGTGGCAGTCCTGAGTGTTGGGAGCTGAGTCATCACCAGCCCGCGAGTGGTGCCCCCATCCTGGAGGGGCCAGAGGGAGCCGGACTCGGTGTGTCTCCTGCGAGTCAGTTGCGGCTGCGGCCCGACTAACGAACGAGAAGGCTGGCGGGTGTGGGGAGGACTGAGCGCTGGTCACAGGCTGGTCCTGCACGCACTGGGATGGGTGGTCCTCCTGATGGAGGAACAGACTGGCCAGGGGAGCCTTCCTCGCACAGGTGGCCGCTGCGGGTAGGTGGTTATCAGAGGCCAGGTCCCGCGCCCGGACCCCAAGGCCTGGAGCTGCCGTGGCGTGGCGGTCCCAGCAGGGAGCTCGGGTCCAGACCTGTGGCCGCAGCCCTTGGGCTTTGGGGGAATTTGTGTGCACGGCATGTTCAACTCCTCTCCTTTCTTTTCACAGGAACGGCAGAACCGGAACCGACAGTGAGGCTCAGAGGGGTTCTCGCAGGTCTGCGGGGTGCGGCCCGGGTGGAGGGGCGTCTTGGTGCTGTCTCCGGCGGGGCTCCGGCCGGCCTCTCCTGCAGGCTCCACTGCTCATGTCTTACCTTCTTCGTAGTTTATTTTTGCCCAGATGGCTCTGCGTTTGTTTGTATTTTTTCTATGTATTAGAATGTTGGAAACTCACTCGGCAAAGGAGTGTTTCTGTCATCTTGTCAGTCAGACTGCCCTAATGTGAAATGTAAGTATCCTTGAAAACAAAATTCTAATACATCCCAAAGATTTATTATTATTATTTCCTTTCGGTGAAAATTATGTTCTTCTTCTTACACTCAGCCATTTCAGATTTCTGTATGAGACTCGGTTCTTGCCCCTTATACTTTACAGCGAGCGTGAGAAACCACGAGCCGTCTGCTGAGCTCCGCTGATGCGCTGCTCTCGAGATGCCAGGGTCAGCGGGCTGCGGCTCACCTTGTTTGGCTGGTTTGCCATCATTTTATCTTTGTTACCTATTATCAACCTAAAATGCCAGCCTGTCCGTTTGATTTCCACTAGGCAGAAGGACACATTTTAGTTGTTCAGATTTGGTGAACGTGCTGTTTCCTTGGGGCCCCCGCCTCCTACGGCCTTGCATGCCCAGAGGGGCTGCCGTGCTCCTGGGCGGGCAGTGGTGAAAGGCCCGGGCCTGGAGGGGCTCCTCGCTGTGTGCAGACTTTTACCTCCCCCTTTTCTCTGCGGAGCGTCCTGGCGCCATTTCATGTTTTTATACCAGTAATGCTGAGCTTTAAACGTCGGGTCTGGTAGGACAGACGGTGTGACAGGTGATGCCGCCGATTGTAAATTTCACCGTGTGTGTCTAATTTTTTTTCCTGAATGGATAAAAAAACAAAAAAAAAATCTTCTAGAAATTGAATTTGCCGGCATGTTTTGTGGACTAAGGGGCTGCTGAAGAGCTCGCCGCAGGAGCTGGAGTCGGAGTGTGAGAGCCGTGCACACGCCTGCCCCACACACGCCGCGCGCACGCGCCCGCGCGGAGGGCCACCCACCCAGCGTGCAGGTGCTGTCTGCGAGCTGCTCGCTCTGCGGGCCCTCGGGGCTGGGGTTTAAGCTGTTTCATTTAGACGTGTGTTCAGGGCGCTCGCTCTCGCTGAGCTGCTGCTGCCTGTGCGGGGTCCGGGCAGCGTCGGGGAGCCTCGCCTCTAGGAGAGCACAAGCCTGACAATCGCCTGTTCGGCACGTCTGGCGCCGTCTCACTCTTCCGCCCTGCCTTACGGGCTGGCGACGGTTTAACTGCAGAGCCGCTGAAGGGTCCCTTTGCAGAAGCGTGTGTGTCTGAGTCTCCCTGCCGTCGCCTCCCAAGTGCTTGATGGTCGGGCTGCCTTGAAGAGGCGGTGGCTCCCAGCTCGAGATGTGGTCGCCCGGCCGATGCCCTGACACATGTTACCACCTCTTCCCGCGAGTCAGGGCAGCAGAGAGGGTTGGGGCCAGTTACCGGAAGTAGAGGCTGTGGCGGGTCAGTTACTGGCCGGCCTGGGTTCCTGGTCCGTAAGTGTCGCCTGGTCTGCAGGCTCCCCTGCCCCGCCAGCTCGCTTGCTGTCCCGGTGCTCGGGGTGTCTGGGAAGGAAGGGCTGTTGGGGGTCACGGTGTGGGAGGGGAGCTGGACCTCACGCCACCTTCAGCGTGTGTCAGGTTTGGCTCATGAAGGGCTGCTGCCCGTCAGTTTTTCCCCCTCAAGCCAGCCAGTTGGCTACTTTTCTCCCTCTGCCCTGCTCCAAAGCACAGTACTTCCAGATTCTTAAACTCCACGGTAGGTTGGCAGCCCAGTGTTCTTGTGGGGTGGTCCCTCTGGCTCTAGAAGTTTCCTCAGAGGGTCTGACTGGGGGAGCACACAGCATCCTGACAGCTGCCCAGGGCGTCCCTGGGTGGTTCGCGGAGGGCTCCTCTGTACCGGCTGTTAAACTGTGGGCAAGCAGGAGGCCGGAGAGAGGCTGCTTGGCCTGCAGGGGCCCCTCCCTCGGTGAGGACCCTGCCCTTGGACTCTGAAGGGGGAGGCAGCCCAAGCCGAGGCCCGTGAGCGGGTGCCAGCCTTGTCTCTGGTCCCCGACGTCCTCCCAGGGGTGTCGCAGCCACTGGACGAGGCCCCAGGACCCCTGAGCTGCTGTGTGGAGCGCTCGCTGCTCCCCTCCACGGGCTCCCGCATGAGCCTCATACGCTTGTTTCTTCTGCATCCCTGGGTTGCTTTTGAGATTTGCACGTGCAATTTCTTTTTCGAAACCAGTGTGTCGTAAAAAGAATTTGAACAGCTGTCCACCATCTCTTCATGTAGTAACTGTTCCTGTGGATGAGTCACGTGGGGAAACGTCTTAAGCTAAAAGGTTACTCGGTGGACTATCTCTTCTCTGTTTATCTATATTTACCGGAAAGGACCTGCTGGGGAGGGTCCAAGTGAAGATGTGACGGGGAGAGGGGCCACACGCAGGGAGGCCACTTGAACCCTCCTTTCCTGGCAGTGCGCGCAGGTGGAGTGTCTGCCCGCAGCACCCACCGTGCTGCAGGGAGAGCCGGTCAGGGCCCAGGCTTCACGCCAACAAGAGGCCCTCCCAAAGGGCAGCCTGGGAGCCACAAGCCAGGTGCCCGACCTGCTGGCCCTGTGGTGGCGCAGGGCGCAGGGTCGCTGTGGCTGCAGAGCCGGGAGATGCAGGAACATCTCCAGGTGAAGACAGCTCGACCTTTGACCACTGGCAGCCCGGGGGTTGGTTTCTGATGTGGCCAGGCTGCCCTCTGCTCCCCAGGGGAGTCCGGGAGGGGAAGGGAGCTGAGGGGGTGGTGGGTGGCCCCTGTTGTGAAGGCAGGGGCATGTCACCTCAGACCTGCTGAACTGGCTCCTGCCTGGAAATGGAGGGCTTCTGAAGGCTGGCGGGGGAGGGGGGAGCAGCTGCTCTCCCAGGGAGGGGCCTGGTCAGGCCACGTCTTGGTCACACCGGGGGTCCAGGGTGAGCAGTGCCCCTCCTGCCCCCCCAGGTGTTGGTTCTGCTCCATCTCCACCCGGCAGGAGAACCCCCAAGCTGTCGCTCCTGTCAGGTTGGGTTGGTGGTAGCCACGGCCGACCCCGGGGCCAGGGGGACATGTTGGCAGGTGTGGCTGGTGTTTCTTGATCTAGGCGGTGGGGGGGGGGCGTCAGGAGGGCCAGCTCATCAAGGACATCTGGTCCCTGGGCGGGGCTGCTCCACAGGGTTGGGGAGAGCCTTCCTCCCCCTTGCTCTTTGGGGGGGCCTGCCATATCCCAGGGACAGGGTTTAGGCACCTGGAGATGGGGTAGGTACCCGGTGCCACGAGAGGGGACTTGTCCCAGATCCAGGAAAGGTGCTCACAGGTGTATTCTAGCTGGTTAGGACGGGGGTGGGGGCTGGCGAGGAATCCACATTCTCAACCTTTTTATTTGGAAATAATACCAAATTTACAGTAAAACTACAAGAATAAGAATAGTACAGGAGGGTACCTTTATCCAGATTGCTCATGGTTAACATTTTGCCCCATTTCCTTGGTCATTTGTTTGCTGTGTGTGCACGGGTGTGCGTGGAGCGTGGGGGCGTGAGGGTGTGCCCCTGTGACTTGTATGTGCGCCCGTGTGTGTGCACGGGTGTGTTGTGTTTAGGCGTGCTGTGCGTGTATGTTGTAGGGTTGCGTGTGAATGTGTACGTAGTTGCGCGTGGTGTGTGTGGGGGGCCGTGTGTACGTGTGCTGTGTGTGCTGAGGGCGTGTTTTCTGCACCGTGTGATGTCCGTGCATGTGTTTGGCTGCAGCACACCAGGCTCGTCTGCGAGCGTGTGGCTGTGGGCCCTGTGGTCAGCACCTCGGGGTGGCGAGGAGGCTTCTTGGCCTAGCTCCCCTGTGTCTGGAGGAAACCTCAAGGCCGTGCTGGGCCGGCCTCTCCTACCACAACTCCTCGCAGACCTGGGGAGGCCACAGGGTCAAGTCCACCCCTCCAGCTCCTTCCTGTGGGGTCCCCTGGAGATGGAGGATGTTGAGGACAGCTGGTGATTGCTGTCCCAGGGCCACTGTACTGGGAGCCCCAGCACTAGGTGCTTTGCAGCCGGGAGGCCCTGGAGAGTAGCCCATGGAAGCGGAAGTGGGTTTAGTCCCAGGGCTGGTGCAGAGGGAGGGGGTGCCCACTGGCAGACGTAGGGGCCAGGGGCCAAGGCTGGGCCAGCAGGTGCACAGCAGGGCCCGTCCCGCTGTGGAAATAAACCGGTGTCTCCTTGCTCACGTGAGACGAGCCACCGGCTCCGACGGAGGCGTGTCATCTGAGTGTGTTCTGAGCGATGACTGCCCTCTGCACCCCCACCGTGGGTGTCAGTGATGCAGTGTGGACCGCATGGCCTCTTCCTACCTGCACCCTGTGTTAAGACATCTGCTGGCGAAAGTTCTGACGTGGCCCTGGTAGGACCGGGTCTGTGCTTCATGCCTGAGCCCTGGGACAGCCCCACCCGAGGACAGTTACCAGGGAGTGACAGGTGCCTGTGGCTCACCCCCTTTTGGTTGGTGAAATGCTACCCTTTGCCCTGGTACCCCAAGCCCCGGGCTGATACTGGGATTCCTGCCCAGGTGCACTCCTGGTGCAGGCACCTGAATCCTTTCACTGCAGGAGTACATGTCCCTTAATGCAGGTCCCCGAGAGCCTCACTGTCCCCAAGCCCCAAAGTCACTGGAAGTTGGAGCTCAGCCAGCCTCTGGGGCTCTGGCTGCCTTCCTAGGGGCAGGGCTTGGTGACACAGTCCCTGCCACTGAGGGCCCCCCAGGGGTCGTAGAGCACACTCAGCAGGAGAGCTGACGGCGGCTTGCTGCTGCTGGAGCTGGGAGAGGAGGGGGAGGCTGGTGCGGACGGGCTGGGCGGGGAAGCCTTCACAGAGGCGAGGACGCCGGGGGGCTGGGAGTGGGCAGCGGGCCAGTTGGCTGTAGTCTCCCAGCAGGCACGGGTGGGGGTGTTGTGGAGCAGGGGCAGCCAGAGGGAGGCCCTGGGCACTAGGGCAGAGGGCAGGGTGGGTGGGCCCATACTGGGGGCTGGGCCGGGAGGGGCGTTTGTATGCAGGTGGTGGGAGAGTGGCAGGCAGCAGTGTCTGCTTCGCACGCAGGTCAGGAGTGGGTCGTGGTCTGAGAGGGGCTTGGTCAGGGCAGCACAGGAGGAGGCCGGAGGCCAGGGGCTGTGTCCGAGCCTCCCTCTGGGAGCTGGTCCTTCCCCCAGGCACAGCCCTGCCCCAAGCAGGCCCCGCTTCTGTCCCCACCTCTGAGAGCCAGGAGCGGGTTCCCAGCCTCCTGGGGGTCTAACTGCTTCTCAGGGTCCCAGCTGCACAGGAGGTGGGGGCACCGGGGGCGGAGTAAACGTGGATGCTGCCAGAGCACACACAGCCCACTCGCCTTCCTGGGACGTCCCCTGCCAGGGCCTTACTCCCGGGCACTGTAGGGGCAGCGAAGCTTAGAGCTGGGCTGACCCACCCCGCACCCGGCAGCCAGGGCCCAGGTGAGGGTGGCACAGAGCCGGCTTGCTCTTGCCTCTGTCCAATTTTTGGTCCGCTGGCTGTGGAGGGGCATGGCCTGGTGGATGCCAGAACGGGGTTGGGTGAGGCTGGGTGGAGGCCCCACCAGGCCTGGAGGGCAGAGCCTGGCTGGACAGGAAGGCAGACAGGCCTGCAGCCCTGGATGGTGGGGCAGGTCTGTGTCTGCACTCTGGCTGCCAATGAGGGACTCCAGGTTGGGGCAGCTTCAGTGGATGGCAGGAGTAAGGAGACAGCCCCCCAAGGAGAGACTGGCCTGGCATTCCTGCCCTTAGGTGGGTGGTCATGGGAGCCTCCAAAGGAGCTGAAGCCCGAAGGGCTATTTGGGGAGGATGGCAAGGGGCTTTCCAGTTGGAGCAACTGGGAGTCCACAGGGCTCTGCTTCTTTCCGACCCTCGAACTGCCCTCTGCGCACACGCACCAACACACATACAAACACAGACGAGAGCGTGAGCACACACACATGTCCTATTGTGTGCACACAGGTAACCGGTTACACACAGACATTACATGAACACATGCACATCCATACACCGCTCCTGCCCATGCACACACATGGGCCCTGGTAACACTGATGGTCAGTTGTGAAGATGATAATGGTTCAGGACAAGCAGGGGCCCCTGGGGGAATCCTGCCTGACCATCCATCTGGGTTCAGGGCAGACCACCACCTCAGATGCTCTGCAGGAGGAAAGTGGGATTTGGCTGGGAATGGGCCAAATGTGGGCTCTTGGGACACTATCTCCCATCTTTGGACAGTTGGGCTCTGAGAGTAGTGGCTACCATACCTTCTAAACCAGGAGGCAGGAATGCTTGCCCCAGGGGGTTCTGCACTTCTCTGGGTGTAGAGTGACTGGGGAGGTGTGATTTGGGTGCCAGGACAGGGATCTTCCCTGAAATTTTGAAAGACCATGGGGACAGGATGTTGGAGACTGCCCAAAGGTCAGCTGGGTCTGGGCTGCTTGGGCAGTGATGGCCAAGCACCTCTGTGGCCTGATGAGAGCTATCCTCTGTGGGGTTGGGGACCTGAGTGCCCCACACTTCACCACTCAATTCTCAGCTCTTTGCCTCACCCCATCTCTGCCTCTTCTGTGCCTTCAACACGTGATCACCCTGCTAGGAGCACATGGGTCTTTTGAGTGACCTGCTTCATCTTCATTCTGCTCACCCACCCCTGCTGCTTCAAAGGGCTGAAAACAGGACAAGCCAAAGGGAGTTTGGCCTCACCCTGTGAGGTCCGTGATGATAATGGTGGTGCTGCTGCTGATGGTGAGGATGGTGATGATAGTGGAGATGATGGTGGTGATGGAGGTGATGGTGTTGAGGATGGTGATGGTGAGGATGGTGATGATAGTGGAGATGATGATAGAGATGAGGATGGTGATGATAGTGGAGATGATGATAGAGGTGACAGTGGTGATGGTGGTGCTGATGCTGATGTGATGGTGATGGAGGTGTTGGTGATGGTGGGGATGGTGATGATAGTGGAGATGATGGTGGTGATGGTGATGGAGGTGATGGTGTTGAGGATGGTGATGGTGGTGATGGCGGTGCTGATGATGGTGTGATGGTGATGGAGGTGATGGTGTTGGTGGTGATGGAGGTGCTGCTGATGGTGAGGATGGTGGTGATGGTGGTGATAGTGATGGAGGTGATGGTGTTGGTGATCACATTTACTGAGTGAACATGTCTGAGCTCACTCTCTGGTCACAGAAGAGAAAACCAAGGCAGAGAGAGGTGAAAGAATTGGGTGAGGTCTGAGATTGCTCATGACCAATGGCTGAGGGGACCCACCTTTGTGCCTGCCATCATCAGGAGGCTCCTGCTTTGTCCCAGGCTCAGTTCCAGCCGGGTCCCCACTCTGCGCATCAAGGCCCCATCCCCTGCAGGCTGGCCCAGCCCTTGGCAGCACTTGTGGCCTGGTCCCCATGAGGGACTCAGAAATATTTGTTGAATGAATGAAGCAAGAACAGGTGTGCAGGGGCCTCACTTCTTGTGAGCCTGGGTGTCCCTCCTTACCTAGTCTGAAGTGAGGATGGGGTTGCCTCTGTCACGCTCACACAGATGGCCTTTGGGCCTGGCCTCTGCTGGCCAGTGTCCAGGAGCGGAATCCTGCAGCGGCTCCAGGCGCCCTCATGTGGTGAGCACCAGCACCTGCAGGGCACCCCCCAACCCAACCCAGGTGTGCTGGAGCAGAGCCTGCTGCCTGGCTGTGCTCTGAGACTGCTTGCTGTGTGTGCTTTGTAGAGCATCCCTCTGCAGAGTGTTGACCCTGTATGGTTTTTGAGCTGCAGCTGGGCACCGGCTGGGTCTGGGAGTGTCCTAAGTCTGGTCATGTTGGTCATTGTTCCTGTGGGGTGCAGACTCTGCTCACAGGGACGGGCCTGGGTCTCAGGAGGAGGGTCCAGAGCAGTCACACCCTAGAACAGCTTGGGTGCCCTCCCCGACTGTCTGGGGCTCCAGCACAAATGCCTTTGGAGGTGCAGCCCCAGGTCCAGGTGGGAGTGCCGAGTCCGCTGACTCTGGGACCAGGGTGGTGTCCCCACTGGGTGGTGACCCTGGGGTAAAAAGTCAGGGAAGAGGGGATGCAGGGAGTCCACAGTCATCTCGGGGCAGCCTGAAAGGGCCTGCTGAACGTGGCCGAGGACTTGAGATGGGGCCCGGAGGCCCTGTGAGCAGAGCCCTGTTACCTGCCAGAGGGGCAGTGCCTTTCCGTCTTCCTCAGTTTCCCACCCCTGGCCATGGGGATGGGGCTCAGCTGCCCTTGCCCCCATCAGAGAATCTGCAGGAATCGTTTCTGGCTCCCATTCCCCAGCACAGGGGTGATTCCTGCCTGTGCCTTCTGGCTGCGCACCCCCTGGGTGCTGAGTGTGTGTGGACCAGCCTGCCTGCTGCAGAGGGAGTAGACCTGGGAAGGGCAGGTGTGTGCCCATCTCTTGTCTGGCTGCTGACCCCAACAAGGGAGCCGGGCAGTCTGTGCATGTCCCTTTATGGGGATAAACAGCTGCAGGAATGTTGGTGGGAGGGGAGGTGACTGGCTGGGCTCCTCCTGAAATGCACTCTCCTCACCTTTGGGCTGGGGCGTCAGCCCCGGTCTTGGCTTCCCCAGAGAAGCCTCTCATCCACCTGGGGGTTGTGTGGGTTCTCTTCGCTTTGTGCCAAGGAGACCACAAGGTACACAGGGAATGTGACGCTGAGGGGCGTGGAGGCCTGCGTGGGGGTGGAGTGCACAGTGCAGCCCCTGGCCCACGTGTGGGGACTGTGAGAGGACGCCATTGCCTCCTCAGTCCCTCTGGAATGGGGTCACCACACGGAACAGACCCTCGCCACCCTCTCTCCTGCCTGACCGGCCAGGGGAGCAGTGCTTCACCAATTGACTTTCACTGCCTCCGCACATCATCACCCTTCACCCTACCCCACTGGTTGTGGGAGCCCAGAGGTGAAGTCTGGGCTGCCTGTGATCTGCTCTCTCTGGGATCACCCCCACCAGTGTCCAGGCTTACGGTCTGGGGCAGACAGGCTGGAGAGTTCAGCTTCTAATCTCTGCATTGACCAGAGGCCTGCCTGGGGCCTGGACTTGAGGGTGCCCTGCCTAAAAGGCAAGGTCAGGGCAGGGCGGAGGGGACCGGGAGTGTGGAGGTGGTGGCCGCTCTGGCCCAGGCTGACCGCTGCCTGGCCCTGCAGTGCCTCTCTCTTCTGCTGCTGAATTGGAGTGGGCAGTGCTGGGGGGGCCAGAGGGGACTCTACGGGGTTTGGAGGAGGCTGTGGACTGGCAGCACCAGCCTTGGAGCTTATTAAGTTTTATTCAGAGCAGAGGGCTGGTTCCTTGGGCAGGCCAAGTTGGTGGGGGGGCCTCTTGCCATCTCCTCGTGTCCCCATCACTGGTCCCACACTGGGGGTGGCTCCCTGCTGGAGAGCCCTGGGCTGGAGAGTCCAGCTCGGTACCCAGCCCAGTCTCGGGACATTCTGAGCACGTGCCCAAGCTTGCTGCCCCCAGGATGACTCCCTAGCACCTCTGTAGGGAGTGTCCTGTGGGCCAGACCCTGGCCAGGAGCTTGGGGGCGGTTAGCACTGGGCAGGGGGCTCAAGCTCTTCCCCTGGAGTGGGGTCAGTGGTCTGTGTGTGGGTGCGCGAGTGTGAGGAGGGACACTGAGCATGGACACGCAGGACTCTGCTGGGTGCAGAGTGCAGGTTTTGGGCTCTGTCCTGTGGCACGTGGCCTGCCCTGCACTGTGGCTACTGCCCAGTTGTAGCCCGGCCCGGGCCAGGCCGGTTCAGTGCCGGCCCCGAGGACCTGCAGAACCGTGGTTGGGACTGGGACGTAGGTGGACTATGACTTCAGGCCTCCTTGAGGGGAGGGTTCTGGGAAGGCAGAGCCCCCACCCTCTTCCCCTGGGACTTGCACCAGACTGACTAGCCCAGGGAAATTGCTGAGGACTATCCCTCCCCTCGCCTGGAAGGTCCATTCTGGTCAGGAGCCAGGTCCCCAGGAAGGGAGGTGGGTGAGCCCAGAGCCAGGGGAGCAAGGGTCCATGCCGCTGGTCCAGGGAGGTTCTGAGCAGCCCTCAGAGAAAGCTGAGACTCGATAAGGCCACACTCCTTCCACACCCAGCAGGGACACCCAGACCCAGGGCTGCCCAGGAGTGACCCGGGGGCCCCTCAGGGGCTCCTCCTGCCCCCTTGACCAGAGGCGCCCTGGGGGTGCTGTCTGAACCCCTCACAGAGGAAGAAAGGACAAGGGGTCACCAAGCCAGAGCAGCCAGCCTTGCTGCACCATGGTCAGGCCAGGCTCTCTGGCCTTTCCTGCCCTCCAGGGGGCAGGAGATCAGAAGACTCTGTCTTCAGGCTCTGCAGGGACCCTGACTTGAGGTGGGGTGACAGACTGAGGGCCCTGGCTTCGGCCTGTGCCTGCAGCCCACGTCTCAGGGAGGGGCTGGAGGGCTGAGCTGAGAAAGGGAGTAGGGAGGCAGGTGCCCTGCCCTGCAGCTGCAGGAGTGGGTGGGCATTGAGGGGCACAGCCGGAAACCCAAGTGGCTCCTTTTGTGCTTGTTTTCTGCTCCCTGCCTAGGGCCCAGGGGCGGGAGGATTTGAGGGAGACCCGGGCCCATGTGCAGGCTTGAAGCCTGGCCAGAGGAGCTCATCTTCACCCCGGTTAAGAGGAAAGACTGCAGCTGCGAGCCGGGGATGGGGGCTTGGAGGGGAAGCAGGGCTCACTGACCTGCCCCGAGGGTGACCCAAGTTGCTGTCGCAATGGGGGAGCCTGGCGGCTGAGGGGGAGGCAGGAGGAGCCAGGGTGAGCGCGGGCCAGGGCGCCAGCAGGTGGCGCTGGCTCAGAGGACAGAAAAAAAAAATGCCTGCAGCAAACCTGAGTGGGTGTCACTGCGGCTGCAGATGGTGGGGGAGGGATTCGCCTTCTCTCCGGGGGCTGCGGAACCTCACGTGCCTCAGTCCTACACAGTCCGGAGGAGGCTTGGGGCACGATGCGGTCAGGTGCACCCACCTGCCTTTGTTCGGACCCTGGACTCAGGTGTAAACGTGTCCTCCCACCCCATTTTGAGCCTTGTCCTCGAGGTGCGAGGGGACAGTTCCAGGAGCTCAAAGAGGGCCACCCCTACCCAGCGGCCCAGTGGACTGAGGAAGGACAGACTTTGCAGTAATCTCAGGCCCTATCCCACCGCCTCCCTCGTAGCCATGGCAACTACCGAGCGCGCCGCGGTTGGGGCGGGTGGCCCTTGGGACACTGTTGGTCTTGCGCCCGTGGCGCTGCTGTCCCACGGGGCCGCCCACCGCCAGCACCGCGGACAGCGCTCCAACCTGCCCGCGGTGCTGCCGGACGTCCCCGGACCGAGCCCGTGCGGCCGCGGACTCCCTGGTGCACGGCGTCCCCCACCCACGCTGGCGCCCACACCCCACTCCGCCGCCCCCTGCGGACCCTCCCTTTGTCTCCCGGTCTCCGCCGTCCTTTGGGCGCTCCGTGCTGCGGACACACGTGGCCGCAGCCTCGTCCGGGCCACAGGCTTCCGCCTCCATCGCCCCCACCCGCCCCGCGACGCCCGCGGCGTGCGGGTCCCTTTGTGTCCCCGCGGCCAGGTCCCGGGCCCGGCAGCTGGGCCGCCCTCTGGGCGGGCGCATTGTTCATCGGATCTGTCCGCGGAGCGAGGGGCCGCCGGGGGCCGGGCTCGCCGTCCTCCCGCGGGAGGGGCACCGCGCCGGGCGGGCTCGCGGGCCATTTCCATGAGAAAGGAGCGGCAGAGGCGCCTCTCTTGGCATTCACCGCGTGCCTTAATTGTGTAGACACTAAATCAAGGTCCGCTGTGAACACGCAGAGGGGCCCTCAGGGCTGCGGCGGGCGGCGAGCGGCCAGGCTGCGGTCGGGGCCGCGGCTTCGGCTCGCTTGGGGTCCTCGCCCGAAGGGCGCGAACACTCCGGCGTCTTCTCTGCGGGCGGGCGGGGCGGGGGCGCTGCGCCACGCCGACTGTGCTTCCTCGGACTCCAGCCCGGATCCGCCCCCAACTCTGAAGAGCCCACTCTTCTTCCCCTTCCGCAGCAGGGAGGGGGCCCAAGTAAGCCCCTCGGGTGTCCCCGGAGCCTGACGCCCCACGGAATCGCGGCAAGGAGGCGCCGGAGGCGAGGGGGTGAGCGAGCGTGTGCGCGCCCGGCCGCCTGCCGCGGGCCGCGAAGAGGCGCGGAGCCCGCTCCGGCAGGGCAGCTGCCCTCCTGCGGCTGTATCCCCTCCCCGGCCCGACCCGCTAGCGCGCTACGAAAGCGATCAAAAGAAAGAACCTGGATGCTCAGAAATGGAAACCAGTCTCTTTTTACAACCCAGCGAGCTCGCCCTCCCCGCGCCGCTGGGCCCGCGAGCTCTTGGTGGAGAGGAACACAGGAAGACCCGCAGAAGCCGCTCGCGGAACTCTCCCCCGGCACGGCCCTGAGCGCAGTTACCCGTCCGGGGCGGGAGCCGCCGCCGCCGCCGCCGCCGCCGCCGCCGCCGCCGCCTGCCGGTCTTCGCCCGCCGCTGCCGCCTCCTCGGGCCCCGCGCGCCCCGCTTGCCCCGCGGGCCCCACACGCCGCTGCCCGGGGCGGAGGAGGGCGCGGGGACTCCGCAAAAGGAGCCAGGTAAGTCCCCGAGCACCTCGGGCCAGCTGGGAGCCGACCGTCCGCGGGCTCAGAGCTGGGGGCGCCCAGCTCTTCCTCGCCCGGGCTGGCCCGGGAGCGACTGTCCCCCGCCCGCCGCCGCCGCCGCCGCCGCCGCCGCCGCCGCAGCTGCCTCCGCGCGTATCCGCGCTCGGCTCGGGCACCGGGCGATTATCACTGGGGCGCGCGGTGACGTCACCCGGACACCGGCTCCGCCGCCGCCTCCCCGAGGTGTCCTTGAGAACTGCGGGGCACGCGCGTCGCGCACACGCGCACACACGCACTGCGCGCCCAGTGCCTCCCGCGCACACTTGCCGCGTCGCGCCCCGTACGCTCTTCCGCTCGCACGGACGCCACCCTCAAGAACCTCCGACCCTCCCCAGTGCCCTGTGGCCACACGTTTGCCCACGGAAACGCCTCTCTCTGTCACACACCCGAACCCCTCCCGCACCCGTCCTGCACCCACGCGAACGCTCCTCCTGCAGCCCACCGGCCGCAGCCCCTCTGAACTCCCACTGACACCCACCAGCCACGCCTTGGCTGCACACAGCCTAGTTTCACCCCTAGACGCACCACCTCACTCAGGCCTTCACTGCGGGTTCCATCCTCCTGTTTTCTCCCGAATAACACACTCCCCAGCACCCCCACCCCCACCCCCAGCCCTGGGAGAAAGGCAAGGTACTTGCCGAGAGAGCTGCGCGCTAGTGAGTGGCCACAGGCCCGCTGCGGTCTGCCCTGCCGGGTGGTTATACCTCCGGGGGGGAGGGAGCCACCCGCCATCAAAGACTGCTCTTCCCACTGCCCTGACTGGCGTGGGAAGTTCTTGTCCCCCAGCCCACCGCCCACGGAAGCACAGGCGACACTTCATGGCCTGATTGCTGAGCCAGTGCCCTCTCCTTGGAGTCCTTCTGAGGGTTGAACCTGATTTGTCCCTCTAGGGCCAAAGACCAGTGGCTTCCCTAAGCCACACCAGCTCATGCCTCCTCCACAGGCCTTTGTTCCAGTGCAGACGGTGAGGGAGCCACAGGCCCAGTCCCAGCCAGCAGGACACTGTCCCATCTCCTTCCCTCCAGGCCCACCCAGCTCCTGCGCCATCTGCCCTCAGAGCAGAGCCCACTGACCCTCCCACCTTGGGCACACCGTCCTGTTCCTTCTGGGCCCTGTCCAGCACTGCCGGAGCCCTCGGGAAGCAAAGCCGACTAGGAAGGGGGCTGGCACTCTGAGTGACTCTGTCCTCAACACTCCCCCACCCCCACCCTCGGTCCTCAACCCACCAGGACGGCCCTCCCCCTTAGGACTCTTCCCAGCTGCTGCAGCTCGCCCTTTGCTGGTGTCAGGAGTGGCCCTTCTCCCTTGCATGGGGCACAAACCACCCCCCACTCCTCCACTCAGAAGCTGAACTTCACCTCTCCAAGCCCAATGCCCAGTAAGACCCCAAGCCTGCGGGGTTCACAGCCACAACCAGGCCCAGGCTGGATGCTTGCTGGTAGTGGTGGAGGGCGAGGGACACTGGGCAGCTGGCAATTTCAGCTTCATCAGAGACCATCATCCGGGGCCTCTAACGCCTCTGGGGCGGGTCCCCACAGCTACGGGTGGCGGTGGGGGGAGGAGGGGGCGCCGCTGTCCATGGTGTTGAAACAGAACCCTGAACCCCCTTCTCATCTTCTCCCATCTCACCTCTGGCTTCTCTCCCCCCACTTCTGTCCTCTCCTTCAGATGGTTGGAGCCCCCCGCCCCGCACCCCCACCTTGGCTTCCTGGACAGGTGCAGGCCGGCTCTGGCCTCCAGCTCCCTGGAGCTTGTCTGCATTCTGAGAGTGATGGATGGTGCCTCCGGTTTAAAGACCCCCAGCTCTTTCTTTGGATCCCCTTTCCTACAAGGCTGGCTCCAGCCAGGGCCAGGGAATGGTCACAGGGGCTGCCCCCTTTCCTGGCTGAGCACCTCCCTCCGTCTCCCCTCACCACCGGCAGGCAGATCTCTCCCCAGGCAGGTCAGGTGGGGGAGGGGGCTTGCCCCTCTTCCCTTGGGCCAGGCCCGCTTTTTGCGCATCCCCAGGACTGCCTACAGGCATTTGCTGTTACTATTTTGTCTCTTGGGATCCTGAGCACCCGTGAGGCCCAAGGATCACCCCTTCTTCCATTCCTAGCAACCAGTGACCCCCAGTCCTGGCATGTAGGACAAAGGGCTGCCCTGAGCATGGGGGCAGGTGCTGGGTAGGAAAAGGAGCCCGCCCTTCTGCGCCAGCCCTGTGGGGACCTTCTTGGTGGCCCTGAAGCCTCCAAAGCTTTAATAAAAGTCAACTTACTGCTGCCAGGCCCCTGCTCGGGTGTGTGCTCCCATCAGCTTCTTGGGCGCTGGTGCAGCCTCACCGCACCCCAGCCTGGCCGCACCCTGTGCGCCTTCTCTCGCCGCTGCCCACGCTGCCAATTCTGCCCAGCACACTGAGAATTTGTGTTTGTGGATTTATTTATTTGCCAGCTCCCCAGATGGGGGCAGGGGCTCCCCGGCTCCAAGCGAACGGTACGGGAAGGCAGCGCGGCCGGTGGCTCAGGGCTCCGGGTTCCAGGCAGACTCCTCCGTTGCGCACAAAGACCCCCTCGCAAGCCAGGGCCAACAACTTGGAGATGGGTCAGGTGGCTTCTCAGGCAGAGGCAGGGGGAGGGAGGGACGCGGCTGAGACCCCCTTCCCCCTCCCCTCCCCTCTGTCGCCTTGAAAGCCTGCGAATAGCGTGGGATTAAATCCACAGAAACCAGCAAAGAACCCCCGCCCTTTCCGCTCCTGCCTGCTCGTCACACGCCCGCCCCCTCCTGGGTGCGAGGCCTGTCATTCCTCTAGAAAGGGGAGGTGCTGTGGCCGCATCTGGAAACCACTGGCTCTTGGCCGTTTGACCCTTGACCCAGCCCTCGTTCCAAGGTGGGGGAGGAATAGGGACAGAGTCTTGCGACCTGAAGGAAGTAGGGAGAGGCTGGAAGCCGGTGGCAGGGGTCTGAGTGCAGATGTAGCCTGGGGCGGGGGAGGGGGGTGAGGGCTTCCAGCCAAAGGGAGGAAGAGTTTGCTGTCAGCGCCACGGGATTCCGGGCCCAACCCCTGCTCTGTGCCCCCTGTAGCCTTAAAATGACCTACAACTTCCAAGCTCCCCCTTGGGTGGTCCAGGACCTCAGAGGCCCTCACACACAGCCTGCTCCTGCGGCAAGGCCCAAATTCCCTTCCCCCAGGCACCAGTGACTCCCAACATCCCCGAGGTGCCCATTCCCCCGTTCCTCCCACCACTCCTAAAGACTGACAGAGCAGGTGCTTGAGGCCGAGAAGGGTGGGGCCCCAGGGGTGGGGCCTGAGGCCCCACCCTACACAGCTGGGCCTTGCTTCAAGGACACCAATCTGCCAAACTCGCTGCTTCTGTTTCTCTGGGGTGGGAGGTGGAGGGGTCGGGGGGAGGATGTAAACACAGCACAACCCCCCCCCCCCACCAAAATCCCTTGGCAGTGTAGGAGCTCAGGTCTCCACCTGGACCCTCCACCCCTCGGCTTAGGTCTGGAGGAGGCCAGGACAGGGGGGGCAGAGGGGGAATTCCTCCCGCTGCCCTTTGAAGTGGGTGGGGGGCCAGGACGCCTCCATGCTTGAGTGCGGAGGGCGGAGGGCGGGAGCACCACCACCACAAAGGCAGCGATTGTGAGCCGCCGGCCTGGGCGCACAATGGGGCGGGGGCACGGGGCCCAGCATGGAAATGAGGCTGCATCCCCTCTCCTGCAGCTCCCGCCCCCTGCCCCTCCTCCCTGGCCCCAGCTAGCCCAGCCCCACCAGGAGGGACAGACAGGCTAGGGCCCACCAGCCCCAGGGATGCAACTCTCTAGCTGGGTCACTGGGCTGTGGACGCCGGCGGGTGCTCTCCAGGAAGCCAGGTAAGTGGCACACCTGGGCAGTCAGGGAGCGTGGAGGTCAGCGCAGAGTCCCAGGCAGGGCCTGGAGTGAGGGGCACTGGTTGGATGCCTGGTCAGTGGTGGGAACGGGCCTTTTGTTCCCTGCACGTCCCTGCCCTACCTTCCTGAGGTTCCAGGAGGCTCCTCTGCCCCCCAGCCGCCCTCCCCCAACATCAGGGCCGGCCCACTCCTTGGGTGGGTCCTGGTGTTGGAGCAGCCCCATTGCCCCCAGGCCCAGCCTGGGTCCCAGAGGATGTGTTGAGGGGACGTGACCCAGGCTGGCCCCCACTGGCCCCACCTAGGGGTCCAGTGTCAGCAGACCCCCCCTGAGAAGGCAAGGGCAAGGGCTTACCCCCACTGCTGCCCTCCAGAAAGCACAGAGGCCGGAGCAGGAGCGGGCTCTGGAGTCTCGTTGCCCTGGGAGCCCTCCAGGGCCTGCAGAGCACCCCTCGCCAGCCCCGAGCCCCTCCTGAGTGGTTGCGGGCCCCAGCCCACCCTGGTGTGCAGGACCCCATGGGGTAGGGTGCCCACTTAGAGGCACTTTCCTTCTGGAATCTGGGCCTTGCAGAGCCGAGGGCAGGGACCCCCTTGGCCTTGGGATCTCCTCCAGGAGACCCTTGCCCCACCTGCCTATTTGTCTCCCCAGCCTGGCCCCAAGACCAAGACTTTGTCCCAAGTCTACACTGGTGAGGGCACTGCCTCATCCCTGCTTCCTCCCCGTACAGCCTGGGCCACAGCCCTGCTCCAGGCGAGAGGAGGGATGGTGGCCTCCGGGGAAGGAGGGGTTCTAGGCAGCCCCCCAGGTCCCCAGGCCCTCCAGTAGTGCCCCCCACTGCAGGGTGTTGCCTCTGGGAACCTCTCCCGTCTGGGTTTTCCTGTCATTCCCTCACCACCGTCCCTCCTTCCACCCAGTTGACCTTCCCTCTCTGCCTCCGTCCTCCTGCCATCCCCGCCCCCCACCTCCCTTCATCTCTGACAGCCTCCAGCTCCCTTTTCCTCCCTAATCCGCACCTTTCTCCAGCCCCCCAGCCCCCACCTCTACTCCTCCTGAGTGACCCCAGCAGGAAAGGGGGGCCTCGGAGGGGCTTCTCCGACTTGTTTGCTCTTAGGGACAGGAACAGTTTCCTGCCGTCCTCTTCAGGGCTGCCCCCCACCCGTCAAGGCAAATGTCACAGTGTCCCCTGCTGGGATGAACAAATGGAACCTCAGACCAGGCCTTGGGATGGGAGGATGGGGTGGGGGCTGGGGAGGACAAGCCTTGGTCCCCAGGAAAATCGACCCTCCTATGGGACCAGTGTGGAGCCTGGGAGGAGATGAGAGAGCCCAGGGTTTACGCAGGTGGCGGTGGGGCAGGGGGAGGCTGTGTGCTGTAGTCACTGGCGGCAGGGGACAGACACCGAGCCTGTGCTGGGTGCCCTGGGAGGAGGGCAGGGGGGTGCCAGTGGGAATGTGGGGCTGGGTGGACAGGCGCTGCCCAGACTGGGGGGCTGGGGGGCCACACTAAGGGGCCTGGGCTTGACTTGGTAGTGGCGTGGGGGGCCGGGGCGGGGGACCGCCCACCTCAGGGGCCCGTGTGTGGAGGAGGGGCCCCGGTGAAAATGCGAGGCTGCCTGGCTTTGTGTGCATCACTGGGCTGATGTTCATTCGGGGCGAGTGGGATTGGTTTCCCACGACTAGTAGAGACTCAGAGCTAAAACACAGGCTCTGAAAGAAGAGGACTGGACGGGCCAAAGGGGAGGTGGAGGCAGAGCCGCAGCGGGTCTTGGGGGCCCAGGGGGCAGGGACACTGAGGCTCGCGGACTGGCGGCCTCGGCGGCCTCCACGCCCAGGGTCTCACGGTTTCTGCCAAGGGGCTCGCTGAAGCATCGGGTTTCACTTCCTAACTTGGGATTGTTTCCACCCAGAGCTTGCTCGGAGGGTGGGAGGTCTGCCTAGAGCGGGGCCGTAGTGGTGACTGGGGGTGGAGTGGCACGAGCTGACCCTGGGGTTGCTGAGGACCTTTGTCTCTATTACTGGAGGTGTCTCAGGCTGGACAAGGGAGGGTGTGCCAGAATTCTGTGCCACCAAGGAGCGCACCTGGGGGTCTGTGAGGAGGGAGGTGGAGCTGAATGTCTGCCAGGCAGGAGCAGAGGCAAAGAGCGGACATGTCCACTTGGATATGCGCTGTGGTCACCATCGCCCTTTGCCATCCCTTGGACCACTTTGTGCAGCTCTGCTTTTCACCGTCTCTCCAAGCCTTCTTTCTCCCTGTACCTTCCTTTGGGGTTTCTTAGACACCAAGTCTCGCTAAGGTGTGAATGATTGCTAAGATTTGTGGTTTTCCCTGCAACGTGCACCTACCTCTTCCTCCTCCTTTTTGCTCTGTGCTCTGGGTGGCTGCCCAGGTGCTGCATCTGTGGGCTCCATGCCTCTGGCTTCCAGCTGGCTTTGACTGGGAGGCACCAGCAGATCTGAGGGGTGAGGGAGATTGAATTAGTGTTTATCCCACACCTTCCTTGCAGGGTGCCCCGTCCTTGACTGACAGCCACAGCTCCTTCCAGCAGCTTCTCCCCTGTGTTCCTCTAGCCTGGAGGGGCAACAGCCTCAACTCCATGAACCCCAGGACATTGTTCTGTCCCTGACTTTTCTGCTCCTGCCATGGCTCTGTAAGATGCCCCTTATGAAAGTCTCCTACATGCTCTTACACCGCCTCGCTGGATGGTGCCCTCTGTCTCTTGCTTGTTGGCCTTAGGTACGTCCCTGATCCCTCCGCACTGGACCCCGTCCCCTTCTTGGGGCAAGTAACCACTGATCTGTCGTGCAGAGTGGCAGGGAGGGCTGGACCAGAGGTGCAGTCCTGGGGGTCAGTGTGCACTCTCCCTGACACCAGCTCCGGTGAGCAGTGAGCTCTCCTCCAGCGACTTGGATTCCTGAGCTTTGCCTTAGAAAGGGGGAGGCCCTGCTGGCCCGCATCCTGTCCCCGGACACTGCCTCCTCCGGGGGCCAGTCCGATCTAGGATGACCATTTTCCCTTGCCTTTCGGCGCCGCCCAACCCCCACCCCAAGGCCAGGCTCCAGTGCCCCCCAGGCGCCGCCGCTCCAGAGCCTTACTTTACACCACTGGTTGCAGGGAGGGGGAATTCAGAGGGTCTCTGTGTCCCTGAAAATAGGTCAGAGCTGGAGAGCAGAGGGCGGGGAGGGTGCTGTGCTGCGCTCTCCATGCAGACGGAAGGGTTCGTCTGGGGCCTGGGTGGTTGCCCTCCTGGACAGGGCCCTCTGGGGTCTCACACAGCTCTCAACCACACTCCCTCTGTCCTTCTCTAAGAGGTGACTTGCAGCAGCTGCATGGACCCAGGTCCTGAGCCGTGGCTCTGGCAGAGTGGGCTGTACCACAGAGGCAGGGCACCCTGGGCATCCTCCCCTCGCTGCACCCAGACCCCCATCTCTGAGGGACTGTGGCTCTCAGGGGGATTGGGGCCTTCCTGGTACGCACCTTGGCTGGCTGGGTTTCTGCCCTCTGAGCCAAGCCAGGGCCCATCCTGCTGACAGGGCCGGGGCTAATGTTAATGAAACAGTCCATTCACATCACCGCCATCGCAGAGAGGATGAGGACACACGGAACTTGCTTTTGCAAAAATATTTTCTTGCAAATCATTCTTGAAAGTGGAAGGGTCCCATGGCATAACGGATGAGAGATCGTGCTGGCAGGTGAGGACACCGTGCATGTCCCCCATTTCAGCTGACCTACGTGGACCCTGCGGCCAGAGGCCCCCAGACCCACCCTGCCCTCCCTGCTCCCTCACTCCTCTCCCAGACAGGGGGGGCCCCTCTCTCCTTACCCGCCTGTCACCTCTCCTTCAGGACCCTTCCTGCAGGGGCCTGGCCTGCCCCACCAGGCCCCTGGATGCTCCTCACCTCACCCCCCTGGAACTTGGCCCCTTTGGAGGGACATGGCCTCCATGAGTCAGTCAGTACCTGGCTGAGTTTCTCCGTGGGGGCATTCTGGGTCATCTTTGCTGGTGTCCAAATTCAGGCAGGCCCTGGCCTCTTGGCTGGAGAGTCAGTTCTGAAATCAGAGGCCTCGGTGAGTCCCCTCTGCCTCTCCTCACCAAGGGCCCCTGAGCCACTCCGAGCCTCAGTGTCCTCATCTGAGAAATGGGGACACTGACAACACCCACCTCCTGGGATTTGTGAGAGAATTTAGCTGTTTCATTCTTAAAAGTAACATGTTAATAACAATGCACACTTTTGGAGTAAGACAGTCCTGGGGAGTTTTTCTCCCATTTTGAGACCCCCACCTCATCTAAGAGCTCCTGGCCTCCACCAGGACTGAGCAAGGAGCAAGGAGAAAGGAGGTGATCAGAAATGGACCAGCAGAGTGGTACTAGAACGGGGATCATCAGAGGCCTTGGGTCATGAAGACCTGAGGGGAGGGGCTGCTGCCCTTGGCCTCCCAGGCTCAGCTTCGGGAGTGCAGGGGGGTGGTGCTTCCTTCCCCCTGGTCAGGCCATCGCTGGGGATACCAGCTGAACCTGGCTCCTCCATCAGAGATCCTGAGGGACCCCCAGGAGCAGGAGAGGGAGCTGGGACCCCCAGAGGGTGCACCCTGCTCCGTGGTGCCAGGAGTTTCGGGACAGGCTGGGAGCTGTCCAAGGTGCTGCCCAGACAGCCAGGGCTCTCACAACCCCTGACAGCGCCCGGTCCCTTGTGAAAGGGACCCCTGGTCATTGTCCCCTCCCCTTAATTTGAGAGGGTAGAGCACACCCCTAGCCTGCCACGAAGTGTGGGCGACAGCCTGGGCTTTCTGGCTTGTCCAGAACGCGGGCCTCACACGCCATCCTCTGGGTGCCGGGAAGTCAGGGGATTGTTGGTGAGGGGCAGGTTTCCAAACCCCCGAGAAGTCCCCCAGGACCGTAAGCCTTGCCCCCACCAAAGTCCAACAGCGGTGCTGTCTGCAGGCCTCAGGGTGGCCCTGGGCCCGTGTCCTCCCTGGTCGTGGCTCTGTGCCTCACGGAGGTCTCCGCTCTGTTCTGGGGTGCTGGGGCCCCTCTGCAGGACAGCGATTTGGGTGTGGTGCCCTCCAGGACTCTCTTCAGGCCCTCGCCTCAGGCCTCCTGCCCCCTCCTCCCGACTGACCCCAGGGCTTCTGCCCTCGCATCGCTGGCCAGGACAGATCTCAACACCTCCTGCCCTCTCCACCTGCCCCAGCCCAACACTGAGCCTGTCCCTCCCCTCTGCAGTGCAACCCCCCAGCGGGCCCCAACCCCTGCCACCCTGGGCAGGGACCTCACCCTCTCAGCCCCGCACCTGCTGACAATCCACTCTCCACATAGAGATGCAGTCTGCCCCCTGTGCTCTCCTCCAGTGGCTCAACACCAGGACTGGCCCCAACCCTGAGTAGCCCCGCAATCTTCCTCGGCCCCTTGATACCAGTGTGTGAGGTGGCTTTGTGGTTCTGTTTCCCTGCCAACCCCTTCCTCTTCCTCTGTTGTGGGCCTCTCGAAGGTGGGCCACCTGATCCTCAAAGCCCTGCAGGCTGGCAGTGAGCCCTGCGGGACCGGATGTGAAGAGGCCATTTCCAGGGGACTCAGAGCTGCATGAGCTGCAGCCACCCTCACCTGAGGGTCAAGGGAGGACAGGGGTGGGCAGCATTTGTGGGGGGCTGCCAGGAGAGGGGCAAGGTGGAGGAGGCAGGCAGGCAGGCCCCCAGCTCTCCTCCCACCTGGGCCCCACTGGAGGCCCGAGGGCCTCGAGCAGAGAGGGGCTCAGCCCCGTGGCTGGAGCAGGACAGCAGATGGGGGAGGGGCAAGCGGAATTCCCAGCTCAGGTAGGGGTCAGTAAGGGTCAGTAAGGGTCAGGCCGGGCTCAGGTAGGGTTAAGGTAGGGCCAGGTAGGGCTCAGTAGAGCTCAGGTCGCAAGTACACCCTGTGGCAGTCATCACTGTTTTCTCCGTACCAGGCACGGTGAGGACAACCTGACCACTGTGGAAGGGCCTGGTGAGTTTCTCTTGCTGAGAAAACTAAAGCTCAGAGACAGCAGTGACTCGCTCAGGGCCTGTGGCTGGTCAGGGGAGGCAGGACTGGGGCTCAGAGTGACCAGATGTCCTCTTGCTGGTGTGAGCGGTCCTGAGAGCTCACAGAGACCTTCCCCTCCATCTTGGCAGCAGCACAGTGGGCATGTAGCCTCCTCTCCACTGGGTCCTCTGGGGCCACCTTGGCCCTTGAGCTGCCCTTTAACCAGTGTGGGTGGATCCTGCCCACCTTGGTGCCAGACACCCAGCTCTGGGCAGGATGAGGCAGGCCACCCCCATGCTCGGAGCCCACTGGGCAGTGGGTAGGGCTCAGGGCTCCGTGCACCTGGTGGGCTCAGAGGGCAGCCCATCCAGACTTCGGGAGTGGGAGGGATCTGGTTCCCTGAGTGGCCCCAGAGGGCACAGATGGAAATGCAGGGGGTGGGCTCCAGAGGGGTGGACCTGGGCCAGAGGGGAAGGGAGACAGGAGGGAACCAGGCAGACAAACCCTCTCTGCTCTGGGCTGCTCTGAGGTGCAGCTTCTCTTGGCAAACTTTCCGAGTCCTCACCCTCTGGGCATCCAGCTGGGACTCCTGACAGCCCACCCCGAGGTGACAGCTCAGCAGTCATGCCCCCTGCCCCTACAGAGTTCATTCGTAGAAGTTCCAGTCCTT
Organism: Camelus ferus; assembly: GCF_009834535.1. Lineage (NCBI taxonomy): Eukaryota > Metazoa > Chordata > Mammalia > Artiodactyla > Camelidae > Camelus > Camelus ferus. The sequence goes on along the minus strand of NC_045714.1, from coordinate 14,727,658 downwards.
GCCCTCAGGGACAGGCAACCCTTGCCTCAGGATCTACTTTCTAGGGACCTGGGCTGAGGCAGAAGCTGGGGTTCTGGGAAGTGACTGCGGTGACCTTGGAGAGGCTGGCTAAGGCTGAGGTCACTGCAATGTCACGGCCCCAATCAGGGATCAAGGAGGGAGGGCAGGAGTGGATGGTTGGACGGGTCCTTCGGGAAGTCCACTGAGCTGTGCTTGGCTCCTGGGTGGGACTTGGGATCCTGCAGGGGGAACAAGTGGCCAACCGCAGGACCACTGGGACACCCTGGGTCAGAGACATGTCTGGCAATAGCCAAGACCCCTCCCAGCGCTGGGGGGAGAGCCCTCAGCGCCTGCCCCAAGGCGGCTGATAGTTAAAGGAGGAGAGTGGATCCAAGAGAAACGGAGCTGCCAAGTGGTTAATTGGCTTTGCCTCCATCAGCTCATGAGTATTCATGAGGTGTGCTGTCCTTACCAGCCCCACGGTCTGCATTCAGCCTTGCTGAGCGCACCGGTGCGTGCGCAGGAGCGTGCGGTGCCTGCCACACATGCCTCTTCCTTCTGCACCGATTGGCCCGGCTTCTGTCTCAGAAATGCCATAGCAACCCCTGGCTGGTGGCCAGGCAGGTCTTCCCTTTCTTCCCATTTTTCCGAAACGTCCAAGCCAGTAATCCCTAGGCTGAAGGTGGAAATGTCTTTGTGCCATGTGCGCCCACACAGGTGTGCAAATATCTGTGTGTATGTGTGCAAGCAGGGACATGGAAGCGGCTGGCAGACCCCTGGCAGACCACAGACCTGGGCTGGACCCACACATGAATGCCCTGGCTCACCCGCCTCAGCCCTGGTGGGCACACTATTGCTCGGGGAACATGATGGTGGGGACACAGACCAAAGACCCAGCCGGGATGTCCAAGGATGCCCCTCTGTGCGTCACCCACCAACCAGGGCCCCCAAACACAGTGGATCCAAGGGACCAGGGCTTGTCTTCAGCCCCTGGGTTCCTAGTTGATGAAATGAAGATGAAATCATAAGCAGGGCTTGTCCAGCTCAGTGACGCTGGTCTTCTGATACTTCAGGGACCGTGTGTTGTGTCCACGGCACTGGGGTGGGTGGAGTTTGACCTGTGGTGCAAGGGGCCGTGGTGTCCACTGTTGGCTGCGAGGAGCTGAGGACCTTGCCAGGGCCTGGCCAGTGCCTCCTTAGCGGAGGTGGCGTGCTGCTCTGTCCTGGACCCGTCCTCCTGGAAGGTGTGTCTGGTGGACACGGAGGGACCAGCCCCAGAAGGCAGTGGTGGGAAGGCTCTCTCTCTAATTGGTGTTGGTGTTGATTTTTTGCTTAAAAAAGTCTTCAGGAGAATTTCAAACCAGGGGTGGCAATGCCACCTAGATTAAGTCTTGACATCCAGGCCTGAGACCGGAGAGGGGAACTGGCCTCTCTGCCATCCCCCTAAGTTGATGGAGGTGATGCCGGCCGGTGGGCAGCACCAACTCCCTGCCCCTGGGCGTCGCATCCCTGGACAGGCCTGTCTGGAGCAAGGACCAGTGTGGTACCAGGCAGGGGTCATCTGGGATTCGGGGTCCTGTTTGCCCTGCCCAGGTCAGGCTGGGGGAGCATGGCCAGAGCGGGTAGCCCACAGGAACTCGAGGGGCCCACTGGCCACAGGGGAGGTGGGCAGGGGGCCGGTTCTAATTTCCAAAAAGGGCACGGGGGAAGGTCATTACTTCCCTCATGGAAGGAGGTGGGTGAGAAATTGCAGCAAACACTCTGGAGATTTGTTAAATTTCCTGTATTTTGGGACATCAAAAGACTTAACTCCTTGCTGCCAATGGCATGTGAGTTTCAAGAAATGAAAGGAACTGGGCCCAAAGTCAGCCACGAGCATTTAATCAGTGTCACGAAGCAGAGGCGAACCCCCAGCGTGTGCACAGAGGCAGGGACTTCTGACACCAGTCTCCTCCTGGGTAGTGTGCGCGTGTGTGCGTGTGCGTGCGTGTCGGGTGCCCACAGAGGGGGTGGCACCAACTGATACACACTTTGTGAACTGTGAAGGCAAAATCATTTGCACTCGTGTCGAGCCCCATTCTGGCTTCAACCCAGCAAGGAGCCTTTCCAATGAAAAGACACCTGGGGACACGGAGGCCAGGCGGGAGCAGAATGGCCTCCAGGGCTGGACATGTGTCAGTGTCTGGCCCTCTGTGGTGTTTGGAAGCTGAGGGGAGAGTTAGGTCTGGCACCCTATTCCCCATCCTAAGGCTGCAGGGGGCCCCTCAGGAGTGCAGAGGGTGGCCAGCAGCTGGCAGGCCCCTCCGTGGGCTCAACCGGCGCCCCTGGCCTGTCTGGTCCTCCAAAGACCTCCAAGGAGGGAGAGGCGGCCCCAGACAAACACACGTGGGCTTGTGTGGCGCCTGGGAGGGAAGCCCTGCTGGGGATGGGCCCCCCACACAGCTATGTGTTCAGGGTGCAGCTGGTGGTCGCTTTGCATGTTCCTCCTGGCTGTGCCCAGCCAGGCCGCTCTGGTGTGATGCTGGGAAACTGAGGGAAAGAGGCAGAGGAGACCTGGAAGCATCACCATGGAAACAGGGTATGTTGGGGAGAAGCTGCTGTGGAGAGTGCTTTGTGGGTGGGGCGCCCGGACCATGGGGCCCTGGCCTGTGACGGGATCTGTCCTTTTGGGGCTCAGCCAGGCCACAGGTGGAGGCGTGGGCGTCAAGGGGGGCGTCCTGGGCCGGGGGAGCCTGAGCTGCTGATGGCCTAGTCCATTTTGGAACATTTTATCACCCCCAAAACCAACCCTGCACCCCAGTTATCACTCTGCATGCCCATACTCCATCAGACCCGGGCAACCACTAACCTGCCTTCTGCCTCTTAGGACTGGCTTATTCTGAACGTTTCGTGGAGGGGGGAGGGTCACACAGCACGGGGAATCTTTTGTCTGGCTCCGTGGAATTAGTGCAGCGTTTTCAGGATTCATCCCGGTTGTGATGTGGATCAGAACTGCATTCCTTTTAATGGCAGAACAACACTCCTTGTGTGGCTAGACCGTATTTTATTTGTTTATTCATAATGTAATAGACACTTGGGTTCTTTCCACTTTTGGCCACTATGAGTAAAGCTACTATAAACGCTGGTGGACAAGTCTTCATGTGAATGTGTTCTCATCTCTCTCAGGCACACACCTAGGAAGGGGACTGCTGGGTTTAGGGTAACTGTTTGGCTTTTTGAGGAACTGCCAGGCCATTTTCCAAAGTAGCTGCATCCCACACTCCCGCCGGCCGGGTTGGGGAGCTCATCTTGCTTTTCAATGTCATCTGTTTCTTACTCTGGAAACCAAAGCTACCCATTCCTCACCCATCTTCCCATCCATCCCCCACGAGTTTCCCGGGCACCTGCTGGCACCTGCCCTGAGGCAGGCACATGAGCTACAGGGTCCAGTGGGGACACAGTTCCCTGCCCTCAAGTGCCGTGAACACCTTTAACCTGGGGAAGCGCAGTGGCAGGCACCCTCTGAGAGGTTTCCTTGTTTGAAGAGGACTGTGGCGAGGCAGTGGCTGCACCGGCGCCAGGACACCAGGTGTGGGATTTCAGGTTCTGGGTGAGCCTCTAGTTCAGGGGCTCCTGCTGCCTCCTACGTGGCCCTGCTCGCCCTGCAAGGCCCCCCAACCAGGCCAGCTGCCCCCAGAAGCCTTCTAAGGCATCAGTGCGACTCAAATGTGCACTCGAATCACCTGCAGGATTAAGCGGGGGTGGGATGGGGCCTGAGATTTGTGTTTCTAACCAGCTCGTCGGGGGGGGGACAGGGCTGTGTGCTGCAGGGAGTCAGGGAGCTGGGCCCCCAGAGCTCTGCTCCCTTCTGTCTGCACCTGGCACCCGGCATGATTCCCCTCCCTTGGTGAAGCCACGTCGTGGGCCTGGGCGGGTGTTCATCCAGCCAGACACACCTCCCTGAGGCAGGACCCTCAATTCACAGCCTCCAACCTGAAGCCCAGTGTCGTGCTCTGTCACAAGTGTCCACTGCTTGGCCAGAGGTCTGGCAGCTGGACCCTTGGCCACTCCCAGCATGGGAGCCCTTCATGGTCCTGTGAGCCACCAAGGGGCCAGAAGCTCCCAGTGACCCAGGGGACACCAGAGGAGAGCTTCCCCGGTGGCCGAGCCTCACTGCAGCGGGGCTCCAACGGGCCCCGTGCCACGAGGGCAGCCTGGTGACGTGAAGCTCCCGCCAGCAGCTGGCGGCCAGCAGGGCGGAGAGGAGGTGACGGCAGTAATCCCGGCTGTCCCCAGGGAATGGGTCTTCACCTAATGCCTCCTGCTCGCCTGGGGCCACACTTGTCTGACCACCGCCGCGGGCGGGGCTGCTGGAGAACGGAATCAGAGGTTTTATCTTGGAAATTAATCCGCTCAGAGAGGGATTAACCAGGACATCCCTTCAGACGGTGGTGCCAAGGTCAGGGGCAACGAGGGCTCTGCAGGGCCGGCTGGGGGCTGCCGAGCCCTGGTCTTCCTGTAAGCAGGGTTCCTGGTCACCACGGGGGGGTGCTGGTGGGGACTGGCAGCTGGTGGGGGAGGGGGCCTTGTTGGTTAGAAGGCAGAGTTTGGGGGAGCAGTAGAGGGTTAGGGAGGGCAGAAGAGAGGCTGGGCCCTGGGTCAGGTTGGGGTTCACAGGCATTGTCATCTGAAGCCAGCGGGCCCCACCGGCTTTCCCAGCCTGCACTTCCCCCTGTGCAGGTGGAGCAGTGGAGCTGGTGAGAGCGGCTGCAGGTGGGAGATGGGTGCAGGCCCGGCCACTCAGGAGCCAGGGACCCCCCGGGCGGAGCCCTGCGTCCCCAGCACCGCAGGGGCTCACAGGCCAGGGCTCTGCGTGGCCCTGCTCCTCTCCAGAGTGGCCTGGGGGTGAGTCCATCGAGAGCCTTCTCTCCCCATCCCGTTGGAGCCCCCGGGCCAGTCCTCGGGCAGCATTGGGTGAAGGGTGACCCCTCAGATGCCTTGACGGGTCTGGTGGATCTGCCCCCAGGGACCCCCAGCTGTTCCTCTCCCAACTTCCCTGCGGCCTCCAGGCTGGGTCCCTTTCTATCCACCCCAAGGACATGGGGGTCGGTGAGGTGGTGGCTTCTGGAGGTCCTTGGCCGTCCTTGGGGGTGGGGACGGGGTGAAGGGGCCGGTGAAGGAGGAGAGACTGTTCCCCATTCCTGAGGAGACCCGGGCCTTTTGTCTCTTAGTGGGAAGGTCACGTCCTGCTCTCCTGCTGTTTTCAAAAGTTTTTTTAGTGTTGTTGTGTCCAAGTGTTTTGGAAGCTGCCTTCTGTCCTCGTTTAAAAGCAGAGGGTGGATCTTCGGGGGAAGAACAGAGTCTTGGATGCTGGCTGGAGATGGGCCTCCAGCAAACAGAGGGAGAGGAGGAGTGAGGAGGGGGAGGGGAAAGGGGCACCTAACTTGCTGTTTCCCCCTGGATCCTCCCTGCAGCCTTCCAGGCAGGGGTCTTACCTCCTCCTTTACAGCCCAGCCGGGAAGCTGAAGCCCGGCACTCCCTGCCCCCACCAGCACCCCGAAAGCCTCTGTCCAGCCAGTCCTTCCCCCAGGGGCCCAAACAGGTACAGGCCAGGCAGCCAAAGGGCAGACAGGAGGGTGGGTGGGTGGATGCCGCCCCCCAGGCCCCCCGCCTCCCTCCCCTCTCTCTGGGGGCACAGGGGGCAGGGCCTGTGGGGGGTGGGGGCTTCCCTGAAGGTGCAGCTCCCCCCACCCCGCCTCGTTTGCGGGGTGGTGCCCGTCAAGATCCAAAGGGTCCCAGGGGGGTGGTCTGGCTTCTGATGTGTGGCCTGCCAGGCACTCCCTCCTCGAGAAGGATGCAGACGGATTTGCTGAGAGGTGAGGCTTTCAGTGCTGCTTTCAGAGATCTTTACAGCCCCTTGTTCTTTCTCTTTGAGTGCACTTTGATTTAAAATCCGGGCTCCTGAGATGGGGCAGGAGAGGATTTATGTAACTCAGCACCTCTGCGCACGAACACACGGGTAAGAGATGCCCCTTTAAACGGGGCCGAGGGCCGGCACCTCTGCGGAGTCCGGCCCCGCCACGGCATGCGCCTTCATTACTCTGTTAATTTGGAAAACAGGTCATGGGAAATTACATTGCTTAAAATAGGACACCAATTATAACTCTGCGTTCTGTTAAAATGAGAGCACCCGTGCAATCTTTATTAGTTTATTGTAGTCAGAGGCAAAACATTCAGAGTAAAGTCATCGCTGGCTCTTGTGTGGAGTCTCCGTGGCCTCGAGGTGGCTTTGCCTCTGCTAGGGGCACCAAGCACCAGAGACCCCAGCAAGCGTGACATCTTGGCTCCCAGTTTATGAAAATCATGCTGCTATCGAAGGCCCAGCAGGACAGAGGACATATGAATAATAAACACATTTCTAACTGTTATTAATAAAAACGAGACAAGATTTCATCCATTAGCAAAATGGGATTACTGTTTTGACTAGATTCATTCCTGAATACGGTGCCTGCAGCAGAGGGCCAGCACACTTACTGTGTGACCTCAGGCAAGCTCCTCAGCCTCTCTGTGCCTTTGTCCCTTCTTAGCGATGTGCTTCCTGCCTTGGTTCTGGTTGCATTCTTCTGGTTGACCCAAGCACTTCCAGGTCACACGGAGTGCCTTGCTCGTTAATCCCTATTAACTGTGCCGTCACTGAGAGTCCCAGCGCAGACCAGAGGGACTCGTGGGAGGCTCTGGACGGACGCCATCTGGATCTCCTGGAGGGAGGGCCTGCAGAGCGACCCTCTGGTCTCCACACCTCCCAGGCCTGTCCTCCCACCCCAGGGCACCTGCCTTGGTGCAGGATTCTGAGGCACACCCCAGCAAGCCCGCCGTCTGCGGGGCTGGGGTGTGCCTCCGTCACCTTCCCCTGGGGGTGCCCCTCAGCTGATCTCACTGACCTTCGCAGGTAGCATTATTGCAAAAATCATTTTGCACTTTATTTTGAACAAAAGGACTCTTTGCTGAATGGGCTCTTTGCTGGTGGACTGCGCTGTTTTTATTGCAATTTACCTGCGCCGCTATGATCAAGTTAAAAGCACAAGCTAAAAATAAATGCTCCTTTTTAAAGTTGTCCTTAGGCTGTGCTGCTTGGCGAAGCGCCGTTCATCCCCAGTGGGCAGGCGTGATCAGGGTGCCAGCGCACCTCCCCCAGGTAGATGGAAGCCAGGCACCCCCCGGCCCTCCTGGGGGTCGCGTTCTCCCGGGGCCCGGAGGCCAAGCGGCTGGTCTTCCACCGGTGTTCTGCCGGCGCGTGGAGGCCTAGGGCTTGACTCTGAAAGTGTCTTCCAGGCAGGGCGTACCTGAGAGGCCCCGGCTTCCTGCACGTCCCACAGTAGCTGGCCTGAGAGTGCTGAGGGCGAAGTTGGGGCACAGTCCCTGAGCCAGGTCCCGGTGCATTGTTCCCGGGCAAGTCCCAGCCCAGCCAGGGGAGAGTGCACCGCACCTGCTCAAGTTCATCCCATGGGCCCCACCCACTTCACAGGCTGATCCAGGCCCCTCGTGGGCTGAGCTACGCCGAATCCGAATCCGAGGCATGGTGGGTACCACGGCGAGACGGTACGTTCCCCAGGATTCGAGTCTGGGACTCCCCAGCTGTTCTGAAGAACCCAGCACACCGGTGGCCTGAGGACACGACATTTGCACTGAGGCTGGTGGCTGGTGGGCTGTAGGTCGGGGAGAGAGCTTGGAGGGGCCGGGGCAGAGAGGATCATGGAGACACAGCAGGGGACACAACAGGGGAAATGTCAGGTGGGCCACAAGCATCTCCGACAGGATGCCCCCTGCCAGATTCCTGGCGGGGTTCCTACCAGCTGCCTGGGTCTCCTGGTGGAGCAGAGCAGGACCCCAGGGGACAAGGGATGTGGGAAGGGGCAGGTGCTGGGCTGCCTCTCTGGCCAGCAAGCTAGCTCAGGGTTTGGGAATCCTAGGTCTCAGTGGTGTCTGTAGAGAGGCTCTGGAACCTTCCACCTGCGGCTCCAGGTGTGCGGGACAGAGCCTTCCCCTCACGTCCCCCCTCCTCTCCACCCTCCTCTCTCTCCCTCTCTCTCCGCCTCTCCTGCCCAGGTGTGCTGTGTGGAGCCTAAGGGCACTTGGGACCCCAGGTCAGCAAAGTTAGGCCCAGAGAGCTGCCCTCGGCCTCGTCCTTGGCTTCGGACAGGATGCCCCCTCCCCACCTCCCAGGCCCCCAGCCCAACCTCAGATCAGCTCTGGCCCAGGCAGACCAGTTGGGGGCTGGTGGGACCAGCTGGTGAGGTGGGCGGGTGGGGGGACGTGACATGTTGGGGTGTAGTAGGCCCTGCATCTGTGCTCGGCTGGGAGGCGGGCACAGAATGAAGCCAGAAACCGGGTGTGTGCGTGTGTGTGTGTGTGAGAGAGAGAGAGTACTGTGTGCCACACGTGCGTGTGTGTGTGTGTGTGTGTGTGAGAGAGAGAAGTACTGTGTGTGCCACACGTGCGTGGTGTGTGTGTGTGTGTGTGAGAAGAGAGAGAGTACTGTGTGCAGCACGGGCGTTGTGTGGTGTGTGTGTGTGTGGTGAGAGAGAGAGTACTGTGTGCAACACGTGCGTGTGTGTGTGTGTGTGTGTGAGAGAGAGAGTACTGGGTGCACACGTGCGTGTGTGTGTGTGTGTGGTGTGTGAGAGAGAGAGTACTGTGTGCACACGGTGCGGTGTGTGTGAGGAGATGTGAGGTAGTGTGTGTGTGTGTGTGTGGTCGTGAGAGAGAGAGAGTACTGTGTGCACACGTGCCGTGTGTGTGTGTGTGTGTGTGTGTGAGAGAGAGAGTACTGTGTGCACACGTGCGTGTGTGTGTGTGTGTGTGTGTGAGAGAGAGAGTACTGTGTGCACACGTGCGTGTGTGTGAGATGTGAGAGTGTGTGTGTGTGTGTGTGTGTGAGAGAGAGAGTACTGTGTGCACACGTGCGTGTGTGTGTGGTGTGTGTGTGAGAGAGAGAGTACTGTGTGCACACGTGCGTGTGTGTGTGTGTGTGTGTGTGAGAGAGAGAGAGTACTGTGTGCACACGTGCGTGTGTGTGTGTGTGTGTGTGTGTGTGAGAGAGAGAGAGTACTGTGTGCACACGTGCGTGTGTGTGTGTGTGTGTGTGAGAGAGAGAGTACTGTGTGCATCACGTGCGTGTGTGTGTGTGTGTGTGTGTGAGAGAGAGAGTACTGTGTGCACACGTGCGTGTGTGTGAGATGTGAGAGTGTGTGTGTTGTGTGTGTGTGTGAGAGGAGAGAGTACTGTGTGCACCGTGCGTGGTGTGTGTGTGTGTGTGGAGAGAGAGAGTACTGTGTGCACACGTGCGTGTGTGTGTGTGTGTGTGAGAGAGAGAGTACTGTGTGCACACGTGCGTGTGTGTGTGTGTGTGTGTGAGAGAGAGAGAGTACTGTGTGCACACGTGCGTGTGTGTGTGTGTGTGTGTGAGAGAGAGAGTACTGTGTGCACACGTGCGTGTGTGTGAGATGTGAGAGTGTGTGTGTGAGAGAGAGAGTACTGTGTGCACACGTGCGTGTGTGTGTGTGTGTGTGAGAGAGAGAGAGTACTGTGTGCACACGTGCGTGTGTGTGTGTGTGTGTGTGTGTGTGAGAGAGAGAGTACTGTGTGCACACGTGCGTGTGTGTGTGTGTGTGTGTGAGAGAGAGAGAGTACTGTGTGCACACGTGCGTGTGTGTGGTGTGTGTGGTGTGAGAGAGAGAGTACTGTGTGCACACGTGCGTGTGTGTGTGTGTGTGTGTGAGAGAGAGGAGTACTGTGTGCACACGTGCGTGTGTGTGTGTGTGTGTGTGAGAGAGAGAGTACTGTGTGCACACGTGCGTGTGTGGTGTGTGTGAGGAGAGAGGAGAGTACTGTGTGCACACGTGCGTGTGTGTGTGTGTGTGTGTGTGAGAGAGAGAGAGTACTGTGTGCACACGTGCGTGTGTGTGTGTGTGTGTGAGAGAGAGAGAGAGTACTGTGTGCACACGTGGTGTGTGTGTGTGTGTGTGTGTGTGTGAGAGAGAGGAGTACTGTGTGCACACGTGCGTGTGGTGTGTGTGTGTGTGTGTGAGAGAGAGAGAGAGTACTGTGTGCACACGTGCGTGTGTGTGTGTGTGTGTGTGTGTGAGAGAGAGAGAGTACTGTGTGCACACGTGCGTGTGTGTGTGTGTGTGTGTGTGAGAGAGAGAGAGTACTGTGTGCACACGTGCGTGTGTGTGTGTGTGTGGAGAGAGAGAGAGAGTACTGTGTGCACACGTGCGTGTGTGTGTGTGTGTGTGTGTGAGAGAGAGAGAGTACTGTGTGCACACGTGCGTGTGTGTGTGTGTGTGTGAGAGAGAGAGAGAGTACTGTGTGCACACGTGCGTGTGTGTGTGTGTGTGTGTGTGTGTAGGGCAGTGTTTGAAATCTCCTAGGTTCGCCCGTCTGGCCAGTGAATCCTGGTGCTTGTTCACTGGACCCCGGTGGGTGCCTGGGCTGGGCCCAGGGAGGGCTGAGTGGCTGCTCGCCACCTCACCTCGCCCCGCACCCCCGGGCCCCGAGGAGGGGGTGCTGGCCCGCAGTCCCGACCCGCAGTCCCGCGCCTCCCCTTCCTCCCCTCGAGGGAGCAGAGAGGCGGAAAGAAGCAGCTCCCTTTGTTGAGAACAGAAAGCCCGCTTTGCGAGGAGCGAGGAGGGGGCCGCCGGCCCCACCGCGGCTTGTGCCCACTGGGTGCCCCCGCCTCACCCCACCCCAAACAGCTTGCAGGGCACCCGCAGAGCGCAAAGAAGTCCTTGCCGCCCATCCTTCTTGGTAAGAGGCCACCCACGTGGGAAGGAAGGAAGCAGGGCGGGAGCAGGCTGGCCAGAGCCGGCTTGCACACGGCCAGGCTGCACGGTGAGGGGAGCCGCCTGCCCCTCTGTGTTGGCGCCCAGAGCCAGATGCTGCAGGAGCCCCTAGACGCACTAAAATCAGACCCTCAAATCTCAGCCAGTGGGCGTGTGGCCGTCCCGATGCAGAGGGGGCACAGGTGGGATCCGCGAAGACCCCAGGGTGTCTCTCCTGCGCACCCTCAGCCCTCACAAGGTACGTCTTTCTGTTTAGAGCCTGCCTTGGCAGACGCTGGGAGCAGCAGCACTGAGCCTCCTGGGGTCCCGCGCCCCTCACCCGCCCGAGCCAACAGCAGGGTGAGAGGAGCCCGCAGGTGGGTTTCTGACACAAAGCACTGAGTTTGAGTGACTGGTAATGGCAGCGCGTGTGTACCCAACTCTGCAGGCTCAGCGCTAACACCCCACGGTGCAGCGAGGCCGATGCGTGCTCAGGGAAGCGGCCCGGTGCCTGCACACGCCTGGCACCTGGAGATGCTGGACTCGCAAATCCTCTGCAGCACAAATGTCTTGATTCGCTCCAGCAGAAAATATTGTGGTAGGAAATTCAGGCTGCAATGTAGCTCCGTGGGACTGCCAATGCATTTGCAAAAAGATAAAAAAGTGTAGGTTTTTTCCCTTTGGATTCTTTGCATCCCAAGGCTTCCCCGCAGCTTTGCAGTGAGATGGGGGGGAGCTGGCACAGGCCCGAGGAGCAGCAGCAGGCCTTGCTTCCCTGACGAGCGAGCGCAGGGACTGAGGGCGTCACTGTGCCCAGGGGACCCTGGACTCACCTGGAGGAAACCCCGGCCCACGCCCCCTGCTCTTGGATGATCTTGCAGCCCCTCGCTGTGTCTGTTCTTCTTGGAATGAGGGACCAGCCTCACCCATCTCGAATTCTCCTTCTGCCTCTAAAAGCAGCCTGGCTTGGGGAGCAGTGAGCTCCCTGTGGGGAGAGGAGGCTGGTCCGGGCAGCCGCTGGCCTGGGGCGCATTGCCCTGCCAGTGCTTTGCCACCTGCCCACTCGGGGTCCCCCGCACACCCTCCCCGCCACCCCGACTTCAGGAGTCGACTTCAGGCCTGGGGCAGGTGCAGAGGAGTTGGCTGGAGGGGTGGGCACCCAGTGTGTCCTGCAATCTGGACGTCCAGCTGGGTCTGCCCAGACCTGGCTTCTGGACATGTTTGGTGTCCGGTCTGTGAGTGCTGGGCAGAAGCGGGGGACAGACTCCATGTTCCATGCTCACCAAGCCACACTCGGGGCATCCATGACCTGGAGAGGGAACACAAACAGAGGGACAGACAGAAGCTTGTCTTAGACGTGGTGTGAGTTTCCCAGAGTGGCTGCAACAAAGCACCAAAGCTCTGCTGGCTTAGAACAGCAGAAATGTATTCTCTCGTGGCCTGGAGGCCAGGCGTCTGAAATCCAGGTGTGGGCAGGACTGTCCTCCTTGTGGAGGGACCAGAGGAGGGTCCTTCCTGCCTCTGCCAGCTTCTCGTGCCCCAAGCATCCCTGAGCTTGTGGCCACATCTCTCCCTTCTCCGCCTCCGTCTGCACGGGGAGTTTCCCCCTGTGTATGTCTGAGTCCTGCTCCTTATAAGAACACCAGTCACTGGACTCAGGGCCACCCCAGGCCATTGGGACCCCATCTTTTCACACCTCCAAATAAGGTCGTGCCCACGGGCACTGAGGTTTAGGGCTTGAGTAGGTGTCCAGGGACGTGACTCAGCCCAGGACCATGGGAGCCCCGCTCCTCCATCCCCGGCCTGCCTCTGCACGTGCTATCCCCTCTCAACCGCGAGGGAGCCTCTCTCTGTTCATCTTTTTGTTACGAAAATCCCCTCGCTTCAAAATAGCTGCCGCTCTCTGCGTCTGCCGTGCTCACGGCTGTCTGGAAGGGATGCTCCGGCCACGGGGGACACTTGGGGCTTGCTGGCGGCGCTAACACCCCATGGTGCAGCGAGGCGGTTGACCACGGGCCCTGAGCTTAGCCGTGGCCCTAGCTGGGGGGCTCCATGGGACCGGAAATCTGAGGATGGATCTGTTGTGGTGTCTCGTTTCCTGGGCCGGCTTGGCACGGTATCGAAGTGCTTAGATAACGCGGGCAAAGTCCTAATCCCTGGAAAGCTGCCGGGAAACATGCAGATCATTTCTGTCGGCGGCGGGGGTCGTGCAGCCCTGGTGTCTCTCATGCTGAACGGAATGTCAGGGCAACCCCAGTGAACGCAGCATACAGAGGCCGGAAAGGACAGGCTGAGGCTGGGAGCCCCTGGAAGAGCCCAGAAACACTGCAGTCTGGTCCTGAGACGTGGCCGCAGGCTTCCGCGATGACTCAGGAGGGCGGGCTGTCCTGGGCATCTTGCCTTTTAAGCATCATGAGCCGTGTGACCCCGAAGTAGGTACTGACTTTTGCCACCCTCAGTCTCCTCATCTGACCAATGGGCCCTGGTGATGGCTTAGCCTCAGTGTGAGCTCTGAGAGCCTTGAACAAGGCCAGCCTGTGTGGCATTTTGTCCAGGGCTTGGCACAGAGTAGGTCCCCGGTTAATGTCAAACACCAGAATTTCTTCAAGTGGTCTCAGGACCACTTACATCAGAATCGCCATGGTGGGCTGGCGCTGGGTGAAAACACAACACAGCAGTTTCTGGGGTGGCCTTCTGAGTCCAACCTGGAAGAAACTGCTGGCCTGGACTCGCCTCTCGCCTTTCCCGCCGAGAACTGGACAGAATCCAGGGACAGGCGCTCTCGGGTGCAGGCAGCAGGCAGCACAGGACTGAAGCCCGTGGACAGAAGACACACGTGGGCTGAGACGGAGAGGTGGAGCCCAGACAGAGTTCAGAGGTCACGCCAGGCTGGGGGGGCAGAGGTCAGTGTTGGATCACTGAGACACTTCTCCATCTCAGCAGGGCACAGGGGGGCCTGTGCAGGAGAGGGGAGAGGCGTCCATGTAGGTTCATGGTCCTTGGCTGCGGGCTGGGCCACCGGTGCCCTGAGGGGAGACCACGAGGTCCAGGAGAGTGGGGCCACTATGATCCTTTGAGCAGAACCGAGGTGCCACAGGATCGGGACGCCCTAAGTTCCTGCCGGTCAGAGTGAAGTGACATCACAGAACACCTCTGGCACTTAGTGAAACCCCTGGGGGGGCCACACCCTGCACGAAGGGCTCTGCCCCACGATGAAGGGCAAAGATGGAGGACCTGCACTCAGGAGGAATCAAACCAAGCGGTCCCAGCAGCCCTGGTCCATCAGCTGAGGATCAGTGGATGTATGCGCACCATCCACACAACGAGATGTCAATCAACCGTGAAGACAGACAGGGCACTGACACACAACAGCGTGGGTGAGTCTTGGACACATCATGCTAAGTGGACAAAGCTACATACAAAAGACCACATATTGTGTGATTCCAGGAAATAAAATGTCTAGAGTAGACAAGACCACAGAGACAGAAAGTAGATTAGTGGTTGCCAAGGGCTGGGGTTTGGGGGGACTGCCAAGGGGTAGGGGGTTTCTTTTGGGGTAAAAGTCATGTTCTTAAGTTGATTGTGATGATGTTTGCACCCCTCTGGGAATGTACTACGAACCACTAATTATACACTTCAAACGAGCGCATTTATAGCCTGTAACATATTTCAACCAAGTTGTTAAAAATTAAACATAAATATTTTAAGTGCACAAAAAAAGACAAAAAAAATGTAGCGAATAGAAACAGAACTTGAGAGGACCCAGATGCTGGAATGAGCAGACAAGGACCGTAAGATGACTGTTATGAGCTATTGTCAAGGGTGTAACTGACAACATGGGAGCAATGAGTACACTGCTGGGCAAGAAGTGGAGACATGGGAACTGTAATCACTCACCAGATGGACTTAACAGCGGATCAGAAACCACAGAAGGAAAGACCAGCAACCTCGAGGACAGACCAAGTGAAACTGTCCAGTTGGAAGAACACAGAGAAAGCCGAGCCTCAGAGACCTGTGGGACTGACGCGGGCCATAAGCTAACGCGCGGGGCTAACATATCAGCGGTCCAATAAACGTGCAATTGCAATCCTCAAAAGGGAGGACAACAAATAAAGCAGGAAAAATATTTGAAGAAGTGATGGTAAGATATTCCTCAAATTTGGTAAAAAATATCAACCCGTCGATATAAAAAATAGGACAAATACAAAGGAGACCAAACTTAGGCACAGCATAGCTAAACTACTACAAACAAGAGCTGAAGGGGAATCTAAAAGCGGTCAGAGAAAAAGGACGCAGAAGGACACGGAGACACCAGGGAACAACAGCAGGCTCTCATTTGAAAGAATGGATTCCTGCAGACAGTGGAACAATTCATCTTAAAAGCGTTTCGTTTAAAAAAAGCCTGTCCATCAAGAATTCTACATCCAGTGAAAATCATCCTTCAAAAATGAAGGTGAAATAAAGACAGATGAGATTTTTCTGAGCTGAGAACATTCGTTGTCGGGAGACAGGGACTATAAGAAATGTTACAGTTCTCCAGGCAGCAAGGATGTGGAACCAGATGTAATTCACGTAGGAAAAGAGGACCGAAACCAGGCAGAACAAAAGGAAAACAAATAAGATGGGAGACTTAAACTCTGCCTTATCGTAATCACATTAAATGTAAATGGACTGAACTTTCCAGTTTAGAGGCAGAAATGATCAAACTGAATAAAAAAAGCAAGACCAAATCCACGCTAAATACAAGAGATGCACGTTAAATAAAGAGGCCAGAGAGGCTGAACATGCAAGGAGGGAGAGGACTCGCTGCACCCAGTAAGCGCAGGAAGGTCGGTCAGTTTCACAGTGAGAAGACGCTCCTTCCACCAGGAAGACGAATCACATGCACGTAGCGCCTGATGACGGAACTTCAGACACTGAGGCAAAGCCAGCGTAAAGGGAGAGACGGACGAGCCCGTGATCGTAGCTGGAGGCGCTAACACCCTCCTCTCCACCTTGGACAGAGCAAGGAGACGAGACTCAGCAGTGGGGTCTAAGACTGGGACAAGCTGCCAGCCGGCTCTGCCCAATTGGCAGGAACAGAACACTGTGCCAAACAGCTACAGAATTCGCAACTTTTTCAAGCACTAGGAGCATTCACCTGCATAGACCATGTGCTAGACCTTAAAGCAAACCTCGATACATTGCAAAAGATTGGAATCTTTAAGAGTACGTTCTGTTACTACAATGGGATTAAATTAGAGACCTCTACCTCAGCATTTGGAAATTAAGCAGTGCAGTTCTAAACCTCGCATGGGGCCAAGAAGCAATCACAAGGGAAACCGGAAGAATCTGTAGTGAAATGAAATAAAGACACAACTTGTCAGAACTTGCGGGCCACAGCGAAGCCGTGCTCAGAGGGAAGACTTTAATGCTGGCAGTAGACAAGCAGAAAGATCTAGAGGTCTAAAGTCAGTTGTTTTCAATTTCCATGTAAGAAGGGAGGAAAACAGGAACAAACTAAGCCCAAAAAAGTAGAAGGGAGAGGATAATAAGGGCGACAGTAGAAATCGGTGGGGAAAATCAGCAAGCCACAAGGCGGCTCTTTGAAAAGATCCAGAAAATCGATAAAACCTCAGCAAGAGTGATCAAGGAAAGAACCCACTCATTCTCAACGTCAGGAAAATGCGACAGGTATTCAGCGAGGGAATATTATAAGCAACTTTATACTAGTAAATTAGGTAACAGACAAAGTGGGAAGACCCCTGGAGGAACACAGCTAGCCAAAACAGACCCAAGAAGAAACAGGAAGGTGAAACTCGTCCTGCGTCTCCGGAAGAAAGTGAATTCATGATCTAAGAAATGGCACCGGGAAGAAGACTCCAGGCCCCGCGGGTTTCACTGGTGAAGGCTGCCAAACGCTGAAGGAGGAGTGATTATAAACTTTACGTACACTCTTCAGAAAATAGGTGATAAGGAAAAACCGTCTGTTTTGTGAGGCTGGCCAGTGGCCGGCCAGTGAGCACGTGACCACTAGCTCTCCAGGGAGAAACCATCTGATCTGCAGTGTTGGCCAGTTCCTGCAATGTACGTATGCACAGGGTCCCAGGTGCAGCATGCGCAGTGAAGTTGGGAAGAGATGGGTGGAGCTGGCCCGGCTCACTCTCCCCAGGTGGGTCCAGCTGGGCCGTGCTGCTCCGCTGTGTGCAGGCATCCTGGAGCAGCACTGGGGCACAAGGGCTTATTGGGGGCGGTGAGGTGGGGTGATTGCCCCACCCCAAGTCCCTCCGGGCTCACTGCCGGCGCTCAAGAACTATTGGAGTAGGTGATTGAGCCTGTGAAGGAGCTGCTGGAGGATCAGAGTGACCAGGACCAGCTGGGCGTTCGGGGAGCTTTGCCAGAGGAGGCGGCACAGCTGGGCAGAGGGGGTCCGGGACAGGGGCATAGATGGCAGGACCTTGGAGGGACCCCTGCACGGCCAAGGCTGCGGTCCCAGCTGGCCCTTGGGCTGTGTGCACAACCGCCAAGGGAATTCTAGCCACACGGAGATGCACCACAAATGGTTCCAGTTAAAACGGGGAGCTCACTGGGAGGAAGGAGCTGACTCTGCTCCCATGTGACCACCACGTCTCGGGAGCACTCCAGTTGCTGCTGCAGCAGCAAGACAGTGATGGTTCCCGCTGACGCCACGGAGCAGAGAGATGCCGGAATGGAGGGGTGTCTGTCCTCCGCACACCAGGTGGCGCCCCATCGGCCAAGCCTTTGCACCCCGGCAGACAGAGACAGAAGCAGCAGTGTGGCCGCAAGTGCCCTGGGATCCCACCTCTGCAGCCCAAGCGCCCGCCCCTGCACTTGTGGTCTATTTGGGGCCAGCTGTGTGGGATTGTAAAGGGGACACCTGGAAACCTGGCGGCTGACACCACGTTGTCTCCCTGCCCACCTGTCTCTGCGAGGCTGTTGTGGTTGGTTGCTGTCTTGCTGGGAAAACAGACTTAAAAATTGCTGTTGTGACAATGTGACGTTTTCATAACTTTGACGTGAGATGAAGCAATACGGAGCAGCCGTCCCCAGACGACCGTGAGCCAGACTGCGGGCAGGACGAGCCCGTCTGTGACACGCCCGGAAACGGGCCCCGGGTCCAGCCGGCCGGGAGCACAGCAACGCCTGCTGTCACTGAGAAAGCACAGCTTTTTATTCTGAAGTAATTACAGACTCACAGGAAGTTGCATAGACAGATATTCCCGTCCGTGCCACGTCCTCACCGGCTACAAATATAACACTTTACGTGACCTAGCCTGGCACCACAGCGGGCACTGGCCAGTCCCCGCGTCGTCACGTGTGCAGACCTGGGGCACCAGCACAGATCTGTTCGTGTCACAGAGGCCTTCCTCTGCTGGCCCTTACAGACCCCCCGCCCGGGTACTGCTCACCCTGCAGCCTCGAGTCTGTTCTCCGTATTCTGTTGCTTCAAGAACGTCCTCTAAACGGAAGCGTACCGCGTGTGACCTGGGGCTGGCTCCCGTCCCTCGGGGCGGGGCCCGGCGACCTGTCCGCGCTCCGCCTGCTCAGTGGTCTGTGGTTCGGCCGTGTTTGGTCTGTTCAGCCTTTCACCTGTTGTAGGAGATTTCAGTTGTTTCTCGCTTGGCGATCGCGAATCAAGATTCTGGGTGATCGTGAGCATGTCGTGGGACGCATCCCCGTTCCTCTGGGATAAACATTTAGGAGGCCGGCTGCTGGGCTGTGTGTGAGTTCACGCTTCCTTCCGTGAGGCATCCGGCTGTGCTGCAGGGCGGCTGTCCCAGTTTCCACGCCCCGCCCAGCAGTGGTCGAGGGTCCCAGCTTCTCCGCAGCCTCGCCAGCACTTTGGTGTTGTCGCTGTTCCTAATTTCAGCCATTCTGGTGAGCGTGGAGGGGTGGCCTGCCGTATGTGTGCATCCCCGGTGACGTGGGACGCCGAGGTCTCTGCCGGCACTAGTTTACAGCCACGTGTCCTCTTTGCTGAAACATTCCCCTGCGTCTTTCGCCCGTTTTCTAGCTGGATTATTTGCGCTTTACTATCGAATTTTGAGTGTCCTTTACGTATTCTAGGTATGATCCTGGTTGGCGATGTGGCCTGTGAACACCTCCTCCCCATCTGCGGCTTGTCTTTTCATTAATTCTGACTGATTTATTTGGTGAAGCTGTGGGTCCTGAGGAGAGCCCCCCTCCAGAGTCTCCCCAGGAACCTGGAATCCACGCAGTGAAGCTGGTCTGAAGCAGCTGGCGGCTTGCTGAGTTCGAAGTCAGTTGTTTTCGCAAATAGGTATGTTTGAAGATACAGACCGAGATACTGGACGGGAAAATGTGCAGATTTGAAAACGCCCCCCACATCTGCCACGGCCCTGTTTTGCCCAACAGGTGGCCAGAGGAAAGGAACAGGAGCTCACGGCAGGGCTGCCACCTGCCTCGGCTAGAGGTGACCGTGCCCACGTGGCTGCAAACGACGTGGGCTTTCTTCTTCCTCTTTAAACAATTTCTTTCTGACAACGAAAGTCTGTGGAAAGAGGACTAGGAGCCCTCGTGCATGCGAGTGGGAACGTACAGTGCTCAGTGCGCTGGAGACGTCCCTCAGAACCGTTACGTATGGGGTCACAGCGCGACCCAGCGAGCCCACCGCTGGGTGTGAGCCCAGGAGAGAGGAGGACACACCTTCACACAGAAGCCTTGGCTTGACTGTTCACGGCAACACTATGCACCTGTGGCTGAAAACCGGTGTTGCAGAAAAGTGTGTCACAGCTCGGTGTCACAGCTCGGCTGTGACAGCAGCCTGGATCCGGGCAAGAGGCCAAGCAGCACTCGGAGGGCTGGAGAACTCAGGTTTATCACACCAGCGGGCCCAGCGGTGTTAGCACTGCAAGCTCAGGACCCCAGTCTGCAGGGCTACACAGGCTTTTATAGGCCACCAGTTTATACTTTGCAACGTCATATGCAAATAAGGTATAAGAAAAGTTGACTAATTTGGAACAAGCTTTGTAGAAATGGACCAATCAGGAGGGAGAGAAATAACCAATCAGGAGTGAGCTCCTTGCAAATGAAGTACAACAAATGGACCAATCCGGAGTTAGCTCAGGGAACCAATAGAATTTTAGGGGTAAGTTCCACTTTCCTAGAGGTAAGCCGTTTCAGAGGCAAAAAGTGAGGTAAAGCCGCTGGGCCAGGGAACCGGATGGTGCTGGTAGGAGAGTAGTGGCCCTGCTTGGGGTCCTGCTGGTCTTTTTTATGGGGGTTCCCACCACGGTAGGAGAAACCCAGTGTCCGTCTGTGGTGACCGGGCCGTCCGTACAGCCGCGTGTTTCTCAGCCAGAAAAGGAGCGAAGCACTGACTCAGGCCTACAACGCGGGTGAACCTGGAAAGCAAGACGCTCGGTGAGAGAAGCCTAGACACACGAGGCCACACGTGCTGTGATTCCATGTACACGAAACGTCCAGAACAGGCAAAAACTCAGACACATAGCATGTTAGCAGTTGCCTAGGGCTGGGGGACAGGCAACACAAAAACTCTCCTTGTTTTTAAAGTCTTATTTTTTATTGAAGTGTAGTTGATTTACAGTGTTAGTTTGGGTGTACAGCAAAGCGATTCAGTTATACATAGACATAGAAATATAATTTTTTTCCAGAGTCTCTTCCATTACAGCTCGTTACGAGAAACTGAGTGCAGCCCCCTGTGCTGTGCAGCAGGTCCTCGCTGCTTGTCCATTTTACATACAGTGGTGCCTGCCTCCTGCTCCCACACTCCTGATCCATCCCTCCCACCTTCCCCCAGAAGCCACAGTTTGTTTCCTCTGTCTGTGAGTCTGTTTCCGGTTTGTAAATAAAATCTGTAAACACGGGACTTCTTTTTGGGGCGACAGAGGTACTAAAATCGGTTGTGTGGTGGTCGCCCTTTGTGGGGTTATACCTAAAGCTGCTGAACTGTGCACTTTAAGTGAATGGATTGTAGGGCAGGTGAGCTGTCTCTCAATAAGGCTGTTTTTCAGGTTTACTTCCTTCAGAACAAGGAGTCACACAAGTCATGTGTGGCGTCTGCTTGTGTGACCGCAGGCCTTAGGTTTCTGCGAACCACGGGGCGTTCCAGGCACCCTGCACCTCAGGGGTTCTCGGCAGGGCACCAGGTGTCAGGCTTTGCAAATGTCAGGTGCGCAGAGACGGGCGTGCCCGGGGCTGGGCGGTATGGGCAGCCCGTCCACCGGCCCTTGGCTCTGGGACGCCCCCAGACACATCAGGACGGCATAGCTGCAGCCCCGCAGGACACGCAGGTTCAGAGAGTCTGGGGATCAAGGAGAGGCACCCTCGTACGTGGAGGGTACAGCGCTCTCTAAGGTCGGCGGGCTGCCGGCAACGTTCACCTCCACGCCGTTGGGAATCGGGCATGAGGTTCCCGTCTCCCTGGATCAGCAGAGCCCAAGGGATACAGGGAGACTCTCGGCTCCTCCTCTTCTGTCTTGTTGGCCTTCGGCTCACGACTTAAAAAAATTAATTGGGAGATTTTCATTTGTATTTTTATTTTCTGGTTCTATTAATTGATTGGAGTAAGATTTGTACTGTTTATCTCTTTTGAGTATTTTTGGCTTTTTTTAATGGCCCAAAAGATGCTCAGTTTGGGGGAGGCCCCCCCACGGGCCCCTGGGAAGGCGTCCGGGGGGCAGCATGGGCCTGCGCATCTCCCTCTCCCTGCCATCCCCGCCGGGTCCCCCGTGGCCTCCGGCTCCCACACGCACGCATCTAACCTGGGACGGGTCCTGAGGAATCAGACGAGCAGGGCTTGGATGCCAGCCTCCCGGGAGGAGCTGCAGGACCCCAGGGCCCCCGCCTCCAGGAAATCGCTCCGGCTGTGAATCAGTTAAGAGGGAATTAGACTTCCCTTCAAATCCCAAATCAGCAAGTCCAAGGTCAGTTAGGCTGATCCAGAGCCACCAGTCTTGAACTCTGAGACGATTTTTCCCGGAGATTTATTCAGCAGCTTTTAATTCACTGTCTATTCACCTAATTAAAGTGGACCTTTTAGATTCATGTTTTAAAGTCTTGATTAAGCTTTTCTCTCAACCAAGTGGGTCCTTGGCACCTGGCCCGGGCAGGGTGGTGGCGACCTCAGGACTGGAGGGGAGGGAGGGCGGGGGTCCTGGGCCCCTCCTGGCCCCTCCCTGAGACCCCTCCGCTGGGCTGGTGGGAAGCGGGAGGGGGCTGCTTCCCAGGACCCTGATGTAACCTGAGGGGCTGCATCCTCATGGGTCTCTGACCCCAAAGCCCCTGCCCAGTTCTCACCCTCTCACTGGTCCAGCAGAGGGAGCCTGTGCCCAGAAGGTCTGCTGTGAGTCCAGGCCACACCTGGGCTCAGTGAGGCTCCTCGCCAGGGACCCCGGGAGCCCCTCCTAGGCGCATCTCTCCCCCACTGGACTTAGCCCAGGGTGCTCAATCCGCACAGAGCGCCTCCGGGGGTCCATGAATCCCTGAATCTGGAGGCAAAACCGTAGCACTGGGAGGAAGCTCTGTTGCTTTTGGAGGGTCCGGGACTCCGAGGTCAGCCCACGACTCTGGCTGACAGCCCAGCATCCTAGTTAGTGTCTGGGATGCAGGTGGTGCCACACCCCAACCTCACTGGACCGTGGAGAGCCTGGACCAGATGGCCCAGGGGCCTGGTGCACAGTGGGGTCACGGGCTGCGGGCAGCTTGTCTGGGCTGCAAATCAAGCTGCCTTCCTGGGTCGGTCGCCACCTCTCAGAGGAGCAGCCTTGCCTGGAGCCAGCACAACTGGCTGCAGGGTCTGGTGGCCTCACTCCGGGCCTATCCTTGGACTGTGAGCTTTCTGGACATCACCTTAATGTCCCCTCACCAACTGGGGCTGCCCGCCTCCCTCCACAGGGGAGGAGGGCCAAGCTCAGAGGGGTCACTGCTGTCCAGGTGCCTGGTTGGTGAGGTCACACTTGGGATCCTGACCAGGCTTCTCTGACTTCAAAGTGTCAATGCCAGTGTCTGTCCAGTGTCCAAGGAATGTCCTCTGGAGGACGTGAGGGGGCTGGTGACACCAGGTCAGCTATCGTGGTGCAGCCCCTGAAATCCCCGAGAACGGGGCCGCGTCCCTAGAGTCCCCCGACCCCCTGCGCCTCAGCCCCGGGACCGGGGTGCGGGCCGGGCCGGCTGAGGGGTCGCCTGACGTGCTGCCACGTGGCACAGTGGCCTGTGCCGTGGGTGCTGGGGCCAGCCTTGTGGGGCCACCACAAGGCGGAGAGCGGCCAGCGCATCCTCCCCTACGGGGCTGAAGAAAACAAGGCAGCGGAGCACGTGCGCCGGGCCCTGGGGCCGAGCCCACCCAGGTGCGGGCGTGCTGGAAACGGCCCCAGCCCGTGACCCCGCTGTGCACCAGGCCTCTGGGCCATCTGGGCCAGGCTCTCCGGGTCCTGCAAGGCTGGGCTGTGGCACCTCCCTGGAGCGGAAATCGCAGACCCGAGCTCGTCCTGCGCACCACCTTCCTGGCTTCTGAGCAGCCCCTCCACGCCAGGCCCTGGTCGCCCTTCGGCAAAGTCTCGGTGGGCTTGGGGTGAGAGGGTTCCCGCAGGAGATGCAGAGTCCCAGGGCGGCCGGGGAATGAGAGCCAGACTCTCAGGCCTTTCCACCTGGCTCTGGGCCAGCTGGACATGAGGCCGAGGGTGGCTGGCGCAAGCATCTGCAGCTCTGGGGACTGTCCGACCCCTCCGGCTAGAGAGGGCTGCGCCCTGGGTAGGGACAGGAGGCAGGGAGCGTGCGGACTCGGGGGGGAAGGGGCTCCGAGCTCTGGAGAGGCGAGTGTGTGGGACCTGCCGTGTGACCTCAGTGACACGTGAGGCGTGGTGTGTTGGGGAGTCCAGCTCGAGGGGCCAGAGGCCTGGGCATGCGGATGGAAGGGGCCAGGCTCTGGGGACGGCCTGTGTTTAGGAGGTACAAGTCTGCGAGGTGGGCGAGCCCCTCGTTTCTGACTCACATTCTGAGTTGGGGTCCTCGGGAGGCCAGGTGAAACCAGGAGGACCATGTGCTAAACCCTGGGGGGCGAGATCGTCTGGCACGGGGCTCTGGGTCATGTCTCAGGTCTGTGTGTGTGCTGCATGTGTGCACACGTGCGTGCTCCTGTGTACGTGCTGGTTGGCGGCGTGCATGTGTCTGGGGGCACACCCACCCGCATGCACGCGCTCAGTGAGCCTCTCTGCCCTCAAGCGGCCTCAGGCTAGTGGACCTCCTGGGAGGGAGAGCAGACGGGCCCTCTGTCTGGCCTGCGGAGCCCAGACACGTGTCACTGAGGCCACACGGCAGGTCCCAAACAGTTCATCTTCACCAAAGGAAGAGCAAAATACTGTCTGATACTGTTTCTGACAGAGAAGGAGTCGGGAGTGACTGCCAGGCGCACATGCAGGTGCTGTTCCCTGTGGCCCCACAGACGGACTAGCCGCGGGCGGAGCTGGGCTGTGTCCCCTCGCCCGAGAGGGGCTGGGGTCGGCGGGGGCGGCTTTGTTTCGCTCTCCGCCCGGGGAGGTGCTGTCCACGGCGCCCACCTTGTTCTCCAGTGGCTGACGGGACAGGACAGGAGGTGCCCCCACCCGCAGGACACAGGGCCACCCCAGAGACAGTGACTTAAACACCCGTGACGTCACACCCACGCGCGGCCCCTCACGGTGCTGGGGGGAGGCCCCCAAGTCTGTCCCCGCTGCCAGGACCTGGGACAAAACTTTTCTTCCCCCAACGGCCTCTTGATGATGATGGAAAATGCAGTTTGAGGACAGGTGGAAAGCTCTCCTGGGACACCTATTTTAGGTAATAAAACAGCTCTTGGGTTTATTTCTTCCAAAGTAGGGTGGGGGTGGGGAAGACACTGGGCCCCCGGGCTGGGCCCCCGGGCTGGGACCCCGGGGTGGGTCCCCGGGCTGGGCTGTGGTTCCCACACATCCTTGTTTTTATGACATGGCTGCCTCCCTTGGTCTTTGGGGATCGGGCTCCAGAGCCTTGTCCGACCCCTGACCTGCACTCACCAGAGGCTCAGGGGACATGCACTCTGTCCTTGTCCCTGTCCTGGGTCAGGAGCCCCCTCTCTCCAGGCAGGAGTGGGGGGGACCTCATTTTGCATTTCAGTGGGTTTTTATTAACCCACCTGCACACACACAAAAACCCCCTCTCTGTGCAGCACGGGGCGTAATTTAAGCCCCAGCACAGAAGAGGGGACGGCTGTTATTGTTTCTGGCAGCATACAGATGTTCCCCCCCAACTCCTGTCTAGTCATGATGACATAAATAGGACGTGTCTCCTCCGCGTCTCCGAAAGCCTTTTGTTTGCTGGGACAGCAGCCTATTATGATGTCATGCGGTGGGACAGTAGTCAACGCCCCCCACCCCAAAGTCTCAACACAGACAGTGAGAGACACGGCCGCGGGCCTGGCGGGTGAGGAGGGGTCCGAGGGGGGGAAGGCAACTCAGTCCGGACTGGGCGCCCGGGTGGGGCCTCCCTTCCCCACGGCCCCGCCCTGCTGACCGTGCAGGCCCCACGGGGAGGGGAAACGGCCTCGGGCAGCTGGTGGCAGTGTCTGGGCTTGACTGCAGCTCTGTCTCCATTCATCCCTCTCCTGGGATTTGAGACCCGAGGCGGGGGCTTGGCCGTGGCCAGGCTGCTGCACCAGGTGTCCATGTCCTGGGGCCCTGAGGTGTGGTCAGGACAGCAGCAGGGACCTCAAGGACCATCAGGGCATTGGATAAGACTGAGTGGACTGAGTGTGTCCCAGTGACCCTCCACGGGGCAGTGTCAAGGGAAACTTTTGTTCCTCCCACGGATGCAGAAATGGTTTGATGAGATTAAATGTAGACTTGAGATACTTAAAAATCCTCACAGCAAACCTGGGAGAGAAAGGAATCTTCTGCTGACCAAGGGCAGCTGACGTGCCCTGGGCTGCATGAAGCTGTGGGGAGCCAGGCGGGGGCAGCTCTCAGCACCAGCGTCCAACGGACTGAGGACCCACCGGCATGGGGACAGAAAAGGACGGAAAGCGCTGGATGGTCCGGGAGAAACGAGCCGCCACAGGCAGGTGGCGGACAGACAG
This sequence comes from Camelus ferus, assembly GCF_009834535.1. NCBI lineage: Eukaryota > Metazoa > Chordata > Mammalia > Artiodactyla > Camelidae > Camelus > Camelus ferus. Next base: position 14,701,789 of record NC_045714.1, on the reverse strand, counting down.
TGTTTGCAGAGACCCGCCAGGACCTGTGGCTGTTACTAGCACTAACAAGAGAATGCACAAGAGTTCTGGATTCGAGGCAGTATACAGAAATCAAGCACATTTGTATACACTGACAGCAAACAGGAAGAAACGAGCGCACAGAACACGGTTTCCCCGAACATCAAAACATAAACTACACCGGAATAAATACGACAGCTGAATCTAGTTCACTCGTGGAAAACGCTAACCCATCTCAGGGGAGGAATTAAAGAGGACTGAGCTGTGCGGGCAGATACGGGGGTTGGAAGGAGCAATATCAGAAAGGTGGCAGTTCTCCCCAGATTTACCTGTAGATTCAAATCAGTGCCAGTAAGAATCCCACGGGGCAGGGGTGTGTGTGTGTGTCTATGCAGTAAGAGGGAGAGAGAGGCACTGGTTTTACAAGCTGATTCTAAATTGTGTAGAAAAGACAAGAAAGCCCAGAAAAGCCCAGACTTGGAGGAGGTGGGAAGGGCTCGCTCTAGTGGGGGTCAGGTGGGAGGAACCGGTGCCCGGATGGACAGGGGGCCCTTTGGAGAAGGACACTGTGCAGAGAAGGTGGCCCCCCGACACTCGAGTGTGACCCGGATGGGGCGGATTGTGGAGGAAGGTTAGATTCTTTGAAACTGGCATCCACGTGGGGACGAAGTTACCTATCTGTACACAAATGGCTCTAGGTGGGCGATAAACCCATGTGAAGAGTGAAATCATAAAACGTCTAGAGATGCTGCAGAAAACCGTCTTAATGACCTCAGGGCAGGGGAACGAGAACTCTGAAACAAGGTCCCGAAAGCGTTACCCACACAAAGTCATTTACACCAAGACAGACAACTTTGTGCATCAGGAGGCACCGCAGAGCGAAGACAGCGTGACCCAAAGCAGCCAGTTGTGTTCGCTGAGAGGCCGCGTGCCTCCTTCTGCTGATGCCTTATGCCTGGTCTTGCCCTTGGCTGGCCCAGGCCCACATGTTTTCATCCCAAAAGACCACTTGCTTATAAAGTTGGCTCCGGGTCTGACCAAGCACTCAAACCTGGAACAGAGAGAACTTCAGGTCGGCAAGGAGACAGGTCCTGGAGGAACAGGAGAAACACTTGAACAGGTGCCTGACCCAGCAGAGGACCAGACGCCCACAAACCGGCAAGAGGTCCACTCCGTGTGGGCACAAGGGGCTGTCACCGCCCCCAAGAGCCCCAGCCTGGGGGGAGCGGGCAGCGGGCTGTGGGGACCGTGGGTCCGGCCGAGAGCCCTGCCCTCACGGAGTCCACCCCCCAGGCTGTCAGCGCGGCGAGTGGCGACGTCACAGAACGACATATGGAAAGCGATTCTGTTCACAGACTCGAGGTCCACGCTTTTGAACAAGAAGCCCAGACTGCACCGAGGAGGGTGGGGGACCCATGGGGACGGGGCAAGGCCACGGGGCCTGGGTCTCGGCTCTCCTGCAGACACCGCCCGGCGTCCGCCCCTAGTCCGGGGCCCTTGGGAGGGCAGCGAGGACTGGATGCCGGCAAAGCGGTTGAGCATAGGCGCCTCCGGACACCGCCACTTCGGGGACCCTTCCATCGTCTCACCCAGCCTGGTGGTCCTGGCGGCTCGGCACGCAGCGCCCCGCGGCCCCCACGCACAGCAGCTGCTCCCCTTTCCTCTCCCGTGGCCTCGATGTGTGGGTTTGTGTCTCCTGCCTTCACGTCGCCAGTGCGGGTCGGCCTCCCGCGCCCCCGCCCCTCCCCCACGGAGCTGTGCGGGCCTCTCCTTCCGGGAGGGCCCCTGGGTCCCCCAGGACTTGTTGCTGATGATGCCGCGTGGTGAGAAGCACCCAGGCCCCGAGCAGGGTCCTGCCTGCCCTCCCCACCCCTCCCGGCCCCGGCATTTGGTGCATTTGGTTGTGTGGGAGCGGCCGGGGCCCCCCAGCAGTTCTGCGGGCAGGTATAGGGGGCTCTGGCTCTGAACTGGGAGATGAGGATGTGAGAGCATGGAGGTGGTTCATGAGTATGGAGATGAGGGCTTGTGAAGATGGAGATGAAGGTTGTAAATACGGAGATGAGGGTGTGCACATCTGAACGCCCCACACACATGCCGGGGTCACTGGCACATGTGGTCATCCATCCCTTCCCCCTCTGTGGGGGAGGAAACACCATTTTTCACATCTTAGAAATGAGGCTGGGCCTGTCTGGGTGGTGGAGGTGGGGGTGGTGCTAACTGCTGGCTTTCCAGGCCATGTCCCCCGAATGTCCACCTCTTCTCTCAGCAATTGGTACACACTGACCTCTGAGACCAAGATGCCCTCCCTCAAAGGGCTTCCTTCTGGGGGCTCCTGGCCTGAGGGGAGACCTGGGGCCTTCACACTGTTTGACTTGCAGGACTGTGAGGTGTGGAACAGGGTCATCTCTCCTCCTGGGAGCTCAGATTCACCCTGTCCTGTCCTGCTGAGGACCATCCTCAAAGCAGGGCCAGCGAGGGGGCAGGTGGCGCCCCTGAGAGTGCACTGTACTGGAGCAAAGGGTGTGCGGCCAGCAGTGGGTGTCGCTGGGCAGAGTCTGAGCCTACTGGGAGCGCTCCAAAACCAAGGGGACGCACCTGGGCAAGGACAGGGCCCAGGGAAGAGGACCAAGGGGACCCCTGTTCCGGAGGTGGGCTCACCTTGGGTGGAACTCCTGTCCTTCCTGTCCTCGAGGATGGGGAGGAACAGTGGCCAGGAGGGGCCAGCTGGGGCTGCTGACAGAGGGGCATTTGGCTGGTGGGGATAAGAAAATGTCAGATCCATCCAGCTCTCTGTCCACAGCGTGAGCATCCAGGCCACGTCCACCCACCATATGCTTATCGCCCTGCTCCTGAGACAGTGTCCGTGCCTGGCTGTGGACATGAACGGTCATCACTGAGGCCCAAGTGTCCCCATGAGATTTGCCTTCCTTCTGGCCGAGAGAGATTTACACCCCCGGGAGAGGTTGGCCCGCCTGCCCGACTCCCCACGAGCAGGTCCGCGGTTCATCCTGTACAGAGCACGTGGGTGGAGCTCCGTGCGCCCAGTCACAGTGTCCGTGACAGGACCTTGGGCTGGGGACAGCCACCACCGCAAGTAAGTGTGGGATTAGGAGGGAGCGGGCGCCGTCAGAACAAGTGTCCTGTTTTCGCCTCTGTGTTTCTGGGCGAAGGTGATGCTGCCGCTGGTGAATGAGGACACCGGCTCAGATTAGGGCAGCCGGTAAAATCCGGGACGCCTGGTCAAGTGGGAATCTCAGAGCAACAACAGAGGGCAGGGGTGTGAGGACGTCCCATGCAGTATTTGGGTACGTTGTACCAGGAATTAGTTGTTTTTCTAAAATTTAAATTGAACTGTGGCAGGGCAGCCAGTCTGGAGGAGGCAGCAGGGGCCAGAGAAGGGGGCGCCGGCCAAGCAGGGCAGCACCTGCGGTGGTGAACAGCGCCCTCCATGCGCTCACGTCCACCCAGAGCCTCAGATGGGACCTTATTTGGAAACAGGATCTTTGCAGATGTGATGAGAGCTTCCTGATGAGCCCATCCCCTTTTAGGCAGGGCCCTAAATCTGGTCTTTATAAGGAAACGAGGGGACAGAGGGAAACACAGAGGAGAAGCCTGGGAAGACGCAGGCAGGGACAGGAGGCAGGAGGCCACACCCCAGCGATGTCTGGAAACCCGGGAAGCTGGGAGAGGCAGGAAGGACCCTCCGCTGGAGCCCCCGGAGGCCCTGCCCACACCCTAGTTTTGGACTCTGGCCTCCAGATCAGAATGCAGCTGCCTGGGGTGGTGTTTCTCTACAGCAGCCCCAGGAAATGGACACAGCTCCTGGGTCCAGCTTCCTCTGAGGCCATGAAGGAGAAGCCATAGGGACGGACTTCAAAGTTGGGTTTAACCGGGGCCCTGGGGCCCTGGTGGGCAGCCAAGCCCGGCACAGAGCAGAGGACACCGTACTCACGGAGCATCCATCTCCGCCCCCTTCTGACACCTGAAAACCGAGATTCTAGAAGCAGAAGACACGTCCTGATTATTTTTGGAAAAGATGGAGATTCTAGCTGCAGACCTGCCAGAAAGGACCCCCATTTGGATGGAGGGCTGTGGTCAGGGAGCTCGGAGGTCAAGGAGGGAAGGCCCAGCTATAGCAGGTCCCCCCCCACGACCTGACCTGGCGCAGAGGTGGTGTGTATGTGTGTGCACGTGCGTGCATATGCACGTGTGCATGTAGCCCAAGGGAGGGGGGACTCTGGTGGTGGAGGCAGACACAGGCCCACCCAGAGGCCCACCCAGATGCCCAGCCAGCCTTGACCAGCATGACATCCCCCCATTCTGACCCTCCTGGCTGAGGGCACCTGAGCTGGGTGGCTTCCCAGCCGGGCCTCAGCCCCCTTGTCTTGGGCCCGGCCCCACCCGGGACCGTCAGACTCTCCTCCCAGCCCTGGCCAGGGTCTGGGTGGGCATAGCAGCCCCTCCCTAGAAGGCCGCCCACCCAGCCGTGCTCCCTGCATGCGCTATGGCCATCCCTTCTTTGTCCCGGGCCCAGGTCCTCATGTCTTGACCGGATGCCCTGCTGAGGCACCTCTGCAGACGTGACGTCCTCACGGGCACCACATGGAGGGGCAGAGACCACGTCCACTCGGCCGGAAGGTGGGCCCTGTAGGGCATCTCGGCTGCCCTGGGGCATTGGGTGGTCAGGTCGGGACTGTGCAAGGCTCCAGCTCTTCATTAGCCTCAGGGATCTGTTCCTCCCATGCATCTAGGAGCCACAGGGAAGTTGGTGGGCTGGAGAGTCCCCTGCTCTGTGAAGACCCCGATGGGACCCCGGAGCTGGCCCCTCCGCCTCAGAGCCTCCTCACCTCGGGGACTCCTGTGTCAGAGGACGGTGTTCGCAGGAGGCCACGCGGAAGTGCAGGGCCACATGGAGGCCGGGAAAGGCAGCCTGGCCTCATTAGTTCCGGGGCCAAGTCTGCCAGGGAGAAGCTGTCAAAGAGATTGCTTCTTTTAATTACTCTGCTAATTGATATAAAACAAAAGGGATGCAGGTTCGCTGCAATTAGCAAATTAATCCTCAGCAATTACAGACGATCATGGAGCGGCTTTGCGGGCGTGTGTTGGGTCTGTAGCGTGTTGACGCTGTTTTTAGAGGGAGCCATTTATGGAGAAGGTGGAGGGGGACTTATAGGCAGAGATGGGAGCCAGCTGGTGAAGGAAGACGCCGCCCCGACCCCTCTGCTGCAGGAAGGGCCTCCTGGGTGTTTCCAGACACATCATCGGCCTGGGGTCAGGTGAGGGGGGGATGCACGCGCTGCCCCTGTGGCTTGACTGACTGCTTGTGGCTGTCTGGGATGACCCCCAAACTCTGGGCACTGGACTGGGAGATGCAAGGCCTGTACATGTGCACCGGGAGGTGGAAGGGCGGGGGCACCTGGACGGGTGGTCTCCCTGGTTCTGGCCCTGCCGGCATCCACCGCACAGCTCCTCTCGAAGGACTGGGGGCCTCAGTGGCACAGAGGAGCTGCCAGGAGCCAAGAGAGGCAGGGAACACAGGCTCCCTCAGGACCCCCAGAGGGAACTGACCCTATGGACACTTTGACTTTGGACATGTGGCCTCCAGGATTGTGAGAGAATATGTTTGTGTTGTTTTAAGCCCCCAGTTTGTGGCCACAGGAAACTCACAGGTGCTCAGGTGAGCGGGTGCAGGGCCAGCCCCTGCCCTGCTCCCTGTCTGTGTGCAGGCTGCATGGTCCCTCGGGGAGGTCAGGTACTGGGGAATGTCCCATGTTCTCTAAGAACACGGGGGCCCCTTGGCTAGGATGCCATTTCTCCACTTGAGAATTACCGCTATCATGAGCCATTCATAAAAGGCTGGGAACGCCGCCCACAAGCCACAGGCAAACACGTCTCGAGTTGTCCAGTCTGCTCACCCAGCTCTTTGCTCCATCCTGTGTGAGGGGAACCGGGAAAAACAAGCCATTTCCTTCTAGGGACGCCTGCACTCAGCGACGACGAGGAGCTGACTCCATGGAGAGCCGGCAACTTACAGGTTTGTTTACTCTCTTTTCACATTTAAATTGAATTCTATTGGCATCTGCACAATCGAGGTTCCAGGAAGGAAATCAGGAAGTCGCGCTCTTTTCATTCAATCAATAATTATGTATCAGGTCCTACCATGTGCCAGCACCACACCTGTTTGGAGGGACAGGAGTCAGTCAACAGGCAGCATCTTGGCTGTAGAAACAGGCAGAAGCAGAGGTTTCCGACCAAGGAGTAGAGAAGATGCTGGAAGGTAAACCAATAACACAGAGCAGGTCACATCCGAGGACCCTCAGCGAGGCCTCAGCTGGGACGTGATGCCCCTCCTTCCAGGCTGGTGGGAGCTGAGACCAGGGGTACGATGAAATCACACAGCAAAGGAGCAGGTGGTGAGCCAGTGCCTGAACCCCATCCTGTTCTGAGCCAGGGGAGGCTTTGAGGAGTAAAGCAGACGCTTTGGCCCCAGAAAGGGTACGTCCATCATGGCTTTGTGCAATCATCCGTAATCCTGAGGCCCCAAGAAAACAGAGCAAACCTGGCCCCGGGGCGGCGATGGTGGGCGCTGTCCGAGGTACTGAATGGTGCCACTCGGAAGCCCCACACTCCACCCACCAGACCCTTGGCCATCTCTGACCTTGGTCTCTTGGGGACTTAACCCTGCAGTTACTCAGCTCTCTGGCTATGACCTGCACAGCCATCCTCACAGGTGTGCTCATGTGGACAGTAGATTTCATTGCAAAGAACTCCAAAATTTTTTGCAAATTATTTTTTCCCATGGGAATATGTGTGCAGCGGCATTTCATTGCACTTAATGAAATGGGAGGCAAGTCACTAAAAGGCTGAAGGTCAGGGTGCTATTGTGCTCTGCTCCTGGCTCTGGGCTACTTGGGGGATTCAAGCAGGAAAAACCCAGGTTTGGCTCCCACCCTCGTGGAGCCCACAGTCCAGTGGGACAGACAGATTATTGTGTGAATGGACGTGTGACTACACCTGTTGTAAGAGCCACGAAGAGGATATGTGCTGAATGATGAGGGCAGGGTGGACGGCTGGTCTGGAGTGGGTGCCGAGAAGTTTCCCTGAGCAGGAGGCACTGAGCCGGGGGTGGCAGATGCGACCTTCCTGCAAGAGAGCACTCGGTTTTAGCACCCTTTTTCTAGCACTGACTTAAGATGTTAGGAGAGAAGAGGGCGGGTGGGGACATAGGGAGAATGGGACCCCTGTGTCCTCCTACCTCTTCCGTGGCTTTCAGCCTGACTGGGCCCCAGCCAGCTGCCCTTGAGCTCTGCGTCTAAGCCTCCAGCACCTCCATGGAGACCAGGACTTGGCCTGGGGTGGGGGTCGAGGTCTTACCTTGTCCTGGAGAGGGTGCCTTGGGCACACGTGTTCCCAAGCAGGGGGTCACTTCACGACTGACTGCCCCTTCCTGCGTTGAGGTCTGCTTCACCCTCAACTCCCCTTGGCTCACAGGTCAGGGGACAATATTAGCAACCTTTTATGGTAACTTGTCCTTATGCCTAGAAAGAGCTTTCACCCTCAAACTGATCTTCCCATCTGTTATCTCATTTGACTTTTCATCATCTTCTTGAGACGTAGGCTGGGTAAGAACCACCACCCCCATTTCACAGATGAGGAAACTGAGACCTGGGGACGTCCGAGTGTCTTTGAGCAGGTTTGGGACCAGACCAGTTTTGTCTATCCCTAAGCCATCTAACCACACAGCTGCCTCCTCTGTGCATCTGCATGTGTGTGTGCATTTATATACATACCTTGCGTGTGCATGCGTGTGGTGTGTGTCTGTGTGTGTGAGCACTGTGCCTGTGTACCTGTGTAGGGGAGGAGGCTTTGTCCACCTAGCATTATGGCTGAACGCTCCACTCTCAGCTGTTGGGGATATCTGCTTGGGGAGTCTTGCTTGGAGAATTCATGATAATGTAAAAACCATAACCGATCATTTGCTCCTCAACCCAGGCTCTGTCAGTGGCCACCAACCCCACACCTTCTGGGAGCTCAGCTCACATTTACTGAAGGACAAATGAGGCCCCATTTGCTCTCTTAGTGGCTGCTTTGATATACATAAAAGTGCTCTGAAAACTACAAATGCTGTGAAATGTCACAACTGGTTTAAATCTAAGTGGAGCAGGCGCAGTTGGCTCCACCCGCCTCCCCTGGCCGCCCCCACATGCACTCCAGCTGATGCACACCTGCCTTCCCTGTGTCTCTCTGCTTGAGGCCCCTCTCCAGAGCCAGGGAGGGCCAGGAGCAGCCTCACGGCAGCCAACAGGAGGAGTCGGGGTGTGAGCAATGCGGCTCTCCCACCCTCGGGGGATACCTCTGAGGAGAGTGTTCTGTGCTGGCTCCCCGATTGCCGCTGCACCCCTCCCTGTGTCCCCACACCCTGACTGGATTTCCTAAGATCGCCCTCCACACAAATGTGTGTGTGCACGTGTGTCTCTGTGTGCATGTGTGTCTGTGTGTCTGTGCATATGCACATTTACATCTGTTTCTGGGGGACCCGAACCATCAGGCAGGTCCCAGGCATCAAGTCTGAGGGGCAACATGCCTCGCTTCCTGCCAGGAGCAGCTACAAGTGCCCGGAGCCCCAGCCCCATTTCATTCCCCCGAAGATGCTCTTGTGACGACGGCTTCTGGCTGCAAGTGAGCGGGGAGGCTTCGTGCTGCCTGCTGAATTTTCTTCCTGTTCTGACTCCTAAAGGCACACTCCATGCCTCATTAGTTTGACTTTTGTTCAGAAGCAATTTCATGTTCCAAAGTGTCATTATTCCAGTGTGAAAGTCCTGGCCACCCTAAACAAAAATATCTCAAAGGTGATCATGACACCTTGCTTTAACTGCAACAAAAAGAAAGAAAAATTCTACTAGAAAGAGATGTGGAAACTCACCTCAAACCTGCCAGCTTGTTAATGACATGGACACTCCTAAATCCACATCTATCAATCGTTTTTTTAAAAAGACTATTTTTTAGAGCAGCTTTAAGTTCACAGGTAATTACTTATTAAAGGATATTTGAAACAAGGGTGATGAGCATGCTGAGGTCAGGGGCATTTTGGGGAAAACAGGACAAAAAAAAGATGGGCACGGCCTGTTTGCACGCAGAGGGGAGCAGAGACTTGGGACAATTACTCTGAGAGTTTGTGAGACCCCCACCCCTGTCCAATCCCCGTTTCTGATGGAAACCTGTACGTTCCCAGCCGGTCTGAGGTCTGCACGGAGTGGTCTGGCAGGGGCATCTCAAGCCCTGATGCTCTGCCTGATTCTGGCCTCCCTGGAACTACCAGGACTTGGAGGGCACCTGGCCTGGGGGCTCTCAGCTCCATCTTGAGCCTGGCTCACCTGGGGAAGGGCCACCTCAGAGAGGCCAGGCCTCCTCCTGACCAGCAAAGCCCCAAGGGGAAGAGCAGAGCAGGAGGTGCTGGGGTCGGAGCAGGGGGGTTGAATTCTGGGACAGCAGCCTCAGTCCCGCCGCCTGGGGAATGGGTCTCCAGGCCACCTCCTGGGTGCTCAGGACCTGCTGAGCCCGAGCGGAGTGCCCCCGGCAGGGTTAGTCATCTCTAGATGTGGAACAGCTGTTACTCAGGGCCACAAAAGCCCACCAGCCCTCCTGCAGCCCCAGCTCACCGGTTCTCTGGCTCACCCCCTGCTGTCTCACCTTTGCATATTCTCTGCTCTGGGGACCCCTTCCTCGTCTGTCCTCTCCTTTGCGGAGTTCCACCTGGCCTCCAGGCTGCCCTGGGCCTGGCTTGCTGTCCCCATGTCCACCCTCATCCCAGTCCCCTCCTTACTCTGCACCTCCATCCCCCAAACCTGCCTGGACCCCCCACCAGCAAGGCCGTTGCTGCTGCAGCGCAGAGCAGGACAGAGCTTCACGGGAGAGGAGGGAGCGGGTGTCCCCAGTAGGGGCAGAGACAGGAGCCGTCGAGGTGCCGAGGTGGAGGCACCCGAGGCATCCCCCGACTTCCGCTGTGTGCAGGCCTGGCTCCGCTTGGTCAGGGCGATCAGGGCTGGGTTCCCTCCATGCATGTTGGCAGAGGGCCAGGAACAGAACAAGAGATCAAGAGACCGAGGACAGGCCTTGGGGGTCCCAAACTCCAACCTGGTTCCCCAAGAGCGTCTTGAGTCCAAAGCAGTTCCTCCCAGGATCTTGGGCCCCACGGGTTGAAAACCTGGGCTGCAGCATCGCTCTTCAGCTCACTGCTCTGAAGTCGATAAAGCACTTCCATGTCTGAGGCTTCTGTGGTCTCTCTTCAGCTGTGACTGTGAGTCTGTTCTTATATATGGTGAAGGGCAGAGGGCCTCTGCAGGCCTGTCCTGGGGAGAGGCTGCTGCCTGAGACCCTGGCCCAACAAGGCCCTGCCCGGGAGCGACGTCCCAGTCAGGCCGCGAGTTTATAGCAAAGACATGAGTCCAGGAGTCACCAGCTGGCGGGAGCACGTTCCCCGAGCTCCTGGCCTGGGGGCTGCAGGGGGCCTTTGGAGGACTTCGGCCTGGGCTGCCATGGTGGCCCGGACTGCCCTTAGCACAGAAATGTCCGAACCCGCCTCCCCTACCTGGGGTCTGCAGCCAGTCCCAAGCCCTCAAAAATGCTTCAGAAATGCTGGAGCCACAGCAGCATCTCAGTACGGTGCATCTCTGCAGGACGCGTCGATGCATCCTCTGTGGGGACATACCTACAGAGCACGCATTGGCCCCTTCAGTTCCCGGGGTCGCCTTTTTAGAGGGAAATCTCAGTAATCTAGTTCCCACTAATCTGAAATCTGTGGTAATCTGGCAGCAGCAGAGGGAAGGTTTGCCCATGCACCCTCTCTCGGAGAGGGAAACAAGATGGAAGGGGACCCGAAACCCACTAAGAAAACCTGCTTAGGTACTTTGGGAGGTCCCAGTTATGTGTATCATGGCCCGTGTATTGTATAGACCTGAAACTAACAAGCATTATTTAAAAATCTAAACTGTAATGTTCATCGTCATCTCCACCCTACAAGGAGCACCCTCAGGCTGTCCTTGACACTCGGTCATAGATCTCTGTGAACGCTGGGTGCCGGCAAACCTTGCCTCTCAGCATCCTCCTGGTCGCTCGTCAGGAGAGAGGAGGGTGCGGCTCAGTGGCAGAGCTCGCGCTAAGCGTGCAGCGACCCATCCTGCAGAGATGTGCTGTACCAAGATGTGGCCGTGGACCCAGCATCTTTGAAGGACTGGTGACCCAGTCACTGGTCCACCATCCACAGCCGCTGTGTTGTCTAAGGCCAAGGGTGTCTGCCCAGGCGAGCTGGCCGAGTATGTGGCCTGGGCCGCTGCTCTCCGCGGGCCCCTGCCCCGGGCCCCGGGGCTGGGAATCTCTATTGTGGAGGGTTTGGGGTCTCAGCAAGCAGCAAGGTGCTCAGAGCCCTGGAATCCGGAGCAGGAGCGGGGACAGAGCCATCTCTGCCCTCCTCTGCACCAGGCCCCCAGCCCTGCCCACCAAACCCCCTCCTCCACCTCCTCCCGTTATCTTTCTACTTGCTAGGAACTGGCTCCCCAACTCCCTGCCCTGCAGCACACAGCTTCATTACATGGTCTGTGGGTTGGGGGCCGCCAAGAAGCTGGGGCTGGTGTGGGCCAAGGCGCCCCTCCCTGCCCTCATCTTGTTCTGCCGGTGTCCCTGGCCTGCTTAACCTTGTCAGGAGTGGCGGCTCTGATTGGCCACCGTCCTGAGCTTGGAAAACCGTTGATCACAGTGAATTCATCAGGCATTCCACAGGGGGCTGGGTGCCCAATTCGACATCAATTACATTGAAATTAAGTGGCAGTGCCCATGGCATGGGAATAGAGCTCTGGGGCCACGCCTGCCTCCCAGAGCTAACGTCCAGAAGCCAACCGCAGGCCTGGCTCCCAGGCATGCGAGACCCGACACAGGCCTGGGGGCCAGGGTCATCCCAGCGTCCGCCTCCAAGTGGGCAGCAGCCTGGGCTGTGCACAGCACACCTGGTTTGTGTGGGCCCCAGGCCCTGAGGCTCCCAGTCCCCGACCACCTCTCGGCATTCCTGCCACGTCACCTGGGAGCCAGCTAGAAATGCAGAACTGGAACTTCTGCATTGGAATCTGCACTTCAACGCGGGCTCCAGGGGACTTTGGGGTACATTGAGCCAGAGAAGCCCAGCTCTGGGGTCCCTGGCTCATAGCTAGAATCTGGACCCGTCTGGGCTCTGCTCGCAGCCGCCCTAGACTTGCCCTGGCCACAGTGCCAGGGGGTGGCCACGTGTCCCAGTCATGTCCCTTCTGGCCGATGGTCACTGTGCCATTGAAGAACACGTAGCAGGGACAGTGACCAGGATGAATGCCTGCTTCCGTCCGGACAGTTTGTGCAGCTCTGCGGGTCTCCGAGGCCCAGGGTCCTCCTTGAGCACGGGCCTGCCTGGTTCCCGGGCCAGGCCTCTGTGACCTTCTCGAGCTGGACAGAGGGGGAGTGGCGGCGGGGCGGGAGGGACCCAGTCACGACAGCGCGTGTGGCGCTTCTGGGTAATCCTGCAGGTAGAGCCGCAGCAGAGCAGCCACACGGAAGATGGGATTTGCATAACTTGAAATTTGAGGAAAGTCTCTAAATACTTTAATTTTGTTAGAAACTGTTTCCACTGCCGACACATGTCTATCCCTATCATTTCGGTTGATGAATTGCTGTAATTTCTCCTCTGTTTCATGTTCCTTCGAACGTTAATTGTCAGCTGCTGGGAAGACACCGGAGAAAGGACAGAGAGGATAGCAGCCCCGGGCGGCGCGTGCGTGTCCTCGTGGGTGACTGTGGCTCCCGGATGCGGTGGAGGCGGGGCTCCCACAGAGATGCATGGTCGGAGCCCCAGACTGAGGGGGGCCGAGTGGTCTGAGGGACAGCGGCTGTCAGCAGGACACACGTGTGTGTTCACGAGCACGCACATGCGCACTCTAGTTCACATACATGCACACTCACACACTCACACTGGGGCGTGTACACCTGAGACTGTGCCAAAGAAATTGTCAAACGTCCAGCCTGAGATGCCTTGGTTGGCCAGTCTGGGGACAGTGCTTGGAGGGGCATCCATGGAAACAGTGGGCCAGGGGTTACAACTCTGCCTTCCACCCACACGGCCCACGGGAGCCATGCCCCACCTTCGGCTTATTCAGCAGGTGTGGCGCCCTGGTATCCTGGCCCCTCCCCCAACGGCCAAGCTTGCCCTGCCCACCCGAGGTCCTGCCTCTCAGATCTACAGGCCTGAGCTCCCCTTGTGACTCCCAGGATGGCCCCGAGGAAGCCACAACCTGGTGCTCAGGGCATAGCTACTCCCAGGGCAGGACCAGTAGTCCCTGTCCTCAGGCCAGCCTTTCCAGGAAGCCCCCAATAAGGCATCCTCCCCAAAACCCTCCCGAGGGTCCTGCTAGCCTCGCTCTCACTCACAGCAGCTAGAAGACAGACAAGTATCTGTCTGGACACTCCAGGTGCAGGTGGTACCTCCACCTTCAAGGTCAATCCCACACCACACCTCCATCTGCAAGGTCAGCCCCACATCTCCATCTGCCTCGGCCACAGCTGACTGGCCAGGAGGGGACACCTCACCCGAGCAGAGCCAGCAAGAGTCTCTGTCCTTGACTCTGGCCAGCAGGACAACCCTGCATGCTTGTACCTGCGACCTGACACTGTGGGGTTCCTGTGGGCAGTTCCCACCACAGGCAGGTGAGGAAGCGGGTGTGACCTCGGGGGTCTGAGCATCACAGAGGGCCGAGGAGACCCTTGGGGCCCCAAAGACATCCCCTTACTCTTTAATTAGCCCCCTGTGCTCCATCAAACAATTTTTCCAGGTTTTTGATGACTTGAAAATGCCTGATGTTTGCCAAGGAGAAAAAAAGCATTAGAGAAAGTTGTAGGGGGGCCAAAAGAGTAAAAAGTGCACACGCTCTCCCCAACAGGATGGGGCTTTATTGGGGCTCTCAGACTGTGGACTTTTTCCAGCTTTTTTTGTTGGAGTAAGGAACTGGCTAAGCTGATCTGTAATCCAGGACCTTTCAGCTCAGAAATTCTGCAGGACTGGTCCCAAGCCCCTGTCCTCCACCCAGATGCGTCTGGGAGTCCCCCATCCCTGCAGACACCTCGCCCGGTTAATGTCTGGCGCCTCCTCAGCCCCGGCAGCTCCATCCTCCATCCACACCCCAAACCCGCCTCCCCACTCCGCCGACACAAAGCCCACCCTTACCCGGGGGTCACATGGCACCACCAAATTATTCTATTAATTTATTATTCATGATGAAAAATTATTCTAATAACACTTTCCATGCTATTAATATTCCAAAGATGAGCCGTTTAAAGCCTTCCTTCAGCCCCACTCTTGGTGAGAGCGATCTATTTTTAACAAAGTGTATTGAAATTAAAATCTAATCATGAGCTATATGCTGCATTTAACAAATACGCTTTCAGAGTCTGAGTGCCACGGCCCCCCTGGGGGAGGCAGGTGGGGGCCTCCTCTGCTGGTGGGTGTGGGAGGAGCCCCCGCCCTGTCCATGGAGAGTCTCTAAGGCCAAGGGACCCTACTCTTCACTGGGGGGCCGTGGGGGGCTGGGCCGGGTCCAGTGACCCTCAGAGTTTGGCTCTGGGAGAGGGTGTGCGTGGACCCCTGAGGGTGGTCCCTGGGTCAGGAGAGGAGGGGAGCTGCTCCCTGGCTGAGACACTGTGGACAGCCCCCACCCCTGCCAGCCCTCTCTGACCCCTCCCTCCTTCCTCTGATGCCCTCCCTATGTGGGGGTCCTTGGCCTCACCCCAACACCCACTGCAGCCAAAGTCCAGCTTTAGCAACTCCCCCATCCATCCAGGCTGGTCACAGAAAGATGAGACAGGATCCCAGTCTCTCAGGAGGGAACAAATGGCAGTCCCAAGCCTGAGGAAGCCGCCTTGAATGGGTCGCTCAGAGAAGGGAGCCAACCCAGCCCACCCAGTAAAGGGCCAGGTGTGTCCGTGGGGAGGGGGAGGGGCCTCCGTGGGGGAGGGGGAGGGGCCAGAAGCGGGCATCCCTCCCCCAGCTCTGCCCTGCTCCTCCCTGGAGGGGGTACCGGGAGGGGTGGCTCTCCCGCCCCTCATCTCCTCCAGCCCCCAGCCCTCGCATCCCGGAGGCCCCCCACCCTGCACCGCACCAGCACCGGCGATGTCCCTGCCCAGGCTCACCTGGCTGACTAGAGGTCTGCGCCCCTCCAAGCGGCTCAGTCGCCCCAGGTGGGCCAGATTGGACCCTCTGCACGTGTGTTTCCAGAGCTCCCTCCCGCTCTGTCACCTGCCCAGGGCTGCCTCTCCCAGCCTTTTCCTCCCCCTGCTAAACTGCCGCTCGCACGTGTCCCCGGCAGAAAGGAAGCAGTTAGTCTAATTAAGAACAATATTGACCTTTTCTCCCTGCCCTTTTCATTGTGACTGAATTACAGGGTGTGACTCTGAAACATGCCTTTTAGTTGCTGCGGTGCTGAGTGACCCCAAGTTGGCAGCCCACCTCTCCCTGCTCCGAGTTTAATTGGTGAGCAGCCTGGTTGCTGAGGACACAGGAGAGAGCTGGGGGCCCTGAGTCAGGGTCGTCGCTGCACCTGCCTGGGGTCTCTTGGGGGCCCAGTTGCGGAGGGGCACCAGGCAAACGGCGAGAGGCCGGCTCCTTGTCCCGTTCCTGCCTTTCTGCGCCGTCTCCTCGGCCGGCGGTGGCTCTGCCGAAACCCCATGGAATTAGGAAGAGAACAACTTTCCTGGAAAACTGGTCATGTCAAGCCGAGTCCATGGGTCCGAGGTCTGGGGACATCTCAGGTAAACGGTGTTGCTCGTGGGGCCTGGCTGTGCGTGGGAGGTGGGGACCGGGCGCAGCGGGAGGTACCCCGTGGGCGCAGCCGAGCCTCCCTCCAGTGTACAGTTACGTGGTGACGACTCCGTGTCTGTGCCACAGCTTCACATCCTGTGGATCATCTGATGATTGCTCCCGGCCTTGCGTGTGAACCGCTGTATAATTACCCTGCATAATTGTTCACTCTCATAGTAACACTTAATTTGCAAAGCAAAAATAACCATGTGATTACCCTGCAGTTACACGACAGTTACTAGTCAATTACCTGCACAGAGCGTGCTGGTGTTTACAGGCCGGCTAGTGCCCGGGTCCCCGTCCCTGACGAGCTGCTCCCCGGGTGCCCTGCTGACATCACCCGCCCAGCCCAGCGTGGCCCGACAGTGTCCTCGGCCCCACCAGGCAACAGCCTCCCACCTGTTAGACTCACACCTGGAGCCCAGGATCCCGGGAACACCGTTGCGGTAGCAGGAACCACGGTGTCCCTGCTTGGAGCTTTCCCCAGGCTGGGTTTTCCTTCTCACTGGGGCTTGTGAGGGAGGGGCAGGGACCACCCTGCGTGTAGGTGAGGAAGCTGAGACTGGACGGGGCACCTTCTGGGGGTTCCCAACCTCCTCTGTTCTCAGGTGCAGGTGAGGTTAACACAGTCAGCACAGACCTGCTGGGTGGGGGGTGTCGAGTGCTGCGCGGCGGCCTCGGGGGCTGCAGGGTGTGCTTCCCTGGGAGGAGGCCCGCCTTCCAAGGTTCTCTGCTTGCCTCTGCCCAGGCCAGGAGGCTCTGGCCGGGTCAGCCCTGGAGGGCCCAGGTGCACTTTTGCAAACCATTTCTTACTCCAGGGCTGAGGCCCCAGGCACGGGGACTTTGCAAAGGGAACATGCAACAGGCGGGCTTTTTTCAACTTGAGCACCTGTGCCTCCCCCCCGGCCCTGAGCAAGTGTGGGCACTGCAGAGGCACCGGGCCATGCACCTCAGGTGTGGGGGGCACAGCTCCCCTGGGTGATGGCTCCACCCCAGAAATAGACAGCTCCCTGTCTGGGTCCTCCTCCTCCACGTGCAGCCGATGGGAACAGGGAGAAGTGGGTGCTGCCCCACCCGCCTGCTGGGGAGAGAAGGCATTGGTGAAGGCAGCAGCTTGCCCAAACGGGTGTCCACGGGGAAGACCCCACACTCACCGTGTGTGAGTTTTAGAACAGGCAGGCACCCTCTTTGAAAGATGTGTGCACGCCCAGAATCACATCTCGTGCGGACACAAGTCTGGATACTGAACATTCATCTACTGGAACGTGCCTGGCCCTTGGCACCTGTTTCTGCCTACCTGAAGGCCAGTGCAGCCGCTTTCTGGTAAGGAGTGAGTGGGCTGCAGCAGCCCGGGACCCTCCCTGAGCAGGGTCTGTTCCCTGCCATACCCCTGTGCCCCAAAGTCTCAGCTACGTCACCCCTTCTGACCCATCATCAATCGGAGGTGGTGCTGAGTTGTGCCTGAGAGACTGAATCCACAGCCATCCTGGACACCCCTCCATCCCCCACCTCGCTCCATCCCCACCATTGCACCCCCCCTCCCCGTGGTTCCCTCACTGATTACCATTCTCCACCTTTCAGGGCTCACCCTGCTTTCAGTTTGAACTTCAACCCCTCCCCTTTCAGCTGCCCGCTGTCTGCATCCCACCTCTGCCCCTCCCCTGGATTCCCTATAAATGAGAATAAATACACGCAGACACGCACTCTCTGGGTGAGCCCCACAAGCCGGGAACATGGCCTGAGACCCCCACGTGGTGCGTCTGCCCATCTCCCTGTCTCCCTCGGAGGGGCTGCCTGACCCCCAGGGCTCCTCCCCTGTGGGGGAGACTCAGCAGATGGGGGCAGCCTGCGGCTCCCTGAGCCTGGCCCAGACGGATCTGGTCTAACCGGGAGCAGAGCTGGGAAGAAATCACCCCGCAGGGACCTGCAGCTGTGAACAAAGGTGGCCTGTGCCCTAGGTGGGGGGTGCGAGGCGGGGCTGCCCCCAACCAGCGAGCCTCCTGGAGGGAGGGAGCGGCCTCTCCTGAAGGCCCGTCCCCCCACGACACGCCCCCACCCGCCTCCTTCCAAGCAGCAGGCGATGACGGACACCACACCCCACCCCGAGCTCCCCGGCCAAGAGTAGTGACCCGCCTGTAGCAGACTCAATGCAGATCACAGGCTGGACCGCCAGGGGTCATTTCCCTCCTGTGTTTCCACTGGCGCCAAGCTCAGAGACCTCTGCAATCCCGCCTTGGGCGCCCACAGGCCAGGGCGTCTCTTCCTGTTCTGAGAAGGCAGGTGTGGTTCTGTGCAGCTGGAACACACACATCTACCTGAGGCAGAAATACAGGCGCTCACGGGGGACAGAGAGACATGGAGCTGCACAGGTACACACAGGGACGCAGGGACACAGGGACACACTCAAGGCTGACGGAGCCTAGGAGGCCCTGAGATTCCAAGGGGAAGCCCGTCCTTAATGATACGAACGACAATGAAAGAATGCAACAGGCACCATTAGCATGTGCTTTGAAGGGTTTATTAGCGAAGCTTCCATACAGCCCAGACAGAGCCTGCTGCAGGGAAGGCCGGGCGACAGCGTCTAGTCCTCAGAGCCCTAAAGCCCTGGCTCGGAAGAAACAGGCGTCTCCAGATGACGGGCCCCTCAGCTGGGGGCGCAGGGCAGCCGGCGACCGTGGTGTCGCGGTGCGGAAGCGGAGTCGTCAGAGGCCGCGGGGACAGGAGACTAGGTGCCACCCGAGGCGGGCACGGGTGGTGGGGCTGTTTCAGTGTCCATGGCGTGGCGGCAGGGCCACACACCACACAGGAACCCAGACCCCGGCCTGGCCCCTTTGCTGACAGCCTCAAGGGGCTTTGCCAGCTGAGAACAGGGGAGCAGGGGACACGCTGCTGGGGTGGGGGGAGGGGGCACCTGCCACAGCTTTAGCACAGGCCCCAGATCCTCTGCCCCCTCAGAGGCCCCAGAATCCAGCCTGTGGACACTCCAGTGGGAGAGTGGCCCTGGGGACGGGGACCTGAGCCGGAATATGGTGGAGCTGCCTGCCCTTCACCAAGGGTCTCACCCAGAATCCAGGTTTTAGCCACAGTGGCCGCTCGAGCAGCCTTGCACATGGACACCTGGGGGTAAGGGCAGGCGCAGACGTGCCTTGACGCTGCCCTTCCGTTCCTCGTGGCCTCCGTCCAGTCTGTCCCCATGTACTCCTGGACCAAGCAGAGGAGGGGGTCCGGGTAAAGCACTGGGAGCCTGAAGGTCAAGTTCACGTGACACTTCCCGTCTCTCCCTTGTGGGGTGCCTGCCCCAGAGTTGGGGTGAAGGGGCTGCACCTGCTCCCGGGACCACATCTGCACCCCACCCTCGGCCTTCCTGCAGCCGCACCCAGGAGCGCGGTGCTCTGAGCCCAGGTCCCCCGCTTGGGGGGCGGCAACCCTCTCCTTTCGTCACCCAGGAGGACACAGTATCCCCACCCTGCCACCTCATGCTCGCTCTGGCTGCCACCTGCCATCTGTCTCTCCGGGCTCCTCTTCTGTCAGCCTCGGGGCTGACTGTCCGCCTTTGCTCTGAGGTTGGCCCAGCCTGGGTGCTGAGACGGAGCTTTGCTGCCAGAGGCTGCCTGGGGTCGGCCTCAGTCTCCTGGCACCACGGCCTGGGGCTTAGACAAGGGGCACTTGATCCTCAACCAGTTCTGGGGGCCAAACGCTGAGATCAGGGGCCACAGGGTCGGTTCCTCTGGAGGTTCTGCGGGAGGGTCTGTCGGGTGGGGCCCGCCGTCCTGGGGTCCTGGGCTTGTAGGTGTGTCACCGCATCTGGGCCTCTGTCATCCCACGGCTCCTCCTCTCTGTGTGCCTGTCTCTCTCCTCTTCCCACGAGGACACTGGTCATTGGATGAAGGGTCCACCCCACTCCAGTGTGACCTCATCTTAACTACTTACCTCTGCAACAGCCATACTCCCCTGAAGGGTACACTCCGATGTTCGAGGAGGGACACCGGTCTGGGGGGGTCACTGTCCAGGCCAGTACAGGGGCCTCTTAGCACCAGCCTGTGGGGGGCAGGACGGAGCAAGCAAGAAGTCGGGGGGCAGTGCAGTCCCCACAGAGGCCTCTGTCACCCCACGGGGATCTCTGGAACCTGACAGTCTTTGGGGTTGTCCCAGCCCCCAGGCTGAAAAGTCATCAGATTCAGGCTGACCCTGGAGAGGGGCAACCCTGGGAGAGAGACTTAGCTGAGAGCTGCCAGCAGCCCCGAGGCCCCTGCTCTCTGTGACCCTCCCCGGCCCCCTTCTCCCCACTTCCCTGACCTGCTAACCCTGGACGGCCTCAGGCTCCTTCCTCAAACCTCCCCTGCAGATCGCCCAGGGCAGGATGCGGGTTCTTGGAGCCGCACCTGGACACTGTACAGCATCCAAAACCCCACAGTCAAAGCCGGCCCTCCATTTCCCCTCAAACCTCAAGGATCAGCAAATCCTTCCAAAGCCGAGGAGCACCCTGCCAGGCCTCAGCTCCACCTCCACTGTGTGGTCCAGGCCAGCCTCGCTGCTCACCTGCTGCCAAGCTCCCATCGGGCTTCCAGCCTTTGGTCTACTCTCCGGAAAGTGGACAAATGGGCCTTTTTACCCCTGCTCTGCCCAGAGGCCTCCAGCAGGGTCCTGTCAATTTGGAGCAAACTCCACAGGGCTCTGTGGCTCGGGCCCCACGTCGCCCGGCCCCTCTCCTCTCTGCGTCTCCTCTCAGCCCTGCCTCAGGACCTTGGCATGTGCAGCTACCTTCCAGGGACAGTTTCTTCCCCCAAATCTCTCGTGACTTTTCCTTCTCCACCCTTAGGTCTCCGCTCAGATGCCGCCTGGCCCGGGCCTCCCTCTCCCCAGCTAGGGGGCCCCCTGCCCTCTGCCTGGTCCTCACCTGGCCTCACTGCTCCTCGAGCTGCTGGCGCCGCTCAGGAGTTTGCGTCTATGTGTCTGTCTTCCCTGCTACATGAGCTCCCTGGAGGCAGTGGCTGTGTCTACTTTGTGGCTAGAAGGGCAGGATTCTACCCTCTGGGATGCACTGACTAGAGGGCAACTTTCCCAAACACCCCCTGCGCCTGGGGTGAGAGAGCCGTGGGAAGAGGACATGAACCTGGGCGGCCTCGGCAGCCACTCGGGACAGTGTGCACACGTGACGGGACAGGTTGCTGCTGGCGGGTCTGAGCCATGTCTGCTGCGTTACCAACAGGCCCGGGGAGGCACCAGGCCAGGGACTGACCCGGCGCGTGGCAGCCTCCCCTGCAGCCCTGCCGATTGTGGACGTCGAGGCCCAAGCAGGTGACACAGCACATTCGGCGTCCAGCGGCCTGGCTGCGGGCAGAGGTGATGTTAGAAACATGTTGTTCGGGCTTGTAAATTGAGAAAATGTGATGTGGCCATTGTTCGGGGCGTGAATACGGAACGGGTGTCTCCGGGCTACGCCAAGTGGGCTGTCCCTGACCTGGCGCTGGACACTTGCAGGCGTGGACTTTAGTGGTCAGCCCGCTAATTGACATTCAGTGCTTTCTCTGATCAATCAGTCCTCTCCATCATCCCCCAGGTGAAACCCTTGGAAAAAGGATTGGCCCATGATCGGCCCAGGCAGGATGAGCTCTGACTTCAAACCGCCCACAATGCTTTTGCCAGTGGTGCAAATATGAAACACAGTGCTTTTATTTCGGTTTGAGCTAGGTGACCTCAAATACCAGCCACAACTCCGCAAACCCCGAGATGTCCACTCTCTAACCTGGAAATGATGTGGCTGGTTTGGGGGCCTCCCTCCCGTGCAGGAAGCCAGAGGCCTGAGCCTCCCCCCAAAACTTGAATTGCATGTGGAGTTATTTGGGACCCTAAGACACCCCTAGTTCAGATGGGGACAGTATACCACCAAGTCCCAGACTCAGCTGGGACTGGGCGGCAGGGGCCTCTCCCCTGGGAGGTTCCCCAGGGCAGGGCAGCCCCCAGGCCGAGCCACCCCAGGGCCAGGCCCTCTCAGCCCTTTCCAGGAGAGCTGCGTTGGAGCTGGCCCTGGTTGGGAGGGGCCCTTCCTGAGCCTCCCTGAAGCCACAATGCCCCATGCTGTCCAAGGGTCTCAGCTCCCCATCCCTGGACCCCCAGCAGAAGTGGCTCCCTAAGCAGCTAGGGAGAGCAAGCCGGGCTCCCCCAGATTTTGTGGGCTTGCCCCCTGCCCCGGAGACGCCCGCATGCCCGCCCGCATAGCCGCTCCTCCCGGCTCCCGGGGGCTGACGAACTGTCTGATGGTCACTGCTCAGAGCCTCTTGCAAAGGAAAAGATCAGCTGCCGGGAGCCCCACGTCAGCCTCCGGGAGAGCGGCGTGGCCCGAGGTAATCAGCAGGCAACGGTATTATCATTATGCTGCTAATTAATTCCCAGCTCATTACATTCCCTGTGGCTAATTTGTACTTGGGCTGATTTGATTAAACTCATCTCTATGCTAATAAATGTGTTTTCCATTTGTTTTAGTGGCTGAAGGAAAAGGGCTCGATATTTACATATTTTGACGTTTATCGGAGAAATTGCAGCACCTGAATTAATTCCTGGCTGGTTTGTAAGTTTGTGGAAAGGATCGTGGGGTCAGGCACTTCCTGCAGGCTGTCCCTCTGCCTGGTGATCCTCAGGCCCAGCCCAGCACGGGGTCTGCACCCCGTCTCAGCCCACCTGGGCAGGGCCCCCTCCCTGCCTTCCCAGGTGCTGTGGTGTCCGCGCTCCTCTCTGCTGACCAGCAGCTGCGTTTCTGGGGACAGGGCGAACACCATCTGTCGAATCCCCCCAACCCTGAGCAGCAGGGTGACCAGGAACCATGCTACTTCCCTAAACCAACCTCATTTTGACCTCATTTAACCCCAGTCCCCCCCCACCTCACAGGCCCCTCCAGCCACTGTGTGAGCACCGCCCCGCCCCCAGCATGCATGCGCGCACGGGAGCCAGTGGCAGGGCCCTCACCCGCCTCCACTTGTCCTCACGCCTGGTGGGCCTGTGTCCTGGGGTCTTGCAGCCCCCCGGTGCCCAGGCCCCTCCTGGTGGAGCCCCTGAAGGTGCTGCTCCACGGGGCCCCTCCCAGCACCGCCCGGGCTGCAGTATCCTGGGCTGGGCCTGGCCTCTGGAGAGCGGAGTGAAACGGCTGCTTCCTGCCTGCCCCGGCCTCTCGGAAACCGGTGGCCCCTCTCCCAGCCCCAGGGCCCTGCGCTGGCTCTCAGCCCCACTTCCTCCAGACTGGCTCACTCCTGGTCCGGTCCAGGTCTCCTAACTCAGCCTTTGCTTCTCTTCTGCTGCTGACTGGCCTCCTTCTCTCTCCCTTTGGGGGCCCTGCTCCCCAGGGCTGCCCCTCCCTCTCCTCTGGGGCTTCCCCTTCCTCCTCCCTCTGAGGCCCCCGGGCTGGAAGGGCAGCCGGGACCCCCAACCCACCCGCTCGGGCAGAGCACTTGTAGCAAGCCACCCCGGACTGCATCAGGTCCAACCAGCAGGGCTGGTGGTGGGAGAGCGTCGGTGGGCACAGGTCGGCCCCCACAGGGTCAGGGATCAGGGATGTTGTGGACCCTGCTCCACAGGTCCGGGACCAGCCTCCAACCCGGGCCTCCCTGGAGACGGGCACACCAGCCTTTGCTGCTTGGATGAAATGCTCCAGGATGAGTGTAGCCCAGGGATGCCTGCGTGATGGTCCCGGCGGGACAGTGGACACACCCGGCACAAGCGTGGAGGGGCCAGGTCTGTGCTGACCAACGGTGGTGAGATGGGAGTGCAGTGGGCCTACAGAACAGGAAGGGGCGGGGCCAGGAAGAGGTGAGGGTGGGAGGGGGTGGGGCCTTGGTGTGGGCGGGGCCTCAGCAGAAGGAAACGACTTGCGTTCTGAGGTCCAGTGCCCACACCTGTCCCGGACACACCTGCACCGGTCCCCCTCGTGGCAGAGCCAGCACTCTCCTGGGATCATTCCATAGGGAAACGGAACTTGGGGGCAAATCATGGTTTTGCTCAGGCTCAGCCAGGCTCTGACTCAGTCTACCTCTCCCTACAGTGATGTCCCAGCCCAGGCATCTGTCCAGCCCAGTACTGCTGTGAAGGGCTTGGAGCTGGACAGGGACAGCACATGAGGATGGTGGGCTTGCAGGGAGGGGAGCTGGGGCAAGGAGGCAGGGATGGATGCAGGAGCTCTCTTGCTCAACGGCAGCCAAGATGGGAGATACGGGATGGAGAAGGGGGGAGGGGCGGTGGAGGGGGGTGACACAGAGCCAGCTGCCCAGCAGCTCGGCTGACCAGCCCACATAGGGGTAATCTGGAGCCTCCCAGGAGTCCTCCCCGGGGCCCAGCCCAGGGTCTGGACCTGCTGCATGCACCTGTGTGCCACAGTCTCTCAGTGTAAGGGCACCAAGATCCAAATGTGTCAACAGCACTGTTTTATGAAAAATAGGAGCTTCACCCCAAACTCAGTAACAGCCCATGTTGTTACAGGGCCCTCTTGGCTGCAGGCCAGCGGGTGTCAGTTCCAGATTCCAGATCCCCAGGGTCTGCCCTGGTGATGTTTCCGGCCCCTGTGGGGCCCTGAGTCCTAACCCCTCGTGCAGGGGCCGGTGGGGGAGCCCCCCCGGCACTCTGCGAGAGAGAATGCTCCGTCCTGCTTGTCTGGTACTGCATCAGTGTTGCCTGCGTCAGCACAGGCCCTGGGGGCTCATCTATGGTGGTCTGGCCCAAGGGGAAGCCAAAGGCTTCCATGCTGTGTGCCCCCACCACCACACACGCCTCAGAAAACACCACTGGGGCCTCTCCACACCGTCCCTCTCTTATCCACTAGCTTCCCCACCTGCCACTGCAAAGGTGACAGGACAGCCCCTGCTTTCTTGACAGAATGCTGCCCCCTCCCCAGAGAAGGGGCTCTGGTTCTCACCACCCTCCCCTGCACTTGGGTTCTGCAGGGGACAGGACTGAGGGGACCTTGAGAAGACTCTGCCGATCTGCCTGAGCCCCAACCCTCAGGGTTAGGAGAAACTTGAACATTTCCAAATTACTTTCTAAAGGGACCAAGAAGAGGAAGTGTGTCCTTCTCTGTCTCTTTGGGGAATTGCTGTGGGGAGAGGGGGAGGGGAGGAGGGAGGGAAGAGAGGAGGAAGGAAGGGGGAGGGGAGGAGGGATCAGATCAAGGAATGTGGCGGGAAGACTCAAGGTCTGACCAAGGTTAATAAAAAGACACGTTCCCAAAGACACACAGGCAGAACCCTAACTCACGATGTGTTAAAGCAAGGCCCAGTCCAGCTGGTGTTTGTCAAGGCTGCTCCAAGCTCTCCGAGATCGGAACGTGGTATCTTCAGCACCTTGGAGAGTGCCGCCAGGCCCAGAGCTGAGTCCTGGCTGGGTCCCAGCACCGCGGACGGCAGGCCAGACCAGCTCGGCGCACAGGGGACTGGTGGGCACAGGGCCCGGCCCTCTCCAGGCCGAGGTAGGGCCGGACGGCTGCCATGGCCCTGCCAACAGCCAGGCCCGTCGCCTGTCCTCCTGCGAGTTGGCTGTCCTCCACGGGGCTCTGACGCCTGCCCCTAACGCGTGACGACAGCTCAGCTCCCTCGGGGCCGCGAGAGCCTCTCTGGGCCAGGCAGTTTGACTGGCCCCTAGCCAGTAGGTGTGAAGGCCAGAGATGCTGAACACCCCTAGGAGGGGAGGGGTGTGCAGACCCTTTAGGGCAGGAAAGGGCTGAGGATCCAGTGCCATCTTACGCCCAGACCTGCTATTTCTGGGGAAATGTTCCGTTTTGCCTTTCTTCCCATGCTACCTGCCCCAGGAGGCCTAGGTGTCTCTGGGCTCCAGGAAGGCAGATGGTTTCAGTGGGGTGGGGCGTGGGGCCCAGATCTCTGGAGCTGGGCATCTGCCTCCTGGCCTGGCCACTGCAGGTCCTGGCCACTGCCCTTTCCCCTCCTGGGCATCGGGAGGGAGCTGGGGGCAAGGGGCTGGAGAGGAGGGAAGGCCAGGCTTTCGCTGTGGACACTTCTTTGTTGTGTCTCTTTGTCTGGGGCCTTCACTGCTGCATGGAGTGGGGGCTGGGCTGTGGGGAGGGGACAGGTGAAGAAAGGAACCCACTCGGGGTGGGGGGAGGAGGCAAGACGGTGAGTCAGCACTAGACCCGGGTTCCCACCTCTGCCCCCGGCTCTGAGCACACCAACCCCTCACCCGTGCCTCTGGCAACCGGTTCCCAGCTGGTCAAGGAAGCTGATCAACGCTTCACAGGGAAGTAGGGAGCCTGCACCCCCATCTCTCCCACCCACCCACCCAAACAAACAGCAGGTCAGGCTGTTCAAGGAGGGAGGGAGTGAACAAGTGAGTGTCCGAATGAGTGGATGAGTGAGTGCGTGAGTGACTGAAGGAGAGACCAGGTGCTAGGGAAAGTCAGGGAGTGCCGCCGGGCACTGGGGAGTCAGTGTGAGTGGTGCTGCCGCCCCCTGCACCTGCCCCAGGATTTTTCTAGACTGGAGTCTGGGGCCAGGAGCTCGTGATGGTCTGACTTGGGTGGTCGGACACCCAGGGTCCCCTCTGTCCCCTAGGGCCACGGTCCCCCACCTCCGTCAAGTCTGGGCCCTGCTGTCACTGTCTCAGGAGCTCTTCCTGGTCCCCTGCTCAGAGCTGCCACCCTCATCCCCTCCACGCCCCCCCAGTCCTCATCACCATCGGGCACCGTGGTCATTCCCTTGCACGTCCCCCCCTCCGCAGCCCTTCTTAAGCTCTACAGGGAGGGGGTTTCTGGCCACCCCCTCCCACTGTCTCTTGGCACCTGACACGTCCTCGTCAGTACCTGGTGGGAATTCCTAGGTTCTGCAGGGCCAGACTCCCTCACTTGTGTGCTTCAGCTGGGAGTCCTGGTTTCATGGAACCGGAGCAGAGGGGACCGTCTTGGCTGCAGTGCTAGTGCTGGCTGGGGTCAGAGCTGGACACGTGGTCCCATGAGAAGTGTCTCCTTCATGGCAGAGCCTACTTGTTCAAGGCCTGTCTGATGGGGTAGGTGAGGGTCTGGGACAGTGCACGAACCCTCCCGGAAACAAGCCTGCTCACTCGAGCACGAAGAGGGACCGCCCTCCATCGTCGTGGTGGCCCTGCCCCTACGGATGCACTTCTGACCCAGTGATCTGTTGTCAGCACTCTGGCTCCACGTGGTCTTCCCGGACAACAAATCGTCTTTATTAACATTGTAAGCAAACTGTGGAAACCTTAAATACTGTATTTTGTGATCCCCACAAGGTCACAGCACCATTAGGTCAAAGCTTTCCCTCAACTAAAGGACATCCAGGGCCCCGGTGTCCCCAAATCGAGATGAAGGAAGGTTCCATCTGCACCAAAATAGAGACCTCAGCCTGGGCGGTGCCAGCGAGTGAGGAGGAGAATCAGAACACGACCTGGGCGAGCAGAGAGCTTGCAAGTGTCGTGATTCCACCTCTGTTCCAACACTGAAAAGAGCATTTCGCATTATCCAACCTGAGCAAAACATTAGCTGAAAACCACCCTGATGCGAAGCAGGTGTCATCCCACCTAGGAGAAGAGAGCAGCCCCCAGGCCCCCCAGAATGTTCCACGGCCTGTGTGCCACATCACGTGTGGTCCCCTGGAGGGCTGCTTCTGACCCAGCCCCTAGCGACTGGGAGAGACTTCCGGCCCCAGGGAGGGGATGTCAGGCCTCAGAAGGGTCTGGACTGGAGCCCCTTTCCCAGAGAAGCACAGCACCCACCAGTGGCGGACAGCCAGCGAGGTGGCCGTCACCCTGCCCGGTGCAGACGCTGGCATCAGCACCCGCGAGGTCCGAAGTCCGAGACGGGCAGTGTCCAGGAGCCGCCCAGGGCCAGCCGCCCAGGGGAGCAGCCTGGCAAATGGAGCCCATCCTCGTGATGTTACGGTGCTTTGGCCCCTGCGGGGAGACCTCTCCCAGCCCAGCATAAGCACGTGGGAGCAAAGCTGCTTTAATCTCTTGAGATTCTCCTGAAATGTGCTACTGAGCGAGGATGGGAAGCAAGGGACTTTCGAGGCAAAAAACCAACCACAGGGATGAAAAGAACACTGCCCGGCGTTGTGTGTCCATCAGCGGCTGGCTCTCCTGGCAAGGAATGGGGGAGCCGGCAGGTACATCTGATCCCGGCCGCAGCCTGTGATCTCCCTGAGGTCTGGGAGGACCACCCAGCCTAGACCCAGAGTCACAGGGCGCACGTCCACCCGGGACAAAACCAGCCAGAAAGAGAAGGCCTCGGATGCGGAGGAACGGAGCACGCATCCCAGCCATCAGGCGGGGTCCCGTGTCCCACCTTGCGGGCGGCCAGGCCGATGACAACCCAGCCCACCGCCCAGCAGCCCAGTGGGTTTGCAGGCACGACTGTCTGCCAGCGCCCAAAGCAAACGCCAAGGGTGCACAGCCGTGGCTGCAACAGCTGCTGGGGGAGTGGGAGCCTGCCCTGCGGGGACGCGCTGCACTCCCTCCAGCGCGAGGTCTCTATTTCTGTCCGTTCTGCCGGCCCTCCTCCCGGCTGGTGTGCTCATTTAGCATCCTCTGATGACTGTTTAAGGCTTGTTTTTAACCATGAAAAATAGAGCTTGTGATGAACAATAGCTTCTAAAATTATTTCGGTTCTGACAGCCTGGGGAAGAATTAACGCCTTGGCAGAAGATACAAAGATTCTCATTTTTCCCATCTTCCGTTCGAGCCGATGCCAGCCTCAGCTGAACCTGGACAAGGAGGGCAATCAGACAGCTCCCGGAGACACCCACGGCACCCACGGGGCCGGAGCCAGGGCCGGAGCACAGTCCCTCCCAGGGGTTGGGCCGGGACACGCTGGGTGGCGGCTCCCTGACCAGAAGCAAACACAGTGGCCATGGGTGGACATAGACAGCTGGAAGGGGCCTCACCTCCACTAGAGATGGACGGGAATGTGAGGCAGGCTGCAAAGCCGCCTGCGTCCTCCCGCCAGCCCAGGGGTCCTGCCGAGCCCGGAGCCTGCAGGGGGCCCTTCCTCCTCCGCAGACCCTTGTTGCAGGCCAGTTTTCCACCCAGATGGCGACACTGCATGCCCTCGAAGCATCCTCTCTGAAGGACTTTTAATTCCTGTAAGTTGCCTGTGGCTCCCCTGTGACCGCAGGAAGGGAGGCCCTGCTTCACTGGGTGGACACTGCAAACACTGGAGCAGATAAGAGGCCGCGGGCCCCATTTTTAAAAACCAAGCATGATCCAGAAACAGTTTCTGGACAGACCCTGATGGCGAGACGCCTTGGGCCCCATGAGGAGGCAGCCCCACATTCAGGGAACCTGCACCAAAGGAAGAATTTAAAACCGTTCTCGGAATCACTGTTAGGGAAACCAAAATGGGAGTGGAGGGCACGCGTGATCGGCTTCGGCTTCAACGAGACGCACAGCAGGTGGGTGGTGTCTGCTCAGCCCCTCCCTCGGCTGCAGGAAATCCGCACAGGATGCACCCTTGTCAGGAAAGCGGGGCCTGCCCGGGATCCTGCCCATCCTCGCGGGAAGCCACCGTGGGTTCACAGCTGAGGAGGGCAAGTATCCCCGAGAGGTGCTGGTCTCCCGGGGGCAGGGCCATGCAGCGCCTAAAATCAGCCCTGCTCTGTGCTTCTTCCAGAAGCTCCTGCCTGGCCCCAGCACCCTGAGCGTGGCCGCGGTGACGTCCAGCCTCGCCCTCCCAGCCATCCGCTCTGCTCTGAAGAGCTGGCCACCACATTCCCGTCTCCGAGGCAGATTCACCGACCCGTTAGGTTGAAGCTGATGCCTCCACCACAACACAGGGTCTTCCTCGCGATCCGAGGCCCCCCACCCCAGCACTGACCCCTGTGCAAGTGCCTAGCCCTGTCCAGGTCCAGACTGGCCTGGAGGGTATGTTTGTCACGATGGAGGAAATGCCCCCTTTGCTCTTACCTGTGGGGAGAGGGGCAGACCCTGCCGCTGCTGGAGGGAGAGGGAGGTCCAGCAGGAAGCCCCTCGGGCCAGCCAGGAAGGGCACAGCTTCCCAGCAAGCTCCCGCGTGTGTGTCTTACTGAAGAGCAGCCAGTCCACAATGCTGTGTCAGTCTATGGCGCACAGCACACGCTTCAGCCGCACGTGAGCACACGTACATCCGTCTTCATATTCCTTTTCACCGTAAGTTTCCACGAGACGTTGACTGTAGTTCCCCGTGCTGCAAGGTATGAACCTGCTGCTTATCTGTTTCATGCATACGAGCAAGTGTCTGCAAACCTCAGACTCCCAGTTCGCCCCTTCCCACGCTATTCCCTGCCTGGTCGCCGCAAGTTCTTCTATGTCTGTGAGCCTGTTTCTGTTCTGTAAATAAGCTCGTTTGTCCTTTTTATTTTTTTCGATTCCACATATAAATGATCTCATCTGGTATTTTTCTTGCTCTGTCTGACTGACTTCACTCAGAATGACGATCTCCAGGTCCGTCCATGTTGCTACAAATGGCGTTATTTCATTCTTCTTTATGGCTGAGTAGTGTTCCATTGTATACATACACCGCAGCTTCTTTATCCAGCCACCTGTCGATGGAGCAAGTTCCCAGGAAGCCCACGGAGGGAAGCCAGCCGACGGCCATGGAGGTCATGGTCGGATGCTCAGCTGCAGAAGAGGCCCCAGAATAATTCACTCTCCTCGGAGGACCGGCTTGGTGGAGACCCAGTGTCAGCTGAGCAGGAGGAGGCCAGTCAATGGGCCACGGTCAGCACAGCTGTCTGATATGCAGATATCATTTCCCCCAGCCCCAGGAAGCAGCTTTCCATCTAAGCTTCAACCCCGCGCCCAGGGCCCCCACTTTGTGCCACCTGCCCAGGACACTGTGACCTCAGGTGACCCACTGAGCCCTCTTGGGTCCAGGACCCCCCCTCAAACAGGGTTCAGAAGCCAGGCGCACCCCCAACCCAGGGCACTGTGACAGATGTGGGCCCCTGGCTGGGTGGGTGACAGGACGCTGTGGAAGCAGCCTGGGGTCAAACCACCCAGCCCAAGTGAGCCAGAGACCACATGAGAAGCCAGGTGCCTCCCCAGGGGTGGCTGAAGACACAGCTGCCATCGAGTCAGGAGTGTTCAGAGGTTCCGCGGAGCCGGCACACACAGCCCGGCCACTAATCCACCCTTAAAACCTGGCGCCGAGAACCAGGTCTGGGTGGCCGCCCTGACACCAACACTGCTTACCACAAGGACCCCAGCAGGAGAAAGAAGGACCCGGGACAGTGAGGCTGGGGGCGTGTTCCCTCCCCGTCTGTCTGCACGTGTGTGCTCACGCCTGCCTGCCGCTGGGGCCGGGGCTTCCAACACCCTGGCCGAGACCACGCTCATCCCCGGAGGAGACAGTTGCCCCTCCCCCGAGGAGCGGCCCTTCCCTGAGGTGGGCGACCGGCCCTCCCCTGCCAGCTGCTGGCCTCCCTCCTGTCCAGCTGACCCGAGTAGCGCTGAAGGGATCCTCGCGTGGCCTCCTTACCAGGAAGAGGAGGGAACGAGGGACAGGCAGCCTCCTCCGTCCACCTCTGAGGGTACCCTTGTTGCTGGAGCGGGTCCCGCCTGCAGGACCCAGGGTCAGTGTGCTGAGCACACTCAGGCGTACATGCACGACAGGAGGACAGGTGCACGTACACAAACGCACACTCCCAGACACGCACCCCCGCGCATGCAGACCACACATGTGCGTGCACAGAGATCACATGCGCTCGTGTGTGCACACAGAGCACACAACACAAACACGCATGCACGAGAGCACTCCCGCTTTATGACGCAGCACACGGGGCAGGTGGTGGCTGGGCGGCAGGCATCTCCTTTGGGGCGCAGGCCCTTCTCTCCTCTGGCAGAGCCCCCCTCTCTGAAGCTGTGTCCAAGTTGGCCTCCCTCTGGCCACCAGATCCCCAGGGCAGGGCTGGAGGGGGTCTCTGAACTGCATCCTCCAGGGAAGGAGGGCATTTAACCCATCGTCCCCCAGCCCTGACCTCGGCTGGGTTTCCAGGTCTCAGCAAAGCTGTACAGGCCTTTCCCCCTAAATCCAGCTGCAGCCTGACTGAGGGCTCCGCCCCGCCAGGCTCCTCCTCCCTGCTTTGGACGCCACGTCCCCCTCCCCCATTCTCCCTGTGCTTTTTTTCTTTCTCCACCGGATGAAGTCCTTGGATTGAAAGGAATATTTTGTCTTCCTTGCAGTTAAGACGTCAGACTGACTGCAAGGGCGGAGGAAAACTTCAGACGAGGAAAGACAGGCGGTTAGGCCCCCACCTGAAGGAACAGCGGACCCGAGGCCCGCCGCAGGGCCCGAGCCCCCGCCAGACCAGCAGGCCAGACGCTGCTTCTGGCAGAGGTGTGAGCAGAGCGGAAAGGTGCCTCCCCACCGCCCGCGTCCTTCCGAGTTGAATGAGTGAGTGAATGCACACGTGTGCAAATGAGTGAGCGAGTCCCTGGAGTCCCAGTGGGGCCACTCCCGCCAGGCTCCCCTCAGTGCTGTCCCAGGTGCTGGGCTGGGAGTGGCCCGGACACCCCGTCCATCCCTACAGCTGGGCAGAAGGCAAATCCTCCGACGGGCCAAGGACCACACGGGCTATAGAGATGGACACACCCTGTGGACACACCAGGTAGACACGCTGTGAGAGGCTGTCACCTGCCTGCTGCTTTCCACAGGGTGCTGGCCTCCGCATTTGGGTGGAGACATGGAGACCTCAAAAGGTAGGGTTAACTTCCAGCCAGATACCTCCACCACCCCCGCCACGGAGTGGCCGGCCCACCACTGCCCTCTGCTGGCCCTGCAGGCCCCCGCGCCCCAGGCTGGGGGCAGGAGAGGGAGGGGACCACAGGCGAATTGGGACAGTGTCAGCTCCAGTCAGCATTACTGAGCTGGTCACCATGGCAACCAGAGGGTGGGGTGGAGGGGCTGCGGCGAGGGCCTTCTGGAAGGCAGGGAATGTGCATTCCTCCTTCCGCTGAGCCAAATTCCTCACGCTCGGCCTCCCCTGCGAAGCCCATGTGCCACCAGGCCTGGGGAGGGGGCGAGGGGGAGGGGAGGAGGCTTGACTCTGCTTGGACGCTGTCTGCAGGACTGCTCCCTCCTTGCCACAGGCCAGTGCCCTGAATGCTCTGCAGGCTACATCCTCAAATGGACTTGGAGGGCACTGGGGGTGGTCACCTGGGAGTGGCCACCTGGGGCTCCCCCATCCAGTCATGGAGGAGTCAGTGGGCTCAGCCAAAAGAGGGGGGCCAGGGGGCCCTGACACAGAGGGGGTACCCCAGGTCCTCATCCGACCCTGGGCCCCCAGCTCCTCCTGGGTCTGCTGTGCTCACACCCCTTGGGGAGGGTGGCAGCTGGCCCAGCCTGGATGGGGAGGGCAGGCCACAGAGCTGTTTGAAGCCAGGGCCCCAGACCCACAGCCAGCAGCCCCATTAGTGTGCGGCTCACAGCCTTGGGGAGGGACCCCACCACCACATGCATGGGGCCAGGCTGCAGCCCTCAAGCACCCTAACCCCCATACCCCCGTCACCCAGCGGGAGTGGGCAGCTGAGCTTGGGGCAGAGTCGGGAGGGGGCCCAGGAAGCCCCTGCTGGGGGGCTACCCCCTGGGAGGCTTCCTGGGCCCCCCCACCCCGAGCATCAGTGTCCCCCAGATGCTCCCTCACCGCGTCATGGCTCCTGGTTCTCCTGTTACCGCTTTATGCAAACAAACAAGAGAGTCACTGGCTCTCAATAAAGTCATTTGTCGATGTAAATTAATATATCACATTCTCTCCTGAAATGGAGAGAACTATTTGTCTCTGGAGGAATCGGGTTCAAGACTGACATAGGGGAGCACTGTGCCATGTGCATATGCAGATATGTCTAATTACTCAACTTACAATTAAAGGCTTGGTGTCAGCAAATGAGACTAATTAGATACATTTATCTATGATAATCAGCTTTTAACAAACAAAATAGATCCCCCTTCGCATCTCCGGGAAGTGGTGCACTAACGCAGCTGGACGTGGGAAGACCTGCCTGGAGGCGCCCCAGCGCTGGAGGGAGAAGGCCGCCTGTCTGGACGGTCCTGAGCGCAGACCCGTGGGGTCCTGAGTGCAGACCAGCGGGGTCCTGAGCGCAGACCCGCGGGGTCCTGAGTGCAGGACAGCGGAGCGCAGGCTGATGGAGGAGGCACTCTGTCCCTGGAAAGGAAAGGCAGGTGTGTCCCCTCGGGGAGGGAAGGGGAGGGCCTGCAGGGATGCTCGGGACACAAGTGCCATCCACCAGCGTCATCACAGGGCAGGAGAGTGACCATGGCTGCGGGCCATGTTCTGCTTTCGGTCCTGCGGCCGTGGCAGTGACCTGCTCACTGATCACACTGTTCAGAGTTCACCATCCTCACTGTCTACTTGGGTCCTGGCACCCTAGGGGTTGACTCCAAAAGAAACAAGTTGTCCTCCTGTAATGGGTTGGATAGCAGCCCCCCCAAAGTACGTCTACCCAGAACCTCAGAACATGACCTCCTTTGTCATAAGGGTCTTTGCAGGTGTAGTTAAAGTAAGGATCTCCAGACAGATCTTCCTGGCTCTGAATCTAAATCCAGTGACGTGTGTCCTTCTAAGACAAAGAGAAGCAGAAACAGACACAGAAAAAGGGCCGCTTAAAGGCAGAGACAGAGATGGGGTGAGTTTCTAAAGCCCAGGGACCCCAAGGGTCTCCAGCGACACCAGGAGCTGGGGGAGGGGCCTGGAACACTTTCTCGGGAGCCCAGGAGGAGCCAGCCCTGAGGCACCTTGATCTCCGACTCCTGGCCTCCAGAACTGCGGGGGAGTTCGCCTCCGGTGTTTTAAGCGGCCCAGTTTGGAGTCACGTGTTGCAGCAGCCTTGTTTCGAGGTCTGCTTCCAGGGCAGCCCAGCCCGGGCCTGCGGCGGGGGTTTTAGGCTAAACGCGTAGACTGATGCGAATCCCTCTGTTAGCCTCTGACCGGGGCACAAAGACCTGTGAACACATAGGCCTGCTATCTGAGCTTAACTTTTCCAAAACTCAGAATAAACACGTGCGATGCCGAGGGTGCTCGTGATGCTGGGGAATCCAGCCGCCGCCGCCAGCGCCTGCCGGGTCTCGGGTGCCTCCGTTCTTGCCAGGTGGGGAGGGGGTCCAGCTTCAAAACGACCCACCTTAGAATGCCTTTCAAGAGCCATGTCTCTAGAGAATCCAAAACATGACGATTTTCTGCAAGTGCATTTTCAAGACCACCTTGCAGGACCTGAAGTGCTGCCTCAGGCCAGGGGACGGGGTGTCGCTGGGACCTGAAGGCAGCAGATCCGGCAGGGGGACAGGACAGTGGGAGGGGCAAGGACAGTCAAGGCCCAGGTGGGGTGGCGGGAGGGCACTGCAGCCCCTCGGAGTTCTAGGGGCGTGGGCGTGGCCTCAGGCAGGCGGGATCGGGGTGTGGCTCCATCTGCAGCTGGGGACAGGAGGAGACTGGCGCTTCCAGGGCCCAGCTGAGTGCCCCTGAAGGCTGGCGTTTCCGGGCAGTGAGTCCTTCCTATCAGACACCTGCTGGGGACACATGCACCCTCTTTTGGCCTGGAGCTCCCTGTAGCTGCCTTCAGTGGGTGGGGGAGGCCCTCGGGGAGCGTGGACCGCCAGGTGGGGGGACGCTGCAGGTCTCCCAGACCCATTCCTGGCGGCAGTGCCCTGGCTGACGGGGCCACCAGCCTGGACATTCATGGAAGTTATGCCCCTGGGCTCAGGTGGCACTGGCTTCTTGAGATGGGGGTGCACAGCCCCGCCCCCTACCTCAAAGCAGGACCACCCTGATGCAGTTCAAGTCCCAGAGGCACACTGGGATCCGGCCGAGAGCCCTCCTCACACTCCCTCCCAGCAGGCCTTCCTGAGTTCACCTCAACGACCCCATGTCCCCGTCTGGGGTCTGCTTCGGAAACACTGCCCGAGATGCTCTCGGACCTCTCCCTGCTTACCCTGCTCCAGGTGCACTGGGCCAGAAAGAAGTCCCCACACCAAGCTTCTCCACCTCGTTCCAGGCAGAGGGAGCAGCAGAAGCACCTCCACCCCTCCATGAGCAGGGCTGTCGGGGCTCAGCTCAAAGCTCAGGTTCTCTGAGACCCCGGCCTCCTTGCCTCGCACCCCTCAGGGCTGCCTTCCTACCGTAAGCCTGCTGTGTGCCAGGCCCGTGGGTGGGGGGCGCAGACGCCTAGGAGCACAGAAAGAACTAAGCTCTGGACAGGAGAGCTGCCCTTGGGCCTGCACCCAGCAAGACCACGGCCAGCACGGCCGTGTCCGGGCACAGGTGCGGCGTCCACGCCGGGAGGGCCGGGGCCACCCGCAGGGCTCCCGGGGATGCAGAGACGGCGTCCACACACCACAAACCAGTGCGCTCTCGCTTTCTTCCCCTTCCAGACACCTTGTCAGAGCCATCCATCTGGGGGCAGTTAAAGTCTTTATTTGGAAAAGATGAAACACCAAGTTTCCTCAGCCCAGCAGCACGTCATTAATGTGAGCTGGTCCAGGGAGCCTCCTGTGACGAGGCAGCCCTGCCCCCAGATGCTGTCCCTCGGGGGGGGGGGGGGGGACGGGGGAGATGGCCCAGGGGAGGCGGGGAGGAGAGGGGAGCGGCGCGCACGGAGGGGCCGGCGGGGCCGCGGCGGCTCCAGGCAGCCTGTCTCTGTTCACAAGGCCGGCCTCTCTCCTTCTGACGGCTGAGGCTTCTTTAAACTGACACTGCCCCACCAGGCCCCCAGGCGTTGATGCAGACCTAACCAGGAGGCAGTCTGGCACCAAGCGTCCTCACTTCCCAGCGCTCAGGGACGTAAGTGTCTCTTTGCAGCTGTGGCCCCGTCCCACCTGGCCTTCGCCCTATTCTTATTTTCTGAGCCGACCTGCGGCTGTGTCAGGGGACGCCCCTCAGAATCCTGTTTTCAGAACCTCTCATTAATTAGGCCTGGCATCCGAAAGGCACTTAAAATAGTGCTGATGTGATAAAGCAGTTCAGGACCTGAGGGCAGCCACCAGCGGGGTCCCCGCGGGGGCGAGGGGTCAGCCGCCTCTCCTACGGGAGAGACCCTCGTGAACCTCCGGCTCCCCCTCCTCTCAGGGTCCAGAACACGGAGAAGAGCCGCCACCCATGAGCGGAAGAAAAGAAACAGGTCCAGGGCCCAGAAGAGGGACCAAAACAGCACCCAGTGCCCTTGAGGTCCCTGGGGGTGCCAGCCTCTGGGGGCATCGCAGGTGCCCCTGCTCTGGCTTCTGGGTGGGTTTGGCCAACAGGGCCCAACAGAGGAGGAGGAGGGGTAGGTCTGGACCTCCCTGTGTCTCTGATGTTGGCTGCGCCTCTCCGAGGGCCGGGGGTCCAGAAGCCCAAGCTCTGCCAGCAGCTCTGCCCTGTGCCCTGGACTCTGGGCAGCCACACCCCCTCCCCGGCCCCCTCTCCAGGGCCCCTCTCGGCAGGGCCCCCCAGTGCTCCGGCCGAGGCCCGTCTGCGGGCGGGGCCCAGCTGGCTTATTTGCTTGTTGGTGAACTCGCTCTGTCTCAAACACTTTCTGAGCCCCTAAACACTAGAGACACGGCAGAGGGGAAGGTGGGACAGGGCCAGGATGCTGCTGACGCCCGGGGTGCCAGCACGTGGGCGGGGCTGCAGCTTTAAATGGGTGGCCAAGGGTAGCCTCCTGAGAAGGTGGCACTTGGAGGCCTGGAGGGAGCGAGTGTGTGGCTGTTGGACATGGAGACCCAGGTAGAGGTGGTGCAGGAGCAGGGGACGCAGGGCAGGGATGCATAAGGTTGCTGCTGGGGAAAACGTGGCCTCCTGGGCTCAGGAAGACGAGGACCCACCGAAGGCCTCCTGCAGGGGAGGGACCCATCCCAATTCCCAAGTCCATCTCCAGGGGAAGACGGCCAAAGCAGGGGACAAGGGGACAAGGGAATGGGGGACCATCTGGGAGGGTGTCAGAGCTTCTGATGGGAGGTGCTTGTGACAGGGGCAGGGCCGGCTGTGGGGGGGGGGGGGGGTCAGGGGACCAGACTGGAGCGCGGAGGCTCCGGGTTCTGTGAGTCAGTGGTGGGAAGAGGCTGGTGCCACCTTCCCAAAGCCTGCAGTTAAGCCCACGACATAGGGGACAAGCGGGCAGGCTTCTCTGCAGGTGACTGCGTTCCAAAGATGTTCTTCCCTGATGTGGGTCCCAGCTCTCTCAGTAAACCGTCTCTCCTGCTTCTTCTCTTATAGCTGACCTCGTTATTCCAAGCAATTCACAACATTTGAGTCAGCACCACAGAAGGAGGGGCTCAGGTGAGAGTCCCGATAGACAAGTGCTGGATCGAGTGTCCCGACAACGACACATGAGCCCCTGCTGAGTGCAGGACCCCAGTGCCCTCCCCTGTCCCAGCTCCTAGTCCAAGACGGGAGCGCTCCTGTCCCTGACAGCAGAATCAGGCCATAGACGGCGTCAACTCAGCAAGGCGGGCAGGGAGGGCACCTGCCGGAGGGGACAGTGCCCGTCACCCATGGCCCGGACGAGGTCTGGGGGCACGGCCTCCGGGAGCCCCACCTGTTGGGGGGCACGAGAGAAGGGCCCAGGCCCACCTCCTCCACGGTCACCAGTCCACCACGGGCCAAACACCTCGGGCTTCCTGCCCTCACAGGCGCACAGACACGTGTGCACCACGCGCTAATCCACGGATTGAGCAACCCCTCCCAGCTGTGGTGTCTTCACCGAGGTGTCCGTCTCCAGCCTGGACACCCGGACAGTGGGTCCACAGCCCTCCCCGCCAGGACGCTGCCCTGCAGCTGTTCTTTCAAGTTTCCCCTCTCCCCGTGACCCTCCCATCAGCCGGCCCATCACACATGGCCCCCCAGGCATTTCCTCATTCCTGTGCTGCCCCCTCCTCACCTCCCAACCTCTTTCCCACCCCACTCCTCCACGTCTGTGTCCCCACCGCTCCCTGAGGCGCTCCTGCCAAGAGGCAGCCCTGGTCAGAAGCACAGACTCTGGGGCCCGGTGGCTGGGCTGGAGCCTGGTGACCTCAGGCCTGGACCTCAGGGTGGTTGTGAGAAACGGTCATCGACGGTCCCTCCACATAAAACAGGGGCAGCAAGATGACAGTTCTCAGAGTATGGTGTTGTGTGCACTGGTCAGTGACGGTGATGGTGATGATGGTGATGATGGTGGTGGTGGTGATGATGGTGATGGCGGTGGTGGTGATGATGGTGGTGGTGGTGATGGTGGTGGTGATGATGGTGGTGATGGTAATGGTGATTGTGGTGATGATGGTGATGGTAATGGTGATGGTGGTGGTAAGGATAGTGGTGATGATGGCAGTGACACCACACCCAGGGAGCGAGTAGCCTCAAAGATGCTCTGGTCCTAGAGGAGTGGGCAGGACAGGCAAGGGCCAGCTGAGGGTGCCCTGGATGATGGCCCCTGTGTGTCCCTCCCAGAGCTGGGAGGAGAGAGCCGTCCATGTGGGCAGGTTGGAACACGCGCGGGGCAGCTCCCCGATCAGTGTCTACAGAAGGGGGCTTCGAAGTCAGGGAGGATTTGTATCACCCGCACATGTGAGCATCCTGAGGCTGCGACTCAGTTTGGAGAAGCCCCGTCCTAAATCCTGCTCCTGGTGTGTGGGGTGCCCCGGGATCCCTGTCACCGGCCCACACATTCCAAGCATGGGTTCCCTCTGGGATCATGCTTTGCAATCAACCAAGTTAATATGTTATCCCTACATAAGTTAATTATTTTATTACTTTCTGATTCGGCAATCAAGATTTTTGTTTTGATCCTAAATTCAGTAAAACTTTAAATTAGGGTAATTAAATAATTAGCTGTAAAATGATAGACTGGCAAAGAACTTCCCTCTCCCTCTGACACGCCCAGTTGGCCTCATCTTTGTGGAAACTGCCTCGGAGAGCTGCCTGTGGCACCAAAGATCTGGTGCCAGGAGGTGGCCCCAGGGCTGTGCCGGGCCCACTTCCGCCCACCCCAGCAGATCAACCATCCAGGGCACTTGTCTAGGGATCAGGCCCAGCAGCCTCTGGGTGTTTGGGGCAGGAAAAGCAGGGCTTGGTGTGAGCTGTGCTTCGAGGCCTCCCCGCTCCTTCTGGGGCATCACTGCCAGGAGAGTGGTGGGCTTGCTGCTGTTAAGATGGACACACACTTACAGAGCTGTCCCCACGGCAAACCGAGGGCTCTGTCCCCACGGAGGTTCCGAGCGCAGCAAAACTACAGAGCAGCTTGGGCACAGGACCAGGGGACACCCGCGGCCGCCTCACCGCCCCCCAGGCCCCCCCACCCCCTCTTCCTGAAAACGCGCCCAACGACAGCAGGGCTGCGTGCTCTGGCTGTTTGAAGAGGCGTTCAGGTTCTCGGTTAATGTGGCGTTTTTAGGACCTGAACTTCCAAGGAAGCAGTATTCGTGGAGTGTGGCCTCGTTTCTCTCCAGGTGAACCCCTGCTGAGACCGGGTGCCAGCTCTGAGTGCGACACTGCTTCCTTCTGCTTCTGGGCTCGACTCTCCACTGGCTTCTGCAGCATCGGGAAGATGTGGAACACTGATCTGCGGTGACCGTGCCCCCCCCCCCACGGCTTGGGGGAGAACCTGCAGGTTTCACGGGCTCCTTGGTTACATGTGTGCATCCTTGCAGCCCACGTCTGGGGGAGGCGAGGACCTACAGCCTGCCCCGCAGGGTGCCGTCAGCGGTACAGACAGCACGCTAGAGAACCGCGGGTTCTCACACGCATCCTGAGTGACCTGTAACCCGGACCTCCGGGGATGGCGCCCCCACGTCCACGATGTCCTGCCCCAGCAGGCACGGCAGCCCCGGTGCCTGCCTCGGCAGGCTGTGGCTTGCCCAAGCCCCTGGCCGTGCTCTGCAGCCCACCCTGCTGCCTTTGGAGTTGGGGAGTCATTCAGTAAATGCAGGTGAGGATGTGCCCCACTCCCCGCCACCTACAGATGCCACGAGGACATGGGTAGTGCAAGGGGAAAGTGGCCCAGACCAAGGCCGAATGACGCCCGGGCTGGGAACCCCTGTGCGGCCGCTCCGGATGCTGGCTCACGAAAGAGACGCTCTCCTCCCACGGGGCAGATGCACTGCGCATCCTTCCCCTCGTCAGGGTCGTCCTGGGGGAGCCACGGCGGGGGGGCCACGACCAGGAACACGGGGCGCTGGCCGACGGCCCTCCCAGGGCTACGACGGTGGGGGGGCAGCACCCCCACCTTACTCTCACTCTCTTTCCCTTCGTGGCCGAGTCTCTGCTGGCCCTCCTGTCTCCCGGCAGCAAGTCCCCGTTCGTGAGCTTTTCTCCAAAAAGAAGAAGGGGAGGGGGCTGAGGAAAGCCCAGGAGGCCAGAGGAGACCCTCCCCAGGAATGCTCAGATGGTAAAGATGGGCCGTCGCTTAATCCATCCCCAATGGAAGCCCTCAAATGCCGCTTGAGGGTGTCAGGGGCAGGTGAGGGTTGGGGCTGCAGTGAGTGGAGGCGCCTGGGTCAATCGGGCTCCAGTGAAGAGGGCAGCATCTCCCTGGATGTGTAACTCGGGCCCCAGCTTCAGAGGAGCTGGGAGAGCTGGGCGCCAGGCAGGGGACAGGGTGCTGTGGGGTGGGGGCGGCCACAGGAGCCATCGCCGCCCTGAGGGCTGGGGGCCCAGGACACTGGCTCCCCTGATGAGCACACACCCCCACCAGCGACCTCGCGGCCAAGCAGGCTCCTGGCAAAGGGCACGTCTGGGCTGGCCTGTGGTTAAAGATGTTTGCATAAAATTTGGGGCTTTGCCCCAGCCACGCTGCACAGTCCTTGTCTGAGGATTGCATTTCTGAGTTTGTTTATGCCTCCTTGAGTTTTCAGAATCTGCACACAGAAATGCCCTTGGTCCCGACTGCGCACTGCTTTCTGGGTCTGAAGGAACATCCATCGTCTAATTTCAAGCCCTCTGCGGGGTTTGCAGCAAAGACGGTGAAGACCAGACAGGCCGCATCTGGCTCCAGCTGCAGGATGCTCGGCGCCTGGGCTCCGGGTGAGTGGCGGGCCCAGCTGCAAGGCACCGCCGGCGCAGCCTCCCCACTGCCGCCGGCTCCCTGCCCATCGAGAGACAGAGGTTGGGGGGCGTATTTGTTTTTGCTTTTTTCCTGCCAATGACCAGATGCAAACGTTCAGTCTAAACACCATGTCCGCGCTTTCCACGCCACTGCCTGCAATGGCTGTGCTGGATTATTAAACACGTCATGAATAATCACGTGGCACCTTCCGATTGGACGTCTGATTAAGTAGCTGTTCTCTGCAGTCTGAGACTGTGGGCAGCGCAGATGGCTGACGTCACTTACGAAGCACAAGTTCAAAGACAAAATTACTAAGAATTTCAAGATTCCAGCAGAGTGTTGAACCAGGGCCTCTCGCTGCCCAGGTCACAGCCCGTGAGGCTGGCCTTAGCCCCCACGAAGACGGATGTGACCCCCCCACCCTGGGGAAGGGCACCCACACCCTGGAGGGGAGTCAGGACCAGGATGCCGGCAATGCAGGAAGAGGCAGCCCCTGGGGGTGAGAAGCCACGTGACACACACGCATGCACACACAGCATCTTCTCACCATCAACATTTCCTTTTTGCTGGTTAGCCTCCCCTCACCTACATCATCTTATAAACTCGTGTCCCCAGGAAGGGACCGGGGTCCCTGCTCCCCCAAACTCCTGCCAGGTCTGCTGAGGCCCCTCCCCGCATTGCTTCCTGATTGTATACCCCTTGTCTGTGGCGGGTGGAAGGAGAGGCTGCAGGGGAGACCGGGCGCTGTGGAGGCCTGACCCCCACAGAGACACACTACCTGCAGCATCGGTGGAAACGGGGATTTCTCTCTCCTCCCCACAGCGCCGGATGCTCAGTGCTCCCGGCCCTCTCCACGGACGAGGAAAGTGCCCCAGGCTTGGGCGTGGGGAGCCCCACCCGACCACACCATGTGTCCCGCCTGCACCTTAAGGACAGCCTCAGAGCCACCTGGGGGGCCAGGAGGGGCTGCCACATCCTCCCCTCTTCTCCAGGAGAGAGCCGGTCCACCTCTTCCCTGAGAGGGGCAGAGGACCCCCCCACAAAGGCTGGGATGGACTCCATGAGGGTGGCTCAGGGCGCCCCATGCTGCTCCACACAAACCAGCTGCCCAGAAGCAAACCCAGGCCCCTCGACAGCCCTTGCCCTCCACTGCCTGGGCCGTCCAGGCTCCGAGGCCCCCAGCACCTCTGAGCAGCCTGTGTGGGGAGCTCCACGTGCAGTTTACTGAGAGGGGAGCCAGGTGGCCTCACATCTGACTACTGTCCCTGGTCCTGGAGTCTCGGTGATGCTGCACAGACCTCACACACACACTGGGCGCCCACCACGAGCCCCCATGTACAGGGGTTCATTCTGCAGATCCACCCCTTGGGGTGGCCCAGGCTCAGCAAGGCATCACCTGCCCAGGTGAGCATGGACGGAGCTGGAGGGGCCCAGGCTCAGCTTGGCTCCCAAAGCCCGTCAGCCCTCCTGACCTCTCACGTCCAGTTTAAGCGGTGCCTCCTGTGGGAGCCCCCGGCCTCCCCAGCTGCTCAGGCTCCACCCACCCACCTCCGGCGTCTTCCCAGCACTGGTCACAGTGGAAGGTGCTGCTGGCTATAGGATTCCTGCTGGTCATTGGGGCTGTGACCCTGGAGAAGGGGGACAGGGCAGATGCCAGTGACTTGGCCAGACAGTACATGGCCTTAGAACTTACCAGGGAGCAGTGGTCCTGACTGAACCTCCTAGAAGGTTCTTCCGCTCAGAGCAGTCGGCAAGGGGCTGGAGGCTGGGCCAGGCCGGGGAGCCCGCTTACCTGCTCAGGGCGTGGCCTGTGGGCCGGCCCCCAAGCAGAGGACCAAGCGTTGGCCCTGCAGGGTCTCCGGGTCCCAGGCTGCAGCCTCGACCCAGCCCAGGCCTTGCCTCGGGTCCAGC
Source organism: Camelus ferus (assembly GCF_009834535.1). NCBI lineage: Eukaryota > Metazoa > Chordata > Mammalia > Artiodactyla > Camelidae > Camelus > Camelus ferus. Next base: position 14,658,033 of record NC_045714.1, on the reverse strand, counting down.
TCCCTCCCCCGCCACGGACAGCCCCCAGCCCCCCCCCCCCCCCAGAGGCCCTCGCAAGCTCACCGACTCTGCCCCCAGCTGCAGCTTGGCAGTTTGCAATCTTGCCCTAAAAGGATGAGGAAAACAAGGAAGCAGAAAGCGGACGGGGCCCCATGGCGGGAAAGCCTGCACTTAATCACGATGCCGCTGTTTACCTCCTCCCGCACTGACTGGTCCAGACCATGAAATATTTATTTCCCTCATTGCCTCTGTGCTCAAACAGCCTCTGACTGGCTCCCTGCTGGACCAGAGAAAATCGGCAGTATCTCAACCAGGGTGCACAGACGATGCGGCCGGTGGCTGCAGGGGAACCTGGGCCAGGGGGAGCTTGGCAGAGGGACAGGCCCCACCGGCCGCCCGCGTCCCCGGCCTGGGGCGGCCCCATGCACAGCGAGCTCTTGGACGCTGCCTCTCGGGCGCCACGTCCAGCGGGGTGCGCGGGGGCGGAATCTAAATGTGCCCAGCGGCCCTGCCATCCAGCCAGGATGGGGAGGTGACCTGTGCGGGCAGGTCTGTGAGCTTGAACCGCAGAAAAAATGCGAAAGGCTCGGAGAGTGGGAAGCGTCCAGAACCTTCACCAGAGAGGATGGAAACCATCACGGACAGAGAAGCAGCCCCCACGCCTCCCGCTCAGATGCTCAGACTAGGGCGGCTGCTTCTGTGGGATCCGGTTCCCCCCGTTTATTCTGAGAGTCAAGCTTCTTAAAAACGCAGAAGTCATTTTTGAAAGGAGGGCATCCCAGCTCTCCCCACCCCCACCCCGGAGCAGCCCGCAGAGCAGGCAGGGGAGCTAGGCCCGTTTTCAGGAAGCTCAGCGGCAGGGCCAGATCCCTTAGGGCAGGGCCCAGCCACAGGGGGCCGCACCCCACACCCCACACCCCAGGGCGAGGCTCCATGGAGCCAGCTCCACCTGGCCAGCCTGCCGGCCCTGCGTCTCCGGCGCCAGACTAGGCGAGCTGCTGCCCCGATTCCTGCACCCGGTGGGCATCAGAGGCCCTTGGGAGAGGGGGGTGGCCAGAGCAGAGGTCCTGGGGGTGGGGCTGCGGGAGGCAGGGGGTCACAAGCTGCACGTTGACACCTCCATGCCAACACCCCACACCCTGGTCCAGGGAAAGGATGGTGGCTGTGCCTCACAGCACTTTCCGGAGTGTCAGGAGGGAGAGAGGAGGGGAGGTGCCTGACTCCCTCCTCATCAGAGGACACGGTGCTGGGAGAGGAGGACACAGGAAAACGGGACTCCAGCGGAGCCCCAGAGAGTGGGTGTGCGCGCCAGCCTCGGGGCACTGGCTCACCTGCCCCCCCACCCCCCGCCACCAGCGCCCTCTGCTAACCGTATGCCTGATCCAATGACATCGAATTAACTCAGTCTGTCTCTGTGCAGCCACACCAGCCACCCCTGTTAAGGGGAGGGGTGCGCACCCCACTGTGGTGCAGGCCTCCCGGTTATGAGCCGAACTGTGCCCCCCAGCGGGGGTTTTCTTCCCACGGGGCAGGGGCCCTGCCGCCAGTGACGCCAGGACGACACCGTGGCTGGCGCTGGCCAGCATTCCAGCAGCCTGGGGACTCCAGAGCCACAGCGCCAGTCCCAGGGGCGTGATCCCCGGGGGTCCCCACCCCACCTCGGACAGACCCAAAGCCATTTCTATCTCGTCGGGAGATGCTGTGTGCGTGCGTGTGGCAGTATTTTTTTTTGCTAATTAACGTCTTTATGCTGCACACTCTAATTTTCACATCATTCTAGAGGCTCACCTTATCCAGAAAATGTGGAATAATTCTGAGCTCCCGTCCGGTGTTGAAAAGTCGCTCACGTTTGCCTGATACCAAAACTTGGAGGCAGGTCGGCTGTAACTGTCTTCCATCCCCACCAGGTGGCGCCGTGAGCGGATCTGGCCTCTGGGGCCGCTGAGGCAGACGCCGGTGGGGGCGGGGCCCGGCGGTGGGGGCGGGGCCCGGCGGTGGGGCGGGCCCGGCGGTGGGGGCGGGGCCCGGCGGCATCCCGCGCGTCTGCGGCGGGGCGGCACCCGGGACAGCGGGCGCTCTGCTGCCGCCGGGCGCTGGCAGGCTCCCGCCGCCCCGGCGCGCAGCCCTCGCTCCCTCCCTGCTGCCCCTCCGCTCCTGACTAAGCCGAGTTCGGGCTGACGGCGTCCCTTCCGCTGGGATGGGCCCAGGGAGGGGACAGAAAAGTCCCAAGTGCCAGCTGGGCTGGGGCGAGAGGGACCGCGCTGAGTCCAGACGCTGAGCAGAGCGAAGTCCAAGCCGTGCTGACGAAGGCAGTCGGCCGGGGAGACCGTCCCTCCCTGGGAACAGGAAGTGACTGTGCGAGCCCACCCGCCCCGGGGTGGGGGGTGGGGGGGCACCAAGAAGCAGGGCCTGTCCAGCCCCGGCCCCAGGGAGCAGGGGGGCTGGAAAGGAGGGTGGTGGGTGGAGAGGGCGGGCAGCTCGCAGTGCCCACCAGGCCAGTCCCAGCAAGACAGCAGCCCTCGGCGGACCCCCAGACTCCAGCCAACAAACTTGCTCCGACAGATTCCGTTTATTTGCTTTTAATTGTGCCGTTTAAGTGTTTAGGGGCCTGAATATCACCTTTTTTCATTTTCTATGTATTCATATTTAATCTCAACCAAGTACAAAATCATTTGTGCAATAACGTGGGAGGCGCGGGAAGGAGAACCAGCCACAGATGAATTCATTCTGCTCTCACTGCGTCTCCAGGTCCCCGGACGCTGCGGTTGGGAAGGGCTCCCGGGGAGGGGAGCGTACAACCCGAAGCCGGAAGGAACACAAACCGACAGAAATGGCCCCAGAATGCGAGGGGGCGGCACTGACACGCTGTCACCCAGACCCAGCCCCCCAGCGTGCGGGGCGGGAGGGTGGGGGGCGGACGCGGGGAGGCGCGTGCGCCTCCAACAGCCCGCAGTCAGCTCCAGGGAGAAAAACGCCGCGTCCGCAGCCAGGAGCACGGTGGGCAGAATTAACAGCGCGTTAGCCTTTGCAAAGGAAAAAAGGGAATTTAAAGACCTAGAAATCCAAATATCCAAAAGGAAGCCCAGACAGCAGGAAAAAAAAAACTGAACAAAAAAACCAGGATGTCAGTGGCACGTGGCAGAAGACAGAAAAAGAGACCTTAAAAGGCAATGGTTGATTTTCTGAATCGGTAGAAAATCCAGAGACTGAAGGAGCTCCAGGAGCCCCAAGTGGAGGTGACACAACACAACCACTGCCCCCGCGAGCCTAGTAAAACCTGAAAACCAACAATAAGGAAAAACCTTAAGCCATCGAAGAAAACAGACAAATGACGTAAAGATGGACAGAGTTGTGAACTAGAGCAGAATTCTTGTGAAACCGCACAGGTGGAAGACTGAGCTGGCAAGGCAGGCGGGCACAGCTCAGGGGTGGGGCGTGTGCTCAGCCGGCACGAGGTGCTGGGTTCAGTCCCCAGCAGTTCCATTAAGACAGATAAATAAATAAACCAAATTGCCTCCCCCAAGCAAATAAACAAACTAAAACCTTTTTTTAAGTTTAAAAAAAATGAATAAATACAATATCAAAAAAAGATTAAAAAATATCTGTGAGTTGACGTGTTTAAGTGCCGACAGAAAAAGGAGATCTGCCCTGCGAAACCTCTCCGCCCGGCAAACACATCCCCACAGATGAAGTTTCTCTAAACCAGCCAACAGAAGCAAAGGCAGGGGACTGACCTCCCCGTGGGCCAGCACAAGACGCACTGAGGCTTTTCAGGCAGAAGGAAGGCGGTGCCATCTGGGTCTGCACAAGGGGAAAGTAAGCAGATGTGGAAAATACACGCATAATGTGAACCAGTGTTATGATAAGTTTTGATTCTTGAAAGATAATTCACAGTTGAGAGCAAAAATGTTACTGATGCAGTGTGGGGTTTACAGCAGCTGTAGATGTGACAAAAGGTATGACACGCAGTCCGGTGAGGGAGGGAAACGTACGTGGTCACGGGATGAGACTCAAACGTGGCTGTTTAAAGGACGCCGTGGGCACTTGGGGGGTGGGTGCCAAACCCGCCGGTGGTGAAGAAGCAACCTCCAAAAATGTAAAACCCAGAGGAATGTCTGAGACACCAACAGTGAAGGTGAAAACGGAGTTGCTAGAAAACTCAATCCAAAATGATAAAGGAAGGGCCTACTGCAGAGCCCAGGGAGCTATATCTTATAATATATATCTTATAATATATATCTTATAATAACCTGTAATTGAAAAGAATCTGAAAAAAAGTACATGTACAACTGAATCACCTTGCTGTACCCCTGAAACTAACACAACATTGTAAATCAGCTCTACTTCAATTAAAAAATTAAATTAAAAAAATAAAAAGCATGCCTGGCCTACACCTCAGACCGTTTACGTCAGACCCCTGGAGGTGGGTCCCAAGCTTGGGGAGCAGGGTTTCCATTTTCCCTGGTGGTTCTAGCGAGCAGACAAGGCTGACACCATGTTTTTGCCAGATAGGAATACGATCAAGTCTATGGATGTAACTTCTGTTTAGAAATATTTGGTAATCTGTATTAGGTAAGTCAAGGGAATGAGTGCCAATTTTGTAAGGTGGGACGATGCATCGCAGTTGTAAAAGTGGTCTTATTTTTAAGACGTGCACAGGAGTGCAATGACATGATGTCTGGAATGAACTCCTAAAACATTTCAGCAAAGAGTAACAGAGAAGAAAAAGTGATGAATAAAGAAAATGTGGGGAAATCTTCGTAACTGGTGAATCTGGGTGTTGGGTATATTGGACTGAATATAGTATGTTCTTTTTTGTGTATTTTAAAATATTTAAATATAAAAAAAGGCACAGGAAAAGAGGGAAGGGGAACAAGAGATGGGACAGGCAGGAGGAGCTGGCGGCGTCTGTGGAAGAGGTGTGTTCTGAAAACCAAGAAACACCGACAAGAAAAGCCAAGACGTAGGTAAACACGGAGATACCTCAAGACCCTCGTAGATGGAAAGGCGACGGTTCAGGACCCTTGAGAAGGTAAGACCCGTGCTCCCCCACTGACCTGCACCCCATCGGGAAGCGCTCCAGCCCCCGAAGGACGTCGGGGCACCAGCCAGAGTCCTCGGTGCGGGAAGCAGACGGTGTGGCTCAGGGGCAGAGCTGGACCGACGCTCTCGCAGCACAGCTGACCCGCAATGGCCCAGTGGAGGCCAAGAAGCCACGTCCAGGCGTCAGCGCAGGGTTTAATGCAAACACTGCAGCAGGCGCTGGCGACCACACAGCCAGCTGGCAGCCTGCGGCCACGACTCACCAGGGCAGCTCTGGACAGGGAATTCAGACCGCCAGGGACCAGGACCGTGCGTCTCGAGGTGGGCTCTTGGAAGCCAGCACGGCGCCCAACTGTAGGTCCGGGTGCGAGGACCATCCTGACCTCCGGCCCAGTGTCGGGTCCCCGCATCTGGATGTGTGCCACGGCATCGGGGCTCAGATGTGTGTCCAGGGCTGAGGGACCAAAGAGAGGGGCACCCAGGGTGGGAGACTGACCCCCCATGGTCTCCCAGGTAACCTCTTGGCCTTGCTCCCCATTTCACAGACTCGGAAACCCTGGGTCTCCCACTCAGGAGGTCCCATGGAAGAGCCAGGCTGGGTCCACGCTGCTCGTGGTCATCCCAGCAGGGCTGACCCACCCGAGTGTGTGTGGTGCCTGGTCAGAGCATGCAAAGGCCTGTCCCTGGACTCGCTTAAGTGCACAGCCCCCAAGAGGTAGGTGCCACAGCCAGGCCTCGGTTTACCCATTTTACAGGTGAGGAGAGAGTCAGGGGTCCAGCGTGGGCTGCCAGCAGCCTGGCTCTGGGACCTGGGCCCTGATCACTGTCCTTCCTGGGCCTAGACCCTCCCTGAGGCCAGAGCCACCTTCCTTCTGGCTCCAGGCCAGGCCCCCAGCTGGCATTGCACGAACGCCCCTGCCCTTCCCAGGCCCAGACCAGCTGCTGGTGTCTGCAGCCCTCGCTCCGGAGCTCCCCTGACCCAGAGCTGGGGAGGGCAGGGGACAGGCTCCTGCATCCAGAGCAGGACTGGGGACCCTGGGGGCCGGGGTAGGACAGCAGACCCACCCCCAAGCCCAGGAGGCACCCGTCGCCCCTCTTTCTGGCCCACCGTGCAGGGCCCGGCACTGGTCACCCTCCTGGCTGTGTCCCTGTAGTCTGGCCCAAGGGCAACCAAGGACACACTTAGACACCAGGCTCCTGCTGCCCCCAAACCTTCCTCTGGCCACACAAACCTAGGAGCTTGCTGCCCCCTGGAGGCCAAAAGGCAAACTGCCCCTAAGGGGCCACCCTCCCCTCCCCTCCCCACCCCACGACACCCCTGCTTGGGGGGAGCGGCACGGGGGTGGGGGTCCTGCTCTCTGCCTTAGGCCCTGGACACCCAAGCTGCCCCCTGACTGGCAGCACTGAGGAGCCAGGGCAGAGCTCGCTATAACCCCTCCCCCGTGCAGGCCTGCAGCCCACACAGAGCCCCCCACTCACACCCATGCCTATTCAGTGCTCAGCAGGGAACTCAGGCGACCTCAGCGGGGCTGGGAGGTCACTCTGACCTGCTCTGTCGCCTGCAAAGATGGTGGAGGCCGAGGGCACGGACGGTGGGTGGGGTGGACCAGTACCCGAAGCCAACAGAGAGGAGCAGCCTGGAGAGACACAGGAGGGATGCGGGCCTGGCAGGAAACGCTTCGCCTGCAGGTGTCCCCGAGGCGAGGCAAGGGGACAGGGCACGCAAGGCTGGAGGGTGCTGGGGAGCGGCGGGGGGCCGGCTGGAGCATGCGGAGCTCACTGGCCCCTGCTGGCGGCGTCACGAGGGCCACGTCGGCCACTCCTGCCCCCGAGCGAGGGGCCCACAGAAGGGCCGCTGTCCGGCATGTGTTTGACGTGGGGTGGGGGGTAAACTGCAGGGGAGCAAGGACAGAAGCAGGAGACGCTGTCTCGGTCATGACTGCCCCTGGCAAACCCCAGAAACTTGCTGTTCGAAACAACTGTGGTTTCAGGGGTCGTGGTCCTGGGGGCTGGGACCGGAGAGGGCTGGGGGTGGGGGCGGCCTCGGGCTCCTCACCAGGCAGGACTGTCGTCAGCAGAAGTGGGGGAGGTGACGGGTGCGCAGGTCTGGGGGGAAGACCAGAGCCTGGTCACGACTGTGCCTGAGTTTGAGGTGACCCACCAGACCAGCAGGCAGCTGGACTCGTGAGTCTGGAGTTGGGGTCTGGGCAGGACCACGGGAGTCACGGGCACAGAAATGGTGCGGGAGGGGATCCCCAAGGGAGCAGGCGCAGGCAGAGAGCAGGTGAAGGACCCAATCCTGATTCCTCTGAGACAAGATCATCAGGAAAAGAAGGAGCCGAAGGGGCTGAGGGGGTGACCAGGAAGGTCCGAGCAGTAGCTGCGCTCTCACAAGAAAGTGCCCAGGGCTGCCCTTCCCCGCCCCTCACTGACACTCCTGTCCCTTGTCTTCCTGGCAACAGCCATTCGGACAGGTGTCGGGGTCTCCGGTGCTTGTGATCTGCCTTTCCCTGACTATCAGTGGTGCTGAGCCGCATTTCATGTGCCTGCTGGCCGTTTGTGTTTTTAATTTTGAAAAACACCTATTCAGGTCCTCTGCTCAAGTTTTAATTGATTTGTTTGGGTTTTGTTTTTTTCTTTTCTGGTGGTTTTTGTTTGTTTGTTTGTTTGTTTGTTTTTGCTTTTTTGGGTTTTGTTTTGTTTGTTGAGCTGTATGAGTTCTTCATATACCTTGACTAGTAACCCCTTATCAGACACATGATTTACCAATGTGCCCTCCCACTCAGTGGGCTGCCTTCTCACTTGGTTGATGGCTTCCTGTCCTGCACAGAAGCTCTTCAGTGTGATGTGGTCCCATTTGCTTATTTTTGCTTTTGTTGCCTTTGCTTTCAGTGTCAAATCGAAAGCTCACCCCCAAGACCCACAACAAGGAGCAGACGGCTTGTTTCTTCTTCTAGGGTTCTCCGGTTTTGGGTCTCATGGTCACGTCTTTGATTCACCGTGAGTTGGGCTGTGTGTGTGGTGTAAGACAGGGGTCCCGTGTCAACCTTTTGCACTGGGCTGTCCAGTGTTCCCAACACCATTCATTGAAGAGACCGCCCCTTCCTCGCTGAATATGCTTGTCTCCTTTGTCATAAATTAATTGACCCAAAGAGCATGGGCTTATTTCTGGACACTCTGCTCCGTTGCATTGATCTGGGTGTCTGTTGTTACGCCGATACCGCGCTGTTCGGTTACCAGAGCTTTGCAGCAGTTTCAAGTCAGGAAACGTGATGTCTCCAGCTTTGTCCTTATCTCTCGGGATTGCTTTGGGTATTCAGGGTATTTTGCGGTTCCACATGAATTTTAGGATTTTTTCCTATTTCTGTGAAAAGTGCCACCAGAATCTTGGTAGGGACCGCGCTGCATCTATAGGTGGCTTTGGGCAGCAGGGACATTTTAACCACAGTAATTCTTGCAGTCTGGGAGCATGAAGTGTCTCCACTTCTCGGTGTCTTCTTTGATGTCTTCCATCAGTGTCTAGCAGGTTTTGGTGCACAGTTCCTTCACCTCCTTGGTTTAATATATTTCTGGGGGTTTTATTCTTTGGGTGCAATTGTGAGATTGGTTCCTTAATTTCTCTTTCTGACGATTTGTTGCTAGTGTGCTAATTTTGTCTCCTGCGTGTTTCCTGAATTCTTTCTTAGTTCTGACAGGTTTTTGGTGGAGTCTGTAGGGTTTTGTGTGTATAAGATCATGTTACCTGCAGTAGAGGCGGTTCAGCTCCCCCTTCTGGCCTGGGGGACTCTGCTCCTTTATCACCAGGGATATTGGCCTGCAACTGTCTTCTGCTTGGTGTCCTTGTCTGGCCTTCGGTAGCGGGCAATGCTGGCCTTGTGAAATGAGTTTGGGAGTGTTCCCACCTCTTCAAGTTTTGGGGAGATTTTGAGAAGAATTGGTCTTAATTCTTCTTTAAATGTTTGTCAGAATTTCAGTTTGGGGGGTACATGCATGCTGATACACCCCACGTTTGTCTCCAAGAAATCTGCCAGGACTCCCAGCAGGTACCGCCTCCACGGGGACCCGAAGGGCCGGCTGGTGAAACCGACGGGGTCATAAGCAACATTCGGGAGATGGTCAGTACCAGGGGACTGTCCCATATGTACCCCATCCAGAGGCTACAAACCAGTAGCTCATCTTTCACTGAAGCCTCCTCTCCCACAATGTGGATGAACCTTGGAACCCCTCACTCAGCGAGAGAAGCCGGCCACAAAAGACTGTCTTGAGTCCGTTTATGTGAAACGTCCAGAACAAGCAAACCCAGAGAGACAGAAAGCAGACTGCTGGTTGCCAAGGGCATCACCAAGGGAGGAGGGGCAGTGATGGCTAGTGCATCTGGGCTTTGGGGGGACGATGGTGTCCTGAAATAGACTGGAAGGATGCATGACACTGAATACACCAAAAACCTCTGCATTGTATGCTATAAGTGGGCTAATTGTGTGGTAAGTGAATTATATCTCAACAAAGCTAGTTTTTTAAAAATAAATAAATAAAACTTCTCACCACCCTGGAATCGCCTGGCACAGTGCCCACTAGCTGGGTGGGGGGAGAGAGGGGAGGAGGAATGGAGGCCTTTGTAAACTGTCGAGTCCTGTGCAAATGTAGGAGGTGGTGGTTTTGTGGAGCTTCAAACAACAGCTTGAACAAAAGCAGGATCTTGTAAGTGGACTGGGGGCTGTCTTCCTTACCCTCCCCAAGGGGAGTGAAAGGACGGGGAGACGGTGCACAGTCGGACCCCAGAGCCACCACCCGGAGGCTCTGCCACATGACCCAGAAGACTTTGAGGGCAATTACCAAGCGCTGCCCAGAGGAACTCGGCAAGCAGTACCTGGTGACACGCGCCACCTAAAGTGAGCTGACCAGCAGCCCCCAGAGGCGGGGCCTTGGGACCGCCCCCCATCACCAGAGACCCACGGAAACCACTGGGGCAGGGGCAGAGCCTCACCCGAAATCCAGGAAGGATGCGGCCCCAAAGGAATCGCCAAGCCTCTTCCCTGCCTGGCGTGGCCGGAGCCATCCCGGCTGCCTCAGCACGCTGCCCTCGGCCTCCCCTCAGGGACCTCGCCCCGGAGGAGTTATCCACACCAAACAGCAAAGAGCTGTGACCTCATTTAACCCTCTGCACTTAGGAAATATTGCAGAAATCACAAGCCAAAAGCAAGCTTGCTGTTGTAAAACAAAATCAGTAAAAGCACAGAGAGGTTTGGGATCAATATTCCATAGGCGTCTGTCAGCCAGCTCCCAGGACTGGCCCTGCCTCTTATGTAAAGGACGCTGCTGGTCACTGATGTTTGAAAGGGAACTGCTGAGATGCCAGAAATGATGTAAGGAACCAGGAATATCCCCGAGTACCAGGTGGGAGGCCCAGTGCTCACTTCTGACCCTGGAAAAGTGGGGTCTTCCACCCTAAGGCTGGCGTGGCCCCGAAGAAGCCAGCTGGTCTCCGTCCAGGTCTGGCACAGCGGCCCTGCCTGGGCATCTTCCCTTTATCCAGTCTCGACCCTGTAGCAGGTGCAGGGGGTGACGTGCTGGTCTCCGGAGCCTCCACCCACCAGAGGGGAGAGGCTGGGCTTCCCCCGTTGCCAGTGGTGCTTCCCTGCTGTCCCCAAGGCCACACAGCAGGGAGCTCCGTGGACCCCAGAGCTGTGTCCTCCCCATCCCCAACCCAGCCTTCCAGCTGGGCTCCCCAGGTGAGTCCCCTCTGCTCCACGTCAGGCGCCTTCCCGGACCCTAACACCACAGCCTAGCAGCAGGGGCAGCCGGTGACATCCACATGGGCCATGTCATCTGATCATCACACCCCCGAGATTGAAGGGGCCCAGAGGTGGCAAGTCTGCTGCGTCAGCTGGAACTCTGGGTGATGCCCTGGCGGCCTGGTACACTGGGGACCGGGTGGACCCCCAGGACAGGGCATGGGAGGTTTCTCCACTCCCCACCTGGCGCCTGAGAACGTTCTTAACCAGCAGGGGGCCCCGGGGAGCGCAATCTCCCATGCGGCCAGCAGGTGGCGGCATCTGACCAAAAACCACTCCTCTCCCTGAGCTGTCCGCACTTGTGGCTGAGGCCCGCCCAGGTGGGCCCCCCACGGAGGCCGCTTAAGGGCCTCCAACCCCAGACCAAGGCCCGCCCCCTGGCCCCACGCCCACCGCTGCCTCCAGCTCTTCTCTGAGTTAAAGTTTCTGGGTTACCTGGCCATTCAGAAACTGATCCAGAACCTTGGGCTTCTGGCCTGGAGTACAGACATCCCAGTGGGCAGCCGGGACCCGGGCTGCGGGTGTCAGGTCCCTGGGCGGGGCTGGACCTTGGCTTTAACGTAATCTCCCGGCTATGCCGACCTGCGGCCACAGCCGGGCGCCCGCCACAGCCCTTGTTCTCAAAGCCAGTCTCCTCCATGCCTGTGGCTCCAACTACCGCATATTCCACTGGCCCCACCTAACATTTCCGTGTCCTCACGCGTGCCTGCCAGACACGCCCTGGGTGGTTAAAATGCCTCCACTCTCAGTTTGTCCACAGCATACCCTCCCCCTCTACCCAGCCCTCCCCCGAGCCAGCGCTGAGTCCAGAGGCAGGATGGGCTACCTGTCCCCACCAGTGACGCTAGCCTTGGGGTAACTGTGGAGTTGGCCCGCCTCTCTCCACGTCCTCTTTCACCCCGGCAGCTCTGCCAGGCCTGGAGGGACACCTCCAACCCCCCTAACCGCAGCGGGCGCACTGCTCTGCAGAAAACTCTTCCCTGAGCTCCCTCCGTGACCACCTCTGCTCTACCACCAAAGACCAACCTCTACACTGTTCCTGCCACCCCAGAGGAGTCCCTGGGCCCCGCCCTGGCCCCCTGACGCCCCTCCTATGTGCCTATTGCCCCCAGGGTGCTCCCCCGCCCCCATTGTTGGCCTAATTGACACCCACTCACCCTTCAGACCTCAGCAGGCTGCCCCTGCCGCCCTGCCTGTGTCTGACCTCAGCCCAGGGGCTGTCCAGGGGCTCCTTGGAAAGGGCCTCCCCCAGACCCTTCTAGTCCCTGAGTCCATCTTCAATCCCAGCCAGGACATGCTGGTGGGTGAGGCCGGCCCTCGGGTGCACACAGCAGGGCGGAGGCATCAGCCGCCACCCCACCCCCCCAATCTGCAGGGCTCAGAGCACGGGGGGCCTGATGTTTCCCATGACTGATTACCCACATGCTTGTTCCTGCCTCAGAAGCTCACATCCAGCCTGGAAGCCCTCGAGAGCTAGGATCCCGTCACTGGGGGATTTCTAGAACCTTCCGAGTGCACACAGCTCTCATCCATTCACTCCACAAAAGCACCTGGCACCCACTCACTTTCCCCAAGCACCCAACAACACACAGGTCATCTCTGTGATTCCTCTCCCTGGCGGAACCTGGGGTACAGAGAGGTTAAGCGACTCTGCCAAGGTCACACAGCAGGGCCTGATGAGAGGTTCCCAGGCAGTATGCAGCTGGAGGCCAGGGTGACACCCATCTCCCAGCGGAGTGGGGAGCACCCTCCCTCATCAGCTCACGGGCCTCCAGCAGCTTCCCACCTGGGAGAAAGTTTGGGGTCCTTCATCCCCTGCTGGAAGGTGGGTCCTGAGGCTGACAGGATTCCTATCAGATGGAGCTGGATCGGGGAGCAGGAAGCAGCTCTGGAAACTCCGGCCAAAGCCCTGCAAGCCAGCGTGCGCTCGCCACACTCGGAATACGGAGGAAGGTTAGGTGGCAGAGCGCTGGCGGTGAGGTGACGCCCTGAACCACCTCATAGCCATCGTGCTAAACAGGGACCCAGGGTTTGAAAAGGAGCAAGGCTGCCCTCCTAAGGCCTTTCAACCTGTGTTAGAAACTCCGTGGTCACCCCACCCCTCCCAACCTTCAGACAGGTCTGGCCTTAATCCTCGTCCCTAATCTCCACGGGGACTCTCCTGGCTGGCCACCCCAGTTGGCCAGCCCCTCACCCTGAGGACAGCTGTGCCCAATGAGCAGCACCCCCCACTCACCCCCACAATCACGCACGGTGCATCCCAGCTGCCACCCCTGCAGAAGCTCAGGCCACACCTCCCTGGTCTGACGCCCCCCTGGGGGCACCACCACAGAGTCCTGGAGGGGTTTCTTGATGGAGACTCAGGCCAGGACACAAGATCCGCCCCCACCCTGGTCTCTCATAGGCCCCAAACTCCCCACTGTCTTCCTCCAGCAGAGCGGCCATTCTCCCCAACTCCACGGTGGAGCCCTCGCCCCCCTTCCCCAGTAGGAAACTGAGAACATTCTCCCTCTAAGGTAAGACAAGCAGTGGGGAAAGCTTTTTGCGTGAAGTAGCAACTAATTGAACCAAGAGTTTTAGCCTAAACGAGAGGGTTTTGTCCTTGAAACCCGAGCCCTGCTTCAAATGACTATGACTCTGTGGAGCGTGGAAGCAACCTCAGGACGCACTTGTCCCTGGAAACGGTGCGGCCGGGGCTGGCGGCCCAGGAAAGGGCCGGCTGCCGGCAAGTCCCAGCCCAGTGGGGCCGCAGGGCGCCCGGAGCACCTCGGGCCGTGCGGCCGTGCAGCCGCTCCGCGAGGGCGTCCCCGCAGAGCTGCGCGCCCTCACCCGGGAGGAGGCCCCCGGCGTGCTCTCCGCACCTGCTCCGGCCTCTGGGCGGTCAAAGCGCCCGGGGCTGCTGCGCGCTCCCTGCTCTGACGCCTGCCCGCGCGACGCTGGAGGTGACTCCTGCAAGGGGTATCCAAGGCGAGGACCAGACGGGCTGAGGCGGGTGCCCCAAAGGGTCGAGAGCGTGTTGTGGCGGCCCCCGGGGGTAACAGGAGGCAGCAGCCGGAGACGCCGAGAAACAGGAAAAGCTCTCTCACGTCCCTCTGCCTCCACCCTGTCTCCAGCCAGACCTTCAGCTCCCTCCATTCCGGCGGTGCCCCCCATCCCTGGCCGTCGGTCTGCGCCCTGGTGATGCCGGGCTCCGGGGAGAGGAGGTCACCAGGTCCTCTCTGATTGGACGGCCGCGAAGTCCCAGCGGACGCCTCCGCACCTTAAAACAGGAGCGGCGCGAGCGGGAGGTAGCGCCCTCCCCAGCGCAGCCCTGCGCGCGGTGGGAGAGTGGGCGGGGGAGAGGAAAGAGGAGAGAAGGGAGCGGAGGAAGAGGGGAGGAGGAGGAGACGAGCAGGAGGCGGGGCCGAGGCGGGACAGAGAGGCCCCGCGCGGGGAGGCTCGGGGACCGACAGACTGCCGGACGGACGCGCGAGCCGGGAGCCGCACCTCGGAGGACCTCGGGGCGGCGCGGGCCCGGCCGAATGAGCACCTGCGCTCCTGGCGAGCTCTCAGGCCCCGGCGGCGTGGCCATGGCAGAGCTCAAGTCGCTGTCGGGGGACGCGTACCTGGCGCTGAGCCATGGCTACGCGGCGGCGGCGGCGGCGGCGGCGGGCTTCGCCTACGGGGCGGCCCGGGGGCCCGAGGCGGCCCGTGGCTACGGCGCGCCGGGCCAGGGCGGAGACCTCCCAGCGGCGCCCGCGCCCCGAGCCCCGGCCGCGGCGACCGAGAGCAGCGGCGAGCAGAGCGGCGACGAGGACGACGCCTTCGAGCAGCAGCGGCGGCGGCGGCGCGGGCCCGGGGGCGCGTCGGACGGGCGGCGGCGGCCCCGGGAGCAGCGCTCGCTGCGCCTGAGCATCAACGCGCGCGAGCGGCGACGCATGCACGACCTGAACGACGCGCTGGACGGGCTGCGGGCCGTCATCCCCTACGCGCACAGCCCGTCGGTGCGCAAGCTCTCCAAGATCGCCACGCTGCTGCTCGCCAAGAACTACATCCTCATGCAGGCGCAGGCCCTGGACGAGATGCGGCGCCTCGTGGCCTACCTCAACCAGGGCCAAGGCCTGGCCGCGCCCGTAGCCGCCGCGCCCTTGACGCACTTCAGCCAGGCCGCCGTGTACCCCTTCTCTGCCGGCGCCGCGCTGCCCTGCCCCGACAAGTGCGCCGCCTTCTCCGGGACGCCCTCGGCGCTTTGCAAACACTGTAACGAGAAGCCGTAAGGGCCCTGGGCCGACCCCTCCTCCGCACGCGTCCTCCATTTTGCCTTGTCCCCAGTGACTGTGTCACCCTGCCCCAACCGGACCCCGCCCACCGGGAGAAAGCGGCCCACTGAACAGTTTGGGCCCGCGGGAAGCTCAAACCCCGTTTGGGCGCGGGATTGGGCCGGACAGCGGGGCGCCGGAATCCGTGCTGGAATCCTGGAGCCCTCAATGCCCACTGGGCACCCTCCCGACTCCCCCAGCCGTCGGCCTTAGGAACCGGGCGGGGGTGACCACCGGTGCTCGTCCGGGCCCCGCCGCTCACTCGCCAAAAGGAAAGCAGGGCCGCAGCGAGAGCGGGGACTGGCGCGACCCCGGGCGGGTGTTCCTACCCCGAGCCACCCCAGGGACAGCGTAGCCCGGCTTGGCGAGTCGTGGACCTCACACTGGAGCTCTGGGTGGGCGAGTTCCCGAGATCGCGCCGCTCCCCCGGCACCTTCCGCCTCTGCGGGCCCACAACCCCCGCACCGCAGAAGCCGAGATGCGGGATGCCCCGACCCACCCGGCAACGGTCGTTTGCAAAGGAGCTGGTACTGCGGACCCGAGAAGACCCCAGGCCAGTAGCTTTTCGGCTTTCCCAAGTCTGAGTTTGCTGTTTATGTTCTTGCCCGCCTAGAGGTGCTAACCTCTAGAGGTAAGCGGACGCCAAAGCCGGCTGCCTCCAAGTCTGCATAATTTGTCCCCTAGACAGCCCCTGAACTCCCCACCCCCCACCGCCCAGACCGGATCCTTTACACCCTAGTGAGACCTGGGCGGAGCTGGATGGAGACAGTGGTGCGTCCTCTGCTTGAAGGCGGCTGCAGAGGAGAGATCCTGGGGTGGCAGGGGAGGGCCCTGTCTAGCCCTGCTGACCGGCCAAACCCCCTCCCCACCAACCCCGAACTTTTCCAGGAGAGGAGACCAGGACACGGTGAGTACGCTGGTGGGGGCTGTGCCCTGGCCGGTACCAACGGTGATGGGGTCTCTTTTGAAGTCGGTGTGATGATGGGGTCTGTGTGAGTGCGCAGCTCAGAACTCTGCCATCACCCCGGGGTCCAGGCACCGCGCATAGCCGAGCCAGTGCCCTGGGGACCGAGCTGTCCACGCCGGTTTGTGCCGGTGCAGCTCTGCTACAATATCCAGCTTTATTAACCCAATTTCCTCGGCTGTCCTTAATGCTATGCTAATAGGGAGAAGACCTGCGGCCCTACAAAGCGGCCTGTCTGCAGCAGTTAACTTTAATTAATACATTTCAAAAGCCCCTTTTGTATTTGCAAAATGAAGTGTGTGATTAAGTCTCACTCATAAAGACATATGCTTAATACTGGTTTTTGCTAATTTCCATGTTTAATTCTTGTCCTTTTTTCCCCATAACAGATTAGTTTATCAGTTTTGCACATTCAAAAAGTGAGTGCTGGAAACTATGTTTCGGTCTCTTTTAGATAGCTGTGTACCCGTGTCACCAACTTCTAGGGTCATTTCAAAGTGATACCAGATCAGCTTTATAAATCACTTGCCATAATCTGAAACAGTTTCTTACTGGTGAAAATCATGCATGGTTAGTACGTCAATTATATTCAGAATAAAGTGTTTGATTTCAGCTAATTTTTATAAATAATATGATAAAGTTTTACTATCAACTTAAATCATGTTCATTTGTGCCTTGAACTGATAATTTCAATTTTCAAATAGTGTCAACTTGGGCCACATGCTTCTAAATCACAGAGTCTAAAAAAATTTCTAAGATGCAGGTAACTAATCTGTAAACAGCCACTCATCAAATATACAAAATAGTAAGAAAAAGGTGAAGGAAAAAATCTCTTTGCCCCTTGTAGGTGAAAAACAACAATTAAAACATTGTTTACTGCTCCATTTAAAGTAGTACTTTAAATACTCATAAATCTCCCTGGTAACTTTATTTAAGTAAAAGTTAAATTAAATTTAAGCACTTTTTTTTTTTTAATTACAAAGCTGTTTATCAGTTGTTCTCCAAAATGTCAGCGTGCTGGTCCCTGGTGTTGATTGGGGTCGTTTTTCAAAGTGAAATTAGGTGTGTTTCCCTACAGCAGCCGTTGATCATACCATGCGGTCTGTCAGAATCAGTCATTTGGCCTCTCCCAAGCTTGGGCCGCAAACTCCTCATTCTCAGACAACCTGAACATTGGAGGAACTTTCCCAGCACAAAAGGTCTGATTCCCTGGGGCCCATGTGCCCCCAGTATAACCAACCAAAGATGTCTGTTGGCGCTGCCTGTTTGCAAGCAGGAGACTCTCTGGAAACTTCTGATGGGGGTCCTTGTGTCTTCCCTGAAAGGTTGCTCTGCTACAGGGGTGGCAGGAATTGCTGGGGATCAACTTGAAAAAACCCATCACCCCGCACCTAACCCAGAGCTCTCCTTTCTCCTGCACTGGGAGAAGAATGAAATAGGAAAGGGCTTTCCTTGTTGCTCAGACTGGACAGCCTTTTCAAGATCCCTCTCAGGCACGGAAGATGCACCTGCTGTGATGAGGTAGAGCACGTGGGCTCCACGCAGGACCAAGATATTAACACGAGCCCTGGAAACCGGGGCTGCCCCCCAGACAGCGTGCAGGCCATGTGTGGAACTTTTACATGTTCTCATGGCCACGTACGGAAAGGAAATAGAAGCAGATCAATTTAGTGTTAACTAATTTATCCCAGTGTGGCCTTACCTATTATCATTTCAGCATGTGATCAATCTTTTAAAACTATTAGGGAAATAGTTTATATTCCCTTTTTTTCCAAATCTTCAGAATCAGTGTGTCTTACACTCAGAGCCTGTCTCAGTTCAGAGCAGCCCTGTGCCAAGTGCCCGGTGGCCACGTGTGACTCGTGGCTGCCACAGTGGAGAAAACTGCTCTAGGTCATAGAGAAGCCGAGCGTTCGCCACGGGCTTTCACGCCAGGCAGGTAACCTCCACCGGTTCAGGGGATACATTTGCAGGCTAGACAAGACAGGAAGCACGTGGCCCTAGTCATGCTCTCAGTCCGGGCTCACCAAGTCTAGCCGGGGCAGAGTGGGGGCCGAGAGGAGCCCCCGGGAGTTCTCCACCTGGAGTGGAGGCTGTGTGTCCCCCCAGTCGCTGGTCCCAGTGCGTCAGCCTGGCTCGGGCCAACCACACCCACACCTGGGAGCCAGCCTCGTGGCAGCATAGCGACAGTGGGGTCCTCCCCACTGCGGCCGAGGGGTTTGTCTTGAGCCAACAGAGCCTCTTCCTCTGTTGACCCCACAGATGAAGGGCTCGGCCACACTGGCTGCTGCCCCAACAGCTTGCAGACCAGGACTCCTGCCAACTCAGGTTAGGAGCCTGTGAAGCCCGGCTTGTGGGGGCTCGGGCAGGCTCCATAGGGGTCCCTGGCCAGGGTCAGAAGAGGCAAGTTGCTCAGCCTGGGTCCTGCACCCCATCTTCGTCACTGACCTGCGTGACCGGCACGGCCCCAGCGCTCTCGGTTCTGAAGGTGCCTGAAATCTTGACGCCGACAGGTCTTCGTTTTCCCTGTTTGGAAATTCATGCACCTAAAACAGCATCCTGTTTTCAGTAGTAGGTGGTGGCACCCAAGCCGCCAGGACAGAGCCCTTCCCAGACCCAGATCTGCCCTCAAGGACCGGGAGCACGGACCACGCAGAGGCCATCCGCCCACGTGCCGGGCACGTGGCTTCCACTGTTTCGTTCTGTTTATTTCATCCCCAAAGATGGGATTTCTTTTTCACTTATGCAGATGCCACAGAAGGCTCGGGGAGCCTGGTTTTACCTGTGAGTGTCCCGCTGCAGACACTGGCTTTGCCAAACACGCCTGTCTGTCTCCTTGCAGGTTGGAAACGTTAAAAGAAGAGATACCTCCTCAAAAAGGAGAGGTACCGTTTTCCTAAAACGGGAAATGCAGAACCATCGCTCCGACCGGCGCAGCTGGCCGTGCCTCTCCCCCGGCCGCCAGGCAGGACTCCTCCTGCAGCCTCAGGGCCGAGGCTCCTGAGCCCTGGTTAATCCCGTGGAGAGTGATTACAGCCATTTTATCATGTGAATTTGCTTGTGATATGTTTTTAGTCTTTAATCGCTTTTGGCATCCCATTTGAAGGGATGGAAATAGAGGGATTTACAATGTATTAAATTATTCCTCCAACAATTACCTCTTTGGGCTCATAACTCTGGACGTCGTGTTCCAACTCCCCATCTGCAGTCTGGCCCATGAAATCAGGAAGTTCGGACACATTTGCAAATTTAACCCCAGAGGAGCCAAGCCCACATTACCATAAGTGCAGAAAGGCTGAACTACTTAGCCAAGTTACCTTTGATCGAGTATTTTCTCTGTTTTGAAAAGTGATGTATGCTGTTTTCTTCCCAATCTCAAGTGCCCGAGGCATGATTATTCATATAACAGCTTAAAAGCTGCTTTTAAGTGTGGCTGTCCGAGTGGGAAGACAGCCAGAATTATCTGAGAGGTCACCGTGGAGGGGCTGGGCCCATAAGATGCAGGCGTCTCTGAATAAACTGGCATTCCTGCTCTGTGGCCCACCTTGCAGACCTGTGGCTATGGCCTGCCCTGACCCCAGGGCCTCCTCTGCGTCTCCTGGGGGCACAACTCTCAGACACAGTGCAGAGCCACACATGGGCCTGGCCAGTGGCCTCTGTCCCCCACGACACTCGCGGGCATGGGGCGTTGGCCGCACCTGGTGCAGCCGGCTCGCATGCATGGTGGTGCCCCGGGAGGGGAGCCTGGCCCCGGCTCAGGGGACTCTCGGGCGCAGCTGCCTGGGCGTCGGAAACAGCCCAGCCTGCCCTGCCGGCCTCGCTCCGCCTCTGAGTCACGTTTTGTCTACAGCGATGAGCCCACAGTCAGTTGCTCTCCTGGGGGCCCTGATTCGGCCTGACGGGAGCCCAGTCTCCCCAGTTCCACGTGGGCGGCTCTTGCTGCCCTAATGAGGCCACAGCCAGCCTGGGAACCTGGCTTCAAACCCTGAGACACAAGCAGGACCCGCGAGGCTCTCTGACGGCCACGAAGCATCTGACAGGATGCGTTTTTGTTGCCTTTGTCACTCGGGGCCCGGCTGGCTCGCAGCCCAGAGCTGTGTCCTGGCCCTCTCAGCACTTCCCTGCGTTTGACCACAGACGGCACCAGCATTACCAGGTCCCTGGGACAAGCGACCTCTGCACCTTGTGCGCACAGACCGAGCGGTGGGCACCGGGGCCAAGAGCGAGGGCGGGTCCTAGCCCACATCTGCCTGGGGGTCTGACGGGAACCAGTTGCCCAGAGAGGGGCTCACGTGACCCCAACCCACGTTGTCACCCTGCAGGCAGGAGCCAGGTCCCCTCCGCCAAGGTCACGCCAGGTCCCAGGATGGCTTGTGCAGAGCAGCCTGGATACCGTCCACTGACCGCAAGCTGGTGAAGGGCCAGCTCATCGCTCAGGAGTGGACCCACCCACGGGTTCTAGTAACGGGGATGCAGAAACTCCACTGGCTGTGAGTCACCGGTGCCAGTAGGCCCGTGGCACCCAGACTGCAAAGGGAGGAGACTGGTCTCACGACCCTTCCTCCCCCTAGCCCGTCACTGACCAGCCCGGCTGCCGAGTGTCCTCGCTGACTCTCAACGCGCTGAGGATTCTAGGAAGGCAGTACCTTCCTTTCAAACATCACAGGCAAATGGGAAGTTGTTTATTTTATATTCAGGAGTCTGGGTTCCCAAAAGAAATGTAGAACCTTTACCTTCTGCTGCTACTTGAAAGTAACTGCTCTCCTCTCCCCTGGAATCATTCCTCGGGCTGTGGGGTCCTTGGTGACGCTCAGAACCAGCTGGTTCCTCCAGAGCGTTGTGTCAGCGCCTCCTCTACCTGAGGGACCTGCCGGAGGGGTGAAAAGCGCTGTCCCGAGGGGGGGACAGACGACGCCCCCAGCCCAGCCCCGCCCCGCACCTCTGCCGCTCTCTCTCCTGCAGCCCTCTTCCCCTAACCGTCACACGTGTTCCTTAAAATATCACAAATCTGGGGTATCAAGACCCTGGTCACTGCCCCTAGTGCCGTGCTGGTTGCACGTGGCTCAGGGAAGGCCTGGCTGGTCTGGGAAGGCCGATCCAGGAGGACAGCTGACCGGCCGCCTTCGGCACAGCCTGGAGGCAGGTGGACGCCAGGCAAGCGCGCTCTCTGCCGGAGTCACCTGAACTCACATGCGTGTGAGCGTGTGTGAGCACGTGTGTGCCTATACATGCGTGTCACGCTGTAAACAGGTTCACCCCCTGCCGAGGCCATGTCGGGCCTGCTGCAGGTAGGGGTGGGGCTCCTTGCTGTGCGCGGCTGTTCTGGAAGGTGGGTGAGATGGCTCTACGCGGGCAGCGGGCAGAACCCGAGAGGGGTGGTGTTCATGCGGTCTCAGAGGATGTCCTCACGCTGAGAGCTCCAGGGAGCCTGCACTGCTGAGTGTGGCCACAGTCAGGAGTGACTCTGCAGAGAGGGCACCACGGGGGGCGGGGCGGCACTCCCCGCGCTGTAGGCACTTCCTAGGTCGCGCAGCCTGGTTGTCCCCAGCGCCGGCCCCTCCCCACTCAGCCCGAAGCCCATCCTGATTTACCAGAGGCAGAGGGGAGGGCCCCCCTGGGAGAGTCGCCCCAGGAGTGGCAGGAGCTGGCCGCAGAGGGAGGACAGCCAGCGGCTGCTAATTGAAGACGTAGGAACGAGAAGTGGGCAGGGACCAGCACCTCCTGATGAGTGTGTTGTCAGGGTGGCCTCGCTCTAATTTTCTGCTTAATAGGGCTGGTTTAAAAAGCGACTTGGTGGGGCCGCGCATCCCCGGAACCTGTTCGTTATCATGACGGCCTCTCTCCGCTGCAGGGGCCGTGTGATTAATTACCACGGCGTCGGGAAGTGGCTGTGCTGACAGACGAGGGACACAGACGAACTTTCAAGGATACCGACTTCACTAAGCAGCCTCATTACAGCCCGCGGAGCCGCTAAACACATCGTTTAAAAGGAATTGCTCAGCTTCCAACTGCTCCCCCTTCTTGTCGCCCACCGCGAAGGTGAACCAACAATGTTTCCAAAATAATTACTAATGAACAACCAGGCCAGGGGCCCCAGCAGGGCCAGGATGGCAGAGCCGGCTCCCCCGGTCCCCCTCCGCCCAGGGACCCTGGTGATGCAGCCGCGGGCACCGAGCTGCCCCAAGGACTGAGCCGGCGGTCCCAGCATGGGCTTAGGGACGGTGCCTCATCAGCGCCAGCTATGCTCGGGGCCAGGCGAGGTCAGCGGCTGCACGGCTCCATGTCCGGGACCACAAGCTCGGTGGCACTTTGCCCTGCATCCCAGGCCCCCTGGGGCCGCCTGACAAGCCTGCAGGTGGAGCAGCCGCGGGGCAGCCGACCAGAGGGGCCGTCCATTCATTCTTCCCAGAGCCACTGCTTCCTCTTTGTTTTCTCTGTGCGGAAACATGCTTCACATAAAATTTGCCATTTTAACCGTTTTTAACTGTACAGTTCAGGGGCGTTAAACACATTCACAGTGTCTTGCAACCATCCCCACCTTCTACTTCCAGAACTTTGTTATCACCTGTAATTGGACTTTTTTCAAGTCAGGCTTATTGATGGGTAATTTACACAGAAAAACACACACACACACACCCCCCACACACGCAGTTCCTTGAACGCTGGTAAGCGCCTGCAGCGCGAGCCCCTGGCAGTCGGGGACGCGGAATCTCCTTCGTGCAAGAAGCCCTCGGGTGCTCGCCTGACCCTGGAGCTGCTGCCTGCTCTCCGGCCTGTAGTTTTGCCTTTTCGGGGATGTCTTCTAAATGGGTGCACAGGGCGTGGAGGTCTGGGGCCTGGCGTCTCTCATCAGCCTAGTGAGCTCACCAGGGTTCCCGCTCTGCCTCAATCGTGCCATCTGCGAGACGGGGTAGTGAGCTCAGGAGCACAGGAGACTTGGGGGCGCTGTGTGAGGTCCCCTGAACCTCAGCACTGTGCCTGCCCCCACAGACTGTGTGTTGCTGTCACCATTGTCCCCTGTGCCCACCATGGGGGCACACAATCTCTGAACGTTGTCGCGCCCTTTAAGCACTGATTAAATGCTCAAGCACCTTGATTTTTGCACCAGTGGTCCTGCGTGAACCGCTGTGGCTTCGGGGGATGAAACGAGTGGTCCAACCTTGCTCTTTCTGGGAATAGCCCATTGGTGTCGAGATTTCCAAAGAAGGCTCCTGGCTGCAATTCCGGGCAGTCCACAACGCTGAGGATGCCGATTGCTCCGTGACTGTCCCCCTCGTTTCTTCCTCTTTCCACAAACACATTCCTCTCAATTAAAGCCGCAGCACCGCACCCCCGCCGTCCACAGCGGTTTCCCCGACAGGAAGGGCTGTGAGAGTTTGGACGAGGAGGCACTGAGGCACCCGGGACAGCACGGGTGTGCAGCGGGCGCCCTGTAAGCACTGATTAAATGAAGGTGACAGCCAGTGGTCGGGGCGGGGCCGCGGCAGGGCCTGGCGGGCAGGTGCCGCGTGATATCACTTTCCCATAAGCGCAGCGCCCGGGGCTGCCGCTGAGCCGCCTGTCAGTTACTGTTAACCTGGAGACTGCCCAGCCCCTCCCTGGGAACCAGGGGATGGGAACCAGCCAAGGGAAACCGTGGAGCGCCTAGGGAAACAGGAGGCACTTCTACAAATGAGAAGGGTCCCAGAGTGGTGGGTGCATTCGGTTCATCGCTGGGAGATGCACTGGGGCCGGGACGGGGCGTTGTCGCTGCAAAATCAGGACACGGTAGACGGTTTTCTACTCGTCTCATCTCGGCTTTTGCCTCCTGTCATACTTTTTTGACAGAGAAAAATCTGGAGACGTCTTCAGTAAGCGAAGTGAGCTGTAAGGGCTGTGGCCAGGGTGAATCGCTGACGGCACGGTGAACCACGGCCGCGTGTGACCCCGACCTCCGTGCGCCCAGGCCCCAGACATCAGCGGGAAGCTGACCTCATAAACGGGAGGCATCCGTAATCCCCGCGTGGCAGCTCAGTTACCCGTCCGCGGCGAGGGGACGACGTTATAGATGGGGCAGTGATTAAATTTCCTCCTGTAACGACCCTAAGTAAATCTTTGCAATTTTCATTTTGTGGAGATTTACGACAGACCAGGGCCCTGTTGTTGGCTCCCATTTTAATCCAAAATCACTCATTAAATGAGACCGGCAGACGTAAGATTTTGCCCCAGATAACTGCCCGGCATGGACTTATACTGAAAACGTGTTTGTTGGTGATCTGAAATCCAGATTTCAGTGGGCAGTCCTGGACTGACACTTGCTGCTCTGGCCACTTTCCCAGCTCCTGTACACTTAGCCCTGAGCCTCCCCAAAGCACTGACCAGGTTCACTCAGACGGCTGCAGACTCCGCCAGACAGCCCTTCCTCCGAAGACTCAGTGGGTTTTCTGGGACAAGGTGGGTGGACTACAAATGTGCAGTCCCAGTGCAAAATGGAAATACGGGGCCCTAGTTCCAAAATGATTATGAATTACAGGGGAAGGGTACAGCTCAGTGGTCGAGCGTGTGCTTAGCATGCACGAGGTCCTGGGTTCCCAGTACCTCTGTTAAAAAAAAAAATCCAGAAATCCAGTGAGTAGAGCTGGCTGGGGACATGGGGCAAGGGGAGAAGCCCCGGGGCAGAGACTGAGGGCTGGGGGCCGGGGGATTCTCTCCACCACGACCTTAACATTTTCTTCTCACCTGGAGATCAGCCTGGGTCCTCACTGGGTGCATTCGGTATCTGTTGCTGCATAACAAATTAGCCCAAACTTCACAGCCTAAAACCACAACACACATTTGTTCTCGCACAGTTTGTGAGAACCAGGAATTCAAGCATGGCCTGGCCAGGTGGTTCTCACTCAGGGTGTCTGATGAGGGGCAGTCCAAGTGTCAGTGGCGGCTCTGGTCATCTGAAGGCTGGACTGGGGCTGGAGGGTCCCCTTCCAAGTTGCTGGCTCACAAGGCCCTTGGTTGGAACCCTCAGCTCCTCGCCCCTTGGACCGCCCACAGGGCTGCCCGAGCGTGCGGCGTGGTCCCCGGGACCGCGATGACTTATAACCTCGTCTTAGCAATCACCACTGTCCCTTCTGCCACGCTTTGTCATGAAAAGCACGTCATTAAGTCCAGCCCACACTCAGGAAGAGGGGATGAAACCTCCTCTTGAGGAGAGGATTGTCAAAGAAGTGGAGATGTATTTTAAAACCACCACATTAGCACAGTTCACTTGGGACTGAAAGAAAATGTTCCCACAAACAATCACAGGGCCTGAATTCAGCCTTTAGGAGCTCACTTCTTTGAGTTAAGCGTCGAGTCTCCAGGTCCTGTAGTTGGATGTGAGTGTCTCAACAAGGGGTCCCACATGAGGACCCTCTTTCCTCAGTTCCTCTCAGGGACAAACTGCTATCCTCTTCCTGGGGGTCTTGGCTGACCATCCTCTGGGTCACCTCTGTTGTCCCCCAGCCCCGTATTTGGTCCCTGGGTCGTTCTCAGAAACAAGAGGCAGACATGGTTGCACTTTTCAGCTTCGGCAGGACATCTTGCCTTGGACCCCAACAGGGTCCCCAGGCATCTTCCCTGAGTCCCCCGCCCCCGCCCCCCAGTGCCCTGCCCGAACGCTCAGGAGGGAGACGTGCAGATACACCGGCTCCATCGCTCTCCCAATACTGTCTTTTACTGGCAGGAATAAATGCCTGTGCTAACTAGCAGAATGAGTTTAACTGCAGTAATGACTTTGTATCACAGGAGGGGCCACCCTGGGTCTGATATAAAAACCGCATTAATAAAATTTCCTCTGTTGTATTTTCATTAAGTTTCCATTGTCCGTTTCAGTGAAGCAGCGGCTGTGCTAGAACATTCTGGAAGGAGTGCCGGGGCCTCACACCCATGTTCTGCTGGGTCGCAGAAGGGGTCCCAGGACGAGCACACGCCTGCCTGCAGGCTCTTCCCCCCCGCGACGCTCTGGGAGGGCTGCAAACAGCCGGCGGGGCTGAACCGCCATTTCACCAAGGCCTGGACCCTCTGCTGGCCGCCCAGAGCCCCAGCATCCTGCTCTGTGAAATGGGGGTAAGAGATGTACCACTGCGGCTCCTGGGCCGAGCAGACAGGACCGCAGACACCCAGGTGGGCGTCACCCTCTTACAACCGG
The DNA here is from genome assembly GCF_009834535.1 of Camelus ferus. Classification (NCBI taxonomy): domain Eukaryota; kingdom Metazoa; phylum Chordata; class Mammalia; order Artiodactyla; family Camelidae; genus Camelus; species Camelus ferus. Next base: position 14,631,774 of record NC_045714.1, on the reverse strand, counting down.
CCCACCCGGGTCCCCGAAACCAGCCCATGCACAACCTTCGGAACAGTAGCGCTGTTCTCCAGGACATGACCCATTTTCTCCCTGAAAGGGATTCACTGGGACCCTCACCTGGTGGCCAGACCCCAGGCGATGACTGTGCCGTCTGACTCCATGCCACAGCGGGGAGGCCACATGGTGGCCAAACTTCTCAGATGCCGGGCAAGGAAGCTGAACCAGGACACGCTGGCCCGAACCAGAGCCCACCCTCCAAGAGGCCTGGGCCCAGCCCCTGACCCTCCTGACCTGGAGGTGACCTGGAGGTGAACAGGTGAGGGATGGGGACCAACAATTGTCACCAGGTCAGAGCCAGCACATCAGTGGTGCAAACGAGACCAGGATGGACAAGTCGCACCTGGGAGAGCAGGGTCTGCTCCCCTATATACCCCATCAGTGGAGCCAACTGCCCCAACTGTCCCAGACTCACTCAGCCAGTCCTTCCAGAAACAGACATGCAACTCTAGGAGCGCAGTGCTGGAAACCAAGTGCCAGATTGAAGAAAAACAACCACGATCAGGCCTTCTGCTGATTCAACGTGCTCTCAGCTACATCCCCTCCCCCAGGGCCTCCCGTCCCCCCAGGACCTCCTCCCAGGACCCCCATCCCCCCCAGGACCTCCCCTCCCCCGGGGCCTCCCCTCCCCCGGGGCCTCCCCTCCCCCCAGGCGTGCCCTTCTCCCTCTCTTCCCCTCAGTCTGGGGAGAGGTCAGCATTCACATGGGGCCTGGGCTGACCTCTCCCTCTCCCAGGAGAGGGTCGTAGCTTCCGTGGGTCCCGACCTCTCCGCAGGCTCACAGACTTGGGAGGCAGAGTTACTCTTCCTCAGCCAAAGCCAAGAGCCCCTGCCATGGAGAGGCTGCCACCGACCGGACCGTGAATATTGATGGCTCTTCCTTTGTGCCGAACGTCCTGCCTGAGCTGCCGCAGCACAGCCACCACTGAGACCCATCCAGCTTTGTTGAGTGTCTCGGTGCGACAGATGGACACTCGCCTTCAGACCCCCGCACCTGAGCCCTGCGCAGAGGGCCCGGGATGTTTCCAGTGTCGCACACTTGCCTCAGGGCTTGTTTTAAATCCCACTTACCAGGGGCTCCAGCTTTTTATCAGTCAAACGCCTTAAGCACTTTGTCAACTTGGACATCTGGCCGCTTGTTTAAACATTTTTTTATTTGCTAAAATATTTAATAGTGGGGCAGGGGTTTCACCAGGGACCTGGGCTGCCAGGCATTTGTGGACTCCAGTCACTCCAGCAGAGAACCACAGACCCCACTCGGCCGTCACCCGGGCGGCCGTGATAGCAGGCGCCAGTCAGTACGAAAAAGGAGCCAAAACGGGGACTCACCACGTGCCCACCAGCCAAAGGGGCGCTAGACGTGGGCTATCACACCACCACACGCTGCAACGTGGATGCACCTTGAGGACATGATCAGCGAGAGAAGCCAGACACAAAGGCTACACAGTGTCCAATTCCACTTGTATGAAATGCCCAGAATAGGCAAATCCAGGGAGACAGAAAGTGGATTGTGGTTGCCCGGAGCTGGGGGTGAGAGCGTCTAGGGGTGACTGCCCGTGGGTACAAGGTATCTTTTGGGGGTGATGAAAATGTTCTGCAACTAGAGGGAGGTGTTGATTGCACAGCATTAAAAATGGTTAAAGGGGTAAATCTGTAGAAGACGCGCTGATCCTGGTGCTGATTGTAATGGCCGTAACCCTGACTGATCACCAAAGGTCGCTCGTGATCAAGGGTCCCCTGTGCACTGGGCACAGCTGTCTGCGGAGGACGTCAATGAGCAAGCACTGCTGGCCTCAGCCCTGGCAGGACGCACAGACCACAACCAGGTGAGTTAGCTTGAGATGGAGAAGAGCTTCTCAGAGGAGGTGACGTTAGGCTGGGCTTGGGAGAATGGGGGTGGGGGGATCCAGGCAGGGGAAAGCATGTGCAGAGGCCCTGAGGCAGCAGCATCATGGCCCCAGGGATGAGCGAAGGATGACCTGGCGGAGAGCGAAGTCAGGAGCAGTGCCTGGTGCCTGGCTGAGCGGAGGTCAGGGCGGCGGAGGGAGGACCAGTGTGGGGCTGGGGAGTCTGCTTTCTGCCCAAAGCAGTGGGGCATTGCTGTAGAAAGAAGGCGGGTTCTAGGGCAGCTCGCCTGCCTGTGATCACCCCATTCCCTGAGCCCCTCCCCACGCCCCTCCTCCCACAGTGGCCCGGTTTTAGCCATGGTCCCTCACACTTCTCAGAGGGTGACCCTAGCGTCACTGGCGGAGGTCATGCAGCTTCCAGGCAAGGCCTCAGCCCAGGTCTGGGTCCAGAGCTCCTGCCGGGGCTGCAGCAAGTCCTCTGGGTGCCAGCAGAGGGCGGCAGGGCCTGCCAGCTCCAGCTGGACCCCGGGCTCGGAAACTCCTAAGGAGTCCCAGGAGGTGGCCAGAGGGCTGGGGCACGGCAGCCTGGCTCCAGCAGCGAGGGCTCGCAGTGGGGGGCAGAGGGTCCCACACCCTCTCCCCAGCCACCTCCAGTTTTCACAGGAGCAGCCAAAACCAGCCGGTGTGTCCAGCGAGGCGCAGCCTCTGCTGTGCAGACCAGACCCGCTTCTCCTGCCCACTGGTCTCTCTCCCCAAAATCCTGAGCACCAACTCCAGGATGAAGGGGCCGTAGAATGGATTTATGTTTGTCTATTAAGGACATGTTACCCAGGAGCCCTGGGAAGGTGAGAGCTACAGCCCTAGATGTGGTCCTGGGGGCTGTGACCTTGGGCTGAGGGGGCTGGGAGGGGTGGGCAAGGGAGGACATCACTTGTTTTCTGACCTAAACATAATTCTTTCTCCAGGCTCATCCTACTGCACCTGGACCAGCGGGGAGGACGCCGGGTGCCAGGACCCAGCCTCAGGTCAGAGATCAAGGGGGTGTTCCGACCACACCCCTTGGGGCTGCCCCAACCCTTGGGTCCTCAGGCTCCCAGTGTCCAGCCTCCAGCGGAGAAGGGCACCCAGCTCCGGGGCTACACACAGTCTGGCGACCCCATCCTGGAATGCCCAGCCCAGGGCCAGGCCAACAGGAGATGCTGAGATGGACACAGTGTGGAGGGACAGATCCTGGATGCCAAGGGGAAACAGACCTTTCAGGCCTGGAGCAGCCACCTAGCCTCCAGAAGGACACACCTGGAAGGAGACAGGGGAGGAGGCTGGAGGCGGGTGCTGTAGAGCACAGTCTGAGCAGACGATCAAGGTGGCTGTGGGTCACATGTCCTGTCCTCAGAGAGGCTGGAGGTCAGTGGGCAGTGCCCCTGCACCCAGACCCCACTGGCCTTGGATGGGCCACCCTGCTCTCCCCAGCCCCACTGCCTCCGCTCTCGGCCCCTCCATTCCCATGACACCCAGGGCCCTCCGCTACCCCTACCCTGAGTGCAGTCATGGCACCTGCCCACCCCCAGGACCCCCGCCCTCTCTCAGCCTGCCTGCTCCCCCAGTCTCTCACCTGCACCCCCGTCTGCAGGCTCTTGGCGGGTGAGGACCGAGACAGCCCCCAAGAGAACCCACGGCAGGTTGGCCTGGGCACCTCTGCATCCCTGGATCCAACCTCAACCCTTGTGCCAGGACATTCCAGACAGCAGAGGAGATTCCGGAGGCTTCCAGGCAGCCAAGTCACCCCGACAATCGCTCTGCAAACAGCAGTTTCCCAAGCTGGCAGAGCGAGGCCTTAGCCTGCCCGCTCTGAGCCCACCAGAACTTTGCATGCCTGTTTCCGCAGCCTGTCTCATCCACCAGATCCCAGCTGGATGCCACCTCTTCAGGGAAGCCGCCCTGACTTTCCTTGGCCCACAAGCAATCCAGGCCTGTTTGCTGAACTGGTTAGAAGGCAGGGTTGATGCCTCAAGTCAGCACCTTGGACAGGGCTGGGGGCCGGGAGCCCAGCCAGGACTCTGGAAGGGGTTCACACAGTGATCACCCCGAGCCCAAGAAGGGACGACAGCAGGCGTGAGGGTGGCAGCAGGGGCTGAACCTGCTCGGCTTGACCCCGGGAGAGACTCGGGGGCCCTGGGAGGCGGAGGAAGGAGGAGGGGAGTGTGGGCATCACATCGCATTGCATGGTGGCCGGGGTGCCCATGCAGCCCCCACTGGAGACACCGTGTCCTCATCACTTCTTCCAAGGGGACGCTGTCCTCCTCTCAAGGAGATCGGCTCTTCCCTCCTCCTCCTCCGGGTGAGCTTTCATGTCCTGGCAAAGGCACCGAGTAAACATGAAACGGTCCGCCAGTCTTGCTCTCCTGTGTCCGTGCATCTCAGGCTGACCCCGGGGCACCTGCACCCCATCCCCATCCCTGGGGGCCCCCCGCAGGTCCGGGCCCACGGGCCCCTCTGCCGGCAGCACCCAGCCCGAGCTGGCCTGTTTGGGTTCTGTTGTCTCTCTTACCTTTAGATGTTCAGCAGCATGAATATTCTTATTTTTTATTTAAAACTAATTTGGAGTTCTCGCTCTCCGAGGGGCTTCTAATCACCAAAAGAGTGCCTAAGGCAAGAGCTGATTGACAGGCCAACGCGGCCACTTCTGAAGAACAAATTGGCCATTGGCAGTGCCACATACAAAGGGGGACGCCAAGGGCTTGTGCTTCAAGAGCTGTTAGCGGGGCGCAGACAGCAGCTGCTCCCCATGTGGGCACAAGCACCTGGCAGATGTCAGGAGGCCATAAAATGCACTCGTTTAATAGTTACTTTGTTTAAAAAGTCATTAAAATTGAATGTCAGCTAAAACTTAGGAAAACATTTATTCTTCAAACCCTTTTGAATCTTGCTTGTGAGCCCGAGACAGGATTGTTTCTGCCCAGGACAAAGACACGGGTTTGTAAACAGGCAGGCGTGTCCCCAGAACGGCCACAGCCACGGAATGGGCCACGAGAGGCGGAGCATCGCTTGGGGCCCCAGATGAGGCTCCAGGGCCCGGGCTGCCCTGACTGTCCCCACCACCCCTGGCAGAGTCGTCACCCCACGCTGACCATGGAAGAGGGACCTCCATGCACCAAGATGCAGCTGCAGGCCCCTGCCTCTCATCTTGCCCAGAGCTGCCAATTAGGGCCAATTCTGGAGGCAACTCCAGCCCAGGGTCCCAGGCCCAGGATGGGGTCTGAGCAGGGGCGAGGCCCTCGGGGTGCTAATTTGGAAGCCAGAGCAGGGCTGGGGTTGCTCTGACGGGGTCTCCGTGCTGGCAGGTTAAGACAACTGGCTGCCCACTTCCCAAGTCCCACTGTTTCCGAACAACAGACATCTGGCCTGAGGCATCTTGCTGCCCACAGTTACGACTCAACATGGATGGATCGCTGAAGATGAGGAGGAGTTTGCATCAGAGTGGCAGGAACGGGAAGCCCACCAGCACCCCAGCACCACTGGACTCGGGGTTAATGAGGCCCTGGCTTGCAGGAGCTGCATCCCTGACCAGAGCCGCATGGAGCAGGAGGACGGGGCTGGGGCATCAGACTTGGGTCAGGCGCAGTGACCAGCTGGCTCTGGGGACTTTGGTCCAGCTCTTTTGGCCCCAGGACGTCCATCTTGCCCTAGACGTGGCCGTTCTTTGCCCAGGGCCTGTGCCGTGCTTCTGGGCTCAGTTCAAGGCTGCATTTGGTGTTGACCTAGGGTTGATGGAAGGAAAAGTTCTGCCTGGCAACGGTTAGGCCTTCAGACCTGCCCCGGACAAGCGGGTGAGGTGGACACAGGCCCCAAAGAGACCAGACGTCGTAACAGGCCAGTTTTGACACAGACCACGTAGCCAAGCCTTGAGGTGTGTTTTTCACGTGAAAGAATCAACCCTGGTGAAAACCATTTCAGCAAAGGAAACGTGGCAACGGGAATGATGAAAATAGTGTGTGTGGCCACGAGGAAAGATGACTGAGGAATTCGGAAAAGCCCCCAGTTTGTGGAGACTGTCCTGGAGTCGGGGAGGGCGCGGGGGATCTGCAGCTCCGGTGCCCTCGCGGGCTGGTGCCTTGGGATCTGTCTGCGTTCAGGGCGAAGGTGCTGGAGGGGGAGGAGGCACGGACACACCTTGAGGTCTCATCAGCCTGGGGAAAAGCTCCAGGGAGCCATGGTGCTGAGGGTCCACAGGGGGCCCGAGGCCCTGCAGCGCTGCCCCTGCGTCTCCCGCCTCTGCAGCCCCCCACCCCGCCAGCAGAGCGGGGAAGAGGTGCTGCCTGTGCCCAGCCCGACAGTCCCGTGGCCGAGGGGGCCCAGGGCTGCCTGGGGGCGCGGCCGTGGAGGCTGAGTGACCCTGAGGGGATGGAGGAGCCAACTGCGCAGAGGTGTGGGAACACACGGGGCAGTGGGCGGCGTGGAGGGGCGAGTCTTCCTGTTCCCGACGCTCTGACGGTGGAGAGGACATCCCGGCCCCAAAGGGCCCAAATAGCTTCAGGAATGACTTTCGGACCTTGCGCTGTTGAACAGGCCTCTAACCCCAGTCTCTAAGACAGGACCGCTATCGGGGGGGGGAGGAAAGAGGAGGCCGTTGGGGTGTCTACAGACGGGAGGAGTGACCCCAAAAGAGGAGGGCAGACCCATCCTCAGTCACCTGGAACTGGGGCGGGGCACCTAGGCCTGGACCCTGGGGCTGGAACGGACTGGAGCGGCCCCTTGGGGAGTATCCACAGGTAGGGGGCCAGGGAGGTACCTGTGAGGGACCCAAGCAAATAGGGGGTGACATGGTCACTGCCCTGGACAGGGGCCACTCAGCTAAGTCTCTGGGCGCAGGGCACGGAGTGGCACCTCTCTGTGGTTTGGTGTGCATGTCCCTGTCAGCTACTGATGTCCCCAGGGTTTGGTCCTGTGGCCTCCCTTTGGGAGCTGTCATTACTGACCACCGTTCGTTGGAGAGTTGAGAGCGCTTCCTCCGTGCGGCGGTCTCCCATCCTGCCTTCGGCACATCTCCCTTTTGTAACCTATGGACAGTCTCAGACGCAGAAGACACGGGTCCCTCCCGAGCTCGGGGGCGCTGCTGGGAGCCCCCAGCCATGGATGCGGGCTTGTCCCAGGCCATGTCCCTGCAGATGACAGCAGGGTGGAGATTTGCTGCAGGAGGTCACGAGGTGGGGGTGTCTTGGCCCCAGCCTGGGGGGCAGGACAGGGCAGGGAGGACGTGGGGTGCAGTGTGGTCCCCACAGGGCCCTCCATCGCCCCTCGGGGAGCTCTGGGGCCTGATGGCCTTCGGGGTTGTCCCAGCTGAGGTGGGGACAGGGCCTCCCTCGGGGGGTCTGAGTGGCCCCCGGCATCCACTGTGGTCTCCAGGGCAGCCTCTCCTGGGCTCAGGGCAGGTGAGGGCAGGGGAGCCACACTGCTGGAGTTGAACTGTGTTCCCCAGATTCATACGTCGAAGTCCTAACCCCCAGGGCCTCAGGATGCGACTGCATTGGGAAATAGGGCGTTTACAGGGGTGACTAAGTTAAAATGAGGTCCTTAGGTTGGGCCCTAATCCAACCTGACTGTATCCTTATAAGAAGAGGTGATTAGGACCCAGACAGACGCGGAGGGATGACCGCGTGAGGACACCAGCATCAGATCCAGCCTGCTAGAGCTGCTCCGAGGGGAGGCGCCTGGTTCTGTCACAGGCAGGAGTGGAAGCACGAGATGGGAGGAGAAGGGCCAGACGAGGGGAGGGGTCCCGCTGGATGTGACCTGCGCGGGGAGCGGGTGTCACAGGCTTCCTCCTCCCGGGAAGGGCCTCGCCTCCCAGCCCTCCCAGCCCCCCCCAGCCCCCCCCATCAGGAGGGGGTCAAATTCTCTCAGAACATCTCGAGAGCCACAGAGCCGTCGGGGACCCTCACCAGAGCCAGCACGCAGGCATCCCCACCACCTGGCGACGCCCCTGCTGCTCAGGGGTCTTCCCTGGGGCTGCTCTCTCCAAGCCAACGCCCCCCTACCTCAGCTTGCTCCAGACCCCGCCCAAACACACCTGCCCCTGCGCCCCACCTGGACGGGCGCCCCTCCTTGAGCCTCCAGCGGGGTCTTCTCTCCGCCTCTGATCGGGTGGCTATTCTGCCCAGCGAACCGCCCTGAAACCTGCCATTTTCCACCCGTCACCATGTGCTCTCCGCCTGTGTCTGTGGGTCGGCCATTTGGGGACAGCTTGTCTGCTCTGTCTGGGGGATCTCTCACGGTCAGCCAGAAGGCAGCTCCACCCCGTTCCTCCCACGAGGCTCGCCTGGGTGTCCTCACAGCCCCAGGGCGCCTTACCACAGGACGCGGGGCCAGCAGGGCTGTGTGGGCATCATGGTGCCAGCTCAGGGCCAGCGACCCTGGGGGCTCTCCCGCCCGGGGTCCCCCCTGTGCTGGCCTGTGACCCCGTGTGACCACCGCCTCTGGGCTCAGGGAGGAGCAGCCAGGGCCCCCTGCCCTGAGAGCATAAAGGCAAGGGGTCCGCACTGGGAAGAGGCTCCGGTCTGGTGGGCCCTGGTGGCCACTCCCCCCGCCGCCTGCACCAGCCTCCCCACCAGCTTCTTTGGAAGTTGGGAGAGTCTTTTGTATTCCAAAGGTCAAAGGGCCTGAGCTTGCCTTTAATTAAAATGCACATCCTTTAATTAAAGGCCCCGTAACACGTGAAGGGCATCCACTGAAATACGACATGTGACACAGTCATTTTCTTGCTGTTAATTACTAATTAATGAAGCTATTTCAATTAATAGCTTCCCCACCTCGCTCCCCCTTTGACAGGCCCCGTGCTGGGGCGCGTCCCCCATCAGGCAAGGCTCCGAGCCTCCTCGCTGAATATTCATGCCACAGCTTCAGCGCTGTTCAATTAAACACAATAAAGTAAATCCGTGTCAGAAGTGCACTCCAGTGCGCAGCCCGCCCCTCCTTCTGTGGGAGCCTGTGGCAGGGTAGGTGGCGCCACTGTAGACGTGACAGGAAGTGGCCCATGGCCCCGGGAGGTGCCTCAACCACCCAGCATGGCCCCTGCAAGGCCCCTGGGACAGATGAGTGGCAGTCCCCGAGGGGGCAAGTGGGGACCCCCAGGCCATTGCTGGCCTACAGCTGAAGGACAAAGCCAGAAATGGGGGGCAGGCAGCCCAGAGAGGTGGCGGGGCCATTAGCATACTAATTATGAGTGTTAAGTGGGCTGTTTTAAAGAAATGACAGAAAAGTGTCACTTACGGTGACCAGCAGGGGACAACTCCACATGTGAGCCAGAGATGGGGAGAGGGCATCCAGGGAGGCTGCCACAGGACAGCCCTGCCCCTGTGCCCTTGGGAGGGAATGCAGGGAGGAACCCTGCAGCCTCGAACCAAGACGTCCTGGCCACAGGCCCCTGGGCTTCTCCTTGGAGGGGGACACAGGAAGCCCCACGTGTGCAGGCCCAGCGGCCAGTGGGAGGGACCTGCAGTGTGATCCAGACTGGGGAAGGGATGGGTGGGAGGGGGTCCTTGCCCTTGAAAGTTGCCCCAACACACAAGACCCCCAGACCCGGCCACTCCCCAGGTCCCACTCCCACCCTCCACTGTGTCCAGCCTCGTGCCCTCCCTCCCCACCATCGCCCGTGCCCTCCCTGCCTGGAACGTCCTTCCAACCTCTCCCCTTCTGTGGAGCTGAGGGGCAGGAACCCGGAGGACATGAGCCCTGGTGGCCGAACCCCGTAGCTCCCCATGTGGCATCCCAGGGAGGATCTGGGACAGCTGCTCGGGGCTAGGGGGCAAAGCCCTGTCGGATGGCGCCCTCTGTCGGCCAGCTGCAGGGAGACAGCGCCCTCGCCCTCCTGAGGCACCTCCTGGTTGTGGGCAATGCAGACACAGCAGACACGTGCACACACACGCCGTACACAAATACACACACACCAGACACAAACGTACACACACACCAGACACATAAACACACAGTACACAAATACACACACACACCGTACACAAATACACACATGCCATACACAAACGTACACACAAGTGGCCAGAGCCCCTCCTCCTGGGGGTGAAGGAACAGCAGGTTTGGTGTCTGGTGGTGGTGACCCTCCAGACCCCTGCCCCTCTCTCCCCCCTCCGCTGCTTCATGGACGCGGCTGCCTGGGCTCAGGGTAGGCGCTGGCCCTGGGATCGTGCCAGGGCTGCCCGGGGGTGGGGACGTGTTTGAGCCTGGCTGCACCAGATAAAAACACGGGCCAGGGCTGCCCTCCCCGCCTCTCCCTGCTGACAGCACCCTCCCCACCAGGGAACACTTCTGCCAGGAGTCTGGGGAGCCCCTCCCAACATTGGCCCTGGGAAGGGTTAGGGGGTTATACCCAGCTCCTCATGACACTGGGGATCAGGACCAGCAGTGATGGGAGAAGGCTGGGCCCAGCCGCCCCACAGCAGGCCCAGTGCCCCCAAATCCTAGCTCCTCCCTCTGTGGCTCTGTGAGGCGGAGGCAAAAGTGTGACCAGACTCCACCTCCCGGAGGCCTGGGATCCCAGTGTACACACGTGCCCTAGCCTCCCCTTCTGAGCAGGGCCCACCAGCACCTCCTGGGTCCCACACCCCTTCCGGGCTCAAGGCACCGAGACCCCAGATGACTGGGTTCCCGTGGGAGAGTGCTCTCTTCTCTGACTCTCACCAAGAGTTCACAGTTTGCTGTGGGTTAAAGAGACAGGTGTTACTCTCACACTCAGGCCCACAGCAGCAAATTCACAGCAGCCCAGGAGTCCTGGACGAATGGACAAAGGAGGAGTGGTCCACCCTTTAACAGAGCGTCATGCACACGGCTGTGTGGATGAGCCTTGAGGACACTTTGCTTAGCGAATCGAGCCAGTCACAAAAGGACCAACACTTCCGCGAAGTTCCCCATGGAGTCATTGTCATAGAGACCGAAAAAGTAGATGGTGGCTGTCTGGGGCTGGGGGTGGGAAACAGGAGTGAGTGTTTAGCCAGGACAGTCTCAGTTTGGGAAGATGAGTCATGGAGATGATGGTGGGGACGGCCGCCCCCACCCCACATGGGGGGTTTCCTGGCTGGGTTCCCAGCCCAGGGCCCAGGACAGCGCAGAAGTCCCCCATCCCCTCACCCCAGGCTTCCCATGAAAACACATCGGCCTTTATGATAAATTAACATTCTTGCCGCACCTCCGTAAACAACCAGGCGAAACCCACAGGGGCCAGACTCACTCTGTAATCAAGAAGCCTTCTTTCAGATTCTTTGTGATCCAAAGTGGGGGGACTGGAGAGGGAAAATCTGGGCTTACATGGAAAATTACGAGCTGGCTGACCCTGGAAGCTGCACAGCCCTGCGCACAGCTGACAGCAACGCCGAGCCACTCTGACCTGAGACACGCAGCCAGAGTCCGTCCCAAGCGGCAGCGAGACCCTGGCAGCTTCGCGGCGGCTGCGTGCTCAGGGCACCAGCCCCCTGGAGTCTGCTCTTGGGATTTCCTTTTGACCTGTTTGTAACCCTTTGCTGGTTTCCTCGAATGAGTGAAATAAATCTTTAACATGCATTTATTCTTTTTATAAAAAGAGTGTTAAACAATATCATCATCGTCTCTTTAAATACTTTAATAGTCAGCATTTAAATGAGGCTCTGGTGTAATTTTCCACATTCCCATAGTTTCTTTTCTCTACGTAAACATCTGGCAAAATCTATTATTAATTCACGAGACGACAGCTTCTCTACTGTGAACAGGAAGGGTGAGAGACAGTGTGGAAAGGTGGCTCTGCCCAGGCTCCGGGGTGCGTCCTAGCCCGGAGGGGTGCCCACCCTCCCCTCAGGGCCGGAGGCACCAGGCACCAGGGAAGCAGAATGAATGGCCAGGGCCCAGGGATTCACGGGAGGGGGTCACCGGGGGTGGGGTCGCCAAGGATGGGCAAAGGCCTCAAGACCTCACAACTCGTTGAACTGGGAGCCTCAGCCTGGACCGTCTGGAGAAGCAGAAACGCCTCCCCACCCTCCACGGCCTTCCTCGGGAGCTGTGGTTCCCACCGGGGGCCGGTCCCCAGGGACACTTGGTGACGTCAGGAGACACTGTTGGCTGTCATGACTGGGGGTTCGTCTAGTGGGTGGGAGCCGGGGGTGCTGCTAAACACCCCGCAGTCCCACCAACCCTGAGAGGGGGGCACAGCCCCCCACGGGCAAGGAACAGGCCCCACCTGGGCGGCCCAGGGCCAGCGACGGCCCCACCTTCCCGCCTGACCGAGGCTCGCTCCGAGGCTCATACACCAGGAAGAAGAGGCTCTTGAACTGGCCCTGCTCCCCAAGGCTGGTGGCGCCGGGTCCTCAGGGGGCGGTGGCCCAGGGCAGCTAGAGGTCCTCGTGGGTGGGGCTCAGGTCCACCCGCTGGGCCTTCCCGAACACCAGGAAGGTGCACAGCCCCAGGCTGCTGATGGCGGCCACCAGGTTGAACACGGACGTCCAGGAGCCCGTGGTCTCGATGAGGTAGCCGCCCAGGCACACGCCCACAACACCTGTGTCCGAGAGAGGGGACAGGCAGGCTGAGTCACAGGCAGCTCCCCCACCCGAACCCTGAGGACAGTGCAGGAGAGGAGCTGGGGCTGGAGACCTGCAGGAAGGCCGGTGGGACCTGAGGGAGTGAAATCCCTCATTTCCATGGGAGCCCTCGACCTGTGGGGACCCCGGAACTCAGGGCTCTCAGTCACGTCTATGGATCAGGCTGGTGGGGGTGGTCATTACGTGACATCAGGAGAGAGACCCTGGGGAAGGCTGCTCTGCTCTCTCTGGGGGCCAGCTCTGGGGCCTAGGCCACCCAACCCCCCCGCACTAGTCTGACAGTGAGACCCCCCCAAAGGGCACCACGCCCCACCCTGCAAGGCTGAAGCAGCCGGAGCGGGTGGGAGGACGTGAAGTGGGGTAGCCAGGCAGCTCCCCAGGGAACTCTGGGCTTGAAACCTGCAGGCAGGGGGCCCTGGCCCACCTCTCACCTGCCAAGGCCCCAGCTGTGTTGGCCACACCTGTGAACAGGACAGAGAGAGAGCAAGGACAGGTCAGAGGAGGCCAGCTGTGACCCTCCCACGGCCACCTGCCTGGGGGCCCAGGAGGGGTGAAGGGGTGAGCACGGCCCGGGGTGGGGGCAGCCACTTCCTATTCAAACAGGGGCCTTGGGCCTCACCAAACAGAAAGCCGGCACAGGACGGGGCCAGGTCCTGGATGTTGACGGAAATGCCACTGTGGGAAAGAGGAAAGGAGGCAGGCGAGTGACCACAGGGCGGCCGCCACCCACTGAGCCCGCGGTCAGTCCTCTGAGCACCTGGATCCCGGAGACCGGCCGCCTGCCAGGCCAGGAGCTCGGCCCCCGCCCAGTGGTGCCACGGCACAGGAGCCCACTCCCAGGATGCAGCAAACAACGGGAAGGCAAGTTTGTGCCAACACACATGTGTCTGCTGTCCACTAACTGGAAAACAACGTCAAGTCGCCAATTCCCAAAACAACGTCAGCGCAGTGCTGGTTAAACACTGAGCTGCTGCGCAGGTCAGGAGGATGGCAGACTAGACGGAGGACGAGGACGAGGACAGGCCCACGTCTGGTCAGAAGATGCTGCTTGGACTGCAGGCCAGCACCTCCCCTCCTGGCCCCTCCTGAGGCACCGGCTTTGTTTTTCCAAATGGCCCAGGTCCACGCCAGCCTGAAACCCCGACAACCTCACTTTTGGGGACCTGCCGCGTGCCCACCATCCACATGTGTCCTGAGCCAGGCGGCTTTTCCCGTGTGCCCAGGACCTGGAGCCCAAAGGCAGTGTGGGCAGCTCTAGTGGACGTGGCACCCGGCCCTCACCTGTGGTTGAAGGTCTGGAGGCCGATGGAGGCCGACGCAAAGACCACAGATGTACAAAAGCTCGAGGTGTGACCCAAACACAGGACAAAAACACCGGACAGGCCGAGGCCCATCACCTGCAGGAAAGACGAGTGGGGACGGGGCCCCTTCCCCCTTCCCCCTTCCCCCTTCCCCGGCGGCCTGGGCACGGGTCAGTGGGCAACCCCTCATGGGCCTGGGCCTGCCCAGAGGACACGTGAGACGAGGCTGCGCTACTAAGCTGGCCCTGCTGGTGGGAGCTGAAGGGAGGAGGCCCCATTCAACGTGAGCAGACCCAGGCCCAGAAGACCGGGGCTCAGACAAGGGCCTCAGGTCAGCCAAACCAGACCCCAGCACTGACCCAGGGTGCCCTCTGGTCACCATGGTGCACCAGCCACCGCTAGGTCAGGTGATTTGGGGACACGACCCTCGGGTCCCGGGAACAGAGCAAGGGCATCCAGAGAGTGCCATGCAGGACCCTCCTACCTGCATGAACTTCCGCACGGTAATGGTCCTGTAACCTGAACAGAAGGGAAGCCAGGAGACATCCCGTTGGCCCATTTGTTCCCCCACCGACGCCCCGGGAATGGGTCCCTCTAGGCACAACTCGGGGGAGGGGGCGGGGAGAGGAGGGACAGGCCCAGCTAGAGGTGGGGCTCCCTGTGTCGTGGTGAAGTGTGAGCACACGTGTGAATGCTTGTGAGGGCGTCTGCCCTGCAGGATGTGTACACTCGAAGGGTCCCCAGGGCCGAGGCCACTCGACAGTGACGAAGTGCTTTCTTTGTGTTTCTGCAAATTTTCTAATTTTTCCACAGTGTGTGGGTGGCCCTTTTGTAATTAGGACAAGACATCTAAGAAGGACCGCACGTGTAATGCAGGGTCGTAGGGAGTGTGCGTGTGTGCGAGATGGTCATCCTCGGGGCATGTGCCCTCAGGTCCCAGGCCAGCACCTGACACGCATAGCCCACCCAGGCCTGCGACTTCTAACCTCCCCAGGTGTCCTTTCCTCCTCTAAAGGGGGTGGTGCTGCATCTAGGCCCCAGGTTGGGGAACTGCATGGTCACAGCACGACTGTGTCCTAATGCCGGGGGTCCCACTCACAGCCTGGTCCTCCGGGGGCGTGGCCTCTTCCCGTCACTACAGCTGCAGCCCAGGAGGGGTGCCTCCCTACCCCCCAGGGGAGGCAAAGCCCAGGCATGTCCCCCCACCCAGCCCCGCCCCCAGAGCTCACCCTGACTGATGAGACGGTCAGAGAGAAGCCCGCTGAACAGACCAGCAGGAATGGCCACCAGCCAGGGCACCACGTTGAAGACCCAGCCCTGCAGGAAGGAGGGTGGAGAGCCATGAGGCGGCCACCCGGGACAGGACGAGCAGCCATGCCCACCGCAGCCCAGAGGGGCGCTCAGCCCACAGGCCGGGCCCCTCTAGACCCTAACTCATCCCTCTGGCAGAGCTCTGGGCCCATTAGTGCAGTATCTCCCATGGGCAGAACCTCCCTCAGGGCTCCCCACATCCCGCCAGGCAGACCTGGGGGGACGCACCCCGTCCCCTGGTCACAGAACCCGGCAGGTGGCCAAGGTGGGGTGGAGTCAGCCTAGCTGACCGGCAGGTGACGTCCACGTCCACATCACGGCCCCCGCGTGGCCCTCGCCGGGAAGGGCTGTCCCGGCTGGGCCGGGCAGACGGGGCAGCAGCTGCGCCCCTCCAGTGCGCACCCTGGCGCCGGCATCGAGCCGCATGGGGTCAGGACGACAAGAGTCCCAGTCCGAGGAACCCAGGACCCCTATGCACACCTGGCATGTGCTTTGTGGCGCCCCCACCCTGTGAGCCGCCAGCCGCCGGGTGGCCAACCCACCTTGGAGTTGGGGAAGGTCTCCTTAAAGAAGGTCGGCAGCCAGGAGAGGAGGATGAAGAAGGAACAAGCCGCCGAGAGCTGGGAGATGATGGCTGCCCTGGGGGGCGGGCGCCAGGCTCAGGGTCCTCGCCTCCACCCAAGCCCCGTCCCACACCAGGGCGGCCAGGGGCCTGAGGGTGCCTTGCGCGGCCGCTCGCCCTGTGGTCAGTGTCCCCAGGGCCCCAAACCCCATCCATCCCGGCACACCCACTGTGACTGTGACTCACGGCAGCCAGGCTCACCAGACGGAAGACTTCCAGAAGAGCCGTCTCCAGGGCACTTTGGTGTGCCTAGTCACCCGCAGGCCCTGTGCCAGGACGCCCAAGGCCAGGAGGAGATCTGAAGGGAGCAAGGCATTTCCCCGTGAGCGCCATTCAAGTCAGGCCAACGGCTCTGCTCCCAGAGGCCAGCACTGGGGCAGCTCGTGGGCACCCTGGCTCTGCGTGGGGCCACCCCTTCCTCTCCGTCAGTGCCCGGGGTCGGCAGCGTTTGCCCTTGGGGGCCAACACCAGTGTCCAGTTTGAACAAACTTTCTGTTTGTTCATCTATCCTGCCTACACCCCTAGCTCTCAACCCCCAGGCTCCAGCCACTAGAAGCCACCACTGGTCCTGCCAACTGCCTCTGCCGGCCGGGCAGCTCCCAGCACACCTCTCATCCAACACGGCTGTCGGACTGGTCGTGGCCACAACCGGGCTGAGAGCTCCGGGAGCAGCACCTTCTGTGAGGCTCTGTCTGGGGGATCCTTCTCTAAAGGGGGAGGCCACAGCCCCGGGGTCCCGCTGAGCTGGCCTGCTCTGCGGGCGGTTGGTGGCCCCTCGCCGGAGGGGACGAGGCCCCGGGCCCTGGCCCTTCCCAGCAGCCGCACGTACCTTTCTCACTCAACAGGCACCTGTACACGTAACACACCCACAGCAGGGTGAGCCCGCCGGAGAAATAGAAGACGCTCTGCCAGCCGCACCAGTCCAGGAGCAGGGAGCCCGCGGCCCCCGTCAGCAGCGTCCTGTTCCGACAGAGGGGCTTCGCTGGGAGGAGACCCCACCCGGCGCGAGCCGACTCCCCGTAAAGAGGGCGCTTTTGTCGCCCGTAAAGCAAGGGCTCGGGAGCCCCAGTCTCCTCGCAGGCTGCTAGGGACGCAGGCTTCCACGAGAGACCCCCGGGGCCGCGGGGCCGCGGCGAGGCACAGCGGCCCGGGTCGCCAGGCCTCCACGCTGGCCGACAGCTGTGGTGCAGAGCCTCTCTGAGTGGAAACGGCAGCGGAAAGAAAACGGTGCCCAGAGCACACTGGCGTAAAACCTCCAGGCGGCTCAGCGTCACCGACGGAGTGGGGACCGTTCAGGAAGGTATCTCAGTGCAAACAGCCAGGAAACCCAGCCCCCACCCGCCCCCGGCCCTGCTGGCCCCACTGTCCCAGGCACTCCCCGGGGCCCTCCCTCCCGGCCCACCAGTTGGCCTGTCTGTTCAGGGGTCCGCCTGCAGCCCCCCATCTGCTGACGTCTGGCCAGGAGACAGTGAAAGGAGGAGAAAAGGAGGAAGCCCCCCACCAAGGCCAGGGGGCCTGTGAAAGGCCGCTTGCCCCTCCCAGCCCCCATTTCCCAGTCTGGGAGGCGGGCACAGTCTCTCGATGGGCCTCCTGCCCTGTGGGCCCAGGACGCCTGGGCAAACAGGATTTCAGAAGAACAGACACCCTTTCTCAGTGCAAGTGTGCCCCAAACTGCTTATCTGAAGTTCACATTTCACCGAGAACCTGGGGGTTTCTATTTGGGCTGCTCCCGGCCCACCCACAGGCACCCCTCGGCCCTCTGAATTCCCAGCCTAGACCCGGGCAGCAGTGAAGTGAAGGGGGGTCGTGAGGCCCCACAGGCCTCCCCAAGGAGGCTCTGGAGCTCCGAGGGTGACGCAGGGAGAAGGGGCACAGCTTTCACATCTGAACAGTGGCAGGTCCCTTCGAGCCCAAATACAGGCCATCTGCCCACCATCGGGTGGACACCCTGTTCTGTCAGCACAGATGGACGCTTGGGAGCTTGACGCCCAGTCCGTGTGTCCGAGCCCCAAAGCCCATGCCACCTGCCGCTGGCCCTGGGGGCTGGAGCATGCACAGGGAGAAGCACTTTGCACGGGGACGGGGGGTGGCGAGTGCCTCCTGGGGCACAGAGCCCGCGGTGCGTCCCTGGACGTGCGTCGCCTGTCCCCACCCAGACTCCTCAGGGCCGCTGTGCCAGGTGCACGCCCTTTGCCTTCCCCCGACTGCCCCCAGGCTGGGACTCACCCGAACTGGGAGCCGGCCCCCACGGTGCTGTAGGTGAAGGCCCGCTCGCTCTCCCTGCACCTTCTGCGACAGCAGGCTGGTCAGCGCAGGGAAGTAGACCCCTGGAGTGGCAGAGAAGGCAGAGGCCCCCTGGAGCTAAGACCTGAGCCGGCACGCGGGCCCAGCCAGGGGGCCAGTGGGAGGTGACAGCCAGGCCCTGAAGCTCTGCTGGGCCATCGGTGGTTATTCAAGTCCGCATGTCCTTCCTGCCTGCCTCACCCCAGGGACCAGGGGACCAGCAGGGCTGGGCTTTTCCTGGACACTCAGCTTGGTGGGGGCGTCCTTCCACCAGGACGGCTCCTGGGTCCACGTTGGTGCTCCTACCGCCATTACGCGGGCTCCCAGAGCGCACAGCTCCAGGGTCCTGGCAGGTGCGGGCTCGAGCGCACGCCTGCGACCTGCATACACGCACACACACTGACTCACACTCACACACGGGTCACAGTAGCGCACACGCACTGACTCACACAGGGCATGTGCATCAGGTGAGACCTGAACGGCCCCGCGGAGCCCCAGTACCAGGTCCTGAATCTGACATCGTCCTGCAGCTACACGAGGTGCCCCCGTGGGGTCGGGGGGGGGGGCGCGCAGGACCTCCCTGCACCTTTCACTGCAGCTTTCTCTGAATCTATAATTATTTCAAAATCTAGCATTAAAACATCTGCACCGGGGACTGCGGCTTTTGCCGGTTTCATTGCGCTTTTCTCCAAAAGCACTTGGGAAGCTCAGAGGCCAGGGCTCCGGGGCAGGTCTTGGTCCCTGCCCTCCCACTGGGGCCCCAGGTGGGTCCCTGCCCACCCCGAGTGCCAGCCACCCAGGGCGAAAGTTGCCCCTTGAGCCCCAGACTGTCTGCAATAATGGGCACAGGTCAGCCACAGAGAGAAGTCCTTTTGCCTCCCAGCAGGGTGAGGGCCAACCTGCTGGGGGCCCAGTGATCAGCTCCCCGCTCAGGAATGCCTGGGCCTCGCACAGCTCAGTCCTGGTAACTTCACCTGCAGGACAGAGTGCACCAGCCACGGCCATGTGGGAGCACAGGAGCAGGACGCCTGGACCACCAGGACCAGCTGTGGGTGGGGCTGGCGGGGCTGGTGGGGCTGATCAGGAAACAGGCAGGGGTCAGTTGCAGGGTATCTGGGGTCCCAGGGGCTTCGGCTGGAGGCAGGCCCATGTCCTGCACTGGGCTCTGGGAAGGGGGAGAGGGAGAGGCAGGGAAGAAGGGCTCACACCCAGGTCTGGAGGCTGTTGGGTTCCACGCTGGGGCAGGGCAGGAGCTCAGGCCATTCCATTCCCTGGAGGGTGGGCCATGCACCCCAGCCACCGGGGTCCTTTGGGGGGCTCTCTCTGGAAGTCTAATATCCCCACGCACGGGAGCCAGAGGTCTTGGGAACTTGGCATCCCCTCAGCCTGCTGGCCCGGCCAGCGGCAGGTGTGGCCCTGACTGGCAGCACACAGAAATTTGGCAGGTCCCCACCATGTGGCCAGTGGAGCCGACGGTTACCACGTGGCAACCTGGCTGTCACCTGGGTCCGGGAGCAAATTTTTGGCAGAGGAGAACATGTGACGTTAGACAGAGCCAGACTCTTAAGGGAAAAAACGGAAAGAGCCTCAGGTGCCAAGGCATCGGCGCACCAACAGGCCAGCGGGCAGCCCGCCGGCGGGGACTGTCCTCCCACTCAGCCAGGCCACGCAGCCGGGGGCAGCCGCCCAGCCAGCTGGAGGGTCCCGCCGCCTCACCGCCAACAGCGCTGAGGTGCTGGCGCCCTCGCTCTGGTCTGAGGCAGAGTCTGGGGCACAGCACACGCAGGAGCACATGGGAGGACATGTGTGCACGCACATGAGCAGCCACCTGAACAGGCACCGTGCACACGTGAACACGCGTGCGCACACCCTCCCCTTGCTCCGCACGCCTGGGCTGGAGGGGGAGTGCTGGCGGCGTGAGGGCAGCTGCCGCGGCCCTCCCTACCTTGCAGCAGGCCCGTGAGGATGCGCGAGAAGGTCATGAAGGCCAGGTGGGCGCTGCCCAGCTGGGCGAGCAGCGGGGTGGCGGCGGTGATGCAGCCCCAGGCGGAGGCCGACAGCAAGATGACCTTCTCACCCCCGATCCTGCAGGAAACAGGAGGTCAGCCATGGGGGCTAGGAGGCCAGGAGGCCAGGAGGCCCCACCAGGGAGGGGCGGGAGGGGGCCTGCACCATCCCTCGCCTGGGGCAGCCCTCTGGGGCGGGCCTCCGCCACTTCCCCTCTGCAGAGGCGGCCGAGGATGAGCGGGTCCATCTGCCTCACTGGGAGCCGGTGCTCCCCAGGGCATCCAGCACCCTAAGACAGCTGCGTGCGGCCCTGGCCCAGCCCCCGTGTGGACTTCGGGTCTCTGCTCCCGGCTTCCTATGTGTGGGGCCTCTCCCCACATTCATCTCCAAGGAGCCACCTCCCCGCCGTACACGCAACTCCGAGGAGCCACCTCCTCGCCGTAGCAGCACAGCCCCCTCCCCCAAGAGCAGCCCCAGCCCAGCACAGGGAGTGGGGGAGGGGGTTACCGGTCCCCCAGGTGGCCGCCCACCACCTGGGTCAGGCAGTAGCCCCAAAAGAAGCTGCTGAGCACGAGGCCAGCCTCCTTCTTGTTCCAGCCGAAGTCTTGGCTCATGGAGACGGCACAGATGGGCATGCTGACACGGGCGCAGTACAGCAGGCACGTGCCCAGCAGCAGGGTCCCCGTCCACAGCTGGCACTCGGGCCTGCAGGAGAGAAGGGGCTCTGTCAGGCCTGGGAGGGGCGGAGACCTTCTCCACCAGCGTCGGAAGGAAGCAGCTTGGCCACCTCTCAGACTGTGCCTCCTGACTCCCAGGAGAATGCGGCAGGCCCTAGAAACGACACCCACTGTCCCTCAGACAGCGGAGGTGGGAACACGGATGGGGTGAAGGCAGTCGGGGGCGCTGCTCCCCAGGACCCAGGGCCTAGGAAGGCAGCCAGGCAGAAGCTGGCAGCTAGTCACCCATCCGGGGGGCGGAGGGCCAGGCAGGAGGACCCCTGCTGAGGCAGATGGCGGGGAGGGGGTCCCGCGGCGGCGGTGGGGGCAGCACCCTGGGCCCCTGCCCCTGAGGCAGGCTGTGCTGGGCGGCGGGCAACCAAACACCATGCCTGGGGGGCAGTCGGCCAGACAAACGTCCACATGGGGACAGTGCACAGAACTCCTGGCCAGCAACCCTCTGCAGTCAGTCCCTAAACCAAGGAAAGCCAGAAACCGCCAAAAACGGGAGGAGTCCGAGCGCCGTCCGACTCAGTGCCTGTGGGGTCCTGGCTGGGGTCCCGGCACCAGGTGAAGCTGCCGAGATCGGAGCAAAGCCCCGCTCTGGTCAGCAGTGCCGCACGGGCTGGGTCCCGCACGGCGACAGGGGCCCTAGCCTGCGGCGGGAACAGGGGAGCCCGGTGTGGCGCGGATGGAACTGTGTGAAGCTGAGCTGCTCTGAAAGAAAGTTCTGGAGGGGGTGTGTGTGTGTGTTCTCTTTCCTTTTCTTTCAGTGGAGGTGCTGGGCCTTGAAGCCAGGGCCTCGCACATGCTCGGCACGTGCACTCCCACCGAGCTGTGCCCTCTACCCAGATGTATTCGGCTTTGTTTTAATGAAAGAGAGAGGAGCCTCACTGCCTTTTTGGGGGCGGGGGGGATGAGGTGGGCACCAGTGGGGGATGGCCTGGGGGAGGGGCACACTGGTGTCTTGCCAGGTCTTTGTGCAGGGCGGGGACATCCCCTGGGGGGGCCACGACCGGAGGGCAGTGGGTCAGGAGAGTGGAGAGCCCTTGAAGCAGCCTCAGCGGGGGTCTCAGGAGTCCCGCAGGCACCTAGGCTCACCTGCCTGGCTGGGGCGGGGGTTCTCCCCGGGCGGGTGGGGGGTGACATGCACAAAGGGAGGAAGCTCAGGCTGCGGGGTCAGGGGCTCCGGGCCTGGGGGCCCCGACGCCTAGCCGAAGGGGGCCGAGGTGTTAGTGCCACAGAGCCTCCGGGAGGTCACCAGGCAGGTGTCTAGGAGGTGAGGCCGGCTGGAGCCTCGTGGGCAGTTCTCAGAACAGAGCAGGGAAGGGCGCGTCTCACCCGGAGGACGAGCCAGGACACTGGAGTTTCACCCTTGCTCCCCAAACCCCTTTCGCACCCCTGCCTGGATGTGGTGGGGGGCTCCCCTGGCTGTCAGAGAACAGTGAGTGGGGCCAAGGGCGGTGGAAGCTTGGACACCATCTGCGGACACAGGGGCAAATTTCCCACCGGCCAGACCCCTCCAGGCTCAGGCTGCGAGGCCGACTTGGCGGGGACAGTTCAGGGGGAGGCCAGGACCACCCCTGGCAGGGCTAGAGCCCTCGTCTGGATGCCTCCCAGGGGCGAGACCTCAGAAGCCCTGAGGGCAACTTCACGCCTGAAGGTTTTGCCAGCTGGGCCGGAGCCAGCAGGTGGCACGCTGGTCAGGAACCTGATAAGTGGGTGCCACAACAAGTGTCCATTATCTCCAGGGCAAGAGCAGGGTGCCAGCAGTGAGCCCGTCGCCCAGCACCCTCCTCCCGCAGCATGGACCACCGAGGCCTGGCGCTGGCTGGACGTGTTGGGGAAGGTGCTGCTGCCCTAGACCTTGTCATGGCCACTGTCACCCTGGGGCAGCTGCAGCCACAAGGCCAGCCATGCCGGGGGCACATGGGATGAATCACCCGGCCTCCCCGAGCTTCAGTTTCCTCAGTGAAGAAAGGCTTGTGGCCCTGACACCTGCCTGCTTCATGGTCAGCAAACAGCAAGATGACCTGCTGGTGCCTGGTGCCCAACAGGGAGCCGTTGTGACTGGCCTGTGCTCTGGCCAGCACCTCCGCACGGTCCACTCCCCCCTTGCAAACCACAGTGTACTTTTCCACAGTCGGGGAAGCGAGGTGAGGAGGATACAGCTTGCCCCTTTTCTCAGGCTGCAGAGGCCCTCGTGGGGGTGTCCCAGGGCTGCACCCCCAAGGAGGTGCGGGGCCCAGCAATCCCACTGGCAGAGACAGCTGAGACCATCACTTGTGGGTTTGGGGGCGGATGAGAACAGATCGGTGTTGGCAGGCCGGTGCCTGGCTCGGAGTTCAGGAATGACAGTCCAGGCAACTTGATGAAGTGCGCGTCTCATGCGTTGACCGACTCTTCCCAGGGAAGAGACTTGGGTGCTGGTGTGGGCCCTTGCATGACTCGGGGGAGCCCCGTCCCTTCCCTGGGCACCACTGCCCCTGTGAGCCAGTGAAGAGGCTGTACTGACCAGACCTCAGGCTGCGTCTCTGGGTGTTCAGAGGGGTGCCGGGGTGGAGCTCCAGGGCCACCCCTCTGTATTTGCTTTTTATACTGGAACTTCCGATGGGAAACAGGGTCCAG
This sequence comes from Camelus ferus, assembly GCF_009834535.1. NCBI lineage: Eukaryota > Metazoa > Chordata > Mammalia > Artiodactyla > Camelidae > Camelus > Camelus ferus. Next base: position 14,608,437 of record NC_045714.1, on the reverse strand, counting down.
TGCTAGAAACAGACCCTGAGTTCTGCAATTCCAGGAGCTGGCCGCTCGAGCAAGCTTGGCTGAAGCTGGGGGAGGGCGCTCTACTTGGAAAATGCCCAGGGACCCCCTCAGTGACCAGCGGAGGGACCCGTCATCATGCCTGCACCCTACTTCCTGCTTCTTAAAATGCTACTGGAATGACTCAGAAGCCAAGACGATGGGACCATCAGCCAGGCAGCAGACAGGACAGGTCTCAGTGGCCCCGCCCACCCCCCACCCCCCACTTGAGAGGCCAAGCGGAGGGAGTGGAGCCCCACGGCGCAGCTCACCGGTCCTCCTGGGGCCTGGTGGCCCTGAATACTAGTTTTTTCTCAGAATCAGACTGTGAGGTGGGGGTGGGGAGGAGAGCCCCCGAGTGGCGCCTGCTCAGAGCCTGAGCCTGTGTTCGTGACGTGGGACCCCTGGGCTGAGGCCGCTACGGGCTCGGGAACCTGGCCCCTGCAGAGTTCCGACCGTGGGGATGCCCCCAGCCCAAGCCTCCTGCCCCTGGATCCCCGGCCAAGAGCTGCAGGCCTCGTGGGGACACTCTTCCGCTGAGCAGACAATCCCACTGGGCCTACTGAGGCGGCACAGTCCAAACTGCCCAGCAAAATCCGTCCAGCCGGCCACCTGGGCCCCTGGAGTGGGCTGGCAGAGGAGCGGGCCGGCCAGTGAGCCCTCTGCAGACACACGGGCACAGCTAGGTCTGTGCTGCCTGGGGCTCCAGGGGAGCAGCAGGGGCTGGGGGTAACGCTGTCACCCCCCCAACCCCGACACCCTGGTCTGACAGTGCCCTCAGGAGGGAGCTTTACATGCTCGACACATTTAGAGACAAACAAGTGGTTCCCAGCGGGCGGGGGTGCGGGGAGCCGGGGGAGGAGGTCAAAAGGTAATTAGGGGATTACACAAAACCGTGTGCGTTCGGCTCTGAAAGTTGTAAAGCTCTACTAGCAGTAAAGATCTTTCACTCAATTAAAGCAACCAATTAATCAATCCATAAAAGGCAGCTTTATTCCTTTATGGGCTCAAAGCCCGGAAGGGTGACCAGTGTGCGGGCCGGACCGTGCCCCAGCACACCTGCCCTCCCTTGGGTGCGCCTTGCCAGCGCCCCTGAGGGCCTGGCTCTGTTTGCTCTCTGGGTGGGGAGTCCACAGAGAAGTAGGGGGAGGCCAGCTGAGGCTGACCCGCTCTGGAAGGTTGGCCGGGTACCGGACACAGCGTGGCCCCCCGGCCTCCGTGGGGGCACGGGAGGTCAAGAAAGGCCCACGGCTTACAGGCAACCAGTCCGCTCTGAGCTGAAGGCACTGGCTAAGGGAGCTCCTTGGGATGCTGCGAGGGGCCAGTTGCTGGCTGCCTCCTCCCTGGGCCCTGGAGGCCCCCGCGGTGCTGTCCCTGAGTTGACAGGCAGTGCCAGCAGGGGGGCAAAGGGACGTCCTCCACAGCCGCAGGGGACACAGAACAGGCAAGTGTGGCCGGAGGGGGCTGCCCAGGCCCCCAGCTGCTCTGGGGCTGATGGGGACGCAGACGCAGGGTCCCGGACCTGCAGGCGGCTGCTTAGGACACAGAGGTTCCAGCAGGACAGACACCAGAGGCCTGGAGGGCCTCACCCCGCCCGCTTGGCCAGCCCTAAGCCTCTGCCCGCAGCTATTCTGGATGCTTCCTAAGAACCTTCTGGAAACTCCTGCTTCCTGAAAATGGTCCTTGTGCATGAGAAGCATCCACGGCTGGGCAAACTCGTGGTCACATGGCCCCTCGATTCAGAAAAGGGAACTGAGCCTGCACGGAAGGCGGATGGCAACAGCCAGAGAGAACACGCAGGCCCACAGCTGCTGGCAGCCGAACCTCCGGGGTCGTCCACACGGAGGCCGCGGGGTCGGCGGCCACACACGGCATCCCTCCTTATGGTCCTCAAGACCACCAGCCACTCGGGGGCTAGACAACCTCTTCCCACGGAGCCCCACGCCACCCAGGGCCCTGCAGGCCCCCCCATGACCCGGCCGCCTCGCCCGCAGGTGCTCCTCTCGAAACTGGGTGTGGAAGGGAGTTCAGGGAAAGCCAGGTGGACCCACTGAAGCACAGCCTGAGAGGGAAGTTTGCAGAGACTCCCAGAGGCCACAACCCTCCGCCCAGCAGGCTGCAAAGCCGGCCTGCCACCTGGGCCTCGCCTTTAGAGCCGGCAGGGTGTGGAGGGAGGCAGAGAGTGGGCAGCCGCGGGCGCTCCCTGGTCCGGGCACACCCAGCGTGTGGGGACGCCGGCTGTGACGCGGGCTCTGGGGCTCTGGGGCTCTCCTCCTTGCCCACCCCGCCGGAGTTTCTGTGGTGCAGGGCAGCCTCTTTCCGCCTTCCCTTCTAGCTCTGCCTTCATCTCGGACCCAGACTCAGGGCCTGTCCCTTGTGCTGGAGGCAGGGCAGGCCCTGAGAGCAGGCTCCCCGGGGACTCGGAGCTGGAGGTGGACTAGCCCTGGAATCACAGGGCCTGACTTTGGGCCTTGGGTCCGGCTGGCTTGGCGGGGCCCTCAGCCCACAGAACCCAAGGGAGCGCAGAGGCCCGGGGGGTCTGGGGGCTCGACTGGTCCCATTCCTGAGCAGAGCCGCTGTCCCAGGCCCTTCTGGAGGCACAGCAGATGGTGGGAAAACAACCCGAGACAGCACGGTGACCTCCCTGGGCTGTTCCTCCCCCATCACTGAGCCCCTTCCGTGGGGACCTGGTTCCCACCACACAGCTGGCACGCAGTGCCAGGGCTCAGCCATCTGCTGCAGGTTCGTGTGTGCCCCCCAACCAGCCTAAGGTCTGCCTGTCCCGCTACAGGTGGCCCTCAGGTGGGTGGTCACAGGTGGGGACTCAGGCCTGCAAGTGTGTGTTCCCACCCAGCAGGGTCACTTCCAGCCCAGGAGGCCATGCCTGTGAGCAGTCCCTCCTTGCTGCCCGGGAAGAGGCCCCACCAGGCGGGCCTCCCAGGACGCAGCTCCACCTCACCACCCCCAGGACCCCGGCCCGCCCGCCCAGAGACAGCGCAGGGGGCCCTGGGACTGGATGGAAGGGAGGAGGGTCCCAGATCTCTACGCCAGCCAGTGGGCGGGCAGAGGCTGCCCGCAGAGGTGAGTGCACCCAGCGAAGTAAAGGTGGCGGGGCAGGCGGCAGGGAGCTGTCTCCGCCACAGGACGCATCGTTCCCTCCCGACTGTGCTCCCGTCCCGCGCGGCCCCACCTGGACCACTGGACATCCTCGGCCGGGTCCCTGCGGGTCTCGTCCGGGGGCGGCTGCATTGGGCACCGACAGCCGCAGGGGCAGTGTGTCCGGAGTCCGCTCCCGCCCGGCCGACCCACCGGGCAGCGCCGCCCAAGTCCACGTGTCAGTCCCAGTGGCGCTTCCGTCCGGCGCGCGCCCAGGATGTGTCGCCCCCGGACGGCCACCGCGGCGGCCGGCGGGCGGGCGGGCGGGGCGGGGCGAGCAACTCAGGTCCCCGCCCTTCTAACCTCCTTCGGGGAGGCCGGGCCTGACGCGCCTGGGGGCAGGGCAGGTCAGACCCTCACGCCCGGGGCCGCCTCCGCTGCTCCAAGGACGTGCCCAGTGCAGACATCCGGAAACCGCATGGGTCTTCCCCTGCAGCCCGCAGGCAAGGTGGGAGATCCGAGCCCTGGGTGTGCAGGGGGCCTGCAGGGGTAAGGGGCCTGCGTGTCCCTGTCCACAAATTGGGGGATGATGGCGGTCCTCACCTCACGGGGCTATGTGCTCCCCACATGAGTCAGAGGCAGTCTCGCGGGGTGCAGGGGCAGCGAGACTCAAGGGCAACCCCTTTCTAAAACAGATCTTTGAAGGTGGGCTCCAGCCCTGGAGCTGGGACCAGCCTGGGAAAGCTGAAGGTGCCTGAGGGACCTTCACTCTCTGGGGCTCCACGTGACCTTGAAGCCTCGGCAGCCGTGTCCACCTCAGGGCCTTCCCAGGGTTCCACGGGCCGAGTTCCATGCTTGCTTGTCAAGTCGCCATTCTGCCATCCACATGGACGTCCAATGGGACAGGAGGATGGTGGTAGAGACGTTTATCCCCCCCAAACAGACCCCAACTAAGAAAAGCTTGAGAATTGTTGCTCAACTCAGCGCTGCCACCTGTATCCCATTCTCTTCCCAGCAGTTCACTCTCACTCGCTGCACGAGGCTCTTTGATGATTTTTTATGAAGACCTAGAACCACACTTTAGTGGAAATCTGTCAGTTGACCACCCGAAGTCCCGCTCCTCCTGGAGCTGATGTTCTGGGGCACATGAACAAAACAAAAAGGAGACTAAGGGGCAGGGAAGGGTGGTTTCTGCAACAGGATGGGCTGGGCCGTGTTCCTGAAAAGATGTGTGAGTCAAGTCTGAGCGCAGGGAGGGAGCAGGCCACACAGGTGGGGGCAGGAGGGCTAACAGCTCAGGTGCGCGGCTGGAGGTCTGCTCCAGACCACAGGCCCAGTGGGGCTGTGGGGAGGTGGGAAACAGGACAAAGCAGCAGGGCAGGGGAGGCCCCACAGGCCACAGAGCAGGCAGAGGCCAGCCAGGGCTCTGAGGTGGAAGCGTGCAGAGGGTCACAGGGTCACCCTGGCGCTGAGTGGACAGTGCAGGGTGGCCAGGGCAGAGGCAGGGAGGACAAGGCCCCTGAAACACTCTGGGCTCAAGGTGACGGGCACTCCCTCCAGGTAGAAGTGGGGCAGAGAAGTGCCCAGAGCACGGGCTGTGTGAGGAGACCGATGGGAGGGCGAGCATCTGCCACCATCCCGAGACACTGAGCTGGGCAGGCCTCCAGTCCTCACGAAGGTGGAAGGTGAGGGTGGCAGCCAGAGCAGCCGGACCGTGTGACACATCCCGAGCCCCCACCTCACGCCCAACCAACCAGCTGCCCTTGAGGTTCGAGGGAAAACAACGGGGCGGTGGACAGAGCACCACTTTTAAGAGGCAGAGGGCGATGCTGGTGACAGCTGCCAGCCTCGCCCACTGCCTTCAAGGCCTTGGTTCCGCCCTATCCGGCCTGTCCACCACCATCTGTTCCACTTCTGGGGGGGAGACCTGCCGGGATGGCTTTTTAAAGCTAATTCTGGCCTTCCTGCCACGTCATGACCCCACAGTCCGCAGCCGCCAGAGCCACCCCCCACTGTGCAGCGCAGACCGGCAGGATCACAGCTGTGTCCTCCGGCACCCACGCCACCTCTGGACTCTGCGCAGCCCCTAAAGCTGGAGACTCTGCGAGCAGGACGGCCCACCACAGCTCCCCGCTGCTGCTGGCAGGCCAGGAGCGGTCTCAGCCCCAGCAACAGCGCACGCCGCGGCCAGGGAGAGGTGGGCTCATACTTCAAGTGGCAGAGGACGAGGACAAGGACACAGGGAACCAGAAGAAGGAAGCTGTGACGCCGAGTGGAGTGAGCACAGTGCGGGGCTACACGTGGAATCCTCAGGGCCCTGAACGGCTCCTTCTCAAAGTGCTGGTGAGCTCAGCGTCTGAACCCCACGAATGTTGCTGCTCACCCTTTCTGCTCTATACCAAGAATACAACCAGACACCCAGAGACTAAGGACTCGCCAGTCCCACGAGGCCGGCCTCTCCCCCGGGCAGCGAGGTCAGCGGTCTTCCATGCGGCCGGCCGACGCCCCAGCCCGGGTGTGGGGCCCTCGGTGATGGCCAGGCTTGCACACGTTCCAGCGGCAGCTGATGAGGTCTCCGTGGCCGGAAGAGCTCGGTTTGGAGGAGAGAAAACCTCGCGGCACAAGCCTGCTGCCGAGCCTGCAGAGCGGGAAGCTCCAGCCGGGGGAGGCCGTGTCCGTCTCTCCTCTCCGGTGGCTCGGCTCCCGCAGGGCAGCGCCCCGCCCCGGGCCCAGGCAGCCGGGCGCAGTCTGGGCACGGTGGCATCCTTGCCCAACATCTTCCTCCCCGGGCTCCAAGCATGCGTCGGGGTCTCACAGGCGCTGCGCCGAGCCTGCTGCTGTGTGCACGGCCGGCAGGGCGGGCCGTGCAGCGGGAACGCCGGCCACTCGGAGGTGCGCGTGGACAAAGCCCCTCAGGCCCGCTCTTGGCTCTCTGCTAACTCTTGGTGAGGGCTGGGTATGAAGGGGCCGGACACACCTTCCTCGGTGCCACGCCGGACAGGACCCAGACGCCCGGCCTTCTAGCTAGGAGACTAAACTGCAGATAAGCCCAAGCCCCACATTCCTATTTGGCTCCACAGCCCCCGCCACGAGGAAACCTCCGCACTGACAACCGACCCACCCAGCCCCCAGCAGCACCCGGCGGAGGCGGGCAGCTCAGGAGGCCCTGCTGCCGCAGCACCGGGGACACAGAGGCGCCGGCGCAGCAAGGGATGCCAAGGGTCCAGGCCAGCCCCACAGCCCTCTCAGGGGGAAGGCACAACCTCCCGGACAGGCAGGCCCCACGTGCCGGACACCTCAGTGAAGCCAAGCACTCCTGCACGGTCCCACCGCCCCACTCAGCTCAGGGACGTCACCAAGGTCCCCTTGCCAGCCTGCACGGAGAGAGGAGAGCGGCGGGACAGCGAAGGAGGGGCCACCTTCTGTTTCCCACACCAGCGGCACCCACACTCCTTCTTGCGCTCTCCCGGCGTGAGGCACCCTCATTTCTGTCCCCCCATCCTCTCAGCCTCTGCCCAGGGCCTGCACCCCCTTCCACAGTGAAGGTGCTCACAGCCCTGAGAGCTCAAGAACCCCGTCCCCAGCTGGACCCGCACGAGCACCATGGTGGGAGTCCAGGGGTTCCTCAGAGTAGCAGCTCCTCGACTCTGAAGATTGGGAGATTTTCATAAGTGAAAAACAATTAGGATATTCCAACCCAGCTTACAGCCGTGGGCGGGCAGCCCAACTCGCTCTGTTTCCTTCCCAAGCATGACACCTGCGTGCGCACCTCCCAAGGGCAGAGGGCGATTTCAGAGGGGGGCGGGGCAACAGCAAAGCACAGAGGTACCTGAGCAGGGCTCCCGCCTGCTAGCCCGCTTCTGACAGGAATGTGCTAGCACGGTACTGAATTTTGTTCTTTAATTAGAGTGACTTTTTGGGAAGGAAAAAAAGAGCGTTCAGATGACCACTCCAAGAAAAATATGAAAACCTTTACCAGGAAATCAAGAACAGGCAGCGAAAGCAACCTGTTCTGCAACCCCAGACGACGCGGGGCTGCAGCTCGCCCCTTGGGAGCCGAGCGGAAGGACAGGCCACAGGCGCTGGCGCTCCGGAGGGGCAGCGCTCACACCCGGCCCCACGCGGCCGGCGCTCACCAGGCAGCTGCCCATAAACCCAAAGCAGCAACACATGCCTCTGGAACAAAAGCACCCCCGCAGCAGGAAACAGCGCCCACGGCATCTGAGTGAAGGCGTTGGCGACACGCACCTGGCCCACGGCTGCAGCCCTGACGGGGCGTCCCGCGGCTACAGCTCAGCGTCTTGGGTCGGCGGGACAGCAGACACCCTGCGTTCACCGGGGCTTCTGATCTGGTCTTTTGCTCAGACTGAGGCTTGGCAACAGCAACCCGGAAGGGAGGCCCTCCATCATCTGAGGACGGACAGCACGGTCTCTGACATAAAAGGTACACGGTTCTCTCTGAGCCCCCGGCTCTGCCTCTCCCCCAGACTAACAGCAAAGGCAGCAGGAAAACACAGACATCGCACAGCTTCAGAAGAGCCGCCCTCCACACGTCTGTCTTCAGAGCGCGCCTGGGCCGCAGCAGCACCAGCCCTGCGTACCTGGGTGCACGGGGTCCGGGTCACGCCAACACCAGTCCCAGCAGACAGCTGCCTCTTCTAGAACCTGGAAACCTTCGCAAGACACATTAGTCTGCAATAATCCCTGTGCTTCAGAAGATTCCGAACTAGGGGTGCAATTTCTTCATATGGCTTTGTGGTATCAGGAACACAGAGAACCAGAACATTCTCACATTTTATTTCAAGACACTTTTCACAAGAAAGCACAAAAAGAAGAAACAACTATCCCTGCAAAACACTGCATCGTAACAGACAAAAACGAGACGACACAGAAAAACCAACACACTTAACGGGCACTACCTCCTAACAGCCACTGCAGCTCGCCTGCTGGAAACACGGCTGCAACAAGGAGGAGCAGCGAAGTCCGCAAAGCCTCCTCCGGAGGCTTCCAGCCCTGGGGGGACGAAGGTAAAGAACCTGAGAGGACCTCTGAATCCTCCGCGTCGCACCGTCACCCAGCCCCCACGGGCTCGCAGCGCTGGCTCGTCTAAGCCACTCACCGGTTGAGCTGGTGAATAGAGCACCGACACTTCCACCAGTGCGCGGCAACGCTCCACGCCCGTGACGCACCGCGCGCAGCCGCCCGACTTTACGGGCGCACCCGCGCTCGGGACCCCCGTTCCTCTCACCCCGTCTCATGCTAATCACGCGCGTAAGCGACCTGACGGGGCCTGACAGTGACGGTGATTAGGAATATGCCGAACTGCCTAGCACTTTTCTAGAAACGCAGCTTTAGCTCTGCTTCCCTAGTGCTTTCCTTCCAGCTTCTGCTGTATTTAACTATTAGCTACTTGAAGACGAAAACCCCCTTCTGGCTACCTTACTTTTAGCCTCAAACCTCAGGGAAAACGGTTCTCAAGAGAGGTCACGTCTGGGGATGACTGTGGAGATACACTCGACACTCATGACTTCTGGGGGTAAGGAGAGGGCCCGCACCCTCACAGGGTCAGAAGGGCCGGTCGAGGGCCTGGACGGTCCACAGGGGCCACAGCGGTTCTACTGTGACTGAATTACAGGAACCACCTGGGGAAGAAAACACGGCCCAAAGCGCTCCCCCCCAGAAAACACTGAGCTCACACTCTGAGCAGAAGCAGAAAGTGACTGCTGAGTGGAGAGAACAGCTGGTGGCCCAGACACTTAGCGACAAACACTCAAGGTTAGCAGGGGCGCGACCGACAGCCCCAGCGGCCAGAGGCAGACCCCTGACCTGTCTGTGAACCTGCCCAACCTGGGTCATCTCAGCAAACAGGCTCCTCCCAACCCAGGTGCTAGTGGCCTTTCTCCCCACTGGGCCTGTGCCAGGAATCGGCGAGGGAGAACCGAGTCCCCCACCAGGAGCAGAAGCTCCCACCAGAGGCCGCACAGGAGCCAGCCGGCCCAAGAAGAGCCCCGCGCTCTGAGACGCTGTCACCCCCCTCCACGGGACTCACCCAGGGGCCAGCAGCTCCCTAAGGACCGACTTCTAGCACCAGCGCCCAGCGGCACCTGCAACGAACCCCACACACGAGTCTGCGCTCGCGTCTCACCGACTGCACCGGGCAGGGGACATCTCCAGGACTGGCTGACACCGCCAGAGATGCTGGAGAGAAGGGCACCTGGGACCGACTGCGTGGGCGCTCCACCCGCCCCCTCGGAGGCCCACGTGCACCACCAGGCAAAGTGGCCTCCAGCCACAGGTACGAGAGGACATTGCTGCCGTCACTGCGGGGATGCCAGCCCCCAAACAAAAGGTGTGTTGGAGGTGATTAAACTTTCTAGAGACCATTTTGGTCATTCTTGAAATTAAAGAGAAACCTTTATTTTCAACAAAACTGCCTAGAAGAGATGGTTCATTGATCCACTAGGAAAGAATCTCTCACCACATACAGCACCAAAATATGTATTTAAAAAATTAAAAACACACAGCCCGCTCCTCACACACACGCATTTCCCCAAAAGCCACGCATCCCAGACCAACAGGGTGAACAGATCAACCCAGTGCCCTCGCACAAAAGGAGTCTGTGAGTCAGGATTTACAAACTTACAGTCTTTCCTATGAAAAAAACAGAAACAAACGAAAAACCAAGCGGGTAAGGAAAAACCTCTACACGAAGGCCTGACGAGACTTGGGAGAACGAAGAAAGCGCACTGTCTGCCTATGCGCCCCCAGGAAGCAAGACCCCCAGCGGTGCTGCTCCTGCCCCAGCGGCCGGGCCCTGGGGGCCGGAGAAGCCCTGCAGGAGCCAGGCGCCCCACGCACCCGCGGCGCAGGGCAGGCGCCAGCCTTCCGGGGAGACAGCGTCTTTCACCACGCGCTTTCCTGCGCTTCCAAGGGCCGGTTTCCCCTTTAGAGACGGTGCTGGGTCAGAGAGGAGTGAGGGGGTAAGAGTTCTCTGCTGCGGGAAGGTCCTGGGCCCAGACGGCGCCGTCACGAGCCCCGTGCGGGGCTCGCTGCAGACTCTACTTGGGCTCCTCGATCACACCTTTGCTCAGGTCTGTCATTTTGGGGTATTTTACTTTCTTCTGGTCCAGCTCATTCTGAGCCCAAAGGAGGAGTTTCAGTAATTTTGCCAGCTTGGGTGTTGACTCACGGTTTTCATAATCCAGGACAGCTTGGTTAACCTCACTCCACACCTGGAAAGTAAACACATCTAATAAAGGCAACTGCACACGCGGAGCACCAGCAGAGAGGGTGTGGTCACAGCGTTCACTTCACTCCCCTAGGAGACCATCTTCACACGAGAAGCGTCTTGTTTACTTAAAGACATCGAAGCCCGTGACCATGACGCACTCTGGAGGATGTGAAACACATTCCTTGCCCAGAGGTGCTCACGGTGCGGTCAGCAGGTGTCACGTCTGGCCCAGGTGGCGGTTACATGCCAGGAGCCTGGCATAAGAGTCCGGCAGAGAGGAGAGCCCAGGGGGTGGTCCTGGTTCCATCCTCACCAGCCTCAAGAGAACACCTGAGGTTGGCCCCAGGGCTGCGCCCCTTCCAACACCACGGAGGCCACCGGAGAAGGGGGCTGTGGCCAGGAGGTGACCAGCTGTCCCGTGGCTGTAACTCAGAGAAGCAATAAGGAGAGCAAACATTTGGGAAGCAAATATGGGACCTGAATTAAAAATCTATGAGACGCCTGTTTCTAAACATCTTCAAACAGGAGGAAGGTTGAAATAAAAGACAAAAATCGGCGAAGCGCCTCAATTACCACGTAGTAGAGAAATTTAGGACGCTTTGCGCTCCTAGTTTGACAGGATGAGAGTTTAAAAATCAGGCGGAAAAAATCAGTATCAAATGAGGGAGGAGCTGGGGCCATCCCCACACACTGTCACAGCCATAAGCCACGTCCCCCGCTGTCCGGAGGCCCCCACCCACCGTGAGCGCCCACCGCAGCAGCGGGGGAAGGCCAGCCCGGGCCCCACCTTCTGCCTCTGCATCATGTTCAGGAGGTCTCCGAAGGGCGACTCCTCCGGGTTGTCGAAGGCCAGCAGTGCCAGTGTGCGCTCCATCTCCGTCAGGCACTCCCGGCTCTCCTCGCCCTGCTCAGCCAGCTGCGTCTGCGCGAACTCCAGCGCCGCCTCCGTCTCCCGCTGGCGGATCAGCTCGATCAGGTGCTGCTGCTGCTCAGCGACAAGGTGGCCGGGCGTGAGTGCGCAGCGGCCAGCACCGCCCAGCGTGGCCGCGCTAGCTTCTAGTCAGAAGGGCATCCAAGGGGCAGAGTTCCCTAGCATCTCTGAGCTATTAAATGTGCATTTTTCAAGCGAGGAATAGCTTCTGAAATACATAAGACAACAGCTAACACAAACCCCTTCCCCATGTAAATCAAAACAATATTCTATCAACGCAAATTAGTCTCGTTCCTTGGGAATCACCGTGAATCACCTTAACTTATTATTGAGTGTCTGCAAACCAGACGCCCCTCCGGCAAAACTCACTTGCAGGTGGAAGTAAAGGTGCCGGTTTGTGTCCAGGAGCTCTGGGTGGAGGCTGTTGATCAGCGCGATGGCCTCCTGAATCTGGCCTTTCAGGATCATCTCCCGGATTTTGATTCGCTCATCAAGTGTTTCGAGATCAACACTAGGTTCAATCCCAGATTCCATTCGAAATTTCTCTGCTGCTTCCTTAAAGCCCTCTGAAAATGAAAACCATCGTCATTGCTCGGAGAGTCAGCAGGACGTGACATGAAGCCTTTTTCACTCTTGAAAGCCCACTGGCCTGGAGAGTAACCTCAGGTACGAGCTGCCCTTCTTCAGGGATTTGGTGTTAACGCCTCTGCGACTTGCTAGCTATGCCCCTGAGGTGCAGACATCCGAAAGGCTGCACGTCTTCACCGCCCAACCCACTCAAACACTCTGACTCCCCCTGCCCGAGGCGAGGACGTGCGCTGTGGCTCCCAGTAGAGGGCCTGGGGACCTGGCCACGCCCACTCTTAGCGAGTTGACAGCTCTCAACATCAAAGCAGCATCCTTGCACACACATACACCCCCCAACACGTGTGCACACAGCTATAGGCTGCCATTTCCTCGCCACCTTTCAAAAAAAAAATCTTAAAAAAGACTAACGTGAGGCAGAGGATCGGGGTGCTGGGAACTAGCAGGAAAGAGAGCCACACCTTTTGGAAACAAGGCGGTTTTTTCATCCCAGAGCTACCCTCTTCCTTTCTAGAACCAAAGAGGGCTGCGTGTCAGCCGCAGAGAATGCTCTCCCTTCCACACGCTTCTGCCCCACCCCTCTTCTGAGGTGGGCACCCCTTTAGAAACAGTCCAGGACCAGAGTTACCGGGCTGGCCAGAAGACAGCAATTACCCAGGCCTTACACGTACTTCAGAGCACTCTTAATTATCTTCATCAACTGTAAAAACGTCAAAGGCCAAGAAACAGGATTATGCCTTAGGTCTCGGATACCTGGAATCATGAGCTCGCCTCCAGAAGAGATACCTCTTTCAAAGGAGAATTACAAGTTTGCTAAACCAGCACTGTGTTTTAATGACAGCTGAGCACAACCCAACTTCCCCACGGAACGTTAGTGGTGAAGTCTGACTGTGCGCACACAGGGAGAACTCTGCCCAGGGGCAGTATCCCTGGCGCAGGCGGTTACCTGTGACCAGGTAGTTCATGATGAGGCGGTTCATGTCTGCTCGCTGGACGTGTAAGTTATTGAGTTTTTCCATCCACTCATCTTTCGTGATTTCATCGGGTTTTTCTGTGTAACTCATTCTGATTTACTTCTACAGGAAAAAGAATTATATTTTAAGAATTGGTGAGGAATGCTATGACAATTGTGATCACTTCAGAAAAAAATACAGCGACATAGCAGGAAGTAAAAGGGAATGAGTGAGAAGATACTTAAAATGTGGGAACCAGCTAGTGCAAAGGGTCTGAGACTCAAACACAGGTTCAGGGACCAGAAGGAAGGTGGTGTGTTTAGGAGGCAGGATGAACGCAAGGAAGAGCCACGGGACTCAGAGGCAGGAGGGCAGCTGGGGTCAGATTAAGGCCTTCAGGTGACGGAGAAGCTTAGATGTGTTCTCTAAGGACAAAGGACAGCCACGGGGTACAAGCTACAGAATTTCATGCTATAACGTATGTGCTAAAAAAATGCCACAATCACACACCCACCAGACTCACAAAATCGTGTGTTAACAGGGACATCGCATTCTCCTGAACTCCCCTACACTGCTGTCAGAAAATACTGCACTGCAAAAGCATTTGGCAGCTGCACATGTGTGCTCCTTGCAGCCAGTTCTACTGCTAGATTGAGACCCTCGAAGACTCACCACAGCGTGCTAGACACAGATAAGCCTGCTCACAGAAACAGCGTTCAAAATGGCAAAGATACGGAGGCGTCCCCACCATGTTCATTCATCAACAGCACGGACAAACGAAATGTGGTTTACAGGACCACAATCCCTGGCCCAAAGCCCTTGGGCAGATTGGTTTCATAATTCAGAACTGTTCAGATCGTACAAAGACTATCTGGCATAATTTACCGTGTGTTGTATGACAGTCTCACTGGAGTCTGGGGCAGCACCCCATAATCAAATATTATTTCTTCAGTGAAATGTATGAGTATTCATACTAAGTGGAATAGAAGCCATTAAACAGGCTTTGCTAGGTTAGGTTTTGCCAACAAATAGGATAAAAACAAAAACAAAAACTTGGTTTTCAGAGTTATCTGGATTTTAGGGTAGCTAGGAAATGACTGTGATCATGTTCACGTCACAGAATTTGCTAAAGTAGTTAAAATAAATGAACACAACCGTATGGATGACTCAGAAACCAGCTGGACGAATAAAGCAAACCACAGCACAGGCCCAAGTGGGACAGTTTTGTAAAAAACAAAAACCAAGACAAGGTCTATAATATTTGTTTAGCAGTAAACAACATATGTAACAAAACTGTTCTGTTATTAAGTAAGGGCATGAAACAGGAAAGTCAGGAGGTGGTTACCATGGAAAAGGGGGCCCTGGGAGCATCTGTTGGGCTCTCAAGATGGGTGGTGAGCCCACCACTGTCCACTTCAGTTTTACCTTCTGTAACTGACAGACATTCTTGATATTAGTTTATACGTAGCAAAGTACATGCTAAAGTGCTTCAATAAATAAAAGCAATTAAAAGATGGCTCTGGTTTCCCAGTGGACATGGGAAGACCACGGGGTGGTTGGTGACAGCTGAGCAGGAAGACCACCGAAGAGCTGCCCAGTCCAGAGAGCAGTAGCAGCAGAAGAGCCTGAGGGCACAGTCCCTCAAGGTTCTGTGGACAGAGAGCCAAGGGGCCCTGCTGCTGGACCCAGTGTGGAAGGTAAAAGAACAAGACTCCAGGACCATGGGAGGTTTCAAGCTTGAGACCTTGGAAGATGGAGCCAGAAGTGAGGAGGAAGGGCTGGGAGTGGAACAGGTTTGAGGAGCTGGGCAAGTCTGGGCTATTAGACACGCAGCCACAGAAGTCAAGCAGGCACCTGGATTATAGGTCCCCAGATCAGCACCGGAAACATTAATTAGGGAAATATCCGCCACAAAATGATACTGAAAGCCAAGAGTTTGCCAAAGATGGCAAAGGGAGAGAGTGTGGGCAGGGAAGCAAAGCGGTGCAGGACAAAGTCCTGGGTACTTGGCGGATGCCAAACTCCGAGATCAGCAGACCGGAGGTGTAGCAGAAAAAAACTGGCGGCAAGACAAAATCGAGAGGTGTCGCTCATACAAACACCCTCTCTCAGAGCTACGACCAACTGCATAACTCGCTCAGATCAAGCTCTTATTCTGAGGCAACAGGGCGATATTTGAAAGTAACAACTTCGGAGAACTGGCCCGTTGTTCTGCGCAAGACGGATTCAGCAGTTAAATACTCAACAGACATAATTAAATGTCCCAATTCTGAAGCCGAGGAACACTTGCTTGCCAAGCAGCAAGTACGTCCTCACCAGCTCAGTCTGCTCTGAAGCGGTTCTGTATTAAAATAGCTCCCTTCCCAGAGACACCTGTGCCGTGTTTCTGTAACTGTCACTGTTCTAGCTGGCGACCACCTCTGAACACTGCAGCCTTCACTCGAAACGTGCTCCCGTTAAGAGCAAACACCGAATTACACAGCCCGGGCACCACCACGTTAGGAGTCTACTCCTGCCGGAGGAAAGGGGGCAGTTTGACTTGCAAAACTCGAGGGCGCCGCCTGCACCGAGGACGCGGCCCGACTCTGACACCCACTTGGACCTTCGACCCCGGAAGGCTCCCAGCGCGGGCCCGGCCGGCCCGGCGCACTCGGCGGCAGCGCGGCGACCCGGCCCGGCCCCATCTCTGGCTCGCCTCCACCCCCTACCCGTTCCCCCCCGCTCCCCGGTCCCGACTCCTGCCCGGGCCCTCCCCCCGCGGGCCCTCCGTCTCGCCGCCCCCGCCTGCCGCGCTCCCGCGGGGCCGCTCGGCCCGGCCGCCTGGGCCCGCCGCGGCCATCTTACCGTGCGGGCTCCGCCTGCCGCGCTCGGGTCTGGGGTCTCCGCGGCCGCTCTGGGGGCCGGGCCGGGCGGGGAGGGGGCGGCGGCGCCGGGGAGGGGGAGGCGGCGGCGGGGGCCGCGGCGGAGGCGGGGGCGGGGGCGGGGAACGGGAGGGCAGACGCACCGGCGGCCGCCCCCTCAGCCACTTCCCGCGAGATCGTGAGATCGCAAGCCGGCAGCCAATCAACTGCTCCCACGAGGGGGCGGGGCGCGGCGGCCGCCCGGAAGCGCGGAACTCTAGCTTCCGTCCTTGCGTACCCTCGCGGCGCCCTCGCTCTACGGATTGGCGCGAGAGTCAAAAGGCGTCGGCCGCCTCTGGGTAAGATGGCCGCCGTGGAGGCGTCGTTGTGGGGGAACTTCGCGCCAGGACGGCGACATCTGGACTGAGTCGGAGGCGGAGGTCCCAGCGTCCTTTCTGTCGTTTGTGTGAGTCTGAGGGCAGGGGGCGCGTGCGGGGTCAGGCGCCGGTGCTCCTCGCAGCCCCGAGGCGGGGTCCCTCCCGACCCAGCGCCTGCCTTCGCGCAAGCCTGGGAGGATCCTCCAGGGAGCGGCGGCCGGGAGCTCTCTGTTCCGATCGTTGGGGCGGCTCCGGGGCTACGCGATCGGGTCGCAGAACGCGCCCTCGCTCGCTGTCAGATGAGTCAACAGGGACGGGCCTGCCCTCGGGGAGCCCCCCGCCGGGAGCCCGGTGGTCCTTCGCGCGCGAGCTCCCCGCGGCCCGGGGCCCGGTGGTCTTTCCGCCCGTGGTTCCTAAGCCGCGCCGGCGTTGGGCAGGGGCTGCAGCCTTATGCGCCGGGGCCCCGAGGTGCTGCGTGCGGCCGCAGAGGCGCAGTATACACATTTGTGCTTTCACATGGTTCTTATTGTCCGTTTGTTGGAGTGGAATGCAGACTCAGAGCAGGGTCTCGTTTTCCCGCTGCTGGAGAGTAGAGTTAAAAGATTTTAGAGCTTTTCAGGCAGGAAATTGAGCCCTTTATCGGATGAAATCCGACGTCCTCCTGAATTGGAAGTCAGGGGTTAGATGGCTTCCTGTGATTGCTCAAAAGTGAACTAAATAACGTGAAAGTGGTGTTGGACTTCCGGCAGAAAGTTAAGTGCAACTCGGCAAATGGGTTTGACAACGACGACTGATTACCGACATTTTCCGTTAGTGGAGTGAGTTAAATCTGCAGGTCCGAAGTTTGGGCACAAATCTACTTAAAATGCAGATGCCAGTGTGGTACTTGTCTGTAACATCCTGATCAAGGACTTAATCCCATAAACAACTTTAGATGCCAACTTCATAGTGCCCGTGGAGGTGCAGATTTTAAAAATTCTTTTCAAGGGTGAGCGAGCAGAAAGCAGAGTTCCGGTGCCCTAAGGCGCTAGAATGCTCGCGTCTGAAGGGGCTGCGGCTGTGCCTTCTCTGCGGGTCGGAGGTTGAGGCCTCTCCCCCAGAAAGCCGCTAGTCACCTGGTCCTGCCCATCCTTAATCCTGTCTGAAGACTGGCTGCTGTTTTGTTCCCAGGTCCTCCCTGAGAACGTTGAGGCTGTCCTCTCTGCTTCTTGAGTTGCCCCTCCCAGGGGTCCTGCCAGCTCCTTTCTGAAACCCACCCAGTAGGCAGGGTGATCTCTCCCGGTCCCTGCCCTCTTCACACCCGTCGGAGGACACCCTCCCAAAGTGAGCACGGCTGAGAGCCTCATCGCTCCTACTCTTTCTCTCTCCAACCCAGGTCTCAGATTCTCTCCCCTCTGGGTTCGCAGCACTGCCTGGGCTAACTCCCAGGAGCGGGGAGACCTTCCCTGACGAAGCAGGAGGTAGTGCCTCTCCTTTTGCTCACGTGGTCCCCTAAACTGCCCTTTCGCAGCACATTACGTCCCTGATGCTGAACAGTGTGGCACAGCTCACCCCAGACGTGGATATCTGGGACATGGCACGAGTTCCACAGACACTTGTTGAGAAGATGGAGGAGTAGATGACTGAGTGGTGATGGGGACTTGACTAGAAGCAGTTTCAGCAGAAATGGACAAAGGGGGAAGTTAGCAGCCCTTGGTGGGCTGACAGTTTGTAGGGCAACAGAAGAGAAAGTAGTGGAAGATGAGCTCAATGGTGCAGCCTGGTTGGCGAGGTCGCGGTGGTGGCACCAACGGCAGAAGAACCATGAGGATGATGGGTGAGAGGAGGGGGAGGAACGGGGAAGAGTTCAGGTCGGCCTCTTGGAGTTTGAGGCACCCGTGGGACTGTCTAAAGCTGGTGGGAAAGGTGAGGCTGGGAGTGAAGGTTTTGTGGTAACACCTTGTGAGGGTTGATGAGCACTCAAAGAAAGTCCGTTGAGAGGAGGAGTGGACCAGGTCCAGTATCCACTGAGGGGATCCACCGGGGAAGCCCCGGGGCAGTTTCTAGCAGATGTGATCAGCAGTGTCGGGGCCAGCAGGCGGGGCACCTGGTGAACTTGGGCAGCGTCTGGTCATCATAGGGCAGTGAGCCCAGAGGGGCGAGGTGCCCGACAGAGGGGACCCGGCTGTGACTGGGCTAGCGGCCGCCGTGGGAGGAGTCAGCGGCTGGGATGATTACAGGCAGCACTGAAGCACAGGGGCTGGTGGCTGAGTCGGAGGGAGGCATGTCAAGGGGAATATCTGGGGGCAGTTGGGTTTACAGGGTGGGACCATGGCCAGAGGAGGCCTGGATGGATGGGGAGGTTCAGCAGTCAAGAGCTCCTTTTGCATGTCAGGTTTCCAGGTGCATTTGAGGCATTGGGTGGGGAGGTTAGGGGAGCAGGTGGAAAGGTGGTAGAGGCGAGCACAGCACGAGTGCAGGAGGACCCTGGGCCCGAGCCCTGAAGACCCCAGCGCACAGCGAGGTGTTTGGGGCATGTGTCGCTCTTCATCTGGGACAGTGAGCAGGTTGACAAGATTTCAGCCTGTGGGGTCGTGAACTGGCTTCTGGAAGGGAAAGAGGTGGGCCTGGGGCAGGGGGAGCAGCCAGGTGGCCAGAGCTTCTGCTGTTCTCCAAGCCCAGGGGGAGTTTCATCTTGACAGATTAGCACGTTTTTCTCTCTTTGTTATTGTTTTATTTTTAATTGAGGTATAGTAGAGGTACAATATTATATGAGTTTCTGGTGAACAACATAGTGATTCACAAGTTAGCAGTTCTGTAAAGAGAGATGTTAAAGGCTTATTAGTTTTAAAAGAGCATAAAAGAGTTTTTTAAAAGGGAAATGCATTTTGAGAATAAAATACACAGTGCTTCTTTTAAACAAATCCTGGACTGCTCAACAAGCAGGTTACCACCCTTGTTTCACAGAACCACAGTATTTGGGGTGGTGTTTCTATCTTTCAAACCCCAAAAGCATAAAATCAAACCCATACCCATTGGAGCCCTGCTTTCAAGGGGAGTTTTGGCAAAATCAAACCTGATTCTTGGGGTTAATGTATAAACTGCTCAGAATCATTACCACGAGTAGGCAATAAACTCCAAAAAGCCAATTTCCATAGCCTTAGTTTTTCACAGTATTCTGTCTTGAAATTCTGCGTAAAGATGTTAAAGGGAGTAGGGAGACTTTTATTACTATTTAGTTCTGCCGCGTATATTCAGGTGCCATGAGTCTTGGCCTGCGAAGCCCGTGCACTGGGGTTGGAGATGGCCTCCCTCCTCCGCCCCCCTTGCCTTTCTAGGCTCTACCGCAAAGTCAGGACGCACTGGTGTGTCACAGGTTTCTTTGGATGGATAAAAGCAAGAGTGATGTTTTTCTTGATCTTTCAACTCCCGCAGAAGTTGTGACATAAAGTGGGGTGGTGTGGGGGCCGGCCGGGGGAGCACAGGCAGCAGGCCTGCCTGGCCGTTCCGGGCCCAGTCAGTGCACTGTTCGCAACCACTTCCTGTTGAGATGGTGGTTCCCTTCAGGCCTGGCTGGTGGGGACCTGATACATATGTTGCTGTAGACACAGGTACAGACAGATGTGCTCACACGTAAACAAAGAGCCCATACTGTGTAGCTGTGTGTCTGTGTGCGCTTTGAGGTTTTTTTTTTTTTTTTTGCCTGAGCCCGGCTATTCTGATCAGATGTCAATTTGGGAGGTAGAAGTGTTGAGTGAAAATGAGGCATCCTTTTCAATTGGTAACCACATGTTCCTTTTTAAAAACACACTCTCAAAATTTTGTTTTTGCGTTTTTAACTTTAAAACCTTGTGTTTACTCTCTAAGTGCTTTTACTTTCCGTTGGAACAAAAGGAACTTCTGTCTGTCTGACCAGCTCCCAGGATTTTGCATTCCTCCGTACCATCGGAAAGGGCAGCTCTCTTGGGCTCCTGCCTTCTGTGGACAGGTTTGGGAGCTCTCGTTTCTCCTTGGATTTCTGCAGTTGAGAAGCACCTGGTCCAGTTGGGACCTCAAGACTGTTTTGGCATTGGAAGGGTGTTTTCTGGGCGTTCGTTTTGCTGAGGTCCGGAGTAGAGGCTTTTGGGCGCCCTGTGGAAGCTCCTGGTTGCTCAGCCTCTGCTGTCCTGGTTGGCAGTTCCTTCGGATGCGTTCTTTCTCACTTTCGCCATTGTTTTTGTGAGTCAGGCAAGAACAGGAATTTATACGTTACGTTTTTTTCTATTTTGGACAAATCCAGAAAGCTACCATTAGACCTGACCTTCAGCAGTCTCTTACTTTTCAAGTATTTCATTTTGGGAAAAATAATCTATTAAATTGTAGCTGGTACGGTCGTAGCTGCCCCCTGCCCCTGCGGCCCCGCGGCCCCTGCTCCCAGCTGGCCTCAGAATGGGGACAGGTCTGCGGGCCTCGCCCTCGTCCTGGCACCGCTCTGTGAGGAGCGTGTGCAGGTGAACGGTGTGTTCAGGCACAACTATGTTACTCCTCAACTGCTTTTCTGTCAAAAGCTGTGAAGGCATTGATTTTCCTGCCCTTTTTATTTGGTGTGTTCCTTTGGAGATGGTTAGGAGATGAAGTCAACCAGAAAGGGAATACAGTTTTTATGCCTTGTATGTGTTAAAATTTCTTCTGAAATTAACTGCATTTACTTTTTTCACTAAACTCGCAGGGGACAGAAGACGTCTCAGAGTAGCAGGACCATCCTAAGAGGCATGAATGACACACTGTGCTCCGTGAGCGTGGTCCCTCTGGTGTAGGTGACAAGCTGGGGCTTTCTTACAGGAGAGGCGGCTCCTTGGATTTGCGTTTCTGTCTGAAGGGCTCTGGGAAGTGGTGGACGTGGGAAGGACGCATCTAGCCCCGCTTCTTGCCGTCGATCCGGGCCTCCCAGAGGTGGGGCGGCCTCGGAGCCACAGCGCTGCCGCTCCGCTCCCGCCGGTCACAGCACCAGGCCCTGCTGCTGCTGGCGAGCGGTGGCACTCCGTCCACAGGGCCAGCTGCAGCACCCGCGTAGAGGGTTGCTGGGCACAGCGTGCCTGGGTGACCCCCTCCTCCCACCCTGTTCCCTCTCCTAATCTTTCGCATTTTCCCGTTTACGTATTCTTTTGTATAAAAGACAGAAGATTAGTATGGTTCTCATTTGCTCCTTTGACTAAGGAGCCCGTCACGTTCCACAGCTGACTTTCAGTAGGTCTTTGGGGTTGGATGCAAAGGTTAACTCCTAATTTTCACTTTCCCCCCCCACTTTTTTGTTTTTTGTTTGTTTGGTGGCCCCTTTTCCATCCTGCCTGTTAGTCCCCCTGCCCTGCCTCAGAGCAGCGCCCAGCAGGATCCACGTAGTCCACGAAGTTGCCTTTCCAGCAGTGACGCACAGGTGTGGGATGGCCCTCGTGGTGGACAAACAAAGGTCTGCTTAGGAATGGGGACCTGTCTCCCATCGTGGGCAGCACTGGTGGGCCAGTGACTTTACCAAAGGCAAAGGAGGACAGGAAAGGAGTTACTAGGTTACACTGCCAAAGACAGCAGCGGGCCCCACGGATGAGAGGGGCTTGGGTGAGCCGCAAGGGCGGGCGGGCAGGGTCTGTCATTGGGAGGAGGGGGCTGTGCACACGAGGAGTGGGGGCAGTGTGGTCAGACACAAACAGGTGTCTGACTGGTTGTGAGACCTGTAACAGGCTTCCTGACTGGTAAGGACAGGACGGAGACTTGTCTACCTAGGGTGTTGGGAGGCGGGCTGTTTCCTGCTGCAGTGGGTTTTGTTAGGGTAAACACAGGTCAAGAGATGTCTTTTATTTAATCCTGCAGAAATGCAGGTATGCGGGGTGGTCCTGCAGAGGGGAGTGGGGCACCGAGGGCCCTGGGGTGGGGGTTCTCTAACTTGAAAGCAGCTTCCGAGAGCAGCAGCCGGTTTTGGCTTCACACTTTCTTTAGCGAGGGGCCAAAGCCTGGGACTTAGCTCTGCTCTGCTTGGGGTGGTCTCCAGCTTATGGCGAGACCTTTCAGCACTGGTCAGATGACAGGACTGTGCGTGTGCACGCACCTCCAGTTGGCTGCTAGCTGGCTGTACATAGTGTAAGAGTGATGCCAATTCATTCGTTGCTCAGAAAAAGAAAAAGAAAATACAGTGGTTGATGCTTGTGTTAGTGATAATAAAAAAACGCTAGGTTTATCTGTGTTGGGAACCTGCATTCTGTCCCCAGGGAGTGATGGGGGGTGTATTTTGTAATAATCTTTTCATTCACCTTGATGGTTAAGAGTGCAGCCTCTGGGCGCCAGGCACCCTGGGGCCCTGGAACAGGGCAAGAGCAAAACTGAGGGGACAGCTGGTTGTCCTGAGAGGGCGGCTCCAGCCTGGTGAGCCCGCAGCCTGTGGTTTTCTGGCCTCAAGGATGCCTGTGTCTTTGCTCTACGCCAGGAACCCTCCAGCCCCTGACCACTGGGTCGGGGCCCCTGCAGTAGCCATTCTGGAAGAATCCTGTGGTTTTCCTCCAAACTGCTGACAGAGGCCAGGGAGGAGGAGCTAAGAGGGTCCCACGTTGACCTTGCCCCTTGGCCTCCCCTTCCCCTCTTGTCTCTCCTGCTCTGCCTCTGCCCTCCACCTCTGGCCTGGGTCTGAGTTTGAGTCCAGGTTCCCTAGGAACCTTGTCGGGGCCAGGCATCAGACCCACCCTCGACTTTGACCAGCAGGCCACTTCTCTGCCTGCCTGCCTGCCTGCCTTTGAATTCCAAATGAGAGGAACAATAAAGGTTTTACATTGTCCCTGCAAAGGGTGGAGCCTGTTGGGTCCTGCCTCACCTCTCAGGCCTCCAGGAGCTGGTGCCCTGCTTCGGGGGTTTCTTGTTGGGTCAGGTGCTCTGCTCAGGACCCTGCTTTCCAATGGGCTTTAACTCAAGGAGAGGAGGCTGAACACAGGAAGGCAGTTTTTTAAAAGGATCACTGAGTTTTCTGATGTGCTTTTCTGCTTTGATAAAGTTCCCAAATGTGTCTGTGAGGTGGGGCAGCGGGACCTGGTGTCTACACCTGCTGGTGACGCGCTTTTGTCAGAGACTGAAATCCCCGAGGGTGGAAGCCTGTGCGGCTTCCTGCTCCCTCCTGTTGTCAGCCCTCTGACCTTTGGGATTTGGCTTGCACACCTGGTGTATTTAGGAAAGAATCTGAGACAACCGGAGATTCCTTTTTAGTCTGTTTGCTCCTCTGAGTTCAGCTATGAAAAGTAAGTTTATTAGGAGGGAATATTTCTTAGCTAGTAGAGTTCAGGTGAAATGTACCCAAACTGCGCTTCCAGAAATGCCTTTTTCAGCAAGTGAGAGTGGCTCCCGTTAGGAGTGCAGACAGGTGAACTGGAATTACCTGAGGAGGCCGAGGAGGCCGGAGTAGGGAGAGGGTGGCAGGGACCCCTCAGCCCGCAGGCCCAGGGTCAGAGCCAGCTGCTGCTGAGAGGTTGCAAGCGGGAGGCACAGTTGTTGAGGGGGTGAGCAATTTCCTTTTACTGCGTAAGAGCCATCCTGAGGGTCACTGAGTGCTGTAATGACTGCAGGTGGGGCTTCCTGCAGCTCCTTTCCCTTCTGCCCACTTGCTTTTCCACCCCGAGCTGTCTCCTGCTTCCTCCTCCCGGCAGCTCTGCCTTTGGTGCCTTTCATCCCTCCAAGCACCCACCTGGAGCTGCATCTCAGTGAAAATCTCACTTTGCAGAAGGGCATTGCTACTGGTTTCGCTTCTTTGAAGGATTTTCAGCTGAAGGGGCTGAGTGGGGTGTCCTCACTCCAGCTCCCATTTACGGAGCCCTTTGCAGGGGGTCCCCATGTGAGCTTTCCCCTACAGCCCAGCATGTGAATCCCATTTTACAGACCACTTGCCCGAGATCACACTGCTTGTTCAAGCCGGTTTCAGCTACTTCTGTCTGGTTTCTAGACTTCTCACTACACCTATCTGGGGCAAACCTGAAGACAGTCAAGGTGGAAGAGCAGTATTCATCCCTGCAAGATTTGATAAAGGTGGTCCTCATGGAATCCCACCAGCAGAGACAAGCCGTGCTATGTTCCTTTGAAGGAGAGTCTCTTTCAGAACCTAGCAGGCTATGGGGTCTTTAAGATGTTTGTCTAAAAGCACAGCCTGAAAGCTGAGAGTTACATTTTATTCAGTAGATTTTCTTAGGACTCAAGTCCAGGACACAGCATCTCAGATCACTCTAAAAGGCTATTCCAAAGCAGCAAGGTAGAAGCCAGGATATATGTCTTTCCAACAAAGACCCCCAGGTAGTCAGAACATCAAAAGATTACTGTTAATCAAAGAAAACCAGACACCTCAAGTTAAGGAATTTATCACTTTTCTCTATGTACGGGAAGGTGCAAAGGTCTGGGCTCCTTGAAATCATTCCTTTGATATGCACCTAGCTGTCCAGGGCCTGTATGCTGTTCTTTCACATCCTGAGTTCCCTCCAGCTCACTGGGGCCGGAGGTGGAGGGGTGGGGGTGGCGGCTGATCAGTAGCGGCTGATGACTCCACGGCCTCAGCATTCTTTGTTTACTGATACGGCTGCAATCTTTTTCACTCACACACACCTGCTCCCAGGCCCTGGTTCTCCTGCGTGGAAGCAGCTGGCAGGGCAGGAGTGCAGCTTTACTGCACACAGGGCAGTTTTCTGCTTTTTGCCCAGGGTTCCTGCTTCTAAGGAACGTGAGAGCAGGGAGCTGTAGAGGCAGTGATGGGGACAGAGGCCGGCCCTTGGTCAAGGAGTTAGTGTCCTCAGGGCTGGTGTCTGTAGTGTCCCAAGGAAGCAGGTGATTCCCCTCTGAGGTCCATTTGCTGAGTATTTGGGGGCAGGCAGGTGCTGGGGTGTCACTCGTCAGCACTGAGTGAAGAAAATCCAGGGGGAGGGTTATCATCGGCCATAGCCCTTTCCTTGCAACCCTGGTGGCCCAGTGTGCCCAGTTGTGTGAGCTCGCCTCTTTGTAGCCGTGCTTCCGCGGAGGCCGGGCTCGACTCCCAGAGAAGCTGGGAACGCCGTCTGGTGGGAAAGGAGCGCTGTGCCTTGCTCCTATCCTCGTCCCGGCCCCTTCTGCCACAAAGTGGGCCCAGGGCGACCAGCCAACGGAAGCCCAGGCACTGTGCGCTCCCTCGGGATGGCCGTACCCACAGGGGCGCGCGGCGCAGGGCAGGGGCGGGGCCTGGGCCAGTCTCCTTCCTCCGCCAGCCGTGAGGGGGCGCTGCGCGGCGCGCGGCCGGTCCGTCTAGCTCCACGTCTCGGTGGCCGACGTCTTCCGCTCGCAGCGCGGGCGGCCCTTCTAGCCCCGCATCTCGGTGCCGGCGCCGTGCCCGCCCGCTGTCCTGTCCCCTCGCTCCGCGGCGCTTCGAGGGAATGGCTGCGAAACTCTAGAGGCCTGCTGCCCGCGGTGAGTGGCGGCCGGGGCGGAGGGGCCGGCCGCCGTGGGGCCGCATCCGGACGGGCGGGGGCGGCGGCGCCCGGACCGAGCCCGCCCGGAGCCGCCGGGGCCGCGCCGGGCCGCGCTCCGCCGAGCGGAGAAGATGGCGGCGGCCGCGGGCCGGGGGGAGGGGCGGGCGGCGTGGGGGCGCGGGGCCCACTCCCGGGTCCGGCCGGGCCGGGCCGCCGCGGGCGGTGCTCGCCGTCGCGTCTCAGCCTGGACGGGCCGAAGGGAGCGCGGGCACAGCGCGGCCCGGTGCCCCGCGGCGGCGGCGCGCGACCGGAGAGGGGGAGGGAAGCGCTTTTTCCTGAAGTTCCGAGTCTGGCTGCATGGGCGCGGAAGTGATTCTGTTTCAAGTAACGGAGTAACGTAGAGTTGAATTCTCTCTTTAGTCCGGTGAGTTTCTCTAGACATCTTGCAGGAGGTGAAGTTTCGTTTTAGATAGAGGTTTTCTTTAAGGTGTGGTTCTGTTCGCTTTCAGATAATTTCAGGCTTCTGATCGACTGCTCTTGTAAAGGCGAACATTACGTTAGTTGTGTGGTATTCGATGCAATAGGAAGCAAAAAAGAAGTTTGGAAAGTCGGTTTCGGTTTTTTTTTAAGACTGTGTGCCCAGCCGCAAAATACAGAATTTTGGGGTTTATTGCGTGAGTTGTCAACTCGATGTGTGACATGATACCGATTTGTGCTGTGTTGCCCGCTGGTCATCCTGAAAGAGGGAAGGGGCAACTCTCACCTTCGACGGGAGGCGTGCCGGCCCTGCCGTCCGCTGTGGCATTCCCGCCCCACAGTTTCGCGCTCTCTTCTCGGCGTCTCCCGCTCCCCCACCCGCTTGGGAGACCCTGGGGGTCAGGACAGGTTTTCCTCCCTAGATCTGACCCCTCAGACAGTGGGCCTAGAGTTGGGGCCTTGGGACAGCAGCACACGAGGTAGGTTGAGGGTGCTCTGTAATTGGCGGTTAGCCGTAGATGGCAGCATCCGTGTCCTTTGCGCGCTGGTGGAGCGCGATTTGAGCCTGTCGGGCATTTTGAAGGCGAAAAGGCGAATAGTAAGACTTTTTCCCAAGTATGTTCACAAACCTCAGAGCAGCCGTAGATTGGTACAGGGGTTGGGTTGGGGGAAGCAGAGCCTCCAGTGGGCGTTCCACCAAGGTGGACCCTGTTCTGAGCAGTTGATGAGTGCAAATTCGTTTCGACCAGTAGGGTGATCGGTACCATTCTAGCCTCCAGGAAGGTGAAGCACCTGTAAGGAACTTGTCCAGGAACACACAGCTGAGTTCTAACTGGGCTGTTGGGCCAACCCCATGACAAATGTCCCATGATTTTCCTGGCGTGATGTAGTCCCTGGCTTAAAGACGCTTCCAAGAAGGTGCTTTAGGCGTCTGTTTTAAGGAAATAAAATCAAGGACCTTTAAAAAGATTTCTCAGTTTACTCAGTGAATACCAGAAAGGTGGCCTTCTCAGTCCTGGAGACAAGTGTAGTGGGGACTTGTGAGGGCCTCCTAGCTTCTTCATTGAAATCCAGTGTTGGCAGCCTTGTACCCTGGAACCTAGAGCCCTTACTGGCACTTGGGTTTGGCATACACACACCATCTCTATGACTAGCCCATTATTTTGCCATTTTTAACACAGCATAGACAACCCAAATGTCACCTGAGAGGACCCAGCCCCAACCCTGTGGTGAAACTTTCTGCCTAACGCATTTCCTAAGTGCTGTTTCCTCCTTGCCTGTGTTCTTGTAGACTTATTTTAATAATGAGTAGGAATAATATGTATTTTTAATTTATTTCTGATTTTCCACCAAGAGTTGTCTTTTATTAGTTTTTGATTGAATTCGGGCTATTTCAAGCAAAGTGAGTTATGCTTTGATAAGAAAAGACATTATAATAGGCCCTATGTGTAATGGTTAGCACTCTGGACTCTGATAAGAAAGGACACATTAAAGGTTGTGAGGTTGATGCCTCCCCTGGATGTCTGCTCGTTCCCACGGTGACCAGTGCTCCTCACAGCGTGTGCATGTGTGAGCATCACAATGGCTTGCTGAGGAGCTGTGTCACTGGAGCTTGGACACAGGGCGCCCGGTGCTTCAAGTGGGCCTTCATGAGGGTGGGGTTAGTCTTCATGGTGGGAGGAGAGGGATTGGAGTGGGGGCTTTGGCTCCCATTTTCTTTTTGGCGGAGGAGTTTGTGGGTCCTGCTGTTGACACTGTAAGTCCTCATTGATTAGGGGCCCCTTCCTGGGCAGCCCACAGACTGGTTCTTTTTAGTATGTGTTTTCTAGATGTTCCAGGTCCTGATTGTTTTCTATTTCTGCTAAGTGCTAATGTTTTACCTTTTTTATACACCTGTCCCATGATACCAGGTGACTTCCATTTGGCCCTTGGGGAGCCAAGATTGAATGTTTACAGGCCAGCTCCCTGTTGTCCTTGAGTCTGCGCTGTTGGCACCATGTCCGATAGAGACCTGATTTCTTGTATACCTGGTGGACTCAGAAAGTCCATTAAGGAAAATTTCCTGAAACAGAATCTCCTTTTTGCGTTCCTTGTGTAAACGGTGGAGCCCCTCCCAGTGGATATCTGACACTGCCCTCTTTATGGCCAGCACCGAGGGATGTGCGTGAGTTCCTTTCCAGAGGTTCTGTGATTAACAGTGACTTGAGGGGAGGTCACACACTGCCTGCATGGAGCGCACGTGGTCTGAGTGCCCGCACCCCCTTGCTTAGGCCTCACTCCGTTTTCTGAGCAGTGCAGCTGGCCCTTGAACGGCATGGCTTTGAGCTGCCCGGGCCCACTTACACAGGGCCCTGTTCAGGAGTAAACACTGCAGTGCTGCACAGGCCACAGCGTGCAGAGCCCGGGTGTGAGGTGTGTGCAGGCTTTCCACCGGGCAGGCTTGAAGCCTAACTCCTGTGTGTCTCAAGGGTCAGCTCCGATTCTGAGGGTAAGTGATACGAAGTTGAATGGATGGTGATCCTGCTTTTGCAGCAGTCCCTGTAAACCTGTTCAGTCAGCAGTGGGATTGTCAAGTTTGTCATTTGTAAAGCAGATGCTTGAGTATCAAACTTTGCTGCTGTGGTTTTGCTTTTCTTATGCTAATACAGACTCTTAATGTGGTATTTAATAAACCTTTACAAGAAGGTAAAAGAGGTTCCCCCCCAATACAAAGATTACTGTGTTTGTTTTGCAAAGATAAATGTATATGTAGAAAATCAAGACAATGTAAAAATATAAAGAAGGAAGCAGAAACCCCAGAAATGGCACTGTGTGGAAGCCCAACGTTAGAGCTGTTGTCCTATTTGTGAGCCTGGTTGCATGTGTGGGGCAGAGGGTGTTAGGAGGTGGGGCCACTGTGCACGGCTGACTTGTCTCCCCGCTCCCATGTGAGACTCTTTCAGAGGGTGGAGCTTGTCACCCCCTAGTTACATCCTTAAATGATTTCATCGTATGGATGTTTCTTGACTATTGTTTCAACCCAGTCCCTCGGTGATGAACATTGGTTTGTGTCCGTTAGTTTAAAAAAAAAAAAAAAAGCCTGCTGGGAGCACCCTTATAAATGCACTTGCACTTTCCCAGTTACCTCTAGGGTCAAGATGAAGCAGCCCCACCTGGCTGGGGACAGAGATACTGCCTGCTCTGTACCGACGTAAAGGGCTCTTGGTAAATGTTTGCAGTCTCTCCTATGGGGTCCTGTTTCCCCAACTGGTCATGTCTGACATTGCCACTCTGTCAAGTGACGTGTGCCGTTTATTACACGTTTGCTGTGTATAAGTGCTGACTGGCACTTGCCATGGTGTGGTTTCAGATATCCTTTTAGGAAACTGAGGTTACAGTTGTCCCCGTTTCCTGAGCAGCACGCCTAGCTGTTAGGTTTGCAGCTGGGGTTGAAGCCAGGAACATCCTGGCACAATGCCTGCCTTCTTCCACGGTGCTGCCCCTTGAACCTCCCAGCCCCGAGTCTACTTATCAGAGGACTTACCTGACTTATTAATTTGCCCGGCAGGGGAGGGGTGGCTGCTGGCTGCCTTGATCAGGTCGTGGGATGCTGGAGGAGTTGACCCCCCACCCCGAGATGCCCCCAGCACTCCATCAAGACAGGGCTGGGTGGACACTAGCTGCTGACTCTTCAGGTTTGTTAGATTGTAATTGAAAGTGTTTTCCCCCTAAGGACGTGTGTTTGGCAGTAAGGTGGCTCCTGTCTGCGCGTGCCCCGCCTGTGCAGCAGTGACGAGCCCGAGAGCTGCACCAAGCCCAGCTCTGGTGGTTCTGCAGAGCTGACACACAGAGTCTGCTCCCTATCTCATAGCTTTTTAGTGTAAGCTTGGACTTTCCACACCGCCCCTAAAACTAGACATTGGCCTCCGCTAATCTCAGGGAAAGGAAGGACTCCAGCTGAGATACACAGTTTAGTTCTTGTGTTTTGTATTTACGCACATTCCTCCAACCATTCTTTTTGCACCTTGACCTGTGGTTTGAGATTCTAATTCCTTTATAAGATGCAGCTCCACTCGGGAAGCAGATCCTTGTGAGAGAGAAGGCCTGTGTTGTTTTCTCCAACCACTTTCCCTTTGAACTGGAGCGGTAGGCACTCTGAATGCTGCAATTTCATGATTGGAAATCGGTGCTTTCTCAGTCACCATGTGAAACTGCGGTGAGGAGAGGGCCAGAGGGGCTGGGAGAGCTGAGTCCTGAAGCATCACTGCCACAGTCCTTCGGTCCTACCGACTGGGAAGTTCCGGGTTGCTTCTGACCCATCAGTAGCAGCCCTTTAAAGTTGCCCTTCAGTGTCAGGTGTATGCTGCCGGCTGTTCTCAAACTGATACCGCTACAGAAATTAACCCGGACCACAAACAGCTTTTGTTTGTTTATGTTGTAGCTGTTGGTATTTCCCACTTTTGGCATTAAAAATTGACATTTAAATATACTTTTTCACTTAAAAATAATAATTAACATTTGCATATTAACACTTTATGAAAACTGTTCCAAGAGGAAAACAGCTGGATGAGAGGTGGCATTGCTTTACAGTTTGGCAAATCTCTTTAATGTCTGGCTTAAGCAACAGTCGTCAGATTCTCCTGTCTGCTTCTGAATTCCAGCTGTTGTAATAGCATGGTCGTTTAGCATCTGAAAAATACCACGTGCTCCTGAAAGAGGAGTGTTGTGCAAATAGTTTGACCTTGGGGACCTCCTGAAAGACCACACCCCCCGTCCCCCCAACATACTTTGAGAACCTCTGCTCTGGGTCATAGTTAGAAATGCTCTTCTGTTGAGAAATGAGATTAAAAAAGAAAAATAGTTGACTCTAAACTTGAACAACTGGGAAAATGGATTACTTTTAAGAAGATAGGCAATGTCTTTGAACTTTTTTTTTGAATCAGCCATGTCCTTGCTTTTTGGGAAACGTGTGGAAAATGTGTGTTGTCCCCAGTTAAGAGGTGTCAGTGCGTATCTCTCCCTTGAAGAGGACCACCTGGAACCAGAGGCCCAAGCACAGCCAGGGTGCCTGCTGGGTGAGGAAGCCTCAAGGCTTCTGTTGGCTTTAGGGCACAGTGGCATTTTGCATTTGTTATAGGGTGTCCTTTCCTTATCTACAGCCTCTCGCTGGGTCCTTAACAGCTCTTGCTGCAGTGAAACAAGGTGAGAGTGGCCTGTACAGGGCCTGGCCCCGGGAGACCACAGGAGGGTGCGGGAATCAGCAACCATGTCCCCGGGGTGCTGGACGGGAGTAGCCCGCACAGGAGAACTTGGGCCAAACAGACCGCTGCGGCTATAAGGCAATCAAGTGGCTTATCGCAGGAGTGGTCCCTGGAGAATCAGGGTTTTTAATTCACAGCTACGGGACCTAGAGGCTCCAAGGGGAAGCAGCCCCTGGAGTGCGCAGCAGGGGTGACTGTCCTGAGCAGTGACTCACTGCCTGCAGGTTGTCTGTCTGTCGTGCGGGCTCTCTCTCGCTCTCTCTGTCTTGGTCGAGGAAGGAGAGGGGAGGCTACGTTTTGGAACCCATCCCAGCGCTGTCCTTGGGAGTTCAGCGGCAGCCAGGCTTGTCCCACACAGCACTCACTGAGGACGAGAGCCTGCACGGTTCAGAGGGTCGCTAAGCCCCAGGCAGCAGCCTTAAGAGCACCAGTCCTCGGGGGGCAGGATTCCAGCAGCCCCTTGCACAGTGTTTGGTTGCTCGCCGGGAGTCCACTTGGGCTGCTGCACCAGACCGCAGACTTGCAGGCCTCGTATGCAGTAGACGGTTCCCCACAGCGCTGAGGGCTTGGGGCCCAAGGCCAGGGTGCCGGCAGACCCTGTGGATGCCTCTCCCTGGCTGCAGGGGCCGAGTGAGCTCTGGCGCCTACTTTTAAGGGCAGTGAGCCCATTCCTGAGGGCTCCAACATCGTGGACTAAGTACCACCCAAGGGCCCCCACCTCCTATCACCATCACCTCAGAACTGGGTTTCAAACTGAGTTTGGGCCAGGGGCGCAGGCAGGCAGACCACAGCAGGAGCCCGTTCCAGATGGTCACTCGTGAGAGTGCCCAGACTTGAGACAGCTCTCTACATCCCGAAGGCACCAGTGTTCTCTGAATACCAGCCCACAGTAGCCGGACGGCCCCACACGTCTGCAGCAGCAAACACCACACCTGTCCACTAAACACCTCTTCCCCCAGACACGGAGGGGCGGCGGGCCTGGACTCGCGGGGCAGAGGGAGAAGCCCCACTTCTGTTCACCTGAATATCCTCACAGAACCTGTGCAGGAGACTACACAGTGCTCAGGACAGAATCGGGAAAGCCTCATTACCCCCTCCCTAATCTTGATACATTCAGGTGGCTCTTGTGGTCCCTGAAGCTGGTTTGGAGAGTTGCCCATTGAGGGCACAAGCCTGTTATGCACTAGAAACCCTATGGGGGGCCGGTGCACCCCCTGCCCACCCACTACGAGGAGTGGGGGTGGGGGAGGCTGGAGCCCACCGCGGCCCAGCTGAGCACCGGTCCTCAGCAGGTTACGCAGCAAGTTTGCTTTTTATTCCCAAGTATTGTAGAGCAGAAGTATATAAGAAGTTTTAAACAGCAGGATTGTTCCTAGGTTTGTCTCTGTGTTTACCTCTTGAGAACCTTACTGTGTTGTGAGTGCCTTTGCTTCAGGTTAATTTTAATAATGACAGTGTTGTTGGGAAAGCAGCAAACTTTGCGTTAGCATCTGAGGGACTTAAATGTAACTTATACATCTGAGTCAGGTTCTCTGTGGAAATTCAGGTAAACGAAGGCGGGGCTTCTCCCTCTGCCCCGCAAGCCCAGTCCCGCCGCCCCTCCGTGTCTGGGGGACAAGGTTTTTAGTGGACAGGTGTGGTGTTTGCTGCTGCAGATGTGTGGGGTCGTCCGGCTACTGTGGGCTGGTATTCAGAGAACACTGGTGCCTTCAGGATGTAGAGAGCTGTCTCAAGTCTCTGGGCACTCTCATGAGTGACCATCCCATTAATAAAAACAATTGTGAAAGAGTAATTGGGAAAGCTTGTCTTTTTTGGGGGAGGGGGTTACTTAAAAAACTTTTAGCTAGCATCTTCTCAGTCCCTCCTCTTCCACAGCAGAGGATTAGTTGTGAGACGGGAAGACCCTTAATAAAAAGTACAAGTAACTGTAAACTTTGGCCTAGTCTTTCAGAAATAAGTTAGCAGAGGCCAACATAATGAGATTATGTTATAGCACTGGGTATAATTTGAGATTGGCAGGTTACCATTGTTGCACAATTAATGTTAATTTTGATTTTTGCTTTGGGAGGTGGGTATGAGGTTCAGAGAACCACACTGTTTTGCCACCAGGTGGGACAGATACGCATCTGTGTGTTATCTTTTTGAGAAGCTGGAGCTGTTTTCTCACAGTTCCCGTGCTGTGAAAATAGGACCTTAATTGTGGTTATATATTGTATTTTAAAGTGTCTTAGCAGAATTAGTCTCTAGTGTATAGAACTAAACATCTTTAAATGGGCAAGATGCAGTTACCTCTACCTGTCTCCAGCTTTGTGGAGGTCAAGCATTCAAATTTACAATGGTCATAGAGTCAGGCATCGCTAACATTACTTGGGGAGGGTATTTTTGATCTTGTGTTTAAGAAAACCACTTCTGGCAGCTTAATATTTTTTCGGAGTTGAAGGGAGCATTTAGCGGTTGATAACAGTTTTGTGGAAGGAAATGTTTAATCTCTTCTGATGCTAAAGACTCCATGTGTGTGATTGCTTTGCACGTATTCATCGTGTTCTTAAACTACTAGGTAGGAATGGCACGTTACAGAAGTTCTCAGTCTGTTTCATGTGGGTCCCCAAACCCTTTTGGGGTCTAAGAGGTCAGAACTCCGTCCCCAGTCATCGTTGGCCTGGTGAGCGTTCTCCACCCCACACGGAGCATCACACACGCGGTTGTGTTTACAGTGTGCTGGGCGGAGGCACCACTGACAGACTCTGTTTTCCAGGTGGGGTTTGGTTTGGCAGGCATTTTCTTGAAGAGAAGTGGCATGAGTCTCAAGGAAAGCAGCTGACCGTATTTGTTACTTATGATAAAATTCAAGATGTAAGCGAAAATTAGAATGTTGGCAGTGACTAAAGACGTTTCGGGAGGTGGGCGCCAACATTAACCAGCGGGTCCTTGTCCACTACGCGCTCTGCTGGCACGTGGGCTCCACTGTGTCCGGACCAGGCTTCCAAGTGACCACCAGGCACGGGAGCAGAGGGTGCATTCAGAGTGGGTTGTCACGTAAGGAGCTATGGAAAGTTCACAAGCACGGTTTCAGATTCATTTTGTGACTGATTTTTATGGAACTGCTACTCGTCAGGATTTGCTGTAATGTCAGCAAATGTGCGTAATTCTGAAAATCCTCAGCTTTAATTTTGAAAATACCGATATATCCCACATAAAAACAGCTCTTTGGGGGTCCTCAAATTTTAAGAGTATAAAGGGGCCCTGACAGCAAAAGTTGGAGAGTGCCTTTCAAGAACTTGGAAGGTGGGCTGTGGCCTGTTCAAGAATGGCCTTTGGCACTGCAGATGAGAACTGTTGGCTTGTGGAAAAGCAAGATTTCATGGTATTATTCCTACTTGTCATTAGTAGGAAATGGAAAAATTTGCACTTAGAAACTGAGGACAGTAATAGTGAATTATTTCAGTATGTTCGGTGTTCACCTCCAGTTTTTCTCTTTTCCGTTGTCCTTCTCCTGGGGAGCGTTTGCTCCCAGCATGGTGCGATCAGGTGTGTTGGCTGGCTGTCGTGTGTGGCCCTGTACACTCTAAGTTGTGTTTGGAACATAACACACTTTTTTTTAACTTTCGCCTTGATCATAGATGTTTTGTCTTTTGTCTTGATATACCTGCTTTTGTTTCATGAGCTGAAATTTTATATTAGAATTTCTGTGTTAGAAATTACGAAATCAATTTTGTAAATACAAAGTCAAGATAAATGAACCAAATTATTTTAAGTGATCTGATCTATTTTGAATGAAGTACTTACCTCATTACATGTAACAGAAATAACTGGATTCTCCTATTCTGACTGATTATTCAAAACTCAAATCCAAAAACTTTTTCCAGATGTAAACTTTAAAAACTTCATTCCTGAAAACATCCGAATTCCTTTGCTTTTGTCGATGTTCACTGTTGTGGAATGTGAAAGTTTATTTCAAGACCCTTCTGAGAAGCAGTTTCTTGTTTTGACATGGGTTCGCGATGATGTGGGTGGCTGGTTGGGGTGAAGTGGTCACTGTCTCTTTAAAAGGAGGTGCCGCGGAATGTTTGTTCTGTTGCTAAGGAGACCTCAGTTACTAAGTTCTCTCCTCTAAGGAGAGGCAGTTGGCCTGAGTCAGAGAAGGAGGTGAGGTGCTGGCAGAGGGTCTTGGGTCTAGAATGTGAAATGTGTTGAATGCCTGATACTCAGGACCAAAGACATGTTCGCTGATAAACTAAGGTGGTTTGAAGGAGGGAGCAGAAGTGGTGTTTAAATGCACGTGGACGCGGTACCACGTCCTGTTCAGTCATCCTAACATCTGTCTTCTGAAACCTTTCTTGGGTTTTTAACTAGAACGATGACATAGCTAACAGTGGTAAGAATTCCTGAATAGTTTACTCTCGTGTGTAGTTTTGTTGTTCATCTTTGCACATTGTGTTCGTATTTCTCTCTGAGGTTTTATTGAGCTGTGTCCATCTCCAAAGGAGGATGGTAGATTGGAAAGCAGCTGACACCCGATGACTGGTCGTGAAACCCTCTGTCCCCGAGGCCCCTGGGCTCTTCCCACCAGTGCCCTGGCCTTGGCCTGTCCCAGACCCCTGCTTTCAGAGTGTGGACAGAGTATCTGCCCTTCTTTTAGAAGTCCTTAGGGAAGGGAACCGTGTTTCGGAGGCTAGTTGGTTGGTTTTTCCACTCCCTGGATGTCTTTGCAGGTCACACGACCTACACTCAAATAAGAGATTGCTTGGAAAGTTTGATGCCTTTTTAAACATGGTTTTAGCTATATTTACTTTAAGACCTATAAACTATTTTCTTCATTTTAGGAGCTTACTCCATGGGCGCAGTCTCGAGATACCCTGTGCTGTTACTTGTGAACAGTGAGCAGCAGCAGCAGTGTTTCTGGCCTGGCGCCCTCCTCGCACCCCGTGGTTGCCTCAGCCGGGTGGTGTGTTCAGCAGGTCAGGAACTTCGTATCCAAGCTTCCATTTGGGACAGGTGACACGTCAATAAGGTAAAAGTCAACCACAAAATCTTAGGTTTTGATAACGTGTTTTCTGTGTCTAAAGTGGCATTATGTGTAAAGAAACTGATACAACATTAATATTTCGCTGAAATACTCTAGCCTTTAGCCCAAGTTTTTAGATGAATGTTAATCGTGTGCTGAGGGGTTGACCTTGATTGTCCCCTTAATTTTTACTGTCGTGGTTTTAGTGGTGCATTAACGATGATGTTGTCTAGTCCCTTTGGTGAGAACTGGGTTTTGTAGAGAATTTTTCCTGCAGAAGAACTTGGGAGACAAGAAAAGTGTGGTATGGTGGCACAGCTGATGTCACAGCTACTCCTGCAGGCTTCTGAGTGACCTGGGAGTGTCACAGGCTGACACAGGGTGGAGGAGCTGCAGAATTGGGCAGGTGAATGGGGAGTGACAGCACTCATTGGGAAGCAAAGGATTAGGTTGTGTGTGATTTGAATTTTGTTTATGTTTTGAAGGTTTTCATTCCATACCAGTCATTCCTCTAGGATGGAACGTGGCGTAAAGTCTGAGTCATCGTTAGCAGTTAAATGTGATTAAAGCCTGCACAGCTTGGGGAAAAAAATTCTCAAGGTATATACTGTTTCAAGTCTTCTTCACTTTAAGTAAGAATAAAGTTTTCCCAAACGTGACCCTTTAATAATCTATTAGAAAGAAAGTGAAAAGGTAAGGAGAGAGAGAAGAAATCCACATTCAAGGTACCGTACGTCTGGTTGTATATTTCCTCTGTCCCGGTGTTAACGCCTGTCCCTGGAGCCCACTGGACCCAAGCAGCACCCATCTCGTGTCCACATGGTCGTGGCTCCCGAGTCTGGGCAGGGTTCCCCTGTGGTGCGACCACAGGGCTCACTCACCACTCAGCCCACAGCAGGGCTGGGGTTCGGGCCAACACCACACCATCTCCCCATGGTTGCTCTGTGTAAGGTGTGCACAGGGTGGCTGCACGTCTCACGCAGCTCAGGGCCTCAGAGCCCAAGACCGGAGTGTCGAAGGCCAGCCTGACTCCAGGGGAGGGAGGTGGACCCCGTCCTGTCCTCACGCACATGCTGCTCCTCGACTCCTTCCCCACGACCTGTTTTAGAAATCCTTGTCCCGAGCAGTTAGCCAGCAAAACTAAATCTGTTGCTGGCTGTGTTTTTCTGCTGAACATTAGATACATGACAGTTAAAATTTTCTTCAAGAATTACCTTGAATGGTCTCATGTACTGCACTTTAGGAAGCCCCTTCACTTGCGTAGGTGGAGGAGTGTTGGGTCACCATGTTTCCCGCGTGGGTGCTGCTCCCTTGTGGGTGCTCCTGTCACCAGTGGCTCCTGGTCCTTGGAGGGAGCAGGGCCCTGGCTGACGCCGTCGTGGTCTGCTTGTGTCTGCCCGGCAGGTATGGACGAGAAGGGTGATCCGAGCGGGGAGGATGCGCCCAGGGCCGTCAAGCCCACCAGCAAAGAGTTCAGGAAGACGTGGGGGTTCCGGAGAACCACCATCGCCAAGCGCGAGGGCGCGGGGGAGGTGGAGTTGGACCCCCTGGAGCCGCAGCCGCAGCAGCAGAGCCTCTCCCTGCGGCGCAGCGGGCGGCAGCCAAAGCGGACGGAGCGGGTGGAGGAGTTCCTCACCACTGTCCGCCGCAGAGGCAGGAGGAGTGCCCCCGTCTCCCTGGAGGACCCCGGCGAGCCCACGTCGTGCCCCGTCACAGACGCCGAAACCGCCTCTGAAGGGAGTGTGGAGAGCGCCTCCGACGTGAAGAGCGGGCCCAAGGCCAGCTCTGTGGGCGCCAGGGGCCGCCCGGCCCCCGCAAAGGCCAGAGGGGGCGGCGGTGAGGACGACACCTCCGACAGCGACAGCGACGGCTTGACCTTGAAGGAGCTTCAGAACCGGCTGCGGAGGAAGCGAGCGCAGGAGCCAGCCGACGGGCCCGCCAAGGGCCCGCAGAGCCGGCTGAGGAAGAAGCGCCGGGGCGACGAGCCGCCCGAGGCTGTGGACTGGCCAGGCGGGCGGCCCCGCGGAGGGCTCACTGCCAGGCCAGCAGGAGCCCGAGGCCGAGCAGGGGTCCACGCCCCAGGTGGCAAGAGAGGCCAGGGAGAGCCGGCCAGAGGGGAGGGCGGCCCCGGGGCTTAAGGACGAAGAGGCTGGGGACGCGGTCAGGCCCAAGCCCGAGTGTGAGGGCTACGACCCCAGTGCCCTGTACTGCATCTGCCGGCAGCCTCACAACAACAGGTGGGTTGAGGTGTAGCCCCGGGGTTTGGTGCCCGAGCTGTCCAGAAAGTCCAGGCCCTGGACACCGCTGAGATTGGCCACTGTCTGAATGTAAAGAGCCCTTGGCTGGCCTGGAGGAGCCACTTGTTCAGTTCAAATAGACAAACCAGTCCTTGTCAAAGAAGAAGCAAGTGGAGCAGGGTGGGGACTGTCCAGTGGTGGCAGCTGGCCTTGGGTGTCTGTGCCTCACTCACACCAGCCATGTGCAGCCAGAGGTCAGTGTGCCGGGCGGTGTGGTCTGGGAGAGCTCTTTTGGTTAACACTCTGAGCTGTCCTGGACGGTGGCATGGATGTAGGGCCAGCTCAGAGTCTGGCTTTGACTGGGTGCCCAGAGTGTTTGGTGACTAGTTTTAGTTCGTCAGGAGAGTGGTGGTAAAGGCATTGTTGCCATTTCATGGGCAAGCACTGTGGTG
This sequence comes from Camelus ferus, assembly GCF_009834535.1. Lineage (NCBI taxonomy): Eukaryota > Metazoa > Chordata > Mammalia > Artiodactyla > Camelidae > Camelus > Camelus ferus. The sequence continues at coordinate 14,569,564 of NC_045714.1, read as the reverse complement.
TTCAGGGCAGGACGCCCCCCACAAAGATGGTTGAAGCAAATTTAGTTGAATGTTAGTAAAGTCAAGAGAAGGCCACGTGGATGTTCTGTGTGTTTGCACATTTTTCATAATAGAGTGTTGAAATCCCATTTGGTTTGTTTCTCATTTTCTGTTCTTAATATTTTATAATCTCAGGTTTATGATTTGCTGTGACCGATGCGAAGAATGGTTTCATGGCGACTGTGTGGGCATTTCTGAGGCTCGAGGGAGGCTCTTGGAGAGGAATGGGGAAGACTATATCTGCCCAAATTGCACCATCCTGCAGGTGCAGGACGAGAACAGCTCAGAGACTGTAGACCCGCAGGACGTGCGGGTGAGAGCTGCTGATGCTGACGGCACTGACTTTACCAGTATAGGAACCATAGAGCAGAAATCAAGTGAAGACCAAGGAATAAAGGGCAGAATTGAGAAAGCGGCAAACCCAAGTGGCAAGAAAAAACTCAAGATATTCCAGCCCGTAAGTACCTGTCTCTCAAGGTCAGTGGTGGGGTCGCCTTAGAGATCTCAGACTGCTGTTGGCAGAACCGTCCAGACCAGCAGTCGTTTCTTCTGAGATGAGTTAATCTCCCTGGAGCGGCGCCGTGCGAGGCTGGGCCCAGGGCAGGGCAGCGGCCTCCCCGTGCCCCTGTGTGATGCCGGCACTGCCGTTCTTTTTTTCTTTTTTTTTTTTCTTTTTTCTTTTTTTTTTTTTTTTTAACTATCTTCCTTCTGTGCTGTTTTTACTGGCTTAACGTTTTCCTTAAATGGACTCACTTTTTAAAAATTTAGTAAGTGTTCTTATGAATGGGATCTTGAGTTTAAAGTTCATATGTTAAGTAAGGAAATTATTTTTCATCATCAAAGTACGTGTGCACCTGAACCACCCGCCACCAGCCTGAGAGAGCCGGTGGTCTTCCACCCACCCCACCAAGAAGCTGCGGCTGCTGGTGCCTTCCTGGCTCGGCTCCCTCCTCCGAGCGGTGGGCGCTTCAGGGGTGCCCTCTGCTGAGGGGACACCCTTGCTGTGCTCCCGGGTGCCCACCAGTGCTCGCGCGGGCTCTTTGCTCCCTTCCCGGCCCTGTTTACCTGTGTCTCCTGCCGGCCGGTTTTTAGGCCCCTTCCAGTCCGTGGTTCTTTGTCACGGTTTCCATGCATCTTGCTCTCCTGGTCGGCCCACTCAGGGCATGTTTTCACCCCAGGCCTCTGGTGGGGGGCACCCCACCGCCCGTCCTTCAGCAGGTGTTAGGCACACAGGAGGCTCTGAGGTGGCCGTGTCGGCACCCCTGCCATAACCCTGTGCGCTGTGGTGGCCTTGAGGGCTGGACCGTGTAAATTGTACCATACTACCATGGAAGTGTGACAGTAAATGGTAATTTTTTTTAATTAATGGAATTGAATTAGTGGGGAAAGTCTTCCTATTGCTGATGTGTTTGAGACTATGTAGCTTAAATATTTTTGAGTAAAACTTGGATTCTTTGGAAGAAAGACAGTTAAGTACCTCCCTTGAGAAGTAAGACTTGGCTCCAGTACGTCGGAGGGGTCTGTGCTTGCACGTGTGTCGTGACCGTCAGAACGTGCTTCCGTCGTAAACAGCAGCGGCTGCACTTGGTTCTTGCAGTGCCCTCCATCCCTGCCACGGCGTGACAGGGCGCCACAGACTTAGCAGCTTAAAACAAAGTCATGAGCTGCTTTCTGTGGGTCAGAAGCCTGGGCCTGGCTTAGCAAGGCCCTCTGCTCTGGGTCTCTCGGGCTGCACGCCGGGGGTAGGTGGGGGCTCGGGAAAGAGCCACTTTCCAAAGCTCTCACGTGATTTAGCAAGTAATTATGTCCTGTGTGATGTTTGTGGCGCACATGGCTACAAAGTTACCTTTTTCTGAGACAGATTGAGTTGGCCATCCTGGATGCTGTCTGGCAGTCTTGCCTTCAGTGCCCTGCCACGGCCCTCTCCCAGCCAGGCCCTCTCAAGGGCTTTCATTGGATTAAATCAGACCCTTTGAGCCTCCTGGGAATCCTTTTATTTGGGATCTTAATTACATGTGCAAAATCCCTGCCCCTGTGCCCAGTGATGGAACCTAATTGTGGGTGTGAAATCCCATTCTATTCAGAAGTGAGTCCTGAAGTCCCCTGAGACCTCTGCCCCCTACGCCTGACGTGAGGGCTGCACACACACGGCGGGGGTGGGGGGGAGGCGGGCTGTGTGCTCTGGATGACCAGAGGCGCTCCTTTACTCATGGTCGTCCACCGTTAAGAAGCGGTCTCAGTACTGTGAGGCGTGGTTTTACAAAGCGCCATGCCTGCTGAAGGTGGAAGTAGGTTGTTCGAAGTCCTGTTTTTTTCCTGCAGGTGGTGGAGGCTCCTGGCGCCTCCAGGTGCATCGGGCCTGGGTGCTCTAGCGTGGCGCAGCCCGACTCGGTTTACTGCAGCAACGACTGCATCCTGAAGCATGCTGCCGCCACCATGAGGTTTCTGAGTGCGGGGAAAGAGCAGAAGCCGAAGCCTAGAGAGAAAGCCAAGGCAAAGCCCGAGAAGCTCGTTCTTCAGAAATGCAGCGCCCAGGTAAGCTGAGCGAGACCAGCCATCTGAGGAGGGAGCTGGGGGCGCCACAGGCTGGGCAGGCACTGCGGGCGCGGCGGCCCGGCTGTGTGCTGCACTGCCACCCGTGCCTTGGCCCCCACCGCCTCCAGTTTTCTGTCAGAATTACAAAGAAGCGTCTGTTCCAGTGTTGCTCCGGCTCTGGCCAGGGCGTCATCGGCATAAACTCAGGAGCCGGCTGCTGCGCAGAAGCAGCTTCTCGTCCACAGGCCGGCCTTCTTGGGAGAAGTGCTGGCAGCAGTTGTGTGGAAACACGGGGCAGCGGGGGCAGGGGTGGGATCTCGGGCGGGGCCCCGTGCTCTGCCCCCTCTGGGACTTAGCCTCGGCCCCCTGCACTGCTTGTGCTTTTGGAAGAGCCGGGATGTTTTCAAGATCACAGGCTCTTGCTGACTCGAGTTTTGTCTCAGTTTGATGTGGCTGTGTCGCAGCCTCACATCAAAGCGTAACTACTGCTTTTCTGGGAGGTTTTTTGATACTTAAAATGCTTATTTAGGATTAGGTGGCTTACTCTTCAAGGCTGATAAGTTTGAATCATGGAACTCCCAAAGAAGTAGTTGTTGCTTCCATGGTTAAGGGGTGCCGGCACGAGTGCGGGGGAAGTAGGGGACGGGCTCGGAGCTGTCCTTGGTGCCCCTGGTGTGTGTGTGTGTCTGTCTGCCTGCCTGTCTGCCTGCCTGTCTCCACTGCCCCTCGCGTTGGTTGTCGTCTTCTCGCATGGAGGCCTGCCTGTACCGCAGGATCGTGCGCTGTGCTGTCACGTCGCTCCAACGTTGAAGTCCTGGGCATGATGTGGGAGGTGGGCCAGGCCCTCGCGCTGAGCAGATGCCGTGCACGCACATGCTCAGGGCGCTGTGGGGGCTTGACTGGACCCCGGGAATAGGGCATCGCCCGACTTTGATTGGAAAGTGAAATGAAGGAAGGTAATTCTGACCTCATTAATGATTGGGGTTTTACTGATTATCCAGGCAGGCATTAAAATCTCTTCTGTGCACAAGAGGCCAGCCGCAGACAAGAAGGAAGACACGTTGAAGAAGGCGGTGGCTGCCCCTCCCAGGAGTGAGGGCCTCACCCAGGAGGCCACTTGCGAGAGCAGCGGCACACCATCCTGGGCGAGTGACCACAATTACAATGCAGTAAAGCCAGAAAGGACTGCTGCCCCCTGGCCGCCTCTGTTGTGTAAATGTATGTATCACCCAGGGGGAGCTCTGGACCCTTCCCGGGCTCTCTGGACAGCCGTCTGCTCAGGCCTGTCCAGAGCTGGGAGTTGTAGCTGTGTTTCGTGCTGCCCTTCCAAAGATGGACGCGCACGCCCGACCCAAGCCACCTCAGAGCCCCGTGTGCCCGCCCTTAGTCTGTCGGGACTTCTGTCTGTTTTCCAAACAGCTGTACCAGCCTCATTGCTGAATGTTTTACCTCTGAAAGTTGCTGTCTTTAATCTCTTTTTTATTCTTAGGCTCTGGTAAGTATTCGCGTGACCTCACAGTGCCTGGTTGAGTAGGCGCACTGCCCAGCACGAGCGCCCGTCGTCCAGACACGCACTGTGGGCCCAGCCTCGGAGCCGCACGAGTGCCCGCGAGCCTCGCTTCTCTGTCGTGGGGGCTCTCACACAGTAGTGCTGTGTCTCATGTTCCACTGAAGTATGATTCTCAGGAGTTAAGCTGCTTTCGGCCAGACAGGGATTTTCTTTCCATGTCCAATTCACACACCACACACCACATAGACACACAAGCCAGTTTGAATGGCCGTTGACCGCCGCTTCATAAGCACGAAGGTAAGTGAGTACGGTGTCTCTCCACTCTGCAGCACCCAGATGGGGGACCCCGTGTCCCGGCTCCACACTGGAATGTGGCCCTGCTGGGTCCCCTCACCCCAGATTGCAGGTGAGCAGGATCCAGATAATTCAGAGAGAACTTTGAGAGCTTAGATGAGGTCATGCAACTTGAATTTTTCCTCTTTGTTCTTGTTTCTCAGCTTCATTTGCCAAAATTGAATTTTGGAAATTTAAATTGATCCATAACCCACATCTTATTATTTTTATTCAGTTTTTGTTTGTGCTACGTTTTATACTCTTGTGACTTTTTAAAAAGCACCAAAAAGTAGGCCTAAATCTCAAAATTACAGAAGTGGGCTGCCTTCTTTCAGCCAGCTTTTTAAGCAGTCGCCTGAGGGAAGGCCTCATGGGTAATGGTAAATGCAGAGTGGTTAGAAAAATGCGTAACTAAATACTCATTCTAAGAATGTAGAGGCCCAAGACCCAAGAAATGGAGTTGCAAATAATTTGCAAAGCATTACTGCATATGTATATATACTTTTTTAATTTTGGATTTTAGGAGTGAGCTAAGTACAGAATTAAGCAATTGCTGTGTTAGAATGAGTCTTGATACACTTAGGTTTGAGCTAAGAACTGCGTGCTAACGACATGTCTCAAATTTCCATCAAATTGCAGCACCTCTCCATTTTAGCTAACGGGGGCTATGAACAGGCCTGAAAATGGGCATCACCCAGCTGTGCACAGGTGGGGAGCAGTCACTTTGGAAGATTGTGCAGAAGTGCTCTAAATTGGTTATAGGCACATGTCAGAATAAAAGGACAACTGGGGTATAGCCACAGCGCCCTGAGCGACTGATCTCAGCTCAGTTATCTTCCATCCCTGTCGACCGGACCTGGGAACCTGCCCAGAGACCCCCAGGGTGGGGTTAGTCTAGGTGCACTGGGCTGGCGCGTGATACGGGGGGAAGGTGGGGGCTGTGCTCACAGGCTGGCTTTCCCTCCTCTTCCCTGCCCCTCTTCTCTGCAGTCAGCTCCTCACTGAAGCTGGGGATGGGTCTGTTGATGGGAAGTTGGGACAAATTAATGACTGCCCTTCCCAGCACGGTTGCCGCTCAGGAGTAAATGAGTGGATAGCCACAATTCATAGCGTACGTCAGGAACATACTTTTGAGCTAGTTGCTTCTGATCATTTTTTGTTATCCCAGAAATGTCATCTTCCCAAAAGATGATTGGGAGGAGAGTAAAGGTCGCTGGTAAAGCGCCGACTGCAGCCTTGGTGAGTAGCAGTGCCTCTCCCTCTGCCCCAAGCCGTCACCTCGCAGGTGCAGGGGCCCCTCCCCACAGGCCAGTGGGAGGGGGCACTTTGCGCACACTCGGCAGAGCCCTGCATCCCCACCAGGACCCCTGGCTGCAGAGCATAATGTGGGGGGGGGCAGGGATGAGATCTGGGGTGTAGGTCATGCTGGGGACGGTTCTCAGGAGGAGACGCTCTGCATTGACCTGGGTCCAGTCAGGCGTTGGATCCTTGGGCAGCCAGCTCCCTGCTCCAGGAGGTGCTCTGGACCTTGCTCCTCCCAGGCCTGGCACTGGCCTTGGGTTGCAGGAAGGGGAGGGGCTGCTTTTCAGTGACCATGGCAGGCAAGACCTTGCTATGCATGGAAGCTCTTCCCTGCTTTTCCCATGAAAGTGTCGGTAACTCCTTTGTGTTCCCGGGGTGAGGGGTTAACTTACACTTGTTCTCTGGTGAGTTTTTAAAAATTGTTTTTGAGAATTTCTGTATAGTTTCTTTAACTTGTAATTGTTTTATTTATTTCTCTTCACAGTATGTTCCTTTGTGTTTTTATAGTCTTACTACTTATTCTTCATTTCACTGTTTATTTCTCATTACTGTCAAGGCATAAAGAGGGCTGAAAATATTTTTCTAAATTGTCCCTGGTTTATTAGAATTCAGAAGTGGAATTCTGAGTCAGGCACAGCTACTAGTATTTGGACTCCCTAAATGACTCATAAGTGACTTAAAACACTGGATTTTGACTGGAAAATGAGACTTCAACAGTTTCATCTAGTTTTGAGAATTAAAATGGAACCCTGACAGAACTGTACACCCAAATCCTGCAATGTGTTGAGCATCTTACCCAGATAAAAGCATTTCCCAGTGGCTCGTGTGTGTGCCACGCAGACTGGTCCCCATGCCATGTGAAGCGGGTCCCGGGGCACGGGTTCCATGGGGACAGCTGGTGTGGGCTCCAGGAGCACATTCCACAGGCCGTCATGGGAGGAGACAAGTCTCCTAGAGTCACGCGGGGATGTGAGGGACGTTGGAGGGGAAGGGCACAGCTTGGGGGAGTTGCACTTTATCAGTCGTGTGAGCCATTTTTATCTGCTCTTCCTGAATTGTCAGTGGCAAAAAAAATGTGGGAGACAAAGCAGCCTTTGTACATCTGAACCGGTTTCCTACCCCCAGTTGGAGGGAAGACCGGAACTTGTCCCGGTAAAGGATTCACCGTGGCAGCTGACTTTACTATTACCCACGTGGCTGCAGTTCCCTTGGTTGTCACTGGTGTTCTTTGATATTTTTAAGTGTTTACTTTCTACACCTTAAAAAAGAATATCCAGCTGTTGAGTAAATGAGGGCAGGAAAGGCTTCACATGTACATGCACTTTAACCTCCTAACTCAGAGCTGCAGCCACTGCGGGGGGTGGGGCTAGAGGTCCCCACAGCACTGGTCCTGCTCGCCTCCTGCTGCTCTGTGCCTTCGTGCAGCCTGTGGGGCTCCGCACCTGCTGTAGCGGGGCTTACGGAGAGTCCCCGAGGCATTGTTGGGCCCAGGGTCCCCTCTGAAGACGCTGCTGTGTGCCCCCCGCACGGCTCCTGAGCTCCAGGGCTGTGCGAAGTTGTGAGGGGACAGTCTTGCCTGTGTGTGCTGCACATCACCACCCACGTAGTTCTATTCTTCTGAGAATTAAAGAAGTAGACGTAGAAGATTGATAAGACATTTTACACTTTGACTCATGTAAGTGAAGGCTGGGCGACTTGCATCGCCTGCACACTCGGAGGCGGCCAGCACGGAGCGCACACAGGTAACTGCTGCGTAGCCCACCGGGCCCCGGGCTGCCGCCAGCCGCAGGCCCCTCCGCTGAGCCTGGCCCTTTGGGACTGCGGCCTGGGGGGTGGTAAACGAAATCTTTAACACACCCTCGCCCCATCATGTTGCTTGAAGTAGACAATTTGAGCACAAATAACAGTTAAAATGTAGCCTCATCAAACTGGTGAGGCTGCCTGTTGACAGGTCTCAAGAGATCTCTCCTCCCAAAGGAGTCTGGCCTGGTCCCCGTGGTCCCAGTAGCCTAGACAGGAAGGGCGAAATGCCTGCCTCCCTGTGTGGCCTCCATCCTGTCCTGCTGCGTTCTCGGGCTCCCGTGGAAGGATGGCTTGACCATTTCATGTATTACCAATCCAACATAAATCAGGTTTGGGTTTAATTTTCAAAATACTGTATGTCACACTGTTAAAACTAGGAAGGGTAATTTGCCTCCAGGTGTGTACTTGCTTTTTGCAAGTTTATTATGGACAGTTCTCTGCCCCTCTCTCAAAAGGTGTAGGTCACTCAAATACTGGACACCAGTAAGAAAAAAAATCAGTCTTGAAAAACTTGTAGCCCCAAAGCAGGACAGTCTGCTGTGGACCTACGTAAAGCCCCCCAGTGCTGAAGAGCAGCCCAGGCCACCCCCAGTCTCGTTTGGGGAGTGCCTGTGTTTTCTGAAGTGAAAGCAAGCAGTACTGTACTTCTAGAAGAATGATTGACTTCAGGATATTTAAGCAAAGGCACAAGAGCAAAATGGTTTTCTCTTGCTACTTGATTTTTCACACTGAGAAAAATCTTGACAGTCAAGGAACAGCTGAAATGGGGAGCTTCACTCTGCCCCTGTCCCGCTGAGCTGGCAATAGCTGATGTCACAGCAGCACCCCCAGCCACTCCACGTGCGTCTTCTGAGCCCTCGGTCCCCGTGACACTGTCCTTGCCGCAGTAGCTGCCTGGTCTTAGTGCCGAGTGGGTTGGGGACCCAGTGGCAGTGGGGTGGCTCCAGAGAGGGTGACCCATGGGGCCACTCTGACCTGCGACCTGCAGGATGCCTCCCTGCACCCCGTGGAGGGCTCGCTGCCTCTCCAGGGGCTCACTGACTTTTCTACCTTCAACAGCTGATCGTTCTTAAGCAGTGGGCCCACCCCAGGTGTCAGTGTGACAGAGAGCTGCCTGCCTGGGCATTTTGGGAGTGAACTGGGCAGGACGAGAGGCAGAGCAGTCTGCAGTCACTCAGGGTTTCTCACCAGCCCCCATGAGGAGCCATCTGCATGGACCATCTTGGCAGGGGCAGCATGGCGCTGGGCGGGCTGCTCATCCTGGGGTGACTTCCCGTGGGCCGCTGGCTGCACAGCTGCTGTCTTCCCCGAGCATCATGGCCCCCATCCCGTGTCCTCCCGTCTCCGCTTAGGCCCACCAGTGCCACCCAGTGGTCGGCGATGCCTCAGCGCCACAGCTCTTTGCAGCGTGACAGGGCCCCGAGCTTCATGCTTACTGGGAAATTGGCCAATTAGAGTGTTGCTGGTCCCTGAGCACACGAACCAGCTCAGTGCTCCACCAGGCTTCACCGCAGCTGGACAGACTGCCAGACTCAGCAGAAAATCTCCATCTGTGGCAGTGGTCTGGTCCTCTGGAGCCCCGGGACAACTCTGGGCCTGGAACTCAGGCACCTCTTCCTCCTCACAAGTAGGCCCCCAGGATGCAGACACTGAAGGAGGCTGTGCCACCGGAGGGGCAGATTGGTACACACTCCCGAAAGCAGTCAGCGTCCAGCCCGGTGGGCAGGTGCAGGTGGGAGACCACCATGCAGTTCCTGGGCTTCATGTGTGCAGCTTAGGGGTTGCTGACCAGCGAGGGGTTCGGCATCCCTGGGGGAGTCTGCTATACCCTGAAGCCACTCGAACGTGCTGGCCTGCTGCTTCCCTAGGACCGTTTTTTTCTGGTTGGTTAGTTATCCCTTGCTCTTCTGTGAATTTGTACACAACAAGTGAATTTGGATGAAGAATTTGTGGTTTTGATTTTAGCTCTACTCAACATTTGTCTCCCTGTCAGACACTGGCCCTGCACAGTGGTCACTGTCATTCCACAGCAGCTAACCCACGTCCAGCTCACCATGGGACCAAATGTAACTTCCGTTTTTAAGCATTTTCCTTCAGAGTAGAAGAGGGACATGGCCAACTTGCTGTTGCTGTCCACCAGTTTCAACATTTTACCAATGATTTTTTAATTTACCTAATTACACTTAAATACTCTCAGAGGTGTAGGTAAGGGTTAAGGAAAGTTGACTAAAAAGCTAGAAGAAACTAATTATATACTTTAAAAAAGGCACTGAGTTTTTAAGGAAAGCCATCCTCTGCTTTTTAAGGAGATGACGTCCATTTCCTGTTACCACTGTTTCGGATTAGGTCGTTTTAATCACATGTACTGGAAGTGTCCTAAAAGTGATCTCCTGGTTTGGGTTGTCCCTGAGTGAGTGAGCACACACCAGTTGGACCTGCGGGAGTATTGATCTTAGGGAGCGGATGTCACCTGAAACCATGTAGATGTCGCATGGCAAGGTCTGTGGCCCATCACGGATCTTGTGTTTATGCTCAGGCACCTCGATGAGGATTCTGGAAGCAGTTATTTAAAAGTGCGCCATGAAAATCATCTCAGCAGGATTTGTGTCTATAAGACACTGACTGGGTTGGCTTTAGGTCTTGATCGCAGTCCGGACAAGTTTGCTCCTCATCCCCTGCTGGAGATCATGTCTCGCACCACGTCCTGCCGTGCCCCTGCGCTCGTCCCTTCCCCAAGGAAAGGGGCCTCTGTCCATCTGACATAACCTGAACTCTGGCGGTCCCGTGGGTTCGATGCTGCGGACCTCGTTAGCCAGATCCAAGTTGGTAAAAATAAATCTACATACACTGAAGGACGGTGCCTCCTTAGGTTTACAAACTTGATCTGACGAAATGATTCATGTAGAAATGTAGTTCTTAGTCTCAGTTCCTGTTACGTCCCTAGTTTTTGCTTTGTCGGACTTTGTCATATCCTCATTCTGTGCTTTATTCAGACATTCAGCTCCCAAGGGAAGGAGGCCTTTAGAGCCATGACTGTTGGTGACTGGGGATATTGATCGGCAGGGCCACTCAGCAGGGGGACGGGGTAGCACAGGCCCAGGGGATGCCTGCGAGCACTGGGGTCCAGTGTTGGGATACCGTGGGCAAGGGGACTTGATCTTGGGGGCTCTGTGAAGTGGAAATAGGAGACGCAGGGTCAGCTGGTGGTGAAGTGCTTGCAGTGCCGTCCCGAGCTCTGGATGTGTATGGTGCTGGTGCAGACTGTAAAGCTGGGAAAAGCGTGAGGCCCCTGGCCTTCCAGTACCCGTGCCTCGGCGGCCGCTCTGGCCTTCTGCCAGCATGGCCATGCCAGCCGTTGGCAGCGCGGGGCCCCAGGCTGTGAACACGGGGGAGCTGTTTTGGGGTCAGGCCATACCTGTTGGCCGGGGCTCAGCTCCCCCCCCCCCCCCAGGATTTCAGGCTCCATCCCTGGCCTGCTGGGACGATTACAGGAAGCCCTAGCACTGACCGGCTTTGAGCTCGGGAGGTTCGAAGGCCGCTGGAGCACCTGTCAAGTTTCCCGTTTAGGTTTTGGGGGATTTTGAGGCTTAGTGAGAAAAGCCGGCTCTAGGGAGGCAGTTTCTCTGTTGGTCCTGTGGGACTGAACCTCCTTGCCCTCGCTCATGACTGGACCCCCAGTTCCTCTGTTTCACCCCTCTCGACCCCTGCCTTTCTGTGCAGTGTGTCAGCAGGGGCCACCAGTGCACATGCTGCCCGCGGCCCCCAGCAGCTCGGGCCAAGCCTTGGGGCTGAGGGTCGCAACACTGGCCTTAGAGCTTCCCTGCTTCTGAGAGCGTCATTCTGAAGGTCTGTACAGGACCAAGTGTGATCCGGTCTGTCAGTGGGAGGTACCGGCATGGCATTAAAAACCTGTGCAAGCCGGGGTTTTGATACTGTGTCTGCCGTTTTAGAGTGAAGCAGACTGACCCGGGGAGGCGCACACTCCGCAGAGCACCGGCTGCCCCAGGGCGAGAGGCGGTGGTGCTGTTTTGTTTTAGTTCTGGACTCCAGTCCTTGTCGGGATTAAACGGACTGCCTGTCTTACCCAGTGATCAACTAACGGGATGTAAACGGGAACTCTGGGGACAGCATTTTGTACTCCTGTCACCCACTTTCCCCCAAAGTGTAGGGTACCTGACGGCCGGTGCTGCAGGTCCCCACCGGCTTCCTCTGTTTTACTGACATCATCACATCCAGTTGGTTTTTATCTGAAAGAATGAGGGCCTCTCATTCTTGGGGTCCCCCCGAGAGTGGACTGTTGCTCCTCCTTTCACACCCCAGGGTCCCCAAGGCGGGTGAATGTGCATTTAAAGAGAATGCGTCTGTTTGGTCCATCTTGGTAAGGTTTTCTAAGTTCCTGTTTACCAAAAATTGCAGATGTGAAATTCATCCCTTCAGTTTTCAAGCTTAGCTAATGATTTCAGTCAAGCCTTTGATAATTAAGAGTTATTTGGTTGAAATAAAAGTTTTAATAATAAAGCATTTCTTCCTGAGACAAAGTATGGTCACGATCATGAATGTTGCTGGTAGCCCTTTTTACACACACTCCTTTTCTGAATTTGGCGGTTATTTTAACAATCTTCCAAACCTGTCTAAGCGATGCCTGGGATGCCTTTGCTGGTCTGGGGCGCGTGCTGTGTGGGGTCCCCGCGCCCTCACCAAGCCTTCTTGTCTCCTTTGCAGCAGGGAAGGAGGACAGGCGCACGGAGGAGAAGACGGTGGTGGCGGCTGCGGTGCCGAAGAGAACGGGTCCTCTGGGCTCCTTGGGGGGCGGCAAACAGCCCTCACCCAGAAACCTCGTCCCAAAGAAGTCCCCTCCTTTTGCTGGCACAGCAGTGGGCAAAGCAGCCATCAGAAAGCTTCCCTTGGGCCTCAAGGGCGCCAGCCCCAAGAGGCGGTGGCTCTCAGCCGCCCCTGCTGGCAGTGCTCCTGCCACCAAGCCTGCAGGGCTGGCGCCCAGCACTGCCACATCTGCCCCCAGACAGTTCCCCGGCTCTGCTGCTTCAGCGGGGGCAGCCAGGAAGCCTGGGGCCGCTGCTGTCCCCCTGGCCTCTCCCGGCCCCTGGACGTCTAGGCACGTCGAGCGCCGCCCCATCACAGCCAAATTCACAGATTCGGCAAAACATACGACGCTCCTTGAAGGAGATTTTGTGGAAAAGGTGGGCTGTTCTACTCCGTTCTTACCTGTTAAAGTGGAAGGTTTTCCATTTAAGTTATGGCTGCTTCTTAGCTGTCCTTTGTCCTATTTAAAAACACCACACTTGTGTGCAGCAGCTCACGCAGGGCCTCTTGTTCCTCCAGAGTCAGCGACAGTGATGACCTAGTCATGACCGAAAACGAGGTTGGGAAAATTGCACTGCACATCGAGAAGGAGATGTTTAACTTGTTCCGAGTGACAGACAACCGGTACAAGAGCAAGTACCGCAGCATCATGTTCAACCTCAAGGACCCCAAGAACCAGGTGTGTGCGGTTGTTGGGGTGCTGCTGGCCCGGCTGGGCTGCGGCCTCGCTCCTCGGAGCTGCGTCTCACGGTCATAAGCCAAACGCAGCAGTTGGAAGCAGAAGCATTTGTGTCCTTTCTGCGAAAGCTGAGAGCTGTTTGTCCTCTGCTGGGTGCCAGGGGCTGCATGTCATTGGTGTGGAGGCTGGTCGTTTATCCTGCCCGCCCTCCCCAGGAGCCCCGGGGCCTTGCCGGCTCCCTGACGTCCTTTGTCATCCCACTGGATCAGTCTCGTCAAACATGGCTGTAAATCACTTTCCCGTCGTTTCGTGGGCCCCAGGAATGTCTCTGCCTAGCGTGTGGGTATTGCCCCACTTGGGCTTCTGACAGCCTTTTCCTCCTTGTGGTCCCCGTCAGCCGAGCGAGCCTGCCAGTTTGGGCTTCCTTGGCCAAGCAGCGAGTGATGAGAAGTGCTCACCGCAGGGCCTCACCCCGCACCACGTCCCCTGGCACTGTGGCCGAGCAGTGTGTTCCAGTGGCATCACTGAATATAAAGGCTCGAAAAGATTAGCCACTTGCCCAGTGAGGCTGCTCTGCCTCCTGCCCCCATCCCCCACCCCGGTGTGGCCTGGCCTCCGCCTGTGCTTAGGAGCTGGTCGCACCCAGACTTAACGTTGGCTCTTTTGGCCCCCCACCTTCATCCCTGGCCCTGTGTCTATGTCTGCTGACCGTGTTCCTGCAAGCCTGGGTCCCCGGGCCCCTGCTGACTCACAGGGGGTCGGGCCCCCACCCTGGCCTTCGGGCCAGGACTCGTGTCGTCTCTCTCCATGTCGTCTCTGGTAGCTTAGGGTCCAACTTGCAGAGAAGCGTTTTGAACGAAAGATGCTTGTTTGTAGGGGCTCTTCCACCGTGTTCTGCGTGAAGAAATCTCCTTGGCAAAACTTGTGAGGATGAAGCCAGAGGAACTCGTATCTAAAGAGCTCTCTGTGTGGAAGGAGAGGCCGACAAAATCTGTGAGTGCTGGTGGCGGCGGCTCGAGGCGTGGGATGTGCGGCCCCGGAAGCAAGCGACTCAGTGGACTGTGGCGGGAGCAAGTCCTCCTGCGAGAGAAGGCTTAGGGCTCGGGTCTGTCTTTTTCCTCTTAGGTGATGGAGTCCAGAACTAAGTTGCATAATGAAAGTAAGAAGCCTGCTGCGAAACAGGAGGCTGCCCCCGACCTGGAGGATTCTCCACCCGTGTCAGACTCAGAGGTGAGCCTTTGGGGTTTCCAGTGCTCACAGGAATTGGCTAAAACGAATCCATTCCACATCTTTACTGGGCAGACCCTGAGCTCAAGCACACGCGGTCGCACTCCGGAGCACGTGTGCTCAGAGCCCTCCCCCCCATCACGCGGTGTTGCGCGATGTGCTGCCGGCTCGGCGGCGGGGTGACCCGCCTTGTCTCTGGTGCTCTAGGAGCAGCAGGAGTCGGCGCGGGCAGCCCCCGAGAGGAGCCCGGCGCCCCCCCTGGACGTCTTCAGCAGCATGTTGAAGGACACGACCAGCCAGCACCGGGCGCACCTCTTTGACCTGAACTGTAAGATCTGCACAGGTGAGTGTGACCTGGGGTGAGACTTTGGAGAGTCTTCTTATGACAGTTATGTCCGAGCCGATTTTTAAAAATTAATTTAGTTTTCTGAAGTTGATGGAGTCAGCCCCCACCTCTGCAGTGCTGCTTTTTAGGAGAGGTCGTCTGCCCGCGGGCAGGCTTTGCCCTTGAAGGGGTTGGACTTCTCACCAAAGCTGTCCTCTTTTTCCAGGCCAGGCTCCAGTGGCCGAGGATGAGCCGGCCCCTAAGAAGCAAAGGCTGTCCGCTTCTGCTGGGAAGGAGGAGCCCAAGCCCAAGCACGCCAGTGCTCCGTCCGAGCCGGCCCTCAGCTCGGCTGGCGAGGCGGCTCCAGAGGCCCTGCCTGACAGCACCTCGGAGCCGGGCCTGCAGGGAGAGTGGCTCCCAGCGCCTCCAGGGGATGGCCACCCCGAGGCCTCCACCCTGGGAGACACCCCCTGCCCTGCCTCCTGTGGTGGCGGTGTGCTCACCACGGTCACGGTATCCGGCAGAGACCCCAGAACCGCCCCGGGCGGGCCGTGCGCGGTCTCAGCTCCTGCAGCAGCCCGCCCAGACAGCGCCCCCCCGGTGGAACCCCGGCAAGACATCCTGAAGCCTGCAGTGGCCTCCGTGACAGTGCCCAAGTCCATCCTGGCCAAGCCATCCGCGTCCCCGGAGCCCAGATACCTCTTGTCAGTCACTCCGTCCCCGAGCGTCAGGTGCGGCCTCTGGGTGTGGCCTGGCGAGCTGGGCAGCGTCCCATATCTGGTGAACAGAAGACATGCTGACGAGCGATTCAGCTCTGAGATCTCCCCAGAGATACAGTGTTCCTGTTTTATACAGGCTTTTTTTAAAGCTTCAGTTTTAGGATACCTAGTTATCTCAGTCATCACGATTAAAGTAGTTAATTTGATAAAGTGATCTATCAAACCTTGCAGGAATTCACTTTGCTTTATAAATATGTAGTCTTTTGGAAGTCCTTTGTGCAGAGAGGAAGACTCACTCATTTGCTTGGCTTTGTTTTACAGCACCTCAGAGTCACGGTCCCCTCCAGAAGGAGATACAAGCCTCTTCTTGTCTCGACTCAGCACCATTTGGAAAGGATTTATTAACATGCAGAGTGTAGCAAAATTTGTCACAAAGGCGTATCCTGTCTCTGGATGTTTTGATTATCTCAGTGAGGTTAGAACCGAGTGTGTGTGCGTGTGTGCATGTGTGTGCGCGCACCTGTCTCTCACAGACACTCTGATCTGGGTGCCGGAATCGGCCTTGTGCCAGCGTCCCGCTGAGCGGACGCACGAGCGCCCCTAGAGGCCAGAGTCGAGACTGCGGGACCGAGTGGGCAGGTCCAGCAGTTAGGACGGTGGCAGAAATTCAGATGAGAAATCAGACCTTTCGACTTTCCTGAAAAGCTGAAGCTCGGCTTCCTCCTACCTCTGTTGCCCAGGGGCTCTTGCGCACCCTGGGTGTCGAGGGCCCGGCCGTCGCTGTGACCAGGCAAGAGGACCTGCGTGGTGTGCGTGGTCTAGAAGGCTGCCGTCAGTCCTGCCTAGCAGGTGGTGCGCATCGCAGCAGCCTTGTGGCCGGTCGCTTGTGCCCTGGTGCTCGCCAGCTCAGTGGCGTTAGTGCGGCCACTGCTGTTCTTTCTGGAGTAGCCGTAGTTTCCTGAGTGAGTGCTTGTGAGTCATGGGGAGCTTGGTGCCTGGAAGTGACCGCGTCAGTCTCTCTCTGAACGCCACGGTTTTATTGGTCATTTGCTCAAAAGTGCGTTTTGTTTAGGACCTGCCCGACACGATTCACATCGGTGGAAGGATCGCCCCGAGGACAGTTTGGGATTATGTCGGCAAACTCAAGTCCTCTGTGTCTAAGGTACCTGCTCACAGTCTAACCTCTGCACCCGTGGAAGAGGGGTCTGTTCACACAGCTCTCTCTCTCCCTTCTCATCTTGATGCGTCAGTACTTGAAAGGTCTATAGCTTTTGAGGTATTTCCTGGTGAACGTTTAAAATTGAGTGTAACGCTGGCTAGCCGTGTGAGAGTGTGTTTGGTGATGTCGGTGCAGTTCAGCGCTAGTAGAAGTACTGTCGCTTGGTGGTGTCTGGCTGCTGAAGTGGAGGTGGGGCGGGAGACAGCCTGGCTGGGGCGCGGGACTGGGCTCCCGATGGCCTCAGGCTCCTGTGACCCTGCTGGCTTCCACGCAGCTGTGCCTATGTGTGCGGTGCTCTTTGGGGGTGGGGCTGCGGTTTTCGCAGGGGTCACGGGAGGGCGATGACCCTCCCCCTCGAGGTCAGCCCTCCCGTTTAGAGTCGCAGACGGCTCTCATGGGTCGGTCACCACGCCTCTGGCGCATACTCGCTCTGTATCAGACACCCTTATAGATCATCTGGTCGTGCGAGAACTCTGCGAGGCAGGCTCGGTTTTGAAGACACTGGGGCCATAAGTAGAAGTGATTTTAAAGGGGTTCCTGCCAAGGCCAAGACCAGACCCCGCAGGCCAGAGACTGGGGCCTGCGTCCTCTTTACCGCTCCGTCACTCGGACGCGCTGAACAGCAGGACTGTGAAAGCCAGAGCCAGAAGCCCCGCCGGCGCGCTCGCCCCGGGCTGCTTTTGGGGCTCAGCGCAGAGTGCCAGCCGGGCCTGCAGAGCGGCCACGAGTCAGCGCCCCTCTGTCCTGTCTGCCGCAGGAGCTGTGTCTGATCCGCTTTCACCCCGCGACGGAGGAGGAGGAGGTGGCCTACATCTCTCTGTACTCCTATTTCAGCAGCCGCGGCCGCTTCGGCGTGGTCGCCAACAACAGCAGGCACGTCAAGGACCTCTACCTGATCCCGCTGAGCGCCAGGGACCCCGTCCCATCCAAGCTCTTGCCTTTTGAGGGGCCAGGTAAGCACTGACTTTCTGGTCCCTCACGTCCCCCCCCACCGCGACACCGGGTCCTCAGACCGTGCCACCAGGCAGACCTGCTGCCTGGCCCGGCCGCGGCACTCGGGGCAGGACTGGGGCTCGGGGGCAGCAGCGTTAGCCACAGAACTCAGCTTCAGGGGCGTTGGAGGCTGGCACCAGAGCACCCGCATTATCAGCATAGACTGTCTTAGAGAAGTGCCCTGCGGCAGGAGGACTCGCAGCATCCAGGCCAGCTGCCTGTCGGAGCCTCAGTTCACACACAGCAGAGCAGGGACAGGTGAGGCCTGGCGGGTCCCCGCCTTCCCTCCTCCTCTTCATGGGGGTTCATTTCAAGGAGATGCAAGAAACAGCAGTGAAATAGAAAGGAGTTCTAGCAACAGTCACGCTTGCACCTGCCCCCGAGAGCTTCTCTCTGGCAGGCCTCTTTCTAGTTGCGCATTCCTTAGAAAGCACTGACTCCGAAGGTTTACTCAGGGGTCAGCCTGAAAGCACACGCAGGCTTGTCCGGGGCTGGGGGAGACTCCGGGGGAACGCGGTCTCCGGGGGCCCAGTTCCTCTCAGCCCCTCAGGAGAGGCCGATGCGATTTAAGTTGCGTGGAAAGCTGCCCAGGCGGAAGCGTCTCCACGGCCCCAAGGACTGACGACCCCTGAAGGCGCGTCTGACTCGCGGGCGATGCTCTCGGAGGCGTTCTGTTCTTCTAGCAGAGGGGCTGCCGCCCAGAGCATCGCCCACGCTGCCAACGCCCAGCGGCTCCGTGTCCTCTGCATGTGCTCAGGCACGCGGCACCTGAACCAGCTAGGTGCCCCCCCGGGTCCCGACCACGACACACTCTTAACATGTGTGGGGCTGCGCTGTTCATGCCCGCGACGTCCGGTGTTCACCATGCGACACACGCAGTTACTTTAATGCCAGTGCCCTGGGAGCCAAGCGCACCGCTATGCCCCACACCCCAGCCAGGAGGTGCCACCCAATGGGTGACAGAGGGGCCTCAGCGGAGGCTCTGGGCGGGCAGCCCCCTGGACACCTGCTCCTGACGGCACCAGCGGTGAGGACGGAGCCGCCTCCCGACACCGCGAAGAGCGTCCGGTCAGTCACGAGGGCAGCGGCCAGTGTGGAGACCCAGGGTGAGCGTAGGTCCCCTGGGACGCACACACTGTGATGTCCAGAGACGGGAACTGGGAGGTGATGAGAGCACCTTGAGCTTGTCTGTGCCTTCATCACTGCACCTGCAGACTCCATCCTGGCGCAGCCTGCCAGGTGAGCAGGGGCCCGCCAGGCCCTGCAGGGAGAGGGTCAGACAAGGTCAGGCCTGATGAGGCGGGGACAGGAGGGACCAGGGGGCCACCCAGGGAGATCCCCCCACTGGAGCCGCAGCAGGAGCTGGCGTGTTGTGGGTGCACTGCTGGGCGATGGCCCGGCTGGTGGGGGAGGGGCCGCATGGGGCACTGCCCGGGTGACACAGAGGGCTGCGCAGGGACACTCGCCTCATCCGCCAGGCGTGATGGGCGCTGACCACCTGGACACACTCGGTGACCAGTGGAGTGGACGTCACTCTCGTCCCCCACATTCCTGAGCCTGACACTTCCAAAAGTCTGCGAATTTTCATCCACCATCAGGAACAGATGGGTTTCGTTAAAATAAAGTAGGAAGAAGTAGGAACACAATCTAAATTGTGTTTAGATACACAATTATACAGAAATTTTCCCATAAGCTTTTAAAAGACGTTTTCCAATTTAGGGGTTTCCAAGTCTGCGCTTGTGTGACTTGGTGGGTGTGTGTTTGCTCCTCTTGCTGTCAGGGTTTGACGCTGACACCTGTATTCTCTATACACTTGTACGCCAGCCTTGACCCCACCCAGGTTACCTGCCTGAACCACTTCACATACTTACAGCGTGACTTGGTGCCCCCTGGGTACAAGTGTTGGGTGTCTGGGCCGGGTGGGGTGTGTGTCGTGTGAGTGCATGAGCGTGTGCAAGGCTGGGCGTGTGTCCTGGATTCGTGGTGTGCGTGCGTGGGGAAGGTGAGCCAGGGAGTGTGTCTCCCATCTCCACACAGCACCCTTGAAGGCACTGGCCCAGCCTGAGGGTGGTGGATCCCTCGGCCAGGTGGCCAGCGGGTTTGAGCACATGCTGCCCGGCAAGCACTGGCCCCACAGCCCGGCAGGAGTGCCCTGCCCCCACGGCAGCCCTGCAGGAGGGAGCAGCCTGCCCTGCCCAAGGCGGTCTCTCGCCCGAGGTCACGTGCCCAGTAAGTGTTGCCAGGGTCCACACCCTCTGTTCCCCTCAGTTCTCTGTGCAGCGCACAAGGCACAGGCCTGAGTGGGCATGGAGCTCTGGCTTCAAGGGGCTGGCAGTCCACTGGAGGGGCTGACGGGTTGGCCGCTGTGGGAGTGTGTGGAGGAGAAGATGCTCACGCTGGAGTAGAGAGCGGATCGTAGAGGCGAGAGACCAGCACACCCCGGGCCTGGAAACCGTTTTATACCTGTGAGATCTCACAGGTGTCTCTCACCTCCTGAACATTGGACAGAATGGGTCACACTTGAGAAGCAGATGAAGACACAGGTGTTTAAACCGTGCCCTGAGCCAGGGAGCCCCCGTGGGCTGCCCTCGGTCAGTGTCTCCACAGCGCTGTCACGGGTCAGCGCAGGGAGCCATGTCCAGGCGGAGCCCCAGCCCCAGCCCAGTCCCCTTCTGTGCTCAGCGCACGTCCAGAGCCGCTCAGGCTCGGGGGACCTTCTGTCCTTGTGTCTTTATGACTTGCCCCCAGAAAGGCTAGGGCACTGTCCTGTCACAGGCCTGGCAGTGTTACTTCAGAGGCCAGGGGAAAGCCTGGGTCCCCTGACCCAGCTGACCGTCTTTTCCACTTTGGACGTGAGCTCAGCGCAGGGCCGTGGGGGCTGACAGCTGCACTGCTGGGGACTTGGGGTCTCAGCTGGTCCGATGTCCTAGGGCCTTACTCATGGAAGGAAGACCCGTCGGGCTGGACGCTGGCCCTGAGCACCCCACCCCTCCCTAGTGAATCGGTGGGGCTCTGCTTCTCCGACTGGAAAGCCTGCTGAATGCCCTCAAAGTCTAAGGCGTAGGCCGCGCTGCGCAGGGGGCAGGGTCACTGCCTTCTGAGGCGCTGCTGTGCAGGGACCATCTTCTTAGAAGAGCTTAAATCTGTGGCGTATTCTTTCTGCACTCACTGTTACCTGCTTTCCAGATTAGCTGGAAATTGCTGTGACTTGAAATGTCAGGTAAGCATGTTTTCGGTCCCCGTGTGCATGTGGACCTGTGTGTAGGTGTTGTCATCAAAGTCAAAATGGTATCGAATGTGCTTGTCTTTCTTCTTTGAAATCAATAAAATTATTTCATGGAAACTGGTCATTGTTTGTTTGAATCTGAACCATTTGGTAGGTTTTGGTCCCTGTCCCAGGTCCACTGTGATGGAGGACCGTCTCCCACTTTGCTTTTCATAAGCCGACGCCTTGTGCTTCTGGCTGTGAAGGCCAGTGGGCACTGCCCTGGCTCCTGGACGGAGGTGGACGCCGCTGTCCTTCCCCTGAGAGGCGTGGACCCCGTGCCGTATGCAGGTCTCGGGGCAGGAGGGGCGAGGTCTGCGTGTGCGGGCATGCGTGCTGGGGTGGGAGGTGCTTCCCTGTCTCCCCCAAGTCTCTCTCCCCAGATCATACTTGAGGGCTGTCGCTGCTAACTCCAACACAGTTCTGTTCCCGCAGGTGCAGAAGTTTGTCGGTTCAGACCATAAGAAGGTTCTCATTTTAAATAACGAATAGTGGAGCGTGCAGGTAGATTTAGGGGTAGGAGCATCATTTGGATAGTTTTGGGTTTCAGCTGGTTTATTTAAATTAATGAAAACTAAACCTTCCCCCGCACTGCGTCACTTTGGAGGTGCATGGGGAGCCCCTGGGCGCTGCTGCTCGGCCATTTCTCCAGCCCTGTGCTGATACCTGGATACAGATCCTGGTTGCAGTCTTGGCCCAGGAAATCAGCACACTTTCCCAGATGCCCTGGTCCTGGGGTTCATCCCTTTCTTCCTCTGTAGGGGTGGTCTGGTGGTAACCACTGGGAAAACTCGGGGCCTGCATGCAGCTGAAAAGGCTCATTTCACCCATACGGGACATTGGACACGTCTGCGCTCACACGTGGTGGGGCCGGCAGGGGCCCCAGCTACCTTGTGCTGTCTTGTCGACACTCCTTGTCTGGAAATGGAGGCTGGCACGTTGAGCTGCCGCTGACATTTCAACACCCAGCCCACATAGTTTTCATCGACTTTGTGAATTGTAAGCCTCACCGCAACCCCCACAGGGAGGTGGGTAAGTGGGCGCCCTGCTTCTAGCAGCTGGAGAAGGGGGGACTTAGCAAGTCCAGAGCCGCCCCCATGCCCTTGGCCGGAGCCCTGAGTCTCCACACGCAGCTAGCGTGTTCACGGCTTCTGCGTCCCTCTTTGGGGCCCTGCTCAACAGTGGGAGCCCGCAGAGGCCCCAGGCTGGCCCCCTGCCACCGCCCCAGGGTGGCCTTGCCAGACGTCTGCCTGTGGCCTTGTGGAGCCTAGGGCCCCACCAGGGTAGCTCAGTGAGTTGCGATGTTTCTTCCACGAGTGCAGGTTATTTCCAGGGTGCTAGTTAGTTTCAGATACTCATGCAACCGTAGCATGAATATGTGAACCGATGAGATTTAACTGCTTCAAAATGGGCATGCATTTTGAAACTGCCCGATTTAAATGGACAGTCTTGGGGAAGAGGAGTTGGAAGTTTGAGACTAGTGTGCAGGTAAGGCAGCGGAGAGCTGAGGGCGTTTAAGAAAACTAGCTGCTTGATTAGATGGCCGTCCCCCGAGAGTGCTGTTTTCAGGACAAACGTGCATATTAAGTAACTTGGAGCCTTACCTGCAATGAACAGGACAAAGGGCAGAGTCGGAGGAAGCCTGCCAAGCCTGGACTGGGTTGTTGCCGTCAGTAAGCGTGCTGAGCTGTTGGGGGTTGTGGCTGGAGTGGCACACCTCACGAGGACCAGAGACCATGTGTCCCCGGATTTAACCCAGCAACTTACCCGTCACATACAGTGTACTCGACCGTGATTCAGTGAAGCTCGGGCCATGCCACCAGCCCTAATGGTGGCACTTTAGAAGTTTAGCTCTTAGGAGATGGCCTGGCCCTTCTGCGTTGAGGACAAGTGGGCACTGGGCTGCTCGAGGGCCCCTTCACCAAGGCTCCCAGCCCTCCCCGACCGCACATTCCTTCTCTCTTCCTGGACGCCCACTTCCTCAGGGAGAGCCTTGTGTCTCGGCTCGCAAACCTGTTCTGCGAGCTCTGGGACACTTGGTCCAGAAGGGTCACAAGAGCCGATTTAACAATTGACTGCACCCACGTAGCTCTGAATAAGCTGTAAGGGACTCAGTAGATAGCTGCTGTAGAGAGACATACTGTTTTAAGTTAGAACAATCCTAGTTTGTGTTGATTAGAAAGTGAACTCGATAGGCTACCTTTCACGCCTGCTGAGCAGAAACATTTGGATGCGCTGCTCAGTCTAGTCTGCCCTGGCCTCCGGTCTCTGTTCCCTCCTCTGCCCAGCACTTCCTTCCCTGCGGCATGGCTAGCTAGCACCATGAGGGCAGGGAGAGGACGGCCTCAGTGGTCATCTCGCCCTTCGAACGTCAGGGCTGTGACGCCTTCCGTGAGACGGGGGCCCTTCGGACACTGTTGGGAGGGTAGCGGGACACTCGATGTGTGTGCAGGCGCTGGGCCGGGCCAGCCCACCCTGGCGTGCCTGGGCCTCCGGTGGGATGGGACACCCACCACACTCACACACAGCTCAGCATCCTCTCTCTGCTGGAATTTAGGAAGGGTGGCGTGTTTCAGAACTACGTAACTGTCCAGAAACAGCTATTCGAAGTGATTTGTGATCAGCTTAAAACCAGAGAAAGAATACGGAAAACAGCGCTGCTTTTCTCTCTTAGTGAGAAGAACACGTGGCTGTCTTTATGCACAGTAGTGTTAAATAACCTGTAAATTGAGTTTATGCAATTTGATTAATTTTAAATATCTTCTGCTATTGAAACAAAATTTCTGTCCTGTGTTTATCATTTCTCCCTAAATTACAGTTTTGTGACGGGTTTTCCCGTTTCCCTTTTGGTATTCTGGATTTGTGTTGAGTGTCGGGGTGGGGTAGTGACATTCCTGGTATGATATACCATAATTCAGAATATTTTGACTAAGGCTTTTATAAGGAATTATTTTTAAGGCCTGTGCGATGCTCTGGAATTCCCAACGTGTTCTCCACGTGGCCTGCTCTTTGCTGCCACTCTTCTGAACATCTTAGCGCTTTCTTTAAGGACCATGTCTTCTGTTTACAAAGACCTGAGCATTACATAGCTCTTGATAAGGAAATGATCACTGGATTTCTTTCTAGACCGAAAAGAACATTTATTTTAGCCATGTTAGCATCATTTTTCCCATTAATTGTAATTGTGACAGTAGTGACTAAGGAACGTACCTGGTGGTGTGTGTGCTCTATTGATCACTGTAATTTTACTGATTATTACAGTTGAGTTGTGGGATTGGTCCCAAACGATTAATATGAGTATAAATAGCTAAACTTATGTATCGCAGCTCATAAGGTAAAATCAGAAGAGGGTATTTCCTTCCTGGTTTGTAGCAAGAGGCAAATGAAAGAACGCACTTGGATCTTGTTAAGTCCAGACCTCCCTCTGGAGCACTTGCCTAGTGGCCGTCCCCACCTCCGCCGCCGCACGTCTGTGTCAGCGTCGTGTGTGACTTAAACTCTGTAACCACTGTAGCCGCCGGGGCGAGCTGACGCCCGCACTGGGCCCTGGGTTTCCTGGTCTGCGACCCCATCAGGCTGGGCAGGCGCGTGGTGCAGTCTGAGTCTTTTGCAATAAGCTCTTCAAGCACTTTATCTTATTTTGCCACAGAATTTCCTCCTCCCCAGGAAAACATTCCCCAGGCTGCCCTTAATTAAGTTTGCCTCTGAAGAACAAAGGCTGAATCTTGAGACTAAAATTTGCACAAACATTTTGTTTTCCAGGTCTTGAGACACCACGTCCAAACATCATCCTTGGGTTAGTGATCTGTCAGAAGATCAAACGTCCCACAAGTGCTGGCGAAGCAGACAAGAGGCCCCAGACACAAGAGGAAACAGACGTTCCCGTCTACCCCAAGGTGCCCGCGGCCCTGCTGCCTGAGAAGAAACCCCCCAAGTACCAGCTCTGCTCTGGGGACACGGCTGTCAGCACCACACCCCCGGGGTCTCCCCCACCCCCGCCCCCTCTTCCAGAAGCATCAGGGGCGCCAGCTTCATCTTCAGTGTTAAAAGTACTGTCATCCCTCAAACCAGGAGCCACCAGCTCCTTGACAGCATCGCCTGCGTCGGCGGCGGTCACCTCAGCCGCCTCCTCTGTGGCTTCCTCTGCTTCAAAAACGGCGTCGCCTTTGGAACACATCCTGCAGACTCTCTTTGGGAAGAAGAAGTCGTTTGACCCGCCCACCAAGGAGCCTGCCGAGTCCGCCCCGGCCTCCCACCAAGACTCCAGGGCCAAGGCCGAGGGGCTGCCAGCAGCGCCTCTGCTGGATCCGATTGTACAGCAGTTTGGTCAGTTCTCTAAAGACAAAGCTCTGGAGGAAGAGGAGGACGACAGACCGTACGACCCCGAGGAGGAGTATGGTCCCGAGAGGGCCTTCGACACTCAGCTGGGCGCGGAGAATGCCTTGGAGTCAGCGGAGCGGGAGGAGGTGGCCTACGACCCAGAGGATGAGACCATTTTAGAAGAAGCCAAAGTGACCATCGACGACCTGCCCAACAGAATGTGTGTGGACGCACACGGCGGGTGCGCGGAGAGGCCCGCGGGCTTCACTGCGAATGCCTCGGCGCCCTCCCTGGTTGAGCAGCAGAAGATGATAGAGGAGCTCAACAAGCAGATCGAGGAGCAGAAAAGGCAAGTGGAGGAGCAGGAGGCCGCTCTCCGGCAGCAGAGGGCCGCCGTCGGGGCCTCCATGGCCCACTTCTCCGTGTCGGACGCCCTCATGTCGCCGCCCCCGAAGGCCTCGCTGCCCAGGGCCCAGCTGTTTGCGCAGGAGCAGCAGACTGCGGGCCGGCCAGCCGCACCCCCCTCCACCAGCCAGGGGCCCGGCCCGAGCACCGAGGCGCGGCAGAGCCGGGACCCCCGGCAGGCCCGACGGCTGGCCGCAGAGAACAGCGAGAGCGAGGCTGCCCCGAAGCCCACCGCCACCCCACCAGCCAGAGAAACGCCCGGAGGGGCCGAGCCGGCCCAGGAGCAACCGGAGTCGGCCCCTCTGCCGTGGGCTCCAGGCGGAGAGGCCCCGCTGCCAGCCAAGCAGGACGGCCCCACGTGCGAGCACTCAGACAGTCCGGGCCCGCAGCCCACCGAGAGTGCGCAGCCCATGGCTGGGGGCGACAGCGTGGCCCGGCCGGCCCGCAAGGTGCTGCTGCCCACGCCCCCGGGCGCCTCCTTCCAGCCTCACTTCCCCCCGCAGAGCGAGGGCCAGAGCTTCCACCTCCCCGGGGGAAGGGATCCTTTCTCGAGTTCAGTACACTCTCAGGAAAGGCCTCTTGGCTCCTCCCCGTATGAGGATCTAAGAAACGCTCAGTTTGCTGAGAAAAGTGACCCGCCGGCAGCTGACTCTGAGGGAGACAGAGAGCCACAGCCCAGGCCTGGCGAGGGGGCCGGCGCGTTCCCCACACCTGCCCCGAAAGGAGGGCCGCCTCTGCCCCAGTTCCAGGGCCAGCGGGAGCCCGCACCGCGCGCTTTCGGGCTGTCGGGCCTTCATGGCCCCGGCTTCCCAGGACCACGGGGGCCAGCCCCTCCATTTTCAGAAGAGGCTATCATTTCTGGTAACGACGGGCCAAGAGGAGGGCCCCCACCAGCCAGATTCGGGCCCCAGAAGGGGCCCATCCCTTCCTTGTTCTCAGGGCCACATGGGCCACCTCCCTACGGGGACAGCAGGGGCCCCTCCCCCTCTCACCTTGGTGGGCCCAGAGGGGCGGCACCACCTCCATTTGAAGAACGCAAAGACCCCCACGGGGAGAAAAGGGAACTCCAGGACCCCCCGTACAGCGAGGCCGCAGGCCCTCCTGCTCAGTTTGAAGGGCCAGAGCAAGCCCAGTTTGTGGGGAACAGGGGCGCAGCCCCTTTCCAGTTTGGAGGCCAAAGAAGACCTCTGCTGTCTCAGTTTAAAGGACCCCGGGGCGGCCCTCCTCCCTCTCAGTTCGGAGGCCAGAGAGGACCACCCCCCGGCCACTTTGTGGGCCCAAGGGGGCCACATCCGAGCCAGTTCGAAGCTGCCCGGGGTCCCCATCCCAATCAGTTTGAAGGGCCCAGAGGCCAAGCACCGAATTTCATGCCAGGACCCAGAGGCATGCAGCCGCAGCAGTTTGAGGAGCAGAGGGTCAGTTCACCGCCCAGGTTTGCCAACCAGAGGGCACCAGCACCCCTCCAGTTTGGGGGGCCACGGGGGTCCGCCCCTTTTCCTGAGAAGAGTGAGTCGGCGCCCCCGCGGTTCCACTTCCAGGGCCAGGCCGCCCCCGGCGTGAAGCCCGGGCCCCGGCCGCTGCTGGAGCTGCCCAGCCACCCGCCGCAGCACCGGAAGGACAGGTGGGACGAGGCCGGGCCGCCCCCCGCCCTGCCCGCCGGTGCGCCGGGGCCGGGCCCCGAGGCCGACGGCCCGTGGGCCGCGGCCGACTTCCGCGAGGGCAAGGGCCACGAGTACCGGGGCCAGGCGTTCGAAGGGCGGCCGAGGGAGCGGTTCGAGGCCGGGCCCAAGGAGAAGCCCCAGGAGGAGCCCGAGGCTCCGCTGCCGGACAGTCGGCCGGGCCGGGCCCTCGAGGACCGCAGGCGGGAGCGCGAGCGCGGGAAGCCCTGGGAGCGGGAGCGCGGCCGGACCTGGAGCCGCGAGCGGGACTGGGACCGCGGCCGCGAGTGGGACCGGGGTCGCGACAAGGACGCCGGCCGCGAGTGGGACCGCGGCCGCGAGCGCAGCGCGGGCAGGGACAAGGGGCGCGAGTGGGACCGCGGCCGCGAGCGGAGCCGGAACCGAGAGCGCGACCGCAGACGCGACCGGGACAGGTCCCGCAGCCGGGAGCGCGACCGCGACAAGGCCCGTGATCGGGAGCGCGGCCGCGAGCGCAGGGGCCGCAGCCGCAGCCGCAGCCAGGAGCGCGCCCGCGACCCCCGCGCCGAGGCCCCGCGGGCCGCTGAGCCCGCCGCGCAGACCTAGGCCCGGGCTCAGCGCGGGCGCCGAGAGCGCTCGCAACTCGCGCAGAACAGAACGCTCTGGACCCCAGAAATGACTGTACTTTTGTGTATAATGGTTTCTTACAAAATTTCACACCTTTGCAATTCAGACGCTTTTTTAAAAAAGAACTAAGAACTTTTAACCTTTCCGTTTAAAATTACTGAAATGGAAAGTGTCTACAAAAAGCATATTGCTTTTTCAGATTATAAAGTTATCTTTTCTAATAACTTGACTCCTGTAAATTTTAAGGGAACTTGAATGGACCTCAGAGCCATACCTTTCCTGACGCCTCACCCGCGTTTCTGCTCCCAGAGGCCGCTGTCAGCCTCCCGGCGGGCGCGCTGCGTGCCTGGGCCCGGCTGCGGGCGCGGTGTTAGCTCATCTCTGGAAGGTCGAGAAACGCAGAGCTCGCTCATACGTCTTTCGTCGTCAAGAAATTTGAATTACAAATTTCAGCTAGGAAACAAACGCGTTTCTGAGCAAAAGCTCAGTTTTTATATATCGCCTTACACATTTGGTTTCAAAAACATAATTAAAAGCAACATCTGAGTAGAAATTGTTACATTTTAAATAAGTTTATTTTAAAAAGGTTTAAATTTTACCAGCCTAAAGAAAGTGAGAAAATAAACCAATTAAGTGTACTTTAAACGGTGGGGGAGGGGGGAGTTCTTTGATTTGAATGATCAGGAACATGCTGTTTGCTGAACTTCACCGTCTGAGCATTTCTCTCTGTGTCCCAGGGAGAGCGCCCTAGCTCCGGACTGTCGTGTTTGTCAGGGGATAAACTTCAGCGTCCGGCACTGAGGTGGAACGGTAGCTGCATAAAGCCTGAAGTGGGAGGTAGTGCTGTCAGCTCAAGAACGGCAGGCGGGAAAGCTGCTCGCTGTGAAATGCAGCGCACCGCTCGTCCTGTTTGCCAAGTACTTCTGGGGTGTGAAATAGAGAAAACCTTGCTAATTTATTTGACTGTACAAATTCACTTTGATAATTTTTTTATATTTTCATAAACTTACTTTTGCAAATATAAAATTAGAGAATTTTATTTGCTCTTTGGAGTCTGTTCCATTGTACGTCACTACAGATTTTTCACTTTCTAGCACAAACATTTTGAGTTACGAGAGCAGGGATAACGTATTAGCCACTTGGGGTAATTGGTTACAGATCAGTCAGTGGGTTAAATTGCATCAAAGTGGCGTCAAGTCCCAACAGCTGATGTGATGTGAAGGTTTTTTTACACGTAAAACAAATTTTTCTAATTTAAACACAACAAATGTAAAAATCAAGTGTGTTTCTTTAGGTTTACTTGATAGAAATTTCTGTAAATTGTATTTTATATTGCAGAGTATTATATCACTGTACATTAAAACATGGACTTCATAGGTTTGTTACTTGAAGTAGAATAAACGTCTACAAGGGTTTTCTGTCTCGTGTGTCCTCACTTGGCAGCTGGAGGGGAAGGTGGGCGTGGGCCTTGCCCTTGAAAGTCAGCCGCGCACCTGGCCCTCACCTGGTGACCCTTGTGCCAGCATTTCACCTCAGGACAACCTCAGGCTCCCCCGGTACTGGCGCTGTGAGCCGAAACTGCCAAGAAACATGTTCCTCAGGCAAGACAGGCTCGACCCCTGGGCAGTGGAGAGTTCGAAACCGACCGTCTGGTTTCCTGGCTGCACACACGGCAAACCGGGGGAGAACCCAGGACGTGCGTGTCACACAGTGGAGGTTCCACGGGGGGGACCTGGCCTGGGGCCGCCGCTGCCCCTGCGTCTCAGGAAGGCGTCAGGTCAGGGGTGCCCCGTGACCTGCAAGGGTCCCAGGAGGCGGCCACTTGTCTGTGGTCACCCCGCACCAGCCTGACCTCGGAGAAGACCGCTCTACCAAGAGCTGCTGGGAGCCGAAGTTCCTTCAAGGAGCAAAGCCCGAATCCTGCAGGACAGACGCTAAGCAGTGCTGGGCACTGGGCCGGCCCCAAAAGGCGGGAGCCCTTTGGCTGCAGGCTGCTGTTCCAGCAGTTTCCCCAAAAAGTCGGGGAAAGTGTGCCCGCGACTAGACATCCTCTGTCCTCCCAGAGCCCATCCTGTACACGCGCCACAAAACCCTCGCCTGGCCAGGCTCCCCCGTCACCCCCACCCCCACTCCTTCAGGACTATCCCCGACGGCTCCACCCATGACCCCCTTCACCGACGTCACCCACTGTCCTGCGCTGGGCTCCCCGGAGACCTGACAGTGGGGAGTCCCACTTGAGCCCCCAGCAGCCATGCATGCCTCTGAGACATCCCTGGGGCTCGAGGGCAGCAGCGCTTGGCTGCCGTGTGGCTTCAACTCCTGGTCCAGATGCCCCATCCGTTTCCATGGGGCAGCTGTGAGGGAGGATGAAAGGGCCTCCCAGGGCGGCGGGCCAGTCGCTCTCCCGCCCCCACCCATACCAGCCCCGGGGCGGGTCACAGCACGGGTCCGGACTGGCTGTGCCGTGAAAGGGGCCTGAGCGGGAGGGGAGGAGAGGCAGGGGATGGGTGTATGAGCCCCTCGGAGGCGGGGGTCGGAGCTGGTAGCTACTGGGTCTCAGGGCTTCGAATGGCTGTGCTGTGTACTTCCTGTAGGACATTCGGGAAAGGAGAGGGTCCCGAGGCCACCTGTTGCACCCAGCAGTTACTGCTGGTAATGTTTTGTACATCAGTTTCTCTTAATCTCTTTTTCCCTCTATTCTTCTTTTACGAAGTCGGGATGCTACGCATTCTGGTATATTTCACTTCTGTCTCCTGGGCGACTCCCAAAGCTGTCAGGAATTCATCAGAAGCATTTACGTTTTTCATGTTGCTCAAAAGGTTTTTATCTTCTGTCAAGAGAACACGTGCTCCCTGTGGATCTGAGGGGGCCTCCATGTCCACCGTGGAGAATGTGGGAGAAGAAGGAAGGGTAGTAAGGAAATCAGGCCCCCCCAGATGCTGCCATCCAGAGACAGGCATTCCTAATGGCATTTCTGGCCCCCTTTTCTCGCGAGCTTCACAAGGCAGCCCCAGCCTGATGTCACAGAGGGCCCCCCGCCCTGCCATCCCCAGCTTGTGACTTCTGTCCTCGGGTTTGTAAGAAGGCTGCCCTTGCACGCACACCCTCATCACCTCACCGCTCACGGAGCCTGCAGGGTTGTCCACGCCCATCCCCCTTCAAAGCGTGTGGTGTCACCCCTTGGGCCAGATTGGCTCCTGGCCGCCCAGGCTGCAAGGGAGCGAATCAGGGATCAGGGTCTGCTAGCAAAACAGAAGGCACGGTGGAGCCACCGTGAGAACCACCGCAGGGTACATCACACCCCGCGGGTCAGAAAACTGGCCATGACAAGTGCAGGCAAGGGCGCGGGGCAGCTGGCACGGCCCAGGGGTGGGTGGGACGGTGGCACCGTCTGGAGAAGAGCTTCCGGGTTCCAATCAGTGACATGTCAGGGTCAACTCCACACCACCCAGAACCCCCACTACCTTGCGAGACATTACCCCAAGGTATGCACCAGCACTGCACTGAGGACAGTGTCACCCCAGGGGCAGGGATGGGTTTGGGGGCAGGTCTTAGGTGCTGGGATGGTTCAGGGTCTCCAGAGAGCCCAGCAAGCCTAGAGGCAGCACGGAAGACGCAGAGACGCAGAGGAGGGTCCTCCTGGGAAGTGAGTCTAACGGGCTCCCTGGGGGACAGACTGTCAGATGGTGGCGAAACTCCCCAAAGATGCGGAGGGGGGGCACAGCTCAGGGGTGACATGCCTGCGTGGCACGCACAGGTCCTGGGTTCAGTCCCCAGTACTTCCATTATAATAAATAAATAAACCTAGCTACCTCCTCCCTAAGAGAAATAGGTTAAGTTAAAAACAACAACAATGATTCATGCTCACACAAAAATCTGTAAGCAAATAGTTACAGTGCTTTCTGCACCACTGCCCAAACCACAAAACCACCCAGATGCCCTCCAGGCGATGCCCAGACGGACCACGCTGACCACCTGGAGCAGGCAAGCGCAGGTGCAGACCCTGGTGGGGAGGGGGCTTGGGGTGTCCAGCGGGGACAGGCGCCAGACCACGGCCACCGGCGGCAGGGCCCCACACGGGACAGGCTGGATAAGGCAAACCCGGGGGACAGGCAGCAGACCAGGTGGGAGTGGGGCACCTCTAAGGGCCGCACAAGGGAGGCAGTTTTGGGGGCAGGAGTGGTCTGCCCAGGGTCTGCCGGCTGTTTGCGCTCGTGACTTCAACTGCATGTGAGTGACAACCAGTCCCCCAGACACCCAGGACGGGGAGACGGCGGATTATGCTGGAGCTCCCTAAGGGGAGTCCTACCTCCCACACGGGCACATGCACGCACACTCACAGGTACGCACGCACGCACGCACACACACGTCAGGAACAAAGAGAAACCAGCTCAAGTCAGAAGGTGACTCGGCTGCAGTCACACTTGTCTGCCCTGGACCACAGCAGTGACAGACTCTTCGTTTCAAAGACCCTCAGGGACATCTGAGATTACATGTGCATGAGTAACAGGTGAACACTTCCCTTTGGTTTGAAAACCAAGATCCCGGAGGCAGGAGGTGGGCCGGAGGGAGGGAGGGAAACCGCGCTGAGGGGCTACGGGCCCTTCTGCTGGGGTCTCCCCTTCGTTCTCTCTGCTCGAGGTCACGCCCTGCAGGTCCCCTGCCGCCCTGTCCTCTGGCTTCCCCGCACCGCCTGTTCCCAGGCCTGTCCTGGAACGCCCCGCCCGCCCTGGGCGCTCTGACCCAGTCTCTTCAGCTCTGGGTCGACCACTTTTCTGCTTCTCAGGTGTTGCCTTTTACCAGTTTGCAGCCTCCGCCCGCTTCTGATCCCCCAGGTCCCCTCACCACGCACCAGGGGAGTGTTGGTCTCGCGCTTGTGAGCGTGCCCCCCGCTGGGGTTTCCTTGGGAGTTCAAATCAGTTGCCCCCACTTTTCTTTGTGTGGGGGTGTGTGTGTGTGATTAATTAGTACTTTAATAGCCGAGGAACTTCTGAGCAAGCAGGGGGAGACTCGTAGTTTGCTGTGTCCTATTTCTTAGTCCTATAAATCTGTTAAACAATGTTTTTAAAAAATATTCAAATACCGACTATCAGACACTTCAACACCCAATTAAGCATTTAACAAATTTCATTTTTCCAAATATTTTGAAATCAGTCACAAAGGTACTCAAATTCTCCTAAGCAGCTAATTGAGATCCCATCTCTGACAAAGGTGGGCCCAATTCTCTTCCTCCTTAAGGAGCAGACGAAACTCAGAAGTCACAGCGCTAGCAAGACGTGTGGAGAACGGTCTCCCGAGGCCAGGGCATGGGTTTCACGCCTCTCTACCCCTCTCCTTACTGGGGTCAGAGAGAGACAGGGAGACACAGAAAGGCAGACAGACAGGGCTGGGGAGAGGCATCAGGACTTTGGGGACAGAGTTGGCCCGGCTGTTGCGGGAGCCAGTGGTAGTCCCTGCTGGAGGCGGGGGGCTGGAGGGCCAGGTCGGGCAGAGGGGAGGGGCGGGAAGGGGCTGGAAGGGGAGGGAGGACAGGCTGGGCCCTCGAGGGTGGACTAGCCTCACGTGGCCCTGTCTGCCTGCCACCTCGAGGGGGTGGGTGTCCGGCCTGAGAAGCTGGCGCACTTTGTCGTAAAGGTAGGTGCAACCCTGGCCCAAAACAGACTGAGCGGATCCTGGGGAGATGACTTTCACGTGTGAGACCCTGGCCCAGCCCTCTGAGTAGGAAAAGTGGAATGGCTGTCACTTCTCTCCTGGCCTTCAGATCTCACGCAGAACTGTCCCTTCTGGTGCCCTTCACCAGGAACATGCAGGGGAGGGGCTTCTAAGAAAAGGGGCCCGGCCAGCGCCAGTCACCAGCACCAGCCCTGTCATGGTGGCCCCAGCGCACTTCCAACCTTGCCTACAGCTGCCCTTTGAGCCATAATTCCCAAACATAGGCACCAACTCGGGTCCCCACCTGACATGACACCACCACCCTGTCCCCTGGCAGAGGAGACAGTCCCTTCTTTCACCCCCAGTGATGCTCAGTCTTCTGGCCGACTCGCACTTCCAGGTGCTGCCCAGTACTGCAAACTCTGGGAAGGGGGTCAGCCACCCTGGACCGGTCTCACCTTAGATGATCGGGGACAAGAGAAGAGAAGAAAACGGACGTTCGTGGGTAATAAACACACAGGACTCAGCTATCTCAGGCCTCCCCGCTGCCCCAGTCACAGTAGTGTTGCTGGTGTTTAGAATAACCTTCCTCTGCTACCCAGTCCAGGACCCCTTGGAGGCTCCTCGCCTGTGGGTGACCCAAACTTTCATCCTGACAGGTCTGAACTGCGGCTGCCCTGCCTGAGTGCTGCTCCCCCTGGGCCTCCAGGCCCCATCACTCCTGCTTTGCCCGCTGATTCACTGGCCTGAAGAGTCCAAAGTGGCTGGACAGGAGTATCGACTGGTGGCCCAGTGACACTGTCACTATGTCCCCGAGAGGGAGCACTGCTCCCCTGGGACTGAGCCCTCCAGAACCAAAAGTTGCAGGAACAGGAAGCACAGATTTTGCTGGCAGCTCAGTGGAGGTAACAGCAGCCACCCATTTCCATCCCTTGATTCCAGTCCCACAAATGCTGGAGAAATAGCCCCACTGGTGGCTGACTCAGAGCCCCCCCCCCCACGTCCCCGAAGACATTGTTCGCAGCCCTGCGTGGTGTTGCCGCCTAGCTGGCATTGTAACCTAGGCTCCAAAGCGCCACCAAGCACACTTCTTAGACTGTCCGAAATGTGCAGCACTGACAGCAATGGCGAGGGTGTGGAGCAATGGGAACTCTCTCCGCTGCTGGGACGGCACAATGGTGCAGCCACATTGGAAGACAGTTGGCAGTTTCTTCCGAAACTAAATGTACTCTGACCTGTACGCTCCAGCAGTCATCTTGGCATTTACCCAGAGGAACTGAAAGCTCACATCCACACAAAAACCTGCACACAGACATTTGCAGCAGCTCAATTCATAATTGTCAAAACTTGGAAGCAACCATGATGTCCTTCAGCAGGTGAATAGGTAAATATACTGGAGTCCATCCAGTCGTGGCATATTATTCAGCGCCAAAAAGAAATAAGCTGTCAAGTCATGAAAAGACGTCAAGGAAACTTAAATGCATGTTACTAGTGAAAAAGCCAATCTGGAAAAGCCTACGTATTGTGTGATTCCAACTCTATGACTTTCTGGAAAAGGCAAAACTATGGAGGTGGGGAAAGGATGAGTGGCTCCCATGGAGAAGGCAGGGCGGGGGGCAGGCCGGGCACCTAGGCCAGACGGCCTCCGACGTGCGCCTTCTGTGCGTGTCCCGTGAAGCCTGCTCGTAAGCGTGTTTCTGAGTGATTGTACGTGGTGTTTATGCTTCAGCCGCAGTGTCCACGTGTCCAGCGCTCACGGTTGGTGTTCGTATGCTGTGGTCTTGCTGAGCTCGCTTCCTGGCTTGTTTATAGAGTCCTAGGATTTTCTGCCCAGAGTACCGTGCTGTCTGCAAGCCAAGACAGGCCTGCTTCCTGCCTCGCCGTCTGACAGCCCTTCCTGCCCTCGCTGTGTCACGCTGAGCAGGGCCTCGGGGCAGTGCTGTGCCGGAGCAGCGGGAGGGGGTGTCTTCCCTTTCTTCCTCGTCGAGGGAAAGCTGCCTGTCTTTCACCATAAAGGACGTGCAGCCGTAGTTACTTCGCTCTGCCCTTTATCAGGTGTGGGCTCCCCCCGCCCTTGGTTTACAGAGATTTATCAGGAATGGATGTTGGATTGGCTTTTGTTCTGCATTTTTGAGGTAATCATACCGCTTTTCTCTCTGGTCTGTGAATAGAGTCATTCACATTTGTTGATTTTCAAATGTAAACAAAACGTGCGTCCCTGGAATAAACCCCCCTGGGTTGTGATGAGTAATTTTTTTCAAAGAAACCTTGTTGGATTCCACGTGCCAAGATGTGGTTCAGAATCTGTGCGCATCTCTCCGCATCATCGCTCTGCAGTTTTGCTTTCCTGTCCTGCCGGTTTCGCAGGGTGCACGTGTTGCTACAGTGTCACGCCCAACACACGTGTTCTCGGGACACCAGGTTCCCAGGGATGCTGTGCTTGGGGACCCAGCTGTTGGTCCAGAGCTGAACCTGCCCCCGCGGGGTCTCCCCTGTGGCTCCTCCCGGTCCTTGAAAGCTGGCCCCACTTCAGGGCCCTCTCAAATCTGCCATCCGTCCACGATGCTCTTTACTGTTTTTTCTTGCAGGTTTGGGGCAGGGGCTGCTCTTTGCCTGCCCTGCTCCCTGGGGCTCTCCCTGACCCCTCAGCACGGTTCCCCAGCAAGGGGGGCTGCCTCCCTAGGGCTAGACCAGAACTATAGGGAGCCGTGTTCAGAGTTTGAAAAAAGCTTGTTTGATATTTTCTTCACGTTTTATTTATAAAGCAGACCCCACTGAAGCCAGATCATCCTCGTGTGTCATATCTAACTAAAAGAGGTCTCAGAAATTAATACCTGCAAACTCCACCCAAATCAAGAAACACAAAAACAGTGCAGGTGCCAATGGTCTTTATTTCCAATGAACAAAAAGCCAGATCAGATATAATCTTGATTTTATTTTCTCTTTTAAACACTGTAAATTTCACTCTGTGATTTTGCTGCCCACAGTGGGGTCCACCAATCAGCACACACATCAGCGGGGGCTCCGTAGAAAGGGGGGAGTCTGGGCCCACCACCCAGGCGGGCCCACCACCCAGGCTGGGCCGAGTTAGAATCTGCTTGTAAACAAGACCCCAGGTGCGAATCTGCAGTTCACCGTCCGTGTTGGCATCATGCTTAGAATCGTCTCAAAGATTCTATCACTATCCTATACATTCGGTGGTTGTATAATTTTGCTTTTTAAATTTAGGTATTTCAATGATCTGAAACTAATTTTTGCCTCAGGTGTGTGGGGGGAAAATACCCTTATTTTTTTTTCTAAAAGATTGATCATTTGTCCTGTTATCTTTTTGCGAGTAGTCCGTCATTTCCCTCCCGGGGACGTATTAAGTGGGAAAAAAAGAAAAGCAAATTATAAAACCATAGTGTGATCTTATATTGTTCAAAGAAAAGACACTGCAAAATAAACAAACGGCACTGCAAAGATAAACGTCTGAGCTGTGACAGAATGAGCAAGAGGAGGTTCAGAGCCTGCTTGTTAGAAAACTGTGCCTAAATCACAAGCCTTTCTTTAAATGACCTGGTTCCTCTACAGAAAACAACCACTGGTTGAGACCGGGGTACTGGTGAGAGGGGTACAGTAAGTATTTTGAGCCTGCGAGAGTAATTCTTTTAAAGACCACGTATTGTATGGTACCATTTCTGTACAGTGCCGGGGGTTAGCAAACCCACGGGCACAGAGAGAGTCGAGTGCTAGTGGCGTGGGATTCTCTTTGGGGTGAAGATGTTCTGAACTGACTGTGGCTTTGGGATGTGAATATGCTACCGCCGAAGGGCACGCTTTAAACGGACGAACCCACATGGCATGTGCGTTATAGCTCAAAAAAGCTTCTAAAAATCTCTCAGGTCACTGGCCAGTGCTTGTCGGGTGCATCGATCACACCCGCCCTGGCCCGTTCTAGGATGAACTCGTGCACCACGTGTTTACCTCACTGAGCTTTCACCTGCGCACAGACGGCCTGGTCGCACCTGTGCTGGGGGCAGCTGTCTCACCTGTCTACTGTCGGGGCGCACGCAGCCCTCATGGCCCCACGCGCGGAGAAGGCGGACGGCACTGCGCCCCGTGGCAACGTGAACTCGTGGTGGAGTCACTCCCATGGGGCCTCCTGCCTGCGCCCCGACTCCCAGCCAGGCCCGGGAAGGCCTACCCCGCGGACCCCGCACCACCCCCCCCCCCGCGCCCCGACCTGCGCGCGCAGGCTGCGCGCAGGCCGGGGCGGGGCCGGGGGCGGGGCGGGCGGTTAGCGCGGCCGGCCCGCGGGGCGGGGCCGCGGGCCGGGGCGGGGCCGCGCCGGGGTGGGGCTGCCGTTGCTGGCGGGCGGCGCAGGCGCGCTGTGGCCGGCGGTTTCCGCGCCCCCGCCCCGCCCGGCCTGGCCCCGCCGGCCCTGCCCGCCCGCGCGCCCCCCGCCGTTGGCGCCGGCATGTCGGGCCCCGGGCCGCGGGAGCCGCCGCAGGCGGGCGGGCCGGCGGGCCCCGAGGGCGCGGACGCGGCGCTGGGCGAGGCGGGGCTGAGCTTCACGACCACCGACCTGAGCCTGGTGGAGATGACGGAGATCGAGTACACGCAGCTGCAGCACATCCTCTACTCGCACATGGAGGCGGCGGCGGCCGACGGCGAGCTCGAGACGCGCCTCAACTCGGCCTTCCTGGCGGCGGCGGCGCCGGGCGCGGCGGCGGCGGCGGGGGGCTTCGCGGCGGCGGGGGGCGCGGCGGCGGCAGGAGGCGCGGCGCCCGTGTACCCGGTGCTGTGCCCGCCCGCGCTGGCCGACGGCGGCTTCGCGGGCGCCAACCCGTGCCTGGGCCACATCGACTTCCAGGAGCTGCGCATGCTTCTGCTGAGCGAGGCGGGCGCGCCCCCCGCCGCCGAGAAGACGCCGGGCGCCGACGGCCCGGGCCCCGGCGCGCCCCGGCCCAAGGCGCCCGACGGCGCCGGCAAGGAGAGCGCGGAGGGCGCGTCCGAGGCGCGGGCCAAGTCGGCCGTGCGCGTCCGCCTGGAGGACCGCTTCAACAGCATCCCCGCCGAGCCCCCACCTGCCCCGCGAGGCGCCGAGCCCCCCGAGCCCGGCGTGGCGCTCAACAAGTGGGTGCATCTCCCAGGGAGCAGGCCCCGCGGGGTCTGGGTGTGGGCCTGGGGTCCTACAGAGAAGCGTTAGCCTCCGTCTGAGTGTAGACCAGGATCTTGCGCAGAGAAGCAGCGGCCTCACCGCAGCCTGCATCCTAACAGGGAGCGGGCCCCGCTGGGTCTGGGGGAGGCCGACCTGAAAGTTTGTGTGCTCCGTGCAGGCACAGCGAGCGAGCAGGGTTAAGTGCATAACCCAGAGCATCACCTTTTGTGGTTTGCACTCTGCGTCAGCACCTGCGTGTGGAACAGATGCATTAAGATAGCTGTACAGGTGCTCCTGAGGACCAGAGGTTTGCCCCCCCCCCCCATTGACTGGGGTTAGGGCTGACCTCCCTACGCACGCACAGATGCAGGAGCGAAAGATGCCATATTGTGAGGCTTTGAGTGTGTAACACAGCTTCATTCTGCAGCCAGCCCGCCAGCCCACAAGTGATCTCTCTGCAACAGCTGCTGGGAGAAGCCTGTCGGCTGGGATGCCGCCTCAGTTTTCTGTCTGTCCCCACTCTGTAGTTTCCCCATTTTGTCCGTAGTCAGCAGATTTTGGAGGCTGGCCAGAGAAAGATTGGTGTCAGAGGTGTGATGGGAAGGGAGGTAACCAAGAGGGGACACAGCCCCCGCTTCCAGGGTGAGGAAGAAGAAAGTTTGAACTCGTCCCCTGCAACCGTGGTTGAGTTTTGTTTTGCGAGGTTCCCATGATGAGGGCGTGCTCATCGGGCAGATTGGAGGTCCTAGCTAGAAAATCGAATGTCAGCATTAGCGTGTGATAGTGACTGCGGTGTTTCAGGGGAACTTACCTGCCACACACGCGTCACGTATTTCTG
Source organism: Camelus ferus (assembly GCF_009834535.1). NCBI lineage: Eukaryota > Metazoa > Chordata > Mammalia > Artiodactyla > Camelidae > Camelus > Camelus ferus. The sequence goes on along the minus strand of NC_045714.1, from coordinate 14,530,172 downwards.
GGTCTCTTTTGTCTTGGCAGTTTGGTAACTCTTATTCGACATCCGTCTGAATTAGTGAATGTTCCTCTTCATCAGCAACAAAACAAATGTACGACCTTAGTGAAAAATAAAACTGCTGCTGCGACGACTGCTCTGCAGTTTACGTGCCCACTGTTTACCACGAGCGCGTGCTCTGCTGGTGGGAACTCTAACCTCTCACAAACACAGGTAGGGAAGACGATCAGCGAAGCTTTGCTCTTTTTTATTAAATGGATGAATTTTCTTTTAGGTAGGTCCCTCTCAAGGATTTTTTTTTCATTCATTGAGCTCAGTAACTTTTTAAAACCGAGAATGTGTGGTTTGGCGATGTTGTAAAATCCTCAGTGCACCCAAAGTTCTGCAGAGTCATAGTAATAGCTTTGACATTACTTCTGTTCACGTGCATTTTACTTGTGCGATAAAGAGGAGATGAAGTCGAGTGTTGATGAAGTTCCTGTCGCTTCATTTTTTCCAGAGTTCTGGTAACTCCTGTTCCGTACTTGAAGCTGCCAAGCATCAGGATGTTGGATTGCCCCGGGCGTTTTCTTTCTGTTACCAGCAAGAAATTGAATCCACTAAACAGACTTTGGGCGGTAGAAACAAAGCTTTGCCAGAGCAGGTCTGGATTAAAGTAGGAGGTAAGCGGCGATACAGCGGGAGCCAGCCAGCACTTCCTCCTCCCCCGCCTGAGTTATGCCCTCGGGGTGCTTCTGGCCGCTGGTGGAGAGGGCGAGGTGGTTTGTAAACACATGCGAATGTCTCGGGAGGCCTTTTACATCTTGGGGACCCTTCGTCCCGCCCGCCCAGTCACCTCATCTTGAACACTCTTAGGAATGGGGAGCGTCATAGTTATTTATTCATTTTTGGTTGAAGTGCAGTCCGTTACAGTGTGCCACTTTCTGGTGCGCAGCACAATGTCCCAGTCATGCAGATACATACACTCGTTTTCATATTCTTTTTCATTAAAGGCTATTACAAGATACTGAATGTAGTTCTCGAACATCATATTTACACTCGGCATGAAAATGTTGAGTTTAGGGGCTGCTTTTTCTTTACAGTCCGCTCCGGAAACAGGAAAATGGTGGATTTCCATACGTTTTCAGTTGCCTTCAAGTTACTGAGAGCACTTACCTTCTTTTTTTTTAATATGTTGTGAATGGGGCAGGAATCTGAACTCTGCAAAAAGCTTTAGGGGACAGTCTGCAGACAAGCAGAGGATTGAGTTGGTAGCAAGAGGCCATAAGGTGATTCAGAAAGTTTTAGAGGTAAAGAAACTGCTGAAGGCAAACTTTGCTTACCTCTAAAAGATCAACTCTCAATCCCTTTGTCCCTGAAAACATTCTTTTTCAAGTTATCCAACAAAGTAACACAGCTTACGCTAAGCTTCTCAAGAGCTAGTGAAGACAGGATACGGATGGAGTGCCTCTGCTTTCTCCCACGTCAGAAATTAATTTTTCCTTGTTACACAACAGTGACGTGTGCAGAAGTACATGTAACCGTTTGTAAAAGGTTTGTAAAGGTTAATATTGAAGTAGTCCCCGTACAGACTACTCAGCTTAGGAAATAAAATATTACCAATACTTGTGAATTCCCCTCAGCGTCTCTTGCAAAGTTGTCCCCATTCTGAGATTTGTGTTGCGCAATCTTTTGCTGTAGAGAATCTGGCTTCGAGTGGCACCTTGGGGCTGCACGTCACCGCACGTGCTAATTAGAGGCCTTCTGTGCTTTGCTGGAAATCTGACGTATTTCTGTAGCGTAAGTCAAGCAATGACGTGACTCCTCCTTTTGCGGGGAGAATCTCACTTGTGAGGTGAGGGCAGATTTAATCCTGAGCCACTGAGGTTTTACCCTCTTCTGAGCGTCATGGTTAGAACAGCAGTTGTTGTATTAGTCATTGTGTGTAAAGATCTTTTGGAGAAGGTGTTTCCAGCTTTCGTTTTCGTTCTGTGTATCAGAATAATCAAACAGCTTCTTGGTTCCTCTGTTCATTGATGAGAGTTAAAATGCAGGTTGATTTAAGAGCGGGACTGTCGACAAGACGGGTTGATTTCGTGGTACTTGGGCGTTAAAATTTGGTTTCTGTTCAGTTGTGTTGTTTGACCTAGAGCTTTGTGCTGACGCCCACATGGAGTTACTGCCTGTTTCCTGCTCTGTTCCGTGTGCTCCTTGCCTGTTAATGTTTGTATCTGAGATTGGAAATACCAAGAAATACAATGGGGCAAGTTAAGAAAAATAGAAGAACTAAAATACCACTTATCTCTTCTTTTGCAAAGAAGCAGCGCTATGTAAGCAAGCGATAAATAGGAGGAATCGGAGTCGGATGCGTCAGCCGGACACCAGCGTGGAGCGGAGAGCCCTTGGGGAGATCCAGAACGTGGGCGAGGGCCCCACGGCGGCCCCGGGCACCTGGCAGGCCGCGGAGTCCTCCCAGCCCCACCTCGGCGAGCAGGCCCCGGGCGGGCCCCAGGGCGGGCGGTCGCAGCGGCGGGAGAGGCACAACCGCATGGAGAGAGACAGAAGGTAGGGCGGCCGCAGCCCTGAGCCACCGCGCAGGCCGGCTTCCACGTTCAGAGGGAGGCCAGCTGGCGAGAGTCAGCAGTCACTTGGTTTTGCTAAGTGACTGGGGGACCCGAGGCCTCCCCCAGGTCTGATGACCCGTTAGGAGGACTCGTGGCTCTGATCTGTGGCCCAGCAGGGTCAGCAGAGGTGCGTGGGGAGGAGTCCAGGGGACCAGGCCCCTCAGAGACCCGGCCCCCCGGGACCTCACAGGACTGATGACACAGTCGTGGTGGTTCCCGCCCTGGCACACAGCCAAATCCAGAGCCCGGGGGGAAGCTGGTGTCTGACAGCGTTCTGTGCACAAAGGGCTGAGGCGCCGGAGCCCCCGACTGCCGGCGAGGGGAGCCCCCCCAAAGCCCCGGTTCTTGGGTGCAGGTCAGGACAGCCTCCCGAGGAGGGGCCTGCCCGCCAGCCGGGGCGCCCAGCTGTGCTGGGTCCTCTTACGGATGCTGGCGAAGGACGAGTTGTTTTATCTGCGCCGTTCTTGCAGAGTCCGAAGGTGGTTGGTGGTCCTAGTGCAGCTGGGTGTCCACGCGAGGCTCCCCTGACGTAGAGCTGGCTGACTTAATCATTTATTGAGGACTTTGTGCTAGCTTGTATTTGAGGCTCAGGAAATGTAACGTTGAGCGAGACTGATCTCATCTCTGCAGCTGCAGTGTTGAACTAAAGCACTTCTTTCTTCTCTCAGGGAGGGACGGATTTAGGTCTGTCTATTTAGTTGTTTTTAATGGCGGGACTGGGGATTGAACCCAGGGCCTCGCTCGTGCCTGCTGGGCTGCCCTCTGCCGCTGGGCTGTGCCCTCCCCCCAGCAATTTATTTCTTTTCAAAGGGCTGTATTAGAGCCAGCCGGCCACATACCTTTCCTAGACACGCGTCTGCACACATTCTAACTGAACTCACCGTGAACTGTAATAGCCACTGTTCCTACTCTGCCATTTATTTAAGAGATGTTTACTGAATACCCACTATCTGGACAAAAGAAGCCTTGTATGCGGTTATGGTAAGAGTGTGTATTCTCACTCTGCCGCTTCTTAGTTTGATGCCTTCCACAGATTCTCTGCCTCCTCCTGAGTGTCTCATCTGTGAAGTAGGGCATCACATCCTGCACAGGCTGGGGACGAGGACTAACGGGCGGGTGCCCGTGGGGCCCAGAGCCTGCGGTTACAGAGGGTCCAGGCGACGCCCGTGTCGTCGTTACCTTAAAAGTTGCCCTGAAATTCTGGGTGTACAGTCGGGCAGATGAGAAGCAAGGGCCACGTTGTATAAGCTGTTCAGGGTCAGCTCACGTGGGGCTGTGCGTGTCACCGAGTGTCGTATGTAAAAGTTAAAAAGGGCCTAATAAAAAGACTCCTGCTGTGATTTAAATCATCTCTAAAAAGACCAGGTTCTGAGATACTGACATGCGAGTGGTCTGTGGTCCTTTCTGAACTGGGGCCCCTTGGAGAATCAAAGCTGAGAATCCTCCTTGGTCTGGAGACTTGACCTGGGGGCCGCTGTGTGGCGGGAGGGGGGTCCCAGGGCAGGAGGGCCCTGTCTGAGCTCTCGGCCGCCTGCTGTATTCCTCTGGGCTGCCTCGGCTTCTCCATGTCACGCCCTTGGGTTTGACTGTAGGCGCAGAATCCGCATTTGCTGTGACGAGTTGAACCTTTTGGTCCCGTTCTGCAACGCCGAGACAGACAAGGCCACGACTCTGCAGTGGACCACGGCATTCCTGAAGTACATTCAGGAAAGACACGGAGATTCTCTGAAAAAGGTCAGTATTCGGGCTACGTAGATTTTCGGAGTCTGTAAGCCTATCAGTGTTGCTTTTATCTTTTCCCCCCTGAGATCCCCCAAACTGCCCTGTGGCCCCTGGAACCTCGCGTCAGAGCTGAGTCCGCTGTGAGCCCGGCTCTGCTCACTGACCGCCGAGTGTGAAGGCCGAAGCTGTCAGGGGACAGGTGAGGCACCTGCTGTAAGTAGTGGGTTGTCCTGGGGCTGAAGAGACCTGTAGGGTGTGGGTTTCTTGCCCGCAGAAAATTTTGTGAAAGGGATAAAGCATGAATAGGGAAAAAAAAAAAAAAAAAAAGAGGCAGGTGAATGTCAAAGAAATAGTCTGGACTTCACACGTGTTCAGAAGGCAGAGAAGAGCGTGTGCAGACTGGGCGACTGGGCAACTGCGGCGACTGGGGCCGGGCCCGCGCTCCTCGGTTCCTTAATACAGCTGCCTGCTTGACCCCGCTGTCTGGTCCAGGGCACGGTTCCTGGGAGCCAGGCTGGCTCCTGGTGGGACCGGACGCTCGGTGTGAGCGAGAGAGTCCAGTCGTCCCCTCCTTGGGGCTCAGAGGGGAGAGCAGAGGCCTTCCCAGCACCGGCTCCTGTGCTCGGCCTTGGGGGCCCCTCGGCTCCAGGTCCCGGCCTCCGGGTTCAGGTGGTCAGATGAGCGGTGGTGAGGCCTTAGTGAAGAGGGTCTGGTTTTGTCCCTCGTCCGAGCTGTCGTGCAGTCGCTGCTGTTGGCCACAGCTCGAGTCTGATCAGAGCCCCGAGCTGGCGTTGGCAGAGTAAGCCTGGAACCACTTCAGAAAGAGCCTCCTATGTCTGGAGCCTGCGCCCGGCCCTCCTGGGCTGAGGGCTGAGAGTCTGTCTTCTGGTCCCTTTTCTGGGCCCACGTGCGTTTCCATCTTGTGAGTGACACAGTTTCACTGAGTTCCTGGTTTTCGCTGTCCATTTTATTGCGTTTTAGAGCAATACCTGTGTCAGACTTGTTCTCATTGGATCATTTACGGTGATGTATAGTGTGGTTCCTCTTGAACGTTCATTTTTAGCGGTAGACTTGGTTTATTTTAATAAAATAAAGCTTTACTATTCGAAAAAATGATACAGTGTTTGGCTCTGTGTACCTAGCAGTGGAAAATTACTATTTATGTAATTCATTCAAATGTGTTGAAGGTGTTTCCAACAACTGAAAAACTTAACTGTCTCCATATAAACCCAAAGATTAAACAGATTAAAAACTTAGGGATACTAATATTCATGTACTATACTTCCTAGATATTTCTGAAATTTGATTACATTGAATTTATAGATTGTTTCTGGGCCGGGTTCTAGGACCCCCCAGGCAATGGGCTGAGGTGACGTGAGCAGCGGTCCGCCGGGGCGCTGGGGCGCGCGGCCTCAGCCCTGTGTGCTTGCTGCTTCCGGAGCTACGGCCCTCTCTTAGCTGCCTGAGCAGTTTGGTTCTTAAAGATATGATACACGCAAGTCTTACGTGGTTTTCCCAAAATATTTTAGTACACATTTCATCCCGCAGGTCTTTCCGCCTCTGACCAGGCTTCTGTCCTGGACGCTGGGGGCACTTTGGATAAGACAGACCCCGGGGCGGAGGGTGCAGAGGCCGCCTCCCTCCCGCCGTGCGGGTCTGCTTGGTGCTTGGCGAGGACCGCTGTTGCTGCTGTGTGTGGAGACCAGGCTCCAGGAGGGAGAGGCTGGGGAGGGGGCAGGAATGGAGGCGTGGACCCTGGTCAGAGGCCGTGGCCTCTCTGCTGAGACTGGCCAGGGGCCTACTGGCCAGCGGTACCAGATGTGGAACGTCTGGGAAGAGGAAGTGGGGCCCTCGGGGTTCTGGCTCTGGCATCTGAGTGGATGGTGCTGTTTACGGGGGTGGGGAGGCGTGGGGAGAAACAGGGCAGGCAGGACCCCCCCGCCGAGTGACAGGCTAGGTTTTCTGTGGCCTGGAGCCCAGGTGGAGCAGCTCGGGAGGGAGACCTGCCTGGGCGACTGCGGGTCGTTGTCAGCAAGTGGGTGCTTCCCCCTTCGTGTAATTTTTCTCCTGCACAGAGTCTGTGAGCACCTGTCCAACCCTCACCTAGTCTCATCCGTTGACATTGACCGTGTAGAACGTGCACACACTTCCTGCTCAGTTTCAGAGACGTGACAGACGCCGTGAACCTTCACTCCTGCGTATTCCTGTGTGCACCTCCCACGTAGCCCCGGGGCCCCTTCCATGCCTCGCAGGGTTGACGGTGGTTCTTGAACATCATCTGATACCCAGTCCATATTCACGTTCCCCACAAAGTTGACTCTTGCGGCTGCTTTTCCGCAAACCAGCATGCGGCCTTGGTCACGGACGGCATTCAGTTACGTTTTTCAGTAACACTCTGTGACAGTCCCACCACCCCGCCCGACGGCTTTTCTTACGGCCGTGAGACTGAAGGGATCAGGCCAGGTGTCTGTAGAATCTTGGATTTAGATGACTCATCGTATGTAATTATGGTAATTTAAAAATTGTATATAATTTGAACTGGCAGAAAGATTCCAAGAATAGTTCCAAGAGCCCCTCGTACCCCCACCCAGCTCTGCGTGAACCTCCAGTTGTGAACGTCTTGCCCTGATTGCTCCGTCTCAGTGGTCTGAGCCGTTTGCCTGTAACCTGCAGGCACCATGCCGCTTCGTGCCCGAGCACTTCGGCCTGCGATCGTGAGAGCAGCACGTTAATCTTACAGCGTGCTTACACAGCGGTCAGCATCGGGGCCCTTGACGCTGCTGTCATATTATTACCTCATTCAAGTTTGACATTCAGATTTTGTCTCTTTTCCCAGTAATAGTCTCTGCAGCATTTTCCCAGTCCAGATACAACCCAGGATCGCTGGTTACATGCAGTTGTTGCCAGGTGACATTTCAGGGTGGTGACCTTGAGCCCCAGTCCCCCGTGCCTCCCCCTCCCTGCCTGTCCCCAGCCCGGCCCCCGGGTGATCAAAGAAGATGGTAGTTTTTAACAGTTTGTTGAGATGCCTGTCGTGACCTCTGGTGTGGTCAGCGCTCTCAAGTTCTGTGTTGATGTGGAAGGAGTGCGCGTCCTCTGGCGAATTCTGTTCATTAGGTGGAGATCACGAGTTGTGATTCAGGCCTTTCCTCTCTGTCTCTTGTGTGTCAGACCCGTTGTTCCGAGACCCCACGTGGCACCTCCCACTGCCGCTGGACTTGCCGCGGCTGCTCAGGGCTGCCCCAGCGCCGGCCGGGTGTCGGCTGCGCGCGCCTGCGCCTGCACCCGTGCCCGCGGTTTGCCGTCCCTCTCGGTTCCGTTAACCCGCTGCCTGTAATTCTCTCTTCTCTGTCCAGACAACACCAGGCTTCTTCCTCTTCCTAATTTCCTGATTAATTTCTTAATGGGTATTTTTTGACACATGTAATTTCTTGATAGTCTCTTTCAAAAAAGAACCGTCTTTCTTTTTCCTACTGAAAATGTAATTTTTATTATTGGCATTCTCAGATTTACAAATCTAAGGTGAATACCAACTTTGGCCAGCCAGCATCTCAAGGTGTTTGATGAGTTGTAAAAATCCCCTAAAAATCGATTATTTTTCTTGGGTCTTATTGAAATAGATGCTGGTTGGGAGAGTAGAGTGACAGAGACCGCCTCACCTTGGCACAGCTGAGGGCTGGCGTCCGCGTGTCCCCCCCTTCCATGGTCACCCCAAGTCCCTGTGAATTGAGTTCCAGGGACCTCGTGAGAGTCTAGATTGAGCTACAGCTTTTTTGTTGCTGTTCATTGTACCGGGGATTGAACCCAGGACCTTGTGCTTGCTGGGCACGTGCTCCGCCCCTGAGCTCTGCCCCCACCCCTCACGCCACCACTTCGCCCCACCTCTGGCAGAGCCGTTCCAAGTAAAGCCAGGCGCCCAGGGCTGTCCTTCTCGTCCGAAGATGGTTTAGAAACTCTCAAAGCACTTTCTTACGTCTGAGAAATGAGTTTCTTCTCTCTGGCTTCTTCTTAGTTATTCTCAGAGGTAAATTCTGCTTCTCAAATGTAGCCGGATATTTTCTATTTGGGCTTTGGGTGTCAGAATATGGGGAGTGGTCAAACCAGAGTTCATCTTATGTTGCTTGAGACCCACTGAAAACCTTTAATGTTCGGGAGGAAAGTAGCTCATGTTACATGCAGGCCCCGCTTCCGAGCAGAGGACAGGCGGCCTCGGGCAGACGGCGCCTTGAGTGCAAGCAGGGGGAGCGCCCCAGCCTCCCCAGGAGACTCGGAAGTCAGAGCAGAGACGGCAGGGCGCATTTACTGCCCTTCCTGGACTCGAATTGAATAGAAACCTACTGAAGTCCAGCAACAGAAGGACAAACAACACAATTCAGAAATGAGCAAAGGACTTGAATAGACATTTCTCCAAAGAAGGTAAACAAATGCCCGATAAGCACACGGAAAGATGCTCAACGTCACTGACGCTCAGACAGCGGACTGTGTTTCACCATCAAAGGGAATGAAGTTCTGGCACCTGCTGCACGACGTGGATGGACCTCAAAGCAGGACGCAGATCGGTCACATCAGCTGCATCATCTGTTGTCTTTCGTTTTGTTGATGGTTCTGCTTTGACTGATGAGGGGTTAATACCCAAAATATATGAACAGCTCATACAACTCAACATCAAAAAAACAAACAACCCGATTAAAAACTGGACAAAAGAACTGAATAGACATTTTTCCAGAGAGGAAGTGCAGCTGGCCGAGAGGCACGGGGAAGATGCCCAGCACCACTAGGCATCAGGGAAAAGCAAATCAGAACCACTGTGAGGCAGCACCTCACACCTGTCAGACTGGCCACCATCAAAAGAGCACAAATAACAAATATTGGCAAGAATGTGGAGAAAAGGGAACCCTCCCACACTGTTGGTGGGAATATAAATTGGTGCAGCCACTGTGCAAAACAGTATGCAGGTTTTTCGAAAAAAATAAAATTGGAACTACCATATGACCCAGCAGTTCCACTTCTGGGTAAATATCTGAAAAAACAAAAACACTAATCAGAAAGATACATGCACCCCAGTGTTCACAGCATTATTTACAATGGCCAAGACATGGAAGCAACCTAAGTGACCATCAACCGATGACTGGATAAGGAAAAGGTGGCATGTATATATATATATATATATATACATATATATATATATACACACACACACACCACATACGTAGTGGAATATTACTCAGCCATAAAAAAGAATGAAAGTTTGTAAGTCAGGCTGAGAAAGACAAATGCTGTGTGATATCACTTATATGTGGAATCTAAAAGATAACAACAACCTAGCGAACATAGCAGAAGCCGCGGGGCGGGTACAGCTCAGTGCGGAGCATGTGCTTCGCTGCATGAGGACCTGGGTTCAGTCCTCACCACCGCCATTAAATAAATAAACAAATAAACCTAATTCCCTCCCCTCCAAAAAACGTCCAAAATAAAATTTTCAAGTAAGCTAAAACAAAACAAAACAAACCCAAAAAACAAAAACAAAAAAGTAGACTCAGATACAGAGAATAAACAAGTGGTTAGCAGTGGGAGAGGGGGCCGTGTGGGGGTGCGCAGGCGAGGACAAACTGTTGGCTGTAACACGGGCTCAAGGATGTACTGCACAACACAGGGAATTTGGCCAATACTTTGTAATAACTGTAAATGGAAAATAACCCTTTAAAATTGTATAAAAATTAAAAAAATTTAACTGGAATAATAATAAAGCCCACTTTGCAATGTTAGTAAATAAATACCTAACAACAAAACAAGCAGGATCCTGAGCGAGAAAGGCAGACACGAAAGGACAAACACTGTGTGATTCCGCTTACCTGAAGTCCTCGGAGTCATGAGACTCACAGAGTCAGAAACTAGCACAGTGGGTCCAGCGGCTGGGGCGGCAGATGCAGTTAGTCTTTAACGGGGACGGAGTCTGAGTTTGGGAAGATGAAAATGTCCTGGAGACAGATGGTGGTGGTGATTACACAACATCGTGAATGTACCTAAGCCACTGAATTGCACATTTACAAACGAACGATAAAAGTGGCAAATTTTATGTTGTATGTATTTTATCATAAAAAAAAACACGTAAACCTAGACTTAATTGTGTGAGGCTGCTGTGCTTATAAAAACAACTTACAGAAACGTATGCGCGCACAAAACCAGAGACTGGAATGATGACCTCCTGGGTCCCGTGTCTCTCACAGCTTCAGGCGTCTCTCTGTTTCATCTCTACCTCCTCACCCTCCCACCATCAGTGAATTGTTTTAAAGCACTTCCAGACGTCTCATCATCTCATCATTTCACTCGCACGTGAATCTCTAAAAAGAAAAGGGCCGTTCAAAAGCACAGCCCCAGCAGTGGCATCCTCCTCCTCCACCTCCACCCCTGCCTGGGTTTCTCTTTTGACAGTTGACTTAGGTGAATCAGTATGCAAACAGTGCATTTCACTGATAGCTTTAATTTTTTTATTAAAAAAAATTTAGGTCGGGAGGTAATTAGGTTTATTTATTTAATGAAAGTACTAGGGATCGAACCCAGGCCCTCATGCATGCTAAGCAGGTGCTCTGCCCCGGAGCTATACCCATCCCCCGGTTGATGGCTTTTAAATAGTTGTTAATCTGCATTAGCTCCCCCGTCCTATTTTCCTTGCGATGTATCGACAAGGCTGAATGTTACTGAGCCAAATGTGGGTCCACTTGTCTGCATGCAGCAGAGCCATCGCTGACACCTGGTTGTGGCGCAGAAGAGCACAGTGTGTCTTGCAGGCACCCAACAAGGAGCCTCGAGTGGCTGTTGCTCAGAAGACTCAAACTCCTCGCCGGCACCTGTGATAAACACCGCGCTTTCCTTCACCACAACCTGGTGTCAGTAGATTAACTTTACCGCGCAGGGGCAGGCAGCCCCAGGTTCGATTTGGTAACAATTTTTGGCAACCCTGGTGGGACTCCCATCCCATCTAGGCTGCCAGAATTGTTACCAAACTGAACTGGGATCCGCTCGCCTGCGCACACTGTTACGTGTCGTGAGCAGTTATGCTCTCTAATAACTTTACATGTATGTTTCTCGAGTAAATTAACATACTAAATAATCTTAATTAGTCTAATATTTCTTTCTGAGATGCCTCAGGAGCCCTCTGGAAAACTCAGAGTTACCTAGAGAAATAAACTTACAATTTGTTATCAAAAGCAGCTCAACATTCCAGGAAAACTTTGTTCTCTTAATAGAGAGAGAAAACCAAGCCCTGTCTTACACCTCCTTATTTTTAATAGCAGAATTCATTTACTTAATTAAATTCAATCTAATCTTGGCTGGTCTTAACCACACACAAGACTCTTTTCTCAAGGTTCCTTTTACACAAACCTTCCAGCACTTTCTGTGTCCATTTTTTTCCTGTCCAGAAACAACCAGCTCTAGGACAAAATCATTCTTTTTTTCCCCTTCACAAAGATACTTCCATTTTTTATGCCTCCTCTCACAGACAGCACAGATCCTGCTTGTTGCCACTCTGAAATGCTTCCTTCGCTACACTTAGTAGCTTTTTTTTTTTAACTTTTTAAATTGAGTTACAGTCATTTTACAACGTTGTGTCAAATTCCAGTGTAGAGCACAATTTTTCAGTTATACATGAGCATACATACATTCATTGTCACATTTTTTTTCTCTGTGAGCTACCACAAGATCTTGTATATATTTCGCTGTGCTATACAGTGTAATCTTGCTTATCTATTCTGCATATGCCGGTCAGTATCTACAGATTTTGAACTCCCAGTCTGTACCTTCCCACTCCCCACCCCCTTGGCAACCACAAGGTTGTATTCTATGTCTATGAGTCTGTTTCTATTTTGTATTTATGTTCTTTTTTTTTTTTTTTTTTTTTTAGATTCCACATATAAGCGATCTCATATGGTATTTTTCTTTCTCTTTCTGGCTTACCTCACTTAGAATGACATTCTCCAGGAACATCCATGTTGCTGCACATGGTGTTATATTGTCGGTTTTTATGGCTGAATACTATTCCATTATAGAAATATACCACAGCTTCTTTATCCGGTCATCTGTTGATGGACATTTAGGCTGTCTCCATGTCTTGGCTATTGTAAATAGTGCTGCTATGAACATGGGGTGCATGTGTCTTTTTGAAGTAGATTTCCTTCTGGATACAAGCCCAGGATACAAGCCAGCGGGATTCCTGTGTCATACGGTAACTCTGTTCCTAGTCTTCTGAGGAATCTCCACACTGTTTTCCATAGTGGCTGCACCAAACTGCATCCCCACCAGCAGTGAAGGAGGGTTCCCTTTTCTCCACAGCCTCTCCAGCATTTGTTATTTGTGGACCTTTGAATGATGGCCATTCTGGCTGGTGTGAGGTGATACCTCACTGTAGTTTTGATTTGCATTTCTCTGATAATTGGTGGTATGGAGCATTTCTTCATGTGCTTTTTGATCATTTGTATGTCTTCCTTGGAGAATTGCTTGTTTAGGTCTTTTGCCCATTTTTGGATTGGGTTGTTTGTTTTTTTCTTATTAAGTCGTATGAGCTGCTTACATATTCTGGAGATCAAGCCTTTGTCGGTTTCTTTTGCAAAATTTTCTCCCATTCTGTAGGTTGTCATTTTGTTTTACTTATGGTTTCCTTTGCTGTGCAGAAGCTTGTAAGTTTCATTAGGTCCCATTTGTTTATTCTTGCTTTTATTTCTATTGCTTGGGTACTATTTAGTAGCTTAATTACATATGTGTACAGTTTTTACCCTTAAAAACTTTAATCTCTGGCAAAAACCAAGGAACAAGTAATTGAACCGTTTTTCATATCGGCATTTTGATTGGCAAACTTATGAACACATTCTCTAACTCTAAAAACACGTTTTCCTATAGCACGGCTTTTCTCTTTAGTGTGCTACAAGACATGTGTCTAATAAACCGAGACATCTTTAGCTTTGTCTCTCTCTCAAAAGATGCCAACGAGCTCCAGGAGCCTGCCTGCACCTGCACCCGCACCTACACCCATACCTGCAGATGCATCTACACCCACACCCAAACCTGCACCCACACCCACAATGACACCCACACCCACACCCGCACCTGCACCCACACCCACAATGACACCCACACCCACACCTGCACCCACACCTACAATGACACCCACACCCACACCTGCACCCACACCCACAATGACACCCACACCCACACCTGCACCCACACCCACAATGACACCCACACCTACAGCCACACCCACACCTACACCTGCACCCACACCCACAGTGACACCCACACGTACACCCACACCCAGAATGACACCCACACCTGCACCCACACCACACCCACACCTACACCCGCACGCACACCCACAATGACACCCACACCCACACCTATACCCACACCCACACCTGCACCCACACCCACAATGACACCCACACCCACACCTGCACCCACACCCACAATGACACCCACACCCACACCCACACACACGACACCCACACCTGCACCTACACCTGTACCCACACCCACAATGACACCCACACCCGCACCTACTCCTGCACCCACACCCACAATGACACCCACACCCGCACCTACACCCACACCCACAATGACACCCACACCCGCACCTACACCTGCACCACACCCACAGTGACACCCACACCCGCACGTGCACCCACACCCACAATGACACCCACACCCACACCCACAATGACACCCACACCCGCACCTACTCCTGCACCCACACCCACAATGACACCCACACCCGCACCTACACCTGCACCCACACCCACAATGACACCCACACCCACACCTACTCCTGCACCCACACCCACAATGACACCCACACCTGCACCCACACCCACAATGACACCCACACCCGCACCTACTCCTGCACCCACACCCACAATGACACCCACACCCACACCCGCACCTACTCCTGCACCCACACCCACAATGACACCCACACCCGCACCTACACCCACACCCACAATGACACCCACACCCGCACCTACACCTGCACCCACACCCACAATGACACCCACACCCGCACGTGCACCCACACCCACAATGACACCCACACCCACACCCACAATGACACCCACACCCGCACCTACTCCTGCACCCACACCCACAATGACACCCACACCCGCACCTACACCTGCACCCACACCCACAATGACACCCACACCCACACCTACTCCTGCACCCACACCCACAATGACACCCACACCCACACCTACACCCACACCCACAATGACACCCACACCAACACCCGCACCTACACCTGCACCCACACCCACAATGACACCCACACCCACACCTACTCCTGCACCCACACCCACACCTGCACCCACACCCACACCCACAATGACACCCACACCCACACCCACACTCACAATGACACCCACACCCACACCCGCACCTACTCCTGCACCCACACCCACAATGACACCGACACCCGCACCTACACCCATACCTGCATCCACACCCACACCTCCTGCACCCACACCTGCCTTCTCCTTTGTGAGGCTGGGCCTGACCCACATGCTCAGAGCCTGTCAGTCTGACCCAGCTGGTAGAACTGAGGCCTTTTGAGAAGTCTGTAGAGATGAAGTGGCCTGAACTGGACCCATAGCCTGCAGGTGCCCATGGTGGACATGTTGTGTAAGTGATCCAGTGTCTGTGTGGGGTGGTGGAATGTTCTGGAAGTGGATGGTGGTGACGGTTGCACAGCAGCATGAACATACTTAATGCCACTGAACTGCACGCTTACAAATGGTCAAAATGGTAAAGGTGATGTATGTAAAAATAAAATACATGGCTGTCTTTCAATACAAGAAGGGTGTACAGGATGGTCGGGCATCTGAGAAGCTGTTGGAAATGAAAATACATGCAGATGTAACTATCTGAGTAAAATGTCTGAAGCCTCATTTTTATCATCTGTTTCCCCTTACCAGATGTGATGTGTGTTTGTGAATGGTGACACCTTAATTTAACCATAGATTTTGAAGTAGTTTAGCTCTTGTTTTATATTTTTTACTGAAGTGCAGTCAGCGACAATGTGTCCATTCCTGGTGTCCAGCACAGTGTCCCAGTCATGCACACATAGACACATACTCGTTTTCATGTTCTTTTTCATTAAAGGTAATTACAAGATGTTGAATATAGTTCCCTGTGATGTACAGCAGGTATTTTGTTTTTTATCTGCTTTTATATATAGTGGTTAATATTTGCAGATCTCGAACTCCCAGTTTATCCCTTCCCCACCCCCCTTTCCCCGTCACATTGTTTACCATGCGAGTCTGTTTCTGTTTTGTAAATGAGTCCATTAGTGTCCTCTTTTTTTCTCTTAAGATTCCACATCTTAATGAGTGATATCATATAGTATGTCTTTCTCTTTCTGACTCATGAAGTAGTTTGGCTCTTAATTTCAGCCTTTTGTTTTTGATGCCAGCTGTTTCCATGTCTGTGAACATGGTACACTGATGACCATTTCTTGACTTTAGGAATTTGAGAGTGTGTTTTGCGGTAAAACTGGTAGAAGGCTAAAGCTGACCAGACCAGACTCCTTGGTGACGTGTCCCGCACAGGAGAGCCTACAGAGCAGCCCCACTATGGAGATCAAGTGACCAGACGTGAACGGGAAACCTGGGGAAGTACGTGGCCGTCCCTTCGTGACCCATAAACGCTCTCCTCCAGACCTGGGACTCCGCTCGACAGTCTAACGCTCCAGGGACACGGCTCAGCTGATGGGACTTCGGTGGGGACTTTGAAAGCACATTTTGTAAAACTATTTAAGACAAAATATCCATTAATGTCCTCTTAGACCTTTTGGGGACGAAGACATCTTGACAATTTGTAAGTAATTTTTCAATTATCTGTCTGATTCTATCATGTTTTCTTAACATGATAACGTAAAGAAATTAACATCCTTTGTAATTGCTTTGGTCTTAAAAGGTACATAGCTTTTTACTTATTTCATTTACATTTTAAATATGCCCCTTAGCAACTGGAACAAATTAGTTGTTCTTAACTATAAGTAGTTTGGAATTTTTATTTCACTTGTTTATCGCTTCCCCTTGCAATGATTTCCAGCCACACAGAGCTGCATTGCAAAACGCAGTCCTATGTTAAACCATTTTGCTGGAAATTTTCCAGAGACTTCCTTTAAAGGTGCTTTTGTCCATAAGTGAAACACTGTCACAGGGGCTGCTTCAATGCCCTCGTTCCATATTGAGGCATTACTTTCTGCGTAATAAACTGTAGTGTTTGGAACGGAGTTTTTCAAATGAGTGGCTTTATTTATTATAACAGATAATACCAACAGCCTTTAGTGCAATACAGTCGCCTTCAATAAATACTGTCAACAGGAGATGATTAAAAGTTTGTACACAAAAGAAGCAGGCAAATCAGACTAGACCTTTGTATGGAAGGGCGTCAGACATTAAATTCTTTATTTTTTATAATACTGTGGCCAGTCTTAATCTGAAAACCTCATACATCGATTTACTGGGATTATATCTTAGTCTTTACACAAATGCTCGTAAACAAGTTGGGTATTTTTCTCTCGTGGAATTGTACAGAACTTCCTGTGTGTACACACTGCGTTCCTCTCAAACTCTGGGCTGATGATTTATTACACAGGCCTGTGTCTGAGGTACGATGTTACAGCCGAATGGACCGTCGTGGACACACGTAGTCAGAACACTCTCGACCACGGCTCAGTGGGGATGCTCTCGGGGACCAGGTGCCTGGCGGCAGCCACCAAAGATGTGGAGGAGCAGCGGGAAGGCCTGGCTGGGCGGCAGGGCCTTGCGTCGCCTGCTCCTTAACCCCAGAGAGGACCCCCGTGGCACCCCTCCAGAGCTCGCTGCTTCAGCTGACATCACTTTCTCACTCTCGTCCTTAAGTTGTGTCTCAGGAACTGCGGGGACCGGATTTCTCCACGCCCCCTGCCATAACGGCTCCTTGGCAGGCAGAGGTGTCGCATATTCCGGGGGTCCCCTGAGCACCAACAGCTCCGGGGAGCCCGGGATCGCCGGGGAGGCCAGGCTCGCCGGGGGCCCCGTCCCGGCCGTCCTTGCTGATGCCAGGCACGCCTTGTGGTCCTTGAGACAGACCAGGGAGGTGAGTGTAGACACGGGAGGAGGAGGGAGTGGCCCGTCCCTTCAGCATGCCATCCCAACCCTTGGGTTTCCCTAGCTTGTCCCTTAACTCTGGGGGTGGCCCAGGGGCGGCACGCTTGGGCTAGGACATCAGTGAGGACAGAGGCCTGACGGGGGCGACGTGGCAGCTGCGGCGAGAGGCCACGTGGGCGAGCTGCAGGGTGCGGGAGTCGGGATCGGTCCTGAGTACGGCCGCCTGGCGGTGCCGTGTGAAGTGTGGGTCTGGGGTGAGCGAGAGGGGGTGCCTGGGGGTGGCGTGGTGACGATGACGGTGGCCACCACAGGGGAGCACTGAGTGTGAGTGAGGCAGGAGGCCCCTGCGAGGTGGTGGCCCTGAGCAGATAGACGGCAGGAGAAGCCGAGAACCTGGGGAACAGCCTCAGGGCCCAGGTGTTTGGGGCCGAGGAGGTGGAGCGGGGCGGGGAAGGCGCTGGGCTGACGGGAGGGAGGGACCCCGCTGGGCCTGGCCTCCTCCCTCTCGGCAGAGCATTTCTATTCCACGTTAAAAATTTAAACATCAAGGCACGTGTGGGTCAATTAAGAGAAAATTTGGTTAGAATTTAGCTGAAATAGATACTAAATGGCTTTACTTGGCTAGAATTGAACTGAATCTACTTAACTGCAGCCGACACGGGTCGATCTGTTCATGGGTGAAACTACATATTCAAGCGGCTATGAAAGCAGGTCCTAGCCTCGCCTCTAAGAGTGCCTTGCCAGGAGGAAGCGGCTGTGCCTCGGTCGGCGAGACGCGCTTAGCGACAAGGTGTCAGGACGGAAGCGCGCGCGTGGCGGGGGGGGAGGTGTCAGGACGGAGGCACGCGCGTGGCCAGGGCCTCTTACCTCGGAGCCCTTGCTCTCCGTCGGGCCCGTCCAGGCCCTCGCCAGCCGAGCCTTTGTCTCCTCTGTCCCCTGGGCTTCCTGTCAAAGGCACAGGACACACACTTAGAAGACCCGATTCAACTTTCCAGAAGGACTTCTGCGGGGAGCGCCCTCCCAGCTTTTCACAGGTAGGGCGCCTGCTTTTTGCTGAATTGAGACTCTTAGAAGAAGACACAGCAGAGTGTGGGCTCGATGGAGGTTGACCATGACCCTCCCCCAGACTCGGGGTGTCAGAGCAGCACTCCTGACGGATTTCTAGTTTGTTGGAAGTATTTATGCCTGAGGTAGCACACCCTCTACACAGGGTCAGGAGCCCAGGCCCTGGGCCGGGCTGGGAGCAGGTCCCTGACCTGCCTTGGCCCCGGGGGAGAGGGATGCCCAGCGGTGACGGTGGCTTCCAATTCAGACGAGGCCCTTGGGCGTCCCTGGGCCGCTGGACTGATGGAAGGACCGACCGAGGGGGCAAGTGCCCCAGGGGACACACCTGACCCCGGGCTGGAGTGTGGCTGCACTTAATGCCGACCTGCAGTTTTTCTGAGAGCCAGTAAAGGTGATTAATGCTATTTTTGGATTTTATTTTCAAAAGTCTTAAAGGCATTCAGATCCCTACTTAGGGAAAACTTGCCCTGTTTGGTCCCTTGAAGGCCGCCCTCGCTGACATGCTGTATACTGGCACAGACGGCTGGAGACACTTGGGACTCAGACTCTCCAAGGAAACAGGAGGCTGCCTGATGGTCAATTGGGGGTGAACGTCGCATCTGGGATGAGAAGGTGTGTTTGACACCTTTGCCCCTGGTACTGATGCGTCTCTAAGTGTCTTCAGAGTAATGAAACGGAACCCCTAGTTACGGAAGGACTCCCACCTGCCGAAGTGTTTGAATTTAACCTCACAGATGAAGAAAGAAGCCCACAGAAGTCAGTTTCCCTTGGGAGCTTTTTGCTTAAGCTGTTTTTGAGAAACAGAAAATTATTTGGTCAGCAGTTTGGGATGAACCGGAAGCATGAGCTTTAAATCCTTCACTTGGGCCCTGAGTCTAGCTGACTGAACGCAGGCTGACGATGGTGGCCAACTTAGAATTTGAAAACGAAGTAAACGTTAGCCGTTTGGGAAGCGGTTCGTGGCCAGCGGTTCCCAGCTGTGCTGTCTGGACAGCCGCACGGACAGCGCCGCACGTGGGTCGAGACCTCCGCCTCGTTTCTAAGTTACTTCCCCTAGTTGTGCATGGTCCTCACCGTGGCCTTCTGAAGTTTACCATTTTTGCCTTTTGCCACAAATATTCCTATATGCCAGTCTTCATCAAGGTGCGTGCTGCTCCGTATAAATAGGGCTCCTGCTGACTTATCCCTCACAGTTTTATCCACCCTGCCTCCCCTGAACGGTGTTCTAGCGGTGTTTGAGGAAAATGTCGCATTTCGAGAGGTGCCGTCATCCCTGGGGCCTGGCAAGGAATGAACGGAGCGGGCCCCGTGCACGAAGGGCTTCACCCCGAGGTGGCTTCTTGCAGTGGCTTGACCCCCCGCTTTTCTAGGGGAGCCGCGGGGACAAGGGGAGCACCGAGGCCACTCAGACGCGGGTCAGACACAGATGGTCAAGGACGGAAGGCCCCTGGCTCGTGTCCGGGTGACTTCAAGCCAGTTTCCCCTCAGGTCCTCTTCCGTCCCTTGTCCCCGAGGGGGGCAGCATCTCTCTGTGGAGGGGGTGGGTTTCATGATGTGGCCTGGGGGCTGCCCCCAGTGGATTAGCCACTTGGGGGGGGGCCAATGGCACTCACCTCTGGGGCCGGGGTCTCCCAGCTCTCCGGTGGGACCCCGATATCCAGGGGGCCCTCGAGCACCAGGGTGACCAATGGAGCCAGGAGGGCCGGGGGGGCCAGGGGGACCAGCGGGACCAGGCCGACCGATGGAGCCCGGTGCTAAGGGCTTCCTCAGGTGAGCAGCCAGCTGTGCAATTTGCTCTTTTGGGAAAAGGAAGATAAAGCATTTTTCAGCAGAAGAACGTTCTGTGCAGCACAAAGGTACTGCCTTTCAAAGGAAGTTTGTCTATCGATTCAAAAAGGCTTTGACTGATTCAGGTGCATAATAAATGCGCTTAGGGCTTGGTGTATCAGAGTGAACCACAGGCCCAGAAGGAGCTCTTTAAAGGCTTGTGACTCGGAGGCCAGGAGCTGCCCACCTGGTCAGCCAGAGTCCAAAGGGCACGATTATTTGCCCCTTGTGACTGCACCCAGGGGACCCTGAGAAGTCCACCGGGCACCAGCACCGCGATAACCCTGCGGGGAGGGAGCCTTACCCGGTGTGGACAGACCCCCGAGGACCACAAGTGTGAGTCAGCCCAGGGCTCAGCTGGTTCGGAAAGGGGGGGGGGGCAGGGGGCCGGGCAGGGGCCGCCCACGCCCAGGACGGGAGCACTTACCGCTGACGACGCCCGCGCACAGCTCCCGGATGTGCTGCTCACTGGCTACTTTCCCCTGAAATTCACCCCAAAGCGCGTCAGCCTATGGGGGGGCGCCCCCACTGTCAACTCTGAAAAGTAACCTGATCGTCCAGCAAAAAGCACGACCTAAACCCAGTAAAAGCCCGAGGCCGGTGGCACGGGCTCAGGAGAGGGAAGGAGAGACGTACCGGGACGCCCGGTTTCCCCGTGATGCCAGGCACGCCTCGAACACCCTGGAAGCCCACGGGGCCGGGAGGGCCTGGGACACCTTCTGCGCCGCTGGTGCCGTTGGGACCTTGGATGCCTTTGGGGCCCGGCTCCCCTCGACTGCCAGACTGGGGAGAAAACGCGGGGAGAGATGGGTGGGGGCCGAGCCACCCCCACGGGCCGCACCCCCCAGGCCAGGGATGTCCGACTTCTGGGCAGAGCAGGCCTCTGTGATGTGCACATCTATCAGGCCCGAGGCCGGCCCAGCGGCCAGAGGCGCCCGAGAAGCCAACGGGCTCCTTGGGATTTTGTCGTTGGAATGTCTGCCAGGCACTCACCTCTCCTTTGGGTCCAACAGGGCCACTGGGACCCTGCAAAAGAGAAGTTGCTCATTTTAATTGCTCGCACATCATTAGTCAGGTGGGCAGTGGTTCCCAAGGTACCAGTCTAGCACATTGTCAGCCGGGGATGAGGGAAAAACCAAGTGGCCCGTGCAGCTGCTCCTTGACGGCATCCAGCACCCCCAGGGGTGCTTCCCGTGCCCGAGGTCTGGGTCTTAGGTTCTGAGGTTGCGGTGTGGCTACCGACTCTTTAGATTTCTCTCCTCTAAGGAGCGTGAGCCGCAGCTGTGTGGTGCCTTCTGTCCACGTTCACCATGTCTTGCTGTCACACACAAGGCGGCACTGCCAGCACCTGTGCCTAAGGCCCCCTCCTCCAGCTGTGTCCTCAGGAAGCTGCCTGGTGGGAGGTAAACGGGGACACGGCCCCAGCCCGACAGTCCGTGTCGCAGTCACTGCCTGGTGGGAGAGCCCAGGCTGCCCCGGCTTTCCAGCTCGCAGGGCCTGAGGGGTAAGTCGCTCCCAGGTCTCTGCACGGCCCGCCCCACAGCAGATCAGCGGGAGGTGGGTTCCCTGGGTCCCGTGTGTCAGGGCTGTCTGGGAATCACCGAAATAAAGCACACACACATGACTGTGATGGTCTTGGCTAGAGATGTGAAAGTCCGCACTGGACTACAGTCCTGCCGCAGACGAGGGTCCCTGGGGCCGAGCCATCTCCGTCTCGTCCAGACTTGAGGAAAGGCTCAGTGACAGAACTAGAAACCCGGGCCACGTGGGAGCCAGGTCTTTCCCCCGAGGAGGAGGAGAGGGAGACACCCCGCCGCAGGCCGGGGCTGCCTCTCCTGAGGACGGCGCGGGCCCCGCCCTCTGCCTCGGGGGCCGGTCAGCGGCCAGGGCCTTGGCTGGCCCCGGACACTGAGCTTGCCACTCCCACCCTCTGCGGAGCCTCTGGTTCTGCTGCCTGGATCTGCAGTCTGCCCGTCTCCCCCACCTCCCAACACAGCGGTTCGTTCTGCCGTTAACAAAAGTGAGGTCAGCTCAGTCACACTTACCGGCTCTCCTTTCTCCCCAGGAAGACCGTCCGAGCCCGCAATGCCCTGAAACGACACCCGAACGTTGAAGAACCGTCCACGCCACCGTCCCCAGTCTTGGTGGGAGCTGGTGCCTGAGACCCAGGCCCAGGTGGGCACAGAGCAGAGCCTTGGTGGGTGTAGATTGTTCTAGAGACTGGGCGCTACCGGGAGTCAGACGCAGAGCTGCAACAGTGCAGGCCCCCACCCCTGGGCCTTTCCAGAGAGAGAAACGAATTTTTAATCTGTTCCTGCAAACAGGGGCCTGGAACCCAGACCGATCAGCAGGTGATACACTCCCACCCCCCACCTCTGAGGGTCCCCGATGCGCCACCCAGGCGAGGCAGCCACTCTCGCACCCAGGAGCCAATCAGTGACATCAGGCTGGTGGCCCTGCCGTTTACACCCAGGAAGGCTGCACGCAGTGTCCGGGGCTGGGTGCCCAGAGTTGTCAACTTGGAGGGAGCAGGAGGGAGCCAACGACAAAATCAGAAGGAGGGAGAGGGGAGAGGGATGAGGGGGGAGGGGCGGTGGGGGAGGGGGATTTGGGGGGACATACGGGAGGGAGACCCCAGCAGACACAGCCGCCCCACACCTGACCTGACCACCCGCTCACCTGGTCTCCCTTAGGGCCTGCGGCTCCTCCAGGGCCCTGAGCAGAGAAAGGTCAGCATTAGAGAGGTCACAAGGTGTCCCTGAGGTGACCTGCAGCCCGGTTTGGACCCAGGACGGGGCCAGGCTCCCGTGGACACAGCTTCCCACCAGGATGCTGCCTGGGGCCTGTCCCGAGGGCTGCAGGATCTCCTGGTAGAAGCCCTGTCTTCCTAGGGGCTCCTAGCACTGCCCGCGTGCAGCACCACAGTGGTTCATGGGCCCTGCCGGGGGCAGCGAGGCCTCTAAGCTCGGCCGTGTTGGCGACAGTGGTCATTGCGTGGCCCTGCCACTCACACGGCCTTGGGGTGACCTCGGGGTAAGCAGGGGAGCTGCTGAGTCAGGGCCAAGAGTTGCCTGTGAGTCATCTTCCCCGTGGATTGTGGGATTAGGGACGTGGCTGGGTACTGCCAGGGTCGCCCCTGAAATGTTAAAAATCGTCTGTTGCTCAGATAGCAGCGCGAGTAAGAACCCACCCAAAGGGCAAAAGGTGTGGAACTCTCCTGTGATCTCAAAACGTGGGTGAGGGTGGGGGTTGGGGGATCCAGTACCTGGCCCCGCACCCCCACGGGGCCAGGCACAGTGCCTGGGGCCTCCCTCTCCACCTTTTGGAGGCCCTGGTGTCATTGGCATGTCCCCGACCCCTGGAATTTCCTGGCTGGAGGCTAATGAAGGGCCCACTGTCCCAGCCCCAGGCCGGTGGTTTCCGTGGCCTCGACAGTGCCCTGGATGAAGGGGTGCCTGGGCCCCTGTCGCTGCTGACGGGGTGGACAGGCAGGCAGCCAAGCCGGACTCTTGGGTTCCCAGGGGCCTGGTGCCATGTGGCTGGGCGGGAGCAGAGATGCAGGCCCATGGCCTCCTCCTGGAGGCCCCTCGGCTGCCTGGTCACACGGCGACCACCCCCCGGCCCAGGCCCACCACGTCCTGAACGTTACAGGGCAAGCAGGGCCCCACAGTGAACCTGCCGGCTATGGGAAGACCGCAAGGAGAGTCTCAGAAGGTGAGAAGCAGTGACAGTGACGGTAGTTCTGAGCGAGGTAACCTGTGCCAAGTCAGCCCCCAGCTGAAACCGGCAGATGCAGTGTCTGCCCACAGGGCACCTACAGGGCGCGGTGTCCCTGCATGGCCCCCAGGGCTGTGGGCGGTGGGGTGCGGGGTGTGGGGTCAGGACACTCCCGCTGGGACAGCCACTTACCCGGTCGCCCACGTCGCCTCGCAGGCCTTGAGGGCCTGGCAGGCCGAGGTCTCCCATGCTGCCTTTCCGGCCCTACGGACAAGGATGCAGCTCGTCGGCACCCACAAGGGAACCCAGCGGAGACCCCTCCCAGCCCCGCTGGCCCACCGGGGCACATACCCCAGCCCCAAACCTCACCCACCTGGAAACCTCGGACTCCAGGGGCCCCCGGAGGGCCTTGTGGGCCCAGAGCCCCCTGAAAGACAGAAGGAGAGCATGAGTCCAGGTCTGCCTCCCCCGCAGGGGGCTGGGACAGACACGGGAGCTGGTCCTCGGCCATCGGCCCCGCTGCTGGGGAGAGAGGTGAGGGCACCTCCTCAGACCCCATGCGTCAGCCAGACTTGGTGCCAGGCACCAGTGCCCTGGGCCTCCCAAGGCTCTGGGGCTACCCGGGGCCATGAGGCTTGGGGCTTCTCCACTGCGCCTCCCGGGGCTGAGGCTGCTCCCTCAGCACGAAGGTCTCCAGGGCAGGACACTCAGGGTGGCTGGCACCGTGTCCCAGCTTTCGTGGGTTCGGTCCTTCCTGCATCCAAAACCATCCCCTGCCCGCACAGAAACGGGCCCCTCAGCCATGGCCCTGTGCCCACCGACCCCCAGACTCCACTCCCCACTCACCGCTGAGCCCCTGTGGCCAGCCTCGCCACGCTCCCCGGGCACGCCGACGTCTCCCTGCACGTGGGGACAGACGTGTCAGCGGGGCCCACACACTCGGGCTGGGGACGAGGGCTGTGGATACTTACAGGGACACCGGGCTCTCCTGTAGGGCCAGCCTCACCCAGCTCTCCAGCTCTGCCCTACAGGGGAAGGGAGAGCCCTGAGTGTCTGCCCGCGTGCCCCCTTCAGCCGGGAGCCAGGCGCCAGGCTGTGGCCACCCTCCTCCCGCTCCCTTGGGAGAAGGAAGCCACGTACCAGTTCTCCTTTCTCACCCTTGGACCCTGCTCGTCCAGGGAGACCCTGCAGGACAGGGGACAGAGGACAGGGGTACGCGCTGCCGGGCACCCTTTGAGGGTGAGGGGCACCTACAGCTTCCCTGGCCCTGGGTGCAGAGCCCTGCACACACCCCCGCTCAGGGACCCGCCATGGGCAGGGAGTCCCTGGGCCATGTGCACTCACCGGCAGCCCACTGGGACCCTTCTCGCCTGGGGCACCATTGCGCCCAGCTTCTCCCTGTGTGAGATTGGGGGGAAATGGGAGGCTGAGGGCCCAAGGCTGAACGCTCCTCAGACCCCTTCTCTGCAGCCTGCCAGCCAATACCAACCTTCTCGCCGTCGAGTCCTGGCATGCCGTCCCGGCCGTCCTTGCCCGGCATGCCCTGGGGGTGGGATGGGGTGAGGCCTGGCAGGCAATGTGTGCCCCTCCGCCCAGTCTGGTCGCCCTCCAGGCCACCTCCTCCAGGCAGCTCCCTGCTCTGTCTCCCTGAACTGGCTCTGCCCCTCCTCCCAGGCCAGCGGACCCTGCGTGGTCCTGTGGGGTGTCTGTGGCCTCATGGCTTAGCAGGCAGGTGGTAACCTGTGTGCCCTCAGACAGCGCAGGGGAGGGTGGTGAGATGCATCCAGACCACACGCTGCCCTCTACATCCACCCAGATTTTTCACAGTGCCCCAGGGGAGTTCTGTTGTGCCCACTTTACAGATGGGGAAACAGGCTTGGGAACCAGGATTCCAGCTCAGGGCTACCTAATCCCAGTCTCCACTGATTTTGGAACTGGGGACAAAGCCACGTGCAGGGAAGGCAGCAGAGCAGCCAGGTTCCCTCATCCCCTGCCTTCTGCCCTGCCTCCCTGCTGCCACAGCAAGGGGGGTGCCCCTAGGGCTGAGGTGGGGAGGGAATCGAGGGTCCAGGAGGAAGTGTGGATCTGGGCTGAGCAGGGACAAATGGCAGGGACATGTAGCAGAGACGAGGGGACACAGGTGCAAAGGGCCAGGACCCAGGACCCCCAGAATGCCCCCCAGCTCTCCCTTGTGTGCCCCTGGAATACAGATGAGCTCCAACCAAGATCCTCTACCTCTGCGCAGACTGGACAGCAAAAGGCCCTGCAGCCTCAGGCAAGACGGAAACTGTGGGTAGGGGCTGTTGCAGACGCGCAGTGGGGCCGTGAGACAAGTGAGGGCCAGCCGCTTGCACGTAGTGCCCCCCCCCCACCAAGGGGGAGGCCAGGGATTCTCGGGGGTAGGGGGAGCAATCACAGAGGGCAGGAAGCAAAGGGAGTGGCCACGGGCACTCACCGGCTCTCCGCCTGGCCCAGACATGCCTGGGACACCTTTAGGACCAGGTCTGCCCTAAAAGACACACAAGTGTCCACAGTCAGGACCGTGGGGACTGCACCCCCCAGCTTACCTCACTAGGTCCTGGGGAATGGAGATCAGACTCGAGCCATTGATGTGTGGAGCGCCCCACCCCACTTTCTAGACAGGGGCTGTTGAGTTTGGGGCAGGGCAGGGACAGCTGCGATGGCCAATCCCGACCTCCAGGGAAAAGGCCCATCAACCGGGAGCTATCTTAGGCTCCTGTGGACGCTGTGGCATCTCGTGGCCACCTCCTGGGCCTCCAGCCGCTAGGCTCATGTGGGGAGAAGAGATGAGGCTGGCTTGGAGGCATCCATAGCCAAGTGCCAGCTTGGAGACGTCACTTCATTTCAGGAGATGCTTTAACCATCTCAGCTTCACTTATGCTCCCTTAATCCCAGCCATTCTCCCTATTTCTCCGTTTCACAGGTGGGCAACCTTGGCACAAGGTCAGGCCCTACCGCCCAGGGCCCCTTGACAGCGGTGTCAGAGGCCACACCTGGGAGTGTGGTCCTCTGGCCCCGGCCCGGCCACTCCAGAGAGGAGCTTGCTAGGTGACAGTGGCTTCAAGGAGCTACAGGGGCCACGAGGCTGGAGGGCTCCCGGGGGGGCTGCCTGGGCCCCCAACCTGCCTGGCACTGTCCAGGCTCACTGCCCCCACTCAGGGAAAGGCAGCTGCCCACGTCCCTGGACACGCCATCCGCATGCCCTCCCCATCCACGTGACCAGGGCCTCCTGAGGAAGGACCCAGAGCAGCCAGGTTCTCTCACTTACAAGGTCGCCCTTGGGGCCGCGGAACCCCTCTGGGCCCCTCTCGCCTCTGTCACCCTGAAATGACAAGGGGGGACAGGGAGAGAGTTAACTCAAGAAGGTGGGAGAGCTGGACCGAGGGTGCTGGCAGGGGTCAGCGTCAGAAGGGCAGGACTGACAGTGCTGAGGGCCGCAGAAGCCAGAGGGGCGCTCACCACACCTCCCTTCACGTCTGGAAAAAGAAAGAATGCACATCTCCCACGAAGGACATACTGACTGTCTTGGCCGACTTGACCCACAGGTGTGCCCATGGGACGGGAAGGGACGGTTTTCGCCCCGGGAAGGGCTGGCACAGCCCAGTGGGGCTGGGGGAAGTGTCTGAGTGAGGGAGGGGGGAAGGGATTGGAGAGCCTGGGCCCTCCCAGGGCCACCCCCCTACTCCCAGACACACACGCACCACTTTCCCAGGGGCTCCTGGGATCCCGGGGGGCCCTCGGAGCCCAATGGGACCCTGTGGAGGAGAAAAGGACATCTGAGGCCTCTCGTCTGACACTCTGGCCCCCAGAGTAGCTGGCGCAATCTGTCGAGGCCCTCCTGGGAGCCCCCCACCGGAGCCCCCAGCAGGCCCCTCCCTAATTACCCACCCAGTGGTCCCCAAGTCACTTCCCCCTCCCACATTTGCCAAGCCCCACCCCCCCACTGGCCCCCATTTGCCCCCCATCCCCCTGGGCCTAAGGCACTGAAGCCTTCACAGGCCCCAGTCTGGGGGACGGTCAAGTGAATGGAGGACCAGAGGCAGCCTTGCTGACGTCGCACAGCCCACCCACGGCCCTTGCTGAGGACTCACGCTCGTGGGGCCCATGTGACGTCTGGAGGTGGCCCCCCAACCACCTGACCTCAGACTGGCCCACAGCCCCTCAAGGGCCAGGTGCTTGTGGGCTGCAGACTTACCCGGTCCCCGGGGGGTCCCAGCGGCCCTGGAAGTCCCTGCAGCCCCCGCAGACCCTGCAGGGAGAGAGCTGGAGCTGTAAGACCTGGGCCAGCAGCCCCTCCGAGGGCCCTGGGATCTTCCCTACCAACACTGGGCCCAGCTCAGGCCCTGAAGCGGCCAGAGGACCACAACACCTGGGACCAGCAACATGGCAGAGGCGGGACCCCAACCTGGTTCCCATTGTGGGACTTGGTGGACCGTCCCTTACAGCCCTGATCTGCCCAAGGGGCTCCCATCCCACATCCCCACCCGTCCCACCCCTCCTCTGCTCACCTGCAGCCCCACGGTGCCCGGGATGCCAGGGGGCCCAGGAGGCCCAGGGTCACCCTACGAGAGAGGAGGAGAAAGTGGAGGTGATGCCCACTGCCCCCCACCTCCCGCCCGAGCCCTTGCTGTGGGGGGCGTTGTCCCCTTCACAGCTGAACCCCCAAGGCTAAGAGAGCACTGGCCCTCCTCCACAGAGGATGCACTGTGTCCTGCACCCCAGCGAGGACTCCGGCCCTTCCCAGACCCCTCCTCCTGGCTGGGGCGGCCCCTCCATCCTTGCTAGGGCACACCCAGCCTGTGAGTAAGGACCGACAGATGCCCTCTGCAGGCAGGAGCCCTGGGGGGAGGGTGGCAGAGGCTACTGGGCTGAAGCCCATCTTCTGCAGCCCGCGGCGTGGCTCCCGAGCTCAGGGAGCTTCCACGTAAGGCCAGATGGGGAGTCTGGACAGAGACCCTGCCCCAGGGCACCTGGCTCTGCCAGCCAGGCCCCGTGGGAGGCGTGACACGTCGCTGCTCCGTCAGGGCGTGCCCCCGGAGCGGCCAGCACCTCCTCACGCCTCCCGCCCAACTAGGCCAGAGTCCCAGGCCCCCCCCCATGTGCCGCCCCAGGGGCGCCGCCAGCCGCCAGCCTTCACCTTCTCGCCATCCTTGCCGACTTCTCCTTGCTCCCCCTTGTAGCCGGTGGGTCCCTGAAAGTCCGTGGTGGGTGAGCGGTCACAGACCCACCCCACAAGCAGCCCCACACTAACGAAGGCCTGCACGGCCCACCAGCCCAAGTGGGGAAACTGAGGCCCAGCTGAGAGGAGCAGGGCTGAGCCAGGGAAGGGGGTTGGGGGCCCCAGGCCAGCTTGCCCCCATACCACCTCTCAGTGCCCCCTGGTCCTGGCAGCCAGGCTGGCACCTAGCAGCTCACCACTGCTGCGGAGGGACAGGGACAGAGCAAGGCCCCCAGGCGGGGCAGGACGCTGATCCCCCTTCCTTCCTGCAACAACCCTAGAACCGGGCTTTCTGAGTCCCCCCAACTCCTAATCCCCTCCAACCCCCCCGTGGGGGGCCCACTCCCTCCTGCTGGGGTCTGAGTCAACCCTTGGGGGTCGCTCACCTTGAACCCGGGCATTCCTGGGGGCCCTGGGGGGCCTGGTGGGCAGACGGCTGGGCACTGTTGGGAAACAGAGTGGTCAGACCCCTCCCGGACAAACAGGGGCCCTGAGATGGGCCATCCCACATGGGTGAGAGGGACCTCGGGCTACATGGGGGCCTCCTGGGGAGCCCAGAAAGGGCCTCATTCAGGGCTGGCCCCGGGGTGCGGGGAGGCGCTGCACTGCCAGGCCACGGGCAGCCTCCTCCCAGCCCGGCTCCAGTTTCTCAGCCCCGGCTCTGACCAGGGTTCAAAGCAGCTGTTTATTCAGCGTGGCGGGCCGCCGGCTCACAAAGAGGCCTTCATCACGTGCCCGCCCCCAGCGGCGGCTCAGCTGTGCCGGGTTCCCTCGGGCGCACAGGGGCCCACTGGGAAGGGCAGGATGCGCCACACCTGGGTCTCTGCAAACCCAGGGATGGCGCAGCGTCAGGGCTTCTGGATTATTCCACGACTGGCCTGGCGCAGAGCTGGTGCCATCAACCTCCACTCCGCCCTCTCCACCAGCTTCAGGGGCCCAGCCACCCTCCTCTTTCCAGAAGATCCCCAAACCCTCCCTCAGGGACACCAACAATCAGGCGCTTGGATGCGGGCTGGGGGCGGGAAGAGCCGGCAGGTGCACGGTGGCTGGGCGGGGCCGGGCTCTGCATTTAAGGGCTCACAGCCACTCCTCAGTGGAGGCAGGGGCTGGCCCGGCCCGCGAACAGCTGTGCCCACGAGGCCCGTGAACTCCAGCACTCCGAAGTCAGTTTCTCTTTTCACACGAGCGGTAAAGCTCAACAACCAAGATAAAGTGGGTCCCAAACTCTAGTCTGGAACCTTCCATGATGGGGAAGGTATTTTGTCTGTCCCCTAGTGCTGCCCAACTCACCCCGTGTGGCTGACATCACTCCAAGTGCAGCTGTGCCCAAGAGGAGCGGGGCTGTGTAGCATTTGATTCTGCTTAATTTAGCTTCACTCTACTGCGCATGTGGGGCGGGGTGGGGGGGGGCGCCGGTGCAGGGCTAGACCAGCAGAGGGGGAGGAGGATGCAGGGGAAGCTGCACCCAGAGCTGTGCTACCTGCATGGAGCCCCCACACCCCTGCCTTCCTGCACTGCCAAGAGGGGCCCCAAGGTGGTGGATCGGGCCAGAGCCCCCTCCCACCAAGAAAGGCACCTCTACAAAAGGCTTCACAAAAGGTGCATGTGCCCACCTGAAGGTCAGTAGCGCCTTCGGGGAGGACCCCTGGGTGACCCTGGAACACAGAGACACCAACTTTGACATGGCCCGCCCACCCCTCCTACCCCTCACTTCCCGCCACCCACCACTCAGGACCACCAGGGGACTCGGGGGCCCTTCCTCCCTCAGTGGTCAGTGCTAGATGCTGCTGGCCAACCTGCAGGGCACGTGGACAATGACAGAAACCACCTGCCCTTGGGGTGGGGTGGCCACTAGTCCCGAGCCCTGGACCAGCCTCAGGTCGGTGGACTCAGCCCCTGCTGCAGCCTTGGGCTCGGCCACTGCCTGGTGTGTGGCTGGGAATCCGCAGGTGGGCGTGGGTCCTGGGGCTGAGGGGCCAGGGGGCAGGGAGTCAAGCCCACCATGCAGTCATTTATGCCTGAGACTTCCTCCGAGAAGCTCTGGGGCCCCTGCCCGGTACTCACAGGGGGTCCAGGAGGTCCCGGGGGACCAGGGAGGCCTGGGAGTCCAGAGGGTCCCTGTGGGGGATTATGACTTAGACAGAGCAAGACCAGCCCCCACCTGAGTGCGGGGACCAGCTCCTTCTCCTGCCCCGAAGGTGCCTTCATAGGGACACTCCCAGCACCGCCCACCTCCCCTGCCCTGGCCTTGCTCTGAGTCCTCTGTGTGTCCGGAGAGCGGGTCTGCCCTGTCCCAGAAAGTCAGCCAGCAAGGTTCACCAGAAAAGGAAGTGGGGGGGGGGGGCAGAGGAAAAGGGAGGGGGAGGGGCAGGGAAAAGGGAAGGAAAGCCCCCTGACGGTTGAACTTGGGGGAATCCTGACAGCCACTTACCGGAGCGCCCCGGAGGCCAATTCCACCGGGGGGGCCGCTCACTCCTGCCTCTCCCTGAGGGAGGTAAGTGAGAGATGGGGGGTCTGCACCCAAGGAGCTCTGAGGATCCAGGGGGAGTTCAGACCCAGCTCCCATGTCCCCGCACAGGGTGGGGGGTCAGGTCACTGTCACCCCCAGAAGCCCCACCCCCAGCCATGGTTTGGGACCTGGCGGCCATGTTAACAGGCTCTGGGTATGGTGTGCCCACTCGGGTGGGGGCCGCAAGGGTTGTCGGTACTCACGGGGGGTCCAGGGAGGCCTTTGCCCTGCAACACCACGCATGGGGTCAGAACTTGCTGGGGATGGGAGGGGGCTGCCCACCACCCACCACTTCCCCCTGAGCTGATCAGGTGTGTCATGGGGGAGGAATGCTTGGGGGGAGGTGCCCAGGAGCACCCCAGACCGCAGCCCCGGGGACAGTCCCCAGGAGAAGCTGCAGAGGGGACCACAGACAGAGGGCTGTGCACGACCTCCTGCAGCAACTCCAGCTCCACTGGGGAGCAGACAATACTCACCCCCAGCCCAGGTGGCCCCGGGGGTCCCAGACTTCCCTGAAGAAGGAAACAGCGTGTCAGGAGTGGGCTGGGCCCAGGCACCCTCGCCTAGGTTTGCAGACCTGTTCCCTTCCCTCGCAAGTCCATCTCCTTAGAGGAAGGGATCCCCATTTTACAGAAGACTGGAAGGGGGGAATCTCTGATGCCCCAGTGGCCTGGGACCAGTCCTTTGCCAACAATCCTGCTGAGGAAAAGCCAGAAAAGGTCTCTTCTTGAGAGCGCTGTGTCTGGATGGGCCACCAGGAAGGCCCACACCAGGTGACCTGAGCCACACAGAAGAGCCCGACGCCCATCTCCGCTAGGAAGCCCTCCAGCCTCCTCGGCCCACAGTGGGCCTCCAGCAGCTGCCTTGTCCACCCAGGGCCCTCCTGGTCCTCTTGCTGCCTTGCATCACCAGGAAGAGGTCCTTGTACGGGAGGCCCCACCCCCTACCCCAGGCTGCCCCACCTCCCCCAGCCCCCCACCCCCACGGCACCACCAAAGGACCTGCAGCCACAGGTGGCCACTCTCTCCCTTGTCTCCGACTCCTACAGCCGAGTTCCCCAAAGCAGGGCTACATCCTGGCTCCCCCGACTCCCGCCTGGCCCCCCACCCTGTGCACCCCAGGGCTGGGGGACAGTCACTTCTCCAAAGGGGGAAGGAGAGGGAACGTTGGGCTCAGCTTTGCACTTGGAAGCCAGAGAGGGGAAAGCTTTCCTGAAGAGGAGTCGGTGCATCAGGAAGAGGGGGTGCACCAAAGGACAATGGTCAGAATTAGGGGACAGGCTGGGTGACCGCGGGCCCCTCGGGTGGGCACAGAGGGAGAAGCAGCAGTTTACCTGGAGGAGGAGAGCATGTGGGGCGGTGACTCCCCAACCACACCAGCCTGCCCTACAAGGTCTGAACGCTTCGACAGCTCTGACCAGCAAGGGGCGTGGGACAGGAGAGGGCACCAGCCACCCTGTGCCCACCTGCCCTCCTGCCCACCCCCCCACGGTGGGGGGGGGGCCAGGCCTGGCCAGTCCAGTCATGGCAGCTGCCCTCAGGACCACCAGACCCACACCTTGTGGACAGATGGTGCTCAGCCTGGCCACCCCTGGCAGGGACCTCGCTCCTGAACCGAAGCCACTGGACGTGGTGCCTGCCTTACCCGTTCTCCAGGGGCGCCCTTGGGTCCAGGAGGTCCATCCTGCCCAGTCAGACCCTGGGAAAGGAGGAGGCAGGTCGGCTTGGTGAGGCCACGTGGGAAGGACCAGCCATAGGCCCTTCCCTAACTAAAAGCGGTCCAGAGATCACAAAGACCCTCGGGCTGGCACCTTCCTCTCCTGGCCCCATCCGCTGTCCACTTGGTGTGCTGGGGGAGCGGGGAGGTGGGGACATACGTGGGAAGCCAGCAAGGGGAACACCTGCTGGAGCTGGCAAGCCCAGCAGGCAGAAGAGCCACCTCTCAGGTCCCCCCCCCCCCCCAGTGTGAGCAAAGCTCCATGTCCTGGGGCCAGGCCTTGAGTCCCTGATGACAGACCGACGCGGCTGGCCGGGCTCAGACGGGACGGATAATGGGCGTTTGTTCCCAGATAAGCAGGAGCTGGCGGGACCTTCACCTCTGCTGTGCACTGGCTCTGTCTGCTGGCTGACTAGACACTAACAGTCTGGGACAACGGCCAGGGGACTCCTGCTGGGGGACGTCCGGAGACCCTCCTGGGACTGCTTGGGACCTCTTGTTTCCTGCTTGAGCAAGCCCAGCTGGAGAACAGCAATTAAACCTGACTCCTGGGCGCTGGGATGGAGCCCCTCCAGGCTGAGCGGGGCTCATGGGAGGAGGAGGAGGCGGCCGAGGGAGCACGAATGGGAGGGGGAGGGGGAGGGGAAGGAGGCCCAGGAGAGGGGCCGCCACACTCACGTCCACACCGGGAAGCCCCGGGAGCCCGGACTCTCCTGGTTTCCCAGGCTTGCCTGGGGCCCCTTTCAGTCCCTGTAAGGGGAAAGGCAGAGGCGTGAGGAAAGCTCTGGCCAGAGCCTTGACCTTCACCAAGAAGAAAAGTGTTTTCCAGCCGGGAAGCACCCAGCAATCCGAGATGGGCCCCTCTCCGCCGGAAGCCTGGCCCTCCCTGCTGCCCCGTGGCCCCTGACCCAGCTAGGGCTCACCTGCCCACCCCTTGCTGGCCCGGGGTAAGGGCTACCCTCTCCAGCTGCCTCCCACCCTTATTCTGTATGATGCCCCCCTGGTCACTTCAGCCTCCCCAGCGAAGGGCCAGTGGGTCACTCTCTGGGACCTTCAGTGAGCCCAGAACCCTCAGCTCCTAGCTGGGCCTGAACAGCTTCGTTAGGGCTCCCTCGTGGGACGGACAGGCAGGGAAACAGACCCCTCCCCTGGCCTGCCGGGACACTGGCCCAAAGAAGCTTCAAGGCCAGACCCTGCCCAGAGACACAGTCCCACGCACCCTCTCCCG
Source organism: Camelus ferus (assembly GCF_009834535.1). Taxonomy (NCBI): domain Eukaryota; kingdom Metazoa; phylum Chordata; class Mammalia; order Artiodactyla; family Camelidae; genus Camelus; species Camelus ferus. Next base: position 14,495,413 of record NC_045714.1, on the reverse strand, counting down.
CCCCGTCCCTTCTGCCTCTGCTCGGAGGCCTCCCCTTTGGTGACACAGGGCCCAGCGTGCTGTGAAGCAGTGTCAATGAGCCCTCTGTTCTGGGCCCACCGCCCCCCTCCAGACTGGAAGTAGATCGCCACCCCCGCCCCCCATCTCAGCCAGGGACACTCACCGAGGGCCCAGGCAGACCCGGAGGACCAACTTCTCCCTGCAGAAGGGGAGACGTCCACACGTGACCAAGTGTCCCCTGGAAACTCCACCCCAGGGGAGCAGAGCTGGGCCCTGGAGGCTGGCCCCAGGAGGCGAGACGGGAGCCCCTCACCCCGTCACCCACACCTGGGGGCACCTCCGCTCTAGGGCCAGGCGCAGAGGCAGGGGCCGGGGGAGGGATGAGCTGCACTGGGGCTCACACAGCTTTGGGGGCCCAGGAAGACAACACCCCAGAGATGATGGGACCCGTCATGAAGCCCCCACCCCTCCACCTGCCTGAGAAACTTCAGAACCCTGGCCGGAGGTGGCAGACCCCCAGACACGCAGAGAACCAGGAAGGCACCCCAGCACCCCCTCCACCCTCGATGACCACTAGGTCTGAGACCTTTTAACCAAGGCTTCCAGGCCAGGTTTCAAGTAGAAGTGTCCCCAGAAGAAACTACCGGATGCCCAGCCCCACCAGGAGTAGGGAGGGGCGTGGGGAGGCCACCTGGGTCCAGGGTTCGACATGGCGGCACTGAGCAATAGCCCTGTGGAGGGGGTGGCGGGACGGAGACTCAAGGCCATCAGGGGCCAGGCAGGGGCCCTGGGGACTGAGGAGGCAGCCGAGGGCTGGCCAAGGGGGGCTCCACCCGGGGACGGTACCCGGGGGAGAGGCCTGGAGGGCCTGGCTTTCGTGGAGGTGGCTCGGCTGGCGGCTCTCACCCAAGTCGGGTGGGAGCTACCGGACTTCATCTGTCTCCCATGCTGCCTGGGCCACACTGAGCCTGGGCACCCTTGGAGTTCGCCATTTCTGGGGCAGAGCTAGCCCCCACGCTCCCTCCAAGGCTGGCTCCAGCCCCTGGCAGCCCCCAACAAGACCCCCCGGGGGGGCAGGCCCCACGTCTTCATCCCCAGAAAACAGGAGCACGGTCCCCTCCAGGGACCCGGAGACACACACCACAGTGCCCACATTTCCATTCCAAAGAGCACTGCAGAGCCCCCCCCCACCGGCTTTGGGGGGGCCGTCCCTGGGGCGGGGGTGGGGGGCCTTCCCCAAGGAGGAGCAAGGATTGGCCGTGTCCTGCTTCACAGCCCACAGAGACACCCCCCAGCCCTGGGAGGTGCAGTTCACTTCCTCACTGGGCCTCAGGGAGGCTGGGGCCACAGCAAGAACCCCCAGGACCCCTGCCCTCCCCACCCCTGAACTCACGTCAATGCCGTCCTTCCCCGGCTTCCCAGGTGGCCCTTGGGGCCCGGGAGGGCCTCGAAGCCCCATTTTCTGAAAGAGAGAAATGTCTTCAGACAGCTGCACCCCACTGTCTCGCATGGGATGGGGCCCCCTGGTTGGCCATTTGGTCAGCCTGAAGAGCGTCCCCTCGTCCCAGTCTGGAGAAATGCTGCAGCCGGTGCCCCGGGCCCCCCGGCCCCCCTCAGAGACCCCAGGGCCTCGGCTCTGTCCCCTGCCTTGGCCTATCCTCTCTTGGCCAGGAGGGCTGCGCCCCGGACTGAATCCCGCCAGGAACAAAGGCGACATTGTGCCTCTCCGGTGGAGGTGCAGTGCTAGCAGAGGCTGGACTCCACCTGGAGAGGCCGGGAGGCCCCCTGGGCTCAACTCTGAGGTGTCCAAGCATCCGTGGGGCTCAGCTGGGCAACGGCCAGCCTGTGTCCAGCTTGGGGGGTGGCTGTGGGGCGATAAGGCTGTCCCCAAGCTCCCTGGGCTTCCTGGCTCCCTCAGGAAGCTGGGGTGGGGGACTTGTCCCCGGCAGCAGCGCTGCTCGACGTTGGACTGCAGAGCTACAGCACCCCCAGCCCAAGCTGCGCTCGCTCGCGAGCCTGGTGCGCCTGCAGCCCCGCGCTCACCTGCGCCTCGGTCACGGTTACGGTGGCGGCCAGGAGCGGCCCGAGCAGGAGCAGGGCCAGGGCGGGGGCTCCGGCCATCGCTGCACTCACGCTCTGAGCGGCGCTGGCGGCGGCCCGGCCAGCCTCGAGCTTGGCGGGGCGGGCGGGGCGGGCGGTGGGCCGGATGCCAGTTCCCGCCCCAGCGGCCCTCACACAAGCCCCCCATTCAGCCGGGGCCACCTTGAGGGGCGGGGGCTTCGGCGCCTCGGCGTGCCTCAATGCCGAGCCAGCCAGGGGGAAGAAAAAGAAACCCAGTGGCATTTTTTTGGCCAGCTTCTGAGTTTAAAATTATCCTGGGACTGCTGAGCTACACACATACACCTTTTAGCAAAAAGAAAAAGACTCTTTTCCCTTCTTGGTCCTCAACCAGGTTGCGGAGAGGGAGAAGTCTGCGCTGAAGGGCTCCTTTGGAGAAGGGGCCGTCCTCGTCCGTCCTGTAGCTGGGGTGGGCGAGTCTCGTTCTCCTCCCCAGCGCCCTGAGAGGGAGGGGCCCTGGCTACCCAAGGCCCAGGAGAACCCCGGAGAGCATGAGCACGCCGGTGCCAGGGGCCAGACAGGGCCCACCGCGACCCTGGTTCCCACTGCGGGCCCTGCCGTGGGACACAGCCCAGGCCCTGCAGGGTTGGAAGGTCTGCCCCTCCCTCCGCCCTTACGCCTAACCTTGTACTGAGTGATCTGTCCACATGAACCAGCACTGGAGAAGGCCAGGCTCTCAGTGGCACCCCCGACCCCAGGAGCAAAGTGGTGGCAGAGGAAGAATGTACGGCCGTGCCCCCGGGGGCCTGAGGGAACCTGGGATGAACAGGGCTCAGAGGCCGGTGTTGGCTGTTCCCGTGTCTCATGAGCCTTGACAGCTCAGGGGTCTGAAGACTTGGGCAAGGTCGCTTCACCCTGGAAAGGCACGGGAACAGCAGGGTCGGGGGCAACTCCTGGGCCCGGGAGACCTAGGGGACACTCAAACATCCAGGCCACCTACAGAGCCCACTGAGTGCTCAGAGCCCGGCCCTGCCCCAGGACCTGAACCTTCAGAACTCCCAGAGAAACGCTGCCTTCAGCTCCACAGCACCTATCTGAGCTTCACTTCTGCAGGCTGGAACTCAAGACTTCTGACACGATGTGACTTAACCATGAGGGAGTGGATGACAGGGATGTGCAGGGAGCAAAACCTCCCTGCTCTGCTGGGTGAGGCCGTGGGCGACTCCGCAGGCCCAGCCACTCCCTCCAGCAGAAAGGTGAACTAAATCAGGAAGGGCCAAGAGCGTCTCAGAGTGTCCCCACTCCCGTCTGAGTCATCCCAGGACAACCTCAGAGGCAGCAGGGTGGGGCTGGGGGCGGGCAAGTTGCCCCACCCCCCCCCACCCCCGAGGCCTCCTGCCTGGTCACACAGCGCAGCCCTGCCCCTCTTGCCTTCTGTGCTCACACGTCTCCCACGTGGACAGAGCTCCTGCTGGACCGGACTCGGCGGCGGGAGCCTAGCCGGCCTTCGCGTTGCTCAGGGGAGCGACCTGGTGCCTGGGAGCCCGCTCCCTCGGCCCTGGGAGCCCTCTCCCAGCTCCATGCAGACTCTCCCACCTGCTGCCGGGAAACGCCCTCCCTCTGGAGAGCAGCCACAGTGGCATGGGGGGGAGGGGGCTCACACCTACCTGTCAGAGGCCGGTGTCACTGCCCACCTGCTTTGGGCCATCAGTCTCCCCAAAGCTTGGGGGTCAGGAGCGCCCAAGCTGCCTGAGGCTCCTCAAGTCCCCGCTGCTGGGCACAGGCCCCCCTCCCCCAGGGTTATGCCAATGGGGTCTACTTCTCACTTCAGGCGCCAAGCTTCTCCATCTGAACCTGAGCCCCATAACGGTCTGGACAAGGACCCTGACCACTGGGGTCACTGGGACCTGCTGGAGACTCAGTGCTGGACACCCAGCACTCATCCCAGTGTCTGGATTTCTCTTCTGTGGCGGAAACTCCACCCCTGGGCCAAACCCGAGTTCAGACACCTGGGGTCCCACCCCTTCCAGCCGGCCTGGGGTGGGCAGTGGGGAAGGTGAGCTGGCGGCAAAGGGCAGACCCCCACCCATGCCAGTACTGATGAAAATTAACTCAGGGTCTCTCCTTCCAAAGTGACTCCCAGCGTACCCATCCCTCTCCCCGCAGGACAGGAGCTAACCGACCATCAACCTCGTCACAGCCCCGAACCCCCAGAATGAACTCCACTCCCCCCTCCTTCCCCTGGGGAGGTGTGACCTCCAGCTCCCCCAAGTCTCTTCCCCCTGCTGGCTCAGGGGACAAGGTCATGCTGACAGTCAACATGGCCTGCAGGGAGGGGGCTGCAGGGAGGGTGGAACACCGTTCCCACACCAGGTCTCCAAGTCTGAGGGCCCCGGGGATACTGGGAAGGCTGTGCCTTGGTGTGGAGGGCTGATGGGGTGACGGGCAGCTGTGGCTGCCAGGCCAGGGACAGAGGGGACGGAGCACAGCTGAGCTTGCTCCCAGAGGCACATCACTGAACCCCAAGTCAGGGCACACCCAAACACTGCTTCCCTACCCAGCCCCCGAGGCACCAGTACGCAAATCCCCAGACTCTTGAGCCGGTGACAAAAGGTAGCCAAGGGACCAAATGTCCAGCCCCAGAGGCTCTGGGAGACCATGGGGGCAGGGTGCATTCCTCCAGGGGCATACGTGTGCCCGGGAGGGCTGCATCCCGGCGCCTACAGGGGCAAAGCGGTGCCACAGCTGGGCCACTGGCAGGGAGTCCGGGCAGCATCACTCACGGAACCAGCCCTCTTCCGCCCCGGCCTCCCAGGGCCACTGTCCACGCCTGAACACTCAAAGGCAAACAAGTTTTATTCACAAAAGACCTCGGCACCGGACTAAGAAAATGAGCCCCACTCCCCACTCCCGACCATTAGGGGCCTATTTATAAAGATGGGGGGCAGTGGCACAAGACGGAGAGGCGGGGAGTGCAGGCAAGGTAAGAAGGACCCTGAGGTCCTTGGCCTTCCCCGAGGGCGGGGTCCGCCCTTCCAGCACCGCCGCAGCTGCTGCAGTGGCCGCCTGGGAGAAGCCAGCACAGCTGGGAGCAGGGGACAGCCGGCAACCTGGCGCCCGGGGGCCCGGCGCAGGGCCGAGCTGAGTCGCCTGTGCATGTCCCATCTCCTTAAGGCTTCCCAGGTGGCACAGAAGGCCCCGCCTCTGCTGCCAGCTCAGCCCCCTTGCCCATCGGGGGTCCTGCAGGGGTGGGGCTCCCGGGGGCACCCTGCTCTGGCCCTGCTGGGCCTTCTGCTTCCTCTCTGACCCCATTCTCACCCTCTTCGGCCTCAGGGCACCCTGGGGAGGCAGGGGGCCAGGTGGGGGCCAGAGCAAGGGGACCATCCCTGGCTGCCACTCCAGTGCCATCCCTGGCACCCTGGTCCACCTTCCTTCGCTTCCTCACATCGTCGGCTGCCTTGGCCCCCTCGGGCTGCGGGCAGGGCTGCTCGGCCTCCCTCGGGGCCTGGCTGTCCAGTTCCTGGGTCCCCGCACTGAGGCTGCCCGGGCTGAGGGCACAGCCCTCCAGGTTCAGGGCGATCTTCTCCACCTCCGAGGCGCTCGGGCCCGGCCGCACTGGGGCCTGCTCCCGCAGGTTCACCTCCAACTTCCTCTTCTTGCTCTCCTTGAGATTTGGAGACTCGGGCCCCTCCTGCACGCCGGCCTCATCTACCTGGGCCCTCTCCAAGGCTCCGGCCTCCTGGGACTCTGTGCTGGGCGGCTGGGGGCCCTCAGCCACATGACCCCCCTCTTCCTCCCTCTTTGGCCCACAGATCTGCCCTTGGGCATTGGCCTCGGGGAGGGGGTCCCCCGGGCTGTCCTCCCCCTTGGCCTGTCGGCGGCCAGCCGGCAGGGGTGAGCAGGGCGGAGAACATGGCCTGAACTTCTGCAGCTTGTCATGGGGCCCCCAGACGAACTTGCAGCGGGGCTGGAAGTGCTCCCAGGCGAAGTGCAGCAGCTCGCGGCGCTGGTGGCGGCAGCGCACGGTGAACACGAAGTAATCCAGGGCGCTCTGCCGCACGCCCGGCAGCTGCTGGCGCACCAGTGTCTCCTCCAGGAAGAAGCGGGCCAGAGGCGCCTTGTAGTGCTCTAGGCCCAGCTCACCCAGGGACTTGAGGATGCGAGTGATGCGCAGGTTGTTGTGGCTGTGCCTGGCGGGGGCACAGAGGGGTGCCGGCGGGGCTGTACGTCAGGGTGGGCAGTTCTCAGCCAAAGCCCACCCTCCTCCCCTGCGCCATGCCACGCATCGCCATCCTTGCCCCAGGATCCTCATGGCCACTAACACAGACATTGGCCCAAAGAGCCAGTCTCCACCCACCCCTGCTCACCCCCAGGGCCTCGCCCCAGTCCCCAAGGCAAGGGCCCACGGGCCTGAACTGCGTAGGTGAGGCTGTGACGCACCCTCTAGAAGGGTGACTGTCCTCTGGCCCCACGGAACACCCACCTCCAGCATCACTGGGGGAGGTCCACAGGGGGACCCTCTAGAGGAGGGGGCCCAGCACAGGGGCCTCAGTTATCCACAGGCAAGGGCGGTTGTGCCGTCTGTGGATTCGTGCCCTGTGCCTCCTCCCAGCCAGTCAGGAGTGAGGCTCAGAGCCGCTGGAAAGCTGATGGAGCCCCACTGGCAATCTGACCCATGCTTACGTGGCAGGTGGGCACGGCCAAGAAGCCTTTCTTCATCAGGCAGGGACCACCCCCAGGAAGATGCTCAGAGCCACAGGCACCAGCCCTAGAGTCCTTTTCCGTGGAAGTGCTCCCTGCCCTGCACCTGCCTGAACCTGAGACAGGCTGTGCCGACCGCCACGCTGCCAGGTGAGGTGGGGCCCAGCGCGGGAGGGGCGTCCTCACCAGCTGAGGTTCTGGAAGCGTTTCTGGTAGTTCTGTGCCCGGCACACTCTGCCCGTGGCTCGGTCCTGGAGCTGGATCCCATAGAAACCCAGCATGAGCTCGTAGGCCTGAACCAGCCGCTCCCTGACCTCCTCGCAGTTTTGAAATGCCTGAAAAACACCCCGAGAGTGGCTGAGAGCTCAGCGGCCAGCACAGCCAGGACGCCTCCCTCAGGCCCCGGGTCATCCCAAGGCCTCAGCTCGGACTCTCAGCGGAAAGTGACCCCAGGGATGCAGGGACGCGTTGATGTATTTCTCTCTTTACTCCGAGCCGCTGCAAGGTAACCCCGGGGCCGAGGCCTCCCTCTGCTGTATCCTGGGGAGGAATTCCTTGAGCCAAGGGAAAAGCTCAGGGACTCCCAGGACTGGGCATGGGGCAGGAAGCACCCACCCTGTCCCCTTGGTGCACCTGCTCTGCCTCCTTTGTGTGTTCCTGGCTCCTGGAGCCCCTCCTGACCCTCGAGGGCATCCCTGCTCCAACCCAAACCAGGGCTGACCAAGGTAAAGCCCACTCATGCTGGCTCGGCTCGCGGTCCCTGTCCTGTACCCCTGGACGTGGGCAACCCTCGCACAGTCAGATCTCTCTGCAAGGAGCACTGGGGGCCAGAGGCAAGGACCACTTGGGAGGGAAGGTCATTACACTAGGGGCTCCTCTGGCTCCTGCACTCCAAGCAGACACCTGTGTCCTGCTGTGACCCCTCCCTGGGCGGCGGCCTCCTGCCTTCAGAGCTCACCTCAGCCTCCTGGACTGTGAGGGGCTTGGCATGCCAGTTCACCCCTGGCTCCCGCAGGGGAAACAGCCTGCGAGGGAAGAGATGACAGAGGCCCAGTCAGTGGCAGACGTGGGCGCCCAGCCACTCCATACTCACTGGCTGAGCGACCTAGGGCAGCCCTCCGCAACTTGGGCTGGCTGGACCACACGTGCCACACGCACTGCGGGCTTTCATGAGTCAATAAAGCCAAGGGGTGAGGGCGGGAGAGCTCCAGGGAGGGCCCCGACAAGGCCCCAGAGCAGGCGAGGGGACAGAAGCCCCAGCCTGCGCGCTCAGCTGTAAGGGCACCTGCCAGCCACCCTGCGGCCCTGTGTGCCTTTTTGTTATTCTGCACGCCTTTCCCTCCCATCATCAGTGCTGCAGAATTATCCCCCTGCGAGCCGTCCTCAAGGATGATGCATTTGTGGGGCTGCGAACCCTCTGTGGTCAGAGTGGCTCCGCGGACAGGCCCCTGGGGCCCCTTGCACCGAGGCCGCACCCTCGCCTCCAGAGAACCAGCTTGTCTGCTGCTCTCCCTGACCGGCAAGTCCAGTTCCGGTTCTCGGCGACAGAGGCTGTTTATAGCTGAAGAACCCTGACTGCGAGACGGGGTCTCCCCGCCCCCGCCCCGCAGTTCCCGGCACTGGGCCCTGAGCTCAGCGTGCGCATGCTCAGAAAGCGGGCGCCTGGGCGGGGCCTCGAGCCCCTCCGTGGCCACGCCCACCGGCCACGCCCACTCACCACTGGATGTAGTGGTGATTGTCCTCCAGGAGTTCGTACTCCTCCCTCCAGTTCTGAAGAATGTCTTCAATGAAACAGCCTGTGAGCCGCATGGGGACAAGTCAGCGGGGGCTGCCGAAAGCCCCTCCCTCCGCTTTCTTTAGGACCTCGGGGTTTGGTAGCTTCAGGACGGCCCAGTGTAGGCCGCCCGTCCCTCTGCAATCTGAAAAGCGGACCCTCTCTGCTGACTGAGGGCAGACCCGAGTGGGCAGAGCACGCTGGGCACTCTGGGCGGGAGGGCCCGGGAGAAGAACAAGTGGGCCCAGATCCACACCTGTCTTTGCAGAAGTGGGGCCTGACTGCACTCCCCAAACCACAGCCTGCTACCTGGAACTCTGCCCTCAAACAGAACCTGCAGCCAAGCCCCACTCTGCAGTCTGGTCTCCTGCAGGGTAGCCCCTGTTTCTGCAAAGGGCCAGGAGGGGGATATTTAAGACTGTGCAGCCATGTGGCCGGTGCTGTGGTGGGAACACAGCCACAGACAATGTGTAAGTGGACGGGTGAGGAAGGGTTCCAATAAAAGCTCACTTATGAACACAGAAATCTGAATTTCACATGATTTTCACATGTCAAAAAATATACCTTTAGTTTTCCCCAAGCATTTAAAAATGTAAAAGCCATTCTCTCTTGTCAGTTCACACGTGGGGCTTTCCCAGTACAGCGGGAGGGCTGAGTAGTTGTGACAGAGACCGTGGGGCCTGCAGAGTCACCAACATTCACTGCCTGGCCCTTTGGAGCACATTGCCCAAGGGGTCCAGGACGAGGGCCGGGGCCTGGGCGGCCCCTCAGCAGCTTCCAGGGGGCACCATGGGGTGATCAAAAAGCCACGCGTCCAAACTAGGTCCCAGCCAGGCAGAGGATGGAGCGGAGCGCCCCCAGGACGGAGCTGCCAGCAGGCACTCACCGTTGGGCAGGAACCGGATCTCATTTCTGTAGAAACTCAGGTTGGGCATGTCACCATTGCCATCTTGTTCCACCAAATCCTGAAGAGCCAGAGAGGCAACAGTCAGGACACCATCAAAACCAGGCTGCCTCCAAGGGCCCCTCAGACCAAAGCATTCCCGGGGGGTGAGGGGGGCCTCTGCTCTCAGCCTGCAAACCTCCAGACATCCTGAAGTCTGGTGAGGACCCCGAGTGCCCAGCCTGGGCCCCTCACCCCACAGGTGAGGACCAGCATCCACCCATGGGGGACAGCAGCCTCCTCTAACCGTCAGCAACTACCTTCCCCTCCTCACCAATGTGGGCCAGGGCTGGGAGGTCCCCTTCATCTGCACCCCGAAGAGAGCCCTGGGGTTGCCTGGGACTCCTGGGTACAGAGGACAGGGGCTGAGGGCCAGGAGACCATGAGATGGGTTAGGGGTGCCGGCCTCGGGTGGACGCACTGCCAGCTGGCCCTGCAATGCATTCTAAAGGCAAGAGTACTGAGGTCGGAGTTAGGGCACCACGCTGTCACCCCACAATGAGGAGACAGAGCAGTAGCCCAGGCGGGGTTTTTGTTTGCCTGAGAAGAGGGGCCGATGGGACATCGTCCAGCTGGCCTTTTCTGGGAGGACCTGGTCCTGGGTGGGCTGCGGGGTGTGAGGGTGCTGCAGGCAGCTACGTACCGGGTAGTGGTGCCGGTACCTGCGCGTGTCCCGCGCAGCTCGCCAGTTTCTGGACCCCGTCACCCCAAACTGGGAAGAGAGGAGACTGGATGAGACCCCCAGGGGAGACCCTCCCCACTTCTTGAGGCAGCCAGCAAGCAGGACCCACCCTAGGGAACCCCCATTCTGGGCCAGCTGTCAGCAAAATCAGAGGGGGCCGGAGCAGCTGGAGTGAGGCTGGCCCCCTGCCACCCACTCCAGCCCTCAGGACCCCTAGGCCAATGTGCATCCTTGGGGTGCAGTGCCCCCAAACTCATTTCACTTCTTCCTCCCGTGTTTGCTGGTCACCCTGGCTGGAGCACACCCCCGGACCTTCCTCTGGGAACCGCCTTCCCCAGTATTTCCTCCTTGCACTCTGTGTGCTCTAAGTGGTCACCACCAGGCTGTGTCCCCAAGGGCAGTGGCACTGTCACTTATAGCCCCAGGAGGAGTCCCATATGCTTCCCACAGGGGCGTTTCTCAGCAAGATGCCAGCTGGGCCAGCAGATGAAACCGAACTCGGCAGAAGCGGGCCCCGCCCCTCCATCAGTTTCCACCTCTGCTCCACCCCGGGGCCGGCCAGGCACCTCCCTCAGCTCAAGGCTACAGGTCCTGACCAGATACTGCCCATGGGCACGACTCAGAGCAAGACCAGCCCCACAGGTGCACATGTGACACAGCCTGGATGAAGCACCGAACATCCTCACTAGGACCCAGTGTGGGGCAGGCAGAGAGGACCACAGGGTTCCTGGGGGAAGGGGAAGGGATTGAGACTTTGTAGAGGTACAGAAGCCACAGCAGGAGGGAGATAGGAAGAGGTCAGATTCCTGCACTGTGACCCTGCCCACTGCCCACTGCCCACCCTACCTCCTGGAGGAACCTGTGCCCGCCTGAAACACTGTAGATGTGCCAAGGCCGCAGGCCTTCCAGGCAGGCCCAGGAGCCCCTTGGGGTCCCCCTTGCTGGCCACTCCAAGACACAGAGAGAAACCTGAAAACCAGAGCTCTCCTCTACTTCAGGGAGGATCCATACTGGACACCACAGGCTGGAATCCAAGCCTCTCTAGCTAGACATGGTGCCAAGACACCTTTGTCCCAAAGCAAGTGGGACACAGGGTGACAGCTATCACTCAGGTCCCTCCCTCTAACCTGGAATCACAGCAGGAATGCAATGCCCAGAGAGTTTTAGTAACAGCTGGTAATGATGAATAACCATGGTCATGACAAGTAACTAGTGGTGACAAAAGTAACCACTGGTTACAAGTAATCAGAGGTAACAAAGTAATGGCTAATAATGACAAGTAACCAGTGGTAACAGCGCGTAACCAGTGGTGACAAGAGTAACTGGTGGGCATGGCCAGCCCCCCTGGCTCAGGTAGGCCACCTCCAAGACAACATGAGCTCAGCTCCAGCAAGAGTGGGTGGGAACTGCACCCAGTGCGCGGGTCAGCGGGGGTGGGGCAGACTGGGGGCTCCTTGGCCTGAGCCAGCCTGGAGCCTTGGGTGGGGTCAGGGTGGAGAAGGGAGCGCCAGGAGGCCTCTGAGAGGCTGGCGAGAGCAGTGGAGGTGGCCAGCGAGGAGGGCTGGGATCTATTTAGAGGACACAGTCAAGGGGCTGAGAATGGCATGTGACACACATGGATGAGCCCGGGCCATCCTCTTGAGGAAGTGTCATCATGCAGATCTGGTCCTGGGGATGCGGGTCTGAGGGTGGCCCTGGAATCCCTGCAAGATGCCCTGGTTGGGGGTGGGGCGCGGGTTGGGACAGATCTCAGGGTGTCCTGGGGATCATCACCGGAGCAGGAGGAGGAGGTGACCGGGAAGAGGTCCACAGCTGGGGAGGGAGAGCCGGGCCCCCAGCCGGGTCTCCGAGAGGTGCCTCTGCACCCGGCCGCAGGGTGGAGGGGGACGGCTCCCCAGAGCAAGGCCTCGCCCTCTCTTCCGCCGCGGCGCCTGGCCGGCTTCCCCAGGGGCGCGGGGTCCCCAGCGCGCGGGGGCGGCACCTGGAGCGCGCTAGGCCGCGCTTCTTCCTCGGCCTTGGCCTTGGCCTGGTCCTCCGCGTCCCCCGGAGCGCCGGCCTCGCCATCCTCGGTGGCCGCGGCGCTCGAGCCCTCGCCGTCCTCCTCCTCGTCCTCCTCCCAGGTCGAGTCGCAGTCCGGGTCGTCCATGCTCGCGCGGCTGCGGGGCCCGCTCAGGCGGAAGCGAAAGTGAAAGAGGGAGGAAGCGCGGGGGCGGGCCGGGGGCGGGCCGAGGGGCGGGCCTGGGGCTGGCGCCCGCCCTGCCCGGAGGATGCCCGTCCCCAGGCTGTCCCTCCGAAGGATGACCCCCTGGAGGATACCTGTCCCCTCTGAGAATACCCCTTCTCCCCTGAAAGTCCCTCCGGAGGATGCTCGCCTCTGCCCCCCGAGCCTGCCCCCATGCCACCTTGGCGACTTCTCCCTGGAGAGGGGCCCCCCAAAGATGCTCGCCTGAAGGATGTTCCTGCGAGGATCCCCTAGAATAGGATGTCCCCCTGGAGGATGTCTGTGCCCCCGCAAACCCACCAACCAGAAAATCTCTCTCCCCTTGCCCCAGAACCTCCCTCTGGAGGACTCCTCTCTGCCCCAAGGTCCCCACCCTGCAGGGCTCTCTCTCGGAGGATGCCTGCCCCCTCCATGGCCAGAACTGTTGCCTGAAGAAGGCCCTCCTCTGGAGGGGGTCCTCCTCAGAAGAATGTAGCCCCGGATGCCCTCTGGAGGATGCTTCTGGAGGACCCCTGCCCCCAGGAGAACACCCCACAATATCACCTACCACGATGCCCCCCACCCAGGATGAGCTCAGCGAGGACGTCCCTCTGAAGGGTGCCCCCCGGATGTTGTCCATAGCAGATGTCCCCCACTAAGGACCGCCCCCAGCAGGATGCCCTCCAGCTGTCGCCTGGGGCTGCTGTCTCCTCAGATTTCCTTGGGGGAGCCACCTGCCTCCAAGCTCCCTCGGACTGTCGGCAGAACTCCTCTTCCTGAGGCAGCAGGACGGAGGTCCGTGTCCCCCCAAAGGCTCACAGCCGGGCACTTTGTTTCTTCAAGGCCAGCAGAAGTCTCTTCCTGACTGAGAGTCCCGCAGTGCCACGTCTCCGCGGGCCTGACCTCCTGCCCCTTGGTCGCATTCTAACGGTTACAAGAAAGCAGGAGTCACCTGCACGGAGGGCGAGGCCCCTCACAAAGGCCAAACATGGAGACAGAAATGCCTGGACGTCCTCTTCAGGTGACCCAGGCCAGTTAAACACCCCCGAGGGGCTCTCTCTGGGCCTGTGAAGTGGCTGCTGGCACTCCCTCTTCACGTACAGGGACCCACTTCAGACACACTTCAGCTGCATGTTCCCCAGCAACTGTGGGTCTCGTACTCACCCTCTGCCTTTGACACCTGCTGGGTGGCGATAGGAAGCCAGCAAAGCTGGTGCCCCACCACTGGAAACGAAAGTTGAGAGTGGCCACTCCAGCTAAAATTCTTCTTCTGTAACTACTATACCGCTTTGTTTCAAAAAAGCATATCTGGAATCTAGGTCTGGCTTTCAGATTGGGCCACGAGGATGGCTCCTGGGCGAGCCCCCTGCGGGGTGATGAGTGAGAAGAGGGAGACGGCCCAGCCCTCCCCGCAGGACGCTGCCCTCTCCCCGCCCGGCAAGCCAGTGAACAGGCCTCAGGCTGCCCATTCCCCGGGGACGTGGCTTTCCTCGAGCTGTGCAGCTGTCAGCAGCCCAGAGCTGACGGGAACCCTCCCACCTTGGCCGTGGGTGCGGCTGAAGACCTTTCTTTGTGCTGACGCTCACTCCCTGTGGGCTCATCCACCTCCAGCACCGCCCCGGGCACAGTCTCACCTGGGTGGAAACTGCGTGTCCTGCTATCTCGCTTTGTGAAAGGACAGTGGTGACTCCCCCAAAGGTATGGAGTTCTGGGCATTTTTGCCAGTTGTGGCCAGGGTAGGTTTCCTGAGGAGCGAGGAACAGAGTAGCTGTGGGCAGCCAGCGGGGCTGGCCCTCTGCAGACTGCGCCGTGGGCCTGGCCTGCTCCCGGGCCGATTTGCAGCCAGCCTTGGAGAACCCGCAGTGACATCCAGGGGGCTGGGAGCCTCTGAGGGAGGCGTTGATGGGCTCTGGGGGCACTCTGCAGGGTTAAGCCACCCCCAGAGCGCTTGGGTGGGCAGGCCCTGCCCGCCTCTGCCCCAGGAAACAGACACGTGTGCGGTATAGGTGAGGCTGCCACAGCCCCAGCCTGGCCGCGCTCAAAGCACAGGTTTCCCACTGCTGCCTGCTGCCAGGGCCAGGACCACCAGCCCCTCCTCCACCAGGGTTTTCTGAGACATCGCCCAGCCTTACAAGCGACAGTCACACCCAACCGCACCTTTAGCTGCTTCTGTGCATGGTCTGCCCAGAGCTCATCTCTGGGGCTTAGCCCAGGTCTTCCCTCTGCAGCCTGGGACGCCAGCTGTGGGCTCTGCACTCCGGACGGCTCGCTGCTGCGCTGGGCAGGGGGTGGAGGGTGAGGGCAGTGAGAGGGAGGCCTGGGGTGGGGGTGCGTTCTCTCTGCGACGCTGCCGACTTTCGCTCCTCTTCCTTCTGACGCACTCAGGCCACGGTGCCTGCCACGCAGCGGGGAAAGGTGACAGAACCCTGTGTCTGGGCACCTGGGGTGAGCGTGGTGTCCCCTGAGCTTGTCTGGCGGCAGAGCTCATGGGCTCCATCTAGGAATGGAGAGGAGAGGCCAGGGTGTGCAGGGGCAGTGGTGGCCACGGACTCCTTCCTGGGTGCCATCCAGATTCTCCTCCATGCAGCAGGAGGTGACCGTTGAGGGTGTGATCTTCTGTTGAAGACTCACTCCCTGGGGCCCCCGAGCAGTGGGTCTAACCATGGGGTGCAAGCTTCTGCCCTAGGTTCCAGCACAGGATGGCGGAGCAGGAAGGCCGGCGGCCGTGCAGGATCAGCAGCTCCGACGAGACGTGCTGTGCCAGCTGTCGGAGGCCCGGCTGGGGAATCAGGACGCCAGCCATGTGCTCAGGGCCCCGAGGTGGGCTCCTGGCCTGGCCTCATGGGCTCAGCGAGTTCTGACCTCCTGCTCCCAGTGGTGGGGGGGCAGCTGTCTTCAGTCTCCTTGGTTCCTCAGATTGAGCTGGCGCGGTGTCTGGCTGAAGGGAGAGTGCCTCCTCTCACTTGGCAGGTCCGGTCCCTCCTTTGTGAAGATGATCACAGGCCGAAGCCTCGCGTCCAGTCGGGAGGAGACGCCAGCTCCGCCTCGTCTCCACGTGGAGGGGTGGCCACAGGCAACAACGTAACGCCTGGACCTGTTCCTAGTTTGTATGCACATTGTATCAAGTGAGCCAAGTACAGCGAAGTACAGCTCCAGTTATAAATCTTGGAAAAATAAAACTTCTCATTATAGAAAAAGTTAACTTAGTTTGGTATCAAAATCACACAACTCCAAGTTGCTTTTTTGTGCTTTAATATCCTTCAGTCAAACAAAAGTGGATTTCAGTCAACTCCTGGCCCGGGCTGCGACAGCCCCACCGTCCTGCCCGCCCCCCACTCATTTGGTCTGTTTGCAAGTTACTCGTTAATACAAAAATAACCGCTACAAATTCTCTGTATCTGGCATATAAAAACTGAGCAGAAAGGATCTCAGTAGTCGTTACATTAAAACAAAACAGCTCAGAAAAAATACAACACGAGTTTAACTTTTGCAGTATTTTTTTCATATAAAACACTAGTAAAATAGGCTCCTTAAAAATTAAATAGTGAAATACCAACCAAATTATATACATCGTTACAGTACAAGTGAATGAGGCAAAATATCCAGTTCTCAGTCTCTTGGGTGGTGGAGGGGCCGTGGCCTGCGGCCTGATGCTCTCCCGAGATCGCAGTCAGTTGAGAGAGCGTTGCGGACAGACGGACAGACGGGAAGGCCAGTGCCCCTCAGAGCAGGGGGAGGTCGATGTTTTATTGCTTGCTGTGCCAGGTCTCTGCCTCCCCGCCTGCACTCTGCCTGGTCCTCAGGCTGTGCCAGTGTGGGCACAGGCGTGGCCAAGCCGATGTCACGGGAGCCACATGTGTCCAGAGAAGACATGGCCCGGGCTCACCCCCTTGGCTCCGGGCATCTGAGCAGGCTCATCCCGGTCGCTGGGGCCTCCGAGCCCAGATAGTCTGAACGGCAACACGGGGGCCTCTGGCACCCGAGGGCAGGCAGCAGGGCCGGCGGCACGTGGCCCCACTGACCGCTGGTGACCAGGGTGCCCACCCGCCCTCCCCTGCCGCCCGCTGCGAGCGTCTACGTCCGGCGCCGCTTGGCTGCGCTGGGGCTGGAGGGGTTGCTGTTGGCGGTCAGGACTTTGTCGGTGACCCGGCTGCGCTTCCGCTTGTCCGACCCCTCTTTGGACCCCAAGTCTGAGTTGTTCTTGTCTTTGTCTTTGCTGGACTTTTCTGTTGCTTTCCCCAAGCTTCCTGAAGATGAAAAAACTGGGAGACAAAATCATTTGGCTGAAAACAGAATATCCAAAATTTTATTTCATCTTCCTGTTCGGTTAAAAAAATTGGCACCTACACACATGACACTGACCCCAAAAGGCTTCTCCTGAGCTGAGGGCGCCCGTGTGGCCTGCAGGACTGGCCGCCAACGTGCCTGCCCCCGCAAGGAACGAGGCCCGGCCGCGCCGTCTGCTCTCCAGAGCTCACCGGCGCCGAGACGCGGCGCTCCCTTCACCCCTCACTGCACGTCCACCTCCCAGGTCCCCGGCCCAGGGCCGCCCTGGTCCCTCCACCTGCTGGCCACGTGCGTGCCTTCCCCGCGTGAGGCTCTGCAGATGGAAGCTGCCCTCTCAGCTGCTGAGCCAGACGGGGGGGGGGGCCCTGGCTGCGTGTGCACGGGCGTGTGGCTGTGCCCCGCGGGGAGGCCTTGCCAGGTGGGGTGCTGTGCCTCCCGGGGCCCCAGGGAGGGGAGCGCTCCGCACTTACCATCATCGGCCCCGTTGTGGGGGTCCACGTCTTCCTTCATTTCTTCTTTCATTTCCTCCTCAATGATCACTTTTCCTGTGGGGGAGACGGCTGTGACCTAAAGCCCGCGGTGGTGGGAAAGCGGCCCCGCCCGGCCCGCGGTGGCTCAGGCCAGGGACTGCTCCCGACTTGGGGGGCGTGTACGGGTCTCAGCTGCCACCAGGATGCTTTTAAAAGAAGGCCAACTGTTCTCGAACAAGTCCTCCCGAATCCCAGAAGCTCCCCAGGCCTCCCAGTCCGAGGACCCAGCGCCACCCAGCCAGTGACCCTTACCACCCCCAGCACCACTGCCCTCGGCCTCACCCAGCTCCCAAATCTGACCTCGCCCAATCTCACCTTCTCGGACTTCTTGGATGATTTCTTCTGGAAGGACGAAGTTCCTCTCTGGATTTGGGAATGGAAGAATCTCAGACTCGTGCTGATGGCAAACAGGGCATTTTGTTTTTTTAGGGAGCAAAGAAGAAGCGATTTTAGCAAGTCACTCAAGATGTATAAGAGCCAACTCAGAAGCACCCAGCGACACAGGTGAATGTCTCAGGGGCTGCAGGGGTAGGTACGTGCTGGGGGTGGGGGAGACTGTCTGCTTTTTCTCTGGTAAGGTCTACGAGGGGCTGGGTTTGTCACACAGACCAGACAAGGCAAAACTACAGCACGAGCCACAGGCAAGGGTCATGAGGGAAGAAGATGGGCTTCGTGTCATCTGAGGTGACACTGGGCAGCTCCACCTGCTGGCCCCGCCCCCAGGGGCAGAATCAGGCAGCAGGTGTCTTGCTGGCCCGGCCTGGCCACGTGTGCTCTCGCTCCAGGAGAGTGCATTCAGAGGCTGGGACAGCCCTGAGGGAAGGCCACGGTGCCTCTGGTCCTGTCTGCAAGGACAGGAGCCAGGGTGTCGGGAGGGAGAGCCACTCCCGTGGAAACCAGAAAAGCAAAGCAAAACGGAGGAAGGCACCACTGAACGCCTATCAGGGGGGGTTCCACCGGTCCTGCAGGTCACACATGCAGGGGACAGAGCCCTGGAAATCCGAACACTGGACAAAGGGAAAGGTGACCTGGTGGGAAGGGTCCCGGAGTTGGGAGGGAGATTCTGAAGATGGGGCTTCCAGTTGGCTACCTGGGAGCTGCATTTATAAGCCAGGTGGTCAGTGTGTAAACGTGCTGACCAACATCTGGGAGCTTCAAAAACCCTGAGAGCTCGTGGGCCTGCTGGTCACCTTGTGGGTAGGGCCCAGGGACTCGTATTTGCAAGACCCCAGGTGACTCTGGCATCAGCCCCGCAGCAGTGCAGGGGTCTAAGGAAAAGAAGGAAGGGCCGCTTTTCCTGGGCTGATACCCCGGCAAAGGGGGCACCTTGCAGCTCCCTGAGCGTCACAAGGGTCCTGTACAGGCCCCCGGGCTCCTCTGAGCCAGCCTCCGTGCTGTCTGTCTGTCTCTCCTACTGCACCAGGGGCTCCCCCAGGACAGGACCCTGCGACACTCATCTCTGTATCCAGCTTCTGACTCCCAACCTGGGGTCTACACACACGAAGTGCTTGGGGATCAGGTGAGCCCACAACATGACAGACGTGGGAGCCAGTCAAGCAGCTAGATGTGGAGTGAGGCCTGACTGGTGGGCACAACCCCTCTGGAGGCCTGCTTTAGTTAAGTGGCTTGTCCTCGAGTTGCCAGGGTGCTGACTGGGGTCCAGGCAGTCAGCTCCAGGGCACAGCTGTCATCTTTATCTCCTTTCTATGCTCTGACAAGGAGCTGCAAAAGACTTCACTCCCTGCCACAGTGATATGCACCAGGTCTTGGCTGGGGGTGCTGGTGGAGCCCCCAGTCCAGCAGGGAGGCAGGAGCTTCCCTAAGCCCAGCACAGACGCCCACCTGCTGGTCACCTGACACCCCCACTCCCACCCACTCTCCGGACACTCTGGCCTCCTCTGCACCCCAGCGCCTGCTGCCACAGGGCCTTGACACCTGCTGTTCTTCTGCCAGGGGTGACCACCTGTCTCTTCAGGCCATCCTGGTGACCAAGTTAACCTGCTCGCCCTCAGACACGGCTAGCTGGGGATTCCGTGAAGCCTGGGATGTCTGGTTCTCACAGAAGCCATCATATTCATCTTAACGTGACTCAGATCTGGTCACCTTCCTGCTTGCAGCATGTGGGGACCTCCCATAAGGTTGACAATGGCCTAAGAGCCCCTCCCACAGGCCTCAGCTCCCCAGCTAAACCCAGCTAGATCTTAACTAACTGGCCACCCAGTCTCAAGTAGGGCCCATGTAATACTCACCTACCAGCACTAGGCTTGCGTTTTCTGTAAAACTATTCAGAGCTACCTTGTTTAACGACTAACCTCCCTAAGGACACCCCAGCCATCAACCTCCCCGAGGACAGGGCCTGGCACAGACCTGAAAAGGAGGCATGGAGGGGGCTCTGTCTGGGGGAGGGAGGAGCTCTGGCCTCGGGAGGATTGGGGAGGAGGGATCCAGCTCACCAGCGCCTGCATGTCGTACATGGTGCTCAGATGGTCCCAGATGACCTTGGATGGGACCTGTCGACCGATGTTCTGGCTGAACTTGTCTCGGATACAGATCATGTGGAAGTGTCGGTTCACACCTGCAAAAGGAAGGGGTCAGCTTGTGGGCGAGGGCTGGGCCAGCAGGCAGGGTGGGGGGCAGGGGAGAGAAGGGCGACAGAAGGGAGAGAGGGAGCGGGAGAGAGGGAGCTGAGGTTGGAGGGGGAGGGGGAGGGGTGGGGTGTGGGGGGGCCGGGGAGGAGGGCGGGGAGGGAGGAGGGGGAGAGGCGGAGAGAGGAAGAGGAAGCGGTCAGAAGGGGGAGACTAAAGAGGGGGTGGGGGCGGGGCTGCAGGAGGGGAGGGGTGGGGGGGCGCAGGTGGGAGCAGGGGTCGGCGGGGTGCGGGCGCAGGTGGCCCCGCCCCGCCCGGCCCGCGCGCCCCCGGCCGTTGCCGGCCGCCCCGCCCCCACGCGGGTGCGCGGCCTCGGCGCGGCGCTCCGCTCACCGACGGGCTTGTGGCCCAGCATGGCGTGGAAGAGGCACACCTCCACCTCGGGGCTCCACACCACCGTCTCCTCGGCCGGGCTGGTGGCCGCCTCCCCCGGCCCCTTGTCGCCCGCCGCGCCGCCGCCGCCCACCTCGGCCTCCCCCATGGCCCGGCCGCCCAGCGACGAGCCCCCGGCGGGAGCGGGCGCGGCCACGGGCTCCACGCAGGCGCACTGGCGGGGCGGGCGCGCGCGCTCAGGGGGCTCGCTCTCGGGCTCGCGCGGGGTGCCGGCGCAAGCGCAGCTGAGGGCTGGGTCGCGGCGCCCCCTGGCGGCCCGGTCCCGCAGCGCAGCGCCGTCAAAGCCCGCGGATGACCGGAAAGAGTGTTTGGGGAGGGGATGGAAATGCCCTAAATTAGATTGTGGCGATGGCTGCGCAGCTCTGGGTAGACCCCGCTGAACTGTACGCTTTAAATGGCAGAATTGCAAGTTACACCTCAATAAAGCAGCTAAGAAGAAAAAGAACGGGCAACTGACAATGCCTGCGAGTGTGGGCTCCAAGGGCTTCAACTGCTCGAGGCTGACCCCTGGCTCGGGGCTGACCGTCCTGGCCCAGCCGCCCAGCCTGCGGGCCTCCAGGGTGACCCGCAGGTGGGCCCTGGAGTGCTAACCCGGGTCACGCCTGGGCGGAGTCTGGCCCGGGGGCGGGGCCAAGGCGGGGCAGCCGGCCTGGGGGAGGGACCCGATGAGCTCAAAGCGGCGCCCAATCAAGGCCTCAGGTTCCGCCCCACCACGCCCTATCCCCGCCCCTTCCCACCAGACCACGCCCGCCCGGTGCCCGGGCGGATGCCCAACTCCCGGAGCGATCTTCGCCTCCCGCCGGCCGTAGACTCTCCCCTCGGGCTTCCGGCTCCCCTTCCGGCTTTGCGACCTGCCAGCTGTGCGAGCCGGGCAAGGCGCTGCGCCTTTTCAGGCCGCAGTTTCCTCCTCCGTGCAGTGGGACCTTTCCCGGGGGTGCTACCGGGGCTGGGTTTCCCCGGCTTCATACAGCAAACCTTTGGACCCACACTGGTGAGCGATGCCCCTTGGCCGTGCAGCCTCCTGCCAGCCTCACCCCCTGGGGCGGCTCGGTGGACCCAGAGCTTCCTGTCTGTGAAGGGGGCTGCTGGCGATGCGGGTCCCCACAAAGCGAGGAGGCATGGCCCAGAGAGGATTCCACAGCGGCCCAGGGCCACCAGACGTCATGTGAGCCACAATGTGGCTGCACGTTGTGATTCCGGCTGGGCTGTGCACCTTTCCTCTCTCGGACCCACAAGAGGGGCTCGCCTCAGGCCGGAAAGAAGCATGGCCCACAGCCACTCAACACAAGCTCCGTCACACAGTACCTGCTAACTGACGGCGCCCCCACCCCTCAGGCACCTCATGGTCCCTGCTGCTCCACCAGGTTCGCCTTCTCATCCCCCACCCCAGCCCTGCCTTCTGCAATCTGGAGAGCCTCGTCCCCCAGGAAGCCCCCCTCCCAAGCCCCACAGGGCAGTTTTGGCCCTTCTTTGTGCCTCTCTCACTGCACTCAGCCTCGTCCACCCAGCCCGGGGTCACCTGTCCCTGTTTATGCCCCTTGCCGGGAGGCTGAGCCTCAGTCCTCTCTGGTGGCTGCTGCACCTGCAGCGGTTCAGCCCGGGGCTGTGGTCTACAGAGACAGGGTTCCTTTCCTTCCAGGCATATCCTGGAATGTGTATCTGGCAGTCAGACTTGATGCAGACAGACAGGTTGGATGAATTGGTGCCAGTGGAGGAGGGTGCTGACTCTGAGACCCTGCTCCTGATCTCAGTGCACCACCCAGTGGCTCAGACACTACTCCCCGACCCACCCTGGGTCCTCGAAGGCCTGGACACGCACTGGCAGGGGCAGGCTAAGACCCAGGGCTTCCCTGGATGTTCTGGGCACCTAGAGCTCAGGGCCCTGGGAGGGGTGGGGGATGGGCAGCCCCTCTCCCAGTAGAAAAGACGTTGAGTTTCCACTCCATCTGACAGCGGGTGCTCGGAGCCAGATCCCACCTGCATAGAGCAAGGAGAGTAATGGGACAAGTGTCATGGCCAAATCCCTCTGGCCCATGTGTGTGAGATGCTGGGTGCATAGCAGACCTGGTGGCTTCACTGCCCTTCCCGTGTAAAATGAGGGAGGGGCTAGGTGGGCACACCCTGTGGGTTGAGTGAGGAAGCGTCCAGAGAGGCTCCTGGGGAGAGAAGTCGGCATAATGTGCGTGGTGGGGGAGGGGTGGGTGTGTGCCCATGTGCAATCGTGTGTGCACACGTGTGTGGTGAGGAGGGAGTAAGCCCCGGGAGAGGGAAATAAGAATTGACAGATAATGAATAAAGAGCTAAAAGTGCCTTGTATTAAAAAAACAAAAACAAAAACTTTGCAATCAAACTATCATGTACCTCTCTGTCTCGGGAGGTAAGAGACAATAGTAGTGGCAGATGGGGCACGGGTGTGGAGAGACCCTTCCCCATGTGTCCTTTTGTACACAAGGGTTTTTGACCTACAGGAAGTGAGCCGCCTATTCAAAAACTTAAATGAAAAAATCTAACATGCGATATATTATTTGCAATCATTGAGAAATCATAAATCTAATTACTTTTTATGAGCTATAACCTATAACATTCTGTTAACTTCAGGTGAACAGCATAATGGTTTGATATTCACATACATTGTGAGATTGTCTGCTTCTTGAGAAAAGATGGTGTATTCCTCATTCGTAAAAGAAGGAGGCGAAAGGCCAGGGGAAGGGCGCCGGGGAGAGAAGACCTGTGGAGGGCGGAACCCCAGGTGTCCCCTGGCCCACACTGAGACCCAGGCTGGGCAGAAACCTGGGCTCTGTGCTAAGCTCTTGTCACGAATAAACCACTTTGCCACTACAGCCCCATACATGCTACAAAGTCTCCTTCTAAGCAACCTTGCCGTGGTCCACAGTCAGGGACAGGGCCAGCAACTGACCTCCAGAAGCCACCTGCCTGTGACCCCGCCCCCCAGCCCACCAGGCCTGGCCTGTTCTGGGCCCTACGTGCCCTCACCTGGATTTCCTCTTGCAAGCACCCTCCAGCCCCCGGGGCCACAGATACCTGCCCCTACCTTTGCCTGTGTCTCCCCTGCCCAGATCTCAGCTCTTGGGTCTACAATCACCACCCCAGGGACTCCTCTGACTCTTGGACAAGAGGGTCCATTTGGTCCCCAACAATCAAGTGCTTTGTGGCACCCACATCACCTGCTTGTTGTCCCAAGTCACTGGTGACCACTCATTCAATGTCCACCTTCCCTGCCAGGCCATCAGTCGGCTCCAGGGGGCCAGAGCTGGTCTGCTTTTGCAGCATTGACCCCACCCAGTACACAGCAGGGCCCAGCACCCAGCAGCTTGACAGGGCTGTTTGTTGGTGAACTGACCAAGCACTGACCTAGGCACTCCCTTAGTCACTGGGGTGGATTAACCACCCCAATCTGTGTTGCCCAAATCTTCTTCAAAAGATGCACTTGGCCTCCCAAGTGTCTTGATCCCAGGAATGGGGGCTTGGATCCCAGATAGGAAACACCTAGGCCCTGGAAAGGGATCTCTCTTATGGTCAATAAAGGGGTAAGCCTCTGGTTTATACATCAGTCTTGTATGAGTTGGGCCAGTGTGAATCATTCCCCAGATCAGGTCTGTGTTCTGACCAACTGGAGTTTCTTGCCTGGGGAACAGATGCCATCTCTGGAAGGTGGTATCCACCACTCATCAGAGGGCACGTATTCCCCACCCCTGGGGGGACACTTGGTTCTTGGTCATGAGCATCAGGTCCAGTGGAAGGACCTGTCTCTGCATATACAAACAACTGTCCCAGTCTGTCCCCCATCCCTGTATATACAACTGCCCCTGCGTGTCCTTCGTCCCCATGTGTACAACTGCCCCGTGTGTCCCCCTGCCCTTGGACACACTGTCTTCCCCTCTGACTGAGTCTCTGGCATGGAGGTGGACTCCGCCCCTGCATGACTGGCACCGCCCTGCGGGCTGCTCCTCTCCAGTGCGCACGCCAAGACGTGGGAGGGAATCACTGACTCGGGAGGGAGATGCCGCCTTTGGCGCTGGGAGGCCGGCTCTGGGTCCCACTCGCCCACGTCCACCTGCTCAACCAGGGCCTGTCCTCGGGCCTCTCCTGGACACCTGAACGTGGAGGACAGCTGAGGGCTGGGGCGGGCGGGAAGGTGATTTCCCATCTGGCGCCTTCCTCGGCTTGCAGCCCTCATATCACACCTCTAGGGGGCGCATCCCACCCACTGTTTGGACCCAAATGGGGCGCCTGTCTCAGAAAGCTGCAGGCAGAAACCAAGCGAAGGTGTTTCCTGTTCCTTGGTAGCTGGCCCACCACGAAGGGACCAGTCACGGCGTTTTGAAAAGAAAGTTTGATTCACCAGACCGGACACATGAGGAACAGCTGTGGTGACCCTAGGGATGTTGGTCCTGCCCGCTGGGTGAGACTCTGTGGGCCGCACCTGTCCTGGTGCCGTTACCGTCCCCATCACATCACCTACAGGACTAAGCTGGGCTCAGGGAAAGTGGGGAGCCCCGGGGAGACAGGCTCAGCGGCTGGCCACCCCTGACTCCTTGAGGGGTTTGGCTCCTTTGGGGGAGTTGCCAGATTTAACATGTAAAAATAGAGGATGCTCCGTTAAATTTGAGTTTCAGAAAAACAATGAACGATTTTGCAGTATAAGTATGTCCCAAATATCGCACGTACTTATACCCAAAACTACTCAGTGTTTGTTTGAAGTTCAAGTTTAACTGGGCGTCCTGCATTTAATCTGACCATCCTACTCCTTCTGCTCGAATCACCGTCAACAGCTTGATTTGTCTTGAAACGTGGGCCCTGCCGAATCCCTGGCATCCCGTCTGCCTCCCGCTGAGGTGAGCTGGGTGCCCGAGGGGCAGGGTGGTCCTGTCACTGCCGGGGGCTGACTAGGACGTGCGGAGGGACTGAGGGGCTTGGGCTGTGGTGGTCCAGGGGAGCCCAGGCTCTGGCTCTCCAGCCCTGGTTCTGTGGGTGCAGGGGGACCCCAAGGAGGGTGCACAGCAGTCGGCCCATTACCTCTTGCCTTGATGGACGGACTCTTTGTGCACCTACAACCGAGGCACGGAAACGCTGGGTAACTGGTTTGCTCTACCAAGTGTGGGGCCAGGGTTTGCACGGGTGGGCGTGGCATGGCGGTGCTGGCGGCCTTGATTGGATGCTGCTTTGAGCTGTCCCACCTTGGCCCCGCCCCTGGACCAGACTCTCCCTCTTCTCCTGTGGCTCCGGGAGCCTGTGGACCCCTTTGCAGGAGTGCCCTTCAAGGGGAGCAGTGGAGAGTGGGGTTTGAGATGTGGGAAAGTGCCCTGCCATGGGCAGGATGTCCTGCCCTCAGCAAGAAAACAGCTCTGGGGTTTGACCTTGGACAATGCTCTCAGCTTCTCAGTGTGGTGTGACCCTGCTTCGGAGAGGGAGGAAGCAGGGGCAAGGAGCAGACCCTCGATCTCGAGAGGCTGGAGTTTTATTGACGTCTGCTTTGAAGACCCCTGTCCCCGGGATGACTGGGTGCCCGCCCGTCCCAGAGGGGCCCTGCCCTGCCCCCTGCCCCATGCCCCATTCTATTTTTTTTTTAATGAGGCTTTTACAGGCCGTCTGATGGCGAGTCATGCATCATTTCCCACTGTTATTCTCATCTCCTGGGATCTCCTAGAGACCTGGGACAATGACGACCTCAGAAACGCCGCAGGATGCTGATGTGACAGTCTGGAAATGCGCCTGGGTTACCAATCATTCTGGCTCTCAAGTCAGTTTCAGCGGGACTCACCAGGGCTGAATTTATTTAAAAAGATGGAATCTGCCCCCATTAATCCAGCTTCCAAAGGCTAGCTCTGCTTCCTTGTGCACAAGGGACAGAAGGAAACGATTCTTTGGGTCAACGTGGAGACTGGCTGTCGTTGCCTTTGTGAGAAAGGAGCAAGTCTTTTCACAGGCAAGAAAAGTCCTCCTGAATTAAAGTCCCCTCTGCCCTGCCCTTCCCTGGAGCCAGGCTCCGCGACATGGGGGCCTCGGCAGGAGGGAAGACGTGGGCTCTGAGGGTCGTCAGCACATGCCCCAGGTGCGTACAGACTGGGGCTCAGGTATGGACACAAGGAAAGGGGACAAAGAACTGGGCACTGGGCTCATGTGTACCACTAGGACTGACACCAGAGGGCTCCCCGGTGACATCTCAGAACCTGGGGCGAGGGGAACACCCCAGAGCTTAGGGAGAGGAATTCGGCCTGTAGACACTCACAGCCAGCGAGACAGCTGCCTCGGATCAGCAGGTTTCACGAGGAAGGCGGTGCTGGGTCAGAGCCCCGGCCAGCCTGCGTCTCCTCTGGGCCTGAGGACAACGTGCTGTGGGGCTCGGGCTCTCCCTGGGCCCATCAGCTCACGGGAAGGAGGCCACTCGGGACACACAGGCAAACGTGACACCCAGAGGGAGTGCGGGCACTGGACACCTCATGGGGGGGTCATGGTGGAATCATGTCCCCTCCCCTGGAGCCCAGACACAACCCTGGGCTTCTCAAAAAATAATGCTTCTGTCATCATAACATTGAAATGCTGCTGGTTAGCGTTATCAGGTTAAAATCACGATGGACCCAAGGGGAAGTCTTGACTGTTGTGGAGCGGGAGGCAAAAGTTCCAGATCTGACCCCACGTAGGGATGAAATGACAGGCAGGGAAGGGGGGTCACACCATCCTCGGTGGGGGCAGGCAGAGCGGACGGCCAAGAAACAGGTTTCACCGTGTTCCGGAAAGTGAGCAAGGCACCCACTGAAAGACAGCAGACAGTGCTGCAGCCGAGGGGAGTCGAGGGGGTTGGGGCCGGGAGGGAGCACAGACGCCCCAGGCTTCCCATCTTTCAGAGCCTGGGGGTGTTGAAACATCAAGAAGCAAAGGTGCCAGCCGATCCAGGGCCTCACAGTCGCCCTGAGTCTTAGCTTGCACTGCAGAACAGAGACCCCAGACTGCGGGCTGGCGCCTCACAGCTCTGGGAGCCGAGGACTGAGATCCGGGTGCCGGCACAGTCGGGGCCTGGGGAGGCCTCTCCCGGGTGTAGACAGTGGTCTTCTCCGTGTGTCCTCACAAGGCAGACCGGGCCACACAGCTGTTCATGGTCCCTTGTATCAGGGCACTTAATCCCACCATGGGGGCCCCACCCTCATGACCTCCTCACCTCCCAAAGCCCCCACTTCCTAACATACCACCTTGGGCATTAGGTTTTCAGCACATGAATTCTGGGGGACACACAGCACTCAGACCATAGCACCCCAGAAGAACTAGGAGGAAGCTCTGAGACAGAGCCCCCTGGGGAGTGGGCCAGGGCGACGGGGGACCTGAGCAGGGCCTGGACCACCGGCATCCCGTGCTGCTGCGAGGACATGCTGCCCAGGATGGAGCCTGGCACAGAGCCAGGTGCTGCCAGGAGGGGCTGTCACCATGTCAGCCTCTGCTCTGCCCCCTCTGTACTGTTTAAACTTCCTCCCACCAGCAACTCTCTTTCTACTTTTTTGTTTTTGCTTGTTTTTGTTTTTGGAGGGGGCAAGTAATTAGGTTTATTTATTTTTTTATATTATTTATTTTTAAATGGAGGCACTGGGGATTGAGCCAGGACCTTGTGCATGCTAAGCATGTGCTCTACCACTGAGCTACACTCTCCCCGCTATTTTTATTTTAAAAAAATGAAAAGCCACAAAAGCAATTATCTCTGGTGGTCCAGGAAGAGGATCCAGAGAGAAAGGAACTGCAGAGCAAACACGGAAGACGAGGCGAGCTGTGGGGTCTGGGAGGTGAGAGGGGCTCCCGTGTGAGTCCTTTCTGGTTCCATTTGAAGTTATTTCAAAATAAAATTTAAAAGCATAGAGAGATTGGAAAGGGAAAAAAAAGATGTGGGAAGAACTCCTACCACAGCAGTGGGTTTTTTTTAAGGTAGCATTTCATACACGGTCGATTCCCGAATCCTGGCCTTACTCGGTGCCCCAGAGCAGGCGTTTCTGATTAAACCAATAACCCGAACCTGCTTCAGAAAATGAAATCGTTTCTATTTCACTCTAAGTCCACAGCGTCCAGGGATGGAAGTGGTCAGTGTACACGTGGTGAGGGGATGGCTTTCAGGGCCAACCTCGGAAAGATCTCATGGGGTCACCCTTGCACAATGAGGTATCCGACAAGACCGCAAGACTGCATAGCTCCAAAGATGAAGTAGGGGTTCCTGGGGATAGGGGCCACTCCAGGTTCCTGGGAACTCATGTAGAAACAGGTTCTGGTGCTTCTGGACTGTTCCAGCATTGGTTGGAGGAAACCCAGTCATGAAGACCCACCTGTCCCTAGGTTTTGCATAGGAGGGGAAGGAGCCCTGAGCCTTGTCCTGGGCACAGCTGAGGACCCCAGGGCTTCTGGCACGAGCAGAAACCCCCACGTGATCCTGGGCCACTGGTCCCCCAGGACGCACAGTCCTGGTCATGGTCTGTCCTGGGATGGAGTGTTTGGCTGGAGCTGTCTGGAAATGCTCACACATCGTCTGCCACATCCGGGGCCCTGGCTGTGACTTCCACCCGCCTCTGGGTGCTCAGCTCCCACGGGCATCTGCCAGGGCGGCTTTTACCCAGGGCAGGCTGGGGACACCGGGGGAGACCCGAGGCAGGACTTGACCATAGATTTTCAAGGATGGCAGTCGCTTCTTTGAAAGTCCTCAGCGTGAGGCCTCACGCCTGTCCTGCTGGAAGGCGCATTCCCCCCACGGGCTTCCTCGCTTCCGGAGGGTTCTCCCTCATTCTGTGTCAGTGGGGTCTGGGTGGCAAGCGAGTAGCATAAAGGACCCTGGCTGGCTCCGGGGGCGGGGCCTGCAGAGCTGACAGGGTGTAGGGGAGCCGGGAGGCGGGGCCTGCAGCAGGAACCCCAGAGGGCTGGGGTAGACGAGGTGCCCGTTCTCTGACTGCTCCTCCAGTCCTGGCCCACATGCTGGGAAGGGGGTGTTCACGCTGATTGTCACCCAGCTGGATGGGCCTCGGTGGGTGGGAAGGCGGCCCTCGAGGAAGGCTGAGATGCTGCCAGGAAGAGGCACGCCCGCTGGGCCCCACTGCACCTACAGGACTGCAGGTTGATGGGAGAGGGTCTCCCTGCTGCCTTCGTGCTGGCTCATGGGGCAGGGGAGATGGTGGTTTTGGGGAACCCAACCCAGACAAGCCACCCTACGCAGCTCCTGTCTGAGAGCCCTCGGGCCTGGGCTCCGATTCTGTCACTGGGTCTTGGAGATGCCCGCACATGCCCGGAGGTCCACATGGTCAGGCTGCGCTGTGGCGGCCGCTTGTGCGTAATGGGGTTAAGGTGGAACAGATGGCGGTGATGGCCTTTCCTGGGGCTGAGGCGAGGGCCGGGCTTGGAGCACTGTGACTCTCGGCGTCCATTTGTCCGAGCCGGGCCATCCTGCCTGTCAAAGACCCCTCTCGTCCCCTAGCTGTTGGAACTGCACTCAGAGCCTCAGGCGGGCAAGGTCGAGAGCTCTCCTCGGTCCCCTGGGTTCCAGGCCAGGTGGAGGGCTGTACGGTCTGCTCCCCCAGCAGTGACATGAGCTGTTTCCTGTGTGTTGGGAGCAGGACCCAGTCTCCCTCGTCTGTCCGGATGACTGCTCGCTGGGGCACTGTGGAAGGGCGGGCGGGGCCTTTGTCCGAAACGTCCAGGTGATTAAGGAGAATCTATTTCCCGGTAATTGAGCTGGTTTCGCTGCTGTGTGAGGCCCCGGGAGAGCTGCTGGGAGTTTATGTGCAGGGCCTCGGTGGGCAGAGGACCCTTGGTGCTCCCACCATGGTCCAAGCCTGGCGACAGGGTGGTCTCCGGGTCGGACCAAAGCCCAAAGGAGCCTCTCCTAGTCCCCCTGTGGTGCACGGGGCCAGAGGGGAGGGCTCAGGGAAGAAGCCAGCCATTCCTGGCCGGCTGCTCTCCTGGGCTTGGCGCTCTGAGACCCTCTGGACCCCCCCTCCCTGATCCTGAAATTCCCAGCGCGTGAGGACACCGAGCCCCTTCCCTCTGCCGTGTCCCGTGCACCTGCTGCCCCTCCTCTGGGATGAGATCACAGCACTTAGCACGTTTCACCGAACTTGACACGTTGCAACTGACTCGTGAAATCAACAGACGCCCTCACCCCCAGGAGCTTATGCGGGCTCGGGGAGGCGCCTCTGTTTCCTGGGTTAGGAGCTGCTCCAGAGAAGCAGCAGCGAGGAAGGGGCCAACCTGGGGTCTGCCCGCTGCCCAGGGCTGGGTGTGGCCGCACTAGACAGGGAGCTGCCCCCTCCTGCCTCCTCACCTGGCCCCAGGCCGGAGTGTGGGGGGCTGCCGCCCACCCTGTCCCACCCCAGTCACCCCCCTTCCACCCGCGCTCCATTCCCACCAGTCCTCCCTCCCACCCCCGCTCACCCCCGTCTCCTCCACCCCACCCAGACCCAGGTTCCTCTCCTGCTGTCCGGGCTGTGCCCTCATCTTTGACCCCCTGGAAAGCCCAAAAGAAGATGTAGGTTTTTTTCCTTAACAATCATTGAGGCTAGAAGGTTGACAGCCAGGTGCCCACTGTCCTGTTCGCTCAGCTTTTCTGTATGTTTGACATTTTTCATAATAAAAATTGAAGAATGTAAACACTGTCTCTATGCTGATGAAGATTGCTTATTCTGAAACCTAAACGAGTGATCACTACGTGGCAAAGAACATTCTGGCTACAAACGGTCCACCCAGGCCCTGTGCCCAGAAGCGTGGTTTGCCATCTGTAATTCCCCTAATTAAAAACAAAGGGAAGCCCACTCTGCCTGCTGCAGGTTCTTTGCTTTGTTTTCAACACGACAGCGTTAGAGACTCCGTTTCAGCCACACAGATTCACCTCACTTGACAAATATTTGCTGAGTCTGTTGGTGGCCAGGCCTGTCACACCTGGAGGGGCTTGCAGGTGAGCCGGGTCCACGCAGGCGCCGCATGGGCACGGCCCAGGGGAGAGGGTGAACTCAGGGCTCACAGGCGGGCTTGCCTCCCCAGCACGTGCCCCAGACAGACCTGCAGGGATGGTTACCATGAAGCTTTCTTACGGCAAAAGACTGAAAAGGAGGCAGTCTGGCACCAACAGGGCACGGGCGGCCGGGTGTAGCTTCCCTGAGGGGCCGCAACACATCACCAGTGTAGCCGCGGCCAGCAGCACCATTCGCCGACTCGACTCTCGTGGTGCAAAGCAGACGAGACCCCTGGGCTGGGCTGGGCTGGCCCGCCCAGTCCTCTGCTCCTTCTGGAGGCTCCGCGGAGGGGCTGCTGCTTGTTCGCCCAGGTGGTGCTCGTGCAGCCACGTTGGGCCCACCTGCGAATCCAGGATGTGCTCCCTTCCTGAGTCACATCTGCCAGGTCCCTCTGCCCTGTCACACGACACAGCTCTGGGGCTTGGGGTGGGCATTCTGCTCCCGAGGGCAAGGCAGACCTGTGTGTGAGTCTGATGTGGAAGGATCCACAACCACAGTTACAGGGGGAGTGCTCGGTGCTAACAGAAGGGCCCCGCCAGCCGTGTCCCTGTGCTGTGACTTCTCCCTCGGGGAGAGCAGAGACGTCCTGGGGGGCTGCCTCTGGGGAGGACCAGGGGGCGGAGGGGCAGGGGCAGTGGAGCTTCTCTGCATCAGTTTCACGCCTCCTTTGTGCTGCCCTGTGTGCTGATATTCCCCATCTGAAAAATTGTATATATGTGTATGAAAATGATATATTAAAAAAAAAAACAATAAAAAGACAAGGTGCAGAATCAGGCCTGGGTCAGGGCTCGCACAGAGACTTGTATGTTTGGAAACCAATGAGTGGAAAGTCATTTAAAGCCACCCACCGGCATGCCCCGCCACGGAGCCCCGAGCTCAGCCCCGGGTTTGCGGCCAGCAGCAGCAGGGCTGTCGGAGCTGCTCCTTGCGTTAGATGCGGGGTTGGCTTTCTGGTTGGATGACAAAGCAATTGCACCCCGGCTCAGCCTGCTTGAGCCTCCCACTGCCCCAGAGGCGGCAGGGTGTCTGCTGAGCTGGGCTGAGTGTGTCCTGGAGGAGGCAGCGGTTGGGCCGGGTTTGCCTTCTCTCCTCGGGAGTGCCGGCATCTCGGCAGTACGCTCCATTCTCTCCCGGCACATGGGCTCTTCTTTGAGAAGAAGCCACATCTCTGGGTATGAAAGTCAAGCAGCTTCAAACTGGAAAATAGCCACGTAACGTGAAGGGGACATGGCAGCGGGCGCACGGTGGCCCTTGGAGTCAGGTGGAGTCACGCAGAGTCACGCAGAGTTGGGGTGTTGGGGAGAAAGAACTAGAGGGAAACTGCCAACCTGAGAAAACTCTCCACAGAGGTAGAGAAGAAAGAAAACAGGTGCCCTCTCGAGTGAGCACAAACCGGGATGGGACGTGCATCCCGGGCCATCTGCTAAGAGATGCAAAGACAGAAGGAAATCACACCTTTTCAAGAGCCAAGGAGACACACCCACTGCCCACGTGTCTTCCAGGTGCACACATGCTCGTCCTCACGTCTCGGGGCTTGGCGGCACCATTCGTCACACATATTTCATCCTAAAGCCACCTGCCAATGGGGATGACCATCTGTGTTAGCCGATCGGCTTTACCCGAAGGGAAAATCTCCCCCCACATCCCTAATGACAGGAGGGGCTCGGGGTCAGACTCCTGCCCCTGCAGGGGCTTGGAGGCGGCGCCGTCTCCCCGGTGACTGCAGTTCCCAGGTCCCTGAGAAAGACAGGCCTGGGCTGGAAGCCAGCTGGAGGCTTATTTAGGCTTTAAAAAGATGTATGTTCCTCTCAAAGGGACGTGTAGTCCATGCTTTCTAGCCTAAACCCTGAAAGAGAAAGGGAGGGGACTCGTTCCCTCTTCACAGCAGGGGAGAGTCTTGTTCTGTTTTCCGGAGTCTGTCTACCTGTACGGGCCTGGGTTTGGGAAAGGCGAGCGTTCGGGCTCGCTGGAATCCCTCCTGCGATGAGCACCCGAGCCCTGGGGGGCTGTGTCTGCTCTTTCCTTCCCGGCACCCCTCTGGCACACCCTGCGGGCGGCTGCAGTGGCTGAGGGCTTGGTTTACTGACGTGGCAGGCGACATTCTCAGTCCACAGGGGGCTGCGCTGAGGGGGCCTGGACGGGGCTGTGGAGTGCTCTCCCCCTGAACCTGAGATGAGCCGCTCCCCCCTGGCTGGGTGCATACAGCAGGTGCTCATTAAACCTGTTGAGTGATGGAGACAGATGCAGATGAGTGGAAGGCCCGCAGGGACTGCAGCCGGATGTGGGGGACTGTGCGGACAGCTCCCGGCCTCCTTCAGCCCTGGGGTCGCCTCTGGCGGGTGGGGTCTGTGCCGGCAGATGGGAGGTGGGGCCCTGCTTTGCAGCGTTACAGTTGGTGCCGCCTCTCCCAGTCCCTGCTGGAAGCGTCACTTTGTAACGTGGATGAATGACGAGGTCACGCGGAGGAGCCGGACTGACTGCCCAGGGAAGGAACTAGGTGATTAAGGGCAGTCTGGGTCCAGGAGAGGTGACTGATGTGGACCAACAGAGGCAGCAGCGCTGGCTCCCTGCTGGCCCGGCTCTGCCTGGGCCCCAGGGTCCCAACTGCTGGGCTGGGCCAGCTCTGGGATGGGGGTGACTCTCGGGGGTCTGTAATGCCTACCCTCACGTCCCCAAGGAGCTGGGAATAAAGCCAGGTCTGCGGTCCAGCCCTGCCACCTGTCCTCCTACTTGCCCTTGGCACCCCTGCTCCGACCACACGGGTGTCACCATCCCAGCCCCCGAGGGACGCCTGCTCCTCCCAGCCACTGTCTCCATCTGCCCCCCAAGAGCCCGTTTGTGACTGTGTTTTCCTCATACTTGTCTGTGCTGCCCACCCCTCCAGCCCCAGGGCCCCTGCCCTGCTCACCACGGGGCCCTGAACAGCCCAGGCCTGGCACTCACGGGGGGCTCAGGTACACCTGCTGCGGGAATCTCCACCCACTCAGTGGGCTCTGGGGGAGAGCAGTCAAGGCTGCCCCTCGCTGCCTCCTCCGAGCAGCCTCCCGGGAGTGCGGCCACCTTGGGCCTGGGGGGTGGGGACTCCTGCTGCTTCTTGGGCAGGAGGCGGGCAGAGTCTAACGCTTTTTGGGGGGCTCCTTCCCTGCGGCCACTGAGGCACCACAGGTGGTGCTGGCGACTTTGAAATAAGTTTTCACGCCTTCATCAGGCTCCTCAGATGACGCTGGCTCTCAGCTGGCCCCGGCTCCTCGATGAGGCCCCACAGGCTGCAGAGGCTGTGACCCATGTGCTCGTTAGTCTTCTGGGGAAAAGCCCATTTGGAGGAACAAGGGACAGTAAAGGGACTCTTGGCGTGGGGGCACGTGGGCTGAGCGACTGCCCAGGGGCCGGTAGTCCTGTGGCCAGGAGTGCGGTCAGGGACGGGGTCCCGGTGGAAAGAGGGCTGGGCCGGAGCTGCGAGACCCACGTGTCCTCTGCCTTGCCGCCGACCCTGGGTGACGCGGGCAGAGCCTTTCCTCATCAGGAAAGGAGCCATCCCCTGCCTTGTTTGGGGCCCAGGGGCCCAGGGGCTGCTATGAGGTCGCACAACCCGAGAGAGGGCAGCAGGGGGGGTTCCGTGTCCCTTCCCTGCCATCCCCCTCCTCCCTGTCCCCGCCCCCTCTTTGGCCCCCCCTCCCCGCCTCCCCTGGGCTGCATCCCGTGAGGCTGAATAAAGAAAGGGGGAGGGGAGCAAGGGGCCCCGCACCCCAGGCCCCCTGAAGGGCCATCTCTGGGCTCCCAGGGGGTCAGCTGAGGCCTGTTGAGACACGATACGTCCTCTGGTTGGCTGCTCTGGGGACAGGGACCTCGCACTGCATAGGACAGGTATTTGCTTTTGGAAATACCAGAATGTCAGGAATTGAACTTTGTGTCTAAAACATGGCTTTCCAAGTGCACACAAAGGAAGTGGGGAACCCCGTGTGCGCTGACGGCCTCAGCCGTGTGTGCGTGTGCGTGTGTGCACGTGTACGTGTAAGTGCGTGCCTGTGTGAGCTCGTGTGCCGCTCGAGGCTGGAGTGTTTTCATGGCAGCAGCTGGCGGTGCCCACAGCCCCGGGCAGGCTGCTCGCCCGCCTGCCGGCAGCTCTCACCTGGGGGGGGCGGGGGGGGCACGACGCAGAGACTCCGCTCTGCGCCTTGCACTCTTTCATGTTATTTAAATTTTTCACAAGGGAATGAATCACTTTTATAATAAAAGGTGAAGGTTTTGCATTTTGAAGATGAATGTGCACACAGCAAGCTAGACAGGCAGGGGCCCTGGGTGGGGACCAGGTCCGGGCGCCCCTTCCGCAGCCCCGCCCACCCTGGGGCCTCGTTCCCCTTCCATCCACCCCTGGTCCCAATTCCCTCCCTGAACAACCTAGCAGGTGGATTCGGAGGGAAGTTAAAACTTGAAGGACAACCAACACAGCCAGTATGGGCTTCTGGGTTAATGTCTTTCTTTATTCTCTGGCTCGGACCCCCACTTAGAATCAGCAACTGGGCCCTTGGGACTCATCCCCATATCCCACCCCGGGGGGGCTGTTTCCCAGGACCACCCTGAGATGAGGACTTGAGTCCTGGTCAGCTCTCAGGGAGGTAGACCCTGGAAGGGCCAGGACAGTTTTGGCCTGGGATTTGGGGACACGGTCAGGGCAGGACACTCTCTCGGGGTTACCCACAGCTGCCGGGCAGGGGACCGATCCTCCAACCCTTGTGAGGGGGTGGAGGGCAGGTCTAGGGGAAGCATCAGTCCCCACAACACGTGCTCCCAGCTCGGTGACTGCAGGTGGAGCCTGCAGACACCCTGGCTCCCCCGTCACAGCCGCTCCCCGGGATGTCCGCCCTGGCAGCCCCAGAGTGGCCAGTGTGACGTGACTTATAAGGTACGTCTGTGGGTCCTGCAGGGGCAGAGGTGGTGGGGTTTGGGTCTTTAAACTGATGGAACAGCTGGCAACACGGCTCGAGCAGGATGTCCCTCTGGAAGTTCTGTTCAGATTGTACACTAGGAGGCAGAGCCCAGGAACACGCCCGTCCTCCCAAGAGACAGGGGGCCTGGGAGCCCATCGGGCCTTCATCTGCCTTGCAGGGGCCCCCTGAGCTGGTGGCAGCGGGGCCAGAGGGGGCGATGAAATGGTGCCACTTCTTGGGGGAGACCCCTGGGTGAGGAGGACAGGTGGTCCCATGTCCCCATCTTCTGGCGCTGGTCCCGCTCTGAGATGCACCCACACCTGCCGCTTCCCTGTGGGGCTCTGTCCATCCCAACCCTCAGGGCCGCTTCCTCACAGAAAGCCAGGCATGGTCACCTGGCTCCGGGCTGTGCCCACAGGCAGTGGCGCTGCCGTCAGCTCTCCCTCTGCTGAGCTGCGCAGGTGGCTGCACATTTGAGGATGTCAGTGTCATCCCAGGGGACACCACAGGCTGGCCGGCTCTCCAGGCACCCTGTTGCAGCAGTGACCAGCCGGCAGGCCTGCCCTAGGCCAGAGCGTCCTGGTCACCTGTTTGGGGCCCAGCTCCACGTGCGCCCCAGGACAGGGGCCCTGCTGCCCCTCCAGCAAGAACTGGCGAGGGCGGTGGACATGTGTCAGCTTGTTCGTTAGAGTTTTGAGTGCCTTTTCAATGCCGGGCCCTGTGCAGTCAAAACGAGCAGATTGCAGGGTCGGGGGGGCGACTGCTCGGCTGGCTGGTCCTCGGAAGCAGCCGTCAGGGGGCTCATCTTCTCACTGCACCCCGTTCCACTGGCACCGTGACAGGCAGTCCAGTGTCTGCAGCTCAGCCACCCCCGGACTGGGGAGCGGAGCCCTGTGTGGGGAACTGAATGAGCTGGCGGAGCCTGGCGCCCGGGGCAGGGGGCTCTCAGGGCGGAGGGAGGCAGGCGCTTCTCTGCAGGGTCCCTGACCTGGCCGCTGCTGGCAGGCTCCGAACCCAAGGCCCTGGGGTGCAGAGTGGGGCCTGAGCCCCAGTCTGTGCTACAGCCCTCCCGCAAGGAACCCCGTCATTCTTGAAACAGGTTGGGGGTGGCAGGAACTGAGGGGAGGGGCTCTTGCTTTGGGCCCTGGTTCTGGGCCTGGCTGGGGCTCCCGGGGGGTGCGGGAGCAGGACGAGGCCCCCACATCTCTCTCTTCACCCTAGAGGGAGGAGGGGAGGTGGGACAGGGAGGGGCCCAGGCAGACAGGAGGGCAGTGTCCAGGCACCCGGGGGCTGGCTGACCCCCTCGTGAGCTGGCCCGCAGGCTGAGACCTGGCACCCTCTCTGACACAGGGAGCAGGACGGCAGGCTGAGAACCGGCACCCTCTCTGACACGGGGAGCAGGCCCGCGGGCCGGGAGGGTTAGGGTGAGGGTGAGGGTGAGGGTTAGGGTGCAGGCTGGGTTAGGGTTAGGGTTAGGGTTAGGGTCAGGGTCAGGGAGCTGGCTGGGTGTGTCCGCGGGCCCCAGCTCCGCGTCTCCCCTTCCCCAGCGGCTCCCGGCCCCACCTTGCCCCGTTCTCTCCACGCGGAGTCATTCCCTTCGTGAATTCCGCCTGGACGTGGTTTCCATGGTGTTCTGATAAAAACTGGAATTCAAATCATAATTGTGGGAAGTGGTGGGGGGCAGTGGGAGGAAGGTGGGGTGGGGAGGGGAGAGGAAGGGAGGGAGGGGCTTTTTCTGTACTCAGGTTCCGGAGCCAGTTACTGGCTTTTTTTCCCTTTCTTCAAATGTATTTTAAAATGTATGGAATTCTCTCCCAAGTCCTCCCCCTGTTGCCTAGCGACAGGGATGGAGCCAGAGGTGCCTTCCTGCAGGAGAGTGGATTCCTCTCCTGTCCATGTGCTGCTGGAACAGGGCCCGGAGCTCAGAAAACCTGCAGGAGGCCGGAGGGGCTCATCCAGAGCTCTGGCCTCATGGGACTGTGGCACTGAGGTGCGACTAGGGTCTGGGACTGCCTGCCACTGCCCCAAATTTCTTTCTCCATGATAAGCCTGAAATTCCTGTGTTAGAGTTTTATTTCTTTGGATAGTCTTGTAAAATGTCAGTGCACCTACTGGAGTGGGAGTCCTAGGACTTCCTTGCTGATGAGGCCGGTGACTCGTCAGTGCAGAGGCCGGGAGCCTCAGCCCTCGCCCTGGGACGTCGAGACACTTGATGAAGGGTCACCTGGCAGGTGAATGAATGAGTGAAGGGGGACCGTGGGGAAGACTGCCAAGGAGGCTCACGGGGGGAGGACGGGGGCCTGCAGTCTAGAAGGACGCTTCCCTCCTCATCCCCGAGGCTGGGGGCTGTCAGGAGCCCTGCTGTGGGGGCTGAAGGTGGAGCAGGGGAAGAG
This sequence comes from Camelus ferus, assembly GCF_009834535.1. Taxonomy (NCBI): domain Eukaryota; kingdom Metazoa; phylum Chordata; class Mammalia; order Artiodactyla; family Camelidae; genus Camelus; species Camelus ferus. The sequence continues at coordinate 14,456,888 of NC_045714.1, read as the reverse complement.
GAGAGCGGAGGGGGACTCCCCTATGCAGAAGGCATCTCCGGGCGGGAGGTTCCAGACGGGGTGGCTGAGCAAGGGGACAGGCTTAGTGCTGCCCTGCCCCGGGTCCCCACCTGCTGGCCCCCGGGGAGAAGCTGCCTTGGTCCCTCAGTTCCCTAGGGCTGGTTGAGGGGCCTTGGAGACCAGAGTCAAACAGTCACAGGACCCTGCACCCCCTCTTCATTGGGCCTCCCCTGTGCCCAGGCCACAGATCAGGACACTGAGGCAGGGTGTTGCCACGTGGCCAGTGTGTATCCGGGACCCCGTGGCTCAGGAGGGGCCTGCCCCTGCACAAGCGGCGTCTTAAAGCTCTGGGTGGGGGCACGACCCGAGCTGGGGGCCTGGTCCCCGCCCCCAGCCTTTGAGAGACGGGCCCAAAGCCAAGGCGTTTCCGGTGAAAGAGACCAGCTCAGGGCCGTCTGCGCGCCAGTGAGCGTCTGATGAGGAACGAGCGAGTGCCGGCCCCCTCAGGGGGCCGGTCCCGGGGTCCACAGTCGCCTTTACTCCTTTACTGAGAGTCAGGGGTTGTCCCTGTCGCTGCAGGACACGTGATGCGGCGGGGCCAGCGCACACCGTGGGGTTTTGCCACCAGGGCTGGCCGGTCACGTGGGCACTGGGCTCTGAGACCACATGCACGGCACACAGAACCGGCCTCTGAGGTTGAAAGGAGACGTGGCCAGAACTGGGGCAGACACGGGTCCCCCCCTGTGCCATGAAGTGGGCACAGCAAAGGGGACTCGGGGCTCAGCTGCAGGCCCCACCCACTTGCCCCCCGGGGCGCCTGGGGCTGTGGGCACCTCAGCCCGCGTCCCCTCCGTCCACTCCAGGCTGGGGCCTCCGGGGCCGTCACATCCAGTCCTGGCCGGGTGGGTGGGAAGACCGCGCCCACGCCCAGGGCTCAGGGGACTCGCTGGGGACTGAAGGGGGCCCGAGGCCCAGGGATGTCAGGGGCGGCCTGGGGACCTGTTCACAGAGCCCAGGCCCTCCTTTTGGAGGCTGACGCCCGGGCCTGGACTTGATCTTTGCTGAACTCAGATGCCCACTTGCCAGGCCGGGCTGGGGGCTGCAATGACCTTGGGCCTGTCCACTGGGCTCCCCTGGCGTCAGTGGCCACTGAGTCATGGGAGGGCTGCCTGGCCTGGGGACCGGCTGGTGGCCCTGTTCTTGGTGAATAGCTCGGAGGAGGATTTTGTGGGGCTCAAGTCATACATTGATTCACAGCAGAGTGTCCAGATCCGAAGTGACACTGGACACTGTAGCCTCCAACTCGCCGTGTTTGTGGGTGGGGAGGCTGAGTCCTGGCTGACCCTGACTCTGATCCCAAGTCAGGGCTGACCCCGCGGGTCATCTGCCTGTCTGACCGTCTGCCTGCTCCCAGGCCCAGGGAGAACCTGCTTCAGAGGGCCTGCGTGTCACTCTCAGGGCCTTTCTGCCACTCGAGGTCCCAGCTGGTCCAGGGCAGGTTCCCTGGGATCCGCTTTCCCCTGGCGCAGGGCACCTTCCTGGGGCCAGGCCATTCTGTTTGGAGACTGGCTCCCAGACACCAAGGAGGTGCCTGTGCTCTGGGCGCCGGGAGCTGGGGCTGGGCCTGCCTGGCGGCTGTGACAGACAGGTCTGGGCCTCAGCCTGGCTGCTGGCCAGTGGGCTGCCTGTACCCATGGCTCCTCCTCCTCACCTGCGGCCCAGTCCCCAGGGCTGGCATCTCTTGGAGCCCAGCTGAGACTCCCCTCTGCCTTGGGACGAACACCTCGGAGGCAGCTCGGAGCTCAGGCTGGACAGTGGCCGTGAGAGGGCACGGGGACGTCCCTGTCGTGGCCTGGGCCACTGGGACTGCACTGACCTGGCCTTGATTCTGCAGAGCCGGGATGGAGGGGCTCGAGGCCGAGCTGCCCCGCGGTGTCCCTGCAGAGCCTTGCCTCCTCTGACCACAGGCGAGATGGGGAGGCCCAGGGTCGGGGTGATACCAGGCTGGCCCCTTCATTGTCCTCTTGAGATGTCAAAGCCTCCTGGGACTCGTCCTCGGAGAGGTGTGGGGCCAGGTGCCTGCGGTGCGTGGGGCTGACTCGCTTCTGAGCTGAGGTGCAATGGGGGTCTTCTCGGCGGCACCAGGACAGTGGTGGTCCTGCCGGCAGGGCTCCTTCCAGCGCCAGCTCTCGGGGTCACCGCCCTCCCCACGCCGGCCTGGCTGCCGGGGAGCCTGGCCCCAACTGCTCCTTCTTTCTCTCCTGACATCCATTAGTCCGAGAACAAAGAAGCCTGCCTTCCACCCTAACACTAATTTCTCTTCATTCAAGGCCCTTTTTGGATCTGGATCAACCTCTCTCTGGCTTTCAAAGAAGAGAGGAGGCGGGGGAGAGGGAAAGGGAGAGAGGAGGTGTGGAGAAGAAGCGGGGCCCCTGGGGTGCGGGGGCCCCGAGCAGCCTCGCTGGGGCCACCCCCCTGCTGAGTCGGGGGCGGAGGCCGAGTGGCAGCCCCTCCCGCCCGTCCCAGCCCTGCCGCCCTAGTACAGCGCTTCCCGGGTGACGTTGCTGGAGAAGGTGTGGTTGCTGGACACGCTGTTAGCCTTCCTCGAGAAGGTCGGCCTCTTCCTCCTGCGCCCCCACAGGGGACAGAGGCAGGCCAGGGTGGACAGGAAGGTCTGGCGGAAGCTGGCGGAGACGAGGTTGTAGAGGATGGGGTTGATGGTGGAGCTGACGTAGAAGAGGGCGTTGGTCAGCATGTAGAAGTAGTGGTAGAAGTCGTAGAGGAACCTGTGGCCGGGAGAGGGTGCTCAGACCCCGCCGGGGCCGTGGGGCCTGCGAGCGGCAGCCCCTGGCTGATGGCGGCTGCAGGCATGGGGGCGTGGGGCAATAATGCGAAAGCACTGGTACATTTTCTGATGTGGGGGTATTTCCTAATAAATTCCAGGGTTTTGGCTTCTCTTGAGGAGCTGGAAGTCCTGACCACACTCCCGCCTGGCACCAGTCAGCTGAGCTGCTGAGCCGAGTTGCAGCCTGCCTCCTGGGGCAGGGTGGGCCTCTCTACTTTGCTGCAGTCTCCACCTCTCCCTGCAGCCCGCCTGGCCTGCCCTTCCTTGTGCAGAATCCCAGCCAGGGCTGCAGGGCTAGGCTGGAGCCTACCCTCAACTGAACTGGCCAGGGCAGGAACCCAGTCCAAACCTCCCAGCAGCTGTGCACCTCATCCCCGGCTTGCTTGCCTCCACCCACAGGGGCCTCACTCCCTCACCAGGCAGCTCCCTTCACCCCCAGGCTGCCCTGAGTTTCTGAAATCCTTCATTTTAACTTGTGCTCCACACCCCTGTAACTTCTCTTCCTTCCCAGACTTGCTCTCCCCAGGGGCTCCCCATCACTTGGAAGAACCCATGACCCTTGGATCTGGCAGCCTTGCTGTGCAGAAGAGCTCACACAGTGGGATCTAGAAAGGCTGCCGTCTCAGGGAGGCCCCGCTGGCCAGGCTGGCCTCGCTGGTGTCCACGTGTCATATGGCCTCACCGGCACACGTCACAGCATGGGCATGATGCTCTTGGAGCCTGGGGGGTCCTCTGAGCAGCTCCTCCAGGCTGAGGGTGGCCTGGGAGCCCCAGGCAGGCGCCGTCCCTTCTCCCACACAGCAGAGCCATCCTTGCCTTGTCACTCTCCAGGCGCCCCCAAGCCTGTCTCATTCGGGGACTGTCTTACCATCTGCTTCTGTTCTCTGGCAGCAGCTTCCTTAAGAGTCTGTGTCTCCACCGCCTTCTGCCCCCAGCCCAGTCACAGTCCCACCTGGGGGCCCACTGGGGGACACCTGACCCGCGGCTGAGCCGCTCCTCCCAGCGCCCCTCCCTGCACCCTCCTACTCTGGGGGGCACGCCCCGCCCCAGCCTCCCGGTACTCACGGGGTCCACTGCTCATCCGAGATGTAGCAGAACATAAGGCGCCGCACGTGGTAGGGCAGCCAGCAGACCACGAAGGCGATGACCACGGCGCCTGCGACACAGACACAGGCCTCAGGGAAGTGGACGGACACGTCCCGTGTCCATGGGTTGAAAGACTTAATCCTGTTAGGATGACAAGGCTGCCCAAAGCGATCTACGGATTCAATGCAATATCGATTGAAATGCTGATGACATCTTGGGCAGAAATAGAAGAATTCACTTGGAATCTCAAGGGGACCCTGAACGGCCAAAACATCTTGAGAAAGAAGAACAAAGCTGGAGGAATCACACCTCCCGACTTCAAACCTACCACAAAGCTACAGTCATCAAAACAGTGCGGTGCTGGCATCAGGACAGACATGCAGACCAACGGCCTAGAATAGAGGACCCGGAATGACGCCCTGACACATATGGTCAGATGACCTTCTGCAGGACACCAAGGCCATTCACCGGGGAAGGCTGTCTTTTCAACAAATGTGCTGGGAAAACCGGACACTGACAAGCAAAAGAATGGAGCTGGACCCTTACCTCACACCATGTGCAAAAATTAACTCAAAATGGATCGAAGATCCAGACATAATAGCTAAGCGTATGAAACACTCAGAAGAAAACACAGCACAAAATTTTCACAATATTTAATTTGAAAGTGACTTCTTAGATAGTGCACCAAACGTACAGATGAAAGAATAAGTAAATAACCTGGGCTACGTGAAAATGAGGACACAGTTAACAGACTGAAAAGGCAGCACATTCGCATCAGCTGTCAGACAAGGGGCTAACATCCTGGGTTTGCAGTGCGCTAAACGCAGCAACAAAAAGGCAACAGCCCTGTTCAAAAATGGGCAATGAGCAGTCGTTTCTCTGAAGATCTCCGAATGGCCTAAAAGCACCTGAAAAGGTGCTCGGCGTGGCTGATCACCAGGGAAAGGCCAGTCAAAGCTTCAGCAGGATACAGCCTCGCACACAGTAGGAAGGCAACCGCCAAGAGAACAAAAACAGAACAGAAAACAGTAATTTGGGGGAAGGCATGGAAACACTGGAACATTTGTGCACTGTTGGTGGGAATGTAAAATGGTGCAGCCACTTCAGAAAACAGTGTGGCTGTTCAAAAATATTTTTTAATTCAAAAGGTCAAAAATGGAATTAGCATATGATTCAGCAACTCTACTCCCGGGCAAATGCCCCCAAAGAACGGAAAGCTGGAGCGCAGATGGGCTCCAGCGCCTCAGCACAGCAGCTCCTGGCAGAGGCCACACGGTGGACGCAGCCCAGGCGTCCACTGGCGGATGATGGAGAAACAAAACACGGCCCATCCCTACCGTGGAATGCCATTCAGTCTTGAAAAGGAAGGACATCCTGACACCTGCGACCGCATGGATGAGACTTGAGGACGTTGTTACTCATGTGAATAAACAGTCAGAAACAGCACAAATACTGTGGGATTCCGCCTACAGTCGGCACTGAGCGTCGTCAAATTTGTAGGTACAGGAAGTAGAACGATGGTTACCAGGGGCTGGGGGTGGGGAGGGGACTCGTGGTCTAGTGGCCTTGGCCCTGACATGCTCCACTGCCCAGGTCTCTAAGCCTCCCTGGTTTGTTGGTGGGGAGCTCACTGCCTTGCCAGCCCCTGGCCACCGCCCGCCCCTGGAGGGCCCAGCTGTTACGTACGTAAGACCTGGACGCCGTGCCGCAGGGCCTGGGCCCTGCCGGGCTCGATGGACATGCTGAAGTCGCTGTGCTGGTCCCCAGCCGTGCACACCCGGCCCTGCTCGGCCGCCTGGCGGACCATCACAGTCAGCTTGTTGGCGATGATGGTGTTCAAGATGGAGATGACCACCATGGGGAAGATGAAGGACATGAAGGTGTTGATCTGCAGAGGGACGGGGAAGGGCGCATGGGACACTTGCCAGCATGGGGGTCGAGGGCCTGGAGTGTGGGTGGCGTTTGGCCCACCCATCCCCCGACCGACTCTCCGCCTGCTCTCCCACCCTGGCTCTGAGGAGGTTCGCAGACTCTCCGCCACCTTGGGGAGCCCCTGGGTGCGGGGTCCAGCCTGTAGATGGGGTGGAGAGAGACCTTGGGGCGCCCTGGCTGCAGTGAAGGGCTGGGGCTCCGTGTCCCCAGGTCTGGATGTGGATGCGGCTCCACCTGACTGCTCTCCAGGACTGCCAGCCGGGCCAGCATCCCTCCCCCGCACACGGACAGTTAGGGCACAAAGGGAAGCCCCTTCCCCCGCCCCACCTCACGGCACAGCCTCTCAGAGTGTTGAAAAGTGCTTCCTTTTGGCACCTCTAGCTGAGGCACCAGTCTGCCTCCGGGGAAGCTGAGTCTCAGGGCACTGTGGGGTCTGCCAAAGTCACCGGCTCAGAGATGGCTGGACCTGGACTTGAGCCAGAGCCTGGCCCTTTGTGCTCAGCCTGAGCGGCCACGGCCTCCTCCAGCTGGCACCGCTGCTCAGGACAGGAGCGCAAACCCGCCAGTAGAGGAGCGGGACTGAGCCCACGTGGCCGCACGTGGCCCTGAGCAGTGATGGGGAACAGGCGTCCCCTGGAGCTGGTCCCGACCGGCATCCTCCCGGGGCCGTGGGATAACAGCCTCGCGTCGTCTGCTAAGTGCGTGGGCCCTCACCGCGTATTCCGAGGCCTGTGCTTTCAGGCGCTCACAGCCTGAGGCTTCCTGCCACGGCCTGGAGCTTCTCTGTCCCTGCCGCGCTGCCCTGACACTCTCTGAACTTCAGACTCGAGGAGGCTTTAGGCTGCTCCTGGGCAGACGCCTGCGCTGGCCTGGCCTGGCAGCTGCGGTTCCTCACAAGGTCTCGGGTGCTGCCCTGGGGGCTCCCTGGGCCCTACGCTGACTCCTCACGACGCCTCCTCCCCCGGGTTTGCCTGCAGCCCTGAGAGCAGAGCTGCAGGTCCTGCACGGAGGCCCCCTCTATGGTACAGCTGTGATGGTCTCACCAGGGTGAGGACAGTCCAGCTGGGTCCTGCTAATATGGGCAGCGGCCATAGAGGACAAGGCAGCCAAGAAGGGCCGGAGGTTCTGGCAGGTGGGTGGGTTTGCTCCCCGGACCCCCTGAGGTCAGGTGTCTGTCCGGCAGCTCACACCCGATCTCTCTGGGGCACTGGCCGAGGCCTCCGCAGATCCCACCCGCCCTGTGGTGCTCCAGAGCCCTCTCGGGAGGACGCCAGGCCTCCGGGAGAGAGCAGCTGGGGTTGCCGGCAGCTCCCTTTGAAAAAGACTCCACTGAACTAGAGGACAAACACTCCGGAGATGGGCTGCTGGGCCCTCGAGTGGGGCCTTTTCCACACTTGGGACCCTGCTGGGTCCCGGGAGCATCTCTGCCAGGCACCCTTCTCTCCTGTGTCTACAGGTCCAGAGACGGGGGCCCACCCCATCTCCCTCGGTTTCTCCACTCCCCGCTTGGAGTCCACCTTCCGAGGGACACTGAGGGGCTGGCGCGGCTGAGGGGCAGCTCTGGACCAGGGGCTGGGCAGGGGTGCGGGGGAAGCCGGGCCCCGGCCCAGGAGACAAACTGATTCCTTGTGAGTCACTACTGCTGGATATAATTTAAACAGAACAAGTGTCTCCAACACAGATTTTAAATGTCAAAACATTTAAAATACCATACTTCGCCGTGCATAGGCAGCAAAAACAGCCACCTCTGGGGGCCATGAGCAGTGGACCAGGCTGGCAGGTTGTGGGGTCTGGTCTGAGGCCCCCAGTGGCTCCTCCAGTTAGGAGTCCAGGCCCTGGATCCTGTGGTCCCAGAGCAGGGAGAGTGCCCCCCCGAAGAGGCTCGGGCCAGCACAGGCTTCCAGAGTGGGGGTGACTTCCCTTGGTTACCCTGTCCCTTCCGGCCTGGAGATGAGGAGTGAATCTGGATTGTGGGGGTGCCAGGGGCCCACCCCTCTCCTGGGGTCCGCCTTCTCTTGCCAAGGCTCACAGCTCGGAGGAGGGAGCCTGTGCCCCCTTTCCGCACTCTGCCCCCTACTTCTGGGGACAGGGGAGAAGCCCACCCCTGCGCAAAGTCCCCAGGAGACACGGCAAGTGTTGTCGCAGGAGAGACAGAAGGGTTAGGAGGGCAGCCAGGGCCCTCCTGGGACAGAGACGCATGGACGCGGGCAGGCTGTGCCGCCTCTGTGCGTCTGCTCGTTACAGGTGAGAACACTTGTGAACAGACAGGCTGACTCTAAAATTCAAGTGGAAAAAAACAATCTAAGACTAGCCAGGAAACTTCTGGAAAGGAAGGGTGACAGGTCAGTAGGGGACGGGGTGGCATCGGCCTTACCAGCTACCAGAAAGACGTTAATGAGAACAGTTTGGCACGAAGAAATCAGAGGAGCAGGAGAGAGGCCAGAAATCGCTCCCGATGAGGCAAACATGGAACGTGGTAGAGGTGGCGTCTGAGCCAGCGGGAGAAGGTGGGCGACGGCCAGCACAGCCCAGGGCCTGGACACTCAGGACCTGCTGTCTCTGCCCGCCCAGCACCCCCCGCCCCTTCCCAGGACCTCCCCTGCGCTTCTCCGGGACTGTCCGCCCCCTTGCAGACCTGGCCAATGAGCACATTCCAAAAGGCCCAAGTGGGCTCTCATTGGACAAATGCAGGCCACGTGTTCAACCCTGCACTAATCATGTTTGCCGTGTGAGGGTCAGCCCCAGGAAAGAGAACCACCTTTGGAAGGGGGGGAGGGTGCCACTGAGCTGGAAAACTGCTTCTGTGTCCATTAGTGCCATTTTCCCTGGGGCCTGCTTAAGAATGGAGCCAGCACAGCCTAAAGGAAAGCTCCCTGATGACGTCATTCGAGCTCCTGGATCCAGCTATGCCTGCAGCCATCACTCCTAGACTTGAAGTCTTTCTTGAGCAAAATAAATATTCCTTTATTCCCCTTAAGACAATCTGAGTGAGTTCCTGGAACTTTTACTCCTAACTCACAGAGATCTCACACTAAAAAATGGAGCAAAGATGAAAACATAGAAATAAAAGCTCTAAGACTGCTAGAAGAAATCGTAAAACTTTTGCTTTTCACTATGTATGTTGGAATTTAAAAGATGAAGTGGCTTAGGCATTGCTGTAAATTTTTGCTATAAAACTAATTGATGGAAAAAAACACAAATTCTTTCTATCCTGGGAGGAATTCCTGTCCCACCTTGCCCTCCAAATATACCTGTAACTATGACCCTGGGCCCTCCTGTCTCATTCACTCAGACTGTAGGATGTCGAGGGCAGGGAATCGGCCCTGGGCCCCAGGTTGCCCAGGAGGACACAGATCCCAGAGCTGGAGCCTCGAGAATCCAGGTCCTGGCATGGGGCAGCTACAGATCTCACCTCAGAGCCCATCTTTCTGTCCCTGAGACAGCGGCCAGGCATGCTCCATCTCTGTCTGGACTGACCACTCGGCAAGGTCTGACCATACCAGGCAGCCTGCCTGGGGGAGGATAGATCTTCTGAGGGCCAGGTGACATGTTTAGATGCCTCCCTGCCTCCCTCCCTCTCCCTGACCTGAGCTGAAAACTTCTGAGATGGGTAGGACCACCAGGAAGTTCCAGGATGCCTGGGGTTGGGGAACCTGGGGGTGAGGGTGTCTGTGGGTTGAGGAACCTGGGGCTTTTAGCGCCTGGGGGCTGGAGACTTTGGCTTCACACAGACGGGAGCCCCTGGCCTGTCCGCTGACCAGCTGTGCCCTCGGGCAGTTCCAGAGGGGCCTGTCGGCCTCAGCGTTCTCATTACTAACAAGGGGACAATGATGGTGCTGAGAGAAGGGTTCATGCTCGCTGGCACCCAGGATCAGTACTTCAGCCTGGGAGCTGGGGTGGGTGCTCTGAGGGCACTGCCAGGGGCCAGTCCTGCTGGGGACTCAGGGCCTGGTCTCTGCCCTCCAGTATTTGTAATGTTTTGAAGGAGAGAGAGTGAAATGATTGAACAACAAAAAGAGTGGACAGGGACACAGGTGTGCCTGGGAGGGAGGGCTGGCCTCGACTGTGCCTGCAGACAGGTGCGGCTGCCAGTGGAATGCACACAGCTGGCCCAGCCCCGGCCCGCAGCCGGGGGTAGGGGTCCTCATGCCTGGATAGCGCTCTGCCGCCTCCTTCTTTCATGGCTGTCGTCCCATCTACCCTTCCTCCGAGGAGCGATCGCTTGTTTTGTACCGGCCTGTCTCTCTAATTGATCCCATTGTGTTTAGGAGAAGAGACGGCCCCCGGGCTCCCTGAGCATCTCGGCTCAACAACCAGCCCCTGGTGAGTGGGAAGGTGCAAAATATCAAAACATCGCTCAGGGTGTCTGCAAAACCCAGAGGCTTATACAGTAGCTCCAGAGGCTTCTGGCGGGGGGGAGGGGGGGCAGCTGAGAGGAGGGGCTTCCTGTCCAAACTCTCCCCTGTGGAGCCACTGGGACAGCCCTGCTGGCCCGGCCCCCCAGCAGACCACCAACCCCAGCCAGGCCCAGGCCTTAGGGGCCACCTCCCTCTAACCCCCAGCTGAAAAGCCCCCTCCCTCCTGGCCACTGCTGGTGACAGAGCAGCGATGTAAGTCACTCCAGAGCCCCTGAGTGTCGCCGTCACTCTGTGCAGACTTGCTCAAAAACCAGAACTCCAGTAACGGCTCTGACACTCACCCCTCGGGCTGGTTTATAAGTTATGATGCATCCACACATGGAGAATGACCGAAAGGCAGGCCAAGGTCATGGTCTAGTGAAAAGAACAAGCAGAGAGCAGCTGGCAGGTCAGCGAAGCAAGGAGACAGCTCTATGCCCAGGGCAGGCCTCTGAAGAGAAGCCTAGCTGAGGCCGATACAGGCCGACTCAGGGAGAGGCTGGGGGGCTGGGAGGCTCCTGGTGCATCCTCCTGAAGCCAGAGCACCTGAATGGAACACACGTGTGTCCTCTGACAAGTGCCCAAGTCCCTGCCCCCACGGTTACAGGAGGGCCACACGCCCCACCCTGCCGCCCTGGGACCAGAGCTCAGTGCATCCACCCTCGTTTCAGAGGTGGAACACCAGGGCTGGGAGGCAGGAAAGGTCCTTCAAGGTGACAGGTCCCAGAATTCCCCAGGGCTGACATCGTCCGGAGGGACCCTCTGTCCTCCAGCACCCCCATCTCATGAGAACCTCAACCCTCTGGATGCTGCTGGGGTCTAGCATTCAAAGCTCTGCCACCCAGCAGGGTACACGTGGTCCAGGGCGGACAGGCACCTGGGAAAGAGGACAGACCAGCGTCGAGGGCCCCGGGGGCTGTGGGTCAGTCCTGACTGCAGACCCAAGCATCTGCGGAGAAGCCCACCCAGTGTGTGCCTCCAGGAGGGGCCCCAAACTTCCCCCAGAACTGCCTGCATTTCTGAGGCACCTCGTGAGTCACCTTAGTGCCTGAAAGGTCACCACGGGGAGGGGGCTCCATGGACTGTGTGCGGCTGGGGGCCCAGCCTGCTGCCCCGGGACAACAGTCTCCGCTCCTCACAACGCAGTCCATCCCACCATTAGGTGGCGTTAGTGCTGGGTCTTGGCTCAATACGGAAAAGGGCATTTTAAGTCCCCCTAACTTCCACTCTCTGGTTGACGCACCTTTAGCTGACTCTTGGCAGAGCACGTTCCACGGGCAGCGCTCTGCACCTGTCACCTCATGGAATCCCCACGTCAGATCTACGACGTAGTGGCTGTTCTCGCTCTACAGGGGGAAAAGTCCAGACCCGGTCTGACCACAGCCCGGCTCCCACTTCCTGTGTCGTGGGGCCACCCGCGAGCAGACAGCAGACGAGTGGGGCACCCCCTGACTGTGGGCGAGAGCAGGGGGACCTTGTCCTCACTGGTGAAGCTTCGGTGGGTGCGTGCCCCACCCACATCTTCCCAGAGGGGACACTTTGGGTGACTGCAAATTCATGAGAACGACTTCTAATCCAAAGGCCACGACCCCTTGGTGATCTCCCAAGACCGAACGTCTGTCCATCTTGCTCTCCTCCTTTTGATCTCCCTTCTGCCCCCCGCCCCGGTCCCCGAGCTCCTCTTCTGGCTTGGAATTTCTGGGAGAGGACGGACCAGGGACTTTCAGGGTGGAGAGAAGCCGCGAGCCCCAGGGCGCCTGGAGTTCAGCACCACGGACAGTATCCGGCGAAGGGAAGGGCTGCCCTGATGGGGAGAGGGACTGGGCTCGGAAAGAACTGGGGTTGGGGAGTGGGGTGGGGACCCCCCCAGCCAGGTGGGGGCAGGGGCCGTCATGAATACTCCATTCTTCCCCAGACCCCTCTTGTCCTCTGATGAGGGGCAGGTGAGCAGCCTGTAGCCTCCCCAGGAGGACCCTGCCCACAGCCCCACTGCCTGTGCAGCCAGCAGCCCTGTACGCGGGAGCCTCTTCCCTGCTGGAGCCACAGAGGCCGCAGTCTGAGCATGAACTTGGTGAAACAGAAGCCCCCCTCCCCCCCGGTCCCTGCAGCCACATCCTGTCTGCTCCTGGCTGTGCTGCAGCCCTGGCACCAGCCAGGCTGCTGGGAGACCCTCAATTGGATTAGGGAAATGGCCTTCCCAATGCGCCTGCCCCTCCACCTGTGCTGGGGTTGCCGTCCTCCTAGAGGGACAGGATGCGACCCCTCCCCTCGGCAGCACACAGGGCAGGTGCAGGGGGCCTGACTTCTGCGTGAGTTGGAGGTGGAGGGCTAGTTAACTGCCCTGGGCATGGCAAATGGGGTGGTGAGTCATGTTTCAGGCATGCCAGCCCCTCTCAAAACTGCATTGAAGCCATCTGTGCAGCGCAGCAAGCCTCAGGGTATGGGCTGAAGGCCTGTTTGCCGTGTTTTCAAATATCTTCTGGCTAAAAAGCCCATGAGAACTTTCAAATCAGTGGAACATCTGCTAAGTCGCAATAAATGGGGTTTTAAAAACCGTTGGCAAGGACAGGCACAGGATGGGAGTGGAAGTCCGATCCTGGGCATGGGCCCCACCTCTGGGCCCCGTAGAATTGGGGCAGGAAGCCCCCTGAGTGGTCACCTAACGTGGAGACCACAGCCCGCAGGCGATGCCCCTAGTTCTCACCCCAACTGCCCCTCACATGGCGGCAGTGGCTGCCTTCTTGCTTGTGGCCAAGCCTGCCTTGCAGGGCAGCTTCGGGTTGGTAGGAACTGGCCACTGCTTATCCCACTGTCCAAACCTGAGCCCGTGTGGTCAGGTCGCCGACTCCTGTTTCTGTTTTTCTAACATGTAGGTACTGATTTGAGTCAGGATTAAAACTGGTGCCGACTCACCACAGGGTTCTGGAGGCTCTGCCTGTGCCCCTGAATTCAAGCCATCAAAGAATGTTCTCTGCTCCGTGCCAGGTAAACCTGGGGACCTGGTCTTAATCAAGAGCCCCAGGGCCATGGATTGGGTGTGGATTTCCAGGGAACTGTGCGAATCCCTGCCGTACCCGAGAGTGAGACTTGCAAGACTGGACCCCACATGCTTTGGGATCGAGAGGTCTGAGCCAGTGTTGACTGTGATTCAGAAAGTGCTTGGAAAAGAACTGTGCCCCCGGCCACAGCTTGAAGTCCGGGGGCCTGTCCCCCACCTCCAGGGGTGGCAGGGGGCAGCCCCATCGCATGTTCCTGTCACCACTGGAAGATGAATCTCCAGCTCCACAATTTTCAGTGTTTTCTTGCCATGTCATTGTGCGGGCGGCTAAGCAAATATCCTGTTCCCTGCTAATTTCAAATGACCGTCCATTGGCAAAGTGGTCCCTGTGCTCCTGAGGACCTCTGGCTCTGGACACAGCATCTTGGCCCCTTTCAATAGAGTTGGAGCTCCTTGCCTGCTTTAGGTGAATCTGATTACGGCTGACCCAGAGCCAAGTGGCCGGTGTGAGGGAAGGGGGCTGGGAGCGGCCACCCTTGTGCCCCAGCCCCCAAGCAGGATGGGACTCATTCCGCTCGGCCAGCGTTTGGCTCTAGTTTCTTCCCAAGCTGACCAGCCCTGTGTTTGGAGGGGACCCTGTGCTCTAGGCTGAGCCTGGGAAGTGACACTTGGTGCTCCTCCGGCTGGGCCTCCTGGGGCTTCTGCCCAGAATGGCTGTGCTTATGGGCAAGTGTGCCTTAGAGAGAGGGAGGGTCCTGCACCACCGCCCCCGCTCAGCCCCCGCCAGTGAGGGGGGCCAGGCTGCCCTTCTCTCTCAGACAAAGTCAATCAGTAAAGAGGGCACGCTGGTGGCTGCCCCGCGTCTCCCAAACACACTCCCCAGTGACTGGATCTATTCAAGACCATCCGTGCCCTGTCCCGAGACCGCGGGCCTCAGCGCGGCCGGCGGACCACGTGGGGCTCCCCTCCGCTCTTGTCCGGCCGCGCAGGGGCCTCTGCAGGAGAGGGCGGTCTGCGCGTGTAATGAACGGCGCAGGGCCCACGAGGCTTGCTGTTCTCCACACATGCGTGAGAGGCGGGCCTTGTGGGCTGAACTCTTTCTAGAACTGGAGAGAAGAGCAGAGCAGCCCAGGCTGGGGTCTTGCCACGTGACCAGGGTGTGTCCTCGCCTCATGCTGGGTCTGTCTTCTGCCTACAGCGCGGGGGTGGGCTGGGCCACCTTGAAGGCCCTGACCCCCGGGGCCTCGCGAGGCCGAGGCAGATGTGATCCTGGCCCCCAGCCCGGTTCCGCCCCGCCTGCCCTTCACCTGAGGGCCCTGGGCGCCTGGCGTGCTGTGACAGCCTGAGCTGAGGGCCAGAGGGGGCTGATGGGCCTGGGGAGGCCTCGCTGTCTTGAAAGCCAGGACGGCGGCTCACAGGCACCGGCCTCCTGAGCCTCCACTCAAGGCTCACTAGCCCTTCCTGTCCTGCGGGAACTTGGGGGCAGCCCAGGCAATTCCAGAAACGAGGCTGCGCTGCGCAGGCCTCCTGTGACTCAGGCCCTGGAGACAGGCCCAGGGCAGCTGGCTTCCTCCCCTCACAGCCGGGGAGCCTCAGACTTGAGCACGGACAGGCTCTGCGTCCCTTCTGGAATGTTCCTGCACTTACTGGCTGCACCTTCCCTCCTGCTTATCCCCACTGCCACTGGCCCACCAGCCTCCACGCTCCATCTGCTGCATGCACCGGGCACCGACCCTCCTTGCCTAAACTTCTTAAGCATTTACAGAGCACCTGCTGTGTGCAGGGCTCCCTACACAGGCACTGAGTTGAGTGCACAGGACAGGTGCGCAAACGTGGCACTGAGGTGAACGCGAGGTGCAGCCTGTGGGGGAAGGAGGCTGTTTCCTGGAGGAGGGACCTGTATGTGGAGACCTGAGGGCTGAGGAGCACCCACGGGCCTGAGAAGGGAGGGGAGCCCGGGGGGGCCAGGCAGGGTCAGATCACAGGGCAGGCAGTTTCCTCCTGGTTTTGGAAGTGGGGCAGAGGTGAAGCAGGAAGGGGTGCACATTTGCGTTTAGGGAGAGCTCTGCTGGCACGGTGGGCAGGCCCTGGGGGCAGGGGGACCAGGGAGGCCCCAGGCCCCGGGGAGACGTGAAGAAGCCTGTGCTAGGGTGGTACCTGCGGGGATGGACACGTGGAGGGTTGGGAGGGCCCGGGGGGGCCTGGGAATAGGAGGATGTGGGGGCGAGGGCAGGCAGAAGGCGGCGAGGGTGACACCTAGAGGAGGTGCCCCGGACCCTTGGCTGTGTGGGTGGCTCCCGGCCGCGGCGCGGCTCCTGTCCCTGGGAGCCCCGCGTGTCTGTCTTTGCTGCTAATGACCCCCCGTGTCAGAGGGTCCTCCTTGTGTCTTTCCTCCAACAACTGAGGCTCTTTTCGCTGGAAATGTCCTGCACAGAGAGGCTTTCCTGAGTCATCGGACAAGTCCATCTGCCTGGGGTCACCAGCACCCTGATTTCCGCCGGAGCCACCGTGAGTTGCCAGCCCCTCCCCACTCACAATGACTCCCTGTGGAGCACGTATGGGGCATCCCTGAAATGGGGCTTTTCCCCTTCAGCAGAATCACAGGGTGAACTCAGGTGGGGGCATCTCCGGGCTGCCCTCCCAGCCAAATGCAGACCTGTGGGGAGTTGCTGTGGGGGTGGGCGGGAACTCGGGGCCCCCATTCCCCCTTGAGGTGGGTGCATAAGTCCCCGCAAACTGGGGTCACCTGTCAGCTCTGGCCACACCGGAGGCCAGTCCTTTCTTCCTGTGGTGCTAACATGCATCTCCCACCATCAGCCTGGGCGCTAATCACTGCGTCTGGATGGTCCCAGATGTGTGATGATGTGACTTCACTGACTGAGGCTCATTCAGCCTAACTCTGTCCCCTCCTCCCGTCAATACCCACTCTCTGCGGCGAGATGAGTTTTCTGACGGCTTTGCAGTGGGCGCTTGCAGGCACTACGGGCCTCGGCCGCCCTGTGTGGGCCCGGTCCCTGCGTGGCCGAGCCGGCACCGAGCCGGCGGGCAGGTCCGCTGCTGGGAAACAAGCCGCACCTAAACTTCCGTGCGCTTAAAATACTATAATCACACTTGCTTGCTTCAAACACACATGCTTTCTCTGTTTTAATGCTTTACACGGGAAATGACCTACAGCACGTACCACGCTAAAGAAAATCTGTGGTGAGCTACCCTGAGACTGACCATCAGGGCACGAGGGAGGGCACACGATGGACGGTCCTGGAAAGCCGGGTCATCCATTAAGAGAACTTTGTTCTGGCGTGAAAGCTTGCGGTTTGACCCAGAGGAGATGTTTGCTATCGCGAGGTGTCCCGGAGGCAATAACACGATACGCTCATAAATCTTACATACCCCGAGGAGGGTGACTGTTCCTGGAGGGGATCGGCTTGGATTTAATCAACCCCTTTGCAAGCAGAACTCAGTGCTTGCCGCAGGGAACATCTAAAGACACCCCCCCCCCCGCCCCATCACAAGCTTTTCTGAGCCGTATACCCCTCATAAACATGATGCCGACCAGGCTTCTGGCGCTCTCGATCCACGAGCTCTCGAGTCCCCTGGCCCCATCTTTGCTCTTTACTTTGTCTCTTTATTTCTTAAGTCTCGCGTCTCCCGTCCTCAGACACGGTCCCGAGCTGCGCTGGACGCAGCCGTCCGCCGCTCGCAGGCACCAGTGTGGTTGGTGGTGTCTCAGTCGGTGCCGGGAGGTCTCTGTTTCTTCTGGCCCGTCTGCCGTCCTCCCCACAAACTCAGCAATAAGGAGACAAGTTCTCAGCAACGCAGAGCAAGGTGAGGCCCACAGCGCTGCTGCGGACTGAGTGGGAATGGAGCTTTCCTGTGATGGGAAAAACAGCTTCCAGGTCACCCTTTGGGCCGGGAGACATCCGATCAATGTGGCCGCTTTCCCCTGAGACCGTGCTAGGCTCTGGCCCCTTGTGTCTGCTCTGTCCCTGGCTCAGCCACCACCGGCCGCCACATGCCACTAAGTGGCATGCTTGCCCTCGGACAGAATCGTGATGACCCGCAGTCACCAGGACCTCCAGGGGCTGAGCCTATCTAATCAGCATGGAGAGTCCCAGAGCTGTGCGGTGTAATCTGAGGGCCGAGGTGCTAACCCCAGACATCTCAGATTGCGGTGCAACTCCTTCCAGAACTCTCCTGAACAAGACTTGGCTGTTCCTCTCAAAAAGTGGTGGGGCCTGGGCCCTCCCCCTGCCAGGGCTGGCTCTGACCAGTGAAACGCAGTGGAAGAGTCGATGTGTGCCTCCCAGGCCAGGCCCCAGCCCTGCTGCCCTCACTCTCGGATGTGGCTGCCCCAACGTGAGGAAACCTTGATTAGCCTGGAGAGAGGGGCCCAGCCCCACCCTCCACACAGGTGAATGAGGCCATCTCAGACCCATCCAGGACCAGTGAAGCCACAGGATGACCAAAGCCACATGAGTGACTCCAGTTGAGACTGGCTGAGCCAGCCCAAGTTGCAATCCAATGGATCACGAGCAAATAAATAGCTGTTGTTTTAAGCCAGTAAGTTTGGGGCTGTTTTGTTATGTGGCAGAGTCTACCTGATACACTGTCTTACGGAGCACTGTATTTTTTAATTTAACTGTCCCACTATTACATTTTCTCTTTGGAGGGGAACATCTCTTGCTTAAATAAAATACACCCCCCACACTGCAAGCACTGACAAGAAGCCCTGAGGAGGCAGGAGGGTGCAGTGGGGGTGGCGGGCAGGGGTAGTCTGTGTGGCTGGCTGGGCTATCCTGCCCCTGGAACTTGGGGACTGTTTTTCTTCACCTCTTTATAGACTCTGGTTCTAGGGGCAGTTTGCTGTGGCCGGCTGTGGGGGTGTGACGACTGCTGTCATAAAGGCAGCTGGGCACCACTTTGGTGGCCCACCCCTCCCTCAGACGGCAGAGCAGGGTAAGGAGCATGGGGAGGGGGCGGGCGGTGTTATTTTTTCTTTCCTGTAAAGAGAGTCCCATCAGAGAGTCTGACTGTGAGTCTAACCCCTTGAAAAACCAGCAGCGTGCAGTTTCACCTGGAGAGAGAAGAGCTGGCTCTGCACCGCTGGCTCAGACTCAGGTGGGTGTGAAGTCAGACGCAAGTGGGCCCTGGGCAGCCGAGCCCAGGTGCAGGCGGGGCCTGGCGTCCTTCACGGGGCCTGCGGTTTGACGTGTCTGGGGGCCCTCCCTCGAGCCCCCAGACGTCGGCCGTGCTGCGGCTGGCTTACTGTGCGTGTGTGTTTGTGTGTCTCTGTGTGCGTGTGCCCGAGTGTCTGTGTGTGTTTGTGTGTGAGTGCGCCTGGCCATGTGCGTACGCGCTTGGCGCCGGGTCCCGTCCGTTTGCTCTTGGCTCACAGAGAACACGGGCGGTCACTTTAACGAGGGAAGGGCCTCATGTAGAGAGAGGCCTGGGGGCCTCAGCCTCCCACAAAGTGGCCAGTGAGGAGGCTGCTGGGATCCGGGCCGTCCAGCTGCCACACCCCAGATTCAGAGCAGACCCCACCCCTCCTGAGGGGTCTGCTGCCACCGAGGGTCGTGTTTCTGCACAAACTGCCCCTCAGCTGACACCCAGGCTTCGTGGCCACTACGCACTGGTCTCTGTGCTGGGATGAACGTTAGCAGGTTCAGACGACAGTTACAGCCTTGAAAGTTAGACTCTGATGGAAGCGTGGTTGAACACAGCGCAAATTCGGCGTTCAGACCAGACCCCTCTGAAAAAAGCTCCGAACCAGAAACAGAGATCAACTGAGCTCCCAGCCCCCTGCCCCCCCCCCGCCTCACAGGCTCGCTGGCTCAGGGTGAAGCTCCCTGTCACCATGCATTTACTTCATGTCACCTCTTTTACTCTCACTTGCCCTGAGGAGGGGGACTTGCCTCACATTACACAGAGAGGGCGACTCTCCTGCACGGAATGTGTGTCCCCAAAGTCACGGGTCGAATCCTAATGGCAAGATGAGGTGTTAGGAGGTGGGGCCTCTGGGAGGTGATCAGGTCTTGAGGGTGGGGTCTCAGGATGGGATCAGAGGCCCCAGGGAGCCCCTGCCCCAACCCCCAAGACACGTGAGGACACGGTCACTGCTGGTGCCTGGATCCTGGACTTCCCGCCCAGGGCTGTGAGATGCCCCCAGCTTGGTTGTCCAGAGCATCCAGGGCAGGAGAGGGGGAACGGAGACAGCTCCTGGGGGTTATCCGCCCCCAGGGAGCCATGGGCAGAGTGGCCGCCCACCTGGGGAGGCACCTGGACCGGTGGCCGCCATCCGGTCCTCCGCGGCGTAAAGGAGGGAGGGGGCCGTTCCCTGCAGCGGGCATCTGGTCCTGGGCCACTTCCTCTGCATCATTTTTCCACCCACGAAAGGAACTTAATCTCCCTCCTGACACCGTGTTTGTCACAAAGACGTAATGTGTTCATTTGTTAGACCGGGAGTGTGTGGAGCCGCCGACGCCGGGCTTTCACTGCAGAAGTGGGATCCCGCTGAACCACGAGCAGCCTGCATGGAGCCGAGGAGGCGCCGGTCCCCTCCCGCCACCCGGCTTCTGGCGGCCCCGCCCCCGTAATGGCAGTGACGGTGATTTGCATAACTGTGAATGGGGCCAGCCTGGGCGCCAGGTGCACCGCGTGGGGGCGGCAGCCCTCCTTCCCCTCCCCCTCCCCCCTAGAGCCGTGCTGCCCTCTGCCCTCCACCCCCGGGGGCCCAGCGCAGCCGGTGAGGCCGGAGGGAGAGCTCCCGGTCCCTTCCGCTGGCACACGTGATGGTGTGTTTGTTTCTTGGTTGCTGTCCCCACCCACCACCCCTCACCCCGTGGGCTGCCTGGGAACAGAGCCTGTGCCCCCCACTCACTCACATGCTGACTGTGTGAATGAGCGAGTGAAGGGACATCCAGCTGTGTGGACCGAGCGGCAGGTAAACGGTAGCACCTGTTTCTCACAGCTCTGGACACTGAGGGTTGGCGGGCCAGGCGTGGGCGGGCTCTGCTGAGGCCGCCTCTGTCCTCACGCAGCTGAAAGAGGCTGCGGGGCCCTCTGGCCTCTCCCTGCAAGAGGACTGACCCCAAAGCGGGCCCACCCTCCTGGCCCAACCCCCCACAAAGGCCCCACCTCTTAATACTGTCGCCTCGGGGGTGTTCAACACATAAATGGGGGGCACATTCGGTCCAGAACAGCTGGCAAATGGACGGATGAGCTGTCCCAGTATAGGGGCCCCCAACCTGGGGGAAACCTTGGGGGGCGCTGGAGAACGGCCCCAATGCACAAAAGAACTGTGCGCACAGACAGGCCCAGCCTCCCCGGAGGCGGTGCGGTTTGCGCCAGTGGTGAGAGAAACTCTTCTAGCCACCGGAGAACAGCAGAAACAGGTGAACATAACGTCATTAATGTATTTTATTGAGCTCAATCTGTGCAAAATATTGTCGCTCCAACACGCAGCCAGTATAAAAAGCATTCATGAGAGACTGGGCCTGCGTCCCTTCCTACGAGCGCTCCTGAATCATGGGTGCACACCTCACACCACAAGCTCCCGCGGATTCGGCCCGGCCCCCGCACGCACAGGGCAGCCGGAGTTCTAAGGAGAAGCCCTGCAGAATGGTTTCCAGGCGGCGTCCATCCCACAGCCCGCGTGGAGGCATCGGGCTGGCTCCCTGGTGCCCACGCTCCCCTGGTACCCACTCTGGTCAGCAGGGGTCAGCAGCCCCTGGGCCCCCAGGTCGTCACCCAGACAGGGTGCATGAGAATCTGCACGAGGTCAAGGAGGGGTGTTTCCTAATAAAACAAGCTGTGAGAACAGCTGGGCTGATTAATACAGGAGGCCCCTCCAAGAACACCGCAGGAGTGCCAGGGCCCCCGGGCAGCCCGCGCTTGGGGTCACAGCTTCCGGAAGCAGACCTTCCCCTTCTCGGCATCCCCATGAAGCATGCTGGTGCACCGAGATGTGAGTGAACAGATCCGCTGCCCCACAGGGAAGGCTCCAGGGAAGGCCCCCTCCTCTCTTGCCCTGTCACCTGCCAGGACTCAGAAGTGAACCAGAGTCACCCCAAGCAGCTAAGCCCCGAGGACGAGATGCTGGGATGGGTGGGGGCAGCCAGGATAAGAGGTGGACAGGGTCGCATGGCTACCAGGAGGGGCGTGCTGAGCTGGTGGCCTCCCCACCCGAACCTGTCTTCTCACCCACAAACGGGGACGGTAGAGGGTCCCCAGCCCAGAGGGTGGCCGTGGGGGTCAGAGCTGGCTCTCAACACTGTCCTTAGGGACATGGGCAAGCACGTCTGGGCTGTCACCACGGGTTACTCGGCCCACACAGCAATTACATCTTCGGTACTGGCCCAGCGTGTGAGGCCTGCTCACCCAGCCCAGAACCTTCTCCCTCATCAGCTGAGATCCCCAGATCAAGAGTGGCCATTGGAGGGTGGCGTGCCCCTCTGTCTCAAAGGCTAGACCACCACGCTGAGCCCTCCCCAAGCCTCCCCCAGCGCCCACATCACCGGGCAGAGGCTCTGGGCTGGTCAGCGGCAGCCACGTGCTCTAGGACTTCTCTTCCCAGCCTGGGGCACTGGAGTGGACGCCGGCTGGCCCCACGCGGGGAGCCTGGAGTGTCCCTGCCCGAGAGATACCACTGTCCCCAGAGGGTGCTCACAGCCCGCGGGGAGGAGTGTGGGCGAGTGTGTCAGCCCACAGCTCCTGCGGGAACTCACAGCTTCCCCTCTGCAGATCGGCACTAATTTCCAGCCCCCGCCCCCTGAGCTGAGCCTTTGAAGGATGCTCACATGATGTGCCTCCAGGCGGCTGCCTTGCGAGGACAGGGATGCGGACCAGGACGTAGGGGCTGTTTCCCTGTTGTGACTGGTAATCAAGATTCATTTTCTCTGACAGATCTTATCCCGAAAAGACATCCACACACTGTTGATGACATTTAAATGACTTGGGATTTGCAAGTCGCATGCTGGCATGAATATTCATGGCACGTGATTCCCCTGCAGGTTGTCCTTTCCACGGCTCCTGGGACACAGCCCGGCTGGGCCACCACGTCTCTTGCAGGGATGTGGCAGGGCCAGCAGACGCCCACGAGCCCAGATGTCAGCAGCGTCAGGGACCCCGGCCACCACCCCACCCCCACCCCTACCCCTGTGATCCCAGCGGGCGGGCGGGGAGAAGGGGAGAAGCTGCTGGAGAACTCCTGCGGAGCGGGGGCGGGGAGGAGCAGGGCCGCCCACGTCCTGTCTGATTGCCCTCCTCTTTCTGAGCCAAAGGTGGCTGTGTGCGGCTGGGACCTACACCGAGGGCTCCCTTGGCCTCGGCCAGGCCGTGGGAGCAGGACGAGGTCCCGGGCCCCCGGGACACCTCACACACACCCACCACCTGCCCATCACCCAACACGGAGCGGGGGCACCGGGAGCTCTCCCCACGGGCCCCGGGCACGGACGGAGGGCCTCGGTGGCCTGTCTGTGAGCTGGACCATCGGAGGGAGCCTGGGGTCCACACCAGGAGGGGCGTCTGGAGTTCTGTGGCAGCTGAATGGCCTGGCCAGCCCTTGGGTGACCCGCCCCATGATGGGCCCCAGCCCCCTCCCGCTTGTGGGGTAAAAACACTCATGTGCTCCCAGTCAAAAGCCCAGTAATGTGGGAGTCAGTTAAAGATACTCCTTTTGAACCAAAGCAAAGGGGTTTGAGCTGGGCCCCAGGCAGACTTCCTGTTTAAACGGTCTAACTGCTAACGCCAGTCGAAGAAGGAAGTTTGGAAATTTTCGGCATGAAGAGCTGGGGGCCACGGCCTTTACTTCCAAATCCCGACACAGGGTCTTCCCCTGTCCTCCAGACGTCGGCTCACCCGGCCCCGACAGGAAGCGGAGGCAAAGCAAGTGCAGGGGGGAGCATGCATCCGGGCCGCCCTGCCCAGCCCCACGTGCAGCCAGCAGCACAAGATGAAGTCCTTTAGGTATAAATCTAACAAAGAACGCGCAGGGTGCATAGGAGGCAGGCCACACAGCTCTAACAAAAAACAAAAGGGCGAGCGAGCGGAGAGAGAGCCCGCGCTCCTGGGTCGGGAGACTCGATGTCATTACGACTTCGTTCTCTTCAAGTTCACTTACAGGTTCAACTCACTCGCAATCAAAATCTCAACAAGTTACTTCGCAGATACCGACAAGCTGATTCTAAGGTTTACACGGAGAGGAGGTCAAAGACCAGAATGGCCAACACAGCCCTGAGGGGAAGGAAGCTGGAGGGACCGCCAGCCGACGCCAGGACCCACGGCGCTGTAGAGCGCAGTCCAGCGCGTGATGGCGAAGGAGGTGACAGGCGGGCGGAGCAGACCGGGAGCGCTGGACCAGGCCCTTGCACGCACAGCCGCCGGCCTTTGGCGGAGGTGCACAGCGGCTCAGCGCAGAGAGGACAGCCTTTCAACAAACGGTGCGGGAACAGCTGGGACTTACACCTTAAAAAAATTAACTCAGAATGGCCGGGAAACTTCTACATAATAACACACGAGAAAAATCCAGGTGCCCCTGAGTTTGGTGACGAGTTTTTGGATCTTTCATGATCCAGGAAAGAAAAAAAGCAGATGAGTTGGCTTGATCAGAATTAGAGCTTCTGCTCTGCAAACACACTGCCAAGAGAATGAGAAGCGACAGGCTGGGAGGAAATACCCTTGCGGGAGCCGTGAGGTTGCGGGATGGAGGGCTTCATGGAGGAGGCAACCCTGGGGCCTAACGGAGCAGGAGGGGACTGTGGTCATGGTGGGGAGGTGAGAGCATCAAACCAAGAAGCCAAGCCTCCCTCCTATAGGATCAAAGCTCAGGTGCTTGGAGAGCCTGGGGGACAGCAAACCAGCCCCTTCCCCAGACTTAAAAGCCTCTCAGCCCCCCCTCCAGGAAGCCTTCGCTGCTTCAAGAAGCCTGACACTGCTCGTATGGCAATGTCACTCCTCCTTGTCCTCACGGGGAGCCCTGGCAGGGATGCCAGGAGTCGGATTGGCCCTATTTTGGCCCCATGTGTACTGTGGGCTTTGGGCAATCTGAGGCCGTGCTGCGCCTGGCACTGTCTGCTGTGACACGAGGTGAGCCACGCAGGAAGCTGGGAGCTGGGTTGGTCCCGCCCAGGACACAGCTATTCTGTCCCTTGGCCCGCTTTGCTGGCCCTTGCCCAGGAGCCTCTCCCCTCAGACTCCTGGGAAGGACTCAGGTGCATTGAGAGGTAACTCGGGACAGCTTTTGGGCACCCATGCCTGCCCACCCTGGGGCAGCGCCTCAGCTCCCCACTGGCCCTCAGGAAGCTCCTGCAGACTGAGGTCTGCCCTGGGCTGTTGGCCTGGATTCCCAAGGTCCAGGAGCCATTTTCCATGAAAGCTCTCAGCCAGAGACGACCGCCAGTCCAAAGCCCACTTCTTCCCGCCCGACGTGCTCCCTGCAGCCACCCTGGACACACGTACTTGAGGAAACCCATGTCCAGCTGCCCCGTCTGTGCTGCCTGCTGCAGTCGCTCCGCTGCCAGCCGGGGCTCCAGGCCACCGCTCAGCGGCCAGCCTCAGGGATGCTCGTCAGAGCCGCTTGTGCTGAGCGTGGCAGCCCTGCTTCGCGCAGAAGCTCCAACCCGGCCTGCCGGATGGGCCCAGCCACAGGGAAGGGCGCCGTGGTTCCAGGCAGTGACGGCCTTGTTTATTTTCGGGGGCAGAGGCAAGCTGTTCGTGCCTCACCGCGCTCCAGCACGTGGACCCATCTGTTCCCAGCAAACGCCTGGCTGGGACTCCCCGGGGTCCCCCTCTCTCCTAGCCCTGGTTTCAGCTGCAGAGAGAGGGTCCACAACACGCACGGTTGCCCACGGTGACAAGTCTGTGGGGCAGTGTGTGTACACGGAGGCCCTGCACCTGACCGTGGGCTGATGGGGCCTGCACGACTCCTGGGAGGGGGCCAACGTGACCTGACCTGGCTTCATGAAATAATGTTTCCCCGTTGAACTCGATGGTCTCTCCAGGACTCCAGGAGCACCTGGAGCCTTTGGGACCAATGAACACAGGTGACACCGAAATCCTCTCCTCCCTACCAGGCACTCCTGACGAACTGGAGCCCACGCCTCCAGCCCCGCTGATGGACCCAGCCTCCCGACTGGACACAGCATCTGGTCTTCAAAGCAATCCCAGAGCTGATGGCGTGGCCCTTGAGCCCTGGCAGGGATGCACGTGGGTCACGAGCATCATACGGGGTTGGGAGTAGTTAGGTTCCAGCATCTGTCACCTCATTCAGTGGCTAAGGGACGAGCAGACATCTGGCTTTGCACTGTAGGCGGTCCCGCCTTATTTGTGGAGGCAGCCCCACTTGAGCCCCGAGTCAGTAAACAAACTCCTCGACATTTGTACAGTGTTCCCCTTTGCTCTAGAAGCCAGCACCTCAGGGGACCGTCAGGGGCCCCCCAGACCCACACGCAGCGGTGGGGGCCGCCGGCTCCATCTCACGGGAGGTGCCACAGGAGTGTGGAGAAGGCGGGTGCCTGGGGCCTGCTGAATCCTGACACCCCTGTGGTTTCCTTCCTGAAGAGCCCGCCCTCCTGGGCTCCACTCTCTGACAGTGGCTGTTTCTCCAGAGCAGCAGGAACGAAAATAAGTTTAATTTATTGGCGGTAGAAGTGGAAGTTCCCAGGCAGCTGTGGCCTGAGCGGCCGCTCCTGGAGACAAGGCCTCCCTGGAGATCCGCTTCTGTCTGATTCCTGGCACGTCAGTGCTTGGGTTTTACCTGTGGTTCCTGCACCATGACCCCAGCTCACAGCATCTGGAAGAATGTCGGGGAGTCGACCCAGGGGTGCCCCATCTGTTTTGTGAATTAGTTAAAAAGGTCAGGGAAGGATTCCATTAAAATTCAGCAGGAGCCGGCCCAGGCAGGGCAGGGGTCGGCTCTAAATGCTTTAAATGTCAACCAGACGCTCCCCGTTGGGCTGCCACGAGGCTGCCGGTGACCCCAGCCCCTGGGCGGCTGCCCAGCAGCTCCTCTGGGCCCCTGTCTGGGGGCAGGACAGGGAGGGGAGCTCCTGGTTCTTTCCGGAACCACCAGGGCCCCGGCAGATGGAGCAGGGATTTGAGGTCTTAAGGCAGAGCCACCAGGAGCCCTCCTGCGCCTGGGCCAAGGAGCTCCAGTCAGGGGCCAGGGTACCCATGCGCCTGGGAACTGCCTGCAGCCCAGCCTCCCTGCCCGTCACCCCCTTCCCAGCCCATCCTGCGGCCTTGATCAGGGTCCCGCATCCACACCAGCCCCTCAGATCAGAGCCGTCTCAGCTGCCGGGTCCCAGGAGGAAGCCCAGGCCTGTTCTGCACATGAGTCCCCTCGGCCTTCCCGGGGCACTGGGGGCCACCTTCGTGGACCCTGGCCCAGGCTCAGAGACCCCACGGGTGTGCTCAAGGTTTCTGGCTGGGAGTAGAAAACATGGCCCCGGGAGCCACAGACCTCGCCACACCCTCCCTGCCGCAGCTGCTCCCCCATCTGACCCCCCTTGACTGTCACAGGCACCTGTCCCCCCACAGGGGCTCACGTGTGGTCAGCACATCCACCTGAGCTCAACTTTGGCTCATCACAGCGTTGGGCAGGAGCCAGCAGGAACCAGCCAGCACACTCCCACAGGCGACTGGAGAGCTTCCAGCCAAGGGACAGCCTGACCAGGACAGCTGGCCAGGGCGAGGCAGGATTCTGAGGGTCACCCTGGGGAGCCCGAGGGGCAGAGGGAGCTGCAGGGACGGAACCCACGGCCGTGCAGGGTGACGGCGCCAGCCGCGCAGCAGGGCCGAGACAGGGCAGCCCGGGCCCCGAGTTCACCCCCCGCCCTCTGCCCCTCTGGCGCCTCCCATGGGCTTCGCCCGGCTGGGGCAGGGCCAGCAACGTGGACAGTTGGGCTCGGCGTCTCCGGCAGGACAGAGAGGGCGGAGGGGATCTGGGCGAGGGGACAGAAAGCTGCCGCCTAACCCCAGCCCCTCTGCGCCTCGGCGCTAAGACGGGCTCATTGTTCCTGCCTCACAGGGTCACCACGGGGGCAAGTGGGATTATGTGGGAAAGGGGCTTCTCAGCCTGCCTGACCCGCGTCCCCCTTCCTCCCCCAGCCCCACCCCTACCCGGGCCGCATCCTGGCAGCAGGTTCAGGGGCGTTCCCTGGACTGAGGACACGGAAGGCCTCGTCTTGGCCGGCCCTGAGGCTGTCCCGTGCAGTCTCGCTGGAGGCTGCGAGGTCTGCATCCGGCCCCTTTCTGCTCCTCCTCCAGCATTTCCAGGGGCCCCCGTGCTGGCTCCTGTCTGGAACCGGGGAACCGGCTGGTGCTCAGGAGAGAGCTCGGTGTCTGTGCCCGGGGCGAGACGGCCCAGGCAGGCAGCTCGCCAGGGGCAGCCCTCTGTCAGGGAGAGCCGGCCCTGGTCCCTTGCAGCATGGACTACCGGGGTTGTTGGAGGTCCCCAAAAGATATGTCCAGTCTTGACCCTCAGAACCTGTGAACATGACCTTATTTGGAAAAAGGGTCTCTGTGGATGCAGTTAAGGCTCTTAAGACGACGCCGTCCTGGTCTGGGGTGGCCCCACATCCAATGACAGTGCCCTTAGGAAGACCCAGAGGGGAGAGGGGAGAAGCCATGTGACAACAGAGGCAGAGGAGGGAGGCAGGTGGCCACCAGCCAGAGATGCCTGGGGCCCCGTAAGCTGGAAGAGGCAGGAAGGACCGTCCCCCGTGCCTCCAGAGAAAGCCTGGCCCTGCTCACATCCTGCCTTTGGAGTCTGGCCTCCAGAGCTGAGCGAGAATAGATTTCTGTCATTTTGAGAGGCCTGGTCTGTGGTCCTCTGTTGCCATGACCCCAGGACTTATCTGTTCACGAGACCCATGGCCTTTGTGACAAACAGAAGTACAAGAGGTGTTTGGGGTTAGAGCTTTTCCAAACACGAGCACCTGCTCCTGGGTGTTTTAACGGGAAGCTTTCTGGGCGGCTTCCAGCCGATCTCCAGATCTGACACAAACGTAGGTATTTTTAATACATTAGACGGGTGTCTCTTAAACAAGCTGTCAGGAAAATGAACTGCAGGAAGTCTAACGGGTGTTACCCTTGTCTAAGTGCCCTGCAATTATCCGCGTCGAGTCTGCAGGCGAGTGTGACAGGGTGGGGGCCTCGGAGGCGCCTTGCTGTTCTAGAAATCTTCCCTCGGCTGGGGTGCCTGACTGTCTCGGCAGCTCGCTGTGGCTGGCTGGTGTTTTCTCCCAATCTTCCGGGTCTCTGAGGGCGAGAAGAGCCCGCTGTCCTCAGAGCCCCCAGGAGACCTGCCCCATCCAGGCCCTCAAACACCGTCCAGCCTCGGGCAGAGCAGATGTCTCCCCGGGTGTGGCTCAGGTCCACCTTGGCAAAATGGGCCTTGGGGCTGGGCAGAACTGGGGACCCAGGCATAGTGCCAGCCTCTGCGGACAAAGGGGCCTCAGGGCTGGCCGCTCTCCCTCCCACCTCCTGCAAAGTCCACGTGGGCAACACCGCAGACGTCAGCACGGGACCTGCCATGACTCAGCTGCTTGATCCAGGCTCACGGGCCTCTCCATCCTGCCTCCTGCCCTGGCTGGTGGTGCCCGTGCTCCTGACCTGCTGTGATGGGGAGAATGGGCAGACACGGAGGCCACCGGAGAGAGTGCTTTGCTGAGCCTTGGCCCTGCCTCCCCCCGCCCATCACTGGGGTGGGGAAAGCGAAGGGGTGGTGTGACGGGGCTTCCCGCACTGCGGACAGTCTTGGGGGGAGCTGTCTCTGGACTGTATGTCCAAGAGGGTCCCTGGGAAGGGAAGGACTTCTGCCCCAACTTGTGCATCTTCCTTTTAGGGGTTCCTGGGAGGGACCGGTAGTGACGGGAGCGGCTCATGGGCCCAGATCAGGAGACGGGGTCGGCACAGATGCAACGGCTTCTGCCTCATCCCTGGGCCATAAATAGTGGCCCTTGACAGGCGCTTCCGACGGTGCACATCCTGTCGGGCACAGGGCCCGACACTGACCGGTTCACAGATGAGCGAGTCTTTGGCTCCAGACCAGCATGTCCTGGACGGCTCAACGTGCGGGGCTCCCAAGTGATACGGCCCAGATGCACTGTCCCTCCCTCCTGACCCTCGGGAGCTGGAGGTCTGTGGTCCTGCCCAGCAACTGGGACATTACACTCCAGACAACACGCCCTGCAGCCCGCGCTGGGCAGTTACAACTTAATAATCCCTAAACAGGACTTTCTGTGTGCAAGAGTGTGAAAAAGGTTTACAGTTTAAATATTCCCAGATAACCCCAAGACTCTCCGAACTTCAGGAGGTTGGAAGTGGAGTGAATTTGTTTTGTTTTGTGTTTTAACAGAACTGCTTTTGAGTTACAAGAGCACAGAACCTGGCTGAAGAATGCTCTTAACCTTTAAATATGTCAGGGGAGAGCTATTGAAGTTTACGATAGACCCACCTTGTAGCAGACAGTAAGCTAAAAATGTTTAAGTCCAAATAACATGGCACATTTTCCCTAAGCGCTGGCACGAGATTTACTCAAACACGGCGGCTGTCTTCAACTTTGTTTCTAGGATAGCTGTGTTTGTTTTTATGTATTCTTTTGCAACATTGTTTTAATAATCCCTTTGAACCAAGTCCTTCGTCATAAGCTGCTTCAGATATTTTTGAAAGTAGGCAGTGTTTAAAATCCACTGCTGACTTCCACTTGGGGTCCTGGACTAGCTCTCTTGTCATAAACAACCATAGAACTGGGCACAATTTATCAGGGCATTGTTTTCAGACACTGGACAAGCCACAGGGTGACTGCCGTCTCTGAGAGACAGGAAGTCGCGAGCTGAGCCCCACTGCCACCCAGCTTTCTTCTTGGGGACACCATCCTGATCGTGACATTAGGAGCTGGGGTCTGGGTGGAGCATGGCTGTTCCAGCTAAAGAGGCAGAAGTCAGAGCCTGGAGCTGCAGGAGGGGCTTCCAGCTGCAGAACAAGGCGCTGGGGAGGGGCGCCCGCCTGGTGGGGCCTCAGACGCCGGCGAGGGGCCCTCCCTGGGCCGCCTGGGCCGTGCGCGCAGACCGGACCCTTGACGGGCTTGTGGGAGGGCAGCTGGCACTCTGGCAGAGCTGGAGCGGGGAGGAGGGGCCTCCGCGACACTCTGAGCACCCGCCCAGGCGCCAGCGAGCCCGCACCTGAGGCATGAGGGCCGCACCCTAGAGGGAGGCTAAGCCTAGGCCCGCCCTCACTAAGACCAAACGCTAACGGACAAAAGCCCCACAGGAGGCTCAGCCCAGACGCGGGTCCTCCTAGGGTAGGAGGGCTGGGGCGCGAAAGCCGGGCCTGCACAGGTTTGAGATGATCTGTCTTGCGGGGAGGGCACAGCTCAGCGGTGGAGTGTGCACCCAGCCTGCACAAGGTCCTGGGTTCAACCCGCAGGACCTCCACTAAAAATAAAGGAAAACATACTTACCCCCCCGCAAAAGGTTGTCAGTCTGCAACTGAGCGGCCTGCTAAAGTAAGAGCTGACACCCTTCAAAGGGGGGTAAGAGTATCCAGTCTCTTCAGTGTGTCGTCCACAGGGTCCGGTGTAAGTGAAAAAGCACTAGGGAGGCAGAGAGCTAGGATGAGACCCACCGATAAGAAAAAAAGACACGGGAAGCCGGCCTCCAGGTGGGCAGCGAGCAAGAGAAGCGGCAGGTGTGTGAGCGCTGGTGGGCATGTCCACTGAGGCAGCCGCTACGGAGAGCGGTATGGAGGGTCCCTAAAAAACTAAAACTAGAGTTACCGCGTGATCCAGCAGCCCCACTCCTGGGCGTACATCCGGAAAAGATGAAAACTCTAATTCAAAAAGACATCTGCACCTCAGTGCTCACAGCAGCGCTGTTTACAACGGCCAAGGCACGGCAGCAACCTGAGGGCCCATCAACAGATGGCTGGGTAAAGAAGCTGTGGCGTATATTTATACGATGGAATACTACTCAGCCATGAAAAAGACTGAAATAATGCCATTCGCAGTAACATGGATGGACCTAGAGATGATCATACTAAGTGAAGTCAGACAGAGAAAGCCAAATATCATATGATATTTCTTATATGTGGACTCTCAGAAATGATACAAATGAACTTATTTACAAAACAGGAACAGACTCACAGACATAGAAAACAAACTTATGGTTACCGGGGGGAAGGGGGTGGGGAGGGATGACTTGGGAGTTTGAGATTTGCAGACACTATTATACGTAAAATAGATAAACAACAGGGACCTACTGTACAGCACAGGGAGCCCTATTCAGTGTCTTGCAACAGCCTATGATGAAAAAGAACATGAAGAGGAATATCCACGTATATAGCTGAATCACTACGCTGGACAACAAAAACTAACACAACATTGTAAATCAACTATTTTTAAAGTTGAAATACAGCTGATTTACATTTTTTAAAAAATACAATAAGACAGTAAAAGGAAATTAAAGGTATGCAGCGTGGAAGGGATGAAATAAAACTTCCTCTATTCACAGACAACATCACTGTCTACGTAAAAAAATCCCAGAGAACCCACAAAGGAAATTCTAGAGTTAGTAAGTGTGTGTGTCACGGTTGTAAGCTACCAGGTCAGTAACTAAACATCGATCAGGGATAGACAAGCTGCCGTGAGAAACTGGGAACAGAAAAGAATTTTCGAAGTGCATGCACAGTAACTCCCCAAATACGAATGCTTAGATACAGATGTATCAAAACACGTGGTGTAGGGTCTGCACACAGAAGACAATTACGGATGGGAGAAACCAGAGACCTGCGTAAACGGAGAGACGCGGTGTCCGCGCGGGTTGGAAGGCTCGGTGTTGAGACGCCACCTTGGTCTCCCCGCGTTGATCTACAGATGAACACAATCCCAATCAAAACCCACGCAGGCTCTTCTGTCGATACTGGAAACCTATTTCCAAAATCCACACAGAAAGCGGAGGACCTAGAGCGGCCAAAACGATTTTGGAAAAGAAGGACAAAATCGAAGGACTCATGGTACTTGGAAGACTTCCTACAAATCTACAGAAATCAAGGCAGCAGGGGACTGGGGACGGCAGAGGCACGGGGGCAAAGGGGGCCGGTGAGAGTCTGGATGCAGCCCCGCACACACGGTCAGGTGGCTTCTGATTAAGATGCAAACAAACTTCAAAGGAGAAAAGACCATCTTTCCACAAGTGGCTTTGACCCTTTG
Source organism: Camelus ferus (assembly GCF_009834535.1). Classification (NCBI taxonomy): domain Eukaryota; kingdom Metazoa; phylum Chordata; class Mammalia; order Artiodactyla; family Camelidae; genus Camelus; species Camelus ferus. The sequence continues at coordinate 14,424,426 of NC_045714.1, read as the reverse complement.
GACGTGTTTACGCAGAGAAAGTGCCCGTATCTCATACCCCATCAAAAAGTGACTCAAAACAGATCGTGAGCCTGAGTATACAGCACAGAACTATAACGATTCTAGAGCAGAAGAGAGGAAAACATCCCTGTGCCCTGGGGTTAGGCACAACTCAAAAGCATGGCCCACTACTTTTTTTGATGAGCCGGATTTCATCAAAGTTCCCACTTTTGCTCTGTGACACGCAGTGTTAGGAAAATGCAAAGGAAAGCCATTGAGGGGAGAAGACACTTGCTGATCACCTATCCGGCAAAGGGTTTGTGTGCAGAATATAAAAACTCCCCAAAGTCAACAGTATGAAAACAACCCAATGTAAAAAACACGCAAACCTCTGGAACAGGCAGCTTTGCCGAAGAAGATACACAGGTGTCAAGTAAGCGCCTGAAAAGACGCTTCATGTCGTGAGCCATCCAGGAAACGCAAACTCAAACCACAACGAGATGCCACTGCACACCCACCAGGACGGATAAATGAAAACAAAAAACCTGACCAGGAACTGAAGCCCCGGCGCTGGCCCGGAGGCAGAGAACAGGCCCTTCCACGTTGCTGGCGGGCCGTCAAAAGGGCACACCCACTTTGGAATTTCCCCCCGAGTTAAATACACTCCAGGACGACCCAGTGATCCAACTCCTAAGTGGTCATGCGAGAGGAACGGAAGCGTGCGCTCACGCGCAGTCCCGCGCGTGAACACTGGCAGCTGCTTTATTCGTAATCGCTCTAAACTGGAAACAACCCAAGTGTCCTTCAGCCAGTGAACGGATAAACACATGGCGGGCCATCGGTGCAACGGACTCCTACTCCACGCAGAAAAGGAGCACGCTGCTGGCCCGGGCCACAGCACGGATGAGCCTCAAGGCATTACGTAAGCGAAGGACGCCAGGGCCCTCTTACGTGGCCCTGAGTCAGGCCCAGGGCTGGCGGTGGTGCGGGGAGCAGAGCACGGCTGCTAGGGGCCGGGGCGGGGGATGGGGGGTGCGCACCGTCTCCACCGGGCGACAGGACGGGGCTGTGTCTTTGGAGGTGGTGGTTACAGGACTGCGGATTTGTCAAAGCTCATGGATATAAACAAAAGGAGAGTGACTTTTACTGGATGGAAACTTAAAAATAAACCTAAGGAAAAAGAAAAGTGTGTATCTAGTCTCCAGTCATCTTTCCACCGTCCCCATAAGCACAAGTCTGGGTCACCTCGATCGCGCACCTGGAGCACGATGGCACCTCTCCAGCCACCCTCCCCAACCTGCCCCCCGCAATGCACTCTCAACAAGGCAGGCAGGACCCCTTCAAAGTAAGCCTCCCACGGTGCCCATTTTCCTCCAGGAAGAGATGCTGCGTATTCTCTGAGGCCCTCCTGTTACTCCTCGCACGCCCGGTGCTCACCCGGCCACGCTCGCTCTGCCCCGTGTGTCGAGTTCCCCCGGCCACCCCTCTCCTGGAATCTTCTTCCCCCAGACCTGGCACACCTGACTCTTAACTGCCTCTGAGAGACCCTCAGGGACCTGCCGGAGACTGCGTCCCCGCCCCCTCCCATGGACTCCGTCTGTCGCCCTTGTCACCACAGGCCATGCGTGTGTTGCACGTGTTTGTTTTGCTGATTGTCGGACTTCTCTGCTGGGATGTGTGCTTCATGGGGTGGAAGCCTTTGCCAGCCCCGTCCTGCTGTGCCACTGCACCTGGCACGTGGTGCTCGGGCAGCGAGGAGGGCGGAAAGGAGGGGCGTCATCACACTGGAAGAGGGTTCGTCACACACACGGTGCTGGGGAGACCTTGCCTCTGGGCAGCAAACGTTCCTCAGAGGAGCTGGACAGATGCTGCCCAGCTGTGGGCGGCCCCTGTCCCCACAGGCGTGGGAACAGCGCCGGGCTCGGGGGTTCCCACAGGGCCCCACCGCGGTCGCGCGGACCCCCGGAGCGGGCAGGGCCGTGGGCGGCAGGAACGGCTCCTGGCTCTGGAGGGGGGCCCTCTTGGGAGGCGCCAGCTCTTGTTACCCTAAAACAACAGATCAGGGCCCATCTCTCCTTGAATCGCCGTTGATCTGTGTGGGTAACTGAGAGCTTCCAGGCTCCTGGCCAGTGGACCACAGAGGAACTGTTACCTCCACCTGGCAGGGGAGGAAACTGGGTCACAGAAGGTCACATCACTTGCCCGGGCCCCATAGCTGGCCAGTGGTGAGGCTGGGATTTGATTTGGGGTCCTGGGGCTGCCACCGTCAGGAAACTCCAGACTGACTGCCCGTCTCTGCCCAGCTCCCAGGCCTCCCTTTCCTCTCCAGCACTGGCCCTGGGGGCACAAGGTGGCCCCCACAGGAGAAGTCTCCGAAGGGGGCAGGGCTCAGGGCAGGTGGGCGGCTCCATCCCAGCCCCTTGCTGGAGCAGCGACAGACAGACAGACTGGACAGACAGGCGGGTGCGGGCTGGCTCGGGTGTCCCCACGCTCTCTGGGCCTTGGTTTCCTCTTCAGACCTGAGGACCCTGGTGGGTTCCTCTCAGGGGCTGTGCCTTTACCAGGGACAGCAGTTGGTAGGTCAAATGCCAGGGTGTTGCCGGGCTAAAGCAGGGGTCTCGGGGGCCAGGCGGTCCCCACAGCTGTGAGCTCAGCAGCACTGTCCCCCCCCCCCCCAGGTGCGGGCTCAGGCCCTCCCCCCTCTGCCTCCTGGCTGCTGAGCACCTGCCTGGTTCCCGGCGGCGGCGGCGGCGGCAAGGTGGGAGCGGTCGGGGGGCAGGGAGGGGCGTTCAGGGGCTGCCCAGGGCCTTTGTGCTCCCCAGGAACATCCCCAGGGCCCGCCTGGTCCCTTCCTGCCCGGAGCCCCCCAGGGGGAGGACCTGGCACCCCACAGCCTCACAGGCTCCTGCTCCTTTGCGGCTGAGACTCAGGAAGACACAGTTCACACTCCCTGAAATCACCCTCGGTCTAAGTTCCGGGAGTCCTGGTAAACGCTCAGTCGTGCAACCAGCCCACGGCCAAGACGCAGAGCATCCATCACCCACCGCCCACCCCACCCTCCCGCCCGGCCGCCGCTGGTCCCCTGTTCCCGTCACGCTCCTTTCCCAGAACACCTGGTCACTGCAGTCGCACGGTTGGAGGCCTTCGGGGGCTGGCTTCTTTCTCCAGGCAGGAGAGCATTCACTCGTGAGCACCGCGTCCCCCCGACCAAGGAAGGCTTGACAGCCAGTCAGACGGAAAGACGGAAAGATGGGACAGAAAGCCGAGGCTGGGGGGAGGGGCAGCTGGTGTTCAGTGGGAACGACAGGAGCGTTCTGGAGACGGCTGGGGTGGTGGTCCATCAAGACGGTGGAAGTGGTACATTTTGTATCTGTCTTATCATAATGGAGAAAAAGAAAGGCTTGCGATTCCTTCCTCCCTCGAAACACAAACCACTAGGAAACCAGGTGGGAAGTCTGGCCGTGCTTCTCGGGAGGAGGGGACGAGGGCCCCAGCACTGCGAGCAGGTTGGCCCCGCTCCCCTCACAGGCCCCCGCCCTTCTGGTGCCCGAAGGCGAGCGTCCTGTGCTGGCACCAAAGCTCGTGGCCGAAGTCCTCCTCTTCCCGCAGCGGAGGCTCTAGACTCAGGTGACGGCTGTGTCCCCGAGCCCATGGGCGTCACCTGGGATGGCCGCTCGCAGGGGTCCCTTCCCTACTCACCGCCCGAGGACCCTCGGGACGGACTCCGTCCTCAGACAGGACGTTCTCCCACGGAACCACAGCACGGGTGCCCACATCAGGGCGTCCCACTGGGCGTCGGTACAGCGTCACCACGTAACCCTTGGGCTGAACCCGGCCACGGTCTCGACCACGTCCTCACAGTGGTTCTCCTTTCCGGCCCGGGGTCTGCTGGGAGACCACGCCTGCGCTCAGCTGTGGCTCTTTAATCCCCGTTAATACAGAACAGCCCCGCCCTGTCTCCGCCTTACGACCTGGTGGGCAGGGGTGCAGGTCCTCGGTGCATACAGCAGGAGCCACATGGTGGCACAAGCCCTGGGGGTGTCTGCTCCAGGGTCTGCCACGTCTCCCCGACGTAACAGCACTCTTGTGGGGACCCTGCGACTTAAACTTCAGCCCTGAGTGTCAGCATCACTGAGGCTGAGCCGGCTCGGGAAGGAAAAGAGGAACAGCGAATGGGGAGTGGGCGGTGGACGGATGGGCGGAGGAGGTCACCGGGCTTGGCTGGTGACAAGGGACAGAAACTCTGGGGAAATGATCCATGTCCTGATTTTATCGGAACCAATTTTCTTGCACTTTGCGGAGACAGGTCTCAGCTGCCTCTGCCTCCGTGGAAGCACGTCAGACTTTAATGGCCTGGGCGTCCAGGACGCTGCCTGGGGTCCATGTGACCATGGACACGAGCGTCTCCTGAGTGACAGCCATTTTGATTGGCCAACATCTCTACCCTCCCACACATGGTCCACGAGAGGGAGACACACAGATACAGGCACCCAGCCCCTCTCTGGACAGATGTCACTGTTTAAAAACAGTGGAAGTGGACCCAGGTCTGCCAAGTGGCCCAGAAGCCCGGGTAGGGAAGGAAAAATCCCCTGGGAACCCTCTCCTGGGATGGCGGATGGCGGTGCAGAAGGGAGGGGGGCAGCAAGGCCAGGGCCCAGCTGGCCCAAAAGGAATGTTCTTGCAGGCACACGGAGCAGCCGGTTCACAGAGCAAAGAGCGTCTCTCATAATCAGCCTATCCGTCTCTCCCAAGCGTCTCTCCCAAGCACGTGCCATGACCTTCAAAGAAAAATGGCACCTCTGCTCTCCGAGGGCGCCCGGAAGCCAGCAAGCACTCAGCAAACGCTCAGGCGGCCCTAGCCGCGGGCGCAGAAGCCGACCTTCTGCAGCGCGTGCTCAAAAGACGTCTGCCAAGTGGACAAATGACCAGGATGCGCCCTGGACCGTACCGGTGTCACAGCCTCTGACCAAGAAGACTCAGACCACGTCACGGTGGTGCCTGAGTCTGCGGCACCAGCGGGGTGGCCACGGGGTCGAGGCCGAGGGTGCTGTGGAGGGGTCGTGCCCCTCTGCGGCCACTGTTGTCCTTGACCCCAACCCCGGCTGCTCCTGGCTGAGCCCACGGGGGCGTCTCCTGGGTGGGCAGTGAGTGCCCCGGCCCCGAGCCACTGACCCAGACCTGCCATGTCACTCCTTTGAAGGCGGGTGTCGTGGTTGCTGGCCCCCAACCTGGGCACAGCCCATCAAGCCCTCAAAGGAAGCAAGAAGGTAATCCCCACTGTTTACTGCACACGCCCTGTTTGCCTCCGCCTCCAGCGCAGGGAAGGCGTCAGCACAGAGGCACGGCCTCCAGCTCCCTGCCGCGTGCGGCTTCCGGGACCACTCCACGCGGGGACACCTGTAGGCACGAGTTTCCAGCGCAGGCAAGGGAGGCCTGGAGCCTAATTCTGCCCGCTCGGTCTACACTGGTAGTGGCCTGTGCAGGGTCAGCTGCAGCCCAGGGTGGTCGTGCAGGCGACAGCGCCGCCCACCCTGGCCTGCCCACCCCGGCTCACCAGCCCCCCCTTTCCCAGCACCACTGTCAGACTTGGGCTTCCGAGGCAGCGGCACAAATTCTGCGCTGGGAGGCTGCTGGCGGCTGGGGTACGAAAGGACAGCCAGCGGGGACAGCCAGCTGCTCTGGCACATCCCGCCCCTACCACGCAGGGGTGTGGAGGTCCCGCCCAGACGCTCCTTCCCTCTCCCACCCCGGGATGGAGGAAGCCCCTTCGCCTCCACCTCTGCCCACACCCTCAGCCACGATGCCATTCAAAGTGGTATCTCTGCCAGGACTAGCTTCGGCGGACACCCTCCTCCCACTTCAGGGCCCTGCCTGATAAGACTTCTTTCTCTCCAGGACCAGAAGCCCCCTACCCTGCCAGGCTGCCTCGGCCAAGCCGATTCCCAGGGAGGGCTCCCAGCTGGGTTCCCACCAGACCCTCGGAGAGCCACTGGTCACCCGGCTCCAGGGTCGTTCACCTCACACAGGTCCACTGCCGGCCACCACGCCCAAATACCTCAGAATCTCCCAGCAGGAACAATGTTGTCACCGCCATCACCAGTAAGAGCACCTTGAGGGCTTCTGCAAGCGGGGAACCCAGAGGGCCCTTCCCAAACATTCTCTCTTGAATTTCTACCTTCTGAGGTTGGAGCTCTGATGACCACAGTTCACAGACGGGAAAATGGAGTCTAAACTCAGTATAGGACCCGACCGGAGACAGCTTCAGGTCGAGCTCCACTTCCCATGTGTAGGCTGGGGCAGGCAGCCAGGAGGCTCTGGGGAGCGGCCTGGGCACAGTCCTGCTGCAGAGGACAGGGACCCGGCCTCGGGGGACCACGTGCCTTCTGAGATGCTGATGGAAGGGACTCTCTTCAGAAAGAGGCTGGCGCCAGCACACATATTTACCTTCCAGCTCAGGGAGTGGACACACCTGAGGCCCGTCCACGGACCCCCACCCACCCCTGGAGAAGTCAGTGATCTGGGTTCCAGTCCCCTCTGATGGCAGAAAGGGATGAGACGGGGGTGGGGGGAGCTGAGACCTGGCAACCCTGAAGCAGAAGGAGGGAAGAAGTGGGACTCAGGCTGTTCTCAAGCCCCTCGCCCCTCCTCCCTTGCCCCCGGCCCCTTTCAGCTTCCCAGGAGTAAAATTCCTTTGTGACATTTTCCCAACTTCCCCCACTCAGGGTGTATACAGACCAGAAACTACTTCTGGGGGGAGGGGAAGAGAAGCACCGAGGCCTCCCAGGGTGTGCCCTCAACCCTCGCCCCCAAGCCAGACTCCAGCCTGGTGCCCTCACACTCCCGCCCCCATCCCGGCCCCGCGCCGCTGAAGAGGCTGCTCACCTGGATGACGACCTTGATGGTGGCGGTGCCCACGATGGGCGTGCACACCAGGCCGCCGGGGTGCTGGCCGTCGGTGCTGCGGTTCTGCTGGCCCATGGTGAAAAGCATGGGCACGGCCAGCAGGCCGGAGGCCAGCCAGATGGCACTGATGAACTTCTTGGTGCGGCTGCGGGACATGAGGGTCTTGGCCTTGAAGGGGTGGCAGAGGGCCAGGTAGCGCTCCACACTCAGGCTGGCCACGTTGAGGGCCGTGGCGTGGGTGCAGGCGTCACGCAGGAAGTAGTAGCCGCGGCACACGGAGTCGCCGAAGGCCCAGGGGTGGTGCACCCAGATGAAGTTGTACAGCTCGACGGGCATGGCCAGCAGGAGGATGAGCAGGTCGGAGAGCGCCAGGCTGCCCAGGTGGTAGTGCACCGTGCTCTGCAGGTTCTGCAGGGACCTCTTCCGCGCCAGCGTGAACGCCGTCACAGAGTTGCCCGCTGTGCCCACCACGAAGAGCGCCAGGTACACGGCGGTCACCAGCACCTTGGAGTAAATGTCCGTGTTCACATCCAGGTCGCTGCTGGGCGCTGCTTGGACGGGCTCCGACACGTTGCCCGAGCTGTTGCCGAAGCCCGAGGTCAGGAGCGCCCCCTCCAGCTCCGACGACGGCAGCGGCAGCAGCGAGAAGGGGTCGCTGCCCTGTGCGACCCGGGGGCCCGGCGCCGAGCTGTTGAGGCGCATGGTGGATGCGCCGGGCGGGCGGGGTGCCTCGCTCCCAGGGATCCGAGGCTCCGTCTGGCGCCTCCGCGGCTGGAACCCCGGGCGAGGGTGGGCGCGTCTCAGGCAGGGGCAGCGTAGAGGGAGCCCGCGGGGAGGGCGTGAGAGGGCGGTGGGCACGCCGTCCAGCCAGGAAGCGCCCGACGCGGACCGTGACACCTGCAGCGCTTGGGGCTCGCGCTCTCCGGGGATGCCGGGTCCCTCCGGGCTCCTCCGGGCTCCGGGCTCCGGGCTCAGGGCTCCGGGCTCCGCTCCTCCTCCGGACTCGCGGCTCCGGGCGGCGCGCTCGCCGGGCTGCCTCCGAACACCAGACCCCGCGGTTCCTCGGGCTCCGGGGCGACAGCGCCGTCTCCCCCGGAGAGCGACCGCCGGCTCGGCTGTGCGGGGCGAGCCTGCGGCGCCGCGCGGAGCGCACGCCCGGTGCCCGGCGCGCTCACTCCTCCCCGCGATCTCGGCGCACACCCGCCCCGCACACCGCCCGCCGCGCCCGCCGCGCCCGCGCCCTCCCGGGCTCCGCGCCTCCACTGAGCCGGCGGCGGCGGCGGCGGCGGGCGGGCGCGCCCAGCCGTGGGGGGCGGTGGAGGGGACGGGAGGCGGCCCCAGCCGCTGTCCCCGCCCCGCGAGAGAGCAGGGCTGGCCGGTCGCCCTCGTGCGCTCGCTCCCGGGTTGGGGTGGGGTGGGGTGGGGAGGGGAGCAATCCGGGCTGGGGTGGGCGCCCCCGGGGAACTGGAAATCCAGCGGGGTGCGTGGAGAATATTGGCCCTTTCCAGGTGCCCTCAGGCAGCACAGCCTCCTTTCCCTGGTCTTCTCAACTTCTTACCCACTCCTTCAAGGCGAGCTGCCCCCAGGTCCCCTCTGGTGGGGGACAGGAGGTTATGGAGGGCAGGGCCCAAAGAGGAGGCTTCCCGCGGGGATGGCTGGGTCGCCTCTCGTTCCTGGGGCGCCCACAGGCTGCTGGAAGCACAACTGAGTGTGGGGGGAGGGGGGATAAGGAGAGCAGAAAGCAGAGAACAAAGCAGTGCCCAACCCCCTGCAGGCTGGGTCCTGTGCCTGGCATCCGGCGGTGGCTCGTGCCACTGTGGGCACGTGTGGTATGCTCCGGCTCCCTCATCACCTCCTGGACGTGGTCATCAGACATCACCCGCAGAGCCCAGTTCTCAGGGTGTGGGAGGGATGGCCCTGGGGTCACAGCCCCAGGGTCTGTGCCTGTCCCTGCCGTGGACCTGGCTGGCTGCAGGGGTATACTGGGACATCAGAAGCTGGAGCCTGCTGTGGGGAGTGAGGAGCCCTGCCCAGACCCCGGCCCCATCCAGGGGGAGAAGTTCAGGCTCAGTCCTTCTTAATCTCTTCTGTTCCTGGCTGGCTCTGGGCTTGCCTGCTCCCCAGACCTCACGTCCTCACCACGCATGGAGTCTTGCAGAGAACGTATGTGCTTAAAAATTTAGCTTTCAAAGGAAACACCAACGTCCCTTTGCTGGAAGCCAGCACGCAGGCCCAGAGCGACACGCGTGGTTTGAACCTGCTGCTAATATCTGGGAGAGTGTTTTAGCTTCTCTGTACTTGATTGAATCGTCTGTAAAATGGGAACAGAGGTAGAATGGATGCTCCCGGGGGCCAGGCTGCTCCGGACGCTGTCAGTGCCACAGCCGCAGGCCCTCAGTGAGGACTTGGGCGGTGAAGGCTGTGGAGTGGGTTGTGCGGGGACTTCAGAGGGTGGGGGGGTCAAGAGCCCAGGGCAACAAAAGTTGCTTTAAATCCACCAAATTAGCCCAGTTTTGCTCTCTGGAAGACAAGCCCACCAGTTCAGTGAACAGGTCTTGGGACTGGGACCTGAGTGTCCAGGTCTCAGAAGAAGTGATGATGGCGCTGGACTGTGTTGGCCCCTCAGGGGCTCATCCCTGCACCCACAGGAACGGCGGGTCCCACCATGGACCGTGCCATGTGCTCGCCTCCGCGTGGAGCAGCAGGGGGAGGCAGCAGCCAGCGTCCCCCGGGGCCTCTTTGCCGACCAGCCGCAGAAGCCGCTTAGGTCGCTGCCAGCGGAAACGTGCCCCCCCCGGGGCGCTTTAAGCCTGCTGTTTGGTTTCCAGCCCCTTGACCTTTCCACTAAGCTGGCCTTCTTTTCAAAGATTTCTTTTTGAGACAGTCTAGCTTTAAAAAATCATAAAAGGCAACTTAGTGCAAATATTATGACAAGGCATTTGCTTAAAACCACAGAGGAAGTGTCACTCAGAAGGCCTTACTTTACAAAGTGGGCAGCAGGCCCTCGTCCAGGGCCCCCGGTGGCTTCGAACCCCTCTGTGCACAGAGGAGTCCCGGGCGACGCGGCAGCCGGAACCTTCCAGCTCCGAGATGTTTGCCCCTTTCTCTTCTGATTTCCCGAGACACGGGTGCTTCCCAAACAGCTTGGGACCCTTTAAGGAAAGCTCCAGTGAGGCGCTGGAGAGAGGCCGAGCTTGTCCGGCTGTGTCCACCAGGGAAAGGACCGCACCCTTGGCCGGGCCCTGCGCGGGAGCTGCCCCAGGCCGGCCCGAGAGCCTGGGGGCCTGCTGCCCCGCTCCCGCCACTCCAAATGCCGCATGTCGGCGGGGAGCTGGCCCGTCCCTGCAGGCCAAGGGCTGAGATCCGTCAACGAGGGGCCTGCGTTTCTGGGGGAAGCAGGTGTGACGGCTGAGATGATGGCAGGCACCTGGGTGGCTCCGGCTTCCGGGGACTCCCTGTGATGCAGGCGGGATGGGGTCCTGGCTGCTGACCAGGGTGATCTCCTGGGCCCCGGACGAAGATCGCTGAGACACCAGAGGAAGGATGATGCCCGGATGTCCACTGCCACGGTGAGGGCAGCAGGGGTCCTGCTTTGCTTCACTTGCTAACAACTCCCAAGCCCCTGCAAGGCTGCCTAGTAGGGAGTTGGTGCTCCGTGGACCTTTGCTGAACTAGTGGACAGTGAGACAGGAATGTGCAACGGCCTTTGTCTTTTTCCAACAAGCTTCCAAATGCATGAGGGTGTCGCTGAGGAGCCCAGGACAGACCCCTCTGGGCTGCACCCTCAGGCCTAGAGCTGTGGGAGGACTAGGGGCCTTTAATCATCTCAGGAGAACGGTTGGCCAGGAGGAGAGGCAGCGGCTGTGAAAAGGGCTTTGCTTTCCTGGCTACAAGAATTCAGTCCTTGGAGTCACATGTCATGGGGTCCCTCCCCTCTTGGAGATGTGTCCTTAGGACATGGTCCCTCTCTTTCCTGTGGTCCCCATACCACCGTCAGGCCACTCTTGCTAGAGAAGAAGAAGGCTTCTTCCCAAATTAAAAAATAAATAAGTTCACAGCAATACCAGTATCGATTATCTATTTACCTATTGCTGTGTAACAAAGAAGCCCAAACTTAGCAACTTAGCAGCAAAACAAACATTTTAGTGTTACTATTATTACTGTTTTTTTCCTATGAGGCTACAGGTGGGTGGGGAGAAGTGTACGTTTATTTAGAGTCATTAGGGACACGTAATATGCATAGTTTGTAGAGCTTAGCCATGGCTTTTCCCACTCACAGCATGGAGATTGCACATGTCAGAACGTACAGCATCTCAGGGAGGATTTAAACACAGAGCAATGCTTGTGCGAGTGTCACCAGCCGAGCAGCAGCCCTGGGGCCTCCTTCCAGCCTGGGCACCAGCCTCTACCATCACATCCTTGTCCCTCACGTGCCCAGATCGTCCTCGACCCTTAGCCCTGGCCAGCTTTCTGGAAACGGAAGCTGTGTTCACAAGGAAGAGCCGGAAGAAGGGAGAGTGTGGCTGCCGGGAGGGCCTCTTGCGGCCTGGGGTGTCAGGCTGTGTAGGAAGGAGTGGCTTTGAGTCCTGGGCCCACCAGGCCCTGACCACGTGCTCTAGGAGAAGGTAAATCAACTGACCCAGCCTCGGTTTCCTTACCCGTGGAATGAGACCCCATCACTGGGTTGCTGTGGGCACCATGTGAAGGCGTGTGGCCTCCTGCCACGTGGAGGTCCCTGCAGCATAAACACTAGCTTCATAGCTGCTGGGCGCACCCCGTCCTGGGCCAGAGGCTGCTCAGGGAGGAGGCTGGCCCAGCATGGGGCACACAGGTCCCCAGCACAGTGCCTGACTGTGGCGAGCATGTGGCCAGGGATGGAAGGTTAGCCACCAGAGGGACAGGGAGGCCCCGTCCAGCTGCACAGACACTAGGGCGGTCCTGCCCCGGCCCAAAGTGAGCAGGGTGCTGGGCTGGGAGGGTCAGGGTACAATGACCGTCCTGGTTTTCCTGGAATTCTCTCAGTTTTAGATGTGAGACATGGAGCCCCTCAGTCCCAGGCTGCAGGAGGCGGCACTGTGTGCTGGCGGTGGGGGTCCTGGGCCTGAGGACCACCTCTGCCTCTTCTCAAACCAGCTCCTGAGCAGACCCCGGGCTTTGATCTCCTGCCTCCACTGCCTGCCCCCAGCTCCGGCGGGTCCCCTGCCGGGACTGTTTCCCACCTCTCCTTCCAAATCCTCAATCACCAGAGGGTTCCTTCACCTCCTGTGGCTTAAATGCCAAGAATCTTCTAGTTCAAACCCTGACACTAGCTCAAAGGAGAGGGACTGCTCTGCCTGAGGGCCCACGTGTAACCCACGTGTCTCCTCCAAGCTCTGATTCTGCCCAGTGGTCTGACTCAAGGAGCCACTGGGCAGTTACCACTATGTGCATCTTTGCTGTCTGCCCGGAACCCACAGAGGCACCCGTCTCTCCCTCCATCAGCCAGGAGCGCTTTGCCAAGGGCAGGCAAAAGCAGCCTTGTCCCTGAATTTCTCATGTCCTGAGAGCCGTGACCATGCCCTGCTTCCAGAACCCGTGAGTCCACTTGGCTATGTGGCAGGCCGACCTTAAAGGAGGGAGATGACCCCGGATTCTCCGTGGGTGTCCAAAGTTTCAGGGGTGTCACAGGCCCTTAGACGGGGAAGGAGGGTGGAGAGATCGCAGTGAGAGAAGACCTGGCAGGTCACTGTGGGCGCTGGAGATGAGGCAGGGGCCATGCACCGGGGATTTGGGTACCTCTGAAAGCTGGAAGGGCCAGGAAACGGATTCTCCCCTGGAGCCTCCAGAAGGAAGCGGCTCTGCCCATACCTGGGTTTTAGCCCAGGGGGACGTGTGCAAGTTGAGGACCGTGTGGTTGTTAGCTGCTGGATTTTCAGTCATCCGTTACAGCAGCATGTGAGGTGCTCCGAGTGGTGCCCAGCCTGGTCAGCACCCACAAACGTGGCTCTTTGAAGAAGGACGGCCCACCAGGGGTATGAAGCTTCGATGAGGGGTCGCTGATGGAGGAAGGGTGTGGGGAGGGGTGCTCCCATGCGGGGCCGAGGCCCACTTGTCTGGGCCAAGTGAGGACAGTGGAATGTGTGCTCCAGCACTGGTGAATCCGCCCATCCCAGGAGGCCAGGTGGGGTAGGACCCTGCAGGAGGAAGGGTGGCCACACAGACATCTGAGGTCCCCCAAGCTGGCCATCCCTGGGGGTGCCCCAGGCAGGCGCCTGCAGGCTGGTGGGTGGGGCGCTGACTCAGCTGCAACACAATTGGGTGTCAGGCATCCCAGGCTGGAGGGCTGCCGGGTGGGGAGTCACACCTGCAACTCGGCACGGATCTTCCCCATGAAGCGTCCCCTTGCCCCCTGCCCAGGGCGGCCCTGGGAGTAGGTGCCCAGGCTCTGACAGTCTTGTTTATAGGCCTTGTCAGGGGACCTACCCGGCTGCCCCCTGGGCTGGGGCAGGTTGGGAGCGTCCCCCTCCCAGGAGCACTTGCTGGGCCCCTGCAGCCACTCAGCCTGGGATCTTTGTGGACAAACCCTGACAAAGGCATTTCGTTTCCATTGGCCAGAGGCTCTCGGTTCAGAAGCAGGGGAACCAGAGAATGTCAGTGCTGATTTGCTGAATGAATAAATGAATTACAGTTAGGGTGGGGGCTGGTGAGGTGGGGGGAGAGCACCAGAGTCCGGCCTATGGCATGCGCCACCGCGGAGTCTCCACCGCCTGACGGCTCCCTTCTAACCCTGGGTGAGGCTGAGATTCCGGGGCCCAGGCCCACCCCAGCCCTTTGACTGTTCTGACCTGCAGAGATGGCCTTCCCTTTGCTTCCAGGGGAAAAGCACCAGGACCACAGTAGGCGCGGCTGAGAGGTGCAGAGGCACCCTCTCCTTATCCGGTGTTTCCGGTGGGAGGAGGCCAGAGGGCGGGCTCAGGGTGACTGGTCAGCCTGGGACGGATGGAGGAGGCGCAGTCCTAGTGCCCGCAGCTGACTGACACCTGGGGGTGTGGGGCGAGAGGGACGCAGGGGTAGACGTGGGCCAGAGGGGGGGGGGAGTGCTGCCAGAGGTGTGGTCCTTCTCTGACCTGCTGGACTGTGGACCTCAGCAAGAACTAGCATCCTGGCATCTCCGCTTCCCTGCTGAACACCGCAGAGATGCACAGCCACCCTCTCCTTGGGGCTTCCCGCCGTCTGCTGTCCGGCTGTCCATCTGTCCAATGTGTACTGAGTGTCATGAGGGCTGCCTTCCAGGAACTCACAGTCCGCCACACGGAGAGCTGTGTGTGCAGAGAGTATGGGGCATGATGGGAGGAGGGCTGGGGCCTGGCTGGCCTGGGGGTGTTGGGGGTCTGGGACGAGCACGGAGGACCAGAGGAGCTCAGCTCCCAGCACCCCAGCCAGTGCAGGCATGGGGTCTTATTCCGGCAAGTTGCAGGGTCTGGTGGTGAACGCGCACGGAAGGCTGAGTTCAGGGTCAGGGGCTGGTCCTTCTGGACCAGGCAGGGAGAAGGTGGGGGGTGGGGACAGACCCTGGGGACACCATCGTCACAGCTGTCATTTCGCCTCCTGCAGAGCCGCTGCCCCTTCTCCTGAGCGGTCCAGACGGTCTTGCTGTGCACTCTTTCGGATTTGCTTGAGCAGAGCCTCTGGTAAGAGCGACCGCCCCTGACAGTCCCGGCAGAGGAGGGCTTGGTGGAGCCTAGTGACTGTGGACGCCGCTTGGGACGTTGACGGTTTCAGCAAAGAGATGTGTCACGCAAGGTGACGTTTTAGAGGAAACGGGGCACGTTAGACAGCCCATCTCCTAAGGAGAAAGAGAAAATCCGCTCTCTGAGGCCGCTCCAGCGCCGCCCAGCTTCCTGAACACGGCTCTAGGGAAGGCCTTGCTTAGCGTTCACTTCAGTTGGTCAACACGAGGGATGCAGATGGGAACTTCAAAGCTGCACCCTGACTTTGCAGACCGGGTTTGAAGCTGACAGAATGACCCCCCCACCCAAGGCCATGGCCTTGCCCCCTCGTCCCCCTCCCCCACCCAGGTCAGGCTGGAAGGAGGGTCCCTAACTTCCTGTCCCCAGGAAGGGCATTTTCTCTTTGAAATTTGCTCTTGGGCAGAAAGACAACCCGCGAACAGCACATCCACTGCAGAAGGACAAGCAGTCCCATCTGCTCAGTTCGCAGAGAAAGCAGTGTTTTGTCAGCTTTCACCCTGGGAAGCTGAGTTTGTGCCTCTTATAAATTTACCGATTTGTGGGTAAATTTCCCAGGCGTGCTCGTGAACGCTCTCGCGACTTAAGCCGAAAGGGTCACATTCGGCTGATATCTGTCTCCATTTATTGTCGGGAGGCGTGGGGATGGGAAGTTCCTGGATTTGACAGAACGGCCTCTCTTGACTGCTGGCCACGGGCCGCAGGCTCTGGGAGCCGGTGCTGGGGGCGTGGGGACCGGGAGGGGACCCGCAACCTTCAGGACCCCGCCCCACGCCCTCTTGGCCCTTGGGCGCCGTGGCTTTGCCCGGCGGCCCCTTTGTCGAGGAGGAATGGGGCGACAGCCATGTGTCCACATCTCTCTCCCGGGCTCCCCTCCTGGGGGGAGCTGGTGTTTGCATAAACGTGACTCCTGTCGGCTCCAGCTCCTCTGCCAAGATCAGGGGCTGCTCCCTTTGTCTGCAATCAGCAGTTGTAGTTGCCTGGAAATATTTAACTAGGAAACACGCCTCCCATTTCCTAGTGACTCCGTGTGAGTTCCAGAAAGGCAACCTGAGTGGGAGCCTCCTTAGTGGTTCCTGCCTTGCTGCCCCCACGGCCAGGTCAGCAGACACCCTGGGAAGCAAGCCGGGGCCAGGGGGGCTGAGGGCGGGCGACCCGTTCGCCCAGGACCGCCCTGCTCTGTGACGCACGGGGCCTTAGCGGGAGGAGGGGGTCCTGCAGAGGCGCCCAGCAGGCCTGGCGGCCCTTGGATTCAAGGTGTAGTCCTCGTGGCAAGTCTGGGGCTCTGGTGAGGAATGACCAGGCCGGGGCTGGGCCAAGTGGAGTCAGTCACCATCCCGTGTCCCCTCTCCCCTCCACCTTGCAGGCAGGTATTCTTGGGAGTAAGTTCTGGTGCACAGTCCAGGTGTGTGGAGAAGCGGTGCCCCTCCCATCAGGCCCGGGTCCTCCTCTGGCTTCTACCGCTGCGGGGGGTGGGGTGGGGGAGACACCAGTAACAAGAGAGGGAGCCTCTGCCTTGTGCGGGGGTGGGGGGGCCAGGGCTCCTGCTTCCCTGGGACTTTCGCCCCTCTAGGAACCCCACCTCCCTGGATCCCCCTCCCTGGGAGGCCCGGTTCCCCTGAGACCATCTCTGGAGTGCACTAGAGCCCACAGCTCTGGACGCCAAGGTCTGAGGCCCTGGATCCGCCCCAGCTCTTCCTCTGGACGTTTTGGTCCCATGAGCCCTTTCTGCCCTCAAGCTGGTGAGACTTGGGTCTTTGCCACTTGCCCCCAGAGTGACCTGGGACAGTCATCTGTGATCTTATCAGACGCCTCCATCATTTATTCACCCATGGGACAAGGCGGCCTGGAGGACTGGGACGGAGCAGGCAGAGCTGGCTGAGCAGTTACCACACACTGGGGCCTCCAGGTGACCAGCTCTTGGGCCAGAGGTGCAGTGGGCTGGCCAAGATGTCACCTGCTGGGCTCTTGCCAGGGCTCTGGGGAGAATCCCTTTGGCTCCCCCAGGCCCCTGTGGCTGTCGGACTGAGATCATGTCCTGTTTGGCGGTCAGCGAGCGGGGCTGCCCCGGCTCCTAGAGGTCCCCATCCAGCCAGCAATGGTACTCTGGAAACTTCTCTTGCTTCCTGCTGCCCGGCTCCCCGCTCCATGCCTCCAGGCCTGCCGTCGGTCAGAGCACCTTCTCTGTTCTCGAGGACCCGCGAGGAGAACGGACCACCCACTAATCGTATCGGCGAAGTCCTCTTTGCCGCGATTCATGACAAACCACAGTTCAGGGACCAAGGCTGGGACTGGGGGTTTCAGCTGAGAGCTTCTTCAAAGATCTGACCCTGGACTCTCCCCTTCCCGGCCCACTGCGCCAGCCGGACGGAAGTGCCTGGGATCGCAGCCCCCGGGCAGACTGCCTCTGCCGCCCCACCGGTGCGGGGTCCCTTGACCCTGAGATGCAAAGTGCACTCCAGAGCTTCCCGTGGGGTTGTGGCCCGGCTTGCACAGGGTCTGACTCTGGGACCGGCGCTGACACAGCAGCCTTTCTGAAGCTGCCAGTCGGCCTTGCTCAGGGTGGGCGAGGGGCACCCTGGTCCTTGCATTGGCAACAGGATGGTGAGGATGATGCTGTTTTGTTGGATGGAACCAAAATGTCTGAAGGGCTGGAAGATTCCAAGGCCTCCTCAGCTGAGCCAGACCCAAATGCAGACGCCTCCCCGACACTCAGAGCAGCGGAGGGGTCGGGTGGGCAGAGCTGGCCGGCGCCAGCCCAGGGCACTCACGGGGACTTCCACGGGGACCTCCTTCTTTTGGAACTGCTTGCTGTTGGCGGTTGGAGCTCCTCTTTGGGCCCCGAGGGTGTCCGGGGGCTGCCGCCACCACCGACCACGGCCTGGGGGCTGCAGCCCCTCCATGGGCAAGTGCAGGGTGTGCACAAAGCCCCCCTTCTCCAGCGGCTCGACGCAGGCGGCAGTGACACACGGCCACTCTCGGCCCTGCTTGCCGGCACCCCCGCGGGCACTCGGGGCTGACCCGGCTGTTGAGGGTGAGGGCGGGCCTGCGGTGGGGCCCCCTCGTGAGAAAGCGCCTTCCTGCGGCAGGGCCAATGCTCTGTCCCCCCTCATGGATGTGACTCCCGGGGGGAGTGTGATGTCCGCACACGGAAGGCTGGTTGTTTTCGCCTCGGAAATCTTCCAGCGCACGAGTGCCGCTCTGCAATCTGGTTTTTAAAAATATCATCGTTGCGGGGGGAAAACGAGCATTAGCACGTTTGAGGGAAATGTGTTCTGGCGTAAACGAGCAGCTGAGAAGTAGTGAGATTATGCATGCGAGCGAGCTCTCCCGTGTCCATAAATACCGCTCTCGCCTGCGCACACGCGGCGCCTCAAGCCGGCAGAGCCGAGGTCTGCTGCCGCCTTGCTCTGGGCTCCCTATGGGCACCGTCTCCCTGAGCCTGCATGCTCCCCATCCCCCCCACGCACACGCACGCACACGCACACACACACACAGCCGTAGAGCGTACGTGAAACACACACTCGTATGTAAGGGGTGTGATGGCTGAGAAAGACGATGTGTTATTCTGTTTCTCTTTTAAGACAGGCTGTGTCTGCTGGGTGTCGCCAAGTGAGCGATCTTGCTGTCGACATTCTTCACGGCCCTCGAATTGCAGTCTGGCTTCTGCCATTTCTTTTTCTGATGCCATTTTTGCGGAACAGGACTGTCCTGTGGCTGGGAAGCCTGTTGCTCCCTGTTAGTCTCCACAAGGGGCCATCAGCGCTGCTCTGCCCGTGACACTGGCGCTGACGCAGGAGAGGCATTGTCGTCCAGACCCGCGGCGCCCCCGCCCGGCCTGCCCTTCTGTGGGGACCCAGGGGCCGTGCTCCCGAGAGCACCCTGCACGGCTGGGGCGGGGGGCTGGCCCCGTCCTCCCTGCCCCGGCCCCAGAGGCCCCAGCCCACAGCCCCAGGATGCCCCGGGGCCCTCAGAATCCTTCCTGCTTGTCGGGAAGGGCCCTGTCCCAGGTGCCAGGCTGGCTCCAGCAGAGCTGAGGGAGGACAGCCTTAGAGCCCTGGTGGCCCCGCTCTGAGCCTGGCGCCCCGCGTTCCCTAGGACCACCCCCCCGCCCCTCGTCCTTGAACTGTTTGGACTTGGGTTTCCATCACCTGCACTCAGTGTGGCGACTGGATGCTTGAGCAGAAACAGGTGCGCGCAGCCTGACGCGGGCACTTCAGACTCACGGGGCCCAGAGCCACTTGAGTGACGAATCCTTCGTGTGTGAAGACGGAGAGGGATCATCGAGAGGCACCCAGGGTTCCGTTTTCTTGTGATCCGTTGGACAATGATGGCGGCGCACGCACGAACAGCTTCCCCTGAAGTCTCAGGGCTGGGCCGTGACGACAGCCATTCCTGAGACGCTGTGGTCTGGTGGGAACCGAGGGGAGGCAATTTGCTCCTTCCTGTGACAGCTAACGATTAGCCTCGTGACAGCACGTCGCTGCCTCAGACTGATCTGCCCACACAGTCACTTAGGAAAAACAGGTTTTTGAGAAAACATCATTCTAGGGCCTTCATGCTGCTTTTGAAATGTCTCAGAAGCTCCACCCGGCATCTCTCTGGTCCGAGCCTCCCCAAGCAGCCGGAGTCGGCTGCCGTCCCGCCCGGACCCCCAGATTGTCGGGGCGGGGGACTCCTGCGGTCACCTCATCCGGGTTTGGGGCCCCGGGTGCCTTCAGCTCTTCTGGGGGTTTTCTTTAAAGTAAGGGACATTTCACTGACGCCCACATTTCACTCCATTCTTCACTCACCCGTGGATGGTTGAGGGGTTTTGACTTTGTCAAATAATGTTAAAATGGAAATGCTGCGGTGGAGACGCCGGGTTGACGGTGGACAAAGCCAGAAGCGGGAGAAGGGCACACCAGTCTCCCTCCAGCTCAGCACGTCCGGCAGTTTCTCAGCAAAGTTAACAAGACGAAGCCTGGGTTCAGTGGAAGTGTGTGTATCGGGTCTCAGCTCTCTGATTGAGGTCAGGAAGCATTTCCCCTCACTGTGAACAGTCGGTCTCCGCATGAGTCCATCCACGTACCTCGCGCACTTGGAGGGCCTCCCACGGGAAGGCCAGCGGTAAATCCACAGCATGTGTATTAGAGGTGGAGCTGGGGACAGGGCTCCCCAGGGTCGCCCTGGGGCCTATCTGGAAGGGAGTGGATGGCATTTCCCCCACACTGCCCCTCCAAACCTTCCCTGAGCAGATGCCGTGGCCATGTCAATGGCCTGGGATCAGTGCCTGGCTGTCCCCAGGTGGTGGAGACCATCAGCAGGTTACACGGTCCCCCGGAAAGTGGGCCAGCTACACGTGGCCATGGTGGGAACTGGTGAGTTACTGGAGTGGCCAGGAGCTAGTGGATGCCCCCTGTCTCCCAGGAGTCTCCCCAAACCGACGTGGGCCAGGGAGTCACGTGCAGGCCGTTCACCGGGAGGAGGCCTGGAGGCAGCGCTGGGGGGAGGGGAGCAGGGTCGGGCAGAGAGGCAGCCAAGCATCCTCTCTGGTATCTGGGCACAGTGCAGGCAGGACTGGGACCTGTGAACCCCACCTCGGCCACAGGACAGGACGCCCCAGTTGGTACCCAGAGGAGCCCACCCTCCGCGTCCTGCAAGGTGCCATCACCCCCAGCGAGGGGTGGGACCAGTGAGGGCTGGGTTGCTGGACACAGGCTGAGGGGCCGATGGTGCAGGACCCCCATGACAGGGGGTCCCACAGCTGGTTGAGTGGGGACTTCAGTAACTGCCCCAGCCTCTGCAACTTCCCACGGCTTGGAGATGGATCACTGGAGCCCCTTGGGGTCTTTAGAAAGGACCTGGCCCCTGGGAGGGGAGAGTGTAGGATGGAGACGGGTCTGGAGAATGACCACTAGCTGGCTCGCCTGGTCCCCTCCACCACATACTGCGCTCTGACCCTCCACTCATCCACCCTGGGAGGCCGTGTCTGTCCATCTGTCTACACAGCTGGTGTCCTCAGTGCCTGGGATGGCATCTGCTCTGCTCCAGCTTCTTCACAAACCCCCCTGCGATGAAACGAAGAAAGGAAAAGGAAGACGTGGCATGTGTCCTTGACGCCCAGGTGACCCCTGTGGGAGGCACAGATCAAAGCTGGTCCATGGTTCAGGGAGGAAGGGGCGGGAGGTTTGGAGAGCCAGAGTTTGGCTCTGTGAGCAGCCGGCTCTGTGCACCTATGGGAAGAGTGGGGCCCTGCAGCCCACCTGCTGGCTTGAAGGACCAACTGCAAGAGGGAAGAGGAGTTGGAATGGAAATGAACTCTTAGTGAGCTTTCACGATGAATCTGATTCTCAAACTCTATCCAGATGTGCTTTCATGCTGAGATATGTGCTCATTCGGCTTATTTGAAGAAATTAATGGGTTTCTCAGGAAATGCTAACCCTCCCTCCCTGCCAGCCTGGCGCTGGCTCCCTCGCCAAGACCCTGGAAGTTACTTCTCCCTCCCTTTGGCACTTCCGCTCGGAATGCCGGGGATTCACGAGGGGAGGTCCCTCCACATGGCTGCTCCGGCTCTGGGATGTGTCGACCCCCAAGTCCAGGCCCCACTGAGCAGCTCCATTGATTCTGTGCAGGTGGGCCGGGCCTAGGGGAGGTGCAGGGAGGTGGGCGTCACCCTCTGTGTCCTCCCAGGGGTGTGCGGCCCGGGGTGTGGCTTAGTCTTAGCCCTGCCCTGAATCTTGGGGTGCAGAGGGTGGCTGAGAGGTGGCCATGCACCCAGGGTCCCAGAGAGGGGGTGGCAGAGGGCCATGGTTGGGGGGGGTCTCCTTGCTTCAGTGCTGCCTCCTCACCTGCCTGGCCTGCCTCTTGGTGAGACCCCTCTGTGGATGTTGAGGGACCTCTGTCTACATTGCTGCATCCTGGCCCTGCACGGCCATTATGCCGTCTTTGCTCCCCTACACCCGCTGCCTCCTCCCCAGGGCTCGGCCCCCACCTGCTGGGTCGATGTCAGCATGCACCCTTGTGTAGGTGGAGGAGCATGAGAGGCCTGGGGCTTCACTGTGTTGCTCACGGCTGTGTCCTCAGCAGCAGCTCAGGGCCTGACATCTAGGAGACACTCAGCATGTTTGTTGACTGACCAAGCGCACTACGGCACACTGTCCCACGTGGCTGCTGGGCCATCTCTGTGATCTCTGGGCCATCACGAGGCCGAGCCAGGCCCGGGCCAAATTTGGAAGTGAAGTGGAGACACTTGCCTTCGGAGGTCTGCAGCTCCTGTTCTGGGGACTTTTCTTGTGGGTGGTACCCTCACCATCTGCCTTTTTTCTGTGGCCCTTTGTGCCCTGCCTCTTCCCTCCCCTTGCATCATCCAGATCTGCCCTTGGTGAAATAGCGGGTGCTAATTCAGACTAAAGGGTGAATGACTGCTAAGGCTAGATGTACCCTTTTTCTTTCTATCTTACAGCAAAAGATTTTTTTAAAAAAGAAAACAAAGACCTGACTGCAGAGTGACGGCTGGTAGGGAGAGTGTGCAGGCTCGGAGCTGGGGTGGGTGTCAGAGTTCAGGGGCTTGGAAGTGGGGCGTAGTCCTCAGACTGCTCTGCGCCCCATACCCGCGGCTGGTGAGCTGGGCGCCACGTCTCCGGTCCTTGGGAGATGCGAGTCTTCCTCATTCTGGAGCCGCGGGGCACCCATTCGGTCACAGCGGGGCGCTACACAGCAGCAAAGCCCGAGCCTCTTGGTCACCTGTCGTCCCTGGTAAACAGAGGGCACGTCCGCCACAGATCTCTGCTGCAAGGGGAAAAGGCTCGTTTACGCTGCTGCTTGGAGATACCGCCGTCCTCGTGCAGAGCTGTTTAGACGTTGCTTGTCACCCTGAGCCTGGGAAGCTCCTCCTGGGGCCGGGTTCACCCCGAGACACTCAGTTTCCCAGAAACAGCTCAGTGGAAGATTGCTCTGAGAATACGGCCCAGGAAGCCCACTGCTCCAGAAGGGTGGTCCCCCACCAGCTCTGGCCTGATTTCAGTAGTCCTCACCCTTGGCAAGCTTTGTTGTTAGAGATCAAGGAAGGCCGGAATGAGAAGGCCCAGCTGCTCCATTTACTGGCCCTACAGCTGCGGCGTGGAGGGGGGAAGGGAGAGGGGGGAGGGGGGAAGGGAAGAGGGGGGAGGGGGACTGGGAGATGGGGGGGAGGGGGAAGGGACGGGAGAGGGGGAGGAGGGGAGAAGGGCAGAGGGAGGAGGGGGGAGGGAAGAGCTGAAGGGAGGGAGGGGGGAGACGGGAGAGGGAGGAGGGGCGAGGAAGGCGAGAGGGAGGAGGGGGGGGAAGGTGAGTGGGGAGGGCGACGAGAGGAGGAGCGGGGGGAGAAGGGGTGAGAGGAGGAGAGGAGCGGGAGACCGAAGGGGGGGGGAAGAGGGAGAGGTGAGGAGGGGAGACGAAGGTGGAGTGAGAGGGAGGAGGGGAGGACGGGAGAGAGCAAGGGAGGAGGGGGAGGGAGGGAGAGAGGAAGGATGGGAGGGAGGACTGGGAGACGGGAGGAGGGGAGGATGGGGAGAGGGAGGGAGGGGAGAAGGGAGAGAGAGGGGAGGGGAGACGGGAGAGGAGGGGAGGAGGGAGACGACGGGCGAGAGGAGGAGGGGAGACGACGGAGAGAGAGGGAGGAGGGGCAGGACGGAGAGAGGGCGGAAGGAGCAGGGACGGGAGAGGGAGGAGTGGAGGACAGGAAGAGGAGGAGGGAGAGGGAAGACGAGAGAGGGAGGAGGGGAGGACGGGAGAGGGAGGCGGGAGAGACGGTGAGAGGGACGGAGGGGGAGGACAGAGAGAGGAGAGGAGTTGGGAGGGGGAGACAGGAGAGGCGAGGAGGGGGGATGGGAGAGGAAGGAGGGGAGACGGGAGAGGAGGAGGAGGAGTGGAGAGGGAGGAGGGAGGAGGGGAGAGGAGAAGACGACGGGAGAGGGAGGAGGGGAAGACGAACGGGTAGACGGGAGGAGGGGAGACGGGAAGAGGGAGGAGGGGAGGACGGGAGAGGGAGGAGGGGAGACAGGAGAGGGAGGAGGGGAGGCAGGAGAGGGAGGAGGGGAGACGGGAGAGGGAGGAGGGGAGACGAGAGAGGGAGGAGGGGAGACGGGAGAGGGAGGAGGGGGAGGACGAGAGAGGGAGGAGGGGAGCAGGAGAGGGAGGAGGGAGGATGGGGAGGGAGGAGGGGAGAGACGGGAGGAGGAGGAGGGGAGACGGGAGAGGGAGGAGGGGAGGACGAGAGAGGAGGAGGGGGGACGGGAGAGGAGGGAGGAGGGGAGACGGGAGGGAGGGAGGAGGGGGAGGAGGACGGGAGAGGGAGGAGGGGGACGAGAGAGGGGGGAGGAGGGAGACGGGAGGAGGGAGGAGGGGAGACGGGAGGAGAGGAGGGAGGAGGGGAGACGACGGGAGAGGGAGGAGGGGAGAGACGGGAGGGAGAGGGAGGAGGAGGGAGGACGGGAGAGGGAGGAGGGGAGGAGACAGGAGAGGAGGAGGGGAGGACGGGAGAGGGAGGAGGGGAGACGGGAGGGAGGGAGGAGGGGAGACGACGGGAGAGGAGGAGGAGGGAGACGACAGGAGAGGGAGGAGGGGAGACGGGAGAGGGAGGAGGGGAGGACAGGAGAGGGAGGAGGGGAGACAGGAGAGGGAGGAGGGAGGACGGGAGAGGGCGGAGGGGAGACGGGAGAGGGAGGAGGGGAGGACGAGAGAGGGAGGAGGGGGGACGGGAGAGGAGGGAGGAGGGGGACGGGAGAGGGAGGAGGGGGACGGGAGAGGAGAGAGGAGGGAGGAGGGGAGACGGGAGAGGGAGGAGGGGGGATGGGAGAGGGAGGAGGGGGGATGGGAGAGGAGGGAGGAGGGGGGACGGGAGAGGGAGGAGGGGAGGACAGCGCTTTCTTGGAGGAAGAAGCCTGGAGGCGCCTCCCTGCAAGGAGTCCTCCTCACCGGGCCAAGCTGCCGAGACTCCTTCGGAAGCCTGAGCTCTGTCATTTCCGTGCAAGGGAGCAGGTGAATCCACACGTTCACTGTAGAGCCTTCGTCTTGAGCGACTGCACCTGGTGTTTCCGGGGCACGGACTCCGCCTGCCCCACCCTCCATCACTGCATCTCACGCCTCTGTGTTCTGGGCGTCGGAAACCAATGCATCACTTCCCGGGGGGAGGAGGCAGGTGGTTCATCCTCCAGAGAAAAGCTGGGCGTTGGAATGTGGTGGGACATGACCTACCCCGGCCTCGTGAAGCTCCAAGAAGAGGCACGCTGGGTCTCACTGCTTCCTGAGTTCCCTCTCTTCTCCTTAAGACAAAACGAGACTTCCCGCCTGGTCAGGCCGTGCAGACAGAGTGCGGACAGGCTTGTGTACAAAGTTGCCCCCGCCCGCTGTCCCTGGGGAGCCAGCCTGGGGAGGCACAGGGCAGAGCGGCCAGGCCCCCAGCCCTCCCCCGTCTCACCTGCTGCGCAGTGGCCCCATTCCCGCCCCTCCTCACCCCTCCCTCCCCCGTCCCATCCCTGTTGAGACAGGAGCGTGGTCACCGGCCTGGCCACCCTCCAGCCCTGGGCCGTTTCCGGCCTCTCCCTGGATGGTGGTGCTGCCAAGGGGCCGGTGGCTTCTGCCTGCTGCCCTCAGAGTTTTTCTGGGGAAGGTGGGAGGTAAATGCTCAAAGTAATTGGATTGTTGTTGTGAAGACAGTCATTAGCAGCAAACAGAGCTCAGGAGCTCGAGATGGGCCCCTGGGGCGAGATGTGGAGGTGGGGCTAATTAGGCGCCTGGTTAGTGATCACCAGGCGCCAGGCGGGGTGATGGCCCAGGGTTTGCATTTACCTGCATGCTCACCACCTGTGCTCCTGCTCCTGTGCGGGCAGCTTGAGGGCGGGGGTGGGGGCCCCGCTGCCTGGGGTGCTGTTAAATGTCAGTGGCAAAGATCCTCCCTGGAGATTCCAAACCTGCGGTGTGAGGGCGGTGGACTTTGCCTTTAAAAGCAGGGTCCCACCTGGTTCTGGAGGAGGTGTTGGGGTTCCCAACCCCAAGAAAGGCTGGCCCAGTGGACAGATGTCCTGGGGGCCCCTGAGTTTCTAGAAGATGCAGCGAGTGTGTGGGCGTGTGTGATGGCTCAGGTTATGCGTCAGCCTGACGGGCCGCAGGCGCCCACGCTCAACGCAGTTGCGTAGTTGGGGGTCTGGGGGCGTTTCCGGGTGAAACGAGTGTTGGAATCGGTGGACTCAGTAAAGCGGAAGGCCATCCCCCGCGCGGTGTCCTGGCTAGGACAAAAGCGGGGAAGGAGGGCTGGTTTCCCGCCCCTCCCTCGCCTCAGTGGGGACATCTCTCTCCTGCCCTTGAACTGGGGCTTACAGGTCAGCTCCCTGGACCTCGCGCGGGCCCTTGGGGTTGGACTGACCCTCCCCGCCGGCTCTCCTGGGTCTGCAGACGGGGACATGGGACTTCCGGTCTGGGTGGTTGGAGCCAGCTCCCCAGACCCTCCTCCTGTTCATGAATATTTACACATCCTGTCAGGTCTGCTTCTCGGGGACCCACTGACGTGCTGATCGGTTCTCTGTGTCTCAGTTTCCTCACCTGTCCAGCAAGGGTGATGGCCACTTTGTTTAACAAGCATTTTTGCTGCATTTACTCTAATCCGGTCACGCGGGTCCTCACGAGCCCCAGTGAAACCGATACGGGGTGTCTTCCCTGATTTGGCGGTGGGGAAGTGGAGGCACGGCCAGGTCCGGTCAAACGCCCAGGACCCACGTACTGAACCCACGGGGTCCGCCAGGCCCATGACAGCCCCGCCTCGCGGGTGTGCACACCTCACGCGCAGTAATGAAATTAAGCAGTTTACCCGCCTTTGCTGATTTCATCTCCTCACCCTCGCTCCTCTCTGCCGGCTCCATCCCGGCCCAGAGCGGAGCCGCCCGCCAGGAGTGGCCTCGCCACCTCCCTGCAAGGCCAGAGCGGAGGCTGGCCTCCTCCAGCCGCACCTCCCTCCGGCCCGAGGCCCGACCCAGCACCACGTGGAATAAAGGATCAAGTTCTGAATTAAACGCAGCAGAATGTAATCACTGCGGGAGCCGGCTGAGGGAAAAGGATTATACACATAACAGCCGTTAAGCGGTTATCGCCTGTGCCTTTCTGATGCGCTGCCGAGGAAAATAAACCTAAGGGCAAGTTTTCATTCAGAGCAGTTACTCTTGGGTTCATCTTGGTGCCGCCAGGAGCCTCACCCACCAGCACGGCCGGTCCTTCAAGGACCACCAGCCCCCAGACTCACACCTAAAGGGGCACCGAGGGTCCTGGAGTGCCCGGCATGTCGCTGTGTCTGGGGGCATCCTCGGGGCTCTGCACAGGTGAATCGGCTCATCCTCCCCTTGCCCTAGGAGGTGGGTCCCCGCATGGCCCCCTGTACAGGCGGGAACCCTGAGGAGGGTCACCATGACTCTCCCAAGGTCAAACCACCCGTAAGTGCCAGAGCCGGGGTCCAAACCCAACCCGCCCACAGGGGACGTGTCCAGTGACAAGCCCTCTTGCCTGGGGGCTCCGGCAATGTGGCCATAGCCTGTGAGAACACAGCTCCCACGGGCGCCCCCAGGCCAAACCTGACCGCACAGGTGGGGCGATCTCTCAGGCGGGGCGGTGTGGCCCCTGCCCACCTGCTCTGGGTGTCTCCTGTTCTGCTCGGGCCCACCCCCCAGCAAAATCCCACCCCAACCCGCGGCCCGCTCCCGCGGGTCTGGGCTGATGTTTGCGTCAGTTCACACGTGTACCTTGTAGGTTGTAGCTGTGTGAGGTGGTTCCCTGTGGAAGTTCACCACGCGGTTTCCGCCTTCAGTGTTACAAACAGCGTCCTGGGTCCCGCGACCTCCCCTGGCGGCATTTCAGGAACTGACGTCTGTGCCGCGTCCCTCCTGGGAGCTGCCACGTTTCACTCCTGTAACGGGCGGGCAGGACTGAGGCAGGAGCCGCTGGTCGGCGGTGTGGGAGCGTGGAGCCCCTGCCCCGTTGGGAGAGCCCACCGATGACGGCCTGCCCCCGACAGTGGGGGTGGCAGGTCACCTCTGGACGATGGCCAGGTGGCTGGCCTGGATGTCCCTCTTTGTCTGAAAGATCTTTCATTCATCAGAGATGTGGACGTCATGTGCCTGACCTTCCATGGACCCCCAGGAAGGGCAGCGGGAGGGAAGGATGGGGAGGCCCCCGGCCCGAGGTGGAAAGGAGCTGACGAGTGTCGTGCCTGCTCCCGGCCGGGGGTCGGCATGGCCCCCTCTGCAGCTGCTCCTCCAAAGTCCAGCTGTTGGCTGGTGACAGCCGATGGCTGAACACTGGCTCTACACCAGGCTCTGTTCTAGGGGAACAAACCAGGCCCCAGGCTTGTGGACCTAACGGCCTCGGGACAGGCAGAAGCACTACTGATCACGCTGCGCACCCTGGAGATGGGGGGGCAACGTGTGGTCCGGGAGCGGGAGCACCAGGGCGGGGAGTGGGCCGCCGTTCCACCTGAGACCCTCAGGGCAGGCCTCATGGGGAAGGAGACGTTTGGTCAAAGACTGAGGGATGAGCCGTGGGGATGTCTGGGAAGGCAGCGCTGCCCGTGCAAAGGCCCTGGGGTAGCAGCAGGCCTGGTGTGTGTGGAGCCTATTAGACGGGGACCAGGAGTCGGGGGGTGGCCGGAGGGTGAACCTCAGCCCCTACCGTCCAGGAGTAAGTGTGTGACCAGCTTCGTGGGAGGCTCCTCTTGCTGGCTCTCACCCCAGACGGAGGTGATGGAAGTGATGTGAATCCTCCTTCCACCCTGAAAATCTGCCTCTCTCTCCTCAGGCTTCGCTCCCTCCTCCTGGCCTTGGCTCCCAGCCGGACCTCTTTGGATGGTCACCAGACTGGCCTGTCACAGGGAGTGGTCTCCCCTTCAGAGAGGTCCCCGCAGCAAGTGGAGTCCTTGCTCCCAGATGCCCGGCTGCCCCGAGGGCCTGGCTCAGTGTCTGCCGGTGCCCGACCCCCTCCCCCCACAGGCTGCATCTCCCGCCCGCCCAGCCCCACTTCCCAGCCCCCAGGCCCACTGCAGACGCTGAATTACGCTGGGGCTGCGTGAGGCTCCCGAGCTCCCTGCGGTGTGTGTGATGTGTGTGATGTTCTAACGCTTCAATATCCAATTCAGATTCTTGGGATTTCTCTGCGTGTCGTTTCAATCTCTGCTTGTTTGTGTCACTTAAACATTTATGCGCACTGTTGACAGGAAGGGCTGTTTTGTGCGTCCTGAGAAACACCCAGATCTGCTGAAGTCTCACTATCATCCACAGACTGAGGCCCCTCGTGGCTCGCTCTGCGCTTTGGGAGGCAGAGAACACAGATGTGCTGAGTGATATTTGCAGACAGGGGTTTGGTCCATTCTGCACCTGCCTGGGCATTTCGTGACTAAAGGGGCTTCTTTGGCTGGTGGGGGGCTCTGGGGGCAGGGGGGTCTTCTAGCCTCCAGTTCCTTGGGTGCTGCTCACTGGGGTGCCCAGTCTTTGCAGAGAGGGCCCATTACCAGGGACCTTTGTTTCTTCCTTAAATAGTGGGATTTGCAAAACGTGGTCCATCCGTACAGAGGAATATTAATTGGCCTTGAAAAGGCCTGAAGCGCCGACACCCAAACGACGTGGAGGAACCTCGAAGCGTGATGCTCAGGGAAGGAAGCAGACACGAAGGCCATGCAGCGAGAGCAGCCCTTTATAGGAAGCGCCCAGAACCGGCAGGTGGAGACTGGGCGAGGCCCGCGGTCCGCAGCAGGAAGGGGAGCCAGGGTGAAGGCTGATGGAGGTTCTTTTTGCCGTAACGAAAAGTTCCAGTTGACCGCAGTGACGGGTGCACAGATCTGAATATGCTAAGCCCCACTGAACTGTAGCCTTCGACGGTGACTTACATGCGTGTGATTTGTATTTCAATAAAGCTGTTTTTTCCTAAAAATGTGATTTTTAATAAGTATATCCACCCCGCTCAGTGGGTGCACACACCACAGACACACCCCTTTCATGGGCAAAGACATTCAGAAGCACCGGCTTTTGCCAGGCCCCCGGGGCCCCGCCCCACCTGGGGGGATGGCCCCAGGCCCGGCTGTCAAGCTCTCAGGCTCTGGTGCGGAGCAGGTGCTCAGTTAATTCTCTGAAGTCGGCATCAGGTGGGGAGCCTGCTTGTCTCTTGCTGAAACCCAGGCCCTGCTCAGTTCCGGCAAATCGACGTGGCCGGGTCGGGATTCAAGAAAGGATTCACGTCCAGCTCATGTCTCAGGGGAGTGGAAGGAAGAGACCTGGTTTGCTCCAGCCTGCACTTGTTGGGGAGGGGCACCAGCTGGGGGGGTGGTCTTGGGTCACGTGGGCGGGAGGGCAGCTGGGGCTGGAGTCAGGGGATCCTGCCCCCAGAAGGTGTCTGTGCTGCCCCCCGGGTCCATGGCCGCAGCTGTGGCTCCTCTGGGCTCCCAGGCACCCACCTGGGCGGGGTAGGGGGGGAGCGGGCTCAGAGCTCACGCAGAGTTGGTGCCCGGGGACCCCCATCCAGATCTGGGCCAAAATTCATCCCTGATGCCTGGGAGGGGCCTCCCTAGAGGAGGCAGTGGAGGTTCCCGAGGTGCCCCACGTGATGAGACTCGAGGGCACCAGCCAACGGGCAGCGACTCGGGATCGAGCGTTGGTCACGCCCCACCAATGCCTTGACACGCCGCTGGCGGGCAGAGCCACAAGTTGGATGGCTTCTTCCAGGAAGCACCTGCCCAGCACAGACGGCCGCCTTCCAGCCCTCAGGGTACGACGCAGACGTGGTCACAGCCCAGACCGGTCGCGGCTCCGTCACTTTTGGATGTGTGCGCGCATATGCATGCTGACGGCGGCGTCCGGCGATCCCGACCGCATCCCGGGGTCCATGACAGTGGAGGGAAGTGAGGCTCTGCTGAGGACCCAGGCCCACCCAGGTACTGGACCCCGAAGGGAGGAGATGCTCAGGTCATGATGGGGGAGGGGTCACCCTGGGGGGTGGGGGGACGCCCGCCAGGGAGGACCCCAGCCAAGTGAGGGCTCACTCTGGGGCTGCCCATTTCGACACTGGGGCACAAACTCACAAAAGCCCACCCGGAGGACAGGTAAGACTGCCAAACGTCGCAGATTTGTAGAAATAAAACACACTGGGAACAAACATAGGCTTTAAATATTAAAATATATTTACGTACAAACAACTGTCACTGAGGACACCGGCAACAGGCGTTCCATGCGAGTCCTGATGTCCTCGGGGCAGATTCACAAACGCTTATCGCATCATCGGGTAAAAAACAAATTCCATAAATAAATGTTCACGCCAGATATGGGTCCACAAATACATCCTTATGCAAGTGGCTCCCGTCCCACAGCGGGGCCGGGTGGCGCCGAGGACAGGCGGTGACAGCAGGTTTTGAACAACACATCAAGGAGAAGGTCCATGGGGATGGCGCCCCCGGGGACAGCCTCACACCCGCCACCTCTTCATCAGGAGACACACAGGAAGTCAGGGCCAGGCGGCCGCAAGGTGCGGGGGCCCCACCCAGAAGCACCACTGGCCACGCAGCATCTTGACGGCGGTGGGGGGGCGGGGGGCAGGCGTCTGCACCTCCCGTCAGGGGATCCCAGAAGTGCCAGCTTCACCAGTGAAAACGGCGCACAAGCCCTGGGCCGTCAAAGACCAGCTGAGCGCGTCTCGGCTCCGCTGGAGAGGAGAGCACTTGCACACCGCCGGGCGGCCGCCGCCCCGAGCCTGTCGGTTGCCGCTCGGGGAGCCTCAGCAAGCCCGCACGTGGTTCTGCGCTTTCTGCAGCTCCTGCCAGGTTAGGTGGGAACTGCACGCAGCGCTTTGGAAGCACGGCTGTTAATGTGCCCCAGGGGTCCTGGCTGTTAATGTGCCCCAGGGGTCCTGACGCCCCAGAGGACGCAGTCAGGCTAAGTCCATGGCAAAGAGGGGGGGGGGTGGATGGGGCGGAAGGGAGGGCACAGCTGTGGGCCTTGCTCTTCCGGATCTGAGAGCCCAGCCCCCACTGCCCCCACTGAGGTCTGAGGGGCTGGGGCTGGGCGGTCCTTCCCATGCATCTCCAGTTTTCTCCTTGGTGCCTTTAAGGCTCAGACGCGGGACGGTCAGCTCAGTTCCCCCTTCCCCGATCCAGTGGCAGATTCTCACAGGTCCTCAGCGCCGGGGGTCAATCGGTGAGGGGTCACCCCTCCTGGAGAGAACTTAGACGGTGTTCCTGGGAAGCGCCGTGAGGCTGGCGGGCCCCTGGGCGGGCGGGGGGCTGTCAGACGTCGCTCTGGAGCTGGAGGGTGGAGGGGGCCTCCTGAAGGTCCAGGGGGTTGTCGGAGGCCAAGGACTGGCTGGGCAGAGATGCTTCCAGGCCGTCAGAAGGCCCCGATGGGGGCTTGTACAGGAGGCAGGCGGCAGCGAAGAAGAGGAAGCCCAGGACCTGGGGAGAGAGGAGCCGCCGGAGCCCCTGAGCTACCGCCAGGGCCGGCACGGAGGCACTCCGGGAGCAGCCGCGTGCCGATGGAGGCAGAGTTGGAGGCGCTTCTCAAAGCCCAGGAGCTCCAGGGATGGCCGGGGACCAGGGGAGGGAGAGGCCGGGAGCAGAGACCCCTCGGAGCCCCCGGGGGAGCGGACGTGGGCCTCCAGCATGAGGCAAAGCGACTCTCCGTTGTTCAGGGCGTGTGGCCCTTTGTTACGGCCGTCCCAGAAGCCCACGTCAGAGCTGGTCGGCACTGAAGGTTACCCGACCTACAGCCACCACACTGACCCCTGGGTAACAGGAACCACGAGAGGCCTGTAAAACGCCAGTGTGGGGGCGCGTGGTGGCCTCCGATGTCCGGGTCTATGGTTGATGCCTAAGCGCCGGGCTTTACCAGGACACCCACGGTGTTTCCTGGCACCCCCCTGGCTGTTGGGCCTGAAGCCATAGGAACAAGAGGCCCTTAGCGCTTTGTGGCCTCTGACCCTTCTGCCCCCGCTGACTGTGGGAGCCAGTCCTGAGGGGTTGCTCTCTGGGCGCACGGCTGCCGGGTCCTGGCCTGCTGCTCTGGCCGAGGGACCGGGAGCCTCAGGGAAAAGTCATGTGAGGGCCAGCTCCCTGCGCACGTGGCACGCCTCTTCAGACTGACCCCTCACTCTTGCCCAGAGCCTCACAAATCCCTTCTCACCCGTGGCTATTTTTAAGCTAATCTTCGGGGAGATAAGCCCGAGGGTTGCTGAGAATCCTTGTTTTTGAGGCCCTTCCCGAACAGGCTCAAGGAAAGCAGCTCTGCCACTGGAGTATTCCCGAGTCCGCCCTCTGCGCAAAGAGGAACACCAGACTCTCTCACACACTGGCCCTAGGACTTCATTTCATTTGGAAAGTTTGGTGCCTTTTCCTCCAACGGGGGGGAATTCGAAATGTAAGTATTGTGTTTCTCCTCAGATAGCATATGCTAAGAGGTACAGCAGAATTTCCTCTCAAAGGCTTGAGCAGAGGGTCGGGCTGAGCATTGGGCCGTAACTAAGGACAGGCAAGCTCTGCTGCTTGTGGACCAACCGGCCGGCCTGGCCCGGAGGGAGGGGCCCCCAGAAGCATCTCTCGCAGGGACGGGCGGTTCATATTTCTCCAGTGACTTATCTGACCAGAGCCCCAGGCTAACCAGCCAGCTGGGATGCTGAGGGCCCTGGAAGGCGGGAGGGGGAGCCGCTGCTGGGACCTGGGGCCTGGGGCCTGGCGAGTGAGCCCCTGTGACCCGAGGCCTCCTGTCCCACCGTCCCCTCCACTGGCATCGCATCATCAGGGTCCCAACAGTGACAGCACGAACCGGGGGAGGGTCCCGCTCCTGGAAGCCGGGCTGCAGGAGTGACGCCTAAGGCCCAGGGCTCCAGGGGGTGTGAGCTGTTGGAAGGCCCCAGGGGAATGGCCGCCCTCCGAGCTGGACCCCGGGACGCCCTCCAGCGCTCGGGGAGTTGCCGCCCTGCTCACCTTGTATAGCAGCCCCAGGATGAGCAGGTACCGGCTCATGGCCGAGTTCCGGTAGACGGAGCAGGAGCCCTGCTGGCCGCACTGGCCCTGCCAGAGCAGGCACGCCTTGTCGATCACCCAGCCAAAGGCGATGGGCCCCGGGATGCCCCCTGCGGAGAGAGGCACACTCAGTATGCGGGCGCGCCCGGGGCGGCCAGGGTGGGGTGGGCAGCGCCAGGACCCAGACCGCACGGGCTCTCAGGACGGCGGCATCGGCACGGGCGTGCTCAGGGAGCGCCGAGCGGACTTGGATGTCCTTTCT
Source organism: Camelus ferus (assembly GCF_009834535.1). Lineage (NCBI taxonomy): Eukaryota > Metazoa > Chordata > Mammalia > Artiodactyla > Camelidae > Camelus > Camelus ferus. The sequence goes on along the minus strand of NC_045714.1, from coordinate 14,390,558 downwards.
CGGGGGACTTGCCCCCACGCCTGTGGAATCCCCCGATCTCGGACTCTGACAGAGCCTTCGTGTCCACGAGGAAAGGCTGCCCTCTGGGCAAATAAGCCACCATGGGTCCCTCTAGTGGACTGTTCGGGGATGGCGCCCTTCCCTGAGGGGGGCGTGGCCCCCTGCCGGGCTGCACACCAGCTTGGTGAGGAGACTCCTGGCACACGCCCGTCACTGCACAACGGTATGTGGCTCCCTCACACGGCACAGTACCTAGAGTTCTAACCACAATCCACTGGATCCCCAGTGCAAAGGACCTCTGCCAGTCAGGGACGCACCTGCAACGGAAAGCCAAGGCGTCAGCGTCGGGGAAGTGGGGCTGCTCGCCAGGCCACGCCCCCGCGGCCCAGTCCTGGCCGAGCCCGGGCCCGCATCACCGCCTCCCCAGGTGGCAAGCACCTCACAGAGGCAGCCAGCTCTTTCCTGCCACAGCTTTTGGGGGCCGGGCACGTACCCCGCAGGGGTCTGGAGAGCGCCACTGCAGCTGCACAGGGGAGGCTCTGGACCAGAGAGAACCCGGCCCCAGGCTTACCGTAAAGTCGCGGTCAGTGCAGGAATGCTGCTGAGGAATGTAAAGGTAATTACAACGAATGTGAAACCCAGAAGGAGGGGCTTTCTTTGACAAGTTGAAGTGCATTTCCCTGCAGTAGCATGGCCAAAACCAGAGGAAAAATTCTGAGGGACACAGCTACAGTCTCGGTACACCTGGGAACCGCAACAACAACGCTGATTACAGGAGGAAGGGCCGGGCCCCCCAGGTGCGGGCGCGGACAACGCGGGCAGCGGCCGCACTCACCTTCTGGCCGCCTGGGCTGGGCACGGCCGCCTCCGGGCAGCCCGCGTGGCAGGGCGAGAAGTACGTGAGGCCATTGGAGCCGCACACGGGGTGGTAGTGTTCGGGCCAGCAGCCGCAGGCGGCGTTGCAGGTGGCCGTCAGCTCCAGGCGGCCGTCGGGCAGGGGGCTGCAGGTGGGAGATGAGACGCTGGTGGGCAGAGGCTGGTGCCAGGTGGGCACCCATCGCAAGGACAGCCTCGGGTCTGGTGTCCTCCGGCCCACGACGACGGCAGGTTTGCATATGTGCTGGGTTTGCTACCCCCACCCTGAGGACCAGGGCTTCCTACATCGCCCTCTGCTCGTAGTATCTGCAAGCTCTCAGAGCGGAGCAAACCCAGCCTGAACCACCCTCCAACTGTGTGCAGCGCGCTTCCCTGCCTGGCTCGTTTTTGGAAGGCAGCGCACTCCAGGGCTTGAAAGCACACGAGCCCCAGGTTCAAAGCCCCTGGGCACCACCCCTTGCTTCCCCGCCCAGGCTGCTGCTCGTCTGCACTGATCATTGTCCACACACGTGTCAGCGATCACACTCTCTCTCCCTCCTCTCACTCAGATTGAGCACGCTGTACACACTGTTCTGCTCAGCGATCTCTCAGAGCTGCCTGAGGACCAGCCCCCTCACTCTCTCCAAGGTGCACAGGGCCCACCACTCCCCACCGGCTGTCCGGCTGTCTCCACAGCGGTGTGGCGGCTTCCCTGCCCTCTGCCCTCACGCTGCCGCCTCCACAAGGAATCCCTGGGAGGCAGTCGTAGGCCCCAGGCCAGGTGGCCTGCGTCTAGCTCAGATTTCCCAAATCACACCCAACGGGTGCCTCCTCTCAGTCCCCAACACAGCAGCACACGGGCCAATCCGGGCCACCATCCACCACCACGTGGAGAGAGGAGCTGGGGCCGCTGCTGTCTGTGTATGGGCAGAGGACTGAGGCTCAGGTGCGGTGTGTGAGTGGCCGGCCATTGTCCTACGGACACGCCGCCAAGGGCGTCCTCCCGTTGCTATGACCATCTCCAAACACTGACTGCACCCCAAGTGCCAGACCCCATCTCCCCACCCCAGGGACCACAGGTGCCCCAACAGGTGTGCAGCGGTCTCTCCACCTGGGCGCCACCTGGCCCTCACCTCCCGCTGTAGTTGGCGGTCACGCCGGCCATGGGCACGTTGGGGCAGTGCACAAGGAAGACGAGGACGGCCAGCAGGCTGGTCAGGGTGCAGAGCAGGCAGGACTTGATGATGCCCGAGCCACGGAGCTTGAGCTTGTTCACAAGGAAGCCGCCCAGGAGGGTGCCTCCACCACCCGCAGGCACCACCAGGTACCCTGCGGAGAGGGAGGGGCTCAGTGGTGTCCTGGGGAGCTGTGGGGCTGGGGAACTCAACCCACTGGGTCTCTTTTCCGCTTTACCGAAGGGGAAACAGAGGCCACAGCCATCGGTCCCTGTCCACGTGGCAGTGCTGGGTTCCCCACTCAGTTCCGCCGACCCTGACCTGTGCTCTCAGAGCACAGGGCAGGGCACTGGGGGAGCCTTGGCCCTGGGCCTGGGGAGGCCACCTGGCCAGCTGCTCAGAGGCCGTGGACAGGATAGAGAATAGGAGCCGTCATTGGCCCCCGCCCACCTGTTGGGAAGGCCCCAGGACAATCGTGGTCCCTGGGCCCACCGTGGCCTCTGCGGAGTGCGACCATAAGGAGACATGTGGAGAAGCCGGTGGCCACCGACCTTTGGTAGAAAGTCGCGATTCATCGGTGTGTGGCTCCTAGGCCATCCCGGGGAGGGGGTACAGATGGGGGGGGCTCTAGCAGGAGTGGAGCAGACCTCAAAGCCCCCGGGCTCAGTGACCCTGTTGCCCCAGATGGAGACCAGCTCTAGGAGTGGAGAAGGGGGACCCCAGAGAACGTGGCTGTTCCAGGGCGCATGCTGGTTGCTGTGGGGAAGGGGGCAGCTTCTGCGGGGGCACTCAGCTGAGAGGCCAGGCCAGGAGGGGTGTCTGGGGACATTTATTAGAACTAGGTGGGGTTCCCTATCCTGACGCTCTCCTCCCAAGCAGGGAGTGGAGCCCTGTGGGGAGGGGATGGCCAGGGTTGACCCTGTGCTGCTCAGATGCCCCATCTTGCACCGGTAGCCCCGACCCTCATGTCCAAGATCGTCCCCCGACACCTCCTGCACAACGAGGCCGTGGCCGCCCCCATAGCAAGGGGCTACCCTGTGACCAGGGGCCGGAAGAGGGCGTTCGAGGAGGACCCTTGTTCTCTTGGTAGGACAAGCCTGCCTCTGGCCACAGAGCGCCTCCGGCCAGGCAGGTCCCGGGCTCCAGCCTTAGGAAGACTCCAGGACACCGGCCACCGGGCTCACGGGGACAGCCAGGTCCAAGGGAGCCCAGGGGAATCGGCCACCCAAACCCTTTCTGCCACGAGCCAGGGAAGACGAAGGCTAAGGCCCCAGGTGGCGAGGTGGGGGTGGAGAGAGCCGGTCAGCACGCTGTGACCAGCGCTTCCCAAACTGCCCTCAGGAAGGACCGCTCTGCCCGTCCGGGGGCGGTCTTCGTAAGTGGGAACAGAGCTGTTGTGCAGGAGCCCAGGACCCTGCTCTGGGGCCCCTGCCTGGGCTGGACCACAGGCCAGGACGTGCGCCCCAAGTGAGCAGCACTGCCTGGGACTTCCTAGCTGAGCCTTTGCGAACGGGGGAAGAAGCAGAGGCCCTGCCAAGACTCGGGGGTGTTCTCACCAAACAAGCTGGCAGCTTCCGAGGCGCTCAGGCTGAACTGGGACTCGAGGAACTTGGGGCCAAACGTGGACATGCCAGCGATGAGTGTGGCCTCGGTGGCCCCGGCCAGGCAGAGCAGGACAAACGTGGGGTTCTTCAGGAGGAGCCAGGTGGAGCTGAATGGGGGAGGGGGATGAAAGCCAGAGAGAAAAGACAGAGGGTCAGGGGGGGCCAGAGCCATGGCCTGTCCCACCTGAGCACAAGGAGCCCTGGTTCTGAGAGGGGAGGCGAGTGGGGAGCAGGCAAGCGGCAGGGCCCCTCACACTCGCTCCTGGGCCGTGGTAGGCGGCGAGCTGGCGCCAGGATCTAGAGCCCACGCTGTTGTGAAAGCCGCTGTCACAGAGCTCTGGCTCCCGCGAGGGGTGAGACCCCTGGTGACTGTGACGCTGTTGAATCACCCCGGGGGCAGCTGTGAGGACCAGCAGAGGGGCCTGAGCCAGGAGGGAGCTGGGGGGAGGTGGCTGTCAGCAAGTAGAGGACTTGTGGCCCCCCAGGAAAGGGAATCTGGGCCTGAAGGGGTGGGACCCCTTCTCAATCAGCAGCTGGCCAGGGGGACAGGAGATTCTGACCAAGAGGCCCCTCCAAGGAGCCCCTGGGGGGCTTGCTGGCTTCCCAGCTTCTCTTGGTGTGCTTGTGGGGCTCGGCCAGTGGGGTGAAGTCAGGAGCCTGAGAAAGGGTCTTGCCATTAGCCCCTAGGACCTGGCCTGCGAGTTCCCCAGCGAACCATCCTGGACACCCTTCTGAGGACACGGCCCTGCGGGGGACTGGGCCCCTCATGGGCTCTCCGTCAGGTCAGGGGGAGACTGTGCTCACTTTAGGTCACAGCTGACTCTGTAGGACCCAGGAGCACTGGGCGTGGCTGAGACCGGGAGGTGCCCGCATCCCCCAGCTCGCTGCCCCCCTGCGCAGGTCCTGCGCAGTCTACCTGTAGGAGGAGCACAAAGGCTGCAAGGGCCACGTGCTCTGGGTGAACGGGGTCCTGCATCCTGTCGGGGCTGGAGGCCTGAGCAGCGGCGATGCCTGAGTTCTCAGTGTGAATGGGTCAGACACTGAGCGACTCGTAAAATGTCAAGGGTAGCACAGAACAAAACAAAGCTCCTCACTGGGCAGTGAAGGTGCCAGGCCTAGAACAGGACGTGGGCAGAGACCCCAACCACAGGGGTCTGGGAACAGAGGCTCAGTGTCCCCAGGCAGCCATCCGCCGGTGCACACAGCTAGACGTGACACCTGCCATTCCCGGGCCCGGCCCCTCAGCCCCAGACGGCAGGTCCAGGGCTCGTGAGTGATGTGGGCGGTGTCCTGGCAGGATGGGCTCCCTCTCCGGCACCGTGAGAAAGGGCACCGGTAACAAGGGACTGTGGTCCAACCGCTGTCCCCGGGGCTCTGACAAGTGCTGCCTTTGTTCATTCTCCGTGTCTGCAGCTAAGGCCTCATGAGCCTCCCACCCGGGGAACCAGCTCCCATGACCCCCCAGTCCTCCTCCACCAGGAGGGACCTTCCCGCCCTGTCCACAGGCCAGTGTGGACACCTCCCCGCACGTGTCAAAGCAGCTCAGACAGCTTGACACGCAAAAGCTCTTTGTTTCGAGGACGCAGGCCAACAGCAAATTGGATTCTGCAAGTAGGAACATACAGTGTAGCCACAATTAGCCTTTGTGCCCCGGGGAGGGGGGCGCTGATGCTAGGAGAGCCGCCCCGCCCTCACCCACCACTTCCCAGGGTGACCTCAGAGCAGCCTCGCTCCCTGTCCTGACCCAAATGGGGACTTGATTCCTTCAAAACTGACTTCTGAACTTGAGGACTGAAAAGGCTTCTTTCTGGTCAATGGCCTGCGTCCCACGTCCGTGGGGCGAAGAGGACACAGAGGAAATGCCGTCCCGTGTGGCTGCTGTGGCCGGGCGGGCTCTCAGTCCTGCTCTGTGTGTGTCGCATGGATGCCTTCCCAGCCCTGCCCAGCCCTGCCCAGGCTTCGGGGACGCTGGCCAGGTGCGGAGGGAGTTGAGTCTCCCCGGAAGTACGCAAACTTCCTACTTTCTTAACCCCAGCCTGCAGGTTGCTCGGCTGAAACTCACGTGTTGAATTTGCTCAGAGAATTAATCATGACCTTGACAGAGGGCCCATATTCTGGGATTTTTTTATCACTAGCAACTGGTTTGGGGAACCGAATCTAGGAATAAACATCCTTATCTCGGACCTTTGTCCTGGGTCCACTAGGGACCAGGCTGTTGACGCCCTCGGTGCCAGTGCTGCTCAGATGGGACAAGTGGCCCTGCCCCGGCTGGAGCAGCTCCCCTGTGGGTGTCCAGGACCGGGCGAGCCTGCCCCTGCGCCGATGGCCCCGCACCCCGGCCAGCGTGGCCTGGGCCAGCTCTGCCGGCCTTGAGGGCAGGCTCCTGAGCGGGTGGCTCTTCAGGGCGGTCTAGCCAGGCAGCAGGCAGCCCAGGGGCTGCCCTGACCGCAGGCCGCCCTTCCCGTGTTGAAGAGAGCCCGCAGGCTCGTTCCCTCCCCTAACGGCCCACTGCCCTCGTGGCCACAGATGGGCTCAGGAAGTGGAGGGCGGTGGGTGCTCAGTGAGGCCGAGGACTCGGGAGGCCCCTGCCAAGAGCGGCGCTGGCTGCCAGGAGCCCCAGGTGCCACACTGTGCCTCTGAGGCCCCGGGAGCCCAGGGCTCTGTGTGTCCTGACGGTGCGTGAAGACGGCAAAGTAAGACCGGGCCACGCACAAGACAAACAAGGTGTTGCTGCCCTGGGAGGCGGGGCGGGGGGCTGGGGGCCCCTCTTTGGAATGAACCGGCCGGAGGACGTGGTGCAGGGGCCACTCCCGGGGAACGATCTGGGGTCAGTCACCTCCCTGGGGGTCCAGGACCCGCTGGCTGTGGGGCCACTAGCCCGAGCCGCAGGGGCTTGCTCTGTGACCAGGTGGCTCCAGGTGCAGCCCCCGAGCCCGCCATGCGGGGCCGGTGCCACAGGGCTGAGGCCCTGGCCCTTCCGTCGGAACCAGCTCTCAGCGGCTCCAAGTCGGGAGGCTCTGTCTGATGCTCCTTACTCTCCCGCCCAAGTTTTGGCGCCAAGACCCGAAGATTGTTGGGTCATGAGGAGGTTTAGGGGCTGTGCCCCCCACGTGGCCCTGGAGGGTCACAGGGACTCTCCTAACTTGGGGTTCAGACCCAGCACACGTGGGGGCCCCAGAGTCTTCAAATCACACGGGCGCAGATGAGAGGGCCCCACCAGGTCCTTACAGAGGCAGGTCTCTGATGGTTTTCCCGAAGTCAGGGTTGCTGGTCGCCTTGTGGCCACTGTCCTTCACCTGGTGTGTTTCAGATGCTCTCATGACCACATATCGCTGGGAGCCTGGGAGGACACGGACGTCAGTGAGGGGCAGGGGCCAAAGCCCCCTGCTGGGCGTGGCACCAGCCAGCGAGGGGCTGGCAAGGATGGGGAGGTGGGAGGGACCCTGACGGGCTCAATCTGGGACCAGAGGGAAATGGGAGGAACTGAAAGGGGCCCCCACCCCCTCCCCCGAAACCAGCTCTCTCTGTGGGCCCCTGAGCAGGGAGAGGCCGCAGGGGTGGAGGGAGCCCGGGGGTCAGGTCACCCTGCAGGAAGGCAGCGACCCCCGCCCAGAAGACAAAGACCCCGGACCCTCTGCTGGTGGAGGCGGAGGGGGGAGGAGCCGGGAACAGAGTCCTGCCTTCCACACACCGTGGGCGGGAGGCACCCACCTGGCAGCTGCCGCGGGTAACCGAGGATGGGGACGGCGGTGAGGAAGGCGGCAGCTCCGGTGCCCAGGAAGCCGACCCACCAGGCGCCAACCCACAGCGGGCTCTCGGTGGTGAGCTCTGTCCTGCGGGAGAGGCACTTGGGGTCAGCGACTCACTCACAGCACCAGGACACACACACTGCATGCCCCTCCGCTTGCTGGTCAGGAAGAGGCAGAGCCCAAAGGCTCTGCTCAAGGTGCCTGCCCTGCCAGGTCTGGGAGTGGCGGGGCAGGGCACTGGGACAGCCGTGGAGGGGGATGCGCCCCAGTGACCGGAGGGCAGAGTGCCGCACTCCCAGGTCCACCCCGTCCTCTGGGGCCCCAGAGGCTGCCCCCCAGTGAGATGAGGCCCCGGGGGGCTGGGGCCTTGAAGGGGCAGGCTTTCCCAGCAAGAGCAGGCGAGGAGCGCACCCCAAAGCAGAGCTGCAGCCCTGGCCTCATGAAGCTCAGGGGACAGAGGGCCCCTGCGACCCTGACCTGCACACTAACTCCCTTGGAGTCCCCTGGGTGATAGGGGGTCCTTTGCTTGATGCGGCCCTCTTGGCAGGCCCCTAGGGAGCTCAGAGGGGCCTGGCCACCAGAAAGGCCAGCCATGGGCCTGGCGAGAAGCTTGGACTTCCCAGCCCTGCTTCCAGGGAGGCTGCTGACCGCTAACGGCCAGTAAGTCAGTTACTCAAGCCCAAGTGACACTGCCACAAACACAAGGTGACAGGGTTCGGAGAGCTTCCAAGGGGGAGCACACGGAGGTGAGGGGGGCGGAGCGCCTGGAGAGGGCGTGGGAGCTCTGGCCCCTTCCCACCCCGCCCCCCCCACCTGCTGCTCCTGAGTTCTGTTCTGTCTCATAAACTGGTGGTCGAGGGGGTCCTGTGCTTTCCTGGGTTCTGAGAGCCGTTCCTGCAAATTTCCGAACCCAAAGAGGGGTTGTGGGAACCTCTGATTTGCAGCCACGTTGGACGGAAGTGTGGGTCGCTGTGACCCACCACTGTGGCTGGCGTCTGAAGTGGGGGTGGTCTTGTGGGACTGCCCTTCACTTCGGGGGTCTGAGCGGACTCCAGGATTTCAGTGTCAGGTTGAGTTGAGTTGGAGACACTCAGCCAGTGTCCAGAGAGAACTGGGGAATTGCGTGGTGTGGCAAAACCTGACAGAAGAATCTCACATGGGCAACAGGAAAATCCTCTCCTGGTTCTGCAAAGGGCTTTAGAGAGGTCGTGGCCTGGTCTCACCAGCTGGGAGAGGACGTCCATCTATGCTGTCCCCTCCCCCAGGCAGCCCAGGGCCTCCCAGGTTCACCGGAGCGAGGCCACTAGGACCGCCCCCTGCTTGGGCCACGGTCCTTCTGCACCAACAGTGGGGCGTGTTCTCTACGGGGCGAGAAGGCTGCTCTAGAGCCCAGGGTGCTCACCGTTGGCCAATGTCAGTGTAAATGTTCAGCAGGGCTCCTCCAACCAGGTAGCCAGCCGCCGGGCCGAGGATGGCTGCGGTGTAGAAGATGCCTGGAAGGGAAGCGGAGTCGGTGAGAACCAGCTGCGCCCTGTGCCGCTGCCCGGGGGCTCACAGGCGTCTGGCACGCAGCAGCCGCACCGGCCCACCTCAGAGAAGCCCCCGTACTCTGCGCCTCCAGGCCTGCTCCCGGCACAGACCCTGCACGTCGGGGTTCTCCCTGGGCAGCCTCTGCTGCATCTGCCACCTGGCTGCTGCCAACCCTTCAAGGTGTTTTTAAAACACTTCCCTCAAAGCCACCGCAGGCATCATTTGGATTCTTCCCTCCTCGAAAGAGCAAAGCTCCAGAGAGCCTTGCTCTGCAGGTTGAGGGCAGCACCGGGCAGCACCACGGGCTCCCTGCGACCCCAGTGCAGTGCCCCCAAGTCCCCGGGACGGCAACCACTAAGTGACTCAGGTGAGCGGAGATCAGGTGGACACGAGGAAGCAGGGGCCGCTGGCAAAGTCCGGCTGGGCTGGAGCGTCGGCCAAGGCTCCTGACCGGCCCTGGTGCCTGCCTCGGGAGAGCTGCCCTCGCAGGAGGGGCTCAGGGAGTGGCCGGCACGAGGCTGGAAACTCAGAAATCGCACCCCGGATAAACATGAGGGTCTGGGGCGGCGTGAGGCTTGAGCCCAGCCCCTGCGGGTGGCGTGGCAGCAGCCCAGCTCTGCAGCCCAGTCACCAGCCGACCCTGTGCCCAATTGCTCCCTGCGCCCCGGACCCTGCAGGACGCGCCCAGGGATCACAACGGTCAGCAACCCCCCCCCATCATCCGAGGCGTCCAGGTGATACGCAGACCAGTGCTCACCTGCCACCTCACCCAGGAGTGCCGGGGCCACATCTGGCCACATGTGGCCCACGGGGAAATGCATGTAAGGGGCTTGGACGGGGCCAGACTCTGTGCAGGTGCCCTGCCAGTGTCACCACCATCACACCCACCCACTCACCGAGGTAGACGGGCGAGTAGCTGGACTTGACGTTCTCGTCCAGGTAGGTGACTCCCAGCGTGTAGAGGGGCGTGGCGCCTATGCCGTGCAGGAACTGGCCCAGCATGAAGACCAGCCGGTAGCGGGACAGGCTGGAGGCGCGGTCCCCGCACGCCACGCTGCGGTTGGCCCCGCATGTCCCGACGGCCTCGTCCACCTCCGCCTCATAGGGGCCTGCGGTGAAGTGGGGCAGCGCGAACACCAGCGAGCCGGCTCCCATGACCAGCACGCCCCAGCCCAGCCAGCGGGGCTTGTGACCGTTGCCCCCAAAGTAGCTGACGAAGGTGAGGCAGAGGCAGGTGGCCACGTCGTAGGAGCTGGCGACGAGGCCGCTCTGGTAGCTGCGCAGGTCATAGCGCCGCTCGATGGAGGTGATGACGGTGTTGATGAAGCCGTTGACCGTCATGCCCTGCAGGAAGGAGGCCGCGCACAGGAACAGCAGGAAGCCCCGGGGCGTGTTGAAGGCCTGCAGGCACGCGGGGGCGAAGGCCCGCCAGCCACACGCCTCGCCGGGCTGCCCTGCCGCCACGTAGCGCACCTCCTGGGCCGCCCGGGGCCCGCACTTCTCGGCCCGCGGCTGGCACAGTGGCTGGCTGCTGGAGTCCAGGGGGCTGTGGGCGGCGGGGCACAGGGCACCGTGGCCCAGGGGCGAGCCGAGGGACGCCCGCCTGCTGGAAGGCAAGCGGTCACACCTGCCATTGGTGGCCGAGGGTGAGCCGGGAAAGACCAGCTTCGGCATCGAGACGAAGGGCTTGTCCCCCATTTCCACTGAGGGTGAGACCACGACGGCCACGCCCAGGATCCCAGCAGCTGGCTCGATCTGTGGGAGGAAGTCCTGTGAGCATTTCCACCTGGGCTCCAGCTGGCTGCCGATGGCTCTGCCTGCCTGGGGCCCAGCCTGCAGAGGACGGACTCCTGACCAGCCCCCTCCCTGAACCCAGAGCTGCATACTCAGGGCAGCCCGGCCTGGTCGGAGGGCAGAGCCTGCCTGAGCGAGGACCACACGCGGAGAGATGAGCAGGGCCTGGCTGGACGCCGTGCGAGCCCCTGGACCTCCCAACCTGCACTGCCCCTGCAGCCCGTGAGCTGACGGCACCTAAGGGACCTCCCCGAGTGGGCAGCTCTCTGCCCTGAGCACTGGCCCGGCCTCGATTCTCTCTCAAACTCACAGCCTGCTGGCTTCTGGGCTCTTTAGCTTTAAGGGAAACCCGTCCTAGTGCAGAGTGTGGAGGGAGCGGGGAACGGGTCCCTGGGGTTGCAGCAGCGCTGGTCGGCACGGGTGGAAGTGTTGGTCGGCGCTGGGCCTCACCCGTGGCGGGTCTTTGAAGATGTTAAAACAGCCGCGGTCTGCAGCCCCCTGGACAGGTTAACGGAAAGTTGCGCCAACACTCCAACTTCCCGCAGCCTCCCCGCCCAGCCTGTTCTGTTGCCCTGCCTGGGCCATCACTTCCCACTCCCGTCCCGTCGACCAAAGCAGCTGGGGCGGGCTGAGAAGTCACCACGTCCCGAGGCTCCCGGGGCTCCGATGTGTCCTCAGCACCCCTCACCTTTTAGAAAGGGCCGTGCCTTTTCCCAGGTAAACAGGTTCCATGGCTGCCTGGGAACCCAGGTGGCAACAAACACTCTGCATCTTAAGAGGAAGAACACGGGTTTTCCCACCAGAAATACACCAGTCGCTGTGATAGGAGACACCTGGTCTGGTTGGACCTGCAGCCACAGGCCCTCTGTGAGGGCCTTCTGCAGACCTCGGCACACTTCTCAGGTCGCCTCTCGCTAAGGGCTGAGCCGTGTGCCCCCCCCCCCCCGTTGGAAGCCCAACCCCCAGCTCCTCAGAATGTGAGGCATTCGGAGGCAGGGTCTCTGAAGAGGTGACTAATGTAAAATGAGGTCACGAGGGTGGGCCTGAGTCCTTCAGGCGGCCAGTAACAGAGCCCTGCTCTGCTGGGCCCTGCGCTGGGGACCCGAGGGGGAGAACGGTGGGCCCCTCACAAAGACATGTGCACGTGACACTGAGCATCACCTTCTTTGGAAAAAGCGGCTTTGCAGATGTGGTCAGTGATCTGAGATACGGATATGCTGACTTGGGATGTGACCCAAGTCCCGTGACCGTGTCCTTAGAAGAGAAGCCACGTGACGATGGAGAAGGAGACTGGGGTAACGCGGCCACAAGCCAAGGGTGCTTGGGGCCACCAGGGGCTGGGGGAGGCAGGAAGGACCCACCCCAGAGCCTCCAGGGGGAGGGCAGCCCTGCTGACACCCTGATTCCAGACTCTGGCCTCCAGAATGGGGGGGATAAAGTTCTGTGGTTTTAAGCCCCCAGCTTGTGGCTCTCTGTGGGTTGAGCCTCAGAGGCTGGGGCTCCGGTCCTTCTGCCAGACCTCTGCCTGCTCTCCAGTCCTCGGCGCAGCCGTCTCGCTGAGGCAGTTGGCACTGTCTCCTGCGTGCACTTGAAGGTCACGCGCTCTTAGCTCCTTTCAGCCTCACTTGGGCTGCCTCCCTGGCCTCCCCCGGGGCCAGGCCGTGGGCATGAATGCCACAACAGGCTTCAAAGCATCCCACTTCCCACTTCCCGGCCCTGTCAGCTCCGACATCACGTATGCCCAGGCCGTGTGCATGCTGCAGGTGCCACAGCCCATCTTACAGGCCAGGGAAGTGGGCCCAGTGGGGCAGCAATCTCCCCAAGGCCACACAGCCAGCCAGGGCCAGGGAGGCCGAGACCACACGGTCTGGCTTCAGAGTCAAGTGTGCGAGTCATGGCTGTCCTTGCCAACATTTTATTCAAAGAACCGTGACCAGTTGTGTGGCATTTACACCCGGGGCCGACTGTTTACTTTGGAAACTGCACTGGCAGACTATCAGAGACCATATCTGGAGGCCGAGCCTGGACAGCAAAAATTCCACCCGGGCCCCCTCCCGGGGCCTGTGACCACGCCCAGAGCTGCACTGCAGCGCCCCCGCCCCCGTGCACCCTGGCACGCCAGGCCCGGGAGCGAGGGAGGCAAAAGGAAGGTGCCCAGGGAGGAGCCAAGAGGAAGTGCCAAGGCTTCCCCGAGGAACAAGAAGCGTTGCGCCCGCACACGCAGACCAGTGACTGAGGCAGCTGCCGCCCAGATGGCGCCCGCGCACACATTTAATGCAGGCCGCGGGGAGCAGCGGAGAGGAGGGCGCCAAGCGTGGGCCTTGGGTCAGGAATGCCAGCTGCCTCCCACCTGCCCGCAGCTCCGACGGACTCCTGACACAGAAGCACGGAGACACATGGAAAAGGCTTAAGTTGGCCCGGGGGCCGCCCGGGTTGATGTGCACACACAAAAGCAGCAGGGATCCCACTCCGGGGCTGAGGTCGACCCCTCAAAGGGAGGGCGCCCCAAACCAGGTTGCGTGGCAGCGGGGGCTCAGAGAGGCCGTCCAGTGGCCTGTCGGGGCGGAGGGTCAGCACCAGCCTGGATTGTTATTGGTGGTGGGAGCCAGCCCAGGCAGCAAGCTGCAGACCTGAACACCTGCTCAGCCCGCCCCCAGCTCTGGGCTTAACTCCCCGGCGAACCCTGAGCAGGAGAGATGCGGGGTTACAACGGGACGGGAAGGACCAGGTCCACGTCAGGGACCACGAGGCGGCCAGACCACTGAGCTCCCGTGGCTCGGATGGCCGCGAAGAAACAGAGTCCTTCCTATTTGAAAATAAATCCCTCAAGACACGAACGCCTGGCGGTGGGCGGTCCCACAGCTCCACGTCGGGGGCAGGTGCACGAGAACTGAGGGCTCTGCTCCCCGACAGAAACACGGGGAGCGCAGCCTGCAGTCACACACCCCATGTGCCGGTCGACTTGCAGACTGAAAGTCCTATTTAGACATCAGCCAGGCGACGGGTGGTCACAGCCCCCACAGGACAGGAGGTAAATGGTGCAACTCGGGCCCGCCAGCCCTGCGTCCGCCTCCCTGGGTCTGTCAGGAGTGGTTCTGACAGCCAGGACACAGCAGCCTGAGTGTGGACCCAGCCCCAACCCTCCATCACCACAGCGTGGGGGGCGGCGCCTGTCCAACCTCCTATAAGCCCAGATTCTGCTCCACGGACTGTGTTCCGGGGGGAAGGCTGGAACTCTGTCTCTGGAGGGCTTTCGCCCTTATCAGCGGCGTCTTGATTGGAAAGTGGAAGGCTGGGCCCTCCCGGTGATGCAGGCCCCAAGGTGCTAGGAAGGGTGAGCGGAAACACTTGCCACGTGGAGCCAGGGGTGCCTGGAACGTCCCCTCCGTCCACAGGCAGTGGCGAATCCTGGGTCTGGGGCTGTGGGACACTTGGCATCTTAACCACGAGGACCGTCCCATGTTCATGGGTCTTCAGGAGGAAGTTCTTGAGTTTGTATCAAGATCTTATGTGGCCGCATCTGGGCAACGTGTGCTGGGCGTGCACTGTGTTAGGAGACTGCTCTGGAAGTGAACGCACAGATGGTCATGTCGACGCCTGCCCTGGACTTAAAGGACAGCTTGCTGCGTGTGTGGCTCAAGGACTTCATCTCGAGGCAAAGGTTTGTGCAGAAACAGGCCCGCAGAAGAGCCCCTGACACCCGCGGAGGGCATTTCGGTGCAGCGGCCGAGTCCGGCGATGCAGACACCGGGTGTGGGCTGGGCGGGCGCAGCCAGCCGCTCTGTTTGGGTCTCCTGGTCATCAGCTCCCTCCGGACGATGCTGCTGGGCCTGGGGCTGTAACCCTATCCTGGACCCACTTCTGAGGTGGCCAGAGCTGGCCTCCATGTGGTTCAGCTGGGAGAGGGTGACTTGATGGCTATCTTCCCTGTGGGTGGCCTGGCTTATGACAGCTGATCCCTGTTAAGGCTGGGCTGGCAGCCCTGTGGCCACTGCCCTTTGTTCATCTGTCTCAGGCCCCCACCGCCAAGACATGGGTGACGGGGCTGGAGAGTCCAGCGGCAGCAGCACACAGAAGCCACCTGGCTCCTCTGATGAGGATGAGGACAGGACCCCGCAGCTGGGCCCGGGGAGGGAGTCGGGCCCACCCTTCCAACTCCTCTTCCGGGGGCCCGGTGAGCCTGCCCCCATGGCCCACGGTTTCCCCCCACTTGGAAGTGGTTTTGGCAAGAAGGTGTATCTGCTTCCCACCTGCTCATGAGGCCTGATCCAAGGTGCGGGCTTCTCTCCTGGGGACCTGAATTCTCAGGCTTGGCTGATGGTGGAGGAGCCGGGTGACCTCAGCCAGATGGTGGATGAAGGGTGTGTACAGGAGACGGGAGGTGGGGGATTGGGGAGCCCTAGGGTGGGGACCGCACTGCAGAAGGGACGGGCGGCTCCAGCCAGCATTCCAGGTCCAGTCCATAGGCATCCTCACCCGAAAGCCCCGTTGGCATCTATCTCCTGGCGTCTCCTCCCTCCCTCTGCAGGGTCCACGGCCTCAGAACCAAGAGCAGTGTGATGGTGGAGTCTACCTGTCCGTCTGGTGGGCCTCAGGGTGCCTGGACATTGGGCAAACTGCCAGGAGTGTGGACTTGAGTAGCCTTTGGATTGGTAGACTCAGTGCCGGTGGGCCTCATCCAATCAGCTGAAGGGCCGAATAGCACCAAAGGCAGATCCATCCCCGAATTCCCTGCGGGACTGCCTTTGAACGTCAGCGTTTCCTGCCTCTAGACTCAAAATGAAGCATTACTCTTCCTGGGTCTCAAGGCTGCTGGCTTTCAGACGCGAACCACAACTTCATCTTTGCTGGGTCTCCAGATGCAGGCAGGAAATCTCACAACTTCTAGCCTCCAGACTCATGTGTGCTGAGTCCTTAGATCAGCCTCTTCGTTGAGCTGTCCATCCAGGGATCTCCTGTGGCTGGGTTTCCCTGAGAACCCTGCCCGATGCAGCAGGTCGTCCAAGGCCAGCACCTGCTGGGCAAGGCCTGTGCTGGGCGGGTTTGGGGACCCCCAGACTCCACCCCGTCCGCGAGGAGCTCCCTGCCCCCTACACGGAGGTTGTCATTTAAGAGCCAGCAGCAAACTGTCCTGACTGCAAATCGGAACAGCGCAGGAGGCAGAGAGCCAGAGGCAAGAGACATGCAGCTTGGAGCAGGACTTCAGAGCAGGGGCACCTGACAGGACACGCCAGCACTGCCGCTGAGCCCCTTCTGTGCATGACAGACCCATGAAATCCCCATAGAGGGCAACCCCACGTTACAGACATAACTTTCACCACAGACTTGGGCACGCTCCCCACGGTCTTCGAGGTGCACCAGCCCCGTGACCCCTAAGAGGAGGGCAGCAGGAAGGGGCTCCCTGCAGGGGGCAGAGGGGGGTGATGGCCCTTGGGCAGTGCCCTCCCTGCTGCTCCACTCTGACCTCGTTGGGGGACTTTGGAGGCCAGGAGCAGCTCTGATGAAGCCTAAGATGGCTTTCCTGGCCTGAGAAGCACAGACAAAATTCCCATCCTCCCACCTGTCCCCGGCCAGATGGCAGCAGGAGGAGGGGTCCGTGGGAGTCACCCCTACTGCCAGAGGCCCTCCCCGCCCCCTCGGGAGAGTCAGAGCCTGCGGGCTTAGGCAGGGTGATTAGCAGAAGGGATAATGTTTACCCTGGGGCCTCCGGCCAGCCGCTCTGCACCTGGGGCCTCAGCGGGGCAGGCCAGAGGGCTCGCGTGTGTGCGCACGTGTGCAAGAGTGTGTGTGCACTTCTGTGTGTGCCAAGCTATCTTAGCAGGAGATCATGGGTTTCTTCCAGCTCCCGAGGGGCCTGGCCCATCAGCTGAGCCTTGGGTGTCTGTGCAAAGAAATCCAGGGCTTTCCCCTCCCCCCTCCTCACATCCTCACAAGTCCCCCACTACCGCTGCCCTGGGAGCCATCAGGGGCCCCATGCAGATAGCTCACCACCACCACCTGCAAGAATCGGGACCGTAGTTTCAACAAGGAACTGAAAGGATTTTAATATTCGTACGCTTAGCACTGCCCACTTCTTAGATGCTGACACAGGTCCTGTGCATTTATTCGTCTCCTAGTTGAAGGCTGTCTGCCAAGCGTAGCAGGTGGGAGGCATGCAGGGTTACAAAGAGTAGAGAGTAATATTTTAAGCCTCCAGTGGTGGCCCCTGGGCCTCCTGGGCCTCCTTCCCAGAGGTAGTCCCAGCTCCAGCTCCAGTAAACGCCCCAGGGAGGCCTGAGGCTGGGGATGGAGCAGGTGGGGCCCTTCCTCGCACTAGGGGTGCTCCCAGGCTCGCTCCTGGCCCCACTGGGAACTTGGCAGCCAGGGGAGAACCCAGGTTTCATTTCTCCTCTCTCCTTAGGCTCCAGCCAGTAGACTCCCGCCTCGCTGACCTGATCGCGCTGAGGCCACCAGCCAATGACACACCATTGTGCCATGTCCCACACCCTGATGGCAGCACCACCCCCACCGGCTCCGGCACCGCCAGCCCCTCGGCCCTTCTCTCCCTGCCTCCCCGTCCCCCGCCCCGCCCCGCCCCTCCCCGCATGGCCTCTGGGGCCTCCGAGTGAGTGAGTGAGTGAGTGAAGGGGCTCTCACTTTTTGCAGATGAGGCTTAAAGCTATTTATAGAACAGGGACCTGGGAGGTAGGCCCCTGGGGGCCCGGCACACCCTAATTTGCATAATTGGTGACCACACACAAGTGAATGGGCCGGAAGCTGGCTGCTTTGCATGGAGGCCCACAATGAAGGATTGTCTGAGGAAGACCTGGAAAGACCCGTCCCTACCCTGGGAATGGGGAGTGTCCTGCTGTCTGCATGCTCCTGTTCCCACCCTGTCTCCACGGCTGAACCCAGGGTGTGGGAGGGCGGGGTGAGCAGACTGGCAGAGGCCCTCCCGGGGCTTGGGGGCACCAGGGAGTGGGTTCTGTCCACATGGTGGGCCTTCTCCAGGCGCAGGCTGGGCTCCGCCACTACCAGGTGGCCTCTTAGGCCCATGGGTCCAAATACCAGGGCACACTATGTGCCACGTGGTAGACCCCAGACCAAAGGCAAGGGTCCGGCGCAAGCCCAGGTGGGGCAGGGGCACCGCTCTCAGCCCAGCCCAGCCCAAGCCCTCGGTACTCAGGGTGGAGGGGCCACGCCTCAGGAACCCCCAGGACTTGCTGGATAAAAAAGCCATTGAGGAAAGACAGCCCCGTGGATTAGGGTGTTCATGGGGCGCCCAGCTGCGTGGGATGAGAGAACCTGCTGGAAGCCCCCAGCCCGGGAGCCTGTGACACTCTGTACAGCAATAAGCTGACCCTCCTGGGCCTTGGTCAGCAGGCCCCGCCCAGTGCTGGCCTGCAGCCAGCCCCACCTGGCCACATGGGGAGTGTGCGCCTTTTGTGAAAGACATGTGGTTTGTGAACTTGCCTCCCCACCCCCGGAAATGTGGTCCAAGAGGCTAATTCTGTGTCATGCTGGTGGAAAGAGGGCTGTGGCATGGTCACCAAGGGGAACAGGGATGTGTGAGGACAGAGGGCTGAAGGCTGACTCAGGGCACCAGCGGGAAGAGTCCCCAGGACCAGCCTACGGCGGGAAAGGCCTGGGCCCAGCGTGCCAGCAGCCAGGCTGGCTTCCATTCCCCCTGCAGGACCTGGATCCAACGAGTAACTCTGCTCACCTGAGGCCTGAGCTGGTGCCTCCCTCCCACTCTTGGGTCGGAATCTTGGGGGGGCCTGTCTGATTACTTGCCATGATGAAGATGGGGGCCCTGCCCTGATGTCGACAACCAAGCCCACCATGACCACGCCAAGGTCACATGTCCAGGAACAAAAGTGGCCCAGAGGTCCTGAGGCTTATTCTCTATGTCCCTCCAGAAGCAAACAACGGGCCCTTTGCCACGGCTGCCAACAGGAGGCTCCGGAGGGCGTCCCTGCCCACACTCCAGCTGGACAAAGCCACGGAGGAAGCGGAGCACAGCCCAGCGGAGTCCGCTGGGTCCCCCCGGGCCCAGGCTCTGTCCCGCTCCCTGCCTGTAGCACTTGGGGAGGCCTCGGGAAGCGAGGACTCGATCCAGGGCACGAGTGCGCGAAGCTGTGAGCTTGTGCTGCCCTGGCAACAGGCTCACACTCACAGAGACTCCTAGATCGAGGGTGTCAAGGAGATAACACTAAGCTCCCTAAGTCGCCTTGGACTTCACAGTGAGCAGAGGAACCTTCTCTGTTTGGAAGCCAGACCAGAGCCCACTGCAACTGTGGGTTTGTCCATCAAGGCCCCACCAGGGGCCCAGGGAGAGCCAGGCTCTCCCAGCGGGGTCACTCAGAATCCGGCTAAAAGGACAGAGCGCCAGCCCCAAGACCGCCAACCACATGGCCCTCCTCCTGCCTGACCTCCAGGCACCCAGCCACCTCACCACGGTGGCAGGGAGGGACTGGGTTGGGACCTGCCCAGCACCTGCCGGGGGGGGGGGGCATGCCCAGAGAGCCATGGATTAGATCATAGCCCCCCAAAAGGGAAGCAACCTGTGAAGGATTTCCAAGTAGTGTCTGCCAGCCCTGCTCAGCAGGTCCTGATGCAGGGCAGTCAGCAACACGGGGGTCTGACCCAGAGGCCTCTCCCTCCATCCCTCCGCAGCAGGGGGAAAGGCTGGGCTGAGCAGACCCAGAGTCATCCTGCCTGCATCCCACAGGCACGGACTACCCCAGACAAATGCTTTTGTCCTCTTAGGTGCAGCCACCTTTGGGGACCTGTTCTGTGTCAGACCTGGCTCTCCCGGGTTTCCTTCTTCCCCAGGAACAGAGCTATAAGGTGTCTGGAATCACACAAACTTGGATTCAGATCTCTCCACCACGTGCTGCCTGTGTGACCTTGGACATGCACTTCACCATGCAGAGCCTCGGTTTACTAATCTGTGGAATGGGAGCGATAGTAGCTCCTTCGTGGGTTGTGGCAAGGATTCAGTGAGATAAGGCTCAAAGCCCACAGCGAGGGCAGGCACATTCTAAGTGTGCAATAAAGACACATGTTTCGTTAGTGTTACTGCTGGTGTTGGATTTATCTGCAAACCTGGCTAAAACCGGGTGTTCCCTCTCCTCTGAAGTCCACTTGCCCCAAGCTGCTCAGAGAAAACCTCACAGCACCACCAGGCTCACAGTTCACCAAGCCCCACCGGCTCTCCAGAGCTGGCTTCTGATTAGACAGAGGAAACCCAAGTCCCCCAAAGCAAGCAAGGAATGGCCACTGGGAAGCTGGTTCCTTCACTGTGGAAAACTCCTGAAGTTCCTAGGGGCTCCGGACAGAAATGGGCCCATTACCAACGCTGACCTTGGCAGAGGGAGTCCCTAGCCCTCTACGTGGGGTTGCAGTGCCTGGGGGACAGGACCAGCCAGCCTCTTGTCCTCGCGGTGCTGATCCCACTGCCCGGCGGGCTTCTCCCATTAGGTTCCACACCCCCAAGGCTTGCTCTGCGGGGTTGGAAATCTCAACGTCCATCTGCCTCAGGTTTCCACGTCTTGGGCCGAGTGTGCCCACTAGATGCCTCATTTCCACCCTGCCTCGCCCTCGGCCTGCATCCCGGGGCACCCGATCCCCCAGCCACCGCTCTGCACTGCGCACCTGGGGACCTTGCGTGGAGGGGCCGGGACAGCAGAGCGACTGGCGTCACAGAGGCTGGAACCAGTCTCTTGCGCCCACACCGTAGCTGCACCGCTGGGACGATTCCGCCTGGCTCCCCTCCCCGAGGTGTCTGGAGCGCGATTGGCGCGAACAAAGCCCTCCATCCGCGAGAAACTTCTGTGCATGACCATTTCCTCCTTGACTCAGCAGCAGCGGCATCCGCCACAAGTGGGGCGCCCGCCGCAACCCTGCAGCTCAGAGAACCGCGTCTGACTCCGGCCGACCCGCGTGGCCTGCGCACCCGGCCACCTGCTCCGGCCCCCAGCCCTGGCCGCTCCCTCCCTCCCCACCCGAGCCTCTACCACCGCTCATCCCCTTCCCCTCCACCCTCCTCCTCAGAGGCTCCTGGCCCGGGGGGAGCCGCAGAGAGAGGGGGTGCATTTTGCAGCAAATTCCCCGGAGGCAGGCTGGGTCCGGCTCCTCCGGCCGCGGAGGGGTTCGGGGCCCACTGCTGGTGCCCAAAGTCCTGCCCCTCCCGGCACACGTGCCGCGCCAGCGCCGGCGCCGGCGCCACCCCGATCCCGCTGGCCCCTGCCCAGCGTCTGCGGGCACCTGCCGCGCTCCTAACGTCAGCAGGTCGGGGCCCGGCGCACCGGGCAGCGCGCCCACGAAGGCGCCCTGACCTTCCCCGGCCCGCGCTGTCCGGGGCACTCACCGTCCCGAGGATCCGGCCGCTGCGCCGCGAGCCACACTGTCTGCCGCTCGCCGCCCTCTCCCGCTTCATTCATCCCCTCCCGGGCCCGCCCCGCCGCAGGGAGGCGGCCGCCCGGCCTCGCCTGCGCCGGCCAATGGCTGCGCCGAGCGGGCTGGGCCCGGCCCCCGCGCCCCGGGCCCGCCTCCTGAGCTGACAGCTACGGAGCGCGCGGCAGGGGCGGGAGCTAGGGGCGGGGCCCCGGGCTGGAGCAAAGAGGAGGGGGCGCGAGACCCGCTGGGGCGAGGGGGCGAGGGGGCGTGGGGCGCGGGGCCGGGGCGGAGGGGCGGGACTCCTCGCCATCCCCCAGGTCGCCGCCGCTCGGGAACAGAGCGACCCCTCGGCGCCCCGCGCCGGCCGCGTGGCTTCCGCTGACTAATTCCTCCCCAACCCCGAGAGACCCCGACGTCCGAGCTACAGGCCGGGAAGCCGAGAGCCGAGCGGTGAAGTCCGCTCCCCAGGCCATTGGTCGACTCAGCTTCGCACCGACTAGGAAATGAACCTGGGCGTGTGGGGCCGAGATCCTGGGAGAGGACGTGGGAGGGAGGGAGTTTCCCGGCTCACCCCTTCGGAAAGACCACCGGTGGCACGGCGGGGGCCGGGGCGAAGGCGCGGAGAGCGGCGGCCGCTGCCCTGGGTCGGGACGCCCACCTCTGCGCGGCCCCTCGGGGGCCCCCTGGCGCCCACGGGAGTCGGTGGTGTGGGTTTGCGGACGTGCCCTGGCGCATGGTGAGGCCAGCACCCTCGCCTGGGGAATCCACTGCTTTCTGCCTGTTGCCTTTTCGGTAAAATGACCCTCTATTTGACGTCAGGGCTGATGTCAGGCGGAAGGGGGGGCACCAGGCACGCTGCCGTCCGTAGGAGGCCCTGTTTGGATCCCACCAATTTTCATGTTCTGTGACCTTGAACACATTGCTTAATCTCTCTGAGTCTCAGTTCCCTCGTGTGTAGAACAGGAGTGACACGGAGCTTCCTTCAAGGGCTGTTGAAAAACTGAACAGAATAAGACAAGGGAGGAGTTTGGCGGGCATCGGGGCTCCTGAGAGCCGCCAAGCAGTGGCACTTCAACAGCGGGGCCCAACAACGTCCGCAGTGCTTCCTTTCTATTTTCCTTACAATGAACTTACTTTAAAAGAAGGAGGAAGGTATAGTCCAAGTGGCAGAGCACATGCTTAGCATGGCCCAGGTCCTGGGTTCAGCTGCCGCGCCTCCTCTAAAGGTAAGCCTGGCTTCCCCCCACCAAAATGCCTTCGTACAGTAGCACAACAGTAAATACATGCGCACACACATACATATGTACGTCGAGAGGTCTACAGAATCAGCTGTGTGCGTCTGAGTGCTGAGGTAAGTGGGCTAAGGGAGTAGCGGCCAGAGCATGACCTTGCTGGTCAGCAAAGCCCATGGACACACAGGGAGGTGCAGGGCTGGCCTCTTCCTGGGGGGTGGGGCGGAGAGTCACAGCCAGAGGAGGGGTGCTTATGGGGAAGTGTCCCCTCACACAGTTATTTATGAAATGCTCTTCCTTCCGAGCTGGGCTTTGGCCTGCTCCCATCTGGTCCCGGGAGTCCCTGGCGATGTCCTTGGGGCTCCCGAAAGCTGGGCCAAGGTCCAGCTACACCTGGAATACTGGCCTCCACTCCTGGCACTGCCCTTTAAGAGAAAAAAACAACCCACTGTTGTTCCCGGATGGAGAAGTTCCCTCTGAGAGGATGAGGAACTGCTGGGAAACTGGTCGTTCCACCTGGAAGAGGAGGCTGCCTGCTGCTCAAAGCTCCCCCAACCCCACCCGGCAGGGGAGAGGGCCTGGAGCTCTGTGTGGGAACCCCGGAGCCCCAGCACTTCCCAGGGGAGTGGCCCAGGCTGCCCTTGGACGGGTGGTGAGCTCGTGGTGTGTGAGCAGGACTTGTCAGTCTTCCGACCACGTGCGGTGAAAGCATTTCAAATGTCAGCAGCAGGACCAGACTCGTGTATCCAATCTTCATGTTGGATTTTATTCTTTAAAAGCGTTATTTAGACGTTTTCTTCCTTTGAGCAACTCATGTATTTTACTCAAAGAGTTTACTTTGAAAAATGTTTATCTGTGTCATTGCCATAGGTTACCATAAAAAAAAACAGATGAAAGAAGAGAGAAAGTGGTATTAGACTGTAGCCAAACAGTACCGAGGGCCCGAGTCTTAGACCTTGTCTGAGAAGGACACTGGGTAGGTCACACAGGTGTTGGGGACAGGCCGTGGTTAATGGAGACTCCATCCTGGATGTGACAGGCACAGGGGACCGAGTGGGAGGACAGGGCCAGTTCAGGCTCTGTGATTCACTGCTGCCTGCAGCCTTGTTGGAGCCCTGCCTGCTTCACCCACACACCACGGAGGCCCCCTTCCCCCGGGGAGCATGGCCCCCAGGCCCACAAGGCGCCTCATCATGTTGGCTGGTCTCCGCTCCAGGGACCCTCCCACAGGGCTTGGCCACAGGCCCAATTTGAAAAGTAAATGGGGAACAAACATTTCGGGCATATTCGTGCAGAAGGCAGCCTCGGGTCCTCCTGGCCAAGCTGGAGCTCAGGTCCCTGGGGGGGACCCTTGCGAGGACCCCCTGCTATGCAACCTGCCACAGAGGCGGGGCGTGCCCTGGGGTGGGGGGGGCGACTCCACCCTCCTCTGGCGCTGGAGGAGTTAGGGGGGTGGGGAGGAGGCCTGAAGGTCAGCCCCAGACACAGCAGCCTCTGAGAACAGGGCAGCCTGACAGTGCGCCCTGGAACACTCTGAACTCGATAAGCTCCGTCCCGCTGGGGCTGTCTGGAGAGGAAGTCATTAAAAGGGAAAGAAAGCATGGAGCCAGGCCTCACCGGCTCCCCTCTGCTGCCCGTCTGGGCAGCTCCAGGAGGCTAGAAACGGTGCTTGACATTTTTCTGGGCAATGACTGTTCTCTGACACCCTGTTTGAAGGCCCTCGCAGAACTAGGAAATGAACCTGGGCGTGTGGGGCCGAGATCCTGGGAGAGGACGTGGGAGGGAGGGAGTGGCGGAGCTGGTACAAACACACCCCTTCCCTCCATGGCCTTCAGCCTGCCATCTGGACATCTCACTTCGGGGAGAGTGTGTCTTCTGAGATCAGAGGAGAAGCGAAGGGAGGGAGGCAGAAAGTTTCTCCAGGTCGTGGGACAGGTTCTCGGCCAGACAGGAACACCATCCCCGCCGTAAGGCTTGACGCCCCCGCCTGGGGGTCGGCCTGGAAAGCGGGGCGGGGCATCAGGCACGCAATCCCGCAATGACCTCGCTTAGCCAGCACGCTTTATCTGGGGAATACTTAAAACCTCCTGTGAACACAGTGCCCGTGGTCACGGCTATGTCAGTGACTTTTGCATGTGTGTCAGCTGGACTGTTTGATGCTCTTCCTTTTTTGATTTCACAAGACGTCTGTCTCAACCCAGTGTCAACTGACACCTGCGCCCCTGCCCTCCAAGGCCTTCCTTAGAGCCTCGAGTCCTAAGGACACGTGGGGCACCCTAAGTTTCAGGAAAGGTGGACTAGGTAGAGTGGGGAGCAGCCCCCCTTGGTGCTGGCAGCTGCATGGCACAGACACTGCCGGAGCGGCAGGTACAGGCGTGCCAGGCCTGGTGCCCGCAGAGCCCAGCTCTTTTCCAGACGCAGGGCCACAGCTGCCCAGTGTTTCCCTGTAAAAAGCATTTGAATTTCACCGTGGACCCACCTGGGTGGTCCTTCTGCATTCGCTTCCACAAGAGGCAAATGACTTTGCCAGGCAGAGGGCATTGGCCCTGCCCAGGCCTGCCCGGGGCCCGCCGTGCCAGTCTGGGGCGGAGCTGGGGTCAGAAGGTCCATGTGGCAGAGACCTCACATTCCGGAAGGGCCTCATGCCAGGGGCAGCATTACTTAGCTTCAAACACAACTGTGCCTCACGGGTTCCACTGACAAGCAGCAGGGCGCCCGCCGGGCCTTCCGCCTGGCGCCCGCGCCAGCCCGCCCGCCTGTAAGGCAGAGTGGTGTCTGCAGGCCCTGCCACTGCCGTGTGACTCTGAAGGCGGTGGTGCACTGAGGGTGTTTTTGTGTTAAAAACATTAAATGCAAACACTCGGATTATCAGCAGTTACTCACAAAGCCGCACGGTGTTTCTTCATGGTTTATTTGGGTGGGAATCTCAGCAAACTCAGTGGACACGACCTTTCCCTGCTGCGGAGACACTGCCTCAGGGGGCATCTTCGCCCCCAAGCTGCTGCCCCCCCAGGAGCAAATGCCCCGACTGCTGCTCGTGACAACCAGCAAAAAGGAGCGACGGCCCAGGGGGGCGAAAGGCAGGGGCCCCAGCCTTCCAGGGGAGCTGGGGAGGCTTGTCCGGCACTCAGCCTCTGGACCCCCCCACACCCCTTCCACCCTGTCCTTCCCTTATCCAGTGGCCTTCTCCCGTGTCCCCCACTGGCCTGGTGCTGGAGCTCACACCCACTCGGGCTCTCGGGTCCTGGCCCAGCCCAGCCCACCGCCGGCCTTGCCCACTCCAGCCAGGACCCGGGGTCGTGCCCCCACCCCACCCCCGGCCTTTGCACTGCAGGGTTCCTGAACGTTCCCTCCTCTGCTGACTGTGCAAACCTCTACCCTGCTTCCTCCAGGAAGTCTTCCAGAACCGTGTCTCCTTCATCCCCTGGGAAGCCGAAGCATTGCTGAGCTCTGTGTCTCTGTAAAGAGCTATAAAAAGCCACCCCCACTGTCCCCTCTGCTCAGCACGGCCTTATCAGGGATCTAGAACAGCTACCTGGGATGACCCCTTCCTGCTGCCCACACTCACCGAGGCACCAGGGCTGACCGAACCCTTGACCCACCTTCTTCCCCCACCTTTTCAGCCTTCAGAGGGACAGCTGCGGCCAGACGTCCTGGACAGCCCTGCTTCCCCCGGCTGATCAGGCCCTGGAGCCCTCTCCTGGGAAATGAGAGACACGTTCCCAACCGAGAAACCTACCTCCGGGGGCTTCAACTGGTGACAGGGAGGTGGCGGCCGGCTGCCCTCAGGCGGGCCTCCGTCAGTGCTGGGAGGGACACGCCACCTCTGGGGGGGTATGCTGCCCGGGGTCTCGGCACGTCCTGTGTGTCCTGGTGTTGAAGGTGGTGTGAAATGGCTCTGGGGCAGCTGTAAAGGGGGGCCCACCGTGGTGGGCGAGCCTGCGGGTGTGGGCGGGAGGGCCGAGTGGGAGCTGTGGACAGAAGGGCTGCCAGGAATGCGGGGTCTGTCTCCTGGGGGGGCCGGGGTCAGCAAGGAGACAGAACCACGGAGTCTGCAGGTAGAAGGGGCTTGCGGGGCCTGCGTCTGGGAGGGAAAGTGATGCAGGGGGCAGAAGACCATGAGGTGGCCCTCCTGGGGACAAGCTGGGACTTCAGGGCTTTGCCCAAGGGTGTGTCCCCCAGAGGAAACTCGCCTGGGGGCACAGTGACCGGCTCGGTCCTCTCCAAGCTCCCGGCTTGCGGGTGGAGAGCTGCCTGGCCAAGGCCACTGCAAGGGCCTGGAGGACGTCAGGAGAGAGCCCAGGGGCACAAAAGAAGGGTGCCTCCTGGTCCCTGAGATTTCTTCCCAAGAAGAGTCTGCTTTTTGCGGGGCCCGGAAGCTGGCGGCCACCAACTTGCTCTGACCTTAACGGCCCAGTCCAGGGGGTGAGGAGGGTTCAGGTGGGTTCTCAGAGAAGGAGAACCGCAGCCTAGCCCACTGAGGGGTGAGGAACTCTCGCCCAAGCTCTCCACTGAGGACGTGGCCGGCGGCCAGCGCCCTGCAGAGGGCCTGGGCCCTTTCCCACTGGGGAGAACTTTCATTTTCTCATTCCGAGGTAGAAATGCGATTTTCTGGCTCACTGAGAGGCCTGAATGTTCTATTAAACCCCAGAACATGGAGACCCAGAGGGCATTTGAAGAGCCGGCTCAATTTCCGGATCCCAGATGGCCTGTTCTTCGCAGGAAGTGGGGTGACTCAAGGCTCCACAGGGCCTGAGGGTGCCCGTGTGTGCAGGCCCCGCCGGGCCTCCTCCCGGCCTCAGCAAGGCCTTCAGAGGCTCCCCTGCCTCCTGGCCGTCGTCTTCTCCTGGTGGCTCCTCCTCTCGCCTGGGCGGGGGCCAGGCTGGCTGGACCGTCTCCGCCGAAGTGCTTCCCACAACCCCCCTCCAGATGCTCCTGGAAGGGCCAGGACCCACCAGGTCATGGGGCCAGCTCCGAGCCTGGGCATCCCAGTGACTGCAGCCGGGTCCCCCACATCCTCCTCCTGTGCGGACCGCACTGCTACCGCTTAAGATGAAGCCAAAACCCCTGCCCCGAGGCTGCTCCCTCAGCTCCATCGAGGCCCCATCCCTGCCCGGCCCCGCCCATCAGCCCCCATCCTTCAAACCACTCAGGTTTGTCCGGTGGAGGCCCACCGTCCAGCAGCCTCCTCCTGGGAACCTGCGCCCCTGCCCTCCAAGGCCTTACAAGCCCCTTTTCACTGCTTCTCTGAACCCACGGCCTGTGAGCTGGGGGAGACACAGGAGGGACAGCCCCAGGCAGCCCGTGGCAGGCCAGGCCAAGTGACCAGAGGATGGTTTTCGGGAGTCAGTCAAGCTGGTGGGCTGGGAGCTGCAGCTGTCAGGGTCAGAGACCAGAACGGCCAGCCGCCTGCCCCCCAGGGGTCCTGGGTCCCAGATGGATGCCCTCCTGGGCCGGGCTGTTCATGGGGAGGTCCCCTTCTCCTGGCTGCTTCCCGTGTGCTGGGCTGTGGGGCCCCGGCCCCACTGACGACCCCACCCTGAGGCAGCCCCCCGGCCCCTCCTCCCCCCGCAGTCTTGCCCACCCTCAGGGTGCTACCCGTTCTACTTCCTGCCCTCTGGAACGCCCTCCCTGTGTTAGCAAGTGAGCCCGGCTGCTGCGGGGCCCAGGCTGCTGGGAGCTAGGACCTCAGTTTCCTGGGAATTTATGCCAGTATTTCTCAAGAACACACCCACCCCCTCCTGTGTCCTCTGGGGGCTTCTCAAAAGTACACCTGCATGCACTGCTGATGGAAATATAAAATGGTGCAGCTGCTGTGGAATACCGTCTGACAATTCTACAAAAACAAAACAAAACAAAAGCCCAAAGCAGAATTACCATACAGTCCTGCCATCCTGAGCGTATCATCCCCATGAGAACTGAAAGCAAGGACTCGAAAAGATCTTTGCACACCCGTGTTCACAGACACATTATTCGCAGCTGCCAAAAGGTAGGAGCAGCCCAAGCGTCCACCGGTGGGTGAAGGGCGAACGCAATCTGTGTGCCCACCTGGTGGCGTGTGATTCAGGCTTCGGGAGCCGGTGTGGGGCAGTCGTGCGGGGTGGGGTTCCAGATGGCAGGCTTCACACTTGGCCGAGCGAGGTGGGGGCTGCCCAGCCTGGATAACTCAACTTCCAGTGACAAGTGACTCACAGCCGGTTGCCTCAGATCAGGGAAATGGAAAAACCCCAAGAGTGTTTAATAAATATTTTCCTCATAACCTTCATTAGTTATGTCTCTAATGGCCTGGGAGGTGTTAACTTCCTTCTGTCCAGGCCTCGCTCACGGCGACAGGAGCACCGTCTGGGGCCCTTGCCTCCTGGGTCCCACTTCTAGGGAGACTCTCCCTTGCTTTGTAAGTGAGCTGTGAGGATGATGACGATGGTGATGATGGTGGCGACGGTGGTGACGAAGGTGGCGGTGATGATGGTCATGACGGTGGCGATGGTGGTTGTGATGTGATGATGATGATGAGAAAGGTGGTGGTGATGCTGGTGGTGGTGGTGGTGCTGGTGGTGAGGAAGGTGGTGGAGGATTACGACGATGGTGGTGACGACAGTGACGGGTGGATGTCTTCCTTATGCCAACGCCCCTCCCAGCACACAGCAAAGATCTTGAACTTTATGTGGAGAATAATGGAGAGCCATGGAGATGTTTGAACTGCTTTGTGACATGATTCTAAGTGTGCTCTCGGGAGATGTCCCACATGGAGTCAGACTGGTGTGGGTGCAGGGGACCAGAACGAACACAGGGAGGTCAGGCAAGAGGTGGTAGGGGCAGGAGGGGTGGTGAGAAGGAAGCTGATTCAAGAGATGCTTTGTAGGTAGGACCCAGGAGGACCCAGGAGGACCCAGGACGCGCTCTTGGAGCAGACATAACAGGTAAAGGTCACCCGTGCGGTGGGCAGGATGGGAGAGCAGCTCTGAGCTGGCCCAAGTTTCTGGGTTTGGCCAGACCGAGATGCTTGCTGGACACTCCAAAGTGACCGAGGTCAGCAGCTGGACATGCTGCTCTGGGTTTCAGGGACAGTCAGGTCTGGAGGCAAGAGCAGGGCGCCATCTGTGAAAGTTAGGTGGCACTTATTTGGGACCTGGGGCCCTCCAGGCGGAGGCTGGCAGGAGCGGCCAGGGCAGAAGATGGTGGCTAGGACGTGGAGAGGGAGGGCGTGTCAGTGTGTCCCCTGGGATGCTGGGAGCTGCCAGCAGCGTCCGAGCAGCCAAAGTGAAGGCTGCTGAGCTCTCCTCAGGTGTCCTTCTACCGGAGACCCCCACCCCTGGCCTGAGGCCTCGGTGGGCCCCGAGCTGTCCGGAGTAGAGAGGGGAGTCAGGTGATGGAAGGAAGGGCACCCAGGAAAGGCAAGGCTGCAGGAAGAAGGCCCCCTGCTGCTCGCTGCATCCCCCCACCCCCGTCCCCCTTCCTCGGCGGGGCTCCTCTCCCCGAGCCCAGCGCCTGGACCTGGCTCTGAGCAGCCCCGCACTGCTCACTGTGCAGAGCCCAGGGGCGTGGGGTGGGGGGTAACCGGCCCAGGCCGGCAAGGGTCCTGCCCCACGAAGCTCCGCCCACCTCCTGCAGGTGAGGTTGCGTGGGGGCCGGGCGGCTCGCATCTCCTGGAGACCCACCTCTCTGTCTCCTGATTTCCCTGAGGCTCAAGCCTGGCTTGCCCACGGCCGCACCTTGTCGGGCAGGCCTTCCAGTCCTCGTCCTCGGCGTGGCTTCCCGGTGCTGGCCACGCCCTCGGCAGGACGGGCCCAACACGGAAACTGATTCCCTGGGCTGCGGTCCTGGCCCTGCGGGTGGGGAGGGAAGGCGCCGACCCGAGGGCTTTCCTGTGTCCTGGTTTGTTCTGTCTTGGTCGGGGCCACATTCAGTTATAAACCGTGTATAAACCGTGGAAACCGATGGAAAACAGCGGGAACTTCACTGTGCACGTGGAGCAGTGATGGTCAGGGCCCAGCCTCAGCCCACGGGGCGACGCTCTCTCGCCACCCAGATGTGACCTGGCTGCGCTCGCTGGGTGGGCTGCAGGGTCACCCCTAAGCACTTTCTCAGCTTTTGCTCTGCCTCGCGGGCAGTTACCTGGAAGCTGGGCAATGGTATACAAGGCGACCCAAGCTCATAAAATGGGGATTTGCATTGAGATTTTTTGCCCTCATTTCTGAGGAAGGGAGCAAGGGTGGGGGCCTCTACACAGGTGGTTCCGGGCTCTGCTGACCTGCAGGGACCCCATGGGGTTCTATGCAGACCGACTTGGAACTTTCAGTGGCTGGCAGAGACGCGGGGATGCTGGGACGCGGGGACATGGTCTGCGTTGTCCCCACCTGTTGGTGTTTCTTGCAGAGACTGGAGGCTGGAGACAGTGCAGCCCCCCTGGAGGTCTGCATTACATGTATTGAATTTGGAAAAATGCAAAATATTTGTAAGTTTCGTGTTGAAAAGCTAGCTAATGCTGCTGCCGTCAGCCAGCCCCGCTGCCCGGCCCGTCCTGCAGGGCTTGCCCCGGCCTTTCTTACACCAAGTTCCGGGGCCATCTGTGCCTTCTGGTCAGACTGGTAGAAGTGTGGTCTGGATGGGCATCCCCCCTTTTTTTTGATAGTGACTTACCAGATAACAATAAAGAACTTCTTTAAAATATCCAAATACAGAATTGCAGAAGTTGCTTAGAAGAGAGGGCACTGTTCTTGGCACTTCTGGGACTGAGGCTGCGTCAGTCCACATGAGCCCTGCTGTGCCACCGTAACAAGCTGGCCCGAGGTCCCGGGGCCTTGCCCCCCGGCCCCCTGGGTGCAGTGCAGGGGCTGAGGTCATCGGGGGATGGGAGCAGGTGAGCCTCGCACCTGCTGAGTCCTGTGGGTTCCCACTCAAACCTCACTTTTCCCGGGGGCCCTCCACCCCTGATGTGGGAAGGTGACATCCTGCCACGTGCCCTAGGGGTGGAGATGGACTTCTGGGCAGAGGTTCAGCCTAACACGTGGCTTCTTTTTTGTTTCAGTCTGGCTCAGGGTTCATCACGGGGGAGCTGAACAGCGCTCAGCCACACAGCCCCTGCCGACCTGCACAGTGGGTGAGTGGAGCCTGCCTCCGTGGACACTCCTGCCTTCCCCTGATGCCCCACCAAAGGGGACAGGAGCCAGTTACCTCTGTGGCCCCCTCTCCCACCTTCGGCTCTGATCCTGAGTCTGCCCGCTTGAGCCTCCTTCCCCAGAACGTTCCGTACCCATCAGTGCTGCTCACGTGGGCCAGGGGCGCCGCGGTCTGAAAGGTGGGGCATGGCCAGACCGCCCAGCCCCTCCCCGGCCCAGCTCTAGAGGCACCCTGCTGTGGTGGCTCCCCGGCGAGGCAGCGGTGCCCCCCCCCCCATCCCCGGGGCGGCCTGCACCCGTCCCCTTCCTGCTTCCTCTGTGCTGCTGAGTCACGCCCCAGCCCCGCTCGGGCGGTTGTGACTTGTGGTTGGTCAGAAATGTTTCTGGTTGAGCTGTGGGTGGCTGAATGTCCTTCCTGCCCCTGGAGAGGAAAGTTTCTAGCTCTGGAAAATTACCAGGCCAGGAAGCGAGGGAAGTTTCTGCCCTGGGGCAGATTGAGAGAGAAATTTCCCGACTGGTCTCAGCCTGAGAGAAGAAACACCGGCTCCTGGCAGCCTTTGTTAGAACAGCTTCCCCGATTGTCTGGCCGTCTGGCAGCAGGACGGCTGTGCCCCGGGCTGTCCTCGCGGATGCAGCCAGGTTGTGTCAGAGGAGAAACAGCCTGGTGACAGGTGCAGACTCCAATCTAAGACTTCAGAGTTACATGGACGGCTTCCAGAAAGCACGGCAAACTCCAGAGGCTGCCTGAAAGGACTGGCTTGTGCACAGGAGCCCCATCCCTCCCCACCCCTTCCTGGGTAAACTCCCTTCCAAAGCACCTGGAAGTCAGCTAAACACCGCCAGTTAGATCATTAGAGCAGAACACATAATTGCCCAGCAGCATGCGTAAAGCTGCAGGTCCCGGGGGGGCGAGCTCAGAGCCCGCCGAGCCCCCACCGACACGTGATGCCCAGACCTGAATATTGCTGTCTCCCCTCTTTCTCCTGTCTGATGGAGGAGGGGACGTGACTCCCCGCTAAGCCCCTCTGTCGCTGGTTGGGGCATTTGTCACGCCTGCGTGGGTGTCACACCAGCACACACGGTTTAACACAGCCAGTCCCAGGGAAGGCCCCTAAACGCCCAGAGGAGGAGCCTCTGGGAGTAAGCCTGGCACAGCTCAGTCCGTCCAGGACCACAGGACGCTTGCCTGGGGGAACCCAGGGTTAACCGGACCAGCCCGACGGGGCTTCCCGAGTGAGGGAGCTTGGGGCCAAGTCTGACACGAGGAGTCAGCCTGTCGACAAGGTGCGTCGGGCACGTCTGTCCTCCCACGTGACGGCATCCGGCTCCTCCGCGACCCAGTGCCCACGAGGCCGCCGTGCAGGCTGCACTGTGGACCTGTCCGTCCATCTGGGCGGTCCGTGCATCTGGGCAGTGGGGGGAACCAGTGGGGCTGTTGGAGAAGCACTGCCCCAAGTTGCCCAGAGCAGTGTGAAGCCGTCTACCAGGCTGGCCTTGGGGCCACCACCCCACCCCACGCTCGTATGTAAGAAGCATGGATCAGACGGTGTCACTTTCTCGCCTCCTTGGCTCCGGGTGGCCCCCCGGTGCTGGGGGCACCTGCTCCTCTCCTGGGAGGCAGTGTGGGTCTCCTGCTGCCATGACAGCCCCGAGCCCGGGGCCAGGGCAGCACGCAGCCCTCAGTCCTGTGGCCAGAGTCCCGGGGCTCCCTGGGATCTGGCGTCCGTGGGGCGGAGCTCTCCTCGCTGGTTCCAGCTCACAGCCCTTTCCTCCGTCACCCCTACGCCATCTCCTCTGGTTCTGACCCTCCCACCTCCCTCCTCTTGGGACCCTGGAGGCTAGTGGGCCGCCCAGACCGCCAGGAGGATCTCCCATCCCATGGTTGACGCCCCTTTGCCAGGTGAGGTGACGTATTCGCAGATCTCGGGATTAGGCCGTGGGACTGTTGGGGCCCCTCTCCTGCCGGCCACTCAGCTGCTGTTCAGGCACCCTCCCTCCACTGGTCACCTTCCTGCCCTCCCTCCGTCCTTGTGCTTGCTTCCGGGGCCTTCAACCCCTCGGCCTGGTTGTCCTCACCCGGGTCTCGGCTGCTGGCCCTTCTGCAAGGTGGGGCTGGCCCCCAGGGCTCACGACACTGGCTCCTGGTCACTGTGGCTTTTCTGCTGTGTCGGCTGGGAGTCTGTCCCACCTTGCTTGTTCCTCAGAACACTGACACCATCATTGCATAGCTGTTAATCCAGGTGGGCTGCCTGTGGGTGGGGGTGCTGGAGACAGGCCTCTGAAACCCAGTCCCTTGCAGCAGCCACAGAGCCCTTTAATCCGCCTCTAAGTTAAATTTTAAAATATAAACTCGATACATGATGCAGTTACTGCAAACTTTCAAATGTATTTAAAACAATTTAGGTAAATGAGGATCATTTTCTGGCTATAAATTTTATGAAATTTAAGTATAAGCAACAACTTAAAGTCTGAATTTAGATGTGCTGTGAGTATAAAACACATGGGACTTTGAAAACTCCGAAGGAAAAAGGAAAGCAAAATATCTCATTAAGAATTCCTCACGTGGGTTATATGTCAAAATGATCATTTTTGGCTATTTGGGGTTAAATTAAAAGATTAAATTAATTTCACTCGCTTCATGTAAAATTACAAGAAGGGCTGTGCTCCTCCAGACACACACAAGTTTAAAAAACAAAGCCTGAAGTTGTCCATGCACCACCTAGCGGCAACTTCGGAAGGGCGGCTGGTGCTGCGAGCATCTCTGCCCCAGAGGGTGGGTGAGCGGGAGCGTGTGCGTGTCTGTGTGTGTGCGTGATGGGTGCGGTGCGGCCACACAGCCCAGGGAAGCCGGTGGCCTTTGCCACCAGGGCCCCAGCACACTGGGCCGAGAGTGGACACCTCACTGACCCCTCCTTGGCAGAGGGGGGCTCAGCTCACCAGCTGGGGCCCCGGGAGATGCTGGTCTCCGTCCAGAAGTGGGGGCCCTGTCTTGGGCTCCCGGGCAGGGTGGCCCGGCCTGGAAACCTCTTCCATGAGCTGCACGGCTGGACCACACCGAGGCTCTAGGGGCCTACGGGGAGGTCCCACACCCCACCCTGCACGTCAGGGGAGGCGGGTTCCGGGCGGCTTGGGCAAGAAGGCCAGTCTGTGTGGCGGGGGTTCCCCCGCAAGGCCAGCAGACCTCGAGTGGGCATTTCCCCGGGTGGGGGGCCTTTCCAGGGAGGGGCTGGGCTCCACTTGTCACTTAGGCTCGTGACCAGTGGCCTTGGCACACTCACATCAGGGCCACTTCCTGGGGCACCACGATCCCAGAGTTACTCAGTGCCCACACCCTGTTCTCAGGAAGCAGAGGTCACGCCAGGTCGCCTGGTTGCGCAGGGACCTGCCATCAGCAGCCGGAGTGGAAACGTTTGACAAGTCGTAACTCTTGCTTTGGGAAACTCTCCAGTCTCGTGTGGGGCCACCAGGCGCCCCAGGCGGGCCGGGCTGGGGGCCCGGGCTGGGGCTGCAGCAAGTGCCCTGGGTCACCTTCTTGGCTGGCCTTGAAGGGGGCCCATCAACCCCTCCGGCTCCCTGGGTGGCTGCGGGGTCAGTGGCCAGACGGACCCAGCGGGCAGTGGTCTGGTTGCCTTGGCCACGAACAGGCAGGGGGTAGGGTGCAAGCTTGCCTGACCCCACAGGCTGGAGCGAGGGTCCTGGGGCCTGTGACCGGCAGCCAAGCCAGACTGAAGCAAGAAGCATGGGAGCCTCAGTGGTGAGGGGACCAGGGACAGCCCCCCAGGGTCAGGTCCACTGGGGACGTCTGTCCTCCTGTCCTAGGTCTGCCAAGGTGGCCGTGGCTTTATTCCTGGGATGCTCAGTCCTCCGTGCTGTGTCCGCTCAAGGTCACCCTTGCCTGGCCGCCTTTCCCGTGGCCACGGAGAGAGAAGGTCAGGAATTAGATGAGAATAGGCCTGCTAGGACACCCGCTTCTCCTGGTGCCCCACGGGCAGTGGGCCTGGACAGGCTCGCACATAGAGCTGGATGCTGCCCAGGCCGCCCTCAGCACCCGCCAGGTATGGGGTCACTGTGTTTCCTACCTGTGTTCTTCTTTTATGTCATTTACGCTGCCCCTGCAGGCAGCGCCGCCCTGGGTGCGGAGAGGGCTGGCTGCCCTGGCTGAGCCCTGGCTTCTGCAGACCCCCAGGAGACGGCACATGTCTGCTGCGTGCACTTCTTGGGTGCCTGGCAGGATCCTTCAGGGGCCCCCCTGCAGCCGGAATCTCCAGGGAGGAGCTGAGTTCTCAGATTAACTGCCCCCCAGCCCCAGCTGTGCCCGGAGTCGGGGGAACAGCAGGTGGATGGGTTGCTCGGGCCCAGGGAGGCACAGCTTCCACGTCCCCCTGCCATTTGCAGCAAAGCCTGGCTGTCTCTTCAGGGCCGCCGGCCGCCACGTCCCACCGCCAGCCCCCAGCTCCTGGCCCCCTTTCCTTCTCTCTTGGCCCGAGTCAGCCAACTCCCTGGGGAGGCTCTCCCGCTCTGTGCAGAGCTCCTCCCACAACCTGCTCTTTGTTGTACTTGGCAGGGCAGCACCCTCAGGACGCCCTGGGTTCCACGACCTCGCCACACTCTCCTCGCCTCGGGCTCCATCCCCCTGCCTGGGTCTGCGGCTCTGCGTCCTGACTTGGACCTGCTGCTGTGGTGTCGATCACGTCCCCGGGCTGGTCTCACGTTGTCTGTCACCTGGGAGATTCCTTGTCTGTTTCTTCCCGGTGAGACAGCCCAGAGGGCGCAGCGCGGGCGGGAGCCTCCCTCTTCCCTGCTGTTTGGGTCTGCACCACTAAGGTCGCCCCCTGGAGCCTCAGGCTTTGGTGAAGCCCCCAGTCTCCCTCCGCCGGCCCCTGGCCCCACCGTCTGCTTCCTGTCTAAGGATCTGACTCCTCTAGGGACCGCCTGTAAGTGGAGGCATACGCTCTTCCTCCTTTTGTGACTGGCCTATGTCACTGAGTGTGGTGTCCTCAGGGTTCGTCCACGCTGCAGCCTGTCCCTCTCTGAGGCTGGGTGGCAGTCCACTGCATGGACCACATCTGGTTTGCCCGTTCCCCCACCCGTGAACGTCTGGGTTGTTTCCACCTTTTGGTAGCTGTGAATAATGCTGTTATGAACCCAGGTGTGCAACTATGTCTTCACAACCCGACTTTCATTCTTTTGGGGCGAATCCCCAGAAATGGTCATGTGGTAATTCTCTGCTTGATGTTTTGAGGAGCTGCCATCCTGCTCTCCATTTTGGCCTTTTTTTTAACTTGAAGTGGAATCACTCAGGACTCACGCTGTGTCTGACTTCCTCCAAGAAGCCACGTAACGTGTGTGTATACGCATGCCTGGGACGCTGTGCTGGGCACCAGTAACAGACACATTGTCACTGACTGTGCTTCAGCTAAAAATAAACAAGCAAATAAATAGCAAGGTCGCTCTAAGAAGCCACACGGCGCCCACAAGCTCCGTCCTGGCCGCTGCGCACGGTGGGAGTGTGCTTCTCCAAATTGCCAGAGTGTCGGCTGCAGAACCGGCACACAACACGCTGCCCATCAAGAGGGCCATGGACACTGGGCCGCTTCCAGTTGGGGGCTGGTACGAACAGTTCTGCCGGGCACGTGGCGGGGCTGCCCAGGGGGACCTGCTTGCGCTTGTCGTGGCTGCGGGAGGGGCAGCAGACCTGCCGGGTCCAGGGTACAAATGTGCCTTAACTGGATTTTCATAAGCCTTATCCAAGCAAAATTCCCGTGGGCCGGAGCTGTGCCGTGCTCGCATGCATGTAGCAACGTACCGAAGTTGACAGTAGCCACAAACAGTTATCAGATACTTCCAAAGTGGATTCTAACCCTGTGCCAACTCATCTACGGGGCAGACACGATCGTTTCCCCAGTGTTGCAGGTTAAAACCCTGAGGTTAAGTGGCTTGCTCGGGGTCCCACTGCTGGTGAGAGGACAGCTGGAACTCAGAGGCCGGCGGGCACTGGTTCCCACGGTAGGCGCAGCCTGGGCCACGTCACTCACACTGCCCTTTAAAAAAGCAGTTTTAATTGCAAGGAACATATTATGGCAGTAGACCTGCCCCTGCCGCCCTGCCGTTCCCCCTCTGTTATTACAGTAGTTGACTGGCGGGGTCCAGGGCCGATGGAGACAATGGCTTCCGTCCCCCTCGTCTGTGTTTGCTGGTCCCCTACATGTGCGACCCTCTCTGCTTTACGATTCCAAATAACTCAGTGGAAATCAGCGGGAACAGAAAATTGCTTTGTCAGCGTGGCAGCTAGAAGACGGCCCACCTGTGATGTCATTTCTTCCAATTTGAAGCAAGAGAGTTTTCCAAGGTCCCTCGGTCATCCGAGAGCAGGGGTGACCTGTGACCAGGTGCTCTTGTCCATCTGTTTACATCCTGGCTCCTTCCTTACAAAGTAGCCCGCACATGACGTCCACGGCACTTTGCAACGCCCTCTACTCCACTTGGCTGTGTCTAACAGACACCACTCGGTGCCTATAAATAGTCTCCTACGGTGTTTCCGCGGCTGCACCCTGTTCTGCCGTAATGCCTCTAACCCACGCAGACTGTCTCCAGCG
This sequence comes from Camelus ferus, assembly GCF_009834535.1. Lineage (NCBI taxonomy): Eukaryota > Metazoa > Chordata > Mammalia > Artiodactyla > Camelidae > Camelus > Camelus ferus. The sequence continues at coordinate 14,352,524 of NC_045714.1, read as the reverse complement.
CTGGGGCTCATGTGGACTGACCGTTCTTGCAGGCACTTCTTCATGCAGAAATTTATCTCCTTAGGGCACATTTATATGCATTTTGCTGGGATTTGTGGTCCATCTCTCCACCCTCTGCAAACGACATGCCAGTTTACCCTCCTACTGGCAGGGCACGAGGGTGTCTTTTCTCGGTTCTTTGGCCAGAACTGGCTTTATAACTCAAAACATCATTTGTGAGTTTGACAGAAGATAAACTGAAGGTCATCCGTGCTTCTCTGTGTCCCTTTGATTCAGGTGAGGTTGAGCGTTTGTCCCGAGCTGATGGGCAGTTTGGAGGCGACTGTTCAAGACTTTTGCCCATTTTCTGGGGGTGTGCTTGTCCTTCAGACGCGTGCTGCTTTTTCAGAGAGCCATTTATCTGCAATATATGTTGATACCCTTACTCCTGGTTTGCCATCTGCTTTTAATTTTGGTTTATGGTATCTTTAACCACACAGACGTTTTAAATTTTCCTGGAGTCAAACATGTCAATCTTTTCCTTTGTGGTGTTTGGAAAGGCCTCACCCTCCCAGAAAAAAAAGGATTCATCTGTACCCTCATGATTTTCTCCGTCTGGTGGATCTGGGTATGTGGTGATGTAAGGCTTCTGGGCTTGGCTTCAAATACTTTATTTAAATAATTAGCTGAGGGTCTTGCATTAGTGACCAGAGACTGCAGGCGGAATCTAATTACATGGTTTTAAATGGGTAGAAGCTGGTATTTCCCATAGATCTTCATCAGACCCCCTGAATACAAAGTTTGTCCCAGGTCAGTGGAGTTGGAGAGAGCTGCTTTCCCCTAGTAGGCCATCTGTCATCTACTGTGCAGTGACCACACCCTCCCCGGTCAAGTTCAGCTTCAGAGCCCCTGCTGAGCCCAGCGCGCAGGCCCGCACACAAGGGCTCAGAGAGGGGGCGGGTGACAGCCGTGAGGAGCGCAGAAGCAACGTGCCCCTGAACACACCCGGTGCCTGAGGGCGACTGGACGCCTGCGCTGCTTCTGCCGTACTTGGAGGTCAGGTGCCAGGGCACCGGGGCGCGGCGGGAGCCCTGCGCCCGCCGGGGCTGCCTGGCAGGACGTCGCTGCTTCTAACGCCGGGCAACATAGAGAAGCCCGACTTGCGGAATTTCATAAATCAAGGCTGTTTTCATTTCAGGGCTGAAAGTTGATCGCAGTCCGAGCCATCACGTGTCGTGTGGATCCCAGAGGCCCGACCCCCTCGGCTCTCTCTTTGCCAGAGTCCCGCGTGTCAGCAGTTTTCCCGGAAAGCAATCTTTTTATGTTTAGCATCATCGTGGCCGATTACTGTAATGCTGCCGCCTGGCCAGACAGGGGACACGGAGGGAGGGCGCTCTGGGACCGGCGTTTGCTCTGCCGCTAAGAATCGTGGTCCTCTGATGACCCTGGGGGAGAAATCTGAGCCCCTTGGCTGGGGGCCGCTGAGCCTTCCAGCTTCTCCACGGGAGCAGCCTGGGAGGGCTGGGGCCGCGGCCTCACCTGCCCGTCTTCCATCCTCTGGCCCAGGTCTGCGCTGGCACCGGGCAAACCCCGGGGAGGGGCCTTAAACTGCTTTCTGCTCCTAATGACCATTTCCCCTTAAACGGCTCAGTGCCGATGCCTCCCTCATCTCGTGAAACGTCTCCCCTGACCTGCAACAAGGTTGCTGGCCATTCCTGGTGGCAGAGCTCTCTGAGATTCTGGGGAGACCGGGGTATGCTCCTGGTCAGGGGCCCTTGGGGAGCGACCCCTTTGTTCCTGGGGCAGCCCTGGGGCCCCACGCCCCTGTGAGGGACCCCCCCGCCGCCAAGGGAGCTTTCCTCTTGTCCCGTAACTTCCACCGGCCAGTGGGACCCTGTGAGCATGACACAGCGAAGCCTTGGCCCCTGCATCGGCAGCTGGGCTGGGCTCCGGCTTCTGCATCCCCGGGGGAAGGACCGGCCCTGGTACCTGCTGCTCCCAGAAGAGTACAAAACACAGTGAGTAGAGCTTGTGGTTCCGCAGCGTGGAGCCGGCTGGGTCAGCCCACCCGCAGCGAGCCCGCAGACCCAGGACAGACGCTGGTTTTGTGGTGACGATGGACCAGGGCAGGAAGGGGCTCGGCTGAGCGTGACTGGGGCTCATGCTACTGTCTCAGCTTCTGAAGACTCTTCACATCTGCCCGCTTCTCTCCTTCCACCAGGAAGCAGCCACCATGTGTCCCCGACACATAACCCCCCCCACCCCCGCTTCCTCCCGGGCCCTGCCCCCTCCAGCCAGTCTCCAGAGCAGTGACCCTTGATTCAGCCAGGAATTTGCTGAAAGTCAAAGGGAGGCATGTTTGCGCAGTAGGAAGATGCAGCTTGGAGCCAGAGAGACGGTCCTGCCACCACCCCGAGGGCCTCGGACTGGAGCCCTGATCTGCCTCTGGTTTGAGGGGCCCCCACAATTCTGGGGGTCTGCAGGATACAACACTCTGAACCCCCCTCCGACTCAGGCCCCCCCCCGACAACACTGGCAGCCCCCCCAGCTCCAGCCGAGGAGGGTGTGGGAGCAGCCAAGCCCCCGCTCGGCTACCAGGGCCAGCGGGCGGCATGACCAGGCCGGCTGAGCGCAGCCTGGAGCTTCTCCTGGTGGGAAGGCAGGCGGGCGGGCCTCACGGCTCCTCATCCTACAGCTTGGCGGCTCCCACTGGGTCTCCCCGGACGCCTGACCGCGGTGGGGAGGGGGCGCTGGCTCTGGTCCACAGACCCGTGCGGGAGCCCTCGTTTACATGGGCCTGTCCTCAGAGGCCCAGTGGGGGCGTCCACGCTGGCCCAGCCCCGGGGTCCCTGCCAGGGCCTCCCAATATCACCCGGCCCAGGGCGGCAAGGGGCGGAGCCCTCCACCCGGTGCTCCAGGAGCCCCCTGGGCAGTTCCCAGTGCGGCCTCTTCCCTCTTCTTTCCACTCCACCTGCTCCTGTGGCTCCCCTGCCCTGGGCGGGCCACCAGCCAGGGCACAGCTCCGGGGAATGGGGGCGCCCTCCACTCCAGGTCCTTGGTCCTCCGTGTCTCTCCCTCACCCCCAGCCTGTCAGCAGGTGTCTTCTCCCACGCTTGTCCCTGCTGCCTCCACCTGGCCAACTGGCTGTTCTCTGCACAGCACCCCGTTAATCTAAACATTTCACCTTTATCATGGCCAGCGGGGCCTCAAATCAGCGACTCTCAGGTCTGACTGCACGTCTACAAACACGAGGTCCATCCCGCCCCACTTGGCTCGTCCTCGCAGGCCCACGGTTCCAACATGGAAGCCGCCCAGGGGAAAGGCAGAGCCTGCCCCTGTGTTGCTCCTCCCAGGACTGAGCGTCCTGACTTCACCAAGGTCATGTGCTCAGCCCTGGACTGGCCGGCCAGCCCCACCTGAGACATGTGGGCTGGAACAGGGTGGCAAAGGACCCCCCACAGCAGAACCAGGTCCACTCCTTCAAGAAGAGGGTCCCCCCAAACATCCCCTACAAAGGGGAAGGAAGCCCGACAGCCCTGTCTCCCTGTGGCCTCGGGGTGCCAGGACTCCCCTGAGAGTGGCTGCAGAGAGGGTGGCTTTTGACCTTCAAAGCTGCTGCAAACACTGCTTCCCCACCCCTCAACCCCATCTCTCCGTCTGGGGCTCCCAAGTCTGGGGCTCCCAAGTCTCAGAAAGCGAGAGCTGCTGGCTGGTTTTCCTGGGGCAGGGCCTGGGGAGGGGTGGTGAGCTCTGGGGGTGTGGAGTCCCCGGGACGTGGCCCCCAGAGCATAGCGAGTAGGATGCCGGGGTGGGGTGCACCCTGCCTGGCCCTGAGGATCGTTAGCCCAGAGGCCTGCATCCCTGTAGCCCAGGAGGCAGCTGGGGCTGGGCCAGCCAGCTGAGTAAAACAGCTAATGAATAACACCAGTTAAGACTGGGCCTGCTCTCAACTCCGAGAGTGCTTCGCTGGCCCCCAGCCCAGGACTTCCCAGCGCGGGGTCAACGTGTGGGTCCTCGGAGAGTCAGGGGGGCGGGGGCTGGCACCACTCAGCTTGGAGCGTGGTCCATTTAGCTGAGACGCTATTTTTACACCATGTTCTCCAACGAGGGGTTTTCTTGATGGCAAAGACTTCACCAGCCCCAGGCCCTCCCCTCCCCCTCCGTCTCCGTCTCTCTGACCAGTGGGGTCTTTCTCTCCTTTTGGAATTTCATAGGATGTCTTCCTCAGGGCGTGAAAGCCAAGTCTGATGAAGGGGTTGCCCTTAAGTGCGCGATTCGTGATTAACGAAAAGGTGCCACGGAGGCTGGAGCCGCTGTCTGGACTGGATGAAGCTGTTTGGACAGGTGTGAAAAAGGACCGTCCGGAGGAAGGCGCTTCACTGCAGTTCCCGAAGGCGAAAGGGCTTAAACATTCTGGGACGCCCAGCCCAGCTGTTAATCAAGCTGTAGAGTGACATTTGAGAGGCGACTGTGACAAGTCACACGTGGTGTGACTCAGGACGGTGAGCAGGTCTCCACCAGCGGCCCACTCACTGCAGCGTCACACTTGCACCTGGAACAGTGACCACCGGTGACGGGCCACTGCAGGCCCTCTGGGTCGTGAAGCTGCTCTGAGCTGCCCCTCGGCCCCAGGAGGACAGGCCTGCCGAGCACCCATCCTCCCACTGTCCCTGGGCGGGCGCTGGCTCTGGCGGAGGACGGCCAGCCACCCCTGCAGAAGTGCTGCGGGGCCTGGGGAGGGCGGCACGCGGACACAGGCGGGGGCCTGGCGGGAGCTTCTGGAGGCCTGGGCCGCGGGCCAGTCCAGGTGGCCCCGTCTCCCCACTTGGGGCTCCTCCAACTCGGCCTCTGTCTGTCCCACCAGGATGGTCCTCTGCTGCCCTGCACAGCCCGACGGGAATGGGGACAGTGTCCCTGGAGCTGGTGTACGGGCCTTGTCCTCAGACCCCAGCCAGGCTGAGACCCCCACCTGTCATCACCTCCCCCCCATCATGGATAGGACAGAAGAGCCAGGCCCTCCATCAACTGTTGACCCCTTAGCTGAAATCCTGAATCTTTAGCTTACTGGGATTCCTCCCCATCAGGCGGAGTGACCTGGGCAGCTGTGCAGGCAGGCCTCTTCCCAGTGGGCCATTTGAGCTGGGCCAGGTGTGCACGCAGGTGAGTCGTGGGCCCTGCCCCTGCTGCCACAACTCCAGGTCCTCTTGTCCCCAGGAGTGAAAGGGAGTGACGGTCCCCTGCTTCTCCCCACCCCCAGAGGAGCTGAGCTGGGTGTTCCTGTCCTATTCTGGGCTCTTTGGGGAATGTGACCAAGTCCCCTCTGACCTCACTGTTCTCCCCAAACCAAGGGATACCAGATCTGGAGGGGCTGGTGGGGCCCGGGATTCAGCACCTAGAGGACAGGCATGTGGTTCTGGGTCTTCCAGCCACAATGCCTGGCCGCCCAACTCCTGCTGGTGGGTCCTGGGAGGGACCCTCAGGGGAGGTGGGTGTCACGGTGAACAGGCAGAGTAGGGCCCAGGTCTGGCCCACAATCGTCCCCGTGTAGGTGTGGCCGGGTGGTCCAGGTCCCCAGGATGCACCCTCCTCCTCTGCCCACCCAGCGTCCCCCCGAGGCCACAGATCCTGCAGCAGGAGATGCCACCTGCACGTGGGAAGTGAGCCTGCAGCCCCAGCCCAGCCTGGCCAGATGAGTGGCCTCAGCTAAGAGCCTCCTGGTGCTAGCACATTCAGGGGACGCTTTAACCAAAGGCCATTAAGCTGTCACGGCCCATATGTCTCATGTCCCCCTTCCTGCCGGTTACCGATGGGCCGGGTGTGCGTGAGATGCCTCTGCTTCCCGTCTCTTCCTCCCCACTGAGTCACCGCCGCCCAGCCAGACGGCCCCGCCGCCAGCTCTGAGCTCATCGGCTCTACCATCAATTATTCACCCCTGGAGCTGGGTGTGGGGCCAAGGAAACCTGGGTCCAACAAGGACTCTGCCACCCTAGGCACCCTGGAGTAGCTCAGAGAACGGCAGGCAGGGCCAGAATGGGCTCCGGCCCCTCTGCTCCCACCTCGCTCAGTGCCCGGTGGTCCCCCTCAGGCTCAGAGTCCAGCCCCGCCCGCCCTCCCTGCGGCTGTGGCAGGGGGGATGGGCGGCTGCCACCTGTGTCTGAGGATGTTGGTTCAACTTTGATGCAGGAAAGGAAGATGTCGCATCAATGTGCTGATGCCACTCCCCACCTGACCTAGCTCGTGGCCTCACTCAGCCGCCCACACCAGACGCAAGACAGCTCGGGCCGGTGCCCTGGGTAAAGAGCTGTCCACAGAGTCCTCACCACCTCCTGGAGTTAATGGCCCTGCCCAGGTGCCTTGCACACAGCCAGGTGCCCACTCCCACCTTCAGGGGTCATGAAGTCACCCCACCAAGCTTCGCTGCCAGGAAACAGGTAACACCTCATATACAGCCCCAAAGGACTGATCTAGCTAAGGCCTGTCCCTCCCTCTGGCTATGACTAAAATCTGGACAGCATGCAAACAGTGGCTACTGAGGCCTCGGGGATGCAGGCAGACCACAGAGGGGCTACGTGGAGAAGAACCTGCCTGGAGTCTCTGGGTTTCCTTGAGGCTCTGCCCAGAGGGCAAGCCCTAGTCTCACATCAGCACAGCCACATGAGAGGCTCAAACTCCGAGAGAAGCCCCATCCTTCCAGCCAGAGGAACTGGACAAGGGGCCCTGCAGGCAGCAGGGTGGAGAGAGTGCAGAAAGGGGCAGAGCCACCCAAGAGGAGCCCCGATTCTGCGTGCGAGTTCGCATGCGTCTCAGAGCAAGCCCGGAGGGTGCGCGGCGGAGCAGGCCCAGCCAGCCACGGTGGCGGTGCAGCGCTGCCCACCGAGTCGAGGTGACTGGCCTGCTGGGGCGTAGACGCCAGCATCTCCGGAGGGAGAGAACAGCCCAGAGTCTGCACAGCACTGTGTTCACAACCAGGACGTAAAGCAAGTTACTCAGCAGAGTCCAGAAAAACGACTGCTTCTCAGAGGAAAGACACTGATCGGAGGCCAGTCCCGGGTGGGCCAGTGCTTGCAGCAGGAGTCACAACGGCCGTGTGAGGTCACACTCGTGCGCACACCCAGAGCGAAGACGACATGAGATGAATAAGAATTCTCGGCAGAGAAGTTGGAAACACAAAGTAAACAAGTGAGTGTTTTAGAACTGAAAAATACATCTGGAATGTAAAGCTTCACTGATGGACTTGGTAGCAGAGTGGAGTTGAAAGAGGAAAGTCAGTGAACTTCAAGATAGATAAATAAACAGAAAATATCCCATGTGAAGACCAAAGAGAAAAGGAAAAACTGAACAGAGCCTCACGGACCAGTGAGGACAATGTCAAAAGTCAGGGTACGTCTGGGGTTCCAGAAAAGGGGGAGAAAGAGATTGGAGTGGAAAAGCTATTTGAAAAGAGTCATGGCTGAGGGGGGAGGGTGTGGCTCAAGCGGTAGAGCACACGCTTAGCATGCATGAGGTCCTGGGTTCCATCCCCAGCACCTCCTTTAAAAATAAATAAATAAACCTAATTGCCAACCCCCCCCCCAAACAAAAGAAAGAATAATGGCTGAAATATTCCAAATCTGGTGAGAGACACAAATCTGAACATGCAAGAAGCCTGGAGAATCCCAAAGAGGATAAACTCAACAAACCCACACCTGGAAACATACGCAGCAAATCGCTGAAAAGCAAAGAAAGTATCTTGAAAGCAGCAAAGACAGGTCTCACCCAGCTCCAGCCTCTTCTCCAGCATGGCTGTGACCCCCTCCATGGAGAGGGGGTCTCTGTCCCCTCACTGGGAATCCGGTGGCTTCTGGAAGAACTGCACATTCCACGTGCAGAAACAACGATTCCCATGGCGGCAACTTCTCGTCAGAAACCATGGAGGCCAGGGAGCCAGAATTCTATTTCCTGTAAATACGTCTTTCAGGAACAAAGGTAAAATAAAGATGCTCTGAGATGAAGGAAATCTAAGAGAGCTTCTCTACCAGAAACGCTAAGGGCTGGAGGGAAACGACCCCAGAAGGAAGCCGAGCTCAGAGATGAAGGCGGGACGACAGAGGATGGTGACCAAGGATGGAAGATCGCCTTCCTTCCCCTTAAGTTCTGTGAAACATATAAGACTATTTAAAACCAAAAAAATGGTAATACTCTCTGGTGGGATTTCCAACATATGTAGGTGGAACACACATGACGATGACAGAATAAAGGCCGGGGTGGGGGAGGGGTGGAGAACGGACCTGAGTGTTGCAAACTTTTCCACACTTGGCGGGCAACAGTAAAACACTGACTCCAAGCAGACTGCAAAAGATTAAGGATATTGAAATCTCTAGAGCAACCTCTAAAAAATAACACGAGACAGTCGAAAAGCCGATACGTACGTGAAAGCAGAAAACTGAAAAAATATTCATTAGAAGGAATAAGTTTTAAAAACCCAAAGGAGACAAACAGAAAACAAAAAATAAAGCGGGAGCCCTGAATCCAACCAGGTGGATAACTGCAACAAATGTTCATGGTTTAAGCATTCCGGCTGATTAAAAGGCAGAGTGGATATGAAGAAGGCCAGATCCTACCACACACTGGCTACAAGAGACAAGCTTTCCACACGGACACAAGCAGATAACATTAAGTGAACAGGAGAAGATACTCCATGACTCAATGCAAACAGCGTAAGGAGACCAGAGGGGCTACTTCAATTTGAAGAAAGGGACAATACGCGCGTGTGCAGGGCAAGTGTACGATTCTGTGGGTTTTGACAAGTACAAATACTTGTGTCTGTAATCAGGAAGGGAAGAACCCATCCTCCTGGCCCCCCGAACCCTCGCAGTGCCCCCTCCAGCTCCCCCACGCAGGCACACGCTGATCTCTCGTCCGTCCCCGTAGCTTTTTGCCACGTAAAGGGAGTCGGATTGTGCCTCACCTTGGGGTCTGGCCTCCTTCGCTGAGCGCAGCGCCTCTGAGATGCGTGGACGTCAGCAGCTTCCTCGCTCTTAACCGCCACGCGGGATTTCATCGTACAGATGTGCGCAGCTTAGCCACCCATTCCGAGAAGGACGTTCGGGGCGATATGAACAAGTCCGCTATACGCGTCCACGGGTGAGACACGTGAGAGCGTACCTTCGTTTCACTTGGGCAAGTAACCACGAGCGGGGCTGCTGAGCAGGCTTCGCTTTGTAAGAAGAGCTGAGCTGCGTTCCAGAGTGGCTGCACCATTTTGCTTTCGCACCAGCGAAGTGCAAGGGTTCCAGTTGCTCCACACCCTTGCCAGCACTTGGCATTGTCCGATGTTTTCCTTCAGTTGAGCTGTTCTAGTAAGCATGCACGGGCATCTCTGCTACGGTCTTAACCTGCATTTGCCGAGTAACTAAGGATCTTGAGAGTCTTTGCATGTGCTTACTTGCCGTTCGTGTGTCTTCTCTGATGAAGTGTCTGTTCAAATTGTTCGCTTATTTTAAGCCCTGGGATGTCTATTGTTCCTGGGCTTTGAAAGTTCTTTATGTATTCTGAATACAAGTGACTCATCAGATACTGCGACTTGCAGATACTTTCTCCCGGGCCACAGCTTTCCTTTTCATTCTCTGAACTGTCTCTGAAAGAGCTGAAGTTCTTACTTTTGACCAACTGACAAATTCGTTCCTTTACAGATCAAGGCTTGTAGTGTCGTAGCTAAGCTCTCTGCCCAACCCGCGGTCACAAAAATTTCCTTTCTTGCCTTCTAGAAGTCTTATAATTTTAGACTTTATGCTTAGGTCTATGAACTATTTTGAGTCAATTTTTGTATACGTTGTGATGCATGAACAAAGTCCCTTTTTTGCATATGGGTATTGAATTTTTCCAGCGCAATTTGTTGAAAAGACCATCCTTTCACTACTGAGTCACCTTCGAACCTTCGCTGAAAGTCGGTTGACTGTGTATATACGTGGGGGTCTGCTCCTGGGGTCTCTCTTCTGTTCTTCTGATCTCTGAGTCTACCCTGTGGTGAACCCTGCCCTTGGTGGCTGCAGCTTTAGAGTAAGACTTGAAATCAGGCCGTGTGACCCCTCAACTTTGTTCCTTTTCAGACTTGTTTCGCTGATTCTAGCTCCTCTGCCTTTCCATGTACATTTTAAAATAAGTTTCCCAATTTCTACTGAAAATTTCTGCTGCTCCCCGCCCTGCCTCCCCAGAACGGCGTTAGCACTTTAGGTCAGCTTAGGGGAAACGTGTAAACAATCCATGAAGGTGGTCTATCTCCCCATTTCTTTGCCTTTTGTTGACTTCTTAGACCAGTGTTTTGTAGTTTTCAGCTTACAGAAGTTACACACATTTTTAGATTTATATCTAAGTATTTCATATGCTTTTGGTGCCATTGTAAACGGTGCTGTTTCCAAATTTCAGCTTGTAATAGCTCTTGCTAGGGTATAGAAATACGACTGATTTTTGTACAGTGACCTTGTATCGGATGACCTTGCAAAACTCATTTCTTAGCTCTTGTCGCTTTTTTGGCTATTCCTCGAGAGTTTCTGTATAGACTGTCATGTTACCTGTGGTTGGAGACAGTTTCACTTCTTCTTCCCAAAATTACGTGACTTGTCTGTCGCCTTATTATACTGCCAGGTCTTCCACCAATAAAAATGCTGCTGGCTGTTGGCCTTCTGTTTACGCTTTGCTGTTGTTTTGTTTTCTGTAGATGCCTGTAACCAGCTTGAGGAAGTTCCCTGCAGAGGGACGAGAGCTGGAGATGGGGACACCACCCGCCTCGTGCCCCATCCCCGCCGCCAACCCACCTCCAGAGAGGTTCCTTGGGGACGCTGCATGCTGGGTCCTCGCCAGTGCTGGTGGTGGGGGAGGGCCTCCCCGGACATCCACCATGGCTCTCGCCCTTCTGCAGGCCCTGGCTTCCCCGACGCCTTTGCCAAGTCAAGGGGTCCAGCCGCCCCCTTGGGAAGACCTTGGTGAGAAGCACTGGTGGGGGCTGAGGGGTGAGGTTGAGAGACAGAGGCCTGGGACCTGGACCAGCACGGGGCTCCACGCTGAGAGCTGAGGTGGCCGCAGCCTGTGCAGTGTGAGACCGCACTGTGCCCGTCCCCTGGGCCTTGGTCATTAGCCACCCCCCACCCCACCCGGCCCGGCCCGGCACCAACAGACACCTGTGGGTCTCGAGCACTTGAGCCCGAGGACCTCAGGACAGATAGATGGTTCAGGTCATTGTCCTGGGGAGCAGGGCCCCAGGGGTAGCTGGACCCCTTGACTTGGGACCAGAGCCTCCTGCCCAAAGAGGACCAGGAGCCCGCCTGGACCCAGAAGCTCCATTGCCGCCGCCTCCAGCCTCTCCTCCCGCCCCTCCCCTCCCCTCCCCCTCCACTCGGCTTTAACTGATCATTAATCACCAGAGCCTGGGCTGGGCCTGGAGGAGGAAACAGGCCTGGTCGCCCCAGGTGGGCAAGGTTGTCTGCAGAGGCTTTAAAAACATGAATAAGCCCAAATAAAACTCGGGCTGCTTCTCAAGCTCCCCAGAGAGGCGACTCTGAGTAAAGCAACGAGAAAGCACTGCCCTCTGCCCAGCGGTGCCCCAGGCAGCGAGCTGCTGGCCACAGGGCGGTCACATGGGCCATGACAGCAGCTCGCCCTGGGCCCAGCGCAGGACACGCAGGTAGGCAGGCGTCTCTGGAGACAAGGAGCGTGTGTGTGCGTGTGTGTCCTGGTGTTTGGCCTCTGTACCTTTGCACAATGCCGTCGTTCGCTCCGCTCGGCGGGTCTGGATATTATCCCACAGGGCCGCCTCCGCTGAATCCAGGACCCCCGACAGTCCTGCCCACAGCCCTGACCTCAGGCCCCCCTGGGCTCCAGGGGGCCGGCGTGTCTGCGCTCACCGGCCGCGCTGCCCTGCCCAGCCCCTCCCTCTGCGTGGCTGCGTGGTGTTGGACCACGTGCAGGACCACATCTGATTCACCTGTTCTCCCCCACTCCCCCCGCCCGTGATGGAGTCGTCCAGAGAACTTCGAAGACTCACCATCCGGCTCCTCATCTCTCTTCCCTCCCCCAGGTTCTGACGTAATGTGTCTGAGAGGGGCCAGGCTTGGTTTTTAAAGCTCTCCAGGTGATTTAATCTGGAGGCAGGAGTGTGGGAACCCCCACATCAGTGGTTCTCAAGGCGGGGTCCCCAGGCCAGAAGCACCCTGGAAAGGCATTTTCTCAATGCCCCAGACCTGCTGAGCCAGAAATGGGGGGCCCCAGCACTCTGGGTTTTGACAAGCCTTCCAGAGGCACCCCAAGTTTAAGAACCACCTCCCTCCCAGGGCAGCTAGCTGGGCAAAACCCCAGCCCACAGGTCCACAGCCTCAAGGGGGCTCGTGGTCCCGGCCGTGCCCCTCTGAGCCATCAAGGGTCAGGATACTGCGTGCACGTGCGCCCGCGCGCGCAGCGCACACACACACACACATACACACACACACACACAGCTTCCAGCAGGGAAGCATTCTGGGGGCAGCGAGGCATCCTTGTGGTCCCGCCTCTTTTGATCCCTGGAACCCCGCTAATTGGGCATTTGTGGAAACTTACGCAGCCCCAGAAGACAGGGGAACAGCAGGCGGGTGGGTGGGGGCAGGCGTGGGCTGGCACAGGCCAGTCCCCAGTGCTCTTCTCCCCCTCTCATCGCAGAGCTCCTCTCTGTACTTTGCTAACCTAACTCTGGGTTCCTCTCGAGGCAGTTGGAGCTTGGAAATCTCAGGAATCCAAGCTTCCCGTTTGTGGGTGAGGCGAGGAGATATAGGAGCCCCCGGGCCTCAAGGGGTGAGGGCACGGGAAGGCAGCAATGACTGCTTGGGTCCGGGGAGGCCCTGTGCGGCCCTGGCAGCTCGTGTGATCCCAAGGCTCACGTCGCCCCTCTGTGGCTGAGGAGGGGGGACCCTGCTGCGGACATGGCGCGGGAACAGCCACGGTGCCACACCTGACACGGGGGCCAGCTTCGCTGCCCACTGGACGCAGGCGGGCGAGTCCACGGTCTCTTCACCAGGGAACTTTGTGCCAATAACTTACTGATTCACATTTATTGAACACGTACTGTGTGCCCACCTCACCGCACACACCGTGTCACCCACTGTCCCCCCCAACGCCCACCCCCCCGCCTCCTCTTTCCCTGCTCTCAGGTTCTGGGGCCCGCAGGGTTCAGGCCTCCCCTGCCAGCTGTCCACACCCTCCATGACCTCAGCCAGTCCTGAGGCTTCAAAGATCACCCAGACATTGATGACCCCAAATTCATGCCCACGTGCAGGCCTTTCCCCTGAGCTGGCCTTAGCCCTCGATTGCCCACTCACCCCTGTGGAAGTCCAGTGGGAGCCTCAGGCTCAGTGTGGCCAGGCAGCACCCCCTCCCACCCAGGCAGGCCCAGGCTGTCCCAAGCCTCTGCCCCCTAACACCCCAAACTCTGGTGCCCTCCAACTCAGCTCGCTCACCCCCGGGCCTCATCCAGGCTGTGGTTTGTTGCTCCAGCTCCCAAATAAATCTCAAATCCCCCTCCTGGCCCACCACCCACCTGGGGGATCACAGCGAAACTCCAGCCGCCCCAGCTGCCTTCAGGCTCCACCCCTCCCGCCCCTCCCCTCAGCAGCCAAAGGGCCCTTGTGAAAATGTGGATTGGATTAGATCCTGCCATCTCTGCCCCCACCTCACTCAGAACAAAACCCAGCTCCTTAGCGGGGTCCACAGCGCTCCCCCCCCAGACCTGTCAGTGGCCCTCTCTGTCTGGGCTCCAGCCACGTGGGCCTCCCTTCTGGGCAGGGACCACCCCCCCCCCAGTCCCATCTGCCTCAGGGCCTTTGCACCTGCTGCTCTTGCCACCTGCAGTGCTCTCCCCCACATGTTGTGTGGTGGCTCAGGCACGAATCAGACATTCCTTCCGGGAGGGGTCCTTGGCCTGCCATCCCCCATCTGCCTGGCTCTGTAAAGAAGCCTGACAGGATCTCAGCTGTTCTTTGCAGGAGCAGAACCCAGACTCCTCCCACTAGAATCTGGGCCCCTGGGGGCAGCGGCCTCCTCTGTCTGTCTTGTTCACTCCTCCCAGATCAGTGCTGCCTGTTGTTTAGATGGAGAAACTGAGGCACACAGCAGTGAGGGGTGGAGCAGGGCCTGGACCCAGCCATGGGGGCCACGGCCTTATGCGGTCTTGGGCAGGAGAGAGGTTATGCTCATGGCTGCCTATGCACAGGATTGCGAGGGCACCCTGCCACGCTCCGGCAGTGCCCCGGCAGGACGGTGGTCCTGAGGGGAGGCTGCTGCTGTGGGGTCCACGTCCAGCCTGGAAAGGTTCCAGGCAGCTGCCAGGGGCCCACAGAGCTCCTGCTGGGTGGGGCAGGGCCTCCCAGGAAAGAGGGCTGGAGCCGAGAGTGCTGTCTCTACCAGCTGGGATGCCTGAGTGACCGACCAGTCTTGCCCACATGCCACCCAGCCCAGCCCCCAGGCCAGACCCCAGAAGGCGGCCCTCCCAGCCCCAATGCTCCCTCTGTGAGGCCCCACGAGGAAGCGCGGCTTGCCTGGCCCTGGAGAGGGCCCGGGCAGCTACCCCAGGTGACATCCATCTCCAGGGACTCAGGAGCCTCGGGCCAGTCAGGTGCTGGGGACTGGAGACGACCCAGCAGCATCCTTACTGAACGGGACAGCTCGGTTTATGGCGTCCTGGGCTGGCAGCCTTGCTGCTTCCCCCGGGAGGTGCATTCTGCCCTTGGAGGCCCCGGGGTCCTGATGTCACAGCGGCCACATCTGTCACGGAGCCCAGGCCTCTGCTGAGCTCTGCGGGAACAGGCCCTGGGGTGCAGAGGAGTCAGCCCAGGGGCCGGTCAGGGAGCCCTCTCTAGACCTCAGCCTCCCCAGTTCCAAGTAGTCACAGCTCTCTCCAGGGCCGTAGGGATGGCATGGAACCCATGGAGCACGTAAGCCTCGGGCTCCGGCCTGCCTGCCTTTCCTTGGCCACGCAGAGCCGCCCTGCCTCCCGTCTCTGCCGTCCTGCTGAATTATTCACTCGGCACGGGGCTGGCCTAGGCCAGACGAGGCAGGGGAGCGTTCCCCTGGACCACATCCCATCCCTCCGGCGCTCTCTTAAGTCATCTCTGGCTCCAGCTTGGAGCCTCCATCCGTTAATGGACCTGCAGCACAGGCCGCCTCCCCCACGGGCCGCTGCAGCCCAGCTGCCCCCCCCTCCCTGCAGCCCGTCTCTCTGCACCTGGCCCCAGGCTGACCTGAGCCCTCCCCCAATGCCTGCCAGGCCCCTGGTCACCATGCAAGGCACAGGCTCTGACCAGCCACCACGCTGACCCCCACCCTCTGCTGTCGAGCAGGCAAGGACTCGGGCCGAGAACGGCCTCAAGACTCCCAGGACTGGGACAGTGCACAGTTTCACAAGAAGTGCTTCCCGGGGTGTGCAAAGGGCAGCTGTGGGTTTGCTTTGGGGTGCACGTGTGCACACATACGTGTGTGTTCACGGGTGTGAGCACGTACACATGTGCCGCGTGTGCACCGCTTTGCACTCAGCATAGCTTCCATTGCCCTCCTGGCTCCCCTGTGTTCGCGTGTGTGCACTTGTACACACGCACACACACGTGTGCAAAGTTCCTGGCCAGGCAGGGCTTGGAGCTCAGGCCCATGTGCCTCAGGCCTGGTCAGACCCACACCCCGGGATCTGGTTTCAGAGCTTATCTCCACATGCCGTTTCCCTGCTGATTTATTCAGACCCCCCAGCAGACATATCACAGCCAAGATGATACTTCATCTCACACCTGTCAGAATGGCTGTTCTCAAAAAGATAAGAAAAAACCAGTGTTGTCGAGGGTGTGGAGAAAAGGGAACCCTTCTACAATGTGGGTGGGAATGTAAATTGGTGCAGCAACTATGGAAAACAGTACGGAGGTCCCTCAAAAATTAAAGACAGAACTACCATATGACTCAATGATTCTACTTCTGGGTATTTATCCAAAGAAAGGAAAGCATTAATTCAAAATGATATGTGCACCCCTGTGTTCACTGTAGCATTACTTACAATAGCCAAGGCATGGAAACAATCTAAGGGTTTGTCAGTGGATGAATAGGTAAAGAAGACGTGGCACAGATATACAATGGAATATTACTCAGCCATAAGAAAAGAACGAAATCCTGCCATTTGGGACAACATGGATGGATCTTGAAGGTATTACACTGAGTGAAGTGAGACAGAGAAAGACAAATACCTTATGATTTCATTCACATGTGGAATCTAAAAACACACACACAAAAAAAAACCCAAAATGAAACAAAAACAAAAACTCATACAGAGAAGAGATTAGTAGTTATCAGAGGCGGGGATTGAGGGGAGGGGGAAGGGTGGGGACGGACGACAACTGGATGTGTGCACAATGTTGCGCCATAATCCCATACACCGAAACTTGTGTAATAATAATAACGAGGACGACAGATGTGTAGGAAATCGATTATTCATGCCCCAACTGAAAGAGTAAGTCTTGCCCCCACGTAAGCCCCTGCCCGAGTTACCCTTGGCAGCTGCCTCAGCAGGCCGGTGGCAGAAAGCTCTGACTCTAAAGTGATTTACAAGCCCTATTGGAGCCTGCCTCCTGCCCGAGACGCGGGGCGGGGTGCAACTTCTGGGAGAAGCGCATGCCGGTGCGGAGCAGCACCGGCACGGCCTCCGCTCTCCTTGGTGCTGAAAGTGAGTCACAGCAGGAGGGGGTGGCTGTGGACATCCCCGTGGACAGCCTTGGACAGTTCCAGCATCTCCCACTCACCCGAGAACATCTCTGGCCTGAGGGGGTGGTGTGTGGGGCAGGCAGAGAGCATCTAGGAGAGACCCCAGCCGAGAGGAATGGGAGTTGGTGGGTAGAACCCAGCGTCCCCCACTCCAGGGTCTCCGACTTAGGGCAGCATTAGAGGGTCCTCGGCGGAACCGAGCCTGGCTCCCCCTCTCAACTCACCCATTACCGTCTCTCTTGCCCTCCCATCCCTCCTCCTGGCTCCTTGCTGTGTTGCCCACATCACCTTCAAACAGTGTGACCAAAACTTTCATCCCAGAGTCTGCTCCAGGGACCCAAACAAGGACAAATCGTTCCCCATTTGTGGCGACCTTGATGCCCAGACCAGCGGTTGGCTCTGGAGAGGGTGTCACTGAGTTTTTCTTGAGGGAGGATCCCTACCTCTGCCCCCCAACCTCACAGGCCCCACGGCTCTGCAGGCAGTGCCAGAGAGGGCACAACCCCACAGTCCTAGGGGGAAGTCTGGGGGAAGCAGCTCTTCCCAGACTGAGCCCCCCGGACGCTCTGCCCCACCAGCACTCCGCAAACCCTGTGGCCGGAGGCTTGGCCCATGGCGGGGCTCACACGGCCTGCAGCCGGCGTGAGGGGCTGTGAGACTTTGGGGCCAGGGCCTTCCGGTGGACCCCCCAGGAGTTCTGCTGACACCTGCAACCGTCTCCTGAACTCAAGTTTCCTAGTCACCCTCAGCTCACGGAAGGATGCATCAGACCCCCTCAGACTGGGTTTCCTTAAAGCGTTTAAATAGTGTGAAGCCACCAAATTAGATTTCCATGCTTGGCCTCAGGAACACGTGGTTCACATGTCTGTGAAATCCCAGAGCAGCAGGGACCTGGCACCCTGGGTGTGTTTCCAGAGCCACAGGGCAGAGCCCCAGCAACCCAGGAAGTGTCGGCAGCAAGGATGAGCTGTGTGTGACATGGGTCCCGCAGAGGGATAGACCTGGGCAGGCGGGGTGGCCTCTCCAACCCAGGTCTGGGCCTGAGCGCCCTCCCCTGCAACGGGCCCCACTGGTTCTCTGTCCTCCCACTTTACAGATGCACAACCGAGGCCCAGAGGCAGCAGCTTGCCCAGCTCACGTGGGCCTGCAGCCCCTGCCCACTCCCTGCTCTGCCTCTGAGAGTCTGGCTGAGCTGTGCCAAGGAGCATGGCCAGCAGGGGACACAGCTCTGGCAGGGCCACCTGCTGCCACCTTGGCCGGGAACATTCTGGATGCCGCCAGCTGTAGTCATGGGTACACTGCCCTGGATGTGTCCACAGCCCACCCTGACTGGACAGCTTGTCACCTTGTCAGTGTGGTGACCTGTCACCTACGGACAACGCGTGTGGTGTTTGTGGGGCTGTGTGGCGTCTGTATTTTGTGGTGTGTTGGTGTGTGTGTGCGTCTGCATCACACCTGACCTGTGGCCCAGGTGGGCCTCACTCCCCAGTCCTGTGCTCAGGAAGTGTGGGCTCAGCTGGCCACCCCTCCAGCAGCCTCCGCTCCCGTCTTCTCCCCTCCCGTCCCCTCCCCTCTCCTCTCTGGTTTAAAAGCTCCCCACCCATCGGAGCCCTCGGAAGTGCCATGTGCCTCAGAGCCCCCCTCCCCACCCACCCACCACTCCTCAAAGGGACCAAGCCTGTCCTCGTGTCCCCCACACAGTATGTGCACAACAAAACCACAGTGACCAGGTCTCTCAGAAAGTGATCGGTACCCCATCGTGTCCGCACTGCGGTTGGGCCTGGGAGGGCGCCACTCACACGTCGTTTGTTCAGTTCGGCCATGTGTGTCCAGGTGAGCCCAGGGAAGGCGGGCAAGTCCGCAGTCACAGCAGACCCATGCCTCATGGTGGTGTGGCCGAGACCTGCTGGGGTGCGTTCCTGGAGCACACTGTACCCACCTACCCCATGCCCAGAGAGCACCCCAAATCCCAAGTAACTAGCGTGTCTGGGGACAACCAGAGAATTCACCCGCTCAGAACCCCTACCCATCATCTGGGTCTCATTTGACATGTCCCCTCCTCCAGGAAGTTTTCCTTGACCACTCACCCGAAGCAGAAAAGAAGAGCCTGCCACCAGCCCCCCAGTGACTTGGTCCCCATGGACTGTGAGCCTCGGGGCAGCAGATGTCCCTGGCGGTGCCGCGCCTTGGGGTGGGGGAGGTGTCATCTGGAAGGCCCATGGTCCCAGCCCCTCCAGCTGTCGGATCGGAGGTGGGGCACCCAGGGCTACGCTCTCTGGTTCTGGAACTTCTGCCTGCACTGAAGCCCAGCTTGGCCATTCCATGGTCACTGACCTTGGGCAAGATACTTACTTGCCAGGGTCTCCCTTTGGAGAGGGCTGTTACATGGGGCTAATGACAGTGACCCGGGCGGCAGTGCCACCATGAAGAGACACCACGCTCACACAAGTCAGGAGGGCTCCCAGCACCAGCTTCCAGCGTTCTCCACACTCCAGCCCTCCAGCCCTTCACTTTGGAACAAGCCTGGGCCGTGGCCCTCGCCCTCTTTCTGTGCCAGTGAGGAGGACGATGCTGGGGAACACAGCAATTTCTAGAATCTACTCCAGTGCTTTCCAAGGAGGGAAGTCAGGGGAATAGTAAAGCTTGTCCAGGCGCCTGCTTTTGCCAGATGCCGCACTCCTACCTGGTCTGGACCCTCTGCAAGGTGACCCGATGCTGTGTCCATTCTGCAGACAACACCACGGAGACTCGGAGGGATGCAGAGACCTGCACGGGGCCTGGTGACTAGGAGAGGAGCTGGGACTGGAACCCAGGCTGTCCGGCAGCTCATGCCCCTACCCTGCCCCCAAGGGCCAGCTCCAGGAGCTGGAGCTGCAGCTGACAGCTGGGGACACCTGTGCAAACAGTCAGCTCAGGGATATGCCCAGCGGTGCCCTTGGGCTCCCTGCTGGGCACACCTGGAGGGGGCCTGCGTCATGACGCCATTTGGTGCTGCTTTTTCTGCACCCCTTCCAGCAGGATGGGGTGCTGTCTGGTGAGGTATCCACTGACCACCCCCACTGCCCTTCTGCAAGCCAGCGGCCCCACGGAGCTGTCCACTCTCACCCCAGGGAGGACATCACAGAGAGAGCGTGAGCCAGCAGCACAGGCTGGCCACAACGGCGGTTATTAGCGTGTCATTATTAATTATTAATATATCAATACAATTAACGCAGCGCCACATGAATAATTCACACATTGGCGCTCGCCTATGGAGGGCGTTTTAGAAGCTTGGCAGGCCTGCTTTCGGGCCAGGGAGTCCCCAAATATATTGAGTCTCTGTGTTAACTCCCTCATCCCAAGTTGTGCCCAGAACCATTAGTGAGCAAGCATTTTAATTAACTTGCTGAGACTCAAATTAATGGTCCTCATCTTCCAGCTTGAGGGTCGGTCGGATAGAGCTGAGCCTGTCCTCCTCTGGACAGAGCATCAATGCCTGGGGCTTGGGGGCCCATGGAGGGGAGCGGGGCCGGGCTCCCGCAAGCCTGCCTCCCAGGGTGCGCCCACAAGGGTCCCGGCGCCTCCCCCGCCTGCGGACGGCCCGGGGCGGCCGTGAGGGCGGCCGTGAGGAGCTGTCCGCGGGTAGGTACTGAAAAGGTGCTCGATGCTACGGAGCTTTTCTACTGTTTAACGAAGCGCCGTGCCCACATCCCCTGGCCTGACGCGGCTGGCCTTCCCGGGCAAGGTGTGCTCGGGTGCAGAAGGCAAATTAGTATCCAGGGTCCCTCCAAGAACCACTGGCCAGTCCTGGAACAAAACCTGGCCAGCCTTCCTGTCCCCGAGCCTTCATCAGTGCCCCGTCCAGTCCCTGAGCAGTCTATCCCCACATGGGGACCTCCTGGTCAGGGGCGGGAGGACTCTGTTCGGGGGTGGGGATGCACGTGGTGTGCAGACACAGCTGCTATTTTTATTATTGTGACATTATTTTATTATGTGTTATTATGGCATGACTGATTGGAAACTGCCAAATCAAGAGTGACGTGACCTTCGTCGACAGTGGCCAGAAGGCTGGTGCTGTGGGTGGGGAAGGGCCCTCTTAGGATGAATAAAGATTTGGGGGAGGGCCTCTCAGAGGGGGACTCTTCTGACCTTATAGCGTGGGTGGCCTCCAGGCAAGGCAGGAGCAAGGCGCACGAGGAGACCACAGCCCCTTCCAGCCCCGTGGGACGTAGGTCCCAGGGCGGGTTGGGGTGCAAAGGAGCATGCCCTGCATATCCAGGGGCTCCCCTAATCCATCTGCCCCCAGATGCCCTGCCGGCAATTGCTGCAGACGGTGTGAAGCAGAGCAGGGATGGGGCTGGAGGTGGGCCCCTCGCGGGCTGGGCACCCCGGGCTCTGCGTCTCTGACCCTCCACCCCTCTGTAAGGAGGGCTGCAAGGCAGCCCCGGCTTGCAGACCAGATCGGGCTCAGGGACCTTCCTCAAGGCGCCCACCCAGGACCTCGGCGAGGCCTGCACACCTGAGCCCAGGCAGCGTCAGGGCAACGCACGGCCACCCGCGAGGGCTGTGGCCCTCGCGGCTCAGCTCTTGAGCAAAGGGGCTGACTCTGCGTTTAGATCCTCATGCGAGGCCTCTCCTATCTCCCGGTGGGCTTGGCCCCCACCCTCCCCCCAGCGGGAGAGCAGCCACGTGCTGGGGTCCAGCCTGCAGCTCCCAGGGCGGAGGAGGCCGGCAGAGGGCCGCAGCCCCTCCCCACCCCAGCATGAGCTCGCCCCGCTCTCAGGCTCCAATTTGTCCAATTCATGACGGCCCCACTATTGGAGCCCAACGGTAGCACCAACAAATGGGGAGAAATGCGCTCTTTGGGGCAATTTCCCTCATTCTCAGTTCCAGGACTTAGCTGTCTGAGGAGACGCTGGGCTCTGCTGCCTGGGCAGCCCCGTGGACAGAGAAGCTTCTCTGACAAAAACTGAGCCAAGGACCCAGTGCCCTTCAGTTTTGTGGCTCAGATGCACATGGCCCTCGTCTTTCTCAGCAGACACCAGCTGGCCTGCCCTCCTGCTCGCCCCTGCCAGCAACTCCAGCCCTGCTTTGCATCTTTGGTATGCCCAGGAATACGGGGGCAAAAGACGGTCTGAGCCAGACCTGGAGTCCCCACCAGGCCCCCCTTCTCCCCTGTGCTGGTCCACACTCTTCTCCCTCCCTGATGGAAGGAAGTTTCCAGCCCCTGAGGGACGCTTGCCCCATCCCTGACGCGTCTGTAAGCAGAGCTGCCATCCCCCTGCCTTGCTCCCTTCTCCTGGGCACCCAACCATCCAGGGGAACACGGTCTTCTGCCTGCCCCCCGACCCCTCCGCCGCCTTCAGGAGGAAGAGGGGGGTCCTGGAAAAGGGATATCAGGTTGGAAAAATTTCCTCAGAAATCTCCCCAGGAAACCATGTCCGAAGGCAGCCCTGGGAGCCTGTGCCTCCTGGGATGACGGCCCCCACCCCTGCCCCTTACCTCAGACAGACCCTCGAGGGGCTGCCCTGGCTGCAAACCAGAGGCCAAGCCGGGGCCGTGGGCATCCAGAAGCTGTCAAGGGATTAACGTGAGCCGAGCCCCCGCCCAGGCAGACCCTCTTGGCCGAGCACCCCCACATGGAGGGGCCGGGTAAGGAGGCCCAGGGCAGGGGTAACCCCAGACACCCTCAGGAAAAGTTCAGAGCCCCCAGAGCTGCTCTCCAGGGATCTGCCAAGTGCTGGGAGACACAGAACACCCTCGTCACCAGCCCAGCCCCTGGGGCCCCCCAGAGAGACCCCAGAAGGGCTGGCCGAGGGGGGCCTCCAGGGAGCTGCTGCGGCCAGCTCCCCCGTGCAGCCCCCAACAGCAGCAGGAAGGCAGGTCAGACGAAGCAGAAGACCCAGCGAGAAGCGGTTTGTGGAAGCTGCAGTTTGACTCACGGAAGAGCGTGTGGCTATGGACCTGATATTTTTGCGCAGGACAGGGACACTTAGCAAGACACAGGGACTGGCAGATTTAGCCACGTCGCCATCAGCGTCTCTGCAGCGATGTCAGGCTTCCACTGACAAGATGCCAACTACCCCATCAGTCACTGGGTGCCCCGGTGGTGCCCGGTGGAGGCACAGCAACTCTTCCTCTAGAAGTTTCTGTGGGGTCTAGCCTCGCTCCCCCAAGAAACCCACTTCTGGTGAGAGAGCCGAGAAATATGGACACTGCAGGGTGGGAAACGCCTTTGACTCGTTTGCCCTTTGCTTTTCACTCCGATCTTGACTGGGAACACACAACCCCGCCGCCTGCCAGCGAACCGAGTGACGGACGTCGCTCACTAGTGGGAGAAAGTCCCCCTCGGGTGCCTGGCAGGGCCCCGTGTTTCCACCCACCCTCCCTAGAACGTGCCCAGTGTCTCAGACGCTGGAGCCCCCCGGGGGGGTGGCACACCCCCAGGGGCCAGTCTCAGTGTGTCCACCTGTGGGTCTCTCACTGCAGACACGTCGCATCCTGGAAAACATACTAAAATCTGCTGAAGTGAGCCCCCGGCCGCCCGATGTTGTCCGCGCACGCCGGCCTCAGCTACACGAAGCTTACAAAGCGCCGGCTTCTCGCCGCTGCCATCCTGTTCTGATATTTCTACTTTCATTTATTTTTAGAAATAAGGCAAGAGCAAAGCACAGGAAAGCAGCTCGACACCCGTCCACTGCTGTACCAAGAGGGCCGAGCTGTGGAAGTGACCGCTGACCAGTGGCCAGCCTGCACGTGGATGTTGCTCTCGGCCACTAAGGGTGGCTCCCGTGCAGGGAGCCTGTCTCTGCCCCCCGTCCTCCCCTGTTGGCAACAGAGCCCTGGTGTTTTCTGGGGAGCCTGGAGATTGTGGTGGGTGGCCTCCTCCCACCCCCGGGCAGTCAATGTCCCTGGCCTGGCCAATGAGCCACTTGCAGCCAGGCCTCCCCTGGATGTCGCCCCTCCGTCCCTTCCTCCCTCCTTCCTCCCCCTCCCCCTCCTCAGGTGGGCTGCTGCCCTGGTTGGATCGACGAGCCCGGAGTTGCCAGGGACCCTGTGTCCCCACCTGGACAGAGGGGAATGAAGCCCCAGAGTGAAGCCCGCCCAGAGGAAAGGAGCTGAGATGTGGAGAAAACAGACTTCGGATGGCACAGTGTGAGGTTCTGGATCCAGCCCTGTATTTGGACCTCTTGGCCATAAGAGCCAGTAAATTCCCCTTCTGAGTTGACTTTATATCCCTGGACAGCACATCGCCAGTTTGGACCACGCGAGAGTGAAGGCAGCCGTGCCCCCCGTGCCTGCAGCCAGACCTTGGGCCCCTCCTCCCGGGGGCTGCGGCTCCCAGGCCTCCTCGAACGGCAGTGTCCACCCCAGGAAGCTCAGTGGTGGGACGACACAGGCGCGGATGCGGCACCAGGACGAATCAAAGGACAACGGGGGCCGGGGGAGATGCCGAGCATGTCAGCACATACTGACGGGCCCTGCGCTTAACTTCCGGAAGAGACGGCGCTGATCTCTGGGGACAGAAAGCAGATCGGAGGGAGAGGAGACAGGACCCCGGGCCTCGGGGGCTGCAGTGGAGCGACCGTGTTGTCACAAAGGGAGAGAAAGACGAACCCCTTTCAAACGAGAATTTTCTTCTCTTTACTAAAATGCAATGGACACTTCGGGGCCACCTTGTAGGAAAGAAGTGGTCTGGGCAGGAGTGAGGACCGGGCTTCCCGCCCCAAAGCCACAGACCCTCGGCCACTGAGGCCCAAGGCCCACCCCAGCGCAGACGTCTGTCTGCTGGAACCGCTGGCTCACAGCCGGCGGCCACACCCAGCCAGGGGTGACACGGAGGCCGGGACTATGATGAGCAGACGGGGCGTGAGGCAGGAGGCGGTGTGGGCCCCCAGACGAGCCCGTGTCCCTGCACTGCGACCCGCTTCCTGGGCCCTGGTTCCCCAGAGACACCTGCGCAGAAACGGGAGCTCATCTGGAGGCATCTCTGGCTTGAGCCACAGGGGCTGCCTGGTGGTGGGGGTTTGGAGATGCCCACCCGAACCCTCAGGGCCCAGACCTCAGCCAGGGCCCAGGACGGAGCCTGTCCACGCCACGGGGAAAGCGGAGCCCACGCCCAGCAGCTGCAGCCGTCCCGGGCCCGGCCCTGCGGCGGCCGCTGGGCTCCCCCTCCTCTGCTCGCCCAGGTGGGCCGGGCCTCCCGGTGCTGCTCCCAGGACCGTGAAAGCAGGCCCGGGCAGCAGCGGGCAGAGGGGCTTCCTGGGCCTCCCATTGTCCACCTACCAAATGCCTGCTCAGCAGCTGATCACAGCGACAGGCCGCCGCGAGGAGTACTGGTGAGCGCTGCTCAGCTGTCCGCTCAGCCCGCCCGGGTGCCCGCTGCCGTGCAAGGTGGGGTCCCAGCCACTGCTTTTCCGCTGACTGAAAGCTGGGAATGGTGCTCATGTTTTTAAAGATCAAGAAGGGATAAAAATCAAAGGAAGAATAACATTTGTGACCAGTAAAAATAATCTGGAGTCCAGACACCAGTGTCCACCCACCCACGCCCGCGGGCTGGGAGCTGCCGCGGCTGCTCATGGGGCTGTCCGGCTCCTGGCCAGGCCCTGCCGGGCACGGCCTGCTTCTTTGCTGCACAGCACCTGTGTGGTCACCCGTGCTGAGTAAAGCAGAAGTGCAATGGGCCTGTGCGATGCTTCTTGGGGACCAGACCCCGGGCTGCCCAGGTGGGAGGGCGGGGACCAGCAGCACCCCCTCCACAGGGATCTAGGACCTGATGTCCCAGCCACGGGTGGAGGTCGGGTCATCCTTGTGTTTACAGGAGAGCTGAGGCCAGGAGCAGGGAGGGGCCTGGGGCTCAGGCACCCGGCCAGCGGGGCTGGGCTGGGCCTGGGGTGACCTTCGTCCTGCCCTAAGCATCATGGAGGCCCTGAGGTCCCCGGGGTAGGGACCCTCTGTGCCAGTGCTTTTGGCTGCAGTGCCATCACCACTGGCAGGGCCCACGTGGGTCAGAATCAGAACCAGGAGTCGGGCAGCATGGGGCGTGGACAGGAAGGAAGGGAGGGGCTGAGCCCGAGGTGGGATTAGGCGTCCCCACCCTCGGCCACGGCCGTGTCCTGACTCGAACCACAGCTGACATTCAGAGGGCCTCTGCCAGTGCGGGGCGTCCTGTGTGGGAGCCCAGCCAGGAAACTGGCCCTTGGTCTGGGCCGTTTTTGCACAAAAGCCTCCCACTTGGACAGGTCCTCCCTTCCTGGGCTGCTGACAGCTCCGGCCACCACAGGAGCTGGAGAGGAACCATATCTAATCAATCGAAGGCTAACTGATCAGCTTCTAGGGCAGCAGCCAGCGTGGGGCGGGGGCGGGGGCGGGGGCGGCAGACTGCGGCGTGGGCCCGGCTTTTCCTTTCCCGAGGACCGGGATGGGGCCCAGGGTCCTGTGTGGGTGCGCCTTCCACATGGGACCAAGAAGGCGGCAGGGAGATGAGACCCCAAGCCCCTTTGTTTGGGGGACTTTCAAAGCGGCTCACCAGCGTGGGCCAGGCCCTGCTTCTCCCATCCTTCCCGGACCCCCGTCAGGAGCCCGGCGGCCCTCCAACTGGCTATCCCAGGAGCTGGGGTGGCCGCAGTGATGCCAGGACACACAGACACAGGGATGCAGTGGCCCTCCCCAGCCACCACCCTCCCGGTCCCTTGGGCCATCAGTGGCCAGCACTGTGGACGGCTGCCAGGGCTGAGGTCGCTCTGAAGGAGAGGGCAGAGCAGGGCCGGTGGGGTTCTGCCTCGTTGGAATGGGCAGGGACCCACACGGCACAGGCTAGGGACACACACTCTCAAGCAACGCTCTGGTGTGAAAACGAACATTTATTTTCACGGTAAACGGGCGAGAGCTGGGGGCGGGGCAGTCACAGCTCTACTGCCACCTCGCCCGCGAGGGGCAGGCGTCTCTGCGGAACTCACACTTGCCGGGCGGCCTGGTTCCCACAGACGCCCCGAGCCGCGTCAGGCGGGGTGGGCCAGATCCCACCCCAGGCTGGTCGGGGCCGGGCGGGCAGGGCTTCGCGTACTTGGAGCTGGCCGGGCCGTGCTGGGCCTCCGCGTGGCTGCCGTGTCCTTCAGCCGGGCCGACGGCGCCATCAATGCGCAGCTACAGCTGGTTGAAGGGGACCAAATCCATTGAACAGTTGATTTGGTTCCATTTTACCAGCTTTAGCAAAGCATTTGTGTCCCGGATCCGCGGGAAACAGCGACGTCGACGTCAAAGGCGGCTTCCATGGGACATCCGGGCGAGATGTGGGCACACGGGGTGTCCAGGCTCTGCGCCCCCATCCTCCCCTGCAGACCACCCACGTTGGCGGAGGGGCCCCAAGGTTGGTCGGGATGGGGCTGGAGAGGGCAGGGGCGTGAGGGGCATGTACACCCCGGACACACAGATAGACAGACATACCCCCAAACACACAGGCCCGGACACACGCACCCCAGAAACACACAGACACACACACACTCACAAACCTATCTTCACACACCATTCACACCCACTCACACTCACACACTCACCTGTCGGGACCACTGGATGCTGGGAAGGTGGGTGGGGGAGAGTCCTTGTTCCCCGGCGCTGACACCCCTGCTCTGTCAGCGTCTGGCCCCTCGCTCCTCCCTCCGTGGTTCACTCACTGATTCTTCAGCAGCCCTGCCCTTCGTCCAGTGCCCAGTGCATCACCCGAGCCTCAGTCCTGGGCACAGCCACAACCATCAGGACCTGCCCTGGTGGACGTGCATCCTGGGGGCCTGGACCCGGCAGCTTGGAGCCCTCATCCCCCGCCTCCTGCCCAGGTCACCTCCACAGCCAGAGCCGAGGCAGGACAGCACCCTGAGTCCCGCCTTGGGCCCTGGCTGGCAGTGAGCCCAGCCAGCAGCGGCCTCCGCCCAGCCTGGCTCAGGAGGGGTGGGTGGGCTCTGACCCTCCGCGGCGGGGCTGGGTGGGCAGGGACGCACACACTCCCGGGAAGCCACCCCAGGTGGCTGTGGGACAAGACAGGGGACCCGCACAGAGGAGCCTCACCAGGGCCCTGGGCCCTGCCTGAGAACCTGCGGCCTGTCGGGACGATGGGGCTGTCCCCTCGGCTCCCGGGGGTGGCCCCAGGGCCAGTGTGAGGACGGCACGGGGCCAGCCCCAGCCACATCTGCCTGGTCACCCTCAGTGACTCAGAGGGAGCAAATTCCTTTTGAGAAAACTAGTTTCCTGCCAAAACTCGACTCGTCAGGCGCGCAGGGGCACTGCGGCTCTGGCCGTGCAGGGGACGCGCCGTCCGGTGCGTGGGCTTCCCTCTGACCACAGCCCACCCGGCCAGCAAGGGCGGCCGCGTGCGCCCCTGCCTGGCCCGGCCTCGACTCCGCTGCCTCTTCCCGGGGCCCGCTCTCTGTCCTCCGTCCTGACATGGCAGCCACAGACGCTCAGGCGGTGGGGGCCGGCTGCATGGCACCCCGCCCACCCTCCGGGGTCAGGGCAGGACCCCCGAGGCTGCAGTGCCCCCTCCGCAGGGCTGAGCTGGGCTGTTCCACAGGCCCCCGCCTGTGGTGGCCATGGCCTTGCGCCTCACGTCCAGCTCCCCGAAGTTTGCTGGGAGCCCAGGGGTGGGTACCTCACATCCACGACCAGACGGACGGCCCTCGGCAGAACTCGGCCCTGGAGGACAGAGGGGCTGGCTGGACCCCAGCTCTGCAAACAGCTCTCTTCATTTCACTCTGGGAGCACAGAGGGTGGGGGCAGACCGAGGCTCCCCAGAGCAGCCGCTCCCCGGCCCCCGGGGCAGCCCAGGCAGCGGGGCCCCTTCACCCACACTGTCCATATTCCTGACGAAGTGGAAGATCTGACAAGCTACGGAACTGCCTCCCGCTGGCGCCACACCTGGCCACCAGGAGGGGACCAAGCAGAGGGCCAGGCGGCTGTGCCCCATGTCGTCACGTTGCGGTACGTCATTCCTGGTCCAGTCTCAGGCCGGAGCCAGGCCCAGGCACCCACCTGGGCACGTGGCCCCCGCACCTGCGCGGGTGAGCCCCCACCGCCCCTCTCTGATTTCTACCCACGTGTCACCGCTTCTGGAGGGAAGTCCCTAAATGACAGACCTTTGCTTCTGCGCCACACCCTCCACTCTCCCACTGGAGCTGGCCCCACGTGCCCCTTGCACATTTCTGTCTGCCTCTGGCCTGGCAGGGGCCCTGCTCAAAGCCACTTGGATACCAAAGCAGGACACGGCAGAACACCAGGCCAGGGGCTTGGTCCAGAGCCCCCGTTCTTCTCTACCAGGAGCTGGGAGATTCTGCATCTGCCAATGAGCACAGCTAATGTCTCACTTATGGACACCAGGCCGAGTGTGTTGGCTGCGAAACCCAGTGCGACCCCGGGTGACGGCCGACGGCCTGGGGCTGGGGCTGTCTCGGCAAGCTTGCCGTGAGCCCCCGGTGCCTGCTCGCGTGTGCGCACCCGGGGTGCCGGCTCCCCAGCCCTGTGTGGTCTCGGTCTAGCGGACACTGTGCTCCCCTGACACCGCCGCCCATCCCCCACCAGGCGGTCCCCCGGGGGCAGTGGAGGGCCAGCCCCTCCCTCCCCGCGCCACCCCCACGCCCTGTCCAGGGACTGTTCCAGCTGCTCTGTGGTGAATGAGTGATGTCCACACTTAACTGAGGGTTTGAAGGGCACTCGGGGCTGTGTCCACCGTGGGGTCCCCTGTGAAGAGCCCGGCAGCCCGGGACCCGGCTGCCCTGCTTCTCGCAGTAGTCGCCCCAGTTGGTTGTTTCCACTCACTTTGGTAGGTGTTTCTGTGTCCCTTCCCCTCTGCCTCCTGGGGCCTCACTTACCCTCCAGGGCCCCCAACTTCCTTGCAGTGTTTTTCTTTACTCTCTGAAAATGGCCAAGATGCTGAAGTCCCACAAGCCCCAGGCTTCTGAACAGGCTCATGGCTTGGAGGTGCCGGTTGTCCCTCAAGCCCTCCACCCTGCCTCCTCAGGCCCTGTGCTCACCTCCCCCGAAGGGCCCCAGGGAAGCCCTGCCCCAACCTGCAGGCAGCCTGCAGCCCCTGCCACAGGCCGCCCCTGCGGACTCCACAGGAAGAAGGTGGGGCCGCTACCAAGCCCTTGTGACTGCAGTCACATGCAAACTGCATTTACATGAGCACCCCTCCCCCTGCCCCTGCCAGAAAGCAGGCTTGCCCAGGGCAGGGCCTGCACCTGGGCCTGGGCTGCCAGGCCTGGCAAAGACGGCCGTGTCCTGGTGAATTTACCATTTGCTGGAGGAGTGAGGCTGCGGCTGGAGCTGGCCAAGGTTCGGCTGGAGCTGGCCAAGGTTCCGCTGGAACACGCGCCCTCCCACCCCTGGCTCCTGCCTCTCTTCTCACCAGGGTGTGAAAGAACGAGGCTGCAGCTAATACCGTTTGTGCATTTTACGAACCAAACAATTAAATAGGTTTTAAAACATCTGCTGATGGAGTCGCCCCACACAGGGAAGTACACTCAGCATTTTTAAGCAGCAACTGACACGAGGTGTGGGGAATCGCTGCTGGAAACACCAGCAGCCCCGCTGACATCAATAGAAAATCAGCTGCTATGAAAATGCAATGTGTCCAATTAGTTATAATCGGAGCAAACAGTGATGTGGACAAAGGCCGGAGCTCCGTGTGTTCGCCGAGACTCCCGCCTGCAGGAGGCTCTGGGCCACGCCAGCCAGCCTCACCCAGAGAGGTCCCTGGTGGGCGGTGACACACCGACACCGGGGCCAGAGGGTAGTGGTGCCACTGGCGCTGCCCCTGCGCACCACCAGGCCCCGAGCAGCGGCCACCGCCTCGTCCAGGAAGCCCTCCTGCATTTGAGAAGGCCCCAGACCCAGGTGCAGACTCAATGAGCAGGATCGAAACTGAGCACAACCTCACCAGGTGAACGCCACCCCGGCACCCCGGCTGTCCGCGGGCCTGCCCTCCGTGGAGCAGAGGGTGACCTTGGGCTCACGAGCACTATGCATGGAACTGGGGGTCTTCCTCGGCCCCCTGAGCCTCAGTTTCCCTCCACAGGAGTGCCAGCGCCATGCAGCCCCTAGTCTCTGCCACTCTGTGCCCTGTCACCTCTGTCAGCTCAGTGGAGTCCCCTGGCCACTTGCTCCTCAAGGGCAGCCAGGCTGTTCTTCACAAGCCCTGGTGACCCAGGACCTCAGAGGACGGCAGCCACTTTGGGTGGAAACCGCACAGGACACCCCCCAGGCGAAGATGTCACTGTCTACAGAGAGCACGCACTACGGCCAGTGTCTCTAGTGAAGGTTGGCACCAAGTACTGCTCAGGGGTGACAGACAGCCCAGACACACCTGCAGCGGAAGACCCTGCCCTGGGGGCCACAGGGCGGGGGCAAAGCTGCACCCCACCCAGTCATCACAGAGACCCAGGCCCCAGGACAGAGGACCTTCCCTCTCCTCTCCGGCCCCGCCCGCACCGCCAGGGCAGGGGGCAGCTCCCAGCCACGTCGCCTCCCCGCGTGGTGCCAGGGCCCCTCCCCTCCCGGCCCAGGGGGTGTGACCGACTCCTATCTGGATCCATTTTGCGTTTTTCACTAAGGAGTCTTTAAAATTTAAACATAGATAACCTAATATTTCTTCGGCAGCGACATTACCTATTAACACTCAGATTCACCACTGAATTAATTTTTAATTCCAGATTTTGGTTAATTATTAAAATAAATAGCAAAGAATTACGATTATTCCTGAGAGTGTGAGCAGCCCTGGCTGCACCGCGGGAGCCTTCCCGGGGGCTCTGATCCGGCTGCGGGGCCCGGACGGCGAGTCTCGAGGGAGATTCACAGTTAAAGGCCAAAGGAAGCCCCGCACCCCCCAAACAGCCTGTTTCTTATTATCACCAGCGCTGCCCAGCCAGACACCCGACAAGACCCACTCAGCCCAGCGCTAACTTTTCCATTCCAAAAAAAAGTACTATTTCTCAACCCTGATAAAAGTTTAACACAGAGTTGCCCTGGTCTTTAATAAACTTGTCAACAAAAGGGCAGGGCACATCGATGGGCCCCTCCTAGAGATAAATTTTGCCTTAAATAGACCCAAAGAGCCGGAGCGGGGGACAGGCTGGTGGGGGGATGGGGGCATGGGGGGACGCACGGTTGTTTTGCTGTTCTTTGCAAAACGGCAAGATAGGTTTTTGTGTCTTATTACCTCAAAGATACGGCCGAGGTCAAAGCTGGTGTAACCTGAGGAAAGCAGGCCGCTCGGCTGAGAGCCAGATGGGAGCACCCTGAGGGTGGGGAGGGGGCGGTGGATCTGCTGCAAATCAGTGGCCGATGGTCCAGAGATAACAGAAAAGCCACTTGGCACTACCGGGCCTCACAGGACCACACGGCATCCCACCCACGGCAGAGGGGGTTCTGGGCCCACAGGGCTCAGGGCACAGGGACGGCCGTGTCGCTGCGCCAGGCACACCAGCGGGAGGGGCCTGTCCAGCCAACCCACAGGCTGGGGCACTGTGGAAGATCCGAGCCGCACAAACAAATAGACAGAGTGTACCTGCCCCCTAGCCCTGCCCGAGTTCCCTGCCCTCCCCCAGCTTGGTGAGGCCTTCAGGGTGGAGAGACATGGACGTGTGGCTGCCTGCCTCCGGGCCCCGGGACCGCTTCCTACACTTTGAGGGGGACCCAGCAGGCCTATATTCTCTCACTCAAGGTCATCCATTCCACTCCACAGGCCTTAGAGGGTGGTTTGAAATTCCACTGTTAGAGAGTCACTTCTTGGGTTATAGATGGAGGGAAAGCAAGCTCCCCTGGAAAGGAGAGTGACAAGCTGCTGGCCCGTGGCTGTGAGGCCTCTGGGG
Organism: Camelus ferus; assembly: GCF_009834535.1. Lineage (NCBI taxonomy): Eukaryota > Metazoa > Chordata > Mammalia > Artiodactyla > Camelidae > Camelus > Camelus ferus. The sequence continues at coordinate 14,319,975 of NC_045714.1, read as the reverse complement.
CATGTGGCTGCATCCGACACAGGAGGGAATGGCCAGGGACAGGTTCAGGGAGCGGGGGCTCAAGGGACCCAGGAACAGCGTCTACCTGCTGCAGGAAGGAGCCTGTGGGAAGAGGACCAGGCGGGTCCCCCTGCCTCGCCACACCACGTACACAAAGCCCCAGCCCCTGGCGGGAGTCCTGGCCCTCTCCCACCCTTCGGTAGGCAAAGGCCATGCCATGCTCTGGGACAAAGACCACAGGCGTCCCCAGGTCTGGCCGGGTTTGATGCCCACACCGGGCAGGGGAGGAGGGGGGCACACACGGACGGAGCCGGGGGTGGGGGCTTGGAGCCTCACCGCCCTCTCTGTCGCTGCCACTGCAGCTGCCATCAGGCACTCCGGTGGCAGGCGGGGTGCGAGGGGCCACCCTAGCCTCCCCCGGCCCGGAGTCACCCGAGTTCAGCCTCTCCAACAGGACAGCTGAGAATGTGGACTATTTATACCGGCCGCGGCGGCTGGAGGGGCGCACAGCCCAGTCGCCATATGTGGGCATGAACAACGGGGCGCAGGCCTGCCAGGGGGCCAGGGCCCAGAACAGCGTGTCTGTCCTGGGTGTCCTTCAACCTCCAGAGGCCCCACTGGGCATCCATGATAGGCCCTGGACACAGCTGCCCTCTCCCCTCCCTGCTGTTAAAAATATTCTGGGTCACTGTCCCTCCCACCCCACACTGTCCTCCACCTACTGGCACATGCATACACATGCCTCTGGCCCCAACCGTCCTCACTGGCTCCCACCCCGAGCTAGAGGTTTGACCCCATGGGGGACCCCAGCCTCTCAACCACCAGGTCCTTTGGGTGTCGCCCCGAACAAGGAAAAGCCAGTGACCTCCCCACCCCGTGCGTGTATAGTGGGGCCTTCTTGCTTTGTTCTCTGCCTGGGCTGGACACCAGGGGCCTGGAGGTCCCTCTGCGCCCAGCGTGCCTGGCCCTCACTGTTGCCCGGCCCTCACTGTTGCCCGCACCCAGTCGGACCACCTCCCTTGGCCCAGGAAGCACACCTGGCCTGAGACTTAGCGAGGCCTCTGATGCCCTGGGTGGGTCGTTTGAGGAATCTGGCACCTTTGCAAGATCTGCTGCCCCGAGTCTTTCCACCTAAGGAGCAGAGCAGGGCTGTCGGCTGTCAGAGGTGGCCTGCCCTTGAGATGCGCAGCCTGCACACAGCCTGCCCGCCAGCCCAGCCCACAGCTGTGCCTCCACACTGCTCTGCCCCCAGCCCCTCCCTGCTGGCAGCTGGGCCTTCCCAGGGTCAGGGCCAGCCTGGAACTCTTGAGCACTAAAAGCAGTCGCCACTGGGCAGCCAGGATCACAGCCCTGGGGCGGCCCAAGCTCTGCCTGGCCGGGTCCTGGGCCAGCTGAGAGAGGCCCAGAGCAAGACACAGGCTGGACCTCCCGGGAGCTGCTGGTGGCCCCCTCTCTTCCCAAAAGGCCTGTCCGCCTCTTCCCATCTGGGAGTCCAGCTCCTGGGGGGTCAGGGACACTGGGCAAGGCTGGGGTCCCTCAGAAACCCCCAGGGGCTCCAGGCTCGGTCACCCCAAGGAGCGGCGGGCCTCAAAGGCCGGGAGCGGAGCTGCAGTGAGGCAGGAGGGCCCTCTGCAATCGGACGTGCAGCAGCCAGCGAGGCTGAGTCAGCACAGAGCTCTCAGACTGAGGGCCTCGGTTGCCCTTTATGCTAAGGTGGCAGCAATTAATGCAAACTGCTGGCCCCGCCCACTGCCCTGGCCCCGCCCACTCCACCTTCCCAGCCCGCAAACGGCTCCAGGCCCCATCGTCCCCGCCGCACCCTGGCCCTAAAATTACTCAGGTTCCCTTATTTTTCATTTAGGGCACTTTAGGGCGGGGGATTTGCAATTCAAGCCATGTTCGCTTTGATTGACGTGGGCTGCGGGTCAGTCTAATCATCTCAAGCAGTTTGTTCTCCAACAGGACGTTTTCCACCGGAGGCTGCCAGTTTCAGAAGAGACCGCTAATTCGCACCCCAAGACGCCGCCACCGGCCGCCCCCACCCAGCTGGGAAGCCTCGGCAACGAAGTGCTTCCTTGCACCTGACGCACCATCCAGCAGGAGCCACCGGCCGCCCCTCAGAAGCAGAGCCACACTGTGCGAGGCACCTGGCCCTCCGTGCAAAGCACAGCTGCGCACGCCTCGACCCTCCCCCGACCCGGAGCTGGCCGTCCTCCAGCGCGGGAGTCTCGCTCGGAGCGAGGCTGGAGTCTGCGGGCCGCAGCACAGGAGAATCGCACTGAGATGGCCCCACCACTCTTCGACTGTTTCCACCTGCGGGAGTGGGGGCCTGCTGCCCCATGCCAAATCCCCAGAGTGTTTTCAGAAAATTCAGGAGCCACCCCTCTCTCAGAGCACAGAGAAAGGGGCACTGGCCCCCTCGTCCAACCTGGGTTTCTCCCCACAGCCGCACAAAACCCACCCGGGGCCCCATGACATCAGGCAAGCCCCCCGAATGTGGGGCCATCCCGCTTGCGCCCTGCCCGGCACAGCCAGCTTCTTTTCCCTCTGCTGGAGTCCTAGAGCCCCGAGGTCAGCGTGTCTGGGTGGGTACCTGTCCAGCAGAAGCCCTCCGGGCAGAGCACAGACACCGTTCCCTCCTGCCTCTGCACTCCTGGACACAGAAAGGCCCAAGACCCTACTCGGAGGAACCCACCCTTGCTAGCGGGGTCCTCGCCAGCTGCCCCCCTGGAGAGCCAAGAGCTGCAGCTTTGAGTACAGAACATCCCAGCGGGGTCAGTGTCACAGAGAGGCAGCAAGACCGCTGCGCAAGGGGTGCACGCCAGGAAGGGGCTCTGCCTGCTGCAGGGAGGCGTCCGAGGGCTGCCCACTTTTAACTCGGCAGATGAGAGACCCGCGGTGACTTACGGCTCAGAGGGCCATGCCTCTTCTCTCTGCAAACTCTCCAGTTTTACTGCTCAGCCAAACCTAATTCCAAAACACTAATGCTTTTATTTAAACACCACATCCTGCCATAAAGCCTTAATGTGCAGCGGGACGCGTCGAGGGGGAGAGAGCGCGTGTCTGCGGCCGGCCTCTGTGGCTGCACCCGGCTACTTCCCTCCCTGTGGCCGGAGCTGGAAGCGGGCAGGGACAGAGATGACCTTCCCGGGCATGCTGAGCTCTGGGCCCAGGGGCCGGAAGGAAGGCAGTGCCTGAGGACAGGCCTACCTCCCCGCTGTGGGTGTCAGCGGAGCCAGAGGTGGTGAGACCTGAAAACTGGGCAGCGGCCCCAGGCCACCCAGCCCTCCTGGACCCTCAACTACCATCAACTCCTTGGAAGGTGGGAGCCACATGCAAGCTTGGAACTGCCCACACCTCCTTGTCCCCTGGCTCCTTGGAGGGGCCTGAGTGGCTCAGGGAACCTGGCTGCCCCCAGACCTGCTCACCCCCTCCTCCCCCAGCCCACACTCCACCCAAGAGCCAAATTCCTGCCAAAGGTCAGGGTGCAGGAAGGTCTGGGTCACCTGCCATGGGTCTGGGCATCAGTGCTAGGAAAGGCAGAGCTGACACACACTCTGGGAAAACAGCCCTGCGGCCCACGGAGGACTCACCCCAGGCTGCAGATGCCACCGCTCCAGCAGCCAGAAGGGGACAGGGACCCCCTCCCACAGCTGCCCAGCCCCCGCCAGCTGCCCTAGGACCCCTGCCCTTTGCCTCCCCAGAGAAGGGCCGGCACTGCGGAGACAGGCTTCAGAGACCAGTCACAGAACCTGCCCTTGTCCCCTGGGCAGTCCTGGTCCAGCCGTGGGACCTTCAGGACGTCACCCTGCCCCCGTCCTGACTGAGACCTGGCTGGTGGCAGGGCAGGTGAGTGGTCCTGGTCTGCACGATGCCAGCCCGTGTGACCCAGCTGTCCTTCCTAGCACAAAGCGCTTCCAACCAGAGTTGCTAAACACAGAGGAGAGCAGTGTGGGGCTTTGACAGGAGTGGGGCGGGAGGCAGGCCGAGGTGAGAGACACACAGCCCCTTTGGTTTCTTGTCTGAAGCTTCACAGGCACCCGAGATGCCTCAAAATGCTGGTCTGTGGATTTCAGAGCATGGGCCGGGCTCAGGGCTGCAGGTGCCTCTAAGCCCCCAGGAGGCCAAGCTATGAGACACTGTGCCTTGCAGGCGGCCTGAGAGCGAAGACCAAGTGTCTTTCCCTCAAAAAGCCTCTCGCGTGTGCCCGTGAGTCCCTCCCCTCCCTGCGGCCGCCCAGCCGATGGGGAACAAGCTGCTTTGCTTGCCCTCTGAGTGGTTTTCAGCCCCCATCATGCAGACAGCCCTTTCTGCTGGAAAATGACCCCTTCTGGGGGGGTCACTGTCACCAAGTGACACGCCAGGGCCACTGCCACCCCACGTTCCTCAGCCAAGGCCTCGCACCCCCAGCCCCTGCATGTCCCCCCCCCCCGGGCGGACCCCACGCCTGCCACAGGCCGCCTTCCCTCCGCCGCAGTCAGCACGCTGAATATTTAATGTCTGATGAACGCTTCCACCTGCTGACACAGGCAAAGTGACAGAACAATACCGGCGGGGACAGGCTGGCCACTGACACACAGGCGGCCTTCCACCAAGGCCTGCCCCAGGCAGCCCCTGCCTCCGGTGAGAGGGCCCTGACCTGGAACACACACTTCTCTACATTCCATAGCATAGCAGGTCCATATGGGCACGTAAAGAAGTATGTTTCCCAAGCAGGTAGTTCAATGGGCGCAGTCTGTGGGCTGGGGGGCCCCGGGGGAGAGAGAAGGCTGTGGGTTCCCAGGGGGTCCAAGCCCCGGAGCCTCCCGGTGCGTGGAGCCCGCACACCCGCTGCCGCAGCCCTGCTCATCACCCGGGCTCCACGGCCCCCTGCCCGGCTCTGACCTCCGCGTCCCTCTGTCCCCCTCCCACAGGCACACACCCAGTTCAGAAGGGCAGAGAGACCGTGCGCTCCAGAAAGACTCACGCGTCCCTCCGATCGCCCCCACAGTCGTTTAGTTTTGCATCAATGACACAAGAAAGGAGTCAGGCTGCCACCTCCCACCCTCGCCCCGAGAAGGGTGTGACTTTCCCTCCCCGAGACGGTGCCCGGGCCTCCGCCAGCACCCTTCCTCTCCACCGGGGCACCCCTGTCCTGCCGCTCAGGAGGACCTGGCCACAAGCGGTCAGGGAACAGGCGGCCAGAGCCAGCAGGGAGCCTGGCCCCCCTCCCCATAAGTGCAGATGATTGAGAGGTGGACAGGCCTTACCTGGGCAGCTGGGTGGCTTCCCGGGCGGGTCCCTGGTGATTCAGTCTCCCAAGAGCCAGCGCCCATGAGGGCGGGGCTTGTGCCTCTGTCTTTGAAGATGTGCTGAGAAGGGCAGTTGCAGGTGGACCCTGTGTCCCTGGAGGGCGGCTGGGAGCTACTGAGAAGTGGCCTGTGCTGCAGCCAGCTTCCCCGCGCCTTGGCCTGACCATGGAGCAGACGCCCAGCCGGCGAGGGACTGGTGCCGGCTTGGCTCCCCCACTCTGGCCGCCGCCTCCTCTGACTCCCTCCCTCCCTCCCTCCCTCTCTTCACCCTTTCTCTCCCCTTCACTCCTGGTGCATCACCACCTGAAACGATGCTTGCGCCAGCGGGCGGCTCGCTCGGGCATCCGGGGTGGCCCAGGCACCCAGGCGGCCGGACCTCACCTGGCTCTTTGTGGCCTGCGCCCAGCCTCCGCCGGGCCTGATCAATACCAATTTACAGTCAAACGCAGGGGCCGCCTTCCTGTTAATGAGTTTCCCCTGAGCTCACCGCTTCTAATGAACCCGTTAAAGAGGGTTTAAGTAAACTTAGCAAGCGGCAAACTAAGCACTTTGGAATATTTAATTGTATCGATATTATTTTCCACTGCATTTCAAAATTTCCCTGTGATGGAGCAGGAGAGGCCCCTCGGCCCCCTCACTTTCTATGGCCACCACGAAGCCAGGAGGTTGAAGACCACGGAGACCTGAAGGAGAGCGACGGGACCTCGGTCAGGTCCCCACCACAGGGAGGGGCACCGCCCCAGCGTGAGGTGCTTGGGGAGCCAGAGGAGCCGTCGGGTTGTTAGGAGCAGCAGGGGCGGAGGCCTTGCCGTGGCCCAGGTAAGGCCCACAGGTGACTGGTGGGGCCTGGAAGGGGGGTGTCACTGACTGCAGGACACACCTGGGGGCCAGGAGCCAGGCCAGGAGCAAACACAGAGGGTCTGCACTCTGGGCCCAGGTCTTGTGTGGCTGGGAGCTGACCCTGGCCTGAGGACGAGGCCCTGGGCCAGAGTGGACTTCCAATTCTTCCTCCATCAGCAAGATGAGATCCGGGGTGACCCTGCCCACCCCTCCCCACTGAGCAGCCCACTGGTCCCTGCAGATGGGCCAGAAGGGTGTCCAGATGCAGCCACCACCCTGGGCAGGGCAGTGTCTGCAGAGCCTGCATCACACAGAGGCAACTGAGCAATTTCTCGAGTCCCTGGTCTTGGCAGCTGCACCGGGCACGGCCGGGCTGGCGTTTACATGGGGGGCGGGGCATGGTCAGGGCTCCGGGGGGCACCCCCACTAACAGGAAAGAGCTACCAGCAGAAGGACATGGCGGCGCAACGTCCCATCTCTGTGTGACTGTGCTGTCTGTCATCTTCATGGAGCCAAGGATAACAAAGGGAAACTGAGACAGCTCTGGGCCCCCCACTTCTCCTCAAGCCCCTCAAGGTGCCCCTAGAGAGCCTTGAATGAAGTCTAAGGTTCCTCTCCACCCTCTGACAAATGAGGCCTCGGGTTCTGGGAAGAGTGGCCCAGACTCAGGCCTGGGACGCCCCCCTCGCCCCCACCCCCAGGCGTTTATATGGATGGTGTCTGGAGGTCAGAGGGAAGTTGGGAGCCCCCAAGGGCAGGAGAGTCACCCCAGTTCCAGCCAGAGCCCCCACGAGCTTCTGTCCACTCAAAAATGAACCACAGCCACTTTTGAAAAAGTTTCCCTGCTTGATGGAAAAGGAGGACCCAGTCACCTCTAAGGGCACCCTGTGAGGGGCAGTGAGCTGACCCCGGGCCCCAGGCCTCGGCCGGAGCTCTCCAGCTGTGAATGCTCCCAGCTCTCAGCCCCCAGCCCAGCGGAGGTCGCGATCTCTCGCCAAGACCACCTGGCTGCTTCCCCTCCAGCCCCCAGTCTCCGCCCACATGTGCCCCCGCTGTGCACGCCCAGCACAGGGAAGCTCCCTACCCTGACCCTGGCTGTGAGAGCCGCAGAAGTCCAGAGTCCCCACCTGGGGGAGCCTCGCCATGTCCTCTGCTCCAGGACCCTTGCCCCCAGCACCTCCACCATTATTGCTGCAAGTTCCAGGGTAAGTTTCGCCACACTTGCGTCTGCTCTGCGCTTTGTTGCAGGTTAATCACGCCCTCCCCGCCGAGGACCCCAACCCGGCACCCGACCCCCAGGCACCCGCAGGGCGTCCTGGAACTACCGCTTCCTTGCAAAATGCCCGCATGTCAAAGTTCGTGCATCCCGGTTGGACGCGCCCTCCCGGCCCTGTTGGCTGCTGGCTCTGCAGTTTTCCAAATGCGGACGATGCCGCGAGCCAAGAGAAAACTCCAAAGCACCCCCGGCTGGAGCCACGCGGCGCCAGCACGACAGCTCCCACCTCGCCGGCGGGCACACCCCCACCGCGGCAGCCGGCAAGTTTGCGGGGGCCGCCCGGGCGGGCTGAGCGGGACTCACCGCGGAGCCCCTCCAGCCGGGCTGGCGACAGCGGCCGCGGGCGCAGGGTCGCGGCTCCTGGGTACGATGCGCCCCGTGCGGCTCCCAGGGAGATGCTGCAGCCGTGGCAGCACCATCCACCTTCTCCCGGAGCCAATCGTGAATGCAGAGGTGGGGGAGGCCGGAGCTCTCAATGCGTCCGCACTTGGGGGGCGGGGGGGGGGAGCAGAGAGAAAGAAGACACCAGGCACCCCCTCTCCGCACCCTTGCCCTTCCCCCAGCCCTCCTGCAGTAGCAAAGACTTAGCAGAGAGGGAGATCTTGAGAGAGAGAGAGAGAGAGGGAGAGAGGTGCAGGGGCGGCAGGCTATGCGGAGTTCAGGAGAGCGACCTTTCCGCCGCACACCTTGAGCGCTCCCTGCCTGGGCTGTGTCTGCAGGACGCTTCTGCACCCCGCTGGGGTCAGCACAAGGTAGAGGTCAGGTGAACAAAAGGGGAAGGTCCCGTGGGCTGCAGGCTCACACAGGCAAACGGCTGACCGCACGCGAGACCCACACGGGCCGGGGGAGGGGGGGAGGGGAGGGAGTGGAGGGCCGACCCGAGAGGCCAGCGCGGGCGTGGGCCCCCCCTCGGATCAGGAGCCGGCCTCACCTTTGCAGTCCTTATATACCCGGCCAAGCATCCCAAACACGCGCCCCGGCCAAGTGGCCCCCTCAGGCTGTGCTCCCTGACCATATTTAGTCAAGCAGGGGAAAAAATAGCCTGTCAGCTGGGCCGCGGCTGGCCGGCCACCGGGAACAGGGTGGGTGCGCCAGCGCCATTGACGGCCGGTCCTGGGCCCAGGCTGCCGTCCGTCCGCTGCCCCTCCCGGCCCCTCCCCACGGGCCTCCCACCGGCTGTCCCTGCCCTGCCGTCCCCCTGCTATTTTTAGTCCAGCCCAGTACAGAGGCGCCTCGCGCAGCCAGGCAGCAACCTCTCTGGCCAGGCAGACCGTTCCTAGGGGTGCTCCAGGGGGACCCAAGTGGCCCCTCCATATCCTGGGCCTCCAGCTGGCTGGATCCCACCAGTGCCTCCTGGGCTTTGTCCCTTTGCCCAGAATTGGGGCCCAAATCAGGTGGTGAGGGAGCCGCTGGGTTTCCAGAGGCTCCCAGGCTCCCCAAGTAATAAGGACAGGTCACCTTGGACAGAGTGCTTGCTGCCCTCCACCCAGGCCTGCAGCTGGGGCTGCATGTGCGTGGGACACCCCGAGTCCACGCACTGGTTGAGCTCGGGCACCCCCACCCTGGGCTCACGCCTACATGATGTAATGGTTGCGTGCCGAGCGTAGCCTGCAGGAACTCATCCTTGCAAGGCCAGGACGCAGAGACCAGTCGTCCCCCCTAATGTGTGGGCAGGTCTCTTTGCCTCTCTGGGGCCCCCTAGGACCAGGATGGGGGGCTGTAATAACAGGATGGACCCATTTCCCCAAAATCCAGGTGCAGAGTTTACACGGGGAGAGGCGGGGAGCAGTTGGCATCCCTGATCCTGGAGTTTTGCCCTGGAGAGGCCTATTGCTCCGGAAGGCCATTCCACACCCTTCATTTCCCAAACACTGCAGGCCTGGCCCAGCCAGGGACCTGTTCGGTGGGGGGTGTCTGTGCCTTTCGGAGTAGGTTCCCCTGTGCCTGACCCCCCAGGACATGCCGGGCCAGGCCCTGGAGCACAGGGTCCCAGCCTGGGGACCTGGGTGTGGTGGGGATGCTTTGTGGCTCACCCTCTGGATCTAGCCCTTCCCTACAGCAGCACAGGGCAGAGAAGGGAGGGCCGCACATCCCAGCCTTGTCCTTTAAGGCCCGGAGGAGGGGCAGGGCAGTGGAGGGGCCCTGGGGCAAGAGCAGGCCGGGGGACGGTCGGTAGTGGGCTGGGGGAGGTGGGGCCAGGCCGGAGCCCAGTGGGCCAGCACCCTTGGGAAGCTGTAAGTGGCTGGGAGGCCCAGACTGGCAGACTTTGCTCCCAGAACCACAGGCCCAGCCAAGGGATCCTTGGTTCACCCCGAGAGAAGCAGGAACCCTGGGAGGTTTCAAGCTGCCCTTGTTCAAATGCGTTTCTGGGAACCTCCTGCTGACAGTGGGAGGGCAGCCAGTATGAGGGGCAGCCCTGCACGTGCTCACCACAACCGCCGCCCACCGCCTCGTTCTCCGCCCGCCCCGCATCCTCTCCTCCCTGCCTCCCTCTCCGGGCAGCAGGTGGGCTCGGGAGGGAGGACCCACAAAGGTTGGGCAGGGAGGGAGGGTCAGGGCAGCCAGGGACCCTTGGCTGGGCCTGAGGTCGGGGCCAGCCCACCCTGTAAGTGATGCTCCTGGCAGTGGGGGAGGGGTGCAGAGTGGGCTCGGCCGTAAATCAGCCCCAGAATCACCCTCTCTCACAGTGGCAGCGCGGCCCTCACAGACCCTGGTGGGGTGCAGGGCCCTCTTCCCAGGAGAAGGGCTGGTGTGAGTGGCTGGTCCCAGCGGTCCCCAAGATCCCCAGGACAAAGCTATATGACAGGACGTGCATTCATTCACCCACACCACCGGCATCGAGGGAACTCCAGGAGCTTTTCTGTGGATTATCTCTTGATCTTCAAAGCACCCCTGAGAGGTGGGTACCCTGCTGTCCTCACTGTACTGGGGATGAGCGGGGCTCAGAGGGGGAGCTGACTGGCCTGAGGTCACACAGCTGAGGGCAGAGCTAGGCAGCATCGCGTCAGGGACAGTCCAGCCACTGCTCCCGCCCAGCTGCCTCCCAGGCCCCCTCGTGGGGGCAGTAAAGATGGACCCAGTGTCAGCTGTGTTGGACGCTGAGTGTTGTAGAAGCGTGGGCAGCAGCCACGGGCCCCCTGGACCTGTCCCCCGGCTCCTCAGGGGGGGTGGCAGGTGGCACGATGGCGTTTCCCAAGCAAGGGTGGATAAAGCAGCAGCCGGAGAGCCGCCAGCCTGCCTCCTTGCTCACTCCTGCTCGCGGCCACCGTGGGGCCAGCTGCTCGTGCCCAGTGGAAGGTTCCGCCGTGGCCGGACGTGTTGCACTCACCCCCAGGGCCACGGCGCCGCCCCAGGCTGCTGAGATCTCGAGCTGGGGCTGGCGTAGCTGCTGACTCAAATGCTCAATTTGATGTGATTTTGTTAGTTTCAGTCGCCACCTGTGAGCGATGCCTACTGTGCTGGGCAGTGGGAGACAGAGGACGGTGAGTGTCATGGAGGTCCAGACGCCCGCAATGGGGAGCAGGGAGGGCGCAGTCTGGGGAAGGTGTGGTCTTGTAGGTCAGAGGTCAAGTGAGGCCTCTATGGGAGGTATACGGGGGCCCAAGGGATGTCAGAGTGCAGTGAGCAAATGTCTGGGGAGGAACACCCAGGCAGAGGGCACCGGGAGCACACGGGCTGAGGGCGGGAGCATCTGGCTGTGCTGGGACAGCAAGGGGGCGGGAGGGCAGGGCAGCAGTGAGGGTGGACTTGCCCACGGCCGGGGCCGGGGCCGACCGGGGTGAGGCTGCTCAGGTGCAAATGCTGCAGGTGCGAGGGGGTCCAGGGAGCTGGCTGGCCAGGGTACCCGGGCCACCAGGGCCGATGACAGTCCAGTGAGGCCCAGGTGTGGTGCGGGGAGGCACTGAGGCTCTGGCCAGCCCTTGAGAGTTTGCGCACGAGATCCGCTGACCAAGCAGAGGTGTTCACAGAGAAGGAGGGGGTCTGGTGCCTGGTCCCCCAGGGGAATAGGGTGCCTCTCCTGCGAAGGGGTTGGTGGAGGAGGGGGAAAGGGCAGGTGGGATCTTTGCCTGGTGGGAGAGGCTCTGCCCGATGGCTTGGAAACTGGCCTGCCCTCTATGGAGCAGGAGGAACCTGCCCGGCTACGGAGGGGAACTCCCTACTCAGAACCTGCTGCAAATCTCAGAAAGGGTCCCTGGGGTTTGGCCTGGGGAGCTACTCCTGGTGAGAAGCCTCCAGAATTTGGATAACCTGAGGCAGGTGCCTTTCTGGGTCACAGGACCCGTCACCTGGTGAACCCCTCACCCCCTGAGCCGGGAAGAGGGGGAGTGTTGCTGGAGAGCAGTGATTTCCTGGAAGCACGGAGGACAGTAATGGAGCCGGCAGGGCCCCCAGGAGCAGTGGCTTCTGCCTGAGAGCATTTCCTGAAGCTCCATCCCTGGGGGCACAGGGTGGGGGCGGGGGCTGGGCAGGCAGGCCTCACGGGCATCCAGCACATCTACCAGCCTGGGAAGAGGGAGGGGTGCAGGCAGTGCCCTCTGGGCCCCAGCAGAGCCAGGTTCCAGCCTCACCGAGGCCCTCAGGGGCCTGAGTGCAGCAGGGGCAGTGACAGCCCCTCTGACCTCTGGGTGGAGAGGAGGCTGAGGTGTGGACAGAGCCCCTGACCGAGGCCTCAGACCAGGAGGGCCCCCAGATAGGATCACTGTCTCACACGCCAGAGGATCTAATGAGTAGATGGATGAACGAATGAATGAGTGACTCAACCAATGGCTCCAACTGTCCCTCCACCACTGGGCAGCTGTGGCGGTGGGGAGCACGTGGTGGGGCTGGCAGAGTGCGGCTGGACCCATGTCAGTGTGTGCTCAGCTTTGGAGGTGGGGGCAGTGAGGCTGGGGTCTTATTGGTAGAGGATGGGGGCAAGGCAGTGCCAGTGCCCTTGGAGGGCCAGGCCCGGTCAGAAGGAGGAAGCCCCTCACCCCTGCCTGGGCACACCCCACCACAAGGTGTCCAGAGCCATTTGGAGCGTTATTCCCCAGTCAGTCAGCGGCGGTCCCCTCCGACAAGACTCTGCTCTTCCACGAATCTTTAAGCAAAACAAAATGAAACCTATGCTTTATTTTTAAATTTCACTTATAGTTTCAGACAACAGGTGACACTCTCCCGGCAGCGGCCTCTCTGTTCCGATGCGCCCAGGCTACCCCACGGAGCAGGTGCGGAGCACCTGGGGGCGTCTCTCCGGGGGCCGCGGAAGACGCTCACCGCCACCCGTCACCAGGGAAACGGCCGTGGGGAACACCGCCCCAATACCCTGGGATGGCTATAAAACACAAAAGCCCCAAACTGGAAAATGACAAGTGTTGGCGAGGATGTGGCGAAATCTGAACCTCACAAGTTGCCGCTGAGAATGGGAAATGGTGCAGCTGCTGTGGAGAACGGCCGGCAGCTCCTCAGAAAGGGAAACAGCGCATGCAGCAATCCCACCCCACGCTCCGTGCCCCGGAGTGAGACAAGGACCCAAACAGAGACCCCGTGTGCGCTCACAGCAGACCGCGCTGGGCCCGAGGCCGACGCCTCGCCGGCTGTGGTGCGGGCGGACCTGGAAGGCCCAGTGCTGAGTGCGGGGTCAGACCTGGAGTCCACAGACACGGAGCAGACGGGGCTTGTTGGGGCCTGGGGGAGGGGGAGACAGGCCACTTGGTGGGAACCAGGCCGCCTCCGGGGGAGGAACGCTCTGGAACCAGAGGGAGGTGGTGCTTGGTCAACACTGTGACTGTGCCAAATGCAGCTGAACTGTTCACTTTAAAACGATGAATTTTATGTTACGAGAATTTCACCTCAATTAAAAAACAACAAGAAAACAGAAGTGGAGCTCAGGGTCCAGCCCCACGCCCTCTCCCCATTGACCCTTGTGGCCTGGACACAGGGCCACTTGGACTGCAGCACAGGCGCCTGATTGTGAAGGCCAGGCTCCTGCTCTCCCGGGACCTGAATGGGGGGGACCCCAGCTTCACCTCTCCCAATACCCCGATACCTGGCTCTCCCACAGATGAGAGCAAAAAGGAGGGAGGTGGGGGGGGGAGGGAGATAGGGGGAGGAGGGGAGGGAGGATGGCCAGGGAGATGGAGGTGGCTGCTGCCTCTCTTGGCTAAGGACAGCCATCTAAGGACCACAGCCATAGATTTTTGGGGGACTGTAAGAGATACCACACTGCCAAGCACAGTCTGCTGCTGGAATATTCCCTGTGGGGTGGACAGAATAATGCCCCACAAAGAGGTCCACATCCTGATCCCCAAAACCTGTGAGTGCATCACCTTCTCTGAATGCAGCTTCTCTTCTGCCTGGATGGCAGGACCACAAACCCAGAAGCTCCGAAGGCAACATCCTTTGTGGGGGGCGTGGGCTGCACTCGGCAGGGGGCGTGCACATCGGCCTGCAGGGCTTCTCATAGCCTTTCCGAGGCCAGTGCCAGTGTGCACTTGGAGTCCCCAGCAGCCCAGGCTCAGCTGACCACCCCCTGCTCACCAGACACCCTCGCCACCCCAGCATACAGAGACGCGTGACATCTGGGGGAGCTCAGAGGAGGTGAGGCACGGTGGGTGCCCGCGGAGCAGAGCCCAGGGCGACATGCCCATGGAGCGAGGCAGGAGGACCACGACCTCTGTGCCTGGGAGGTCTCCTGCTGCCAGACCTCAGTGCCCACACCCCGAAATGCACATGTGCACACAGGCACGCGCTCACCCGCACATGTGCGCACACAGGCAGCAAAACAAATGTGCGTACGTTAGCGCGTGGCAGTGGGGAAGCCTCCCTGATAGCTCGTAGAGAAAGTTACATTTCATTGCCGTGACGTCAGCCGAGAGCAGTTTGTTTCCAGAGACACCCCACCCAGAATGGGGGCAGCTGTACCATCATGGAGACTCGGGGGGGGCAGCTGTACCGTCATGGAGACTCGGGGGGGGCAGCTGTACCGTCATGGAGACTCGGGGGGGGTAGCTGTACTGTCATGGAGACTCGGGGGGGCAGCTGTACCGTCATGGAGACTCGGGGGGGGCAGCTGTACCGTCATGGAGACTCGGGGGGGGGGTAGCTGTACTGTCATGGAGACTCGGGGGGGCAGCTGTACCGTCATGGAGACTCGGGGTGCTTTAGGGGCTTGGCCACATGGCACCACTTAGGGCCCCCGTGAGGGCCAGTGCAGTTTGGGGCTAGCAGGGAGGCCTCAAGATGAACCCCTACCAACCCAGAGCTCCTGGGGGAGGTAGAGGAGGGCCCTGGAGGGAAGGGGGCACTGGAGCAGAGTGGTGGGGCTCCAGGCCGAGCCCCAAGCCCATGGGCTCACCCGGGCTGAGGGCGGAGACTGGCCGGCCTCTTCCCCGCCTCCGTCTCCTCCCGGTTCCCCATCGCAGCGTGCGCCAGGGTAGCGGGGGCTTCTCCACCTGCAGAAGCCTCGCCCCTGTTGGGGACTCACATAGACTCCCCTCAGAAGAAAACGAACTGCCAGGAGAAATCGGGGAAGATGGAGCCAGCTGGGCTGCTCCGAGCCCACCCCTGTGCCCCCGCCCCTTCCTCGCAGACGCACCCCACTGCCCTCGGCATCACCCCTGGGACAAGGCCTGTGCCCCTGCCTCGCCCATGACTGGTCCTACAGGAAACAGGAGGCAGAAAGGCGAGGAGGGGTCTGGCCCCTCACCCTCTGGGCCCAGGGGCCCTTGGGGAAGTATTTTTCTGGGCTGAGGGACAGATGCCCATCTCCAGGGAGAAGGAAGCACCTGAGTATGAAAAGCTGGAGACGGGCAGGGGTGGGGGTTTCAGGGCCGCTTCTGGCTGCATTCTAAGAAACCCTGCCTGAGATGCAGAAACTCATCGCAGCAGAAAGCTTTCCTGGCTCCTGCAGTGATGCAGAACAAGCTGTGAGACAGGCAAGTCCTGACGCCCAGCAGAGCCGGGGGCCTGGGGAGCTGGCGGCCCCCGTCCGGTGGGCTGCCTGCCGGTTCCGAGGGCTCCCGCCTCATCAGTCATCGTCGTTTGTCCCAGTCACTTCAGGGCTGGGGGGCCCGGCAGGGGGCCCGATCCATTCTCCCGGGAGTCTGGGGATGCTCAGAGCGAGAAGGACATGGCTTCAGGGTCCAGGGGACCAAGGAGGCGGCTCTGGTGGGAGGGCTGGTCTCGCGGCCGCAGCTGCGCTGGGAGGAGATGGAGGGTTTCAGACGACGGTGTCTGCCGTCATCCTGCGTTTGCCAGCAGAGTCCACTCAGTTTCCAGCCCCTGCCCCGCCCCCCAGGCATCTGGAAGGGCAGAGCAGGGGGCCCCGAGGAGCCAGGTGTGGACGCAGAGTGGGCTGGGCGGAAGCTGTCAGTCTGGCTCTCTGGCGGGAAGCCCTTCTTCCTACAGGTCACACCTCCCTCTTCGTTCCGAGCCAAGCAGAGCGCCCCGCCCTCCGTGTGACAGAGGACGGGTGCGAGGAATTGACAGAAACGCAGGCATCTAGACCACTGACCTGCAAAGCCATTCAGCCCCCAAAACGTTTCCCCTGGATATTGTTGGAAGTGGGGACAGGATCTCCACCCAGGTGAGCGAGCGTCCCTTTACCTGTGCGCAGGCTCCGGGGAGGGTGTGCAGAGCATACGCTTGGTAAAACCCGCTCCTCGAGGCCAACGCCAAGACGCTCCGTGCAGGTCAGCCCTCCCCCCGGCTAAGAGCAATGCCGGGGAGATGGCTGAGGGGCACCTGCTCCCTGCCTGCACCCCTCCCTGGGGCTCAGAGGACGTCTCCCCCCTAAGGCTGCCCTCGGGGGTCTGGGGCTGTCCTGGTGGATGCCCACGGGTCCCGGGGGGCCCAGAATCCTGGCCATTGCCTTGCACAGGCACACCGGGCCGCCACGGCCTCCCCAAAGGGCCAGCTCCTGAGAACACCCCAGCACCCTGATTCTCCTTGATCCTTGGCACCACGGTGCAATCCGCTTGGCAAAGGCTCCTCCCTGGGCCCTCCTTCCCTCTGCCAGGAGCCCTGGGACACGGGGGTGGCGTCACCTCCTAGGGAGCCAAGGAGGGTGGACCCACCAGGACCTCAGCCACAATTAGCCCATGTCCTCATCCCTGCCCTATAAATATTCATTCTGGGAGTGTTATAAAGGTGCTTTAGAAAAAAGAACAGAAAAGCAAAAGTCTGTAGCGTCAGGAACTGCAGAGCTGCCAACACGCAGGCCGCCACGCCAGTCCCACGTGGACGGGATGACACAGTCGCCTCCCAGGTGGCCTCTCAGGGCCACGTGGGCGCTCTCTGGGGTTTTGCTTAATTTGGGACAGTTTTCTTCGTTTTCTGCACGTAACATTTATAAATGTCACAGCGTGCCCGGGAAGTGCCAGGCCAGGGGGTGTGTCCCCCGCGAGCAAAGCCACGAGGAAGCCTGCCCCCACATCTGGCCCCCCCCGTGGCCATCAGGGGGTACTGGCGGAGGTGACCTGCTGGTCCGTGTCCAGCGCAAAGTCCCAGTCCCGGCACAGGGTTCCCGGTGGTGGCCCCCGAGTCCCAGGCAAGAGGCGTCTCCAGACAAATTCCCCACCCCACGCCAGAGCACCCCCACCCGGATCAGGGATCTGGGGTTCTGCCCAGGAGTCTTCATTCCAACAAGCTTCTCAAGGTCCCAACGCCGTCACTTTGGGAGAGATTCTGGAGTGATGGTTGTGAAGTCACCTGACAGCCTGGGCTCAGACACCAGCTCGGGTGGAGCCCCTCTCCTCGCCCTCCTCCCCATCCCAGGGGGGCCTCAGGCAGCCTCCTCATGTGAACTCGAGGTGGCTGCACCCCCACCCGACCCAGGACCCCAGGCGCCAGGGGGTGTCAAGAACTGGGGGCCGTCACAGGGCTGGGCAGCTGAGACCCCCAAAACCCATCTAGGGGAGACAGTTCCAGGGGTGCCTGCGAGAACCCTTGTGGAACCCTCCTAGAGCCCAGAGGGACAGTCCCCTCGGTGCTTTACCCTTTCCTGTGAGTAATGTTGACCCCATGATCATTTCTCGGGGGGTGGCCTGTCACACTCACGCAGGGGCCGCTGGGAGAGAGGGGTTCTGGCCCAGCCCCCCAGGCACTCAGAACCTTGTCTCACCAGGCACCCCAGTAACTAGCCTCAGCCCCCTGGTTGGCTTCTCAGCCTGGCTGGCAGCTGGCCACACGGTGACAGGCCTTCCCTCCAGCCCCGGGATGTGAGGAGAGGGTGAGGGCGCCCACAGCTGTTGCATTATGATCTAACCCCCCATTCCTGGGGCAGGCACGGCCCACTGCCTGGCCTAGAGAGGGGCGAGGGTGCCCCGCTCATACCGTCCTGGCCAGGGCGCCCACTGGCCAGGTCCCCCCCAGAAGAGGACCTGGTGAACGTGGAGCCACGTGGACCGCCCTGAGTGTGACCTGGGCAGCTGCATCTGGCCGGGAGTTCAACGAGCGGACTCCTCTCTCTCTCTGCACCCTGCGTGTCAGACGCCAGACCTGCGTGTGGCTGTGGCTGACCCCCCCTTCCCCCGGGAGCCCTGGTGAAGTTTCTAAGCATCTGAAGCAACAGATGATCTCCGGCTGGGGGCAGGGGTGGGGGGCAGGGAGTGGGGGCCACTCTCAGGGCCCCCGGAGGAGGTTTTGCCTTCCTGACAACACGGATTCCCTGACAGCGAGATTGCAGAGGCTGAGAGCCTTCGGGCCCTGAAGGGAGCCGTCCCACTTGACAGATGGGACTCTGCTCAGGCCTGACGGATGGCTTTGCCGGGTTCTCCGAACCTCGGAGATATTCCTTGAGTTTATTATGTGACTTAATAAATGATTGAATCCGAGTCCTGGCGTGTATCTTCCACAGGACGGCAGCGGGTCTGTAACACCGCGAGGCCTGTGGGTCTGGGGACTTGCCTGCCGTGCGTGAGTCCCTATTGCTCTTCTGGGAACTTGGGCTGGAAATCCAGACTCTGAGGGCGGCTTTCCCGAGGTCAGAGGGCAGCAAAGCCTGAGAGGTCCCAGGGTGGCCTTTGGGACCTCTGTCCCCCACGGCCCAGGATCTTGGGCATTTTGCTGGGCAGACCTCCTTCCAGCCCCCTCAAGCCCTCCCTGGGGAACAAGGGGCTCAGAGTCCCCCAACTTCCTTTGAAAACAAACCTGTGGGGGGCAGAATCCCCCCCCCGCCCCCCCCCCCCCACCTGAGTGTGGGCAGGACCAGCAACGGGGACAGGGGATCGCCCCTGAGATCGGGGATGGCAATCTGCCGACCACGAGTTAATCACGAGGTGTGGGCCGGGCCCAACCAGGTGAGCTCTTTAAAAGGAAAATCATCGGAAGGATGGTGTCCTGCTGGCCTCAGAGAAGGAACCGACAGCCAGGCTTTGACCTGCCCATAGGGGCCCTGTGGCAAGGATCTGCCAGCGGCCCCCAGCCCACAGCCACAGACAACACAGAACTGCAGGAATGAGTCCTGCCACCCACCTCCACAAGCGTGGAAGCGATCTTAGCCCCCGGCCACACCTGGCTTCAGCCCAGGGAGACCCTGAGCAGAGGAGCCAGCCACGCCGTGCATGACTTCTGAGCCATGGACACTGGGAGGGAGTAACTGGGTGGTGATTTGTCCCACAGCACAGGAAGCTAACCCGCAACCGAATCTCAAACTATAAACTGTGTCAGCACACACAGTTCAAGCCGCGTCCACTGGCACCTCTGCCCAACCCGGGCAGCTGGTTCCCACGTCCTCGGCCCCCTCCCACCTTTGTGTGGTTGCTGGGCCGTGTTGGGAAGGATGCTGAGCATGCGTGGTGGCACGTGGGCCATAGATCCAGCACAGTCTGAGGGGTGGGCGAGGGTCTGCTGGGGAGGTTCCCTGACAGGCGCCCCCTCTCCAGCCCCTGCACCCAGGACGAGAAGAGAGTAACGGACCCTGTGCATCGCCGGGCCCCGCCTTCTCACTGAGATGCAGGGTAGCCGGTCCTGCATCCTGCTCCAGGCTGCAGACCTGGGACTCCCAGCTGCCGGTGGTCCCATCCAGGGCCCCCGTTACCCTCCTCTCCCCCTCACTCTGGTGCCCACAGGCCTCATGACTTAATGCAGGTCCTGAGGTCCCCTGACTCTCCTCCCCAAGATCCTCCATCACCCCAGCCCCCCGCTAAGCTAATCTCACCTAGATTTTCAAAACTGTCAACAACCTAACTCGTGCTGGTCCTCAGGGGAGTTGCCTGATGGGGTAGCATCCCCACAGCCACAGAGGGGGAGGCAGGGTCAGCCCCGGGGGCCCTGCAGCCCAGAGGGGCCGCACGCTCTTACGCAGAGAGGGGGTCTGGTCTCTGCAGTGCTCTCAGCCAGGACTAGCTGCAGCCCCCTCTGGGGCTTGCCTGTTGTGGGGGCCGCCACCCTGAGGCAACCTAGCTGAGCCCCAGGAGTGACCTTCGCCAAGGCTGCAAAGCCTGCAGCCAGCTCTGCTGAAGCACCGTGCATCCACAGTTATGAGCTATTTTATTGCCCAGTCAGTAAAAAAAACCTTCTGATTATGTCATTGCAGAGGCAGGCGGGTGCCAAAAAATATAAATTTTCTTCCGTCCACCGCTGACCCCTCCGCCTCCACGCCGGCCTCGGTTCTGGCTCTTTCCCTGTGCTCTCACTAATTAGCGGCGGCTGTGCCAGGCTGCTTCCAGGCCCAAGGGCTCCTTTCTGGAGGTGGGAGGAGGGGCGGGGGCTGGGGGGGCTGTGGGGAGTCTCAGCTCCGGAATGGGGAAGCCGCCTGCAGGCCGTTCTTCTGACTCTGGTCCCTCAGACCGAGGGTGTGGGCCCAGGGGAGGGCCCCAGGTTGAAGGCTGTGCCCACTGGAGCCGGGGCCCCCTCCCCAGGAAGCAGGGCCTCCCAGAAGCAGCACCAACCCCCTAGAAACAGGTCTTTGTGCCCCCTTCACATGGGTCACCGCTGAGGAGGGGTGCACTCCACTCACCCCTTCATTCAGAAGACGTTTGCTGGGCCCGCAGCGGGTGCCCGGCTCTGTGAGTGCTGGAGCTCTGACCCTCCGGTGCGAGTCTGGTGGGCACTGCACCCAGCCCCTGGAGAGGGGCCTAGCACAGGGAGTGGTGCAGAGTTGGACCTAAATGCCAGCTCAGACGCGCCCAGGCCTCCCAGCCAGAAAGCCCAGCTTAGAGCCGGACGTGACGCGGTACCAGGGTGGGGAGGGGGCAGGGAGGGCTTCCTGGAAGAGGTGGTATCCGTCCTCACGTTAGGAGTTCACACCCTCTTTCTAGCTCCTGGGTGAGTCCTGGGAGCATCAGGATGCAGCCTGGAGCCCTCCCTGCAGAGCCAGCCTTGGGGTGCTTGGCTGGTGGGGAGCAGAGGTGGCAGAGACGCCCAAGCAGGACTCTTTGGGAGGCTGACATCAGCGTGGACTCAAGCTTCACCTCTGCACCTGTTGGGCAGACCCAGAATAGCCTTTTACAAGAAGCCAAGTTGGGTTGGGTGAAGGGAAGGCTCTGGGGGCGGGGCTAGGGCGGGGCTGGGGCGGGGCTTGGGGGCCAGGGCTGGAGAATGGGCACAGTGGTCATTTTCCCCTTTAGGCCAAGGGGGCCTGCCATCCTGCTCAGCCCGGCCACTCCTCCCACAACTGAGTAGCAAGTCTCCAGCAGAAAAGCAGGACCCCACTTTGAAAGGCATGGCATGTGGGATGCCCTGAGTCCCCTCCATCACTACGGGTCCTCTGGTGGCCGTCCCCCAGAGCCTGGAGCCCCTTGGCTGGGTCCTGGCATTCCCAGCCTCCCCAAGGATGGGCCCCATGCGCCCCCCGGTGCACAGTGGGTGGTCAGTTAATCTTCACAGGCCGCACAGCAGATGCTGGGGGAGCAGAGTCAAGGATGCCTCGGACACCAGCTCCCGGCCCGGTTCCCCTGCAGGGGCTTTTCTCGCCACCACCTCCGTCCCCTCAGACCCCCTCCCCTGCCTGGCCCCACCAGCCCCCTTAGGGCCCCTCACTGGGCTGGAGACAGAAATGCGGACGGATCCTTTCCAGGAGGATGAGGAGGCCTGTCGCCCCTCGGAGGACTGGGACCTGGGATTCACCCAAGTGCCACCACCCCCGCCCGGAGTCCCCACCTCCCCCGGTGGCAGCCCCACTTCTCTAGTAACTTCTAATCACCAGCTTGTGGTTTCCAGAGGTGCAGTTAAATATGACGACCACACTGCCTCCCCCGCCCCCAAGATCAGGTCGGGCCTTTCCATCAGCCTCACCAATAAATATGTCAGATGTGCCCCTTAGAAATGTGTCTGTCCCCCAGGGCCAGTGAGTGGCAGAGTAAGCAGGGACTTAGAGACCAGACACCATCGCCACAAGCTCCCTACATCAGTGGTCCCGCCTGGGAACGGAGGAGACCGTGGCCTGCCCAGGGTCTGAGTGCTTAGCCCCGCCAGGCCCGTGACCACAAGGCCCGTGACCTCGGGACGACCGGGAAACAGAGGGCTGTGGCTGGTAGGCTGGCAGTTTCCACAGCAGCCCAGGCCTAGCCCCCATCTGGGCCCAGAAGATGGGCACAAGGCAGCAAACCCCAACTCTGGCCAGGCAGCAGGTGTTTGGGCCCCTCAGCCTCCACCCACCTCTTAGAGGACATCCTGGTGTCTTGGGGGGGGTCCTCTCTCCAAAGACACTTGCCCTCTTGGGGTTTATACCTTTGCACACATCTCTCCAGCCCCCACTGTCAGTGGGCACCAGTCACAGGGGGTCAGAGAGAAGACAAGACACAGAAGGTCACATTCAGAGTGTGACCTGGTCTTCCTGCTGCCTGGGTGAATGGGGGTGGGGGGGGCAGGGAGGCTGTTTGACTTTGAGCCTCCCTGTCCCGGGTTAGGGATAATTTCCAGAGCACTCTCTATCTCCTGGAAGGTTCCAGACCCCCCCGATCTCCCCACCATCTTGCCTGGTGCTGAGCCCCAGTCCAGTGGGTGTCCCCGAACCCTCTCCAGGTGGCCCCAGCAAGTGCCTCCATGGAGGAGGCTGCTCGAAGCCCAGGTCTCCCAAGTGCGGGGTCGCCCAGGGGCTCAGCGTGGCCCTGGGAAGGGAAGAACGTGTGAGGAGGTTGTGACTCGCCCTGGGCGGGCCTGCGTTCAGGCGGGGACCTTCTCCACCTGCCCTCCACTCCTCCATAGCATCTCCCAGATGAGGAGGAGAACAAGGCAGAGGAGGCCACACGCCCTGAGCGGAGCTGAGGGGACCGGCAGGTGGCAGGAAAGCCCCCTCCCCGCCCCCTGCACCCACTAGGGCACCCGGACCTCGCTCCCCTCTGATGCCCTGGCAGAAGCAGGCGGAACGCGAGCAGATGTGGAAGAAGGTGGCGGCTCTCACTGTTGGTGCAGCCAACATCCATTGAGCACTTGCTGTATACCTGCACGTTATACTCTCCGCACTGCATCTTTACAAGCTTGTGAACCGGTTCTGGTTTTAGGTCCAGAGAGGGTGGCATGGAGGCCGAGGTCCAGTGGACAGGGCCGATTGCTGACTCCTGGTGAGGACTGAAGGGGTCCCCACCACGGCCCCAGGGCTCACCACCCCTGCCACCCTCTGGACGTACCCCCGCTGCCCCCTCTCAGGGCCCCCAGGTGGGTCCTCCTGCTGGCTTCCTGAGCACCAGAGAGCCTGGTATTGACTGAGTGCAGACTGGGCATTGATTGGCTGAAAGGTGAAACCTGAAATAGTCCCATTGCCAGTAAACAGGATTTTTAGTTGTTTAGGCAGCTAATCTCCGGTCACCGCCCAGGAAACTAGGGGGCATGGAGTGGGGAGGGGCATGGGGGCTTTAATCCACGCACAGCTGCAGGGCAGGCCTGGTGGGCGGCCCCCGCCACCCATTCCGTGCAGGGCCCAGCGGGAGGCCCCTCCTCCTGAGCCCAGGCCTCCTGGGCCCCTGATCAGGGAAGACGGCCTGGGACACGTCTGTGAGGCAGCTGTAGGAAGTGGTACCAGCTCTGAATCCTAGTGCTTGCTCCTGGCTCTGCCGTGTCGCCTAGGTGAATCCGTTAGGCTGTCTGTGCCTCCGATTCCTCGTCTGTAAAATAAAATTCCGACCGCAGATGACGCTCCCTGACTGAGCCAATGCGGGCATCCCCTGGAGGAGCTTCTGGCTTCGGAGGGTGTTCGGTTAAAGGCAGCCATCACTTTGAATGTGAACCTCCTACAGAATTCACAGAAGCTTTTCAGAATGCGCTCCTCATGTTCGGCTAGCCGTGTTGAGAGACAGGACACCAGCCTGCAGGGTGGGTTCTCTTACAGGAACACGTGCACGTCTGATGCGTGCAGTCATCCTTCCACGTTGGAGGGCTTCAGCCCCCTCGCCACGCTCCTAATAGATCGGAGCAGACATTTTCTGCAACACTGAATAATTCCAAAGGTGCTGAGTGCCCCCAGGTATGTGGCAGGCAGCCCTGGGAGGGGTGGGGGGGGGGCTACAAAGAACTGTACAAACAGGAAAGCAATGTGCAAGACCCCGGAGGCTGAGGCAGCACAAGACGAGTGGGAGTGAGGCTGGGAGAGCCTCCTGCAAGGTTGCAGGACAGGGTAAGAACTCTGATTTTATTCTAAGGACGCCGGAACCCCCTGGGGGTTTCCAGAGGACCGGAGCGGAGCCAAGGGGAGGCCAGAGCAGGGGCTGAGCTGCAGCTGCTGGGAGGGAGGTGGGCAGGCAGGGAAGCCTTCACAGCGCTTCACTTCTGGGCCTGTGACCCTTTGCACTCCACTGGTGACCTCACCTTCTGCCACCGTCCCCCACTCACCAAGGCCACCAAGGCCTGGAGAGGGAGCTTCAAACCCCCACGTGCCCCACAGAGATGCCGCTTCCAAACACGGGGCTGTGCCCAGCGCCCCCCAGCCCCCGCTCCCCGTGCCCAGTTTGCCAGGGAGCAGCCCCGCCTGCGCGTCTCCAATTCATTAGGGCCCCGCTGACAATTCTCCCAGAAATAATTAACTTTGACATCACAAAGGGCATTTCCCACAGCCAAGGTCATCCCAGGGCTGGCCACTGCCTCTCTGCCCACGCGGTCCCTCCTCAGCCCGAGGCTTTGACGAATGGGGTTCCAGAGCCCTGGGCGCACAGTGAAGGAGTGATGAGAAGCCGAGTCTGCTTTTCCTGCAGAAATAACCGCTGCCGCCTCGGCAGCTGCCAACGGCCAGGGCGGGGGCCGGGCAGGGGCCAGGGCGGGGGGAGCAGCGTTGGGGGTGTTGGCAAGGCCGCTCCCTCTCCAAGTCCCCGGAAGGGCCGCAGGGGTGCAAGCAGGGGGCTGCTCTGGCCGCCCGCTCACGGTCCTGCTCTTTGGGAAGGAACTCCCCCCACCCCGGGCAAGCTGACCTCGGCCCACTAGGAGACGGCGAGAGCGGGGTGAGAGCAGCCCCCTGTCCCCAGCTGCAGACGGGTGACACCACCGCGACCTCACCGGCGTCCGAGGCCAGTGAGAGAATGTGTAGCCCAAGTGTGTGCTCACTGGGCGTGTAGCTGTTCCAGGGCCACTGCAACCGAGCCCCCGCAGACCCTCTCAGGCCCCAGGCCTGGAAGCCGGCCCTGCAGGTGTGGGGGGCTCTGCCCCAGGCCTCCCTCCAGCAATGTCGGTTGCTGGCGTCGCTGGCTCCCCGGCTTGTAGATGCGCCATCCAGGCCTCGGCCTTCGCCTTCACGTGATGCTCTCCTGTGAGCGTGCCTGTCCTGGTGCCCCTTCCATAAGGACACCGCTTGTGCTGGATTAGGGGCCACGCTACCCCAGTGCGACCTGAACCTAGCTGATTACATCTGCAACCACCCTCTGTCCAAATAAGGTCGCACTCTGAGGTCCTGAGGGCGAGGAGCTCGACATACAGATTCTCAGGGGACACGGGCCGCCGCCCAGCACCAGGCCTGAAAGGCGCTGCCCCACAGAAACTCGCACACGGGTGTCACAGCAGCTTCATCCACAGCTGCCAAACCTGGAGTGAGCCTGGGTGTCCTTCAGCAGGAGAACGGAGAAGTAAACGGGGTGCGTCCAGACAGAGGACTGTTACTCAGCCTAACTGAAATGAGCTGTCAAACCGTGGAAAGACACGGAGGAGACTTAAATGCATTTAACTAAGCGGAAGAAGCCAGTGCGAGAAAGCAGCTGTGTGAGCCCATCTAAGTGACGTTCTGGGAAAGACAAAACCATAGACAGTGAAGGATCGGGGCTGCCGGGGTTAGGGGCGAGGAGGCAAGGCCGGGCGGAGCCCAGGGGACCTTTAGGGCAGCGAAGCTGCTCCGTGTGACGCTGTAACAAAGGATGCGTGTCATCACACAGTTGTCCAAGCCCCTGGATGGTACCACACGGGAGTGAGCCCTGACGTCACTGTGGACTCTGGGTGGTGATGACTAGCCGGTGCAGGGTCATCGGTCGTGACAAACCTCCCGTCCGGTGGGGCATGTGGGTGACGGGGGAGGCTGTGAATGTGTGGGAACAGGGGCCACGTGGGAAATCTCTGGACTCACTACGCAATTTTCTGTAGAACTAAAACTGCTGTTTAAAAAAAAAATAGTTCACCAGAGGGACCCTGGACCACGTCTGCTCCCAACTGTGCCCGCCCTGCCTCTGCCCTGTAGTCAGGGTGACAGGGCGCCCCCCCCCCGTCCCCCAGGAGCCGTGCTCCGCCGACCTGGGGGACCCGCCGTGAGCGGAGCCGGAGCTGGGCGCCACCGCCAGGCAAGGGTGGGACGGGGACACAGGCGTGGTCAGCGGTTGCCCCAGGAGAGGAGCCCAGGCAGACACCACCGCCGGGAGCGCTGGGGGAAGGGCAGGGAGGGGGGACGGCGGCTGGGCGGCTGAGGGTGATCATCTGTGGGACTCGGGGCGGCTCCCCCGCAGCCCTCCTCGCCTGCATCTCCTCCCGGCGTGCAGGCCAGGGGGGCCCCTTGTTCCGGGGCAGCCCGCCCGCCCTGCCGGCCCCCGGCCCCAGCAGCCCCTCTCTGCCTGGTTCTCGACGGCAGAACTTCCTTCAGGTCAGAAATCCAGCCCCGCGGTGACCTTTGGCTGAAGCAAGGTGATCGGATTAGATGACATGCAGAAGGGACGGGCCACTACACTGTCCCCTGGGAGGATTGACACCAAGACTTGTCCAGTTTTCCTGAAAGCCAGGTTGCAGCTCAGAAAGTCCACGGCGAGGTGCGGCTCGGGTGGCGCTCCAGCGAGAAAGCGTCCTCTTCCTGGCTGGTCCACCAGCACGTCGCACGTCACCACGTCCCCGTGTGGGAGGCAGAGCCACAGCCCCCAGGGACACAGCCCCTGTCCTGACCCCACGGCTGGTGAACATGTCACCTCCCAGGACAACAGGGCCTTTGCAGACATGATGCAGTTCATGACCTCAGTGGGGAGATTATTCTGGATCATCTTGGTGGCCTGAACACAGGGTGACAAAGGTCCTTGAAACAGAGAGAAGGAGGTGTGATGAGGAGGCTGGAGATGCTGGAAGGTGCAAGCTGCTGGCTTCGAGGATGCGGGGAGCCGGTTCACAGGTGGCCTCCGGACGCTGGAACGGACTCTCCCCGGTGCCTCCAGAGCACCAGCCCTGCGGATCCCTTGATATTAGCCCAGGAGACCCGTGTTGGACTTCTGACCTCTAGAACTATGAGATGACAGATCTGTGCTGTTCTAAGCCACTGGATTTATGGGGATTTGCTCCGGCAGCAACAGGAGGCTGGTGCAGCCTGTAAATTAATCATTGGGTTTGGCGCCAACAAGTGCTGTCCTGCCTGACCAGGGGCCACAGGGGCCACAGGGGCCACCGTCCCCTCCGCAGTGGACAGAGGGACGCCGGGCAGCCAGTGTGCCCCAGTGGCTGCCC
The DNA here is from genome assembly GCF_009834535.1 of Camelus ferus. NCBI lineage: Eukaryota > Metazoa > Chordata > Mammalia > Artiodactyla > Camelidae > Camelus > Camelus ferus. Next base: position 14,292,759 of record NC_045714.1, on the reverse strand, counting down.
ACAGGGACGGTATTTCTGCTTCTGCGAGGCCTTCTTGCTCTCACCACAGGCCAGCGCTGGGGGAGGCGTCCCTGGCCGCGGCCCCGTCCGCCGTGTCAGTGGCGGCACAGAGGCTGCGAGGGGCCCCGGCGCCAGCCCTCACCCAGGTGGCGGGTACAGGCGCACCGGCACGCCCCGCCCCCATCGCCCGCCTGTTCGCGTCCACCTGGGCTGGGACCGGGCTGGCCCTCCCTTCCCCAAGCAGTGGCCCTCCCTTCCCCACACACTCTCCCAGGCTGTGAATGACGACCGCAGACCTGGGGGGGCGGGGGTGGGCTTATCCGCAGCAGACATTTACTTCTCCCCGTCTGGAGACTTGGAGTCTGAGATGAGGGTGCCAGCGTGGTCAGGTGAGGGCCATCTTCTGGGTTTCGGATTTCTTGTTGCATCGTCTCTTGGAGGAAGGGGCACTAATTCCATTGAGGGGGGCTCCGCCCCCATGACCCCATCACCTCCCGGAGGCCCCACCTCCTGATACATCACCTTGGGGATTGGGGTTTCAACACAGGAATTTGGGGTGACACACACATTCAGTCCTTAACATTCCCCTGGAACTGGGTGGGCTGGGTCCATGGCACGAGTAAGGAAGTGCAGCCGCAGACCTCTCTGGTCAGCGCAGGGGCCAGTCTGCCCGTCGCCAGCAGCCCCCAAGGCTGCTCCAGGTGAGCTCGGACCCATCTGGCTGCTGTCCCCTGCCCAAGCCAGCCGGGAGGGGGAGTGGTGCGTGCTCTGCTTGCATCAGATCATGCTTTAATGAGACCTGTTCTCCACGGCCCCTTCTTTATAAGGGCGCCCACCAGGGGTGAGGGCACCCAGCCCCAACCCCAGCAGCAGCTGAGCCGACTCCACCGAGTTCCTGGGTTTGCGGTGCACACGGGGCGGGGCAGCCCGCCACCCTGACATCAGGCGAAGAGCGTCATCCTGCTAAGGGGATTTCCCTCTCCTGTCCCAGAGCAACTTTGGTTGGAAGTTGCCAGAGAGAAACTTCACTTTTACTCAACATTTCTTGCCCAGTTCAGTGTGTAATTGGCTTTCCCCTTGGCGATTTAGCAGAGAGCACTGCAGCTTACCAAAAAAAATAAATCTAAATAAAACCGGAGCAAAAAGCCTGCAAAAGCATTCAGCCCTTCTGCCTCTTAAAGGGACACCGGCTCCAACTAAAGGAACTTGGTTTGGGAGGTGGCTTTTTAGATACGACACCAACCAAAAGCACGACCCATGACAGAAAAGACTGATGACTTGATGGCACCAAAATTTTAAATTCTGCTCTGCAAAAGGCGCTGTTAAGAGAACGAAAGGACGAGTCACGGTTGGGAGAAAGTATTTTCAAAGCACACGTGATGGGGGAGGGTATAGCTCAACTGGTAGAGCGCATGCTTAGCAGGCACGAGGTCCCGGGTTCAACCCCCAGCACCTCCATCAAATGAATAATTAAACACATGAACCTAATTACCTTCCCCCTCAAAAAAAAATGTGATAAAGGATAAACACATATCTGTTACCCAGTATTTACGAAGAATTCTTTACACCTCATGAGGAAAAACACAACCAGAACTAAAAGCAGGCTGATGACCCTGGGAGACTCCACACCAGAGCTGAGCTGCAGGCGAGAGCAAGCATGTGAAGAGACGCTTGCCATCGCACGTCTTCAGAGACGCAGGTCAGAACGATGAGGTTCCACCACCTTCCTCTTAGAACAAGCGGACCCCAGCGCAGCAGCACGTCAGGAGCTGGCGAGGCTGCGGAGCAGCGGGCGCCCCCCGTCGCGGCTGGTGGGAAGGCGGAGCGGCGCGGCCACTCTGGAAGGCGTGAACACACGCTCGCCACACGATCCAGCAGTTGTGCGCCTTGGTGTATGAGAACCCACGCCCACACGGACAGCGGCACATGGGTGCTTATCGCAGCTGTGCTCACAGCTGCCAGAGCTCAGAAGCAGCCAGGGTGTCCTTCAGCAGGTGAACAGGTGAATACACTGGGGTCCATCCAGACAGCGGAATATTACTCAGTGATAAAAAGAAATGAGCTATCAAGCCATGAAGGGACACGGAGGAACCTTAAATGCACTTAACTAAGTGAAAGGAGCCACTCTGAAAACGTGTGACTCCAACTGTATGATATTTTGGAAAAGGTAAAACTATGGAGACAGTAAAAAGCTGAGCGGTTGCCAGGGGTTGGGGGGAGGGGGGGAGGGAAGGAAGAACAGACGGAGCACAGAGGGTTTAGGGCCACGAAGCTGCCCTGTGTGACGCTGTGAGAGGAACACGCGTCATCATACATGCGTCCAAACACGCAGAACACGCACGGCACAGAGCGAGCCCTGGCAAGGCCGTGGACTTCGGCTAACAACAGTCTGCCGCGCTGGCTCGTCATTACAGCAGACGAGCACGCCAGCACGAAACTCTAGTAAGAGGGAAGGGATATGTGAGAATTGTCTACACTTCACACTCAACTTTCCTGTAAACCTAAAACTTCTCCCAAAAATTGTCTGTTAATTTTATTAAAAAAAAAAAATTAACTACTATAGCAATTCATGGCATCCTCTATATTGAAAGTACTGCACATACTTGAGATCATCATGAACACATGGTTTGGAACCCAGAAAGCCACAGCGTGAATAAGAAGCTGAAGCGTGATGGAGAAGCCCGGAAGTTCCTGAACCCGGCGTGACCGCCGCTTCACCGCGCCTGGTGTGAAAGCCAGAGCCAGCGGTCTCGGCAGGTGCCTGCCGGGGACGGGGGCCCAGGGAGCCGCGAGCAAGGCCAGGGGGCCCAGCATAGCTCCAGGGGCTGTAGACCCCGCCCAGCATGGGGGGGGCAGCAGCTCCGGAGGGGCCAGGCCTGGGGTCAGCGTGCCCCTCCTTCTCCCTGGTGACCTGCCCCAGGTTAATGGTTCCTCCCCCGAGAAGCCTCTGTCACCCCAGACTCAGCTGCCCCCCTGTTTGATGACCATCAGCACCCCGCCCTTCTGTTGAGTGTTCCTGAGGCTTGTCGCACTGCATTCTCCGTGTGGTCATCTGTCCTGCATGGCCTCCTTCACCAGGCGATGTGCCCCAGGAGGACAGAGTCCCCTCCCCACTTCTCAAACCTTCCCTCCCCACTGGTCAGGCTGGCCGGGCCCGCTGAGCGCTAAGCCCTGGGAGGGGCTCTCATCACCGACCCCACTTCCACCTGCTCGGAGCTGAAGGTGGAGGAGGGGCCAGACCAGAGAGGGCCGGCGTCCCGTCCTCACCACGGCCCCTCCCTAGCGGCCCCGGCTCCCACTCTCTTGTCCACCCACCAGCCGCTCCCTGCGCTCTCTCTCACTTCATCTGCAGTTCGCTCGGTCACTCCACAAACGTGGCGAGCGCCTGCTTCACGCCCAGCCCTGTGCGGGGCGGACTGTCATGTCCACAGACAAGTCCAGTCTGACAGGCCTGATGCCCCTGGCCGAAGCCACTCCATCGGTGCGCCTGCTGCAGGCCCACACGAGCCAGCAGCCCTGAGCTCCTGGGACCTCCCGATAGGCACCGTGTACAGGAACTGGGGGCTTGTCCACCCAGGGGGCGGGCGCTCCCAGTCCTCCACAGGCCCCCTGCGCCCTGACGCCTCGCACCAGCCGGCTCATTGGACTTCGGCATCTGCAGCGCCGGCTCCAATGCCCAGCTCAGGGCCTGGGGTGTGGTGGGGGTCGGGGGGCCTGGTTTGGGGCAGGACAGGCCCCATGGTCTGGCCAGCGGCGGGGGTGGGGGGAGGCTTGGAGGCAGGCTCCGTACATCAGTGCCGGGGACACAGTCCTGCTGCAAGTTCTGGTTACCGACACCCTGCTCCCTGAGCCGCCGTGCTTGGCCTCTGCCCGGTGGGCATCACTTACGTGTTCACAAGCCCATGCCGGGAAGACACCAGGGCCTGCCAGTCTGCAGAGGGACCTGACTCCAGGACGGGGCAAATTTGGGATTCCCTGTGAACTCATTCGGAATGCTTTTTCCCTTTGCAGGGAGAAGGTAAATACTTACAGATTCACTCTTGACCTCGGGGACTAGAGGAATTCTCAACTTACGGCTGTAATTATATCATTGGCTCGGTGAATGCCCACGAGAAATTTTATACCACATGTGACATTAACGTAGCACCTCTGGAGTAAATGGCTGGGCCGGCAGCACAAGAAATCCCGGCGTTCACAGAGTTTACTGTTTAACAGATGGTCCTAGACTGTGCCATTTATCCTTGTCTGGTTCTCACTGGAGACAGCGCCACAAGCAGGTGGCTGGGCTTCGAGTCCCCGCTGGTGCTCAGGACCCTGGGGGGGGCAGTAGACGCAGCCCCGCCTGCCCCGCCCCCAGGAGCGCCCGCTGCTCTCCGTGGCCTGAGAACTCCAGCCGGAGGCACAGGGTGGGGGTGTGTCACAACGCAGGGGCAGCCCAAGGCCCCCCCAGTGAAGGGAGAGCTGGAGTGGGGGGTCTGGTAACAACGGGGCACCAGGAGAGGCCTGGGGAGGGGCAGGGGGACCCCAGCCTTGGGAGGGTCTGGCCCAGGCAGGGTGGGCGCTGGCCCTCCACCTGTGCCTGGCACTGTGTTACTGTCATTAAGGCCATCATTGCTCTTGCTAGGTTTTTATTTTCATCTTCTTCAAAGACGATATGTATGTGTTTTGTTTTAACTAACAGGGCGAAGGCTATGCTGCAGAAGCGACTCTCCCTCTCAGCCTCCCCCGCGCCGCACCCAGAGCAGACGGGTCCCCTCCTCGGTGCTTTCTGTCCCTGGGAGCCACACCCACCGCTGCTCAGGAACCCCGGGCTTGGGGTGGCTCAGGGCGTGCTCAGGAGTGATGTCACAGAGTGGGCGAGTCTCCCCAGAGCCAGGTCCCTCACGCGCCTGGAAGGCTCAAGGGGATCTCGGCCCCCCGCAAGCCCAGCCCCGGCCCGGCCCCCCCGGCCCCCGAAGCCCCATGGGGCCAGCGACCAGGGCAGCCCTCACCCCAAGAACAAGTCCTGGCTTCACCCTCCAGGGGCTGGGCCTCTCGGGCCACCATCACTCTGCCGTGCTCACTGGGGGACCCGGTCCCCAAACCCTCTGCCCCAGCTGTGGCCCCGGCACCAGGCGTGATTTCAGAGTTATATTAAGGAGCCACAGCGGTCTGGGGACGAGTGTCCAGTAACTAGATAAGACCAGCAGAACACAGTTGTCGAAGGAGCCGGATTTATCCTGCCCCGGTCAGCTGCCGGGTTCCGGTTACAGCCTGGGCGGGCCGGCCAGTGCGTGTCCACGCCGGCAGCTGCGGGATTGATCAGGAGAGTGGTTTTCCTGAAGAAATGCACTTACCACACGCAGGTTAAAAATAGCCTCGAGCCAGAGCACCGAGGTGCCGCCGGAGAGGGGCTCTCAGGGCTCCGCTCGGCTCGGGGACAACCACCCCGACAGGCCCCCGCCCGGCCGCGCCCAGACCGGCCGGGCACAGAAGGGGCCGAAGTGACCACAGCCTTTGGGAGAAGGCAGCACACGGGCCCGGAAGGGTAAGGGTGGCCACGCAGGGACCACTCCCAGGCCTTGCAGACGGGCCACCTGGCGGCTGCAGAAGCCAGCCCCCTCACCCGGCCTCTGGTCCCACCTCACGATCGCAGCGAGTGGGAACCCGGGCGTCCTGGCTCTCCAGCCACCCAACCCGGGGTGTCCTCTGGCCACCTTCCTGCTGTGCTCAGGGCAGGCCAGCCCGCCCATGGGCAGTGGGAAGGGGCAGCTTTTTTGGGAAGCCCGTGTTCTGTGTGCTTGGCCCCAGCAGGGGAGGGAGGGGCAGGGGCCTAGTCCCAGCTATTTAAAGGCCAGGAACGGACAGGTGCAGGGACGGAGGAGGATCTGTGCTGGATGTGGGGGGGGGGGCTGGCTCACGAGGCTCCCCCGCCTGGGGCAGGAGCCCCCCCGGGGCTCCCGGGCACACCTTGCATGTCCCCCATAGTCCCAGTACATGCTGAGGCGGGAAAGGGGAAACGTCGGTGCCCGCCCTTGAGAATGCCCCCCGCTGGGTCAGGACAGGGCTGGAGGTGGCCCAGGCTCCACAGCCTGTCCCTTCCCCAGTCAGCACCTGAACAGGCAGCTGGATCAGGCCTACAGCGTGAGCTGGCCCCAGCTGATCTAGGGTCCAGAGGCAGTTTACATGACCCCCAAAAGGCTGGAACCCTTGCTCCCCACACTGGGAATGTATGAAGCCAGAACCAAGCCTTTTCTGTCATTCCTACTGGGATTTTTGCCTCCCCACTAAATCATCGTTACCATCATGATGGCCAGAGGTCGACTCTGACCCTCCCGGGTCAGGCCGTGTTCCCACCACACACACAGTAAGACTCTGGGTGAGTTCATTTATCTGAGCCTCAGTTTCCTCGTCTTTAAAATGGGAGGGTGGGGGCACCCCTGCCTGCCTCAGGGAGGCATGGCACACCCAGCAGGCAGCCCAGGGCCAAAATCCAACAGACACACTGTAGACAGTGGCCACCGCAAAGCCCCTGGGAAGACAGAGCAGGCTGACTTAAGTCTCACTAAAGTGTTAATGACTGCTACAATCCCACTCTCTGGAAAGGGTTCCCAGGGGAAGGGAGAACAGAGAGGTTAAAGGGAGGGACTCTGCCCGAGCACTGTGGGTCTCACCCAGCACTCACTCACCCTATCGGGCTCCCCAGACCCACTCTAGCCTGACTCGGGCCTGGTCTGGCTGGAGCAGCAGAAGAGGCTGAGGGTCCCACCCCAGGACCCCCACCCAGGGTGCTCGGCACGTTGGCTCAGCGCTGGTGACTGAGCACAGCTGGGCTCCAGAGCGTCCGCTGACGCAGGTTTCATCCTGCAGCCAGGGAGGAGGCTCCGAGAGCACCCTTGCCCCGTGGGGCTCCTCCAGGAGGTGGGGCGCTCAGAGCGAGCTGGCCGGGCTGGCAGCGTCTCCCCGGCTCATGCTGGACAGCTGGGGGCACGCCCGTGTTTGCGGTTGACTCCCTCTGCAAAGAGGAAGTTGCCTCGTGCCTCTGGCCCCATCGGCCCCATTTCTGCACTCATTGAATGGAGGGCCCAGGCTGGCATCCAGAGGCCACCAGACCCCATGGGTGTGTAACGGGCAAGGGAGGGGTTTGGCCTCCACATCATTCATGTTACTGAAATGATGGCCCCTCAGAGATGTGGCCCCAATCCCCACTCCCCACTCCCCATCCCCAGAAACCACAACCATAAAGTCACATCCACACTCCTCACCAGGCAGGGTCCACCCTGGGAGGCCCCGTGCCCCGCGGGCAAGAGGGCAGCACAAGGGTCTTGGCAGCACCCCCACCCCCTCCTCAGGGCCGTGTCCCAGCTGTTTTGGGGGGCCCAGAAGAGCCCTGAGGTCCTGAGGCCGGCTGGTCCCATGGCCCCAGGGGGCGGCCGCTGCAGCCTCCGTGTGCCCTCCAGGAGCCCTCAGAGCGTCCAAGCCCCTGCCCTCCTTGCAGCTCCAGCCGCACCTGCACCGCCGCTTCCGCTGTCGGCAGTCTAAGGCCAGGTGGGGAAGCACGTGCTGCGGGCCGGACCCGCAGGCCAGCTGGCTGGGGGGACAGGACAGGGTAAGTGGGGAGAGCAGGTGACTCTGGGGCTCCCTGAGCCCTGTCAGCCCTGAGAAGCTGCCCCCATCACCGTGGAGCTCTGAGGGGTACGGCCAGCCAGTCCGCCAAAGGAGGTGGCTCGTTCACGGGGAGCAGGGACCCCTGAGGGAGGTGAGGGCTCAGCTGTTTCCACGGAGGGTGCAGGAGGCAGTGTTCGGAGAAAGAAGCAGGGGGGACACAGAGACTGGGGGGGCGAGGAGAGGTAGAGGGAGGGAAGGGAGGGCAGCATCTCAGAGGTGGGAGCGCGTGAGGAGGACAGGGGACAACGAGGGCAGGCACCCCAGGCGGCGGCCATGGGCGGGCGCCAGCCTGCTCCTCTGCAGTGTGATTAAAGTGCCGGGACACCCAGGGCAGGCGTGCAGCTCAGCCAGCATCACCAGGCCACGCAGCCACGTGCCCACCACACTCGGCCCAAGAACAGAGCCCAGACGCAGCTAAGGTGGGCCGGGGAGCCCCCAGGTTTCACGGGAGGCGCAGCCCGGCAAAGGGGGGAAAGATGTGCCCAAGGTCACTGGGTGGATGGGGCCCGGATCCTGGGAGGCCGCTAGCTTCACGGTTGGTGGGGAACGGGGGAGGGGGCCAGCTGAGCCAGGAGGAGGGAGGCCCCAGGCAGAAGATACCCCTCAGTGTCCCCAGACTTCTTTCAGGAGACACGTGTGCGGGAAACGCAGAGCTGAGGGGCTGGTGGAAGGAGTCAGGGTGGGTCTCTCCTCCTTAGCAGTGGCTGGGACTCCCCCCTTGGGGGCAAGCCCACTCCCCACTGTGACTTCTAGTGGCTTGCTGGATGGCTGTGTCCAGAAGGATTCTGAGGCTGCATCTGGGCTCAGCCATCGAGGGCAGTGATTGATTAGTGATGTCTGACAGGGGCACAGGAGGAGCACTGAGGCGTGAGTGCTGGCATCCACCATCTTCACACTAACAGGTACTTCATTCCCGCATTGAACTTGACCTGAGCAAGTGTTAGCAGGGTCCTGGAGCAGAGGGCTTTTCCTCTGCCTTCGGTCTAAAGCATAGAAGATGGAGGCCCCCTTCCTCGGACAGGCAGCATCCTTGGCCTGCGGTAGCCCTGTCTTCATTTCTTTTGGGGTCACACACACCCACTGGACCCCTTCCTCTTCTTCCATTTGGACACCCGCTTCTCCACTGATTGGCTGAGAACCAGTCCATCAGCTTAATGTTTTCCCCATCAATGTGGTCCCACTCCTACGGTCAGATCTCAGTGCTTCCCAAGAGGCCACCAGAATGCGCCCAGGGCCCAGCCAACGCAGCGACCAGACGGAACCCCAGTGCCAGAGCACGCCCTTGGCCCCCATTTCCCACGGCTTGCGAACATCCTTCGGTATTTTTACAAAAACTATACGCGCAAATGTAAAGTGGGTTGAGCTGGCAGGGAGGAGGGAAGGCCCAGGACCCCCGCCTACTTGGTCTTACTCCCACCTTTCCCAGGGTGCAGAGCTGCCACAGCGAGGGCAGAGCAGGGCAGCCTCCATCTCACAGTGCCGCTTGGAAGGAGGGGGAAGGGACTTGGTGGTGGAGACATCCAACAACCAGGACTTCAGTTGGGTGGGGGTGGGGTGGGGGCCAAGGTCGGCGTCCCTGGGGATGGGCCCCGTTGACCACAGAGACACGATGGGCTGAGAAGCGCACTCACCTCTGTGGTCCCCAGAGAACCATCACGCTGCTCTAACCGCAGCAGTAGGTCTGTTTCCGAGTGGGGCAACAGAGGACACATGCGGTCAGAGCACGCAGGCGGTCCAAGGGTTCAGGCCAGAAGGCCCGACCCCGAGACACACGCGTCTGCAGGCGCCAGGCGCCCCCTGGGCCGAGGAAGGGGAGGTCAGTCTGCATGAGTCCAGGCACCTCCTTGGGCCACTCTGGGGTTAGACCCCCCAGGGGTGCTATTTGGTGACCCTGGGAACCGGCTGTTAGGGCGGTGTTTTCTGAAGCGGAGTATCCCTGGCTTGTCTCCCCCAAGGCCAAACCCACGTGAAATGGGCGAGGCGGAGGGGACTGTCAGAGCCGGCTCAGGGCCTAGGAGGCCTCCCTGCCGGGTGGCCCCACACAGCCAGGCCAGGCAGAGCGGCAGGCCAGTAGCTGAGCCCCCCGTCCCTGCGTCTGCCCCCCGGGTGAGCCCTGGTCTCGTCTCCAGGCCTGTCCGGGGCACGTGGGGCCAGGATATCACTCGCAGCCGGCCCACTTACAGCCCAGCTCTGCAGGGCGTGGGCGCCAGCCCGTTCCCGGGGGAATGTAACACCCGGGGGCCGGCGGAGGTGACCCTCACCGGCAGCGCCTCCACCCTCGGGCAGTTTGCTGATGACAGGAGCTGCGGCCGGTCTGTGTGGAGCCACATACGCAGACACGGGCTTGGCCTGGGAATCGCTGTGTCAACTGGCAGGGCCGTGTCCGGAGCTGCCGCCAGCAAGCCCTGCGGCCGGGCGTCCCCTGGAGGTGCAGCGGGGCCCAGTGCTCGCCCAGCGCTCCGAGGGCCTCACACGCTCCCCAGGGAGGTGGGGGGTGCTCAGGCCAAGCCCCCGCTTCAGAGGACTCTGGGAACCCTCGGCCAAGAGCAGCCTCTGGGCCTTTACTGGGTGCCCCAGGGCAGAGCTCATGGTCTCCCCTGCCCCTCGGGGGGCAGCCCAGCACTGCCCCTGGCGTCACTCTGAGTAGGTCCTGGAGAAAGAGGGGGTTACCACCCTGCAGCTCCGCTGGGAATGATGCCTATCTGATCGGGGGCCATGACCCCACCTCTCTGCCCAAAATATACAGGGGGCTGCAGCCCCACCCCACCAGTCCCGGGTGAGGACTCAGGAAACCTGAGGACTGATGAGGGGCACGTGGCCCCCCCGGCATTGCCTGTGACACCCTCCCCAGGCCTGACCCACCTCGGGGCGGGTGGAGCAGGCAAAGGGGACATCTGGGTGTGCCCAGTACCTGTTAGAAAGAGGCCCTGAGAGACCCAGGCAGGTCCCTTCTCCCCAGCCTGTGTCCCTCTGCTGCATGAGGTCATTTGGGGGCCCTCTCAGGTAGGGAGCTGAGACTGACCTGGAGGAAGAGCCCGTCTTTGCCCTGAGCTCAGAGGACACCAAAGCCGCCAGGCAGGTTGGTGGGCTGGGGGGCAGGTGGGCAGCTCTGGGACCTCCAAAGGGAGGGCGTGGGACTAAGGCTGGCAGTGAGGAGGGCAGGTGTCCCCTATCCCCTTCACGGGGCGCAGACAGCAAGTCTCATGGGGCTGAGAAAGGGCCTCTGGCCCCCGTGACACAAACCTGATTGGGAGGCCAGGAAACTCTTTCCCAGACCCTCAGGGAGCCAGCAGCTCCCTGTGCGTGCCCAGGCCACCCAGGAGTGAGAAAGGTGGCTCAGGCCCCTTTCCCACAGCACTCTCCCACCTCCACGGAGAGGACGCTCAGCCCATCAAGCCGCAGGGTGGCTCCTGCATCTGTGTCACCTGCCTGACTCCTTTGTTATCAGAGAGGCCAGAGGCCCAGAGCCCAAGGAGCCTGCTGACAGAGGCTGCCCCCACGGCACCCTGAGGTCACTGCCCCATCCAGGGTTTGGGAGGTCTCTGATGAGGAGACGCTGAGAGAAGAACCAGGACATCTGGCTATCAAACATTCCAGATGGAGGGAAGAGCAGATGCAAAGGCCCTGGAGCAGGAACAAGCTTGGTAGCGGCCCTGCAGTGGCGTCCAGGATGCAGTGCACCCACGTCTGCTGAGGGGGTCACCCACCAAGGCTGGTGGCCCTGGGGGTTGTTGGGAGCTGGGGGAGGCAGCTGGGGCACCCAGCTGGGCATCCTCCAGGATTTTGGCAGCACCTGGAGGTGAATGTGCAAATCACCCTCCATAGCGTGGAGAGCCTGGTGGGTTTGGATATTTTTAGCTTAAAAATATTCCCATCAGAAGGTCCTCTAAGAAACATGCATCCGTGACAGGAATTTGTCCATCTCACCTACCCAGGGTCTGTCCTGGGCTCCTCCGAGGGCTCCAGGGGCATCCAGCTTGGTGTGCTGGGGAAGGGGCAGCAGGCGAGGCTGAGCCGGGCAGGGGGGGCCTTTGGGGCGAGTGGCAGGGGACTTGAGGGTCACTGAGGGCCCACCTACCTGACCGACCTGCCTCCCCCCAGGCGATTGTTACCTCACTTCACACACCAGGATCTGGAGTTGACCGGAGGCGGCCTGGCCCCAAGCACTGGGCCACGTGGCCACAGCACCTAGAGGGCCCACCAAGTGACCTGCCACGAGTCACAGCCCCCCCGCCGCGGGGCTCGGCCCCAGTCACTCAGCCAGGTCTTTACCAAGCTCCTGCTGCGTCCAGGCTCTGAGCACATGGCCCAGCAGGAGGACAGGCTCCTCCCTCCTCCCTGCACGCAGGGCTGAGGCTCACGCAGGCCACCCCTCTGCGTCCCAGCTCCACACACACGGGGGATGCGTGCCCACCGGGAGACCGTGCTGGGCCGCCATCCGGCAGCGTCCCCGCCCCACCTGTGCTCAGACCCCGGGTATGTGTCCCGCTGCTCCACGCGCATTCTGGGAGGTAGAGGGACCGTGGCAGAGAGCCCAGGAACCTGGACGACCAGTCAGGGCGGGCGTGCCAGGGCAGGCTGTGAAGTCGGGGTGGGGTTGGTGGCCAGTGGGGTCCCCGCTGTGCAGATCCTTTCCATCTGCAAGGGTCTTCCAGAGAGGAGAGCAGCGGGGCAGCCGCGCCCAGTGTCCGGGGCTCCAGTGCACACAGCGGGAGAGCTGGTGGCACACCGACAGAAGTCCCCGCCAAGTGTGGCGTGGCCATGGGCTGAGCCGACTGGCCGGGGCCGCCTGCTCCCCAGGAGGGTGGGGCTCCCACCACAGCAGACCCTCGGGGCCTCACAGGCCAGCAGCTGAGGGTTCCAGAGCCCCAGACCAGGAGGGCAGGGCCTGCTGGGCTCCTCTTGGTCAGACACCCTGCAACCCACCCCTTGCACCCAAGACCCCCACCTGGGTTGCTGCTCACAAACCTCTGGGGGGTGTCCAAAGGGTGCTGGGGTCACACAGAGTCAGAGAGGAGATTCTGGTCCTGGGGCCAGCAGCCGGCAGGCGGGCAGCTGTGTCCACTGCTCAAGGCTGGTTCCCACCCAGATCGGGATGGGGGTCCCCGCTTTGCAGCATAAGAAGCCAAGATGCCTCGTGACACGCCAGCTACTCGGAGAGCCAGCGCTTCTGGTTTTGCAAGGGAGTCGCGGCTCCGAACCCGCCGCTGTGCATGCAGACGCCAGCTCACACATCACACGTGGACAAGACCTTCATGCACAGATGCACCCTTACACGCTTACCCTGTAGGACGCTCCTGCACTCACAGAGACACACGTACACACTCTTGTGTGCAGACGCTTGCCTGCCCCCATCCGAGGCAAGGCCTCGGGGCTCCCCCTAGTGGTGAAGCCTCACAACACACCCCATCCCCGCGGAGAAGAGTCCCTTGTCCAGGGCTGTTTTCTCCACCAGAGGACAGGGCGGGCTGCCTCCCTGATCAGACGTCAGACGTAGCCCTAGAGTCGGGTTACGCGCTGCGGGGGGGCGCCACTGCACCCCAGCTCTACACCTGGCCTGCTCCCAGAGTCCCTGATGTCCCCGGACACTTGCACAAATAAAACAAGATGTCTTCTCCCTGCCCCGCGTCCCCACACTGTGTTTTCTCCTGGCTCTCACTGTAAGATAAATTTATTTATTCCACAAAAGTATTTTGCTGAAAAAAATTATTCTTCCTCCAGCGTCTCCCGAGTGTGTCTTGGAAGGACTGGCGGAAGGAGCATGAGGAAAGCTGGGGCCAGGCCAGTGGAGGCTCGGCCCTCCCGGGCGAGGGGGACAGCGAAGGGACACTCAGAGCGTGACCAGCCCCAGGCCAGGGGGGGAAGGACCCTTGCTGCTGGACCCTGTGTGAGCCGCTCTGAGCCACTCACATGCTATTCCCTCTGCCCTGATGCTGTTCCTCCTCTCCCCACTCACTCCTGCACATCAGCCCAGAGACCCAGTCTCCTGCCCTCAGAGCTCATCCTGGAGAGATAGACGTGCGTGTGTGTCACTGTCTCACGAGCGTTGTCCTGACCACTGGGCTGCGTTGGGCCCACTGGACAGATGGCCGTGATGTCCAAGGCCTGGCCCTTGTGCTCTTCATTGTACAGGCTCAGGAAATGCGTCTGGAGTGAATGAATGAATGAATCATAAATGAATGAACAAAGGCGCGAGCCATCCTCCTGTCACTGTGATCACAGCCCTGTGACTCCTTTCCCTGGAGTGCAGGGACCACGTGTGACCCAGCTATCCCGACGGTCTCCCCATTCTGTGGATGAGAACACTGAGGCCTTGCCCAAGGCCATGCAGAGATTTTCCAGGAGAGGCTGACCCCTGGGAAAGCGGCCATGGTGACCCCTGAGCCACCACTTCATATACACAGCTCCCACTGGACTCAGAGTCTTAGGCCTGGGCCCCCTGGGAATCCCTGCTGACCCTAACAGCCCAGGCGGAGGGTCCACCTCTCCCCACCCCCGGGGAACTGGGTGGAGACTGAAAGGCACGGGCTCTGAGGCCACACAGGCCCTGTCCCCACCTGGCCTGTCACCTGGGCCTTCTGGCTCTGGGAATCGGGCTGAGGGCTGTGCAACACCTTGCAGGCCCTGAACACTCTGGGGGACAGGGTGCGCAGCCCCACCCCGGGGGGGACCTGCTGACCTCAGGCCCTGTCAAGCCTTAGTGCAGGATGTCACAGCTCTGCCCGCAGGTCCCTTGTCCAAGGTAACAGAGCAGGGGCCAGCCCACAAACACTGTCGCCTCCCAGCCCCTACAGTGGGAGAAAGACACAGTTGCCCCTCAGACCCATGACCAAGCACTTCAATGTCCCCTGCAGCCCTGAGCAACGCCTAATGGCTTTCCCTGATGTGTAGGGGGTGGGGGGCCTGCCCCCAGGCCTCATGCACCCCAGAGCCTGGCTCAGTCTTGGGGTTCCTGCTCTGAGGCCCAGGCAGTGGTGATTCTGCTCCATGGTCAGGAGGCCGTGACTGCCGGGGGAGGCTGAGCGGGGGCACGTGGGGCCCTCTGTACTGTCCCTGCATCTTCCTGTGAATCTGCAGTTACTTCAAAATAAATAACTTTAAAGAATCACATATTTATGTTTATGAGTCTATGTGGCATTTTAATCATCACATCTATGTGGGGTGCTGGCCACCTCAGCCACACAGCCTCCAGAGAGGCTCCAGGGTCCCCTCCACCATCGGCCAGTGCTGCCTGCCAGGAGTGGGGGGCTGGGGCTCCACCTCAGGGACCGACCTCAGGCTGGTATTTCAGGACAGAGTGACACCAAGGGTGACATGACGAGCCCTGGAGGGGGACGGTGTATTTCCCGTGTACTTTGATTTACACATAGCACGTCCCTGAAATCCCACCGTTCCCGTAAACTCAAGCCCCTCATGTACTGGGGAGAGGCTGGGGGCTCTCCTTTCCATTCTGCTGAGCCTCTGATTTTACACTGAAGTGTTTCGGTGGTGTGACATTGGGTAAGTTCTGTTCTCTGGCAGGCCGGCTCCCAAGAGTTGAATCCTATAAGCTCTTCCTCCTTGGACCACACCCCCACCCCCAGCCGTGGGGGCAGCAGCCCACACAGGGCAACGGCCCCAACCTGTCCCCGGGGCCTCACGCTGCAGCCACCTCGGTGGCGGGGACTCAGAGAGGCTTTGGGGAACTGGTGCTGGGCTGGTGGCTCCACAGCAAACCCCACAGTGCTGTCACAGTGGCGTGAAGCCCGGGACCTGGGCCCTGTCCCTATCCCTCCCCCAGGTGGCGGGAGACAGAAGGAGGGCAGAGCAGTGACCCAGCGCCAGCCCCACCTTGAGGTGAGCGAGGCAGGCGGGGGCAGCTCAGACCTCCCCCAAGGCCCTCACTCCCACGCCTCCACGGGGGCGGCTGCGTCCACAGTCTCTCCTCCTCGTCGCCCATGAAATAAACGGACGTCTGTGTCTGAGACGCTGCGGTTTTGCCTGGATTTAATTAGGCACCAAGAAATGAGAATTAATGGCCCGTCCATTTTCTGAACACATTTGAAGAAGAAACTGCATCTTTGTGGGTTTGAGTGCTGGTCGACGAGATTCGGTCTCATATTTGCACTGAGGCTGGAGGCCCTGAAGCCCTGGGGCTGGACGGTGCTCCCGTCTCCCCGCGACACTCCTGCTCCCACGCGGCCACTAGGGGGCGCCCGCTGCCCGCCCTCCAGGGTCCAGGTGGACACCCCTAGCCAGGACAGACCTGGGGCCATGGGAAGGGGGCTTCCTGCCCAAGACCCTGCAGGGTCCCCTGTGGGGTCAGCAGGAACAGGGGTGGGGTCTCCTTGACCTTGAACCTGAGGGGTTGGCCGTTCAGCCAGGCCTTCCCCAAGGTTCCGTGGCACAGTGAATGTCCAGAGCACGGGCATAGCAAGAGACTCGCCCCTCCGGAGGAAGGCCCACTGCCAGAGGTGGGTGCCAACCTCGGGCCCAGGGCCGCCCTTCAGGCGCTCTGTGTACAGAGATGGTCGCTGCTGAGCCACGTCGCTCCCACACCCCATGGGACAAGCCCTCCGGTGGAGGAAGGGGACTGCGGAGAGGAGGGGCGAGGCCAGGACCCCGGCGCCCACCTGTCCTGGACCTCAGCCCTGCGCCCGTCTCGCTCGGCGCCCCCTCACACTCCACAGGCCTCTGAGCTTGGTGCTCTGCACCCGCCAGGTCTCAGTCCTCCCTGGAGAAGCTGTGACAGTAGGCCTGATTGGGCCTGCCAGGGGATACCCACCGTCAGCTCGCCCAGCCCTGGGCCCTCTAGGCTCCTGTCATCGGTGGCTCCTGGAGGACCCCCAGCCTGAGCGCCTGCAGTAAATCAGCTGGGCCTGGGCACCCCACCCCCCGCCCCTCCCCTACAGATGGAGCTGGGCTGCCCCTGCCCCTTACAGTGTGAGTGGAAGGCTGCAGCGACCAGCAAGGGGCACTGCCTGCTCAGGTGGCTGTGAGCGGGGCAGGCAGGTGGGCCGGTGGGCACCTGTGTCTTGCCCCCAACCCCCCGCGCCAGGCAGACCCTATGAACCACGAGGCCCAGTCCCTGGCCCAGCCAGATACTGGGCAAGGGCATCGAGGGGGTCCTACAAAGCTCCCATCACCCCTGCCTGGTCCCTGGGAGACCCCACCATCCGGCCCTGGAGGGGCCCCCCAGCACACTTCCTTCACTGGGGGTACATACAAGCACCCCATAAATAATGATCTATGCCGGCACATCAGCCACCCATCCTCCAACAGCCCTGTGAGGAAGGGACCACGACAAACCCCACTTTGCAGATGGGGAAACTGAGGCACAGAGTGGCTCAGTGCTTAGCCCAAGGCCAACAGGGAGCAGCCACAGTCCAGCCCCGCAGGAGAGAGAGGATCTGCGGGGGGTGGCCAGCAGACAGGATGAGAAGCCGGGGGCTGGATGTCCAGTCTTGAGCTCGGCACCCCACACTGGGCCCCCCTCCACGCCCACTGTGAAACAGGGGCTTGCAGATGACCAAGAAACCTTGGCTTCCTGCTACTACACTGCTCCCCACCCCAGGCCTCAGTCTCCCTGGCCATAGCTGAGAGCAGGAATGAGTGGGTCGGTGTGATGGTCTGGGAGCCGCCCTGCGGGGTTGGAGCTCTGCTCAGCTCAGCTGTGGGGAGGCGTGGGGTGCGGCCAGGCCAGGGCTCCAGGGAGCCTGTCACCCTGACTTTATGGCTGGGTGAGCCATGAGTCACCACAGTTCCTGGCCATGCCATGCACCACCTAACTCCCCAGGGCACCCCAACTGCCACCAGCTCCCCACCCCCTAGACCACAGTCGGGGTGCTTCCAAAGGTCAGGGCAGTCTGTGCTGGGAAACACCCTCTCCCAGGTGCCTTGGGCCCAGGCGCAAAGTCCAGGCCTGCTCGCCGGGCCAGGGCGTCTGTCCCAAAGGCGCTCAGCAGGGCAGCAGGGGCCAGAGGAGCTTGTATCAGAAAGGCCCAGGTGAACCCCAAGTGGCCAGGCCACTGCCAGACAGCGGGAGGTGTCCATCTTCCTCACAGTCAGGGCGAGTGAGGGCAGAGCAGCCCGGAGCCTCATGACCTCACCCACCCAGGGGGCTGAAAGTGAAGCTGCCACCTTCGGCTGGGGAGGGCAGGAAACCGGCCTCAAGAATGGGGCGGCCTCGCCCGTCAGCACTTCTGGAATGGGGATCTGGCAGCATTTACCAAAATCACACATCCTCAGAGCTGTCCCCAGCAAGCCCACTTCTGGGAATTTATAAAGCTTCCCAGACGTGGCAGCAGGCCACTCGACAGGCAGTTGGCACGGGCCGAGAAGTCGACCTGGTCACACCGGAACGTCCGCCCCGGGGACCAGTCAAACCCACCATCACGTGTCCCACTACAGAGCTCGGTGCAGCTGCTCAAAACACGTGCTCGTGTGGACAGATCCAGCGTGGACTGTTCAGGAAAAAATTAATGGCAGGAGACTCAGGTTTGTTCAAAATAAATCAAATGAGACCCTTTTCATAGACTGATGTCTGAGTGTTTATATAAAGGGGTGGGTGAGTCAGGAGGGAGAGCAGGTCTGGGGGTTTCCGGGGGGCCTGTGGGGAGGGGGAGGCAAAAGATCATTGGTTTTCTTTCAGAAATTGTTACTGGGGACATAATTACTTTTGTAATTAATAAAGAAAGGCCAAAAGGAAATCCAGTGGAGGCCTGTGCTTTGACCAAAAAAAAATTTTTAATGACTCCCCCTGCCAAGTCTTCCAGATAAAATCCCAGCTCCTCTGCCTGGAGCACGTGGCCCCCAGGTGTCCTCCCACCATCAGCCTCCCCAGCTCCAACCACTTGCTCATAGCCGTCTGTCTGCATCCTCTGCCTCGAAAGCCCTTTCCTCTCACCTCGTTTAACAAACTCCTACTCATACCTCAAAGTCCTGCCCAAATGCCCTCTCCTCTGCAAGGCCAACAGACACACTTCTATGGTGGGTAAGTTCCTGGCTGGGGATCAGATTGGCCTGAGGGCCTCTTGACAATTACTTGCTGAGCCCTGCATTGGCCCCCAGCTGTAAAACTGGGCAGAAGGGTCTCCTGGCCGGGGTGTTTCCAGGATCGACAGAGAAAGCTGTCCCCATTGGGCTCTCAGCATTTGATGAAGATGATAATGTATGTGAGAACCACGAGCCGGGCCAGGGTGAGCTCCCTGGGAGTCTGGGCTTATCACCCCACTTCTTAGATGAGGAGACTGAGGCTCATGAAGTGCCCTGACTTGCCCGAGACAAATAAAATGAAGGAAGTGCTGGACTTTGCTCCAGGTGTCCTCTTTTTGAGACAGGAAACAACAGACAGACAGACATTCAAAAACTGGTGGGTCGGGGGTCCCAAGCTCACTTCCTAAGGACTCCAGGGTCCCCTGGTCCACTGGCCAGTGGCCACAGGGTCACACAGCTCAGGGCCGCAGCTGGGAAGTGGACGGTGGAAGGACGGCTCCCCTACTCCACCCAGGAGCAAGAGGAAGGTGTCCGCGGAGCAGAGCCAGTGGTCAAAGGTTGTGTTTCACTTCCTCCAGGGCTGCGGCTTCAACCTACGGCGCTCAGTCCTCGGAAGGAGGCCGGGCCGGCGCGCACACTGGGACTCCCCCAGGAGGGCCCTGGCGGCGCAGGGGACAGAGTGCAGGCCTGCAGATGGCTGCACATCCTTGTGCGGCTTCGGGCCAGTTCATCTCTCTGGACTCTAGTTCTCTATTGTCACACCAGAAATGGTGCCAGTTTGTCTTTCTGTGGATCCAGGCAGGCTGACCTTCCCAAAAGCAAAATCTCTCCAGGTCCCAGTCTGGAGCTTGGGAACCACTGGAAGTGACGTTCTGCAGCTACCGGGGACGTATGCGGCCGTGTGGTTGCAGTGAGTGGGGGTGCAGGAGCTGGGCGACCGTGTGGACAGGCCCCTCGCCCCCAGGACAGACGTCCCTACCCAGAGGGGCCTCCTCACCCACTGTGGCCCAGGTTGAGCTGAGAAAGGTGACGGGAGGGAGGGGGGAATTGATTCCATCCCCAGCCCCTCCATCTCCATCCGAAACTGCCCATAGAGGCCAGGAGAGGGGCAGGGAGGTAGGTGCTAGTTCCCCAGCCAAGGCCAGAGGATTATTCAGCCAGATAAGCCCCCGAGAAGGCTCTGGCCAGAGCAGGCTCATTTATCAGACCTGGGTAAAACCAACAGAGGAGAATGCCACGGCAGGGCTGGGCAAACACCCGCCCCGCCCTCCGCCCTGCGAGCCCTCTGCAGGGCCCTCACTGCCTCTTATCCCAGCGGGGAACTAGCCCCGGCTTCACAGGCTTATCTCCACGGAAAATACTCGCCTCCCTGAATCAACGAGCAAACCTTGCCAGCCGTCGGCTGCGTGACTTATCAGCCCCGCAAGTGGGGAAAGTGTGAACCGCCTTTGGGGAAAAAGCAGAAGGAGCTCAAAGGCGGCTGCTCCACGGGAAGCTCAGGGGCCCAGCACATCTCTCCCCCAGTGCCCAGAAAAGGCACCAGCAGCAGGGGGCCCCAGTCCTTCCAGCCTCCCGCTGAGATCTGGCCACCTTGGCCAGGAGGGGTCTCTGTGGGGCTGCTCCCGACTCCACGCACCGTCCGTGAGCACCTTTTACCTGACAGCCCCGCAGAGAAGAGACGGCCCCTCCCCCAGGGGGCGCAGGGCAGGGGGCGTGGCGGGCGTGCGGGCGGTGACTGCTCAGCAGGCGTGTTGGACGTGTCGTATTGCATAGTCCTGCGTCACTTTAAGTGCTGAGGAACATGAGTCTTCGGAAATGCTCCTCCGGAGCGGGCTCACCGGCCAGTGCCTTTGGACAAAGCTGGATGCCGCTCTCCCAGCCCCAGTCCAGT
This sequence comes from Camelus ferus, assembly GCF_009834535.1. Taxonomy (NCBI): domain Eukaryota; kingdom Metazoa; phylum Chordata; class Mammalia; order Artiodactyla; family Camelidae; genus Camelus; species Camelus ferus. Next base: position 14,272,247 of record NC_045714.1, on the reverse strand, counting down.
GCTCGTCGGCAAACGAAGCCGAGGCGAGGAAGTCCTCCCAGCTGCGGTCGTTGTCAGCCGATCTCACTTTGATTCCTCCTCACTCTGAATCCCAGGCAAGGAAGGGTGGAGCCCGATGGTGTTGCTTTCAGAAACCTGCTCCACGCCTTCCATTCATTCAAACAGTTTGAGACCCAGAGAGGGTGACCCTAAGGTCTGTCCCCACAAGGAAGGAATTACGGATAGCCCCAGGGGCTCTCGAAGCCACCCCCAAACCTTCCAAAGTCCAGGTTGCCTCTTGATAGTGGAGCTGTGGAGACAACTCCCCACCAAGAGAGGGGCTGCGCTCGCAGCATGTGCCGACTGAGAGAGCACTTAAAGGCCCAAAGTTACGGCCGGCCTGGCAGCTCTCAGAGGGCTGTGAGTCTTGTGCGTGGCTTCAGCGGTGCAGACGCAGGAACCCAGTGCATGTGGGCACACGCTCCCCCCCGCGGTGGGAGGTGTGCGTGCAAGGAGGGCGGCCCCCCTGCTGTCTTCTGAGCACACAGGCATCAGCCACTCCTAGGGGTAAAGACACCGAGGCTCAGGGAAGGTCCTCACTAGTCAACCAGCAAGTCAGTGACGGGTGTCCAGCAGCGACCGGTGTCCAGTCTCCTGAGCCCAGGTCGAGTGACCTTCCCGCAAACCCTGTGGGAAGTCTGGTCTTTCGATGAAATAATGTCTGACTCGGGGGCCAGCCACAGAGAGACCTGCAGGGGTGGGTGAGCGGCAGGGAGGGGTGCGATCTGCGGCAGCCAGAGTGTCTCCGCCTCTTCTAGAGGCGGGGCTCTTCCTGGTGCAAGTGTGCCCAGTGTCATCCTGTTGGCAGCCTCTGACCCCAATGTCCTCAGACAGGACAGAGTTGTGGGCAGCTGGAGGTGTGCCAGGGGCAGAGGCGGGCACTGCTCCTCAGCCTCCATCAGGACTCCCTGGACCTCCCCACACGCCTCCCGGCCCTGGCGTGGCTCCTGCACTCCCTATGTCTCCATGCCTGCCCCACACTCTGTCCCCAGGCAAGGCCCATCACAAACTCGGTGAAGGAGAGGACACACTTGCTCCTCCTTGGCCAAGCTCAGCTCCAGCAGGCTCTGACCGGGAGATGACGGCTCCCCTGGAATGAGGGTGACCCCCAGGATTGAGTTCAGCCACATACCAGGCACCCCTCCCAGTCCTTTGCCCCAGGCTGGCACAGATACCCCCAGGCTTGGGCCAGATGTGGCCTTGGGCCCTGGGGACTCCTTTCTGCATCTCCAGAGGAAAGAAGGGCGGGGGAGCTGCCCGAGGGGGTCTCTGTTGCCTCTGACACACTGCCTGCCCCCTCCCTACGGTCAAGTCAGCACTCTGGGCGGGGTCACCAGCCCACCAGATGCCAGCAGCCCCTTATCTTCTCTCCAAAGGAAGCCAAGCCAGGGCAGGGGGATTCCGGGGCCTGGGACACCAGCCCATGTCTGCACCAGGAGATGAACACGCCGGTTTCCCTCGGAACGGTCCAGCTGCAGAGAAGGTCCAGCTGCGCTGCGAACGGCTGCACGGGAAATTCTTTGCACATGAAGAATGAGGTTGGCGGTCTCTGGGCGGGGGCTCGGAGGCAGGCGCAGCCTGGGACGGGTTGGAGTCGGGGCTTGAGCCGGGCAGCCGCCCTGGGGTCAGCCTGGAGGGGTGTCCACCGACTTGCTGGCCCCGCCTCCTGACCGAGGCATCTCCCGGGTGAGCTCGGCTCGGCATCAGACCCAGGATCAGTCTCATCCGGAGGGGTCGATGGGGCCCTGCTGACCAGTGAGGCCTCCCTCCGGGCCCTGCTGGCCGAGTGAGCCGTTGTGCCGACTTGCCGTCCAGGGCAGGGCTTTTCCAGCAGTGGCATCGCTCCCTAGCTCCCCTCGGGCCAGCTGGTGCTCCTGGTGGGCCCTTTCCGTCTCCAACAACAACCCCCACAGACTAGGAGACCGAGACTCAGAACCCACACGACATGACAAAGAGGATGCAGCCCTTAGGTGACAGAGCGGGCTGTAACCCCACATCCCAGGATGCACTGCCAGCCCCCAGGTCCCAGAGCTGTCACTGAGCAGACCGCCCACTGAACAGCACTGCGGGGAGGCGGGCCTGGGATCCTCACCCTGAGACACAACTGGCCCCCTTCCCAGGAGCGGGACCCAAGGTGAGGAGCCCAAAGGCCAGGCTGGGCCTGACAGCCTCTGAGGCGACACCCAGCTCCAAGCTTGGAACTGTCCGGCAGTGGTCCCCAACCACGGCCTCACAAGGGCCAGTTTCCTGGTCTGCCTGCAGCAGCAGCTCCCAGCTGAGGCCCCAGCTGCCTCCCCAGGGGACCTGGGCCCCAGAGGGGAGGTGGCAACTCCCTGCTGCCTGGGAGGTACCAAGGGAATCTGCTTGCTGCCACCCCCTGCCCACCAGGCCCCCGGACCAGCGGGATGTGGTTGGGGGTGCCCCTGGGCCTGGCCTCGGCTCCTGGCCCCTGGGGACCACAGGGCCTTCCCTGTCAGGAAGGAGGTTTCCATTAAAGCTGGGCCTGCCTACCGTGCATGAAGTCCTTGCTCGGCACGGAGCCTCCCTGGGCGCCGGGTCAGAGGCTCGAGCAGCCCAGGCGGCCCATTCGGAGGTCCATGTCCCAGCTGGCTGCCCACCCAGGGGTGACCAGTCCCCAGGCCCATCGCCAGCTCCTGCTCTGGGCCTGGCATGGCTGTCAGAAGTGACCAGCAAAACTGGAACGGAGGAGTCAGGACCTACTCTGCTGCCTCCAGTCAAGGTCAGGCGGCCGACCGGAAAGGGGGAAAGAAATCTACCTTCAAGGCACCTGTGTGCACAAACACCGTCAGGTGTGCACGCAGGCAGATGTGCACGTGCATGTGCTTGTGCAGCTGTGAGCGCGTGTGTGCACGTATGCCCGCCGGTGTGCACGCAGGACCTCGGCCCTTTGCACCGTTGCTCCTCTGGGGGGAGGGAACAGTCCAGAGCCTCGGAGGGGCACCCCACACCTCAGCCTCCAAGTGACGGTGCTTGAGCCAGGGCCGCCCCCAGGAAACACTGGCGGTCCTTTCCCGCCGTCGGCTCCCTCTCTGCTCAGGCAGAGCAGACACGTCCCTCTCTCTGCAGCCCCGGAGGGCCTGGGACTGCGCCCGACTCAGAGGCACCCACGCACTCTCTCTCTCTGAATGTGTTTTCCTGAAGCCACTGGAGCATCTGCAGCCAAAATCTGTAAAATGTTATTTATTTCCCACTGCATTTGTACTTATCTGCTTGCTCCTTGCAGAAAACATGGGAAACACAAAACCCGTCAAAGATGAAGATGAAAGGCACACATGGTCCCGCAGCAACCGTCCTCTGCTATCCAGACTGCTTGACGCTTTCAGAGCCCTTTAAGGTCCCTGGATTCTCACCATGGTCCTCTCCTGCCAGCAGGAGTGAGGCTGATGGCTTTGACACTCCCCGAAGTCTGTACATTGAGCAGACGCATTTGAGATGCGATAAACTTCTGCTCTTGGCCGGGAGACTCCGCCGTCCTGCCAGCAGAGGCGGCTGGGGTGCTGGCTCCTGGGCCCTCCTCCCCCGCGGGCCTGGCAGCAAGAGCCCGGAGGCAGGCCTGGGGCTCCCCACTCCTGTTCGCAGAGCCCAGGAGGCCCCCGGGCCCAGGATGGACACCTCGCAGGGGATGTCCTCAGGAAGACGGTGGAAAAAGAGCGGAGGGTGAGGCCAGGGCAGGAGGCTGCGGGCTCCCCGGGAATGGGTGGCATCAGGAGAAGAGAAGCAGGAGAGGCAGCAGGGAAGACAGAGGGGGGAGAAGGGAGGAAAGGTTTTGTGAGATGAGAGTGAAGGAGCGCAAATCAGGGAGACAGAGCAGAGAGAAGTGGGGCACCAGCACATCCCCAGGCAGCAGACGAGGCCGGTGCCCCTGCCCGGAGGGTCCGCGGTGTGAGCCGCCCCCCACTGGCCCCTGGCGCCTCCGAAAGCGGCCCCACCCCCAAGCCCTGGTGCAGCCCACCTGAGCGGCCGGGCCAGCCCAGCCCACCGGGCCAGCGCAGCCCGGCCGACCCAAAGCAGCACCGACTCCTGGAGCCGGAAGTGGGAAGTAAGCCCACTCCCGCAGTAAACCCCCAGCGGTTCCAGGGCCGAGTGGCCACCCAGCGCCGTCTGCAGCCCTGGCGAGCCCGCCGCCCGGGGTACTCCAGTGGGCGCCGAGGGCTGGCCACGGAGGACGGGCGTGAGGCGGCTCGCTGACAGAGCCCCAGGCCTGCTCCTATTTGGCTGAGAAGGGTTATTCTGGGAACAGCGTTCAGAGGAAGAGCTGCCAAGTGCTAACTAGCAGAATAGACCCAGTGTGCCCCCCGGTGGGCTTCTCGCTGCCTGGCGCCCCCCACCTGCCGGTGATCCAAACTCAGACCTAGGACTGGCCTCCGAGGGGCGTCCAGGGCCGGAAGGGGTGTATGGGGCATAGACCAACCAGGCGGTGCTGGCCCTGCCCTGGGAGCCAGAGCGGCTTCCAGACTCGGGAGGGGTCATTTACAGGGGCCGCAGGCTTGACCCCAACTTGGCACCACCACGGCCACCCCAACCCATTATCTCCCGGCCCCCGGGAAAATGGACGGCAGGGCCCCTCTCCACCCCTAGGCCAGCAAGGGAGGACTGGTAATTTACACCCTGCAGGCGAGGGGGCTCCCCCTCCCTGAGTTCCTGGGTGCACACAAGGTCCCGAGCAGACTGAGGGAGCCTCAGCGCCAGCGTCCAGTCACTACTTCATTCAGGGTCAGGCCGGCGGCTGCTCTGACAGGGCAGCCGTCCATCACCGAGTCCGGCCTCAGTGTCAGGCGATTTTGTTACCCCAGGCCGAGCCTGGTCACCAGGCGTCCAGCAGGATGTCACTCGAGGTGAAGTAATTCACGGCTAATAGGCATCAGGGGGCTGCCTCCACCAGCCACCCACCCCAACTGGAGCGCAGGCCGGGAGAGCCAGAGGCCCCTGAGTCACCCCCTCCCCAGTGGTCAGCCTGGCCGGTGCACCCTGCCCGTGACCTGCCCTGTCACTCTGTGCCCTCCCCTGCGCAGGCCTTTGGGGAGCTGGCCATAAACATCCCATCGTGTGACAGGACACTTGCCAACGCTGCAGTCGCACTGCACACTCCCGCCGTTGGCGCGATGAACCCTCTTGACGGTGATTACATCTCCCCGAAGACAAACTGGCCTGAGTCCCTCCCCAGATGGCTCCGTCCACGAGGGCTGTCTGGCGACCTGGCCTCGAGTGCCTGCGGCGTTTAATGCCAAGGGACTTCCGGAAGGGCCTTTGAAACCAGATTCAGTTACATAAATGATACGGCGGCCCGTGAACTCTGTTTTCATTTCCTGGTCCCCCTTTCTCGGCAGCCAACTGGAGGCCCCGGCTGGGTCATCCACAGTGCAGGCTGTTTCTAAGGCCCAGCATCTCCCGTTCACTGACGCCTGGGGGCGGGTTGGGCCACAATGCTTCCACCACACAGACTCTCTAGGGGCTGCAGGACTTAGAACAGGAAGACCCGGCCTTGGACAGGGAGGGGGCGGCGGCCCGAGGAGCGGGCAGACTGCAGGGGCAAACGGGAGGGCGTGGAGCAGAGCACAATGAGGCCCAAGAGCTGGGTTCGATTCCCGTCTCAGCCTCTGCCCAGCCCTGGCCCTCGGACAAGTCCTTTCTGTCCAGGCCTCACTTCTCTCATCTGTGAAATGGGCATGACAGCTCACAGGAATTGCCCCAGCTCTCCAGATGGCTGTGAGCATGAAAGGAGTTAAAACACAGATGCTCCTGGGCCCAGCCAGGCACAAGGGACACCCAGGAAACACCAAGCAGTGGTGGTGACCACAACGATGACAAGCAGCCTCAGCTTGGGGGCCCTCCCCCGGCAGTCACTGCCCCTGCCCCAGCCAGGGGCCCTTGGGCTGGACCGTACCTGCAGGAGAGGGCACAGGTGCACACCCCTATGTGTCCACAGTGACGTCTTGCACCTGCGTGGCTCCCACATCCAGTGCGCCAGGCTCCCCCAGCCCCTACCAGGTGTGCCCGGAGGGTCCCCAGCCTCGAGCCCCTCACTGTGGTGGGTTCTGCGGCTCTGGTTGGTATTGGAGTCTTGGACTCCTCCACAGAGACTCTGCCTCATCTTCTCAGGGCAGCAGGACCTGAAGACACTCTGAGGCTCCCAGGGCAGCAGACACTCCAGGGCACTCTGCTCTGCAAGGGTGGAGCCTGGGGGAGGAGGGGCCTCCAGGTACAGGGAGCAGGAGGGGGTCTTTGAACTAGGCCCCCCACCCCCGCCTGGGATGAGAGGGCATGGGGCTTACCTGAATAACTGGGGAGGACACAGACCTCTCCGCCTATCCCCACCTCCAGCCCCCACCCCAGCACAGCCTACCCAGGCATCCTTCCCTGAGACCCCACTTACAGGAAGGGCAGACCCCCGGGGCTGGGGTTCAGGGAGGCCAGGTTCAGGCCCACTTGTGCAGGTCACCCAGACAACCCCACGCTAAGGAGCTAGTTCCTGGGCACTGCACCCTTCCCAGGGCTGGACGGACACTGCCTCCCCAGAGCTCAAAGCCCCGCGTGGCCACAAGTCGGTGTGCGTGCAGCAGGGGCCCTGCTGGGGCCCTCCCTGTGAGGGGTGGTTGGCCCCGGGGCTGCCCTGCGGCCCCAGAGAGAGTCCTGGGTCCCCCCTGGGAGCCGGCCCAGAGGCCCTGACTGCCCGCCTTGCTCTCCCAGGTCCGTCTTCTCTTGTCATTGACGTGTCTGAGTTAAGAGGCAGCTGCTGGGCAAGTCGCAGACACCAGGGTCCGTCCCTGTAGCAGACACGGGAGCCTGCCCCCACCCCGGCCCCTCCGGCCCCGGCCATCACTTTCCCCAAGGCCCCCACAGGCAACCACTCATGTCCCGGAATCACAGAACTCAGCTCTGCCTGGTCACCAGGGGGTTAACAAGCCAACCCTCTAATCTTCCCAGGGCCTGGGGTAGGGTCCCCACCTCAGAGCTGCTTCCCCCTGGCCAGAGAGAGAAGCCTGGGGGCGCAGAGGGTCACGAATTCCTCCCTATGCCTCCCTTGCCCATCCCAGCAGCCCCGTTCTCAGGGCCCCAGCACACAGCTCCACCGCCTCCAGCTGGCTGCAGCGAGATCCTGGGGCCCAGCCCTCTGCTCCTCTCACCTGGCTTCCCCTCAGCTTTTGCCCGGTGCCCGCCGGGCGCCCGCTCTGTGCGCATCCCAGGGAGACGCTGCAGCTCTTTTTCCCGCTAACTGCGCCCAAAGCCAGTGTGAGGAGCGGGCACGACTGACACCCCCACCTCACGGCTGAACGGAGACACAGAGGCTCAGGGTCTGGCGGGGAGGCAAGGCAGGGACGCACAGCCGCAAAGCGTGATGAGGCAGAAGGCAGGGGAGAGAGTACCGCGTGGGAAAGGCCACAGAAGGGAGGGGACTTGTGAGCCGGGTGCTGAGGGATGTATAGGAGTTCAGCAAGTAGAGAAGGCAGAGGAAGGGCCCCCCTAGTTGAGGAGCAGCATGGGCAAAGGGCCAGGGCACAGGCCGCTTACAGCGGATGGGCTGGTGGGGAAAGTGAGGTCCTGGTGGACTGGGGCACCTGGCTCCCTCCGGAGGAGCCCAGGGAGCCTGGCTGGGGCAGTTGCACAGAAGGATGACAGGTCCTTAGCCTTAGAAAGTGACTTGGCGGGTGAGGGAGGCTGGGCAAGGTGTGGGCAAGTGGGGAGAGAACTTGGCTTTGAGTTTCAGCTGAGACGCCTCTCTTTTTGGTTCAAGGAGAAGAGATCGTGAAGGGGTCCAGATGCTGCACAGATACCAGCGCCCCTCACCCTGTCACTGTGCCCCATGGCTGGCAACCATCAGCAGGGTGTCAGCTGATCGGATGAGGAAATCCCACCAGCAGCCTCTGCTTCTACTGGTCCGGGGGCGAGAGCCCACGTCCCACCTGGAGGGGCTGCTGCACACTGAGACTCCCCGAGCAGCAGCACAGCCCTGGCACCCCACAGAGAGCCTTTGTCGGGCCAGCCTGGGACGAGCCTTCAACGCCTAAATCTTCTGGAGAGACCAGGGATTTAGAGGCGGCTTCTGCCACCCCACCCCCACCTCAGGAAATAGTCTCAGCCTTTTAATTATTTTCTTAAATGTCCACTTAAGAGGTTTATTAATACAGGAGAAGTGGCTGGAGACGGCTTCCTTGCGTACATTTTGCGTCCTTCCTGTTTTAACCACCTTGTTTACCAGCTGTGTGACCTTGGCAGGGTATCTAACCTCTCTGTGTCCTATTTCCCCATCTGTAATAGTAATAATAATAAACTTCTCTACCTTAATGAGGGTTGGTGTGAGAATCAAACGGAAGCATCACAGGGCAAAGCACAGCACCCCCCGGGTGTTCGTGTCTCCAGGTGAGAACACTAGCCCCTCTCCCCCCCACAGCAGGGTCCCAGGTATCTTCCATTTTTATCTGAACCCTTTTTTGGCAGGGTGGAGGGGGTGTCTCAACTCCCGGCAAGGTGACTCTCCTCTTTCCTCCTCACCCCCGGGGCTGGCAGGGCATCTCCCCATGTCATTCAAACTCTCTCCCTGGGGCTCCGAGGGCCGAGGAAGCAGTGCGGGCTCAACCAGCGTCACTGCGCTGCGGCCCTAGCACAGCTGCCGGGTCTGCAGGCGGACCTCACCGGGGAGACCGCGTTCTCCAGCCATGCAGGGCCCCTGAGCGCACCCGGACCTCTCTGGGCTATCCTGGGGCTCACCATGAAAAAGAGAAAGATGGGAGAACCACTGGCGAGGTCTGGAGGGATTGGGGCGGGGCGGGGTGGGACCAGTTCGGACCCCAGAGGGGAGCACGTAGGGAGTCGGTACCATGGGAGCCCATCGCAGCATCGTGGACCCAGGGCCCTGAGGGCGGGAGAGGATGGAGTGACCCTCAGTGGGTGAGCATGGGGGGAGGGGCAAGGAGCAGAGCATAAAGGGGATACCTGAGACCCTACTTCCCCTCCCAGTGGCACACACAAGGCTTGTGAAGAGTCCGGAGCCGCCTGGAACCTTCTGTGGGACCCCCTACCCAGGATGAGAGTAGAGGCCTTGCCTACCACCTTCCAGAGCCCCTGAGTGGTCCAAAATGTGCCCTGAATTCTGGTCTGGTTCTGGAGCACATGGAGAGGAGCGAGTGCCAGGCCTCCCCACCCCTCTACAGGCTGAAAGTGCCCTGGCCTGCAGTCCATCCTTGACACAACAGAAGGGACAGCCCGTTTCTGCAAACGAAAAACATTCATGGCCCCGAGCACCAAGCACCGAGGCCAAGGGCCACCTGGTGAGCCCTGCTCTCACCCAGCCTTGTCACCCAGAGCCTGCTGTGCACTCGGAGAGTGCTGGTAATTCCAGTGAAGCTGCCCGGGAGACCTGTTTCTCCGAGGTGCTGGCACCATCGAGCCCACCCAGGGAGTGCCAGGGGCCACCTCCAGACCCAGGGGCCTCCCACCCATCCCACATTTCTGGTGCCTCTTCGGGAAACCCCCAGGACCAAGTGAAAGTCCCACGTAGGGGTGGAGGCAGGGAGCTGGGCGGTGACCTTGCAGAAGGGAAGTGCATGTGGATGGAGCCTGCCAACCCGACCTGCGCCCCGCAACTGGGACCAAGTATGGTAGTTGCCTTCTGGGTCAGAAACAGGAGACTGGGATTCTGCCAGACTCTGCACATGCAGGGTTGTGGCACACGGGTTTGAGTCCAGAGAAAAGGAGCTAGAAAGTCCCTTTGGAAGCCGGAGCTCTGTTGTGGACCCCAGACCAGAGGTCAGTGAGGGGTCCCCACCACCTCTACATCACTGATCGCATGGAGCCAGGGTCAGGGACTCATCCATAGACAGGGCACCAGACATTTAGCCAGTCTTAGGGGGAACCTGGGACTGGCGAGGAAGGAGGGCTGGAAACTTAAGAATCCCCGGAACAAATGTAGACGTCTCCACTCCGGGAGTACTCCAGGGCCCCATGGAGCACCTGGCCGGTTCCTGAGGCCGGCGCTGGCTGGGACTCAGCGCTGGGTGCCCGGCGCCCAGCGTTCCGTCGCCTTTCCCGCGGGAGCCCCGCGCGCCCTGCCTGCTCCGGTCACGTGCCACCTTGGCCGCAGCCCCGTCGCTGACCCCGCGCGGAGGGAGGGGAGGGCGCCGGGAGCGAAGGGGCGGCGCGGTGGGGGCGGGCCGGGCCGGCCCGGGGCGGGGCGGGGCGGAGGGGCGGCCGGGCGCCCGGGATTCCCTGTGGAAGTGCGCGGACCCCGTCTCCCAGTCTCCAGCCGTCGCAGCCCACCGCGCGCGCCGCGCCCTCTGGTCCTCACAGTCAGCCGGTGAGTACCCCAGCCCCGGCCTGGTGCCTTGTCCCAGACCCTGCGCCCCACGGACCTGCCGGGCCTCTCGTCCTCGGCACCCGCCGAGCCCACTCGGGAACCTGTGACGCCCTGGCTGTGAAGGAGGTGATCTCGGCGTTCCGGCTGTGCCGGCGATGCCCCACGGGCCGCTCGAGCCGCCCCGCCGCCCCTGCAGTTCTGCCCCTGCGGGTTCCGGGACCCACCCCAAGAACGGCCGGGGCTGGGGAGCAGGGATCGCGGCCTGAGCGACATCACCTGCGGGGCACAGCGGCCAGGACTCCGACGCCCGTCCCTCTTCTCTGCAGGTCAAGGCCGCGCCAGGGACGATGTACCAGAGCCTGGCGCTGGCCCCGAGCCCGGGTCAGGCCGCCTACGTGGACTCGGGCGCCTTTCTGCCCCCGCCGGGCGCGGGTTCCCCCGTGTTCGCTCCGCCAGCGCGCGTCCCTTCCATGCTGCCCTACCTGCCTGCGTGTGAGCCAGGCCTGCAGCCCCCCGCGCTCGCCACGCACCCCGGCTGGGCGCAGGCGACCGCGGCGGACTCGTCTTCTTTCGGCCCCGGCAGCCCGCACCCGCCGGCCGCTCAGCCGCCCGGCGCCACCGCTTTCCCCTTTGAGCCCAGCCCCCCGGGGCCCGGCGGTGGTGGCCCAGGGGCCCGGGACGGCGGCGCCTACCAGGGCGCAATGCTGGCTCGAGAGCAATACCCGGCCCTGCTCGGGCGGCCGGTGGGCTCCTCGTATCCTGCTGCATACCCAGCCTACGTGAGCACCGAGGTGGCCCCGTCTTGGACCTCTGGACCCTTGGACGGCAGCGTCCTGCACAGCCTGCAGGGCCGCCCAGCTGGGCTCCCCGGCCGCAGAGCCGCCTTCGGTGAGTGCAGGACTGGGAGGCGGCTCCACTGACTAGAGTCTGGGTGCCCGCCCGCCGTCCTGAGATGCAAACCCGCACCCTGCAAAATGCCTGCCGCCCCCCAATCAGGGCTTTCTCAGCCAGGTCGGGCACCAGCATAGGGCAGCCCAGAACTCTGGGGACAAGGAAACCCGGGTGGAACCCAGCGGCTGCCACAAGCTCACCCGCCCCGAGATGAAAACCCCAGCTCTGAATTTCCTTCTGCCTTTCATTCACCTGAACCCAGTATTCTGGGATCATGCCATTTGGAGCCTGCATCTTAAACGTTTTTATGAGAAGTTTTGAAAATTATTTTCTAAGAGTTCAAAATACTGGTTTATTTAAGTAAACTGCCACACTCGTCTCTGTTCTAGGATGTTTATGTATTCCAACTTGAGACCCAGTTCCAATCGCTCTCCAGGGTATAAATTTGAGTAATCGGATTCCAGGCCTGTACAGAAGGGAATGCTCCCCATCCCCGCCTTCTCAGTAGTGGGCGCCACCGACACTTTCCTACCCCATCCCCGAGCCGAGGACCATGCCTTTTTTTGCTGCCCCAGTCTTTAGCGTTGGCCCCCACCCCAGCCCCCAGCTCCTCCATGCAGGAAGCGGGATCCACTTGGCGCCCACGCCCAGCGGTGATGATTGATCCCCGCCCCGCCTCCACCCAGGGTCCCCGGCGCCCAAGTGTCGCCAGTGCCTGCCCCAGTCTGGAGGGGGCCAGGAGTCCTCACCATCATTGCCGTGTGCACCACTCAAGTAGGGGACAGTGACTCTGGTCCTTGTAGGATCCAGTCTGATTCAGCCTCACCACCACTGCCCCTCCAGATCGGCCCACTTTGCAGAGGACAAGGCTCCCACCTCCCCAGGGATCAGAATCACCAATGCTGGTGCTGGACCCCCATTTACAGGCAGTTCCCCGTCGCCGCCCAGAGGCTGGATTTAGTAACCCTCCCCCCACCTTATAAAGCAGCCCTAATGAGTTATTTAAATCCGGCACAAACTTCACTGTATGTAAATTGAAAGTTAGAAATAAAATTAGAGAAAATAAATTTTGAAACAAACTAAAGTAAAGGCACAAAAAGGGAAGAAAGGGCCAAGTGCTGCGGGCTTGGGCAGAGCCTCACCCTCTCGCTGCCCTCCCGCAGCGTCCGACTTCCTGGAGGAGTTTCCCGGTGAGGGTCGCGAGTGCGTCAACTGTGGGGCCCTGTCCACCCCGCTGTGGCGCCGGGACGGCACCGGCCACTACCTGTGCAACGCCTGCGGCCTCTACCACAAGATGAACGGCGTCAACCGGCCACTGGTGCGGCCGCAGAAGCGCCTGGTGAGTGTTGGGCGGCTGCGGGGCAGGAGGGGGCCAGGGAGCCCAGGGGAGCTCTCTGGGGAGCAGGAGGCCCAGGCCAGGATGACCTGACCGAGCCTGGCCCACTGCTGTGGGCCCCTGCGCTTGGGGCTGTGCACCCGCAGTGTCTGCCGAGCGTCCCAGAAAGGCTCCTCTGCCCCTGAGCGGGCTGGGACCTGCTGGGCAGGGGAACCTCCGTGGGCCCTCTGGGGGTCAGACTTGCGGCTCCAAGGCTGCCTGGGGCTTCGGGCTGGCCAGGCGGTGGTGGGAGCAGGGCAGGGTGGGGGTGGCCTGACCCCAGGGAGGGGCTCGGGGGAGGGGCTGCTGGCAGCATGCTTTGTTGGAGAACGCTGAGCCCTCCAGGGGAGGGGACTTTCTACAGTGCTGCAGGGATGGGAGGAGACCAGGTCTGTGGTTGTTTGCTGGGCGAAATTTGTTTTCACTTTTGGTTCCTTCTGGTGTGTGTCTGGGTGGGGAGTAGGGGACTGGGAGCCCGACTTTTGCCCCCAGCAGGGCAGAGTCCCCAGAAGCTGCGTCAAGGTTTAGAGTTACTTTATACTGTACTGTTTCACGGGCGAACTTTGATGTTCAAGTCAGTTTGTAGATGAGTGGTAGGCCTGCCGAGGTTGGCCAGACGTGCAGACAGCGAGGCCGCAGTGGCTCCCGGTGCCAGGCCTGGGCAGGGCTGTGTTTCTGGGCTAAGGCTGGTGTGAGCGCCGTCAGGCCCAGCTGGCTGCTTCTGGTGTGTCGGGCCCCGGGGGTGCGTGGGTGGGCTTTCGCTGCCGGGTGCCGGGCTGACCCAGCCAGCTGCGGCGGTCGCTGGTCTGGGCGTCAGGGCGGTTGGTTGTCGTCCTTTACTGGGAGCTTGGAGCCCTGGCTATGACAGCGCCAGGGCCAGACTCTTCGGGGCCCCAGCCTGGGCGGGCAGGAAGCAAGACTGACTCTGGGTCCGGCAGCTTGAGGGCAGTCGCTGTTTTTCTTCCTCTGATTTTGCCTGGAGTTTGGGGTTCTGCTGGTCCCCCAGCCTCCCCCCACCCACGCCGTGCCTCTCGGAGGGAGAGAGGGGGGACCCTCTGAGTCTACCTCACCCCTTCGGTCTCTGCCCTGTGATCACGCCACAAGTCCGGTGTGCCTCACTGGCCCGGTATCTGGCGTGGCCTCAGTGAGGGGGAAACTGAGGTTAAGAGAGGGTCCTGGGGGACAGCAGCCTAGACCTCCTGACCCCAGGCAGCAGGCCAGCCCCCTCCTCTGACTCCCTGCACGCTCCCCAGGCCAAGCCCTGAACTGGGTGCCAAGGACAGGCTGGTGAACAGGAGATGTGAGTCCGCTCCACCTCGGCCCCCACCCCTCAAAGGGCTCACCTCCCAGCAGAAAATCTCTGACTTGAGGGGTGGGCGGGCAAGGGCCACCATCTAAGTGTTGAGGCTTTTACCTTCACAGCAGCCAGATGACCCCCCGGGGCTCCAAGATGCTGAGCCACTTCCCTGGGCTCGCGGCCTGCAAGCGGCGGACCCAGGTTCGGCCCAGGACCTGTGGCCTTGGTCTCCCGTGGGCTCCCCACTCCTGCTAAGCCCCCTGCCCCTGACCTGGGCCTTCGTGCCCAGGCCCGTGAGATGAACTCAGGAACTGCTCCCTCGCCTGCCGGAAAGATAAATTAGACGGCATGTTCAGAGCGCGTGGACGAGCCGTGCCCCAGGCCGTGGGTGGGCTGGGTCCGGCACTTGGCCTGGTGAGGTCTTTGTTTTCTTCGTTTCCTAGTTTAAGGATATGGAATAATCAACTTTGGGGTGCCTCCTAGGGTGCGTGCGTGCTCACCTCCCCGAGGCCACAGGGCCTACACAGATCTGAGTGTGGGACACACCCAGGGAGTGTTTGCCGAGTGGGGCTGAGGTCGGGGGCGTTCACACGGCCCCTCGGCTCTCCATCTCTCCCTGAGCAGATCCCAGAGGGCTCCTCTGACTTGCCACAGGGTTCCTGACTGTCACTCAGGGAGGGTGGCCCCACTGCTCGCCCGGTGGCTGGTCCTGGCATGGCCAGGCTCGCTGTGAAAACCCCAAGATCCTCCGAGACCTGAGACGAGAGCCCAGTCCACGTGGCTGGTCACCCAGACTTGCCCCCACGCCAGTGCCTCCCTCTCTCATGCGTGAGCTGAACTGACATCCCAGGAGGGGCCTCTCCAGGGAGAACTTATCCATTTTTCAAATAACTACAAACGTCCTAGAAGCTTGCCACCGAGAGCATAGGAGGGGGACAGTAGCAAGTGTGCTCCGCCCCCGACAGGAACCCAACAGGAACCCGTGTCGTTTTTACCCCCTGCCTCCCGCGTGCATCCTCGGTCTTACGCTGTGGGAGTAGGGTCACACCTTTGACCCGAGGCTTCCATCAGTGTAGACGAGCAGGGATGATCGAGGTGGTTCCACGGATCCCGGTGTGCCTGTGCCTATGGCCAGGTGAATTCCACGTGCCACTCGGCCTGGCCTGTCCTGGCCCATGAGTATCGGAGCCAGGCGGCCAAGGTCAGTGGACGGCAGGCCTGTTAGCCCACAGCCAGTTCTGGCACCAGCTCTGGAAAGTGGCCAATGCCACTAGGGCCCGGTGTCCTCCGCTGCTCACCGCCCTGGGTGTCCCTTCCTACACAGCCCCGCCTCACAGGCTCTGGTCCCTGTCACAACTTGCCCTGAGCAGCGAGGGACAGTGGCCCGTTGTCAGGTTAAGTGTCCTCACGGCTCCTCTTCCAAAAGCGTCCAGAGGCCCGTTTGAAATGGGTTCGTCTTTGCTGCTCTCCAATCTGCAGTTTTTACTTTCCAAAGCACGTCTGCATGTGAGCTGGCCACACCCCTCCAACCACCCCCCCGCCCTTCCCTCTCCTGTGCCCCTCACATCTCCACCAGCAGCCCCCTGCCCAGCTCCATGCTGCCCACCACCATGCTGCCCACCACCCTGGTCTCTCTGGATGTTCGGATGGTCCTGGAGCTCAGGGTGGCTCTGCAACAGGCTTTGAAGCTCAACTTCTTTTGGAAAGAACAGAGCAAAAAAGAAAAACAAAATGCAGCCGGGAGAGGCCTGGCAGTTCGGGGGCCCTGAGAGTGGCCCAGCCTGGCCGCTTGTCCTGACAGTGAATGAGGAAGGACGAGGAAGCGCCGGTGCCTGAGGGGTGTGAACGGCGCCGGGGACGTGTCCTGTCCACCCCGGGACGACCCCTGTGCCGCTGGCCCCTCAGTATTTCGGAGCCTCAGCCTTCCTCCGCAGAACGCAGTCTGGTGAGGGGCCAGGAAAGAGTAAATGAGCAGGGACTTTAAGAATTTTTTCATGATCATTCTTTTCTTACCACTTTCTTGATTTTAACCTCATTTCCAATTTCTTGACTTTAATTTATGCTCACTGAAGAAGGATTCAGAGGTGGCTTCCAGATTTTTCACCTCCCCTCCCAGGGGACAGGGGATGGGTTCGCATGCTGGGGTGGCGTGCTGCAGGCACAACCTCCGTCGGAGCGTAGCTCTGCTTTTCCCTCCGCGCCCCGGCGGCTGCGGGGGGCGCCCCGGGTGTGTGCGTCTGCAGATGTGCCCACGTGTGCGCCCCCTCTGAGCGGGCAGGCGGAAACAACACTGGGGTTGAGTCTTTGCATGGGTCCCTTTACGCCCTCGTGGGAGATTCCTGCAGGAAGGATTTTAGTAGGAAGTGGCCTGAGGGCCGAGGAAACGGCGTTCTCGTGTTGTGCTTCTCAATTTCAGTGACGCTGAAGTTTTCTTGGAACGTGGGATGGCAGCGTGAACTCTAAGGGAGCGAAGGCTGGTAGAAGTGCCTGAGGGAACGGGGAGGGACCTCAGGCCTTGGTTCCTCCTGGTCCAAAGGCACAGCAGGAGCTGGGATGGTGGCGGGGGCCGAAGAGGGCAGGTTAGGGTCACCAGATAAATACAGGATGCACAGTCAGATGTGCGTTTCAGATAAACAGTGAGTAGCATTTTAGTACAAGTGTGTCCCAAATGTTGCATGGGGTGAACTTATGCAAAGTATTTGCTGCTTATCTGAAATTCACATCCAGGTGGGCATCCTGTTTGCTTACTTGTTTGTTTGTTTGCTAAATCTGGGAACCCTGGGGAGGTCCCAAGGCCTCCTCTCACTTTAAGAAGGTGGATGGATTGGGGTGGGGGGGTTCAGGGGAACCCCGGGCTGGGGCGAGCAGCAGGGCTGGAAGGAGACCCTGTTTCACGCTGGACAGTGGGCTCGGGGAGGGCAGGGGGCCTCCACTTTGTGCACAGCTCCCCGGCACCGAGAGGCAGCTAAAGGGACGGAGGGGCAAGGAGGGGGATTCGAATCGTGTCCAGTAGCAGCTGCTCTGTAGATAAGGCGAGGATGTGGCCGCAGGCCCCCGGGGCGGGGCACTCGAGCTGGGGTCCCTGCCTCAGAGTGTGCCCCCCGTCTGCCCCGGGCTGCAGCCTCCACGTCCCTTCCTCTTCTGCGGGGCCTGGGCCAGGCGCCAGCGCTCTCCACGCCAGTGAGTGCGCAAGTCTTCCCCCGTGTCAGGCACCCCAGGGAGACAGCCGGAGACCCCTGCGAGGCTGGACATCAGGTCTGGTGGCCATTGGCCAGAGGATGGGGTCTCCCCAGCCAGGCTGGGAGCTCCAGCCCTGTGTTCCCTCTCGAGCCTCCAAGGTTTCGTCCCTTCCTTGTCTTGTGGTCCTTTTTCCCAGATCCTGGGGCAGAGTCTCGCCTGGAGGCCGAGCTGGAGACTGAACAGGGTGCGACTCTATGGGGTCTCCGGTGGCTGCCTGCAGCCTGTGGGAGGGAAGGGCGACGAGGCGGTTCCAGGTCTGAGTCTTCTTGGGAACCGCTGGTGCAGAGGGCTTCAGGCAGACCCCACTGTCCCTCCCAGGCCACTCTGGGGGGCAGCCTGTGCCCTCGACCAGCTGAAAGCCTGGTGGGAGAGGGGGTCAGCTAGGTGGCCCGAAAGGTCATTGCAGAAGGAAAGACCCCAGAGACCGCTGACCGACGGGGAAGCACGCTGCCCCCGACGGCTCGGCCCCAGCCCGGGACAGACCCTTTCTGCTGCCTGGTTTGGTTGGTCTGGTTGTCTTGCCTTTGGTTGCTCTCTGGCTTGGTCCTGGGCCGGAGACCCCGAGCAGAGGACGCACACCCTCGGGGCGATTTTGCGTGTGGAGACTTGTGGGCTTCTCTCCCGGCTCCCCGAGGTGCGGCTGAAACCCTAGAGCGGACGTGGCTTGGTCTCAGCCCCGGGGAGGTGGGAGTAAAGACCCTGCATCGCTGTTGTCCCGGCGAGGGGCGGGGACTGGGCCAGGCCAGAGCATTGCAGAGGAGGAAAGGGCCAGCGCCTGAGAGGCTCCAGAAGGTCCAGTCTTGCTCCAGCAGCAAGAGGCCGGTGTGGACAGGGTGACCTGGCACTGCAGCCCACTCTCCAGCGGAGAGCTGTTGAGCTGACTGTGTGCCCAGAGCCCCAGGTCTTGGGAAGCAGGTGCCCAGAGGGGCCGGTGGGCCCCCTGAATTTGCAGTCTGGGGCCTCATGGAAGGTGCTGCTGTACCCCAGAGACACAGCGTGAAGGCCCAGCATCGGTAGCTGAAAAGGGACCGCGGCAGAAAACCAGCGGCACATCCCTCCGGGCTCTTCACAACGGTCTGACCCACAACAGGCATGTGGTGGGCCTGCTCTCACCCCCATTCTACTGACAGGGAAACTGAGGCTCAGAAGGGTGAGGTGACCTGTCCCAGGGCTCGTGGGGCACCTGATCTAAGCGCCAAGGAATCACGGCCGTCCCTGTCCCGGGCAGGCCTCACGATCTGAGCCCCCAGAGACCGTCTCACCTGGCCCCCCGTGGCCCCCAACCTGTCAGCCAGTCAGTTCCGAGTCCGGCGTCCTTCCCTCCCACCCCGGCTGCCACTTGCTGGGCCAAGCTGAGTGGCAGGAGGGCCCTGGGTCCCCGGCACGGCTCACACCGGCCTCCCGTCCACAGTCCTCGTCCCGCCGGGCCGGCCTCTGCTGCACCAACTGCCACACCACGCACACCACGCTGTGGCGGCGCAACGCGGACGGCGAGCCGGTGTGCAACGCCTGCGGGCTCTACACGAAGCTGCACGGGGTGAGCGGGCCGGCGTGCAGGGGCTGAGGGGCTGGGGGCGGTCGACCAGGCTGGGCCTGGGCTGAGTGCGTGCCCACAGCCCACCTGCGTGTCACTGTCAGGCCCACTGTGCGGGTGGGCTCGCTGAGGCCCTGGTGTCACTGGCTCGTCCTCCGCCGTTCAGCCTCGGGCAGAGGCTGGACCCCTCAGTCTTGCCTCTCTGCACCCCCAGAGCCCTCCTGGCCCCTCTGGCCCTGGGAGACTGGGGTGGGACGGGCTCCTCCTTACCCTGCCCGGGAAAAGTGTGAAGCCCAGGGTGGCAGCTGCCCAAACAGGGCTGCGGGAGTGACCGGCTCTGTAGGGCCGAGATTAGGGCAGGCAGCCACGCAAGAGGCCCCAGGGGTGAGCAGAGAGAGAGCCCAGACACCCACCGCCTGCCCACCCTGCCAGGTGCCGCGGCCCCTGGCCATGAAGAAGGAAAGCATCCAGACGCGGAAACGGAAGCCGAAGAACGTGGCCAAGACCAGGGGTGCCTCAGGTGCACGGGCTGGGGCGGCCGAGACGCGGGAGGGAGCCCAGCCCCCCGACTCTCCCGTGGGGCACACATCCTCCCTGTGGAATCCCTGAGTGTCTCACATTCCACCATTAGACATTCACATGTTTGGTGCGAGTGTCACCCCCAGAAGGACATGTGCCCCCCTTGCCCTGAGACGGCTCCAGCTGGCGGGAGCCAGCAGTGGGGCGGGAGGTCTGGTGAAGGAAGCCACACCCAGCCCCTCCCTCACTGTGTGACCAGTGCAGCCAGACCTGGTGGCTTCTGTAAATACCCCACCTTCCCTCCCAGGGTCCACGGGGATCACTACAGCCTCCCCACCAACCTCTATCCCTGACCCGGAGGTCTCAGTGGCCACTCTGAAACCCGAGCCCAGCCTGAGATCCCCTTCACAGCCAGGTCCCAGTGTCACCTCCCAGGTAAGGTGGATGTGGTAGGGGAGGGTGGGGTGCCTGGAGCTGGCTCCCAGACACCTCCTCGGGGAACCCTGTCTCCCTGGCCAGGTCAGAGCCCCTGTAGGAGCCTCTCGGGACCTCGGGGCTGGACACACAGCTGGTCGCTAGAACCAGAGCTGAGCACCAGTGGAGAGCCCTGCAGGTGTTCCACGTCGATCCTCAGGAGGGGTCTCCGCCCCATTCCAGGGATGAAGGAGGCCCCTTAGAGCAAATCACCCCGTTCTGAGGGCTCCCGACCCCACGTGAGGCTGGCCCGCTGTTCCTGATCTGATGCTCACGTGTGCCCTGTCCTCCCTGCAGGTATCCGGGCCAGTGGACGACCCCCTGGCCCCCAGCCACTTGGAGTTCAAATTCGAGCAAGAGGACTTTGCCTTGCCTCCTGCAGCCCTGGCTCCCCAGCCTGGCCTCGGCGGGGCCCTGCGCCAGGAGGCCTGGTGTGCTCTGGCCTTAGCCTAGGTCTCCGGCACCCACCAAACCCACCGTGCTGCCTCTTCACTCCAGCACAGCAGAGAGACCTCCAGGCCCGCTGCCAGAAGAGACTGGAGCCAGCCGGGCCCAGAGGCACTGGGCGCCCCTCAACACGGCGGCCCGAGGCCTTTTGTGCAGGCGGCAGTCTGGCCCCAGAGCAGGAGGAAGGCTGGTGGGGGAAGGGCTTGAGCCCCCCTGGACGGCAAAGGATCCCTAGGTGTTGTGAGAGGCTCTGGACCACACCGGCCACTCCAGCCAAGGCTGACCGGGGCACCACCACCTGCGTGAATTCCATTGTCAGCACTCGCCATCGTCACGTTTACAGGCTGCAGCAGTCAGAGACACCCCGACTTCCTGTTGTAAAACCAGGGCCACAAGTAAGAGGGTTGAGGCCGAGCGGGCAGCGCTGATGAGGGGAGCAGCCAGACGTGGACTCCTCGGGCCTCGGGTCTGTCCTCCGTTTCCCATGTTCGATGGATAGAGCCACGGCACGGGGAGCTTCCCCTCCTCGGAGCACAGGACTGCCAGGGACAGACGTGCAGGCCGTGCACTGTACCGGGACGCCACCCCAGGGGGGAGCGTTCACACAGTCATCATCGTAGACTTGTATTTATTTGGACAGTTATCCCAGAGGGGGCAGTAAAGGGCCTTGTTCCGACTGAGTCTGTGTCTTGAGACCATTTCTGAAGAGTAAAGTACCTGGGCCCCTGTTCTAACGCACACAGGCACTCTCAGGGCTGTGGTGGAGTGACCACATGGCCTGGCCTGTCTGCGAACTGTCCCCGGAGAATCATTACTATCACCCCCTTTCACGACAAAAGCCGTCCCCTCACAGGGTTGGATGATAAATTTGTTGGCATCCAGGCTGGAGGCGGCTCTGCCCCAGGGAGCTGGTAAATGGCTGCTAACAGCTTGATGGCAGAGAGGCAGTAGGGAGTGGCAAGGAGTCGGGCGTGCCCTGCAGAAGGGCCACGCATCACTTCTGCCCAGTTGCTGCCCTTCACCAAAAAGACCTGATTTTTCCTTGGAAGCCAGAAACCTGGGATCTTTCTTGTTTTGTGTAAAGCCTTCCAATTGAAAGCTTTCTCCCCCTAACTCCCAATTTGATTCAAAATTTTGTACGGGGCACTGTCCACCTCTCACCATCTGGGTGTCCATAAGAAGTGGACACGAGCCTCGGTGCCCTGGTCCCTGGCTGGTGGTGCACCCCCACCCTCCCTCCCATACAGAGGCTGCAGCACGGACCGCCCAGATCTGGATGAGCTGAGGGGCAAGTTAAATGCAGTCACTCAGGGCCTGGGGCCAGTTTAGTGGTGGCCGGAGCTAGGGAAACCACATAGTCACCTGCCCTCAGGGCCCTGCAGCAGCCACGCCAGGAACCACGTGGCCAGGGCCAGGCAGAAGAGGAAACGCCTTGGGGACAGGGTCTGTCTGCGATCACAACCTGGTCTTTCAAAAGCGGGCTGGATGGGAGAGATGGGGATAGAGGGGCCTGCGAGGGCTGTGCCTGTGGGTGGACGTGACTGGTGGCTCAGACTTGAGGCCGCTGTTGTGGAAAAGAGCCCGCCGCTGTCTCGTCTCCACACCTTCCCAGGGGACTTGCAGGTGAGGAAACTGAGGCACAGAGAGGATATGTGGTCACCCAGCTGCGGGAACAGAGCCCCTTCCCACCCGCTGTCCTCAGGGCTCATGATGGGGTGTCGGGGCCCCGAGCTGAGCAGGAGACCAAGTCACTGGCTGGAGAGGAACAAGTTGGGGTGACATCCGCGGGTCCCCCACCCAGAGCTGCTGCCCCGCCAGGCACCCCCGGACCTCTCAAAGGCAAGGCTAGCCCAGCCCTTCTCGGGAGGGGGAGGGGAGGAGAAGCAAAGCGAGGTGGCGGGGAGAGCCTGGCGGGGGGTGCCTGGTGAGAACCATGTCGCGGTTGGGAGCGCCCCTCCTCTGGGCAGGCGCAGAGTCTCGGGGTCCAGCATCCCTACTGTTCCCTCCAAGGGGCAGGTGCTGTTCCCCCTCTTCCCTGATGAGAGAAACAGGCACCTGAGAAGTGGCATGTGGCTCCGCAGGGACCTGGAGGCATCCACGACGGGCGGGCAGAACAGGCAGGGTGGATGGGAGGAGGGGCTGGGCGCCTGGCCCTTGCAGAGAGGTCCCCAGGGGGGTACTTGACAAAGAGGGAAGGAAGATGTCATCTCTTCCTCCATTTTTGTCATTTTTTTAGGACGTGCCCTGGGAGAGAGGGGGTGAGCCCCTCCTCTGGACATGAGGAGCTTTGGGCAGAGCTGCTAAATTTAAGCCTTTCTCCCCAGTGCCTCTTCGGGGCCCGGAAGCTGTCGGGACCTGGAGCCTTAACATAGCTGCCTGGCACCCCCTTCCTGCAGCTCTTCCTCCCGCCAGCCCTCCCCGCAGCTCTGCCCCGCAGGCCAGCCGTAAACAACCGGATGAGCGGGGAGGCTGGCGGGTGTGGGCAGCCCCAGGCCGCTTATCAGACGACAGGATGGAAAGAAAGTCCAGTTCATCTGCACTGCCTGGCTGCCCACACCTCATTTTCCTCATCTTTTGAGCTAAAGCAGATGTCCAGGGAGCCCAGGGAAGGGGTGCCATAGCCCCTCCATCCCGCAACGGTCCCCTCCATCTGTGGGAAGTGTCCATCGAGCCCCCACTGGGCTCTGTCCTGGGCGCCTGGGGAAGGGGGAAGACCGGCCAGTGAAGTCGGAAAACTGAGCACACAGCACAGAAATGGGGAGACACCCAGGGTCTCCTCGGCTGGGGTTTCTTGATCCAAAACTGTTGGCCGAGCACCCTCTCCTCCCACTTAAAGCCCTTCACCTGTCACTTCCCTCCAGATCCCAGCAGGGAGGCCGAAAGCATCCCAGGGGCCGCCGGCACCCGCTCAACCACTCGGCGGCCCGGCCGCCGCCCCGTCCAGCTGTGCCCAGACCCGAGAGCCTCCCAGTGGGGCTGGGGCTAGGGTTAATTTTCCCTTGGCTCCCGAAAAAAATGGCTCTTTGAAAAATGGATGTCAATTCTCTAAGGCGCTTGTCTGAAAAATGTAACGAGCTTATTAAAAAGGGAAAGTTGTTCTATGGGGGAGCAACGCAGGCCACCAGCTTGCTGATGCTGTGTTCTTTGGGGGCAGTAATTAGGTTTATGTATTTGTTTGTTTGATGGAGGTGCTGGGGATTGACCCCAGGACCTGGTGCCTGCTAAGCACGCGCTCTGCCACGGAGCTGTACCCTCCCCACCCCACAGCTTCGTATTTGACCAAATAGGGGCATTTCTTAGGGAAGACCAGGTGCTGCTGTCACCGTCATCACAGACAGGCTACTCTGCCGCCAAGCACGCGGGACAGCAGCCTCAGGGAAGGGGAGACGGGCCGGCAGCCTCCGCCTTTCCTCTGTCACAAAACAGTGGGCAGCTCACTGCAGCTCGGGGGTGGCCATCCTCCAGGGTGTGTGGACGGGCACTCAGGAAGAGGGTGACCAGGCTCCTGGGTCCCAGCCCCCAGGAGGACCCCCCCATTCAGCAGACGAGAAAGGATGCCGGAGGGCCCAGCACCCACCGAGGCTGTGAGGCTGCAGGCCCCAAGGTGCCCCGTCCTCCCCACACACATCTCCGCAGGGGCTGAACCAGCTCCAAGCAGGGGGCTGGTGAGGGCGAGCCCCGCAGCCCCACTGGAGCTGGGGTGGGGGTGGCCGGCCCTCGAGGGCCACGTGGAAGCCATGGTGGGCAGCCCCCACACACACACAATGCCCTGTGAAGCCCGCCAAGATGTTGACACGGACGGCTCCAGCCGCCTTATTTATTATCTGATAAAGGGTTCTCGGCACCGCTGGTGGACAGCGTCTGGCCGCGCTAGGGCCTGGGGGAGGGAGGAGGCTGGGGGTGACGGGAGGCCTCAGCAGGCCTCCACACTGGACTCTGGGGCAGGACGCACTGAGGAATCTGGACTTTTCCTTCTCCTGGCCAATAGCCTTCCTTCTCCGCTGCCAAGGAGCCAGCGGGCCAAGGAGAAGTTCAGCTCCTGCACGGAATGGCCCGGGGACCTCCCCAACGGGTGTTCCACCCCCTGAGACCTACCCCTTACCCCGCCAGACCCTTCTCCCCCTGGTACCCGGAAAAGCCCCAGTTGGGGCCCTCCTCCCCGTCCACGCCCTCCCACCCAGTTATTGCTACAGCCCATCCCCCACCCCTCCGCTTGGCCCGGAGCTCAGACTTTCCATGATGCGTATCTGGGCCTGCTTCTCCTTCGCTTCCAAACACTCGGGCCCATGTACTGCCCCAGCAACGGCACAGATGGCCCAGCCATGACTGCCTCCTGGCCTCTGGGGCCCCTTCTCCTGGCACCTGTGTGCACTCTGGGGTACAGGGGCCCTTACCAGCATCCAAACGCATCCCACCTCTGGGGCTCTGCACGTGCCATTCCCTCTGACCGCGCGCATGTGGTGCCTTTCTCCTGTT
This sequence comes from Camelus ferus, assembly GCF_009834535.1. Lineage (NCBI taxonomy): Eukaryota > Metazoa > Chordata > Mammalia > Artiodactyla > Camelidae > Camelus > Camelus ferus. The sequence goes on along the minus strand of NC_045714.1, from coordinate 14,247,643 downwards.
CACCTAACAGGTGACGTGGCACTCAGGGGCCAAGACCCTGATACCACCCCCTCCACAGTCTTTCTTGGGCAGCGCCAAGAGGTCAGAATCCACAGGCCTCCTCCAGGCAGAGCCACCACGGAGACAGCCTAGATGACCAACAAGAGGGATCAATTAAATGACCGAGGGGATGTGTGTGGGGAGCTTTAAAGGTCAGAGCTCCTAAAAGTATCTGACAATTACAACTTACTCTAAATTTTTCCCCCGAATCTTCTTCGAGTCGGCTTTCGTAACCACAAAGGAGGCAACACAGGCGCCGTGCACGGGGTCTCCATGGCCAGCCCCGCCCACCAACGTCTCTGCCTCCTCGTGCAGGGGTGTCTTGAGGGAGGCTGTGTGGGAGGGGGAGTTGGGGTGGAGTTCCAGGACAGGTGGGGACCACCCGGGGCCCCCGGGGGCCTGGTCATCCTTGAGAACAGGCCACAACACACCTGCATCTCTCCACCGACAGGGCCTCGAGCAGAGGGAGGTGCTGGTCACTGCGCCGGCCTGCCTGTGCCTCCTCTTTGGCAGTGATGCCTTTTCCCCTGTCTGGTCACTCCCCACACAGTCCATTCTCGGCTTAACGGTCCCGGAGGCCCTGCTGGTCCACACCACTTAAGCAGTGCCACCCCACCACCACTGGACGGTGTTTCTCCCCTGCACTTCCTGGGGCCGTCCCGGTACTTGTCCATCCTGTAACCACAGATCTGAATGCTCCCGAGCTCTCTCGGTCTCACTAGAAAACAGCTTCCCTGAGGACAGGGGCCTCATCTAGCCCCACCTTGGCCCCCCTCCGCCCCGCCCAGCGATGAACCCAGTGCCGGGCTGACACTAAGTGATGGTGGAACAAATGTGTGAATGAACCGTGTGCCTGACCCCTGCTGACCAGTGAGGAGGGGGGACTGACCAGCCCCCCCCCGGAACACGTCCACCCACCCGGGCAGTGGTGGGCTCCGAGTACCTTCCATCACCCTTCCAAGGCTCTTAGTCCTGCCGAGGGTGCCAGGGACGGGGACAAAGTGGGTGAGGGGGTCCCCAGGGGGCCCGGATGAGTTGGGGTCCCCAGAAGCACGTCCCCAGAGAAGGATTTGGTGGGGGGATTCACGGAGGCCATGCTCCCAGACGCCTGGGCAGAGCAGGGAGAGGAGGAACCAGCTGGTGCCCCTTCAGGCCATGTCTCAGCCCAGGCTGACCCCACAGGACCTCCAGCACCCAGTAGGCTCAGAGACGGTCCTGGCCCGAGGCGTGGAAGCCAGCTTTCACCCTCCACACCAGCAGGGCCCTGTGCACGCAGGCAAGGGGCTCCAGGAACCACAGCCTGGGACCTGCCTGCCTGCCCTCGGGGTGGGGAGAGGATGTGGGGCTGCAGTCTCGCTCCCCCCAGGCCACCGGCCTTCGCTCTCTGAGGTCCCCATCGCCAGGGCAGGTTCAGGCGGCTGAGACCCTGAGCCTATCCTGGGTCGGGGGCTGGGCAGGGCCGGAGGGACCGGGAAAGGAAGGGGCCATTTGGGGGCCCTGTGGAGCCGCACGTGCGCAGGGTGCCACGTGGCGGGCAGGCCTCGCCCAGAAGGCCCGTGGACACTGGCCAGGCTGAGTCTGCCAAATTCTGGTTCCCAGCAACTTGAAACTGACTCCGGAGGGGAGAGCAGGAGGCCCCAGTGTGCGCTGAGGGCTCCGGCTGACCTCTGAGCTAATTGCTTCCGAGTCGCGTCTCCTGTGTGGGGGGCGCGCCAAGTGGCTCGAGATTACACAACTTCCAAGTTCTACTCTGGCGCTTCCTGGTCTTCAGCATGCAGGAGACCTCTGAGCAAGGCCATGGGCGGGGGCCGTGATCTTGACCCCGGGTGCCCGGGGACACCTACAGCAGGCCGTCCGTGTGCATGGGGGGGGAGGGGGGAGGGGGCCGCCCACCTGTGTGGGGAGAAAGGAGTGAGGCCGTGACAGGGCAGGATGGGGACAGACAGTTCTGGGCTTGGATAGTTTGGGGGTGGCATCTTCACAGAGGATAGGTGACCATCCTCAGCTTGAGCCTGGCAGCCCACTGGCCCATCTCTCACTGTTGGGGACAAGGGCTCGGGGAAGGGGGATAGAAGGGGGACCATTGGCTGGGGTGGCAGACTGGCCCTTGGTTCCAGTCACAGTGGGTGGTGTGATGTTCTCAGCCGAGCCTGGAAGTCCACCCGGACACGTGGGGACAAAACCGGCGGAGATGAACAGTTGGGGGGCCCCCCCTCAGTGACTCCCCGCTGGGTTCCAGAAGGATGGGGTGGGGGGCAGCCACCGCACACGAGCTCCTCCGAGTCCCTCACTGCAGAGCCCAGAGCCATGAAGTCATGGTCCAGTGGTAGGGAGAGAGGATAATGAGTTTTTCTGAAGCTTTTAAACTAGTCCCAGAAAGCCCTGACTACGGCCGCCTCCTTAAATCAGGCGCGCCCGAAGCCCGCATGTGGCGCCGCTGAACTGACGATCAGGCGGTTCTCCTCGAGGCCACGCCAGGGTTTTCTGGGGAAAGATTGACGATACGCCAGCCCAGCCCCGTTAACCTTCCTAACTGAAACGTTGGGTCCATCCGCTTCCGGCCTGCAAATCGCCCTGGTCACGTTCCAAGCAGTTCCCTGCACTGTGGTCCCGGGACTCCCTGAGCGCCTGCGAGGGTTCACAGCCACTTGCAGATAAATCTCCCTTGTTTATTTTATGAATGAGAGGGGACATTAAATACTCACATGAAGCACATCTCCGCACTCCAAGGCCAAGAGACACTTAGAGAGCCAGCCCTTCATGGGGGCCCTTAAAGAATTCAGAGCCAGGTCCAGAGCAGCAGCCCCACGGGGTCTCAGGGTGGCAACAGGCTCCCTAGCCCCATCCCTCAGGTCCACCAGGCGGTCCACAGCTCCAGGGACAGCACAGGCAGGTCTCGGACAGGCAGAGAAACCAGCACTAACCAGGCTGGCAGAGGGCGGGCACTGGGCTCCATGACCTAGTTTGGCTCCGGAATCACTCTGGCCGGGATCCGGGTCTGTCTGCATCTGAACAGGGGCAGGGACGGGGTCTGGGGCAGGGGCGAGCACTCAGCTGCTCCATGCCTAGTCCCCCTGCCCTGTGCCCCGTCCCCCTACTCTGCACCCTGTCTCCCTGCTCTGCACCCCATCCCTGGTCTGCAGAGCCCGAGTGCCAGCTGTGAAGGCAGGAATGGCCCAGCCAGTGCCACCCGCCACCTGGCCCAAGAGAGAGCCTCGGTTGCTGGCCTCTGTATTCCCTCCATGTCCTGCAGGGGTTTTACGAGGACCTTGCAGCGTTTCTGACACCAGAGAAAATACAGGCCAAACCCATAACCTGTCTCCAGCTCTCTTACCCACCGACGCCTCCCCAGGCCAGCAGGCCAGAACAGCTCGTCCCGGCCCCACTCCAGGGCAGAAAGAGCCCCTTCCCGGGTCCTCCCCGCAGATCTTCAAAGAGAGATGCAGCCCCTGGGGACCCAGGAGGAGAGAAGGCTGCTCTCAGATCCTTGGGACATCTTGGCCTGCTCCACTGCCCCCTCGCCGCCCCCTCCACCACTCCCCCGTTGGGGAAGCCTTGGCCTCAGCCCTGCTCAGCCCCTCCCTGAGGCTCAGCCACTCCACCAGCCTTCCCTGGAGCCTCACACACACACACTTGCTCCCCTGACAAGGCGGGGGGCTCTCAACATCTCGCCCCTCCCACCTCCCCTAGCTCCCGGCTCAGGGATGGGCATAAACAGGTGTTCAGTAAAGACCAGTCCTGGGCAAGCCTAGGACCAAAGGGGTCCAGGGCCCACTCCAGTCCTGTACTGAGGGGGATGGGCACCCCCGCCTTTCTCTACAGGAGTCTCACGCTCCCTCCCCAGCCAAGATGCAGCTAGAAGAACCTCGTCAGGACAGACAATAGGCTCTAAAAATACCCCGAGGGCAGGCAGGATTTCCCAGGAACATCTGTAAGTTCTGTTCAGCGGAAGTTATAAATACTCAATAATGTTAATTCAGAGCCGTTAGTCATCTGGGGACAGCCTCGTCCTCTGTGGGGAGAGGGATGTTTTCCCAGATTTGTAATTTATTGCTTTTTACAGTTAAATCCAGCTACAGGCAAGAAAAGGAAATATGGAAAGAGCAGGGTCTCCCCTGGAGCCACTGAGAGTCGGTGCCCTGACCACCTCTGTCCTGGCCACCAGGCAGGTGGGCAGCAGCCCCTGCCATCGCCCCCACTTGCCCCACCCCAGCAACCCTGCCTCAGGCGGGACCAGCCCTCCGCACAAGAGCCCTGAGGCTCCCCAGGGTCCAACAGGGATCACTCACCGTTCCTCCAGGCTCTGCACGTTTGCTCCCCTGCAGACCCTCGCCCAGTGCCTCGTCTCCCACCTCCCTGCCCTCACACTCCAGCTGGACCTCTGATCTGCCCTGTCCTCAGACTGTCCCCAGTGGGGTCCTGTCAGCTCCTGGCATGGCCACCCCGCACACAGGGTCCAGCACAAATCTGGGTGCAGTCAGTCCCCCAGGGACCCACTGGCTAGGACAGCAGTGTCTCCAAGGGAATTCAGAGGCCACCTGCCTCCTCAGGCTCTGATCTGGCCTCCTTCAGCCCACTGGCCAGGGAGCCAGGTTGGGGGCCACCGGGGAGCCACGGGGGCTGTAGGGTCCAGACCACACAGGTCCAGGGTCTGGGTCAGTTAAGAACAGGTCAAGAAAGGATGGCCCAGGTCCCAGCACCCTAGGCGGGGCAGTGGGGTTAACACCCCTGGGGATGTTTGCTACATGCGGGGTGCATGGGGATCCCAGTGCAAAGGTCCCAGAAAAAGGGAAAACAGCCATAAACCAAAGGGCAGCGTTCCACTGAGCTGAGGGTTTGGGCTGCAGCTGGCTCCCAGGGGCAGGACACCGTGGGGGCTGGGACCTTCCAAGAGGCTGGGCTCGGGCTGGCAGGCACCAGCTGGGGACACCAGGCAGGCGAAGGCAGCAAGAGCGAAGCAAGAGGGCACCCCGCCCTCTGGGAGCTGCTGACCCTCGTAGTGGTCAGGAAGGACATGAGGCAGGGCCGACGAGATGAAGGGGTCACAGGGCTGCTCCTCCTGGGGACCTGAGGATCTAGAGGAGGGTCTGTCCCAGCCTCTGTCCCAGCCTCTGTCCCAGGGCCGATGAGGGGGACCAAGCAGAACCACACATGTGTCAGTCCCACTGTGCGCTCCCAGGGAAGCCCACGGGGGCCAAGAGAAGCAGCAGGGACCCCGTTGTGGGTGAAGGGTCCAAGGTGTTGCCTGCGCCCAGGGTACGAATTCTATTTCCGCTTCCTCTCGGGGCCGCTTCATGGGCAGCCCGGGCACGAGCGCCTGGCGCAGGACGAGGCGTGACCCGCCTCCCAGGTGCATGCAGGAGGCGGGCGGCAGAGGCGGCCGGGGCCGCCTGCCTCCCAGCCGCTCGCAGCGCGGGCCCTGTTGGCTCACAGCCACCCCTCTCCAGAGAATGGCTCTGGGCCAAAGGCAAGCCTGGAGACGGCCGATGCCCACCTCTGTGGGGGCAGCCACGGCCAGGGGCAGACAGGCAGGGGGCGCGGGGACCACCCCTTGTCAGCAGCGATGGGACTGACTCAGGGTATTTCCTGCTCGACCCACCCTGACCCCGTGGGACCAGGCTGAGGCTGGTATCCAGCCGAGACCACCTCCTTCTTTGTTCTCCCTGTCCCATCCAGCCCCCCACCCCCACCCCGGACGTAAAGGGCCCCAGGGAGCTGGAATAAAGCCTGGGAGCCAGGGGTGACTCAGGACCAGGCATCCCCGCACAGGCTCCTCTTGACCTTGGGGTTCCCAGCCCCGTCCTTTACCAGCATCAAGTGCAAGTCTGGTTTGGGGCCCCTTGCACACAAGACCAGAGCCAAGGGCTGCCCTGTCCTCTCCACACCAGGTCATGGCTTAAACCATCCCCACAAAATTCACATTGAAGTCCTAACCCCTGTATCTCAGACCGTGGCCTTATTTGGAAACCGGGTTTTGCAGATGTAACCAGCTCAGGTGAGGTCCTTTGGGTTGGCCCTGACCCACATTAGCAGGTGTCCTTAGAAGGAAAGGGCATTGGGACACACACTCTCTCACAGGGAGACAGCTATGTGAAGACGGAAGCAGAGTTGGAGTGAGGCACCCTCAGGCCGAACACCGAGGGCTGCCAGCACCACGGAGGCTGGGGAGGCTGGGACGGACCCTCCCTAGGCCCTCAGGTCCCCAGAAAGAGCCAGCCCTGTGACCCCTTCCTCCCAGACCCCTAGCCTCCAGAACCAGGGGAGAATGAATTTCTGCTATGGAAGTCCCCAGTCTGTGAAGCTGGTGACAGCGGTCCCTGGTCAGTCCCACACGGGGCCTCTCCCTGGAGTGTCTGCCAGGAGCGAGGAACTCACAACCGTGGCCTCCCCAGCTGCGTGGAGCCTGGCCAGGCGGCATCCTTGCCCTCGTCGCCCAGACGAGAAGATGAGGCCCAGAGCCTGGAAGGGGCCCTGCACCCGGATCCAGGTGGGCCGGTGACAGCCCCCAGGGCTCTGCCCGCTCCGGTCAAGGGGGTTGGGTGCGTGGGCACTGCTTCTCTGGTTCTGCTCCACGTGTGAGAAATGGGAGATGCTCCTGTACCAGGCTCACACAAGCCACCCTGTTCATGGCCATCAGGCCGTTACCGCTAGCTGAGCAGTTCCCATCCCGGGTCACGCCCTCCATCCAGGCAGTGCTGCCCAGTAGAACTATGGCTAGAGACACACGTGTGACTTCAGTGGGCTGGTGGCCACATTAGGAAAGACAAACAAGCAGGATTGGTTTTCATGATATATTTCAACCCCGAGTACCCGTGCTCAGATCACACGTAAGGGGCACGTACGACTTTCCCCACCCCTGCACGCCAGCTGGGCCTTTGAGAGATCAGTGTGTACTTCATGCTGGCCGCGCAGCCCAGACGGGGCCAGTCCCAGCAGCCACGTGTGACCCTGGGCCACAGGGCTGGACCGTGCAGGTACAGACAGTCCCCGGGACTGGGCCTGACACTCCTATGTCCTGTCTTCATCCCCAAGCAAACAGAGAGTGAGGCACACACTGCAGACAGGTGCACATTTGCTAAACAAACTGGTGACCCTGTGGGTGCATGCGCAGCCACCCAGGCTGGCCTCGTGGTCTGCGCCTGCGGGGGAGGGCGGGGCGGCCGGACGGGAGTAGGGTATGGTTTGAGGGCACGGGGCCCACACCTGGCTCCAAGGTGCAGAGGGGACAAGACCTGGGGACTGGGACCCAGGTGCAGGGGGAGGTATGGGTGAGGAGGAGGGGCGGGGGAGGCTGGGCCCCCCTCAGCCCCCTTCATGACACGCGGGGGAGGGGGCAGGACAGTGGCCTTGCTGCTTCCCACACCCCGGCCAGCGGGCTCCTGTGCTTAGTCTCCATCCCAAAGAGGAAGGCTGAGCCAGTATTTGGAGCCAAGGCCTCCGTGGACAGAAGGGTGCACAGGCTCAGCCCCGTCCCCCGTGCCCCATCGGTGGCAGATGGGATGGGCAGTGACAGGCAGCCTCCTGGCAGACACCCCAGAGTGGCCAGCCACCTAGGCGGGGTGGGGGTCCTGCCAGCTCTGCTGCCAGGCAGAGGTGTCTGCTGATGCCCTCGGGAGAGGAAGGGGTCTGGGGGCAGCCAGCTGCCGGGCGATGGGGGGAGACTCACATTTTCCGATGAGAGCACCGCCACCAGGGCTGCTGGAAGGCCCAGCCGATAAAGGGAGGGGGCCCCTTAATCCTTTCCTGGGTCTGCTTGAACAGTGGTCAGCCGCAGCCATGGACAGGGGACAGGCATGTCCAGGGAGGTCCAGGCCAGGAGCCAGTGTAACGTGTGCCCCACTCCCTCTGATGGGAGATGGTGACCTCCCCAGGCCCCTGGCCAGCTCCAGGCCCCAGAAATAGGCCATGGGTTCCGCACCCTGTTCTCACCGCCCACCCGGGGCTGAACGAGCAGGGCTGCAGAGCGGATGAGTGCCGCTTGAAGGGAGGAATGAATGGATGGAGGTCCCTGGGGCCCTCAGGGGGGCGCATGCTCATCCCGCTTAGCCCACAGGTCCTGCAGTCCCGGGCCCAGGCTGCACCTCGCCCTCCGGGCCGGCAACCGGACAGTGGTGCGCCCAGACCTCCGGCCCTGGCCCCAGCGAGCCCCCACACAGCCAGAGGCAAGATCTGGACGGACAAACCCCACGCCTACACGTGTGTGTCATCAGGGAGGGGCAGGTGAAGGCTGGCTAGGACGAAGGACCCAGGGCACACCCCACAGCTCCAACCCCAGCTCTGCACATCCTCGCTGTGTGGCCTTGGGCAAGTCACTTAACCTCTCTGTATCTCCGAGCAGCGCTGCTTGGACTGCAGACGTCGGAAGCCCCTCAAGGCTGTCGGCAGGGCTGAACAGAGCCCAGGCAGGGGGCTGGCCGCGTGGGGACGTTTCCTAGACGTTTCACTTCATGCAAAGCACTAAGGTGCCCAATGAGGTGTTTGTCCAACCACCACTTCTCTGGTCCGCGCTCCTGGGGCTGACACGTGGCCAGGTCCTAGCAGGATGAGGAGGAGGGTGGTGGTGAGGGCCTGCGAGTCCATATGGTGACCACGTCAACCAGAGTGCCTGTCCCCCTTCCCAGCGGCCCCTTCCATGCACAAGGGCACGAGGGCCCAGGGCTTGGGGTGTGGTGCCCAAGGCCCCTGGTACCAGCTGTGCCCCCAACCTGGCGCCTCCAGGGCTCCCACTGCCTCACTGTCTACAGGGCTCCAGGCCAAGCATGTGCACACAGCGGGCACCTCTGGGGTGGGTGTGGGTGGGATCCACCTGCATTATTGCCCCCAGGGGATCCCAGATAGAATCTGGGGCACTGTGGACAGGGGGTGAGCCCTGAGGAGGCCTGGCCCCTCCGGTTAGCCCAGTGCCTCCCTTCTGGGCCCCTTCCAGCTAAACTATCAGACACACGGGGGCCACCAGCCAGCTGGCAGGACTGGGTGTGTGTGGCCGGTGATGACCAGCCCTACAGTCACAGGAACAGCGGCTACAAGAGGGCCAAAGAAAGGGCGACTTACCAGAACATTCTCTCTGAAACCCAGGGGGGTTTAATCACTGTCCTGAGTAATCGTGAACCCCAGGTAAGGGTCCATGCATCAGCCTCGGACCCTGGACCCTGGAGATGGGCTGGACCAGCCCCTCCGCTCCACCCTCACCCACCTGCTCCTTGGTTCACCTGACTCGGTTTCAAGGCGAGCAGCAGAGACACCCCCACACCTGACCAGTGCAGTTTAGGAAGCCTGGCTGCCCAAGGATTCTGTGGGCAGGGGCTGGGGGGAGGCAAGACCTGCCCAGGCCAGAGGGGTCTGTGTCCGAGGGAACAAGACTGGGAAGCCTCCGGGCCAAGAGGTTAACCTGGACCATCATGGTGGATGCTGACAGCATGTGAAGGTCGCCTGGGCATCCCTGAGGTCTCCCCCTTCAGATCCCAGGCCCAGTGACAAATGATGCTCAGGTGACATGTAGGAAGATCCAGAGCGGGCAGGCCGGGGCTGCACTCACGTGTCCCGACATCCGGGGCCGCCCTGGGGCCCCACACAGACCGGGTGCCCACACTGGGGCAGCGGCTCGGCCTCCGCCAGCCAGCTAGCTCCCTGGCGCCAGCCGTGGGCTCCGAGGCCGGGCAGCTGGCGAGGCGCCCTGCAGCTCGCAGGCGCCCACTGACCAGCACAGACTCTCCTGGACGGCCCTCACCGGCCGGCGCAGACTTCAGCGGTATGCCCTAAGACGAGTCTACACAACGAGAACTACGTCCGTGGAGCCCGAGAGGGCCTGGGCCACGGGAAGGGGCGTGGGCCCACAGCTGCCGAGATCCCAAGCCAGCTCGGAAGGACCCGCCTTCGGGAGGACCAGGGTGCGTTTCTCCTTGTCCTCTTTTCCTCCAAAAAGGAGGTCTCTGGTCCTGCCTTTGATCTTCCATAAAGCCCTGCGGCTTCTGCTCCATGTCGGCTGTGACATTGACAATTGTTTATTAGTTCTAAAATAGCTGAAATTCATGTCAAACATTCCGCATGTTAGAAAAATGTTTATGAAGTGTTATCACCGTTTATGTAACTGTGCGTGTTTGGGAAAGCAGCGTAGGATGTAAGGACCACACAGGCCTCGGGCCGCAGCCCCAGGACGCGCCTGCTCAGGCGGGGGGGGGGGGGTTCCAAAGGGCCCCCCTGCTCCGGGGCTCTCACCTCCTCTCAAGGTCAGGAAACTGTCCCCCACCCCCTGGTGACACACCAGCGTCAGGCTCAAGGGAGGGAAGTGCCCACCACCTCCACCTCTAAAGCAAAGAGCCAGGGGAGGTGGCCTTCCTCCCTGAAGCCGCAGGAAGCCTCTCCCACTAGCCAGCCCTCAGCTGCAGGCTGGGGTGAATGCCCTGTCCTGCTTGTCTCTGGATTTTGTAGCGTCCATTCGTCACCCAAGGGATGGGCTTCTCTTTGCAGGCTGTTCTGGGATGCAGGCACCAGCTGGCTTGGGAGGTCGCGGCGGTAAGAGTCCGGGCACCGGACACGGGCAGGCTCCGACTCTGCCGGCGACTCGCCATGCCGCCCTGGACGGCTGACTTTGCCACTCTGAGCCTCGGTTTCCTTCTCTTCAGACTGGGATGAACACCCACAAAAATGGCTAAAATTAAAAGGACTGCCACCATGTCAGAGAAGTCACCGTGTCAGAGAAGTCTGGGCAACGGGAGCTCTCCACGTGCAAAACAGGCCAGACGCCGCGGGAACCGGTGTGGCAGTTCCGTGCAGTTACATACACACCGTGTGACCCGCCATCCACTCTTGGGTGTTTGGCCTGAGAAGTGGAAACCTGCGTTCACACAAAACCCGCACACGAGCGCTCACAGCAGCTCCACTCAGTACGTGCTCACCAGCGGGGAGCAGACAGACAGGCTCGGTCCCTCCACGCCCGGAGCTCCGCTCAGCAGGGAAAGGACGGCCGCTGGGAGAAGGGCCGTTGTGTGCATCTCAGACGTGCGGCTCCGACCTGAAGCTACACGCCGTGTGGCCCTGTTCTCACAGAATTCTAGAGAATCGGTTCACCTCTGGTGGCCGAATGTGGCCTCGCAATGGTGTTGGGGGGCAGAAATGGGTGACATTTCCCAGGAAGAGGCAGGAGGGAGGTTCTGGGTGAGGGAAAGCCCTGAGCTGTGATCTAGGGGTCACGTGGCTCTGTGTGTTCATCAAAATTCATCCAACTGAACCCTTCAGACTGTGTGACCCTTTAGCAAAACGCCTGCCACAAATTCATGTTCGAGAAAAGTGGTTATGGTACCATGAGACTGGCTTCACCAGGAGGAAAATGCATCTCCGTCCCGAGTGAAATGTCTGGAAGACTGACAGCAGGTGCTCGGGTTGCGGGTGCACAGCGGTCCCCGTGGTAGCCACGAGGGAGTCAACCCGTGTCCGCCCAGGGATGACAGACAAACAAGATGTGCTCCATCCACACAACAGAACATTATTCAGTCATAAAAAGGGACGAATCACTGGCACTGGCTGCCTGGGGATGAACCTCAGAAACGACGCAGAGTGAGCACGGCCGGACACCAGCGACCCCGTGTGGCAGGGGCCCCTCTACAGGAAACGTCCAGAACAGGCACTTCCACTCAGACGGAAAGCAGGCTGGTGGTGGCCAGGGGCTGGGGGAGAAAAGGGAGTGGCTGTGGAATGGACACAAGGTCTCCTTTCAGGACGATAAAAACGTTTTGGAACGACGTGGCAGTGGTGGGTGCACAGCACTGAATGTACTGAATGGTTCACTTTAACATGGTTAGTTTTAGATCACGGGGATTTCAACTTATTAAAAAAAAAAAACTGAAACAAAACAGGATCAAAGTTCTGGAAGACCCTACCTCGGGTGTGCAGTGCTCTGAGTACACGCAGGCGGCCCTCCCACACTGGACCACAGAGGCCGCGGGCGGACCCCGGGGCAGGGCAGCGCCACGGCCGGACGAGAGAGGGGCTTCACCTGACGACCCCACCTCTCACCCTCGTGAGCTCATCAGGCAGCAGCTCCGGGTGAGCAGGAGCCCACGCGAGGGCTGAGGAACGGCCACCCTGACCCCTGGCCACCGCAGGATCTTCAGGGACCCCGCAGTTTGCTCATTTGAGGGTCATTCAAGCTGTTCAATACATAAAGACTGAAATTCCGCACCACAGAGTGTTACCATCTGACAAGGAACACGTGGTGGCCAGAAAAACGTCCTTCTAGAAAGAGCCGGGGTGGGAAGGAGCCAGTCCTCAGAGCATCCCGGCCACTGCCCGGGGCCAGGGGTCCCTGCTGGAGGCCTGGCTGCTGCTGCATCTCGGCCCTGGACGCACGGGGGGCCCCTCTCCTGGGCCTGAGAAGGTTTGCACAACCCCAACACCCCGCTCCTGTCACTGGCCCTCCAAGCCTCCCTGAGGGGAAGGCCCCTAGCTGGCCCACGGTCCACAGAGGGGCTGCCAGGGGCCAGCCACGCCCATCAGAGGCAACCCACCACCTCCCGCCACCTCCCACCTCGTCCCAGGGCCAGCAGGGAGAGATTTTGATCTTCTTTCCCATTTCCCCATGATTTAACTTTTTTTAAGGCCATAAAATTCTGACTTTTAGTATTTTCCACTCTTGTTTCTCATGAGACAACAATATTAGTATTCCTTTAAAGACACACGGACCATTAATGTATCTTTATTATGTGTGCGGGATGGGTGGTGTATGGGCCGACATCACACTCCTGGCCACCAGGCATCGTTACAACATCTCTGTCGGCAGTCTCCCCCGTGCGCTGCAGGAAGATGCAGTTTTATTATCTGTGAGGGGCCAGTGGACAGCACAGCTCAGGGCTGGGATCACTCCCATCACAGACACCTCCTCGCCCCCCTTGTCCTCTCCTAAAACCACGACCGGCAGGGACGTACGGTCCCCGCTAAGTGTGCGTATAAACTCCCGCAGCTCGAGGAAGGCCAGGCCGCTCCTGCAGACGCGCAGCGCCCAGGAGCATGGCTGCCAGCGCTGAGGCTGTTCCCACCCAGCTTCCTGGAGCCAAGCGAGGAGGCCCAGAACTGCTGGCCCAGGCAGGCGACTCGGCCCTGGTGACCGGGACGCCGTGTCCAGTGGCAAACCCGCCTTGGCTGACAGCCCTGTCCCTCTCCCACCTGGCTAGGAGGCTGAGGGGTCACACCCTCCCCAGCCGCTGACCCCCAAAATGGCAAAGAGTGCAGCGACCTCAAGAGTGCATATCTGGGGGACTCAGCGGGCCTGGCACCGCCCCGAGCACCCCACCTGGGTCACTCTTTCCTAATCCTCTCGCCCGCCTGGAGACAGACATCCCAGGAGCCACCGTGTCCCACAAAGGAAGCTGTGGTGAGGAAGGGTCCAAGGCACCATCCGGCCCCAGGCCCCCGACCCCCCAGAGCCCCGCCCCACGGCCGCAAAGGCCGGGTCAGGACTGCGTGGGAGGTGCCGTGCGAGCCCAACCCGCATCCCGGCAAGTGATCTTGTGGATATTGACGAACTGGTTCTAAAGTTTATATGGAGAGAAGGCAGAAGACCCAGAACAGTCAACACAGCACTGAAGGAGAACAGGCTTGGAGGAATGACCACTCCAAGCCTCACTGTAAAGCTAAGTACTCAAGACAGTGGTGCTGGTGAAAGAACAGACAGATCAGTGGAACAGCACAGAGAGCCCAGAAACAGACCCCGTAAATGTAGCCGGCTGATCTTTGGCAGAACAGCAAAGGCCGCACGACAGAGCAGACAGTCTCTTCAACGAACGGTGCTGGAGCCACCGGACGCCCGCCCACACGCGCAGATGAACCCAGATCCAGGCCTGGCGCCACGCACAGAACGAGCTCAGAGTGGGTCTCAGGCCCCGGCGTAAAGCACAAGCCATAACCTCCCAGAAGGTAGCGTAGGACAAAACCTAGATAAGCCTGGGTTTGGTGATGACTTTTTAAAAATATTTTATTTTTTAAAAAAATTTTGTTGGGGTGGGAAATTAGGTTTATTTACTTATTTATTTAATGGAGGCACCAGGGATTGAACCCAGGACCTCGTGCATGCTGAGCACACGCTCTTCCACTGAGAGACACCGTCCCTGGTGATGACTTTTCAGATACAACACCAAGGGCATAATCCTTGAAAGAAAGTGGTAAAAGCTGGGCTTCATTAAAATGAAAACTTCTCCTCCGTGAAAGACAGTATCAGGAGAATCAGAAGACAAGCCACAACCAGGAGAAAATATTTGCAAAAGACACATCTGCTAAAGGACCGTTATCCAAACACACGGTGAGCTCTTACATAAGAAGACAACCCGAATAAAGGCGGGCCGATAAATCAACAGATAGATGGATACATAGATAGATGGGTAGATAGATGGATAGATAGATAGTTTAAATAAGAAAAACACATTTTTAATAACAAAAATGGGCCAAAGGCCTTAACAGACTCGCCACCAAAGAAGCCATACAGACAGCAAATAAGCACATAAAAGATGCTCCCCATCCTACAGCATCAGGGAAACACAAATTAAAACAACAGCGAGTTACCATTGCACACCTACAAGGATGGCCAAACCCAGAGCGCTGACAGCACCGAGGGCTGGCGAGGACGGGCAGCAGCAGGAGCGCCTACTCACGGCCGCCGGGGACGGCACGACGGTGCAGCCACTTTGGAAGACAGTTTGGAGGTTTCTTGCAAAACTAATCATGCTCTGGCCGAAAAGTCCAGTAACCGTGCTTCCTGGTGTTTAACCAAAGGAGCTGAAAAGTCCACACAAAAACCTGCACGTGGATATTTATAGCAGCTCTATTCGTAACTGCCAAAGCGTGGAAGCAACCAAGATGCCCTTCAGCACGTGGATGGATAAATGAACTGGGGTCCATCCAGGGAATGGAATATTATTCAGCCCTAAAAAATGAGCTGTCAAGTCATGAAAAGACGTGGAGGAAACTTAAATGCATGTTCCTAGTGAAAAAGCCAATCTGAAAAAGCCACATACTGTCTGATTCCAACTCTGGACTTTCTGGAAAAGGCAAAACTATGGAGACAGGGAAAGGATCAGTGTTGTCGGGGGTGGGGGAGGGGGAGGGGTGAACAGGTGGAGCCCAGGGGGTTTTTAGGGCAGTGAAACTGCTCTGTGTGGCACTGCAATGGTGGACACGTGACTTCATACACTTGTCCAAACCCCGAGAACACACAGCACCAAAAGGGACCCCTGATGTGAAGCTCGGACCGTGGGCGATGATGACGTGTCAATGTAGGTTCATCCTTGGTTAAAAAAAAGGGGGGGTGCTGTAGTTCAAGTGGTAGAGCACATGCTCAGCATGCATGAGGTCCTGGGTTCAATCCCCGGCACCTCCTCTAAAAATAAGTAACCAAACCGAATTACCTCCCCCCACACACAAAAAAAAAGTCCCGCTTTTGTGGGACATGTGGGTCATGGGGGAGGCTGTGCACATGTGGGAGCGGAAAGTGTATGGGAGATCTCTGTAGCTCCCCCTCAATTTTTTGTAAACCTTAAACAGCTCTAAAAAGTAAAGTACTTAAAAAACAAACAAAACACTAGGTGAACTATAAGGTACTAAGAATTTTTTTTCCTTTTTGCACAATTTTTAAAAACTCTAATAGATTTAATGGTTGTCTTTTTTTTTTTTTCACTCTATCTTCTTATCAGCAAATAATTCCCAAACAGGCCAGCAGTGGTCTGTATTTCTTTTCAGTCCACTGGAGTCCCTCTCGGAGACCTTCTCCTGGGCCACCTGGCTGCCTCGGCCCAGCACCTGGTGACTGCAGGGGACCCATCTCCCAGAGCCCAGCACGCCCCCCGCTGACGTCCCATCCGCGGGGACACAGAGCCTGCAGCTGCCAGGGAGGCCACCTCGTGCCCCAGAGCTCACGCCGCTGGGGAGACACTTCCGGGTTAGAAATCGTGGTCCTGAGAAGGCAGACCTTGTGCCACTGCCCTCCAGCCTCCTGAGTCACCGAGGACAAGTCCGAAGGCCTACTGAGTCCCGACCCCTGCCTAGGACCTTCTCCTTCCTGTCTGGAAGCTCCCAGGAGTGCCTCCGCATTCCAGGTGCTCGGGAACGTTGCCCCAACATGCCCCGGTATGGGGCTCGCCCGTCGCGGGGCTCTGGGCCCTCGGGGGCCTTTCCTTGTGGACCCGTGCGTCCTTCCTTTGGGGGAAATTTTCCTACATTATTTCTTCAACTGTGGACAAAATCTGCCGGGCCTGGAATCACATCGGGACCCCCTGTTCAGGCATTCATCTAAGAAATGTCGCCTTGCTGTCCATCTGAAACTGACAGTGTAAGCCGACTACATTTCAATAAAAAAATAAGAACTAAAGAAAAACAAAGATGGTTAACTGGGGAGGGGGATAAATTGGGAGCTCAAGATTTGCAGATATTAATACGTATAAAATAGACAAGTTTATACTGTGTAGCACAGGAAACCGTATTCAATATATAGTAGTAACTTATGGTGAAAAATAACATAAAATGAGCATGTGTGTGTTTACGTGTGACTGACGCACTGTGCTGCACACCAGAAATTGACACAGCACTGTAAACTGACTGCACTTCAACAAAAACACATACATGAAGTAAAAAGAGAGAGAGAGAAAGGTGTGGAGCGCTCGCCACGTGCCAGGTAGCGGGGCTGGGAGGTGGCAGTCTGAAGCTACGCCGACCGCCAGGAGGCCACTGAGACCCGCACCGTGTGAGCCTGGGAGAGAAGGGCCTGACCCAATCTGCAGTCAAGGAGGGCTGCCCCGAGGAGGCGGTGCTTGAGCCAAGACCTCAAGGATGCCCCGGAGGTGGCTAGCAAAGTGGGGCAGCTGGCCACAGTGGGCTCCTGTCCAGTGGGCGTCCCTGGGCCCGTCCAGGAGGGAATCAGACCCCCCAGGCTCTGAGGAGGCCGCTGGCTGGGCTGGAGATGCGGAAGCTTGGCCCAGGGAGCCGTTGGAGGCAGGTGGAGGACGGCAAAATTCCGTGGAGGGGGCTGCCCAGCCCGGCCTGGCCCTGACTGGGTTCGGAAGCCACCCACCCACAGAGCAAACTGGGGAGGCGGAGGTGCGGTCAGCCCTTCTACAGATGAGAAGACAGAGGCCTGCGCCCGGGGCGCCACCGCCGGGGCCTGAGGCGGGTTCCAGCCTGAGCTTGCGCAGCCCTGAGAGCGGATGCTCCCCCGCCCCGCCCTGTCCTCAATTTGTTTAAAACGTAGATATTCTGTCATCGTGGGGGTTTCCTCTGCATTCTTTTAAAATATCGCATTAAAATATTCTTGGCCATTTCTCTAAAAACTAAACACGCACCCACGACGTGAGCGAGCAGCTGCCCCTCGGGCTCACATCCCAGAGCGAGGAAAGCCGATGCTTCCACGAACGCCCCTCACGCGTCCACGAATGGGGCCTGGACCCCCTTCCGCGGGGGGAATGGACACGCGTGGCCCGTCCACACGGCCGAGTGCCCCTCAGCCACAAAGAGGAAGGAGCTACTGTGCGAACCCAGACAGTGGGGAGGACCCCGGGGAGTGCAGGAGCTGTCCCCAAAGGTCACACGCGGGATGGTCCCATCCGCACCAGGTTTCTGGAGTGACAGATTTTAGAAGCAGAGGACGGATCTGTGGCTGCCAGAGTTTAGGACGGTGGCTGGAGTCGGGGGGTGTTTTTAGAAAGAATAAGGGGAAAGTCACAGAGGATCGCGGGGAGCGTTCTCTGTCTCAGCTTTGGGGGTGGGCCCAGGAGACATCAGAGGAGATAAAACTGGATAGAATTTAACACACACACACACACACACACACACACACACCAGTGCAGGTCACGTGACACCCCTGGGGACGGCCATGCCTTTGGTGCAAAAAGCACACAGGACCTCTCTGCATTCTTTCTTGTCGCTGCATGTGACTCCCTGACCATCTCATCAAAAATTTCAACTGAAGCAAGACCCAGAAGTGTACATTTTGTCTCTTGACTGCCAAGTGTTTGGTGCCACCTTAAATTTTGGAACCTCTCCTCACCCAGATCTAACCCTGGTGGAGACCTTCCAGCCACACGGACACCCCTCCGGTCCTCCCTCCCCCCAGGACCTCTGTGAGCCACGCTGGACCCTCGGCCTCGTCTCCTGCACAGCCCAGCTCGGAGCCGGGCACGCAGCCTCCTGGCCCTGCAGTGGCTGGCGTGCAGTCCACACACCCCGGCCGTCCCCACTTCCTGTCTTTCTGCCCGAGCCAGTTGCCCCCAGGCTCAGGGAGGATGAGCCTCCAGCACTTTGTTGTCGGCAAGACCCAAAATGAACCGCGGAAAGGGAAGCGATGCGGAAGTCCATGAACAGGGGTGGCTGAGTCCCGCCAGGTGCTGCTCGGGGCGGGATGCCCTGGAGCGGGCTTCTAAGACTTGCCTGATTCTACAAGCCGCCTGGAGCTTGCTAAAACTGGGTTCCCGGGTTTCACCTCCGACCTGCTGAGTCCTGTCTCCACACCAGCCTGGCCACCCATCAGTCCATCCATCCATCCATCCATCCACCTGTTCCCCTACCCTAGATCCATCTGTCAGTCTGTCTGCCTGTCCCCGTCTGTCTGTCTACCAGTCACCTGCCGTCCCTTGACCCGCCTTTCACTCAGTACAGAAGACACATGAACAGCCGTTTTTAACAAGAACCCCGGGTGACTCCACCATCTGGTGTGCGGATGTGCTGGGTCCTCCTTAGCTGCTCAGTTAAATCACCTCCAGGTTGGTTAAAATCCTGAACCCTTTGGCGGCTCCCCAAAAAGTTAAACATGGGGTCACCTTATGACCCATCTCTTCCACTCCTAGGTACCTACCCAAGAGAACTGGAAACCAGTTTTTAACCAAAAATTCGTACATGAACGTTCATAGCAGCGCCGTTCACTGTGGCCAAAAGGCAGAAAAGCCCAGGTGTGCCTGGACAGACATGTGCGCCAACAAGACGTGCATCCGTACAACGGGGAGGCACTCAGCCGCAGAAAGGCGCGCTGACGCGGGCAGCAGCACGGATGAGCCTTGGAGACGTCCCGCTCCGTGAACGCCGCCAGGCGACAGAGACCACCAACTGCATGATTCCACTTCCATGAAATGTCCCGAACAGGTGCATCCACGGAGACAGAAGGCAGTCTGGCTGCTGCCCGGGCTGCGTGGAGTGACAGCTACTCGGTACAGGCTTTGCTTTGGGGTGATGAAAATGCTCTGGAATTCACAGTAATGTGAGTGAACGAAATGTCACTGCACTGGATGCTCTTAAGACAGTAAAATGCACAGTAAGCGATTACACAGAGAAAGATCTGACAGGAAAGCCCCAGCAGAGGTTGCCTTGGGAGGGGACAGAGGTGACAATAAAAAGAGACTTTGGCCGTATTTGTAGAGTTTTACTGCTTTGCAAGGCGGATCATCCCTACAGCTCTTGTGTTATTGAAAAGTAATTTTAAAAATAGAGTGCCTAGCGTTGAGGCCCCGTGGAGGGAGAATTGGGGGTGCCTCAGCCTTTCCCTCCCTCAAGAAATCCCTAGGTCCTCTCAGCCATCCCAGCTGCCCAGGCCAGGCCCAGAGCCCAGGCCCACAGCCCCTCCCCCCGCCAGGTCACCAAGGGCCTGCCTGCCGGGAGGGTGGGGACAGCAGCCCCAGGCTTCAGAGAAGGTTCCCCCCCTCACCCTGCAGGGCCATATTAATAGGTGACCCATTTATCTGGGGGCCTGGCCGGCGCTCCCCCCACCTCCCCACACGGCCTTCCCACCCCATCCATCAATCCAGTAACACAAACAGCAGGCAGACCAGGCCCTGCTTTTAAAGGTGCATTTGCAGAAGGCTTTGAAGCCTTATCTCCAGCCCCTCCCAGCGCAGGGATAGAAGCCAGAGAGAGCCCCACCCACGGCCAGCATTGTGCCTCCTGCTGTCTGTCCGGGGAAGCGAGGGTGTGAGGGGAGGGCTGCCGGGTACAGAGGACCCTGGGGCTGGGTTCTGGGAGCTGCCCCTGACTCCCTGCTCCCCTGCCAGGGGCCGCCTGGCCCGCTCGGGCCTCGGGCTGCAGCTGAAGACAGGGCTGTGGACCAGTCCCTGAGCTCTGGCGAGGCCACAGTCTGCTGGGTGGTGAATTTGCTGTGAGCCTGGACGGCGAGCCCTCGGAGGGGCGGGCGTCTCCTGGTCAGTTCACCCCGTTCCCCAGCTCTTGGCCCCCCTGGGCTGCAACTCCAAGCGACTCCACTCTTCCTTCCATCTTCACGTCCACCACGCGAGGTGGGCGTCTCTGGGTTACAGACGAGCAAACAAGCTCAGAGAGCCCCCTGTGCGCCGGATTCTGACAGCCAGACATCTCCCAATTAGGACAGAAGCGCGCACATCATGGTCACGACCGTGCGTGTGCCCGGAGCCCAGGACAGAGGAACGAATGAGTGATGAGTGAGTGAAGGAACCACCGGGAAGGACAGCCGGTACTCGCCGCTGCCCAGGCCCCTCCCACGGCCGCCGCCCTCACTCTCCCGTCGCTGTCCCTCCGCCCGCCGCACCCCCAGCCTCCAGGCCACGAAGGTCTGCCTGGTGCTCCCCGAAGCTGCTGGCTGGTCCAGCAGTGCTCACGCCCAGGGCCCAGCCACAGACAAGACCTGCACCCGAGCCCTGGCCCCTCGGTCACGGTGCTCCGGGAGGGTGCCCCCAGACATCACAGAGACTTTCCCTGGACTTTCACATCTGCCGAGCTGTTCAGCCTCCACGGGCAGGTCCTTGGAGACCTGGCGACTGCTGCTCAGATGAATGGGGAAACTGAGGCCTGAACCAGGGTCCCCCAGTGGATCAGAGGCAGCTAGGCTCAAGATCCAGGGCTCAGGATACCCAGCCCACAAGGAGGGGAGACGGGGTTCCCCCAGGCTGCTGGGCTTCGGAAGGGACCGTAACAGCCCTCCCTGACCTCTTGGGCCCTGTTCTGACCCGCCCCCCCCACGCAGGTGCACACTCCAGCCATGGTCCTCACTGCCCACCTCCTCACCCGCATCGCCCTCCTGCCCCCCACCTCGGGCCTCAGTGGGCGCCTCCTGCCCTGCACCCTCTCTAAGGTGCCCTCTGCCACTGACCGCCCTTTGCTTCCTTTCCCCGTTGCACCAGCACCAGCTCACACAACCAGCATAACCACCTGTCACCCGGGCCCGCACACGGTGGGGCTCTGTAAATAGGGGCTCCCCTCCTACGTCATCCCAGTCTGCAGACAGCGGACAGCGCACAGCCAGGATTGAAGACTGCCGCGTCTCCCATCTCACCTGCGTGGGGCTGGCCCCACCCCTCCCCACCCACGTGGCACTCAGTGAACAGTGGCTGCACGTATGAACGCACAAATGAATGTCATATGTTAAGTGCCTGCACATGTCCGGGGTGAAGGGGTGAGCCTGAATGAAGCTGTGCACCTCCCGCGCCCCCGGGGACTGCTGGTCCCTGAACGGTGGTGGCAGGACTGGCAGGAGGTGCCACCTGGGAGGCAGCAAGGGGCAGGCCGATGTGGCCACCGGCCTGGCTGGACAAGGGAGTTTCATTATCTTCGGGGAGGGTGAGGGAAGGTGTCTGGCTGGGAGGACACAAGCTCCCCTGCCCGGGCAGGGTTTGTCAGGGGATGCACACTGGGGCCCTCTGTGTTCCCTGCCCGGCACCCCCTGCAGACTCTGATCCCTGACCATCCTGAGGTCAAGGCCACTTCCCCAGAACTGCAAGGCCCATGGCTGCATTCAGGAGCTCCTGTTCTCCCCAGGGCAGTGGGGATGGTTCCAGCATCCTGGGTCAGCCCCAGGTCCGCCACCCCCTTCCCTGGGCTCACACCTCCCATGGGCAGCCACGTGGTGGATGCTGCAACGCCTCCGTCTTCACGGTTGGGACGGGCACCCAGGAAGAGGTGGGAATGCATCCTACCTGCACAGCCCAACCCTCCCCCGAGATGAGGGTATCCTGAGCCCCTGCCCTGGGGCTCCAGAAGAGGACAGCCCTGCTCCTGCCCTGCAGGGCTGCGCGACCTGGGCGAGCAGGCCGCCACCTCGGACCCGGAGGTGGGCACCAGGCATGCCTTGGAGGCGCAGGGTGGGGCTTGTCACAGTCAGGCATCCAGGAGGCGCTCACCTGGGCCTCTGAGCCAGGCTGTAGCACTAGGGACCTGGTCAACAGCAGAAGTAACATTTATGGGGCGTCAACTGCATATCTGGCTTGTGTGAGGGCTTGACTGGCTGGGTGTAGGAGGGGCTGAGCCCTGAAGGGGGAGTGGATCCCTGAGCGGGGAGGCGATCTGATGGGGCCTGCAGAGCCTCCCAGTGTCACAGTCCAGACACCTCCCAGACTCTCTTAGAAGCAAGCACACCCACTCTCTCATCCACTGCAGGGGGTCTCAGACCCTCCACTCCCACCTTACAGCCCATCTGGACCCCAGGCGGGGAGCCCCTCAGGGGCAGAATTGAAAATGCGAAGCTGGGGAGAGAGTTTGAGAAAGCAACTTGCAGTGGAAGAATAGGATGGGTGGAGCCTAGGGCTCCAGGGGAGGGCCCACGCTCTCTGTGACCTCGCCCAAGAGACAGACCGCCGCCCCATCAGCCGGACTCCCCCTGTGTACAGAGGGGCTGCATCCTGGTGGGGGGTGGGGGGAGGCGAAGGTACTGCTCTCAGACAAACCCCAGTTCAAATCCTTCACCAGGAGATGCCTGGGACCTGGATTCCCCACCGAGGAGAGAGGGCAGAGGGGCTGGGGCCGGTAAGCCTGTGGCCTCTGGTCCATATTCAAGGACAGCTGTTGTGATTCCAGCAAGACGGTGGGGGTGGGGGTGCTGGGTGCCATGCGGGGAGACACCTGTTGGTCCTCTGGCTCGCACCCGCCTCCATGCAAGCATGTTGTCTGAGGGAGGTGACAGGTTCCCCATGGTGGTGCCGGATCCGGCCACTTACCTCCCCAAGGCAGGGTGGGAGCGGTGGCCTTGCCACAGCCCAGGGGCCAAGCCAGAACCCAGACAAGGCCTGAAAGAAACCAGGGCAAGCAGGGAGACTGAGGCTAGTGCCCAGCGCCGGTGTCCTGCCCCAAGGCCAGGCCGGGGCTGCGGCCGACTGGCAGGCAGGACAGGAGCCCGGGGCTGAGGCTGCGGGTGGAGAGTGGGCAACGGATGGTCACACCCAGCTGCCGGCCCTCAAGAGTGTTTCAGCTTTTTTTTTTTTTTTTTTTTTGATGGGGAGTAATTAGGTTTATTGATTTATTTATTTTAATGGAGGTTCGAGGGATTGAACCCAGGACTTCGTGCATGCTAAGCACGCATTCCACCACTGAGCTACACCCTCCCCGCCAAGAGCATTTTTAAAAATCAACTTTATTCTTACAGAACTAAACATGCTTTTACCACACAACCTAGCAATCATGCTCCTTCATATTTACCCAAAGAAGTTGAAAATTTTGTCCAGACAAAACTTGCACATGGGTGTATAGCAGCTGTATTCCTAATTCCCAGAACTTGGAAGCAACCGAGATGCTCTTCAAAGGTGAATAGATAAATGAACTGTGGTGGAATATTATTCAGCTACAAGGAAATGTGCTCACAAGCCATGAAAAGACACAGAGGAGCCTTACATGCACTTTACTAAGTGAAAGAAGGCAGTCTGAAAAGGCCACCAACTGTGGGATTCCAGTTAAACGACAGTCTGGAAAAGACGAGCAGATTAGGGGAACAGATTAGGGGCTGCCGGGGGCTAGCAGGGAGGGAGGGATGAACCGGCGGAGCCCAGGGGACCTTTAGGGCAGTGAAGCTGCTCTCTGTGACGCTGTAACAATGGATACGGGTCCAGACCTACGGCATGTGCAACACCGGAGTGAGCCCTGGTGTCGCTGTGGACTCTGGGTGGTGGCGATGAGCCAGTGCAGGGTCGTGGCTTGTAACAAACCTCCCACCTGGTGGGGGATGTGGGTAACGGGGGAGGCTGCGCCTGTGCTGGGGCAGGGGGTATGTGGGAAGCCGCAGCGCCTCCTCATTTTGCTGTGAAACTAACACTGCTGTAGTAAATGAAGTTAATTAGGGGGAGGGTGTAGCTCAGTGGTAGAGTGTGTGCGCAGCAGGCACGAGGTCCTGGGTCCATCAGAGGTCCCTGGTACCTCCATCAGAATTAAATAAGTAAGCCCAATTACCTTCCCCCCCCAAAAAAAACAAAAAAAATTTAAATAAAGTTAATTAATTTTAAAAAACAACTTTATTGGGGTTTAATTTGTATTAAACAAAATTCACGTTTTCTAAGTGTAAGCTGAGTTTTGCCAAGCAAGCACTCACCTGTAGTCGCCACTGCTGCAGCCAGCGGACAGGGCTCTCCGCCGGCCCAGAAGGACTCTGCTGCCGGTGTGTCCGCTCCAACCCTGGGCCCGGGCAGCCTCTGACTGCCTCTGGCTGCTGTGGGCCAGGCGTGCCTTCCTGGGCTCCTGGCGGCGGAGCAGGACTGCGGCCCTCTCCATCTGCTGTGCGGCCGCCCTCAGCCGGCAGGATGCCTGATGCTCACGGCGTCCTGGCGCTCAGAGGTCTGCTCCTCCTGACGGGTGCCGGTGCCGGTGCCGGTGCCATGGGCGGCCGCAGACTGACGACGACTGGGCAGGGATGGAGCCAGAGCTGTGAGCACCTCGGGTCCCTGGCTTGTGCGGCAACTGTGAGTGCACCTTTAGGAAACCTAGCGCTTTTGTTCACTACTAACATCGTCCAGTCAGAGCCCCTGCCACGTCCGCTGACCAGAGACGTGAGCACCTGCTGGGGTGACCCTGGCCCAGCCACCATTATAAAGCCAAATTTGCAGATGAAGTCCTGGCTCAGAGAGATTGGGTCACTGGCCCGAGGTGGCCCAGCTCTCAGGGGGCAGCATCAGGATTCAAGCCTGGCTGAGGTGAAGGGAGTTAGGCTGACTCTGGCCAGTTTGAGGGCCAGCCCAGCTGCAGGGAGGGTCTGGCACTGCTCCCACGTCTGCCCTCCTCAGGGGTCACATGTGCACCAGCCACACGACAAGAACATACCGAACACAAGCACACAAGCCAAGGGGAGAGCGCATACAGGCACACGTGTGCACATGCGGTCCCCGCACACCAGGTGCGCCCACACGCACCACGTCCGCTCCCTCAGGCAGTGCCCGCACGGACGGCCCGCAGCGCCAGACATCGCTCACAAAGGGCCCAGCCGGAAGGCATCCACAAGCTCCGGGGCCTGGCTGGAACTTGGGGGTGCCTGGCTGACCACTACTCCCCTGAGAGCCAGGGCCTGCCAGCAGTGGCCGGTAGGGGTTTCACCAGGGCTGCTGGCCTGGAGCCCGGCTCCTCCCCACTGAGCCCAGAGCACTCCCTGGGGTTCACTCGGGTGACCTTGGGGCAGAGCTCCTGTGCAGAGCTGAGGATGGGGAGCTTGAGGGGGGTCAGGGTGAGGGGCTGGGGGCCAGTCGGGGCAGGGGAGCACAGGGTGGGGGACTTGTGGAGGGAAAAGAGGAGGGCTGGGGGACAGGGGATGCAGGGGGCAGGGTGTGGGGTGCCCACAGCCCTCAGAGGCCAGCTCTTTTCTGCATGAGTGAGGCCACAGTGTTGCTGTGCAGAGAACAAACACGGAAAACCACAATGCCCGGCTCCTCCCCTGCCCTTGACAGCGCCCCCTGGGCCCGGCCCCACAGGACACCCCTAGCCTGCCCTGCGACCCAGGGAGGCCCACCCACCTGCCTGCTCTCCTCTGGAGAGGGTGGTGCGGGGAGGAGGGGGCGGTGCTGGGCAGGGGCCCCCAGACCCACGGGGCCACTTCGAACCTCACTTCTGGATTTCCCTCTCCTGAGCTCTGATGGGGACAAGCCTGTGCTCATTATCCCCAATTTGCAGACAAGGAAACTGAGGCCAGAACGGTCAGCCTGCAGTGAGCCAGGGTGAGAGGCAGGAGGCCACACCCCAGGCCGAGGAGCCCTGCCGCCCTCCTCTGCCCTAGAGTGGCGACCAGACCAGTGAACGCGCCCCCTCCTGCCCACCCCACGCGCCCCCACTGCCCTGCCCCTCATGTCCATGTCTGAGCCTGGATTCTCCTTGTTAACTGGCTGCTCCGGCCAGAGGCACAGGGTAATTACAGGGAAACAACCCCATCTCTATGAGGGCTCAGACCCGACCCGTTTTGCCACTTTCTGTGCGATGGCAGAACCCGTCGGGTGGCTTTGGGCACTCTCTGCCTCCTTTCTGCTCTTGGTCGGGGAATCAAAAACCTGTCAAGCGGGTTTGGCCAAAATTATGTCTTGTTCCAAAGCAAGTTCACAGGGCTGGCTTCTATCTCTCAGGCGGGAGCCTTCCGGATCCAGCGGAGGTCCCCGGAGGTCGATGAGGACCAGGGGCCACGTGAGTACCTGGGGGACCGCTGGCCGGGCCAGCAGCTGCAGCAGTCAGGGTGGAGGGGAGGGTGGGAGCTGGGGTCCTCGTGGGGGTGCTCGCAGCGCAGGTGGAGGCAGGAGGCACAGCCCCTGTTCGCTGGGTAGGAGGCGGGGCTGGCGGCGGGGCTGGCACGGGGGCACAGCCACCTGCTCTGGGGCATCTGGTCCAGGGGGCCGAGTGGGGGCTTCTTGGGCTGAGGGGCTTGTACAGAGCTGAGGCTGAGTCTGGCACAGCTGTGCCAGGAAGTCCCCATGGTCTAGGGAGGGTCTGGGGGCACCAGGAAGGGGCTGGTGGCCAGACACTTCATCCTGCCCCCCTGCCTAGATCCTCACGGGGCAAAGGGGGTGCAGCCATGGGAGGGAGGGGTTGTACGTAGTGCAGCTGGCCACAGCTCAGTGCTGAGCCCCATGGAACACTCAGCTGCCCTCGACTCGGTGTCCCTGGGGAGGCAGTGACAGATGGCTCCTGGGAGACCCGGGTCCTGCTCAGCCTTCCCCCTACCCTGCCAGGCCTCAGGGAGGTAGCCAGTGAAGGCCCGGAGGGCACAGGGCAGGGGTGGGGGCCCGGCCCATCCCTAAGGAGTCAGGTTGCAGGGACCGCTGTTACTTGAGCCACCAAGCGACACCTCAGCCTGTGGAACTGAGCGAGCGCGCACCCGCCTTGTTCCTCTGTGCATGTGTGCATGCACACAGGCGTGTACAGCTTTCCCCGCGCCCCTGCTGAGCTATGTGCGCGTCGGGGGAGGTGGCTGAGGGTGGCAGCCCCGTGCGCGGCGTCTCTGTGGGGATGTGCACTCGCGTGTGTTAGGATGGTGTTAGGATACCGTTGTGTCTGCATGGGTGAGTGTGGGCGTCACACGTGTGTGCACATGCGTCATGAGTCAACATGATAGAAATCGTCCTGGCAGTCCCTCTCTGGATGGGACCTGCCACCTAAACTGACCCAGGAAGTCACTAGGAGACCGCACCGTGGACAGGTGCCGTCACTCTGAGCCTCAGATCCCTCATCTGTAACATGGGGGCTGCCGTGGCCACTTGGAGAGGGAGGTGTGCCAGTGCTGTTGGAGCCTGAGCCTCTGCCCTGACCTTGGGGTGCAGGGCGTTCCTATCCTCCTGCGAAGGGCCTCTGTGGCAATGGGACTTGGACTTGTCCAAGAGGAGGGTCTCTGGAGCGCAGCACTGCTAGCCTCCTAGGGGATGCCTGTGAGGGAGGTGCTGGGGGGGCAGCAGGCGGGGGCTGCAGGGTCTGCATCTGAAGTTGGCTGCCACTCGCCGGGCTCAGAGCTGAGTGCGTGTTGCCTGGACACGCCTTGCCTAGACCTGTGTCACTAGAACATAGGTCACCTGGACGCACGTTGCTCAGTAGGAGGCTCACGACAACCTGATACAAGGGGACAGTACTCCTTAGCTGAGGAGACTGGCTCAGAGGGGTAGGGCACTTGTCCAAGACAAGCTGAGGGTGAAGGCAGGACGGGACCCTCCGCCCAGGCTGACCCTGTGCCCAGTGTGAGTGGCAGACGGGCAGAGTCATTGGCATGGCTGACCCACCTGCCCTTCCCTCCCACCTGCTCCTTCCAGGGGTCTCAGCCCCAGTAGAGACCTTCCAGCCTGGGCATAGAGAGAAAAGGCCAGAGTACCCCTGGGCCGATCTGGGGGCCCAAAGGAGCAGAGCTCAGGCCTCTGCCCGCCCCCCACCCCAGCAGGTGACTCAGGCCACCTTCTCCTGTGTGCAGGCCCCCCAGGTCCAGAGGCAGCAGCCCAGACCCCCACCCTCATCCCAGCAACACTACAGCCTCCCCCTGGCCCTGGTGTCCGTGCCTGGAAGCGCCCAGCCCTGGGGGAGAGTCCACCTGCCTTGAAACCCCTGAGCCCCCAGCCCCTCAACGCAGCCCCAGCACACCCGGCAAACACAGAGCAGGTCTGCAGGGGAGCTGGCCCGCTGACCCCCAGCAGGAGGCCGTATGCACTTTCACAGCCTGGGTTCTTCCCACCCACGGCCACCACGTTCCTCCCCGAAGCACGAGAGCTTGCAGGCTCTGCCTCAGGTGGGGATCTGGCTCCCTCCGTCTCCCACCGCTTCCTGGGACCCTCCGCACACTCCAAGGGTGGAGGCTGGAACTGGAGGCTGCCCCAGGAGACTGATTCTGTCCACTCTGCCTCAGCCAAATGCACTTCTGTCACCTGCCCGCCCAGGGAAGTCACACCATCCCCATGGCACCGTTCCCGAGAGGCTAGATGGCCCTGGTCCTCCCAGCAGGATGCATTCATTCCAGCTCTGTCCCCAGCCACCAGCACATCTGCTCAGTGTGCAGAGGCCTGAAAGGAACAGCCAGGCGGGGCCTTTGGGCGGTTTAGGACAGAGAGAGGAGCATAGGGCATGGGGGACAGAGGAGGGTGTTCTGGGCCCCACCAACCCCCCCAAACCCTCAGTGGTATCCTCAGGGATGAGGCCGGCCTCCCTCAGGCCCCTCTCGGGCGCTGGCCCAGCCCGTGGCCCCGGGCAGGCACAGGCCCTGGCGGGGAAGGGCTGCCTGTCAGGCGGGTCTGGGTGGAATTTCAGGAGCAGCTGCTCAGCCCTGCCCTGGCCACCCTCCCCCGGCCTGCCAGGGGCCTCAAGCACGGAGGCCCTGCTCCCAGCCTTACCTCCCAGGAGCCCTGGTGCAAGATGAAGACCAGCAGGGCGGCGCAGCAGGGCGGCCGGGGAGCATGTCCCTGGCCCTCACCGGGCGGGGGTGCAGCAGCCTCCATCTTGGAGTCAGCTCAAACCCCAACTCACTCCCACTTCCCACTGGACGGCCGAGGAGCGCGAGTTGATCTCTGGGCCTCAATTTCCCCAGCTGGAAAGTGGGCTCCGTGCAGTGTGGTCGGAGTCAGAAGGGCTCCGGAGGCAGGGCCGGGATTATCACGTCCACCCCGTTGGAGCCCTGGTCGCCCCCAGCCTCCAGAATTCAGCATCCTGTCCCCTAACCTCCAAGGGCATCCCTCATTAGGTGAGCTCTGGCCCCCCAGCCTTGCGATGGAGACCCTCCCAAGCTTCCCTCATTCCCAGAGCCCTCACCACACCCCTGCCCTGACATGGGGCTGGCAAGCAGGCACCCCCATCCCCCAGCCATCGCACAGGAGTGCCCTGGAGGCCAGGCGGGTCTAAAATGAGTTTGAGGAGCCCCACCTTCCTTCCTCCAGCACACCCGTTGGCCCTGCTCAGCCGGGCCCCACGGCCACCGCGGGACACAGGACTGTGCTCTGTCCTCCAGCTGGGCCCAGCCTCGCATCTGAAAGTTGAAGCTTCTCCAGTGCTCTGACACCTGACCCGGGGTTCAAAGGCCAGGCTGAGAGCCGGCCTCCACTGTCAAGTCTCCCCTCGGGCAGCTCCAGAGCCTTGCTCCCTGGCCCCTGGCTCCACTTGGGGCTGCTCCCTTCAGTTAGAGATGCCCCCCGGCCTACCCCTCAGGGCGCCCACCAACCGTACATCCGAGAGCCCAGAGTGGTTGTGCTCCATGTGTGAATCCTGCAGGCAGTTGGCTTTTGGTTCTGACTCCCCCTGTGCAGCGTCACCCACGGGCAGTGTCATCGTTCCACCGCAGGATGTGCGCCAGGAGACACTTAAGGGTGTCCAGCTGGGGGGCTGTTGCTGCGAGCCCTCCTGTGCCGGTCTTCAGGGCAAACTTTGAAATGCAACTGAGACCACACTCTGTCTCCTGTGTGCCTTGGGGAGGACTCTGGCATGGCCAGGGACAGTGGGACCACAAAGAGCTTTGAGCAGAGGTTTCCAGGGCTTGTGCAGAGTGCATCCTGGGGGGCAAGGTGGAGGCAGGGAGGCCATTGCAGTGGCCCAGGCCACCATCCAGTGGTGGCTTGGCCCTGGCCAGACACAGTGAAGGAGGGAAGGGTGAGATTCTGGGCTTACGTAGAAGGCAGTTGCTGCTGACCGATCAGCATGGGGTTCCAGGAGCCCAGCTGCTCATTTGCAGGGTCCAGCACATCCCAGAGCTCCTTGGGTGGCAAACAAGGGGGGACCAGGGGGCCGCCTCACCCTGTCCTGGAAGTGAGACCCAAAGGGGAAGACAATGGGCCTTGGACCCATGGGGGCCAGGGTGGGACCCTCTCTGTTCTTTGTGGGACTTGGGAGCTAAACTGACACCCAGAGCACGGGTCCCCTTCCTCGTACAGCAGGGCTGGGGTAGGGGCAGGCAGTCCCTGGGGTGGGCATGGGACAGGGGAGTGGGGCTGGTACAGCCTCAAGAAATGCAGGCCGGTGTCAGAATCAACATCCACAGTCACTCAGATGCGAGACGGGCACAGGGAGAAGGCGCCAGGGGCCTCAGCACCCAACACACATGCAGCGCACATGCACCATGTGCAGGGCACGTGCACTCGGGGGAAAGGGCAGTTCAGATGGGCCAGAGCGCGCCGCGGTCACACAGCAGGCAAGGTTTGTCCAGCTCCCAGCCTGGGCTCTCAACCCTGCACCCCTGAGTTTTAGCAAAAACCTCATGGAAGTGGAACAGACAGGAAAAAGGGCCCAGGCCACGAGGGGTGGCTGGGTGGGCTTCCGCCAGCGCAGAGCCCACGGTCACCAGCTCATGGAGGGGAAGCACCTGGCCGGCCCCACAGGGTCATCACGCTGCTGCGGGCACCCATGCCCCACTGAGTGGTTTCTGCTGGGCGACGTGCTGTGGCCGGCAGACCCGCCGGCTGTGGGTGGGCCTGGTCATCCAGTCCGCAGCCCCATCGACATGCAGCACATCCTGCTGTGGCCGGGCACCAAGCTGGAGCTGGGGCTTTAGGCGTCTGCCTTGTGGTGAGGACTGGATTAGGGGTTGAGATTCAGTGAGAATGTCCCACCCCTCTACGTGCCTCCTCAGGTGTGGACATGACCCAGTGGGGTGGCAGGGGGTGGCC
Organism: Camelus ferus; assembly: GCF_009834535.1. NCBI lineage: Eukaryota > Metazoa > Chordata > Mammalia > Artiodactyla > Camelidae > Camelus > Camelus ferus. The sequence continues at coordinate 14,216,321 of NC_045714.1, read as the reverse complement.
CACAGGACGGGACAGCACTCACCTGCTCTCTGGGCAGTGGCCCCTGCACTCACAGGCCCTTCCCGAGCCCATGTGACCATCTCCCCTCTTCCTGCTCCACAGGCTGGAAGCAGAGGGGCAGTAGAGGCTGAGCGGCCGTCCCTGAAGCTTGAGCACAGAGGGGCCCGGGCCAGGGCTGTGGGGAGCCATGGAGAGCTTCACGGAGTCACTAAACAGGCTGAAAGACATCCACGAGAATGAGGTCATGGGTGAGCGCCGTGGGGGCACGGCCAGCCCACACCCGGACAGTGGCTCCCAGACAGCAGGCTGAGGCTCAGACCTGGCCGGGGGCTCCTTCACCTTGCCTCCAATTCTTTCTGGCCAAACCTGGGGACCTTGCCTTCCAGGCCCGGGGGGGAGTCCTGGCCCAGAGCCCAGAGCTGCAAAGTGGCCAGGCGCCCGGCCTCAGACCAGCACCCCCGGGTGTGGCCCTGGAGGGGTGGTCCCCGAACAGTCAGCTCGCGTCAGGGCAAAACTAAGCCAGCCCAGCTGCAGAGAGCTGAGAAGCTCGGGCCAAGACGGGCCTTACCGCGGGGTGTGGGCCTCCGCGTCCCCCAGAAGGGAAGTGGCCCACTCGCAGAAGCGGGCTCTCATGGCTCTGGAGGCCTGTCTGGAGTGTTCCGGGGGGTTAAGTTGCAATCCCTCTGCTTCCCTGCAGGACACCCAGGCTGAGGTCTGCCCCGTCCTGCACGTCTGTCCAATCCCCCACCAGCAACAGGGCTGCAGCCACCCCAGCCCCCTCGCGCCAGTGCCGCAGCCAGAATTTTCTGGGAGCTCTCAAACACACCCCTGAAGGCCCAAAGGACCTGGGTCACCTCCCCAGAGACCCAGAGGGGTGGAGCCTGCTTGGGCTAGCCTAGGGCCACAGCAGACACAGTGAGGTGGGAAGGAAGGGGTCTGCTGGGGTCTCCCCAAGGGCCCATTTTATTTCAACCCTGGAGGCACCCCCCAGAAACACCCCTCTCAGGACCTGGCCAGGTAACTGGTCACTGCCAGCATCAGGGTTCCTCCCAGTCTCCAGACAGACACCAGAGCCAGAGACCCCAGGGAGGGCAGCATGGCTGGGCCTGACCCCCTGGCCCTTTCCTTGGTCCTCCAGGCCTGCAGAACAAGCTTCTGGAGCTGAACTCAGAGAGGTGCCGGTGAGTGAGGACGGGGCCCTGGCCCAGAGGGAACCAGGGGAGAAGGGAGATGGGGAGACAACCCAGCACTCACTGCCCCTCACAGCCCCAGGGCGCCAGCACGGCGAACATCCCGATGCAGAAGGGGAAACCGAGGTTCGGGGCAGGGGTGGTGGAGAGTCACTGGTCCAAGGTTGTGCCTCTAGTAGCTGGTGGAGGCGGGACTGGAACCTCCAAACCCACCAGAGTGAGCAGGGGCCCTCCGGGGGCTGGGGGAGCCTCGTCCACACAGGGAACCTCCAGTACCAATAATTATCACTAGGAACGTTCCTCAAGCGTCCTGGAGACCCGCAGGGCATGGTCCATCTCATGTCCCTGTTTCACAGACGAGGCTGCAGTCGTTTTTTAGCTCTGCAAGTGTCACATGGATGAGACAGAGTCCCCAAGGTGCCCCCGAATCCCGTGCTGGGTTAAGCATTGCCCTTGTAAGGCCTCACTTCTCAAGGAGGTCCTGCACTGGGGCCCAACCCAGGACCGACGCCTGTGGCGGTGGGAGAGGCTGGAGGGGCAAGGGCAGCATGGGGCTCCCCAGGCAGAGCAGAACCCCGTCCTCGGGTCGTCCCCCCACAGGGACGCCCAGAGGGTGGAGGAGCTCTGCGCCAAGAACCATCAGCTCAGGGAGCAGCAGAAGGCCCTGAAGGAGAACCTGCGGGTGCTGGAGAACAGGTCGGGCCGGGGCAGCCAACGGCCTTGCTCATGGGGGTTGCGGGGGCTGGAGGGACAACGAGGACAGGGAGAAGTCACTCTGAGGAGGGAGCCTGAGTTTGAGAGGCTCTGGGGGGAGCTACTCCAGGCAGGCTCCGCCGCGGGACTTCTCAGATTGAGCCAATTGCACTTTTAAGGTTCCTTCCCAAACTCAAGAGCATGTGGCATGCTTAGCCCGCGGGGTAGGGGATGGGGCAGGGCTTCCAAGGACCAGCTCCTGGGGAAGGCAGGGCATGTCCTGGGAGCAGGGCGGTGAGGGTCCCAGCCCCTCTGTGGGCCTCAGTCTCCCTCCTCCTAACAGCCTCTTGCCCACTCGCCCCTGCAGGCTGCGGGCTGGCCTGTGCGACCGCTGCATGGTCACCCAGGAGCTGGCCAGGAAGAAGCAGCAGGAGTTCGAGAACTCCCTCCTCCAGAACCTGCAGCACGTCTTCCTCCTCAGTGAGCCCCGCCCCTGGGCGTCCTCTCCTGCAGGGGCCAGTGACCCCCAGGGCCTGCTCAGCTAGACAGGGGTCTCCAGGAAAGGGGAGGAGGCGATCCTAGCCCGCGCGTCAGGAGGACATCCCCACCCCAACTCACAGACAAACGGTGCCAAGCCCCCCGCTGGCCCCACGTGCCCTCTGCTCATCAGTCACCCAAGCCAGGGCATCCCTGCTTCTCAGGGCCTCAGCTCCCCACTTCCTGTGATGAGGAGGGTCCCACAGAGCCCTGAGGTCCCACCGGTCCTGCCAATGAGGACGAGCCCCTTTCCCTTGGTAGGGGGGCTCCCAGAGACAAGGGGTTCCCTGTCACTTTCCACACCCTTCAGGCTGGTTCTGTTTACTTAACATCCAACCACGCACCCACTCAGGCAGCAAGCATCTATGGGGCACCTGCTGTATGCCAGGCCCTGAGCCCAGTGCTGGAGTCACAGCTGAGGATAGGAAAGGAGGGGGCCCCAGGTGCAGTGAGGACCCCCCCACCCTGCTTACCCTCCCGCAGTCCTTCCTAATCAGTGCCTCCCCACAGCCAATGAGCTGACCCGGCTGCAGGAGGAAAACGACACCTTGAAGGAGGAGGTGAAGCAGCTGCGGGGTCCAGGGTGAGTGGGGGGCCAGGGCCTGACACCCTCAGTCTCCAACACCCCACTCACAGCAGGCACCCGGCATGTCCACGGGGCACTGGGCACGCAGCACGACGGGAGGGGGCAGAGCCCCTGCAGGACCTGCGCCCAGGGCTGGGGAGGAGACCCCCACAGGCCATCACCCCGAGCGGACTTGGGACCTCTCTAGTGCACAGGGACAGTGCCCGAGTAAATGGACACCCTAGAGACAGAGCTGGGTGCCCAGCTCCCACGGCAGCCCTGTCACTTGGGCTGCACTGGGACATCAGGACATCGGCCCCTCTTGGCCGCACAGTGGGGGCCAATGACCGTGCTCTTTCCTGGTCCCCTGGGTCTCCCGCTCCAGCCGCTTGGCCCCCAGAGGGCGCCCTGGCCTCTCTGATCATCTATGGGGGCACCGCCCTCCCTCACCTGCTCCATCTTTGCCTTCCCTCTGGAGACAGGCCCAAGCCCCTGTTCAGGGAGGGCACCTCAGACCCCCCATCCCCCCTGCTGCTCCCCTCCCTGGGCGCCGGGAAGGCTGTCGCTGAGAAGCCACTGGGAAGCCACGAGGAGACAGAGGACGACCACGCAGGTGCGGGTCCACAGGAAGAGGGTGCTACGGGGGACGGGGGAGGCCAGGAGGCTGGGCACCCCAGGACCAAGGAGCCCTCTGGCAGGGGTTGAGCTGGCCCCTCTGAGCACCTCCCTGGTGTCCTGCTCTCTGCTTCTCCCCTCACAGAAAGGCCGGTGGGGTACAGGGAGTCTCCAGTGGCCAAAATCTCTCCAGGTGCCAACCTGCCAGAGCCGCGGGCCCCGGACATGGTGAGGGTGAGGGACCCTGAGCCCACTCCTCCCCTCTGGGCACCCTGCTGTGTACCAGGCCCCACGTACCACCCCACGTGGCATGTGCCTCCTCCATGTAAGGCAGGGACCCCTGAGCTCCATTTGACGTGGGTGGAGGCGAGGCTCAGAGCGGGTGGGTGACTTGCCCAAGGTCACACAGAGAGCAAGGGCAGAGGGCAGCAGCCAGCCCCACCCAGGCTGACCTGTCCACCCTGTGCAGAGCCCCCAGCGCATCTCCAACCAGCTGCACGGGACCATCGCCGTGGTGCGGCCGGGATCCCGGGCCTGCTCCGTTGACCAGGGCTCCCCCAACGGGACACCCCCACTGCCACTGACCAGGAGCAGCCCACCCAGCCCACCCTGCGGGCACAGCCTCTCCCTGGACAGGTGAGGCCCCGCCCACCACCACCACCACCACCAGGGGCGGCCTCAGCTGCTTAGTCTCCAACACTGGTCCCACCTTTCGGGAAGGGGCCGGCAGCCCAGGGAGTCCCTCCAGTCGTCCCTCCAGGAGCCTCCACTCTTCCTCAGCTTGGCTTTCCTAGGGAGCCTGCCCAGAGCAAAGTTCCCACATAGACATCCCCGAATGGCCAGTGAGGGGTGGGGGGACGTCGGGGGAGGAGATGGGGATTTACCCCGGGAATCACTCTCAGAAGGGCCCACACAAGGCCTTTTGTTGTGGTCTGAGACCCTTCTCAGTGTCTGAGAGGAGAGTGTGTGTGGGCTGGTGGCAGGTGCACAGGTAGGCAGGTGCTCCAGGTGACTGGGTGGGCAGCTGATGCCCAGAAGGGGGAGAGGCTCCGAGTCCAGGTCCCTCCTCAGAGCTCCAGGCCCCAGGTCAGCTCTGGCCAGGCCCACGATAGCCAGGAGCCCAGGACCCCACCCCTCCCCACGACCTGTATGTGACTAGGGCCACTCACCTCACCTCCCTGGGCCCTGGTCTTCCCCGCCCGATGAGGGCTGACTGTGGCCCCTGGGCCTCTCCTCTCCGCAGCTTCCTACAAGCCCCTCGGCCCTCCGCCCAGACCCGTGAGTCCTTGCAGGGCCCCCTCCAGGCTGACCGCCTCTGCCTCCTGAGCCGCCGCCTGTCCCTGCACCTCCGGAGCCCCAACAGCAGCCCCCGGGCTCCCACCACAGCCCCCCGTGGCCCCCTGCCCCCGGGCCTGAAGGCTGGGGAGGCGGAGGCCTGGGAGGAGCCTGCAGGCCTGCTGGGCCTGCCCGGCACCCTGGTGGGCATGCGAGACCCGCGGCTGGAGGGCGCACTGCGCCTGCTCCTCGCCCAGCAGCTGCGGGCACGGGGGAGCCCCAGCGGTGCCAGGCGGAGGGGCCCGCCCATGCCGGGGGAGACGCCACCCTCCCCGCCAGCAGGCTCTGACTCCGAGGGTCCTGAGGGTGAGACGGCTGGGGCAGCCCTGCCCAGAGGGCAGCACCCGCAGACCACAGGCCCGGGCAGCCCTGGGGACAAGGAGGTCACAGCCACACAGGACCATGTCCCAGACACGCCCCTGGACCTCTCAGAGAGGGGCCGGGGCCGGGACGGCGCCCTTCAGCCTGCCAGCCAGCCAGGCTCACTCAGCCCCACAACTGCCCACACTCCCAGTCCGGAGCCACCCCAGGGAGCAGAGCCACCTGCCCAGCCTGGAGCCCAGGGACTCAGCAACGGCACCAAGGGGCCCAGAAAGCCAGAGGAGGAGGCGCCCCCGACTTCCAAGGTGAGGGACCAAGCCCATTCCGGGCCTCCACATGCCCCACCTCAGAGCATCCAGACTCCCTCCAGCCTCCATCCAGGCCACTCCCTTTCCTCCGCGCAGCAAACCAGTTCCCAATGAGTGAGCCTGGCTGCCTGCGTTACATGGGACAGGAGGTGGCTGATCCTCTGGCTTCGGCCCCAGTCAGGGTCCTGCGGGTTGTGCCCGAGGCTGGGTTGGAGGGGAGGGCAATTGCCTCAAGGGAATTCAAGCCACTTAAAAAAACGTCCTTCTCCCCAGGACCCCCCACATCCTCTCCCAGAGCAGCCCCCAGGCCTGCCCTCTCCAAATGGAACGGGAAATGAGGCCAGAGGGAGGCCAAAACTGCTCTCCTGCCCTCAAAGGTCTGATGGAGACAGCCACCCAGGTAAGGAGGAGTACCAGGGTCTTGAGAACTCAGGAAGTGGTACCACAGAGGGGAGGGGGGTGCCATGGTCAGTGTCAGCTCAGCCTCCTGGGCCTGACCAACCAAACCCTGGGTCCAGGGCTTGGTGTCTCCCACATACAGAGAATTGAGGCCCAGGGTGGGCATGTCTCTGACCACAAGCACTGGAGAGGCAGCATCCTAGCAATTAGGGATCCAGGATGGGTAGTGAGTTCCCCGTCACCCAGCGACCAAGTCAGCTGGTGGGATCTCCATCATGGTGCTGAAGACACTAGGCCTGGGTTTGAGCCTGGGCAGGCTACTCCATCCCTCTGGGCCTCAGTCTCCTCTTCGGCAGAGTCGTTGCCACTCGTCCCAGGCAGGCAGGCAGGCTGGAGAGGCCTGTGCTTCCCCTAGACTTTCAGGCCACCAGCCTGGCCTGACCCACGCCCTGTGTCCTGCAGAGCTCAGCAGAGCCGAGGTACAGCGGATGGAGAGGGACCAGCTGGATGAGCCAAACACCTCGGACAGTGAGGTGGGTACTCAGCCCCACACTGGGGCGGGGCTGTGGCAACAGGGCTGCCCCAGGCTTGGGGGGAGGGTCCTTCCCCTGACCACACCCCCACCCCCCTCAGGAGGGCCTGAGCTCCGAGGCAGGGGCCACATTGAGCACACCAGGGAACAGGTGCTTCTGTGCCAAGGAGCATGCGTGTGGCCTGCAGCAGAAGAGGAAGCGGGCCTTGGACTCAGACCCGGACCCAGACCCGTGGAGAAAAGGTACACAGGGCCAGAAGCAGGCTGTGGGCCAGTGCAGCATCGGTGCCCCCAGCCCACCTTTCTGGCCACTTGGAGCCCAGAAGCCAGCCCTGCAGCCTCTCCCAGGGCAGCCCAGGAGAAGGACCAGGGTCAGGCCAGGGAGAACCCTGACTGCACTCCCTCCTCCCTGGGCTGGCCCCTTCTACCCTAGCCTGTTTCCCTCCAGAAGCAGAGCGATACCAGGGCTTGGTGTGCGATCTCAGCGGGATAAAGCTCAGGACAGCCGTTGTCATCACGGGGGAAAAGCAGCCACCAGGCCTGGCGGTCCCGAACCCCTGCCCCCCTCAGGCCCAGTTTGGGCATGCGCAGGGGCTCCTGGACCCTCCTGTCCACTTTCAAAACAAAGTAGCAGCAGAGGGTGCAGCCCTCTGGGTGTGGGCGCGTTTGTTCCCTCCAGGGGGCTGGGGGCTGCTCACGTTTACCCAGGGTGGTGCCTGGGGGCTCCTGCCAGGCCAGCAGGAGCCAGGGGCCCCGGACCAGGATATCGGGATGCCCTTCCACTTCCTACTCTGGCCACAACGGTAGCTCCGGCCGGGCCTCCAGGCACCCGTGAGAGCCTCTGGACGCCTGAGTTAATACTGGGTGCTACCCTAGTGCTTGTCCAATAGGCCCGCGACGCAGGCTGGGCTGTGGCCGCCACAATGCGCCATTGTTGCCAGGAAGGTGATCGCAGCCTGTGTTTGCGGGCAAGCAGTGGAGGAGGCCAGCACACGTGTGATCTCATGGCACTTCCTGGGGGACACTGAGGAAAGCTGACCTGGTGGGCAGCTGGTGTCCGCCCCACCCTCCACTCTGAGTCAAGTCCGCCGGGGCAGGGGCTCCCAGCAGGCACCCGCATGCCCCAACACCCACAGTGCTGATCAGTGAGAACAGGGCCCAGCTTGTGCCAGGCAGGAAGCCACACGGCTCAGCGCCAGGGGCAGTACCCTGGCATCTTGTAGGGGTTCGAGGCAGCGTCCAGTCATTACTGCCTTTGGTCCTGATGCCCCTGCCCAGGGATGAATTATCACTGTTCCACAGTTGGGGATACTGAGGCTCAGAGGTGAGGTAACTTGCCCAAGGTCCTGAAGCTGGGCAAGATGGAATCCTGACCCATCTGACCCGGAGCCAGAGCTAGTTCTTCATCAGAGACAGGCCTGAGGCCCAGCATCTCAGCGGGTCCCACCTGTGAGGGTCTCAAGGACCAGATAGCCTTTCTTGTGGCCCCAGAGGGCAGGCCTGTGGAGGAACCCAGCCCGTGTCTCAGGGATTCTGAGCATGTTTCCCCATGAGCTTGGTTGATTCAGAATGTCCCAGAACCTCTGCAAGGCAGCAAGGGAGGCCCCAGGGCCAGACCAATTCCAGGCTCACACACCTGGGAGAGGGTCCACCCTCCCATCAAATTTCCAGGGTGTGCCCTCCAATCAGGCCACCCTGCTGCAGGGTCCATTGCTCTCAGGAACAAGCTGACTGCCAGCGTGGGCTCTTGAGTTCCCAGAAACTTCCCACGAGGGCCTGGGTGAGAGCCCGGTGTTGCTGCAGAGGAGGACACACAAGGGCCCCTCGTGCCTCCTGCCTAACCTCGGTCCACTTCCCATAGCCTCCAAGAAGCCGTCCTGAGGAAGAAGGAACCTAGGGGAGCCAGGAGCCCGAGGGATCCCGAGGACGGCAGCCTCTCACCCAGCAACAGCAGCTGGGAAGAGATCCAGGGGCACCACAGCCTGCCCAGGTGGGCTCCCCACCCACTGCCCGTGGCCAGGACAGCCCACACCACCAGCCCAGCAGTGGGGGAGTAGACTGAGTCCTGTCTCACGTCCAAAAGGGTTGGGAAGCCCAAAGCGGGTGGCCTTCGGCTGGTCTTTCAAAGCTCTCCGTCTCCACCCATCTCATAAATGGCCCTGCTGCCCACCCTTACCACAGCATCTGCTCACTTGGTCAGTGCTGGGGGAGCGGAGCCCAGACGGCTCAGGCTCCAGCCACACCCCCGCCCCTGCTGCGCACAGGCAGCCCTTCCCAGGCAGCTCCCTACTCCTCCGGCCAACACACACTCCGCTGGCTTCCCGGACCCCCAGGGCCCTGCGTGCCTGGCCGCCCATCCCTGGCAGGCATGGAGCTCTGAGGGGTAGTCTCGGGCGCCCCCTCATGGAGTCCCACAGGCAGGCGCTGGACAGTGAGGGTGCAGGGCCTTCTGCAGAGAGGGGTCGCAGAGAGCCAGAATAAAGCGTCAAGAAGGAGGGCGTGTGCAGCTGGCAGGGTCGGGGGTCCGCCAGGTCTCTGCTTTCCTGGGCAGGTGACTCAAGAGGCTCTTAAGTGCGTCCAAAGGTGGGGAGGTCACTCCCATTCTGAGGGGCAGGGCCCAAACCAGTCGCATTTGCAGACCATTACAGGGACCAGAGCACACTCGGGGAGGGCTGCAGGGAATGGAACCCAGAACACGCAGCAGCCTCCACGGAGAGCCCCCTCCTCCCTAACAGCTCTGAGCCCCTGGCCCCACACCTGCCCCTGACTTGTCAGCCCTGCATGACCACAGCGCAGCTTCCACCCTTGGCACTTGGGGATATTCTGCTTTAGGAGGGTGGGTCTCAGAGCACCTCAGTGGGAGGAGCTTAAACAGGTTCCTGGATACACTCCAGACTCACTGAATCAGGATCCTCGGGTGGGCCTGGGAATCCGCGTTTTAAGAAGCTTCCAGGGGCAATTTCCCTGTGGGTGAAGTTTGAGAACTGCCCTTCCGAGGCAAAGGCAGGACACCGGGCAGTAGCTGGGCAAACTGGGGGTGCAGGCCTGACAAACAGAGCCACTGCTCCCCGCCTCACTCCCTGTGGCCCGTCTGCCTGCTGGCCCAAGAGGTCAGAGAGACTAAATTCCCAAGAGGGAAATCCAGGGGGAGGGGGGTATGCAAAGTTCCAATTGTTAAAGGTTGCTCTGATTTTTCTGAAATAAAATAAAACGAAACCTGGGTGCTCCATTCACGTCCGACATGTAGGCCAGGTTTGGCTCGTGGGCACCCAGGGTGGTGAAGAAGCCAAGTCTCCAAGTGCCTGGCGAGAGGGCACAGAACCTGGAAGAGGACCACATCCCTCCCCCCTGTCCCTGCAGCACCCCCAACACAGCACCAGCTGGCAGCGGAAGAGTCTGCACAGCCTGGCTCCCTTGTCATGCAGCAGACAGCATGGTTTGAGGGCTGAGGGGCACAAACAGGTGACACCCCTCCATTGCTCCATCGTCCCTTTTATCAACTTAACTACTAGCCACCCGTGTGTGAGCCCCCAGCCACCGGCCGGGTCCTCTCACTCGTAGCAGCTGGCCAGCAGGGCCAGCCCCTGGAGCCCTCGTCAATGATGGTGATGCCACCCGGACACTCTGCCTCCCTTCCCTGCTGCACGTCCATGCCAGCCTCCTCCAGGCAGGCAGGAGCTCCGCAGGCCAGGGCTGTGCCTGCCCCACCCTACCTGCACCCCCAGCACCTGCACAGATGAGACAAACGTGTGTGCCATGTGTGGTTCCATGCAGAGCTGCGGGAGCGAACCACAGAGCAAGTGCCAGGCCTCCAGCCGCACCACAGACCCGGCGCTGGGGTTGTCCTGGCCGAGGCAGCTCGGTCCTGACAATACCCTGAGGTCGCGAGCACTGTCCCCACTTGAAGGGAGAAGTAAACCTGCCGGCAGAGCGCTGGACAGAGCAGGCCAGTGGCACAGAGGTGGCTGCAGGACCCTGCCCACAAAACACAGGTGGGCTCCTGGGGGCTCCAGAAGGCAGCACGTGAGCGTGAAGTTGGTCCTGGATACAGAAGACAGACGAACTGAGGCCTGGCAACCCGCAGACTCAAGGTCGTTTGCTGCTTTGGGAAGAGCAGGACAGTACCTGGGGCTGAAGGCCCAGCACCGGCCCCACCTGCCTGTGGCAGGTGCCTTCTCCCTTCAGATCCGCGGTCTCCTCTTCAATGAGAGAGGTCAGGTGGCACGGCGGCCATTCCCAGGAGCCCGGGGGTTCCCTCTTCAAGGGACCGCCCAGGCGGCGGAGGGCACAGCTCCAGCCCCCGCACCCCAGCTCCCCCGCAAAGACACACACCCGCATAGAGGAAGTGCGCTGGAGCCTGAAAACGAGGCTCAAAGGCGGCTGGCCACGAACGCCGCAGCCCAGATAGTGGAACAAGGCACTTGCGCCCCCGGGCCGCGGCTTCCGAGGAAGGGACTCGAACTCGCGGCGCCGCCGCCGCCGCTCTGCCGCGAGCCAGGACCCGCGGGGCAGCCCGGCTGGCAGACGCGCGGTTCCCGGGTCCCCCGAGCCGCGTCATAACCGCCTCTAGGACCCAGGAGAGCTGCCTCCGAGCCGGGCGGACCGCCCAGGGCGCCTCGCCCAGGGCGCCTCACTGGCCAATGGGCGGGCGCGGCGGCGGCTTATTTGCATGCGAGCGCGCCCCGGCCAATGGGTGGAGGGCGCCGGCGCGTGCGCGGGCGGTGGCGGCGGCTGCGGGCGGCCGGCGGGCTCAGTCGGAGGATGGCCGCGGCCGCGGCGGGTGGGTCCCCGGGCCCGTCCTCCGGCCCTGCAAGGGCCGCGCCGGCCGCCGGGCCCGGCCCCGGCCCCGCCGCCAGGGCCCCGCCGCAGGCGCCGCGGAGGCGCAGGGACTCTCGGCGCCGCCAGGCCGCGCTGTTTTTCCTCAACAACATCTCCCTGGACGGGCGGCCCCCGAGCCTGGGCCCGGGCAGCGAGAAGCCCCCGCCCCCGCCCCCGCCGCCGGCCGAGGCCCGCGAGCCGCCCGCGCCGCCGCCGCCGCCGCCTCCGCCGCCGCCCGCGCCGCCCTCCGGCCTGCCCTTGCCCGGTCCCGCGAGCAGGGCCTCGGCGCCCCAGGGCCTGCTCAGCCCCGCGCCCGCCCCCGTTGGCCTGGGCCTGGGCCTGGGCCTGGGCCTGGACGGGCAGCGCCAGAGGTGAGTGCCGTCAGGGTCACCTGCGGGCGGGTGGGCCGGGGGCTGGGTCAGCGCAGGGGTTGGGGTCACCTGGTGGAATCACCTGGGGCCCAGCTTGGGCAGGGTGGCCCTGGGGCCTGACAGCCTAGAGCACAGGGTGGGGGTGACCTGGGGGCCACCAGCACAGCAGGGGGTGGGGGCGGGCTCAGGTGACCTCTAGGGGATCTGGATGAGCCCTTGACACAGGGTTAGGTGGTCTGTCGGCATAGAACTTGGAGATCAGTAGGTGAGCCCCAGACTCACAGTTGGGGTGTTCTGGCCCTGTCAACAAGGGACAGAGGGTTGGGGCATCCTGGGCCTTGCCAGCCCTGGAAGGGAGTCGCCCAGGCCCCATCAGCCTGAGATGTCAGAGCCAAGGGTCATCAGGGGCTCTGTCACCACTCCTGAACATGGATGTGAAGGTTTCATTTGGGCCGTGTTAGTCCCCAGAGTTAAGGGTCAGGGTTCTCTTAATCTTGTCAGCCCCTGAACATGGGTCAGGGTTCCCTCAGCTCTTATCAGCCCCCAGACACAGAGCCCTGTCAGCTCTGGACACACCCCCTCCCCAACCACTCTGATGAGTCCCATGGACACAGGGACTCACAAACATCCCCACCCAATCCCCTGCTTCTCTGAACTGGGTGACCCGCTCCGTGTGGCCCAGGGAGCTTCCCTGCGTTGTGACGTCTAGCCTCAGAGTCTCCTGCAGCCGGCCAGACCTCCCAGCCCTCCATGCCACAGCCGCTGGTCATTGGAGCCCCCACCGCCAGTCCCTGCCCTCACTGTCCCCTCGAGCTCAGGTTCCTGGGCCTGTCACATCCCAGGTTGCAGTTACTGCCCCTGCCCTGCTTGCATTTCTGAGAACCTCTCAGCCCATCTTAGAGTGACACCCCTTCCCCGAGTTCTGCCCCTCTTGTCTGTGCCCCCTGCCAAGGGTGAGTGCAGCTGCTGGACACCTCACATTCTTCGCCCAGAGACCCTTTCACAGCCACTTGCAAAGCTCCAGTTTCCAGTACCCTTGAGCACTGCTCCCCTACCTTCACCTTGAGGAGTGACGTGGTTCCTGGGTCTGGGACCAGGACTGGCTGCTCGCCAAAGTCCCTTCTCAAGGGCCACTGTCTGGGGACACAGCTTCTGGACATGCTTGCTCTGGGACAGGCCCTGGCAGTGTGCGGGGAGGGGCTGAGTGCAGAGTCTTGCAGCTTGGTGCCCCCCGGGGTGGTTGACACCTCGAAGCCACCACAGTTCCCTGGTGTCCAGAGGTGGCTCTCCTTACCTGGAGGTCATCCCAGCTGCACTGGCTGCAGTTGCCTCACACCCCTGGCCCTCAGGAGGGTCAAAGTGATGGGTCTTCTAAGGGACTTCTGGTTGGGAGGGTTGAGTCCCGAATATAGTGCTTCTGGCCGGACTCCTTGACTTTACATTCAGAGTTCTTCTGAATGGCCCTGAGGCCGCCGTCACGCTTCGTGGGTGGAATAAGAAAAGCAGCTGCCTCCTGCACAGGCCGCAAGGATGCGTGGCCTGACCCTGTCCCCAGGCCTGGCCAAGGCTCCAGGGAGGGTTGGGGGCCTGTTGGGACAGAGAGATCAGCTTGCCCCAAATGTGGCAGCCAGGCACCACCCTTCCCTTGTCCCCGGGGAGACGGAACTGCTTATCTGACAGGGCTGGTATCAAGAAGACTATTTTCTTGATGGAAATCAGACCACTTTAAAAACGGAGCCCCAAGGCCAGCCTGTTCTTGGCTGGCAGACCATCCCACAAAATAGTCATATCTCCTGGCGGCTGTCAGCCAGAGGATGGTCCCCTCATCATGCCAGGTCTTGTTCCAGCCACTCGGTGCCCCTCCAGGGCCGGGCCTGCCGTGCAAGGACCTGCAGCCAGCCCACGCTGTGCAGCTTTGTCCTCCTGTCCCAGTCCTGGGTCCTGTGTGTGGTGCTGGACAGACTGTTCAGCAAACACTGTAGGTGCCCCCGTTGTGGGCCAGGTCCTGTGAACCAGACAGGCCAGCATCCAGCCCCACGGAGCCGTTCTAGTGGAAGGGCTTCCAAGAGGGTGGATGCTGCGATGAAGCGGGAACCAGGAGCCTGGCCTGGCAAGGGTGCTCACGCTGTTTCTGGAGAATGCGCAGGTCCAGCGCCCTGGAGGACATGGGGACCAGCTGGGATGTGGTGTGAGTTGGGTGCCCTCCAGCGTTCCCACTGTGCCCTCCCTGGTCCCCATCTCCCTCCAGCTCGCCTGGCCCCACCTGTACAGTGAGCCCTCTCCTGCCCCTCCCTCCCACTTGGCCTTCAAATCCTGTTCAGGTATCTCTCCCCTCTTCAGGGCGACACCTGCCCATGCAGAATACGCCCCTCGGGCTCTGCAGCCGAGCGCAGGGCCCAGCCCTTGTGTCTGAGCGTCACTGCCCCTCCCCTGACAGACTGTGGGCTCCCAGGGTGGGGCTGTCCGTGTCTGTGCTCCCCAGGCCTGGAGGGGGCCACAGGCAGTCACTGCTGAGTGCAGGAGGGTGGCTGGTCTCGCAAAGGGGGCTGCTAGCTGCAGGCTGTGGACTTGGAAGGTCAGTTGTTTCGGGGAACGGAGAGAATTCTCTAAGGTTCTCTTTCCAAGGCCTGTGTCGCGAGTGCGGCGGTTTGATACAGGTTCTAGGAACAGACTGGGTTGGAATTCCAGCTCCACTTTGAGCAGGTAGCATGGCTCCTCTGAGCCTCAGTTTGCTTCTGTGTGAAATGGGTTTACGTTAAGCACTACCTCCTGGAGGGGCTGTTGTGAGGTCGGGTGAATGGCAACGGCTCCTCAAGGGTGGCAGTGGCGGGGCCAGGTCACCGGAGACACTAGTTACATCCACGTTGCCCAGGGAGCACTCATGGCTTGGTCCGTGGTGGGGAATTCATGTTTCACACCCAGGGCACAGTCTGGTGTGGCTTTTTCCACTATGCCAGTGAGCAGATCATCAGAATCCGTGTTTTCCTCCCCAGAACTTCTAACCCAGCGTTTCTTCTCATTTCAACGCGGTGGGCCCTTAACACTCAGGAGCACACCAGGTTTCCGGGCTTCCTCGGCTGGGTCGGAAACAGGCCTTCAGGTGCTCTCTCTGCCCCTGCCAGGCCCCTGCACCTCCTCCGCCGTCACATCAGCGCCCTCTCCTCTCTGTGGGAGCCCGGGGCTGCCGTGACTAAAGCATCATACACTTGGCAGCTTAAAACAGCAGCAGGTTTCCTCGCACAGTCTTAGAGGCCATGGGCCTGCGGTCAGGGTGGGGCGGGGCTGGGCCCCTGTGAGGGCTCTGGAGGGCATCCTCCCTGCCTCCCCGACCTGGTGCGGGTGTCCTGGGCTTATGGCTGCGACGCTCCAGTCTTTGCCTCCATCTTCACACAGCTTCTTCTGAGTCTCTGTCTTCACCTGGTGTTTCCCTCTCCTCATGAGGACCTCAGTCACTGGGTCAGGGCCACCCTAACGACCTCATCTTAACCTGATTACACCTATAAAGATCCTATTTCCAAATGTGGTCATAGTCACAGTCAAGAGGGGTTGAGACTTGAACGTGTATTTTGGGGGACACAGGACACCAGCCCTCACTAGCATCCCCGGCACTAGCAAGGCGGGAGGCAAGGCCAGGATGCTGCCGGCTCAGCTGGGAGCAGAGACCCTCGCCGTCCCGGAGGGCCCGCACAGGGATGGCTCTGAGAAAGGGCCTGGGCTCTTAGTTGCTGTCTTGGTCAGCAGCCACCTTGTGGTCCAAGTTAAAGCAATTTCAGTGTAGCATCTGGCAGTTTGTTCCTGTCATTGATTTTGGAGGCTGGAGGGGAACCAGAGGCCTTGCTGAGACCAGCCCCAGGACCGCTGGAATTTGGGGGTTTCATTTTGCCTGGCAGGGACTTGGTGGGACGAGGTACCTAGGACCACCCACATATTCAGCAGGTAGGCACAAGGGCCTGCGATGTGCCAGGCCCCCTGCTCAGGCTGGGGGGGGGGGGGCAGCTGGACGAGACACTGCCCACACGCTCCTGGCAGCGGCGGCCATTGGAGCTCAGACAGTCTGATCCCACTTCCAGCAGCCCTTTCGCTGGGCCCCTGGCTGGGACTGGGTGGTCTTCAGACGAGACAGGAGCCCTTCTCTGCTTGCCTGGGGGTTTTCAGTTACAAAGAGAAGGAACTTTATCAGATGCTCGAAACAGTGTCTAAAAAGTAGCAGTTTCTCTTTCTGTGAGCACGTCTCAGGGGGAAGGGAGTGTGGGTCCCTGATTGTAAAGGGGCACTTCTGAGAGTGAGTGAGAGCAGTGGGCAGGCTTGGGGAGACGCAGGGATCACGTGTGCCCCTGACCCCCGACCCCTCAGTAACTGCACCTGAGCTCAGAAAGCAGGGGGTCTGCAAACCTGGGCCTCCCGTGCCGGCCAGCGGCCTGCAGGGTGTCCTCTTCCCTCACACCCTGGGTCCTGTGGAGTGGGAGGTGGGCCGGGGGTGAAAGCAGGGGCCCCTCTCTTGGCTGGCCTGGTCTGTCATAGCATCACCGGCAACACAGGCTGAGCTCAGAAAAGGGGCCCAGAGAAAACGGTGTAGGAGCAGCCTTGATCCCAGCTCACCCGCCAGGGCCAGGAGGGCCCCCCCCGGGGGGGGGGGAAGGGTCAAGGGGCCAAGGCTGCGCCAAGGGGGCCGGTGCCCAGACTGCCCGCTGGGGCACAGATCGCAGCCCCGCCTCTCACCAGCTCTCAGTCTTGCCACCTGGAAACTGTGGGTCGTGAGGACTGAATTTATATGTAAAACACTTACAAGGAAGGAAAGATAGAGGAACACCTCAAAGTCAGATCCACAAAACCAGCTGGGGTCAGATCTTCGGGCTTGGTGGGACCAGAGACATCTGTGCTGCAGTGACTGGAATGAACAGGGCGAGCTGGGCGGCAGAGCTCGGACGGGCCCTGGGCAGCAGCCTGGTGGGCGGGGGAGCGTGCCAGGGGCCTCCGCAGCCTGCGGACAAGGCCCCAGGTGTGTGGGAGCCAACAGGCCAGCCGGGAAATTACCCGAGGAGACGAGGAGACGAGGCAGGGGAAGCCAGGCCGGGCCGCTCTGCGCTCTGCGGGGCCACTGAGCCCAGCCGCTTTCCAGGGGCGGTCCCGCCCCTGCTAGGCCGGCTTCTCTGCCGGGGCCCAGGGCCCGCGCGTCCTCCTCCGGTGGGCGCTCTCTCCAGGCAGGCCTGCCTCACCTGGCCCCGCCCCGGGCCTCTTGGGACACTGGGTGTCTGCCTGACACAGCCTCCCGCCGCCCTCCTTCCCTCCCTGCTGTCCTGGCTGGGCCTGGGCCCCAGGTGCCCTTACCTGAGGCCTCCTGCACTTCCCCGTCTCCCCCAGGCGCCCTCCCTCTGGCCTGGCCGGTGCCCTCCTCCCTCACAGGCGGCGGGGTGGGCGGATGAGCATCCCTTCTCTGGAGACAGGGCCGCTGTGGGGCGCCAGCGCTTGCCTAGGTTTAGGTCTGTGCTCAGTTCTAGTTTCTTTTCGATAAGCTCCTGCTGCCTTATCACTTAAAAGGCTTCATTAGAGCCTGGACCTTGTATCAGGGTGACAGCCCGGCTGTGTGACCTCGGGCAGGTGCCGCGCCCCTCATGCCACCAGCTGCAGTTGAGCAGTGGCATGAGGGGGCGGCTGTCACACCCCAGCACGTGACACCCCAGCTCCTGGCAGACACACTGGCTCATGGTGGCCTGGACCCCAGCAGGTAGCCTGACCATGCCAGGCCTCGTCTGTAAACCAGGGGTCCTGCTGGGAGGAGGGTCCTTGAGTTGCTGCGAGGAAGGTGGGCCCTCGGCAACGAGTCCTCCTCGCTGTCCCCCCACCTCCCTGAGCCCAGATGGAGCTCATGCTATTACTGAAGTGGCTGCTTCTGACACCCAGGCCCTGGGCCCCTGCCCAGCCTGTGCTGAGTGCGGGACCCGTGTTGCTGTGTCTCGTAGGCCACGGGCCCTGAGCTCCAGGAGCCTCCCACCCTGGAGCAGTAGGGTAGCAGGGCCCACCCTCACGGCTTTTCCCTGAGCGGTGCCTGCTGGTGAAATGTGCACATTGGCCTAGACCACGGTGGTGGCCTTGACCTGAGGGTGCAGCCCGCTCTGGGTTTCTGGGCCCAACACTGGGTGGAAGGCTGCTCTCCCAAGCTCCCTAGCACGTGTTAGGCCCTGGTAAGGCCCCCACCCAGAATGGTTTTGAACCAGACCAAACATCTGTTTGTCTCTGGGACAACCCTAGCACCTTCCCCACCTCAGAGGGCTGGTAGGAGCCCCTGTCATCGGGCAGCTAGTCCTCAGTCACCTGTGGGTACTGGGACACGCTCCTCCCTGGCCACCCAGCACATCTGTGGGTCTCTGGGCTTCAGTCTCAGGCCTGACCTGAGGCCACATGTGTCCCCTCCTGAGGAGTGGCTAAGGCCGTGCCCCCAGCCCACAGGGCCTCATGCCCAGATGCTCAGAGCCTCCTCAGCACGGGTCTGGTGGAAGTGCTAGTTAACAAGCTTTCTGCTCCCTGTCACTGGGCAGGGCTTTGCTCCAAGAAGAATCCCAGCCACTGGGCCTAGACCATGGTGAGGAGGAGCTGTTGGCCGACGGGAAACCCATTGGCTCCTCTGATGCTCGGTTGGGGATGGAGGCAGGAGAGTGCCAAGCACGGTGTCCGGTGTCTTCCGCCAGGTGACAGGCACGAGTGGTCCCAGGAGAGCGATGGTGCTAGGGCTGCAGCTGCCCTGGAGGGAGTGAGGGCCACATATGAGCTGAGTCTAAAGTCGGGGAGGACATAGCCACTGGAGGAGCTAGAGAAGGAAGATTCCAGACCAAAGGAACAGCGCTCTGGGGGCCCTTGGTGGGGGGCTGTGGTGCGTGCAGGGAGCGGAGGGCAGACAGTGGGCAGGCTGCGTCGCCTCCAAGTGCTCCTGGGTGTCCTGTGCTGGGGACAGGGGCGGGGTGTGCACAGGGCCCTTGTGGGGCCGAGGCAGGGCTATCAGCACTGGCGATGGCTCCAGGCGGGTTTCTTGGCCGCTGCATCCCCAGGTGGGCAGAGGAGGGTTGGCGGGACAGGTGCTCACCTGAGGGCCAGTCCTGCAGAGCTATCAGTGGACCTTACCCAGCCCACCACACCCCCTTCCCGGGGCTTCCACCTGGGCCCTCAAACCTGCAGAGACCTTACAGAAGTGTCTCTCCCTGCCTCCAGCCCGCTGTGGGCCAGCGTGGCCTGCCCCACCAGTCCTGGGCCTGAGAGGGCTCTTGGGACCCGTGGGCTGAACTCCGAGAGGCGGCCGGCAGACCAGGGTACAGCCGGCCACCCCTTCCAGTGCCGCGTCCCCCTCAGATTCTTCTAGCAAACTCTGGCCCTTGGGTGGCCCAGCACGCACACCTTTCCGCAGACCCAATGGCCTTCTGTCCCTGTGGCCTGGGGGGCCTCCCTTCCCAGAGGGGAGCCTGGTACCTGAGTAGCAGGTGGCACCCTGTGGGGCCTGTGGCCCTGGTTCTGCAGCAGGGCCTGCAGGGCAGCCCCCGGTGTGTATCCTAAGGCCCCGCGGTTTCCTCTTCACAGAAGGCGCATCGCCTCCCAGCGCTGCTCCCTCGAGTTTCTGGAAGACACAGTGGGATGTGCCTCGGTTCAGCGGTAAGGAGCCCCGCTGCCGGCCACCCCAAGACCTGTGCCCCTGCCACTCACCTAGGGCCAGAGAGAGTCCCAGAGGGGAAGAGTGACCTGCTTTTCACCTGCAGGACAAAACACATATCCGGGTCCCCGAGACACAAAGGCCTGAAGAAGACTCACTTCATCAAGAACATGAGGCAGTACGACACCAAGAGCAGCAGGTACCGCCCGGCGGCCAAGGCCGGGGCTGCCCTCCATGCCCCCTAACCTCGTGGGCCCGGGCTGCCCTCGTCAGCAGCCCTTTCTTCCTTCAGTGCACAAGTCTCATCCCCACAGCCCGCCCCATGTTCTTTTAGAAGTGGACCCTCCTCCCCATCACCTCCCTACCCTACTCCCCACATTCACTGAGCTCCAGGGCCCATGGTGCGTCCTGGGTGAGGAGCCACCCAGCAGGGACCACCACTGAGCAGGCGTGCTGAGGTGCAGGCACAGTGGAGATAGTGGGGATGGGCAGGGGCATCCAGGAGAGAAGGCCTTGCTCTATTTGGGAAGCACAGAGGGGACCCGTCCTCCTGGAACTGGGGTGCCGAGTGCAGCTGGGGCCCAGCACAGCCCTCGGAGGCCCTGTGTCTGTGGGTGCTGGGTGAGGGGCCTTTGGGGGCCGCTCCTGTCACCTGTCCTTCACGCCCCATGTCCCTCGTACCCCACATCCTTCACACCCCACCCTGCAGGTCCTGAGGCATCATCCTCGTTCTCCTGACCCAGAGGGTCCCCAGACCCTTCTCCTGCTGGAGGCCGTGCGCAGGCCTCCAGCAGGCAGCCCTGGTCGGGGAGTGCTGTGTCTTCCCAGCGGTGGCCGTAGCTTGGACGGTCCCTGATGCCCCAGCATGGTCCCCAGCAGGACAGGTGTGGCCTGGTATGAGGAGCAGGCCCTGGGCCTGAGTACTGAGCTGGCTTCAGTGGGCCCCAGTGCCCAGTTGTCACAGCCAGAAAAGGGCAGTGGGTCTCCCACTGTTGTCTTCCCTGCTAGACTGAGGCTGGGCCAGGCAGAGCCATGCCCAGAGGGAAGGGAAGGCCATCCTTCCTGCTGTGTCCCTCACGCAATGGCCCCTCAGGACAGTTTGGCTCAGGACATAGAACTGGGCACTTTCTGGACCTGTTAGGGTCCTGTCCCTCCGGGATGCTGAGGACAGACTCCCTGAACTGAACATCCTCTGGGCACCTCTGCCTCTCATGTCCTCCAAAGCCTGGCCTCCACCTGCACGGGACCAGGCATGACCCTCCATGTAGCGCATCACGTGGAGGTTGCGTGCTCACTGACTGGAAAAGACATGATGCCCTTGTTGAGTGCCTGGAGGAAACCAGGGAGAGCCAGCAGCCAGGTGGACTCACCGCGAGCCCTGGGCCTCCTGACCTGAGAGCCCCCTGGACACTGGGGCAGTTCCCATCACCTGAGTCTAGGCAGGAAGGACCCCTAGAAACCCCTGCTGCCCTGTTCTAACCCCCATCCTCCCCTCAGGATCGTGCTGATCTGTGCCAAGAGGTCCCTGTGTGCAGGCCTTCTCAGTTCTGCCGTATGGAGAAGGCCTGCGGGTCAGGTGAGAGGCTGGTCCCCACCCGGCAGGGGCCTGGTCTGGCTGCACCCACTCATGGCAGCCTCACGCAGGGGCCAGCAGGCCAGCTTCCACCGAAGCTTCTCGGAAGTTCTGAAGGCCATCTGGGTCCAGGTTCTCTGGGAGGGGCGTGTCCGCACTTGTTATCTTGTGTGAGCTGCTGAATGCAGGTGCCTGGGACGTCCCTCCAGACAGGACACTGCCGTACATCCCTGTGACCAGCCCAGGCAGCTGTGTCCCCACGTAACTGGGGAGAGGGATATGGCTGTCGGGGTGGGGACAGCGTGACCTGGCACGAGAACAGGCTGGGAGGAAGCCCTCTACCCCCGTGGGCTGAGCCAAGCTGGCCGAGGGCATGGCTGCAGGTGGAGGGCACACACCTGGGGAGCGAGCTGGATGGAGTGGAGGTTGGCCCACCTCCAGGGAGTGTGAACAGGAAGTGCCTGGGCCCCGGGAAGGAGCAGGTTGCGGACAGTTCTTGCGACAGGGGTCCTTCCCTGTGTCCCCGCTGAGGCCAGTGCTGCTCTTCCCTCAGTGAGAAAACCAGTAGCACCTGGGCAGGCACGGAGGGCGTGGCAGAGGGAGAGCCTGTGTGGGGAGGTGGGGGGCCCAGCAGCTCACCCCATTCTGTGCGTTGCAGTGACCTGCGGGGGGACAGCCAGAAGCAGAGGCATCCGTCCGGTGGCATTTCCGTGTCTTCAGAGATGGTGTTTCAGTTGGAAGGTGTCGAGCTGGGAGCGGACGGAAAGGTAAGAGTTGGCGCTGCACTCAGCGGCGGGGAGACTTAGTGTATCCAGGAGGTGGGCTCAAGGTCGTTGTAGTTCAAGCTTCTAAAATGCAAGGTATCCGTGGGAGGGAGCCACGCAGCCTGTGGGGCGAGCCTGCCGCCTCTGGCAGCTGGGCGGTGAGGGTGTGGGAGGTCGGGGCTCGGAGGCAGGACGAAGCTCCCGGCTGCAGACCCCAGGTGAGGGATGGGGGGCTCGCGGAGCGAGCAGCGGCGGTCCTGGCGGCATGAGCCGCCAGGGTCCCTTCCTGGTCTGCATGTGGGAGCGTTTGTGCGGGGCCTTCCTGCCGCAGGAAGGAGCAGAGGGGAGCTGGCTTGACCTCTGGTCTTGGATGGGGTCATGGGGCTGAGCCCAACCCACTGCCTTTCCAGGTTGTGTCTTACGCCAAGTTCCTGTACCCCACCAATGCCCTGGTGACACTCAAGCCGGACAGCCATGGCCCGCCGCCTCCACCCCGGCCCAGCGTCCCCCGCACTCTGCCGGGGTCAAGATGTAAACCAGCCCCTGCCCGGGCAACACCAGCCGGCCCGGAACTAGGTAGCCTGAGGGCCCTGACCATGCAGGGTGAGCAGCCACAGGCGCTGGACCAGGGGCGCCACGTGGCAGGCAGACCAGTGAGTCACACTGGAGTCCACAGTGCTCAGTCCAGGCTTGGGGAGTGGGGTCCACTGATGGCTCTGGGGGTCCTTCCTTGTCAGGACGTCCATCCTCCCACTCAGCCCTAGGGGAGGGGGAGCCCCTGGACCCCAGAGTGTCACTCCCTTGGTCCACAGTGACGCCCTCAGCCCCAGCTGCTCCCTGGCTCCAGACAGCTTCTGACTGAGGCTCGGGTTGGCACAAGCTGTTGACCAGGGCGCAGGGCTCATGGTGGGTCAGGGCTGCCCTCTGCTTGCAGGGACTGACGCAGGGGATACCCTAGAGTACAACCCCGACCTCCTGGATGACCCTCAGTGGCCCTGCGGCAAGCACAAGCGTGTCCTCATCTTCGCGTCCTACATGGTACGGGGCCGCCGCCGGGGCTGGGCTGCGCCGAGGGGCGCATGCGTCGGGAAGCGGTGCTGGCACACACCTGGGTCAGCCCTCGCCCTGAGTCACTCAGGCCTCAACCGGGCGCCCGGCTGCGTGGGCCTGGCCCCTCTCTGTTGCAGACCACGGTGATAGAGTACGTGAAACCCTCCGACCTCAAGAAGGATATGAACGAGACCTTCCGGGAGAAGTTCCCACACATCAAGCTGACGCTGAGCAAAATCAGGAGGTGAGGAGGGTCGAGGCGGGCGTCCCCGGGCCCACCGCAGCAGCACATGGGCCTCACCTCCCATTTTGGGTAGATTCCTGAGCTGGACAAACCCAGAGGCACCCCTCCCAAGCCCACCCGCATGCCTTCCGGCCAAGCCAGCAGCAGCAGCCCCCTTGCGGCCTCCCCCAGGCAGGCCCCCAGTGCATGTCACACCTACTCCCACGGCGCCCTCCTGGCTGGCACCCACTGCACCATCCCCGCTGTGACCGTCCCCCCTCCCAGGGGAGGAAACCAAGGCCCCACAGCACCTGGTCCAGACTCCACTGCAGCACACCCATGCCTCAGGGCCTTTGCATTGCCAGTTGCACCCCACACTGGCCCATGCCCTGCTCTGTCCTCTGTGAGGCCCCCTTGAGGACAGTTGGGTGCCACAAGCCCCAGCGAGGGGCAAGTGGAGGCCAGGACTGGCCTGCTGCCCGCACAGCCAGCCCTGGGGCTGGGCCTTGCCCTCCGGGGAAGGGTGCTGGAAGGCACATCCCTCAGGAGGGTGTAGCCACTCCTGGCCCCACAGCCTTGGCTCTGTGTGAACCCACAGTTTAAAACGAGAAATGCGGAACCTGTCTGAGGAGTGTGGCTTGGAGCCCGTGACGGTGTCCATGGCCTACGTGTACTTCGAGAAGCTGGTCCTGCAGGGCAAGCTCAACAAGCAGACCCGCAAGCTGTGCGCGGGCGCCTGCGTGCTGCTGGCCGCCAAGATCAGCAGCGACCTGCGCAGGAACGACGTGAAGCAGCTCATCGACGTGAGTGGCTGTCTACCCCCCCCAACCCCGTCCCCACCCCGCCCTGCCCCACCTGCCCCTGCCCGCCCTCGCCCAGCCCGGCCCGGCCCGGCGGGACCCGCCGCTCACTCCGCCTCGCCCTGCTCTTCAACACAGAAGTTGGAAGAGAGGTTTCGATTCAACAGACGGGACCTCATCGGGTTTGAGTTCACCGTGCTCGTGGCCTTGGAACTCGCTCTGTACCTTCCCGAGAGCCAGGTGTTGCCTCATTACCGACGCCTCACGCAGCAGTTCTAGCCTGGCCCGGCGCCCCGGCGCCGCAGCACGCGCATGGGCCCGGGGTGGCTCCCGGCCCTGCGGTGCGGGCGCCCAGCCTCCCTGGCTGGTGCTGCTCCTCCTTCCCAGCCTTGCTTCCTGGGGACTCCGCTCTCATCCCAGCGCACATGCGCCGCCGCGCACTCTCAGGCACCTTCCTGTGATCTCCCAGGGGCGGAACGTGGGGCTGTCGCTGTGTCTTTTCTCCCTGTGCCCGAGACCGTCTGGCACCAGGGCTTTGGTTGGCGACGTGTGGCAGCGAATCCTGACTTCGCAGCGTCTCCTTCCTGCTGGGCGTGCCCCGGCCTTCTGCAGGCTGCCATGGCCACAGCACAAGCACCTCAGTAGCGACCTGGGTTTCCAGATCTCCCTCAACACACTGAAGTGCTGAGTTCACCTGTTGAAGCATCAGTCTTGGCTAGTTCCGGTCGGTGTGGAAATTGCACTGTGGAACATGGCCACCCCAGCCCCGCCCCATCGGCCTGGCTGCCTCCCAGCCCAGCCCCTGGGGCTTGTCCACTCACCTCCCCGCAGCCCACAGGCAGAGCTCGGGCATCAGCCTCAGCCACGAGAGCAGGCTCTGGTTTGCTTGATCTCGTCTCCTACTCTCGGACCTGTTCTGAGGATCGCGTCACTGTGAAATCCTGTGTCACACCCCTCAACATCCTCGCCCACCCCGGGCGGGGGTCCACCCTTCGCCTCTCACCAGGAAAAGCCCTCTTGCCCGTGACACTGGGAACCCTCAGGACGATGGGACTGCCGGCTCTTGATCTTCCTAAGCAGTATTATGGAGGAAACAGTTTATTTATTGTCACTTAGGATGTGGGGTTTTTTTAAGGCAACAAAAACTGGTTAAATGCAGTCTGCCGAAGCTGTGACTTGAACCACACTTGACCCTCGAGCAGGGAGACTATAACCTCGCAGCCCTGCCTCTCCAACGGGTTGGTGCCTGTGCCTTCCCCCAGGGCAGGAAGAAGAAGCGCCTTGGCCAGTGCAGCCCGCCCCAAGCAGATCCCAAGGGCAGGTCTGTGCCCACGTCAGCTCCTCCGCGCCATCTCTGCTCATGGCCCCACCAGAAATACCGAAGACCGAGGACTGGAGTTTCTCCCTTCATGGGTCAGCTGCTCTAAGAAAGGACCATGCTGGCTGGGCCATTAAGCTGCTTCCCCATTGCTGTCCTATCAACCTGTCACTGGAGGGGCCCAGGACAGCCCACCCTACATGCCATCTGTGCAGACTGGTGCTTTTGCAGCAGGGAGATGCCAGCCCTCATCACTGCACTCAACCACCAGCAACTTGGCCTAGACCGCAGCAGAGGTGCAGGGGGCCACCTGCAGACCCGCTCCCACCCTGTTGGCTGCTGCTCCTCCTTCCTCAGTCGCTCACTTCCTGGGAGACTGTAGGGTGGCGCTTGAAGCCCAAATCTGTATCCCACCCTTATTGAGGAGTGCCTCTTCCCTGCCTCCCTAAGATGGCCCCCCAAACCCCGATGTGCACCAAGGGGGGCCTGGAGGATGAAGCTGCTATGCCCCAGGCAACTCTTCTGGAAAGTGACCTGTCCTGCCACCACAGCGTCTCAAGTCTTAGTGACACTCCTGTTACAAGCACTGCAAGGGACTGACTTCCAAAACATATGTCCTGGTTTACACTTACCCTTGAGGGACACACCTTGGGAATTTCTATACAAACGGAATGGCTGATACAGTAATTTAAGTTTGAATGATTATGTAGTCAGATTTAATCGTTTACCAAATCCTCCTGTAACCTTCCCCTTAGTGTGTTATTTTTAACAATGCAAGAGCTGCCACCGTGTGGTACTCGAGCAAAGCCAGTATTTAAGGCAAACTTCAGCCTAAACCCTCTCCCTCTAGAGCCAGCCCAGCTGTTCCTATGTCCAAGGGCCTGGTGCCACCCCCTCAGCCCCCAGCAGGCACTGTGGATTTAAATGTTCTAAGCAGGCTGTTGGACCTCAATGTCAAATTGTGTGTCACGGAAGTTTGCAAACAGTGATGTATTTGTCCTTTAAGTAAAATTTGGTTTTGCAACATGCTTCCTAGGCCTTCAGCTGATCAGCCCTGGTGAACCATTAACAACAAAATGCCGGCCCCTCCAGAGCCCACAGGCGTGTCCCCACACAGGCACAGGATGAAACAACACTGATGGGTTTTCACTGTTTTATTTATGACAAACATCCCACATCCATGATCCTCTCCAGTCTCAGAAATTCCTAGAACAAAAGGAAGGACAATGTTGAAACCTGATTTCTAGAGACGTCCCAGGCCTCTGCCCAAACTCCAGCTCTCTTACTTTGAAACGATGCCGTCGGCCTTGGCCAGTCGGAGAATGGAGTCATCCGACTCGCCCTAGAGGGAAAAAAGCACGCTGGGGCCATCTCCACAGCTGGCTCAAGTGAGGACACCCCAGCAGTGGGCAGACACCTGACTGTGCAGGGGAGGCCCTGGGGACCTGAGAGGGCCTGTGGTAACTGGGAAGCTCCAAGGTCAAGGCCTGCCTGAGTGCTTTCTCAGGGGGGCCCTTCCTTGGGCCCTCAGCACCTTTTCCACCCCCACGAAAGGACTGCAGAGTCCAGTCCAACAGGCTTGAGTCTATTCTGCCAACAAATCTGCTCAGGCCTGAGGACAAGGAGGGAGATGCCATTCCTGCTCAAAGGCACCCCAGGTGGGCAAGGCCGAGGACACTCACCATCCTGCGAATGGCCCCGCAGATAGCATAGGTTTTAAACTGACCGTTGAACCTTCCTGTCACCTTGTCAACCTATAAATTGAGAATGAGGGTCACAAGGAGGAGCACCCAAGTGCCTTTAGATCTAAATCTGGGGTTTGGGAATCAACGCCCAGGCCGGCACAGACTCGCCCCCTCCCCAGCCGGCAGGCCCTCCCGCCGCCCGGCTCACCTCGGCCACGTTCATCTGGATGGACGCGTGGTCCTTGGCGCCGATGATGCGATTGCTGGCGGAGCTGCGGGGGGAGCACAGTGAGCGGGGAGAGGGCCGGGCAGAGGGAGGGTGGAGGGGCCGGAGCGGGACGGTGCGGGGCGCTCACCATTTCCGGGGCACGTACAGGTCCACGAACTCGCCGGCGTCGTTCTGCATGAGTGCGGCCTGCGGGACCAAGCGCGGCGCCGTGAGGACCGGCCGTGTCCGCGAGCCCCCCTGCCCCGACCGACCGACCGGCCCGACCCGACCCCGCGGGATTGCGTCCCTCCCGGCTAAGCCCCGACCCCTACGCGGTCTCCAGCCCAGACCCCGAACCCCGCGCTGTCTGCTGCCCACGCGGTCTCCCGCCCCGACCCCGACCCCCGCGCGGTCTGCCGCCCCGACCACGACCCCAGCCCCCGCGCGGTCTCCCGCCCCGACCACGACCCCAGCCCCCGTGCGGTCTCCTGCTCCGACCCCGACCCCGACCCCCGCGCGGCCTCCCGCCCCGGCCCGGCCCCCGCGCGGCCTACCTGATGGCAGCAGGACGAGCGCGAGCGCAGAAAGGAAGCTCCGCTTTCCCCGGCAGCGCTATTGGCGGGCGAGGCGGGACCTCGGCGAGTACTTCCAGGTCCCGCACGCCGCGGCGACTCTGCGCAGGGAGCGCGGCCTGCCGCCGTGACGCACTTCCGTTTCCGGGGCGGGAAGCCTCGGGCGTCCACGAAGCTGTGTCGGTGTCCGGAAGCGCCGGTGTGGCCACAGCCTGGGTCGCGAGGGCCGGTCGGCGTGCCGGCGGGCGTGTCCCCGCCGTAGTGGGCTTCACCCAGAGTGCACGCTTCCCGCCGCCGGGCCCAGCTGGTGCCCACGGCCGCCCCGCAGGACCGTGTTCGTGTGAACGTGGGAGGTGCGGACCACGCCGGGGAACGCTCCCCCGGGGACGGGCGAGACAACGCGAAGATGGACACACGAGGGGCAGAAGAGCAGCGGGCGCGGAGAGCCCGTGGGGTCTTGAGGGTGGCCGGGACGAAGCCCCAGGCAAGGGAGAGAGGACGGCAGGGCTGGGGTGGGGGGCGCCCTCCTAGGATATAGAAGCCGAGGCCTGAGCAGGGAGGGAGCCTGGCCAAGCTGAGTGGCAGAACCCGGTTAGACGCCCCCACAGCCCTTGCCCCGCACCCTCCGCCCTTTCCCCCAAACCCCCTCCCACCGCACCCCCGCCTCCCACTCACCCCCTACTCCATTCCTCCACAGAGCAGCAGTGACGAGAGGAGCCCAGCCAGGCCCGTTGCTGGTGGCAGGGGTCTGTTAAGGAAGAAAACAGAAAAAGCCCAGACTGCAGAGCCAATTTCCCAGCGTCCCCCTGCCCATGTTCCTGGGAGTGTGCCCACAGTCTCTCGGCTAAAATATCCTTTGGGACTTCATCTCACAGATGAGGCACAAGGCCCCTTGGGGTGGACTCCTGCCAGCCCCTGCTGCCCGTGGCCGAGCCCGGCAGTGGCCTCTGACATACAAACGCCCCTTTGCTTGGCAAGTCCTCTCCATTCTCCAAGCCTCAGCTCCCACATCGCTTCCCCACTCAGGTCCCTGTCGGGTGGCAGTTAGGACTCTCAGTGTTCATGCCATCCCTGAAAGGTGTGTGCTCTCCAGGGCCCCCAACATGTGCAGGGACGCTGCGTGTTTGTGTTTGTGGTTGGGGGTCTGCACAGCTGGCCTTCCTGTCTGTGTCTGCGTGTGGGTCAGCCCAGTTAGGCCTGCTGACCAAGAGATACTGTAGTTGGAAGTCAAGAGACGAGACAGCACCAGAAAGGAGAGGCAGTGTGGGGAGATCTTTGAGAGTCTTCCTTATTCACCAGAGTAAAGAGTATGGACAAAACCCCTTCTGTATGTGGTCAAATGATTTTTGGCAAGGGCGCCAAGTCCATTTAAGGGGGAAAGGGCTATCATTTCAACAAATGTGCTGGGTAACCTAAAAACCCACACGTAAAAGAATGAACTGGAGCCTCACTTCACACCATGTGAAAATTAATTCAAAATAGATCAAGGACATGAATGTAAAACCAAAAACTATAAAACTGAGAAGAAAACAGGGCACAACCTTCATGACATCGGCTTTGGCAGTGATTTCTTGCACGTGAGACCAAAGGCACAGACAGTAACAAAAAAGACAGGTTGGACTTAAAGAAAATTTTAAATGTGTGTGTCAAAAAGATACCATCAATAGTAAAAAGACAAGCCACAGAGTGGGAGAAAATATTTATAAATCATAAAACTCTTAAAACTAAACAACAACAAAAAACAACCTAATTTGAAAGTGAGCAAAAGACGCTAAGAGACAGGTTGCTACAGGAGATACACAAATGGCCAAAAAGCGCATTTAAAAATGCTTATCGTCCACGTGTCAGGGACACGCAAATCAAAACTTGGAGACACCACACACCCATCAGGATGGCTACTATAATTCTAACAAACAAAAACATGATGAGGAACCCTTGTGCGCTGCTGGTAGAAGTGTAAAATGGTGCACCTGTTGTGGAGAACAGTATGGTGGTTCCTCAAAAAATTAAAAGTACAGCTACTGCAGGATCCAGCAATTCGACTTCTGGGTGTTTACCCGAGCTAACTGAAAGCGGTGTCTTGAAGAAATACTTGCACACCATGCTCACAGCAGCATTATTCACTATAGCCAAGAGGGAAGCAGCCCAAGTGTCTCTTGTTGGATGAATGGGTAAGCAAAATGTGGCCTATACACCTGATGGAATATTACTCATCTGTAAAAAGGAGATTGTGGCACATGCATGTGGGGCGAACCTTGAGGACATTATGCCAAGTGAAATAAACCAGCCACAAAAAGGTGAATACTGTAAAGTTTGGCTTCTAGGAGGTACCTAGAATAGTCAGATTCAGAAAGTAGGACGGTGGTGGTTGGGCTGGGGGAGCAGGACTGGGGAGCTAGTGTTCAGTGGGTACAGGGTTCCAGTCTTACAAGATGAGGAAGTCCTGGAGATGAGTGGTGGTGATGGCTGCACAACCCTATGAAGGTTTAACACCACTGAGCTGCACACTTACAGATGGTCAGGGTGTACTCTATCACTGAAAAAAAGCCTCATGTTCTTTAAGGCTGTTGGACACATTCACCCAGGCGCACACACAAGGCATCACGGTCTCCTCTCTCCTGGGGCAGGGTCCCAAGGCAAGTTCTTCGAAGGGAAACTCGGTGCCTCACTCTCCAGCTCATGAAATGTGGATGAGCCCCTCTTCAAGAAAGCCTGCTGTCCGAAGTCCCAGATCCCACAGGCAGAGGAGCAAGTGTTCCCTGAGGTATGCCTTTCATCAGCAGCGCCTTCCAGCATCTGAAGTCGGGGTGGGGCTGGGGGCAGCTGCTCAGACTGGAGCCCCGGGCTGCCAGATGTCGGGAACCTGGGGAGAAGTGTCCCCATATCCCGGCTGTACTGCCCCCAGAGGCCACAACGGGGCACCCTAGAGCTGCACCTGGCCCTGCACGCAGCCCTGCCAGGGGCCCAAGGGCAGAGTCTCACCTGCCTGCTCCCTGCCTACTTTTCTGCTGGCGGGAAGGGGCTGGCCACCTCCCTCAGGCACCTGGCCCCTCACCCAAGGGGTAAGCGGCTTACTGGGCTTTCTGTGGGG
This sequence comes from Camelus ferus, assembly GCF_009834535.1. Lineage (NCBI taxonomy): Eukaryota > Metazoa > Chordata > Mammalia > Artiodactyla > Camelidae > Camelus > Camelus ferus. Next base: position 14,185,717 of record NC_045714.1, on the reverse strand, counting down.
TCTCCAGGTTGGGAAAGGGCCAGAAGCTGGTGGGATGAAGGGAGTCAGGGGCAGGAGGACATGGTACTTGCAGACTCTGTCAGGCTGAGCCCTTTTTGCAGATCCCAGGGCAGCTCCCAGGGGCTCAGAGCAGCACCCGTTCAGCAGGGTCCCTGGGTGCCTCCACGTCTCCCTCAGAACGTGCACCTGTTCCCACTCACCTCCCCCACCCCAGGTGCTCTAGATGACCGTGACCTCCAACGTCACATCAGGGTTACAGGCTGAGTTTGCACTCTCCCTCTGCCACCGGCACCCCCATCAACACTCCATCACCACCGTCGCCGTCAGTGTCGCTACCACCCTCACCTGTCACCATTGTGGTCATGTGTCACCTCCATCCCACAGCTGTAGATCTGAATCCTGGGCAGGTGACTCCGACCGCTGCACCATAACCGCCCATGTCACACAGGTCCTCGTTCAGGCTGCCCAGCCAGGTGACGGTGGCAGTGGCGTTGGTTGGGTCTGGGTGCCGCATCCCCTGCCCATTCCCCAGCACCGCCCTTGGGCCACCTCACAGACAGGTAGTCGAGGCTCTCCGATGTGTGCTGAGGCACCTTCCAGGAGGGCCCCCCTGCCCCCAGAGCCGCTGTTTCTGGGCCAGGAGGGGCCAGGTCAGCCTGAAACACATTGTGTGTGGAAGGGAACCAGCCCCAAAACCAGGAAGCTCTCCTTCCGGGCCTGGGCACAGGCCCAGGGTGAGCCGCAGGTCAGGGCCAAGGGACAAGGTTTTCCCTGGGCAGCCCCGGGCAGGAGCTGTGGCCACCGGCCCCTCCTGCCTGCCCTCCGTTCTCAGAGTCCCGGCCTCGGACAGGCTCCTGGGGGGCAGGGAGCATGAGGGCCTCAGGGAGCCTCCGCCGAGTCCCCAGACCGTCCTCTGGCTTCCGGGGTCCGTGGGGCTCAGGGCACGTCACAGCGAGCATGCAGCCCCGACACCGGGTCAGGCCTGGTGACCTGGGGTGTAGGGCCTTGGGTGTCACAGCTGCCACAGTCACAGGGAGCCTGTGGGCATCTGGCCAGCGTCATGTCCTGTTCCATTTTACCTTATTTTGTCACTTAATTTCATTTGTTTTCCTGTACTAGATTTTTTCACTGAGGTATAATCGACACGCGACAAGGAGTGCAAACCGTAGAGTTCCACCTGCGGGGTTTTCCATCCGCGCTCACCCCGGCGGGCGGCGTGGCCCCCTTCCCCGCCTGGCTCCCGGGAGGCTCTCGCGGGCCCTGGCCCCGGTTCCAGGTGAAGGCACTCCAGGTGAAGGCACTCCAGGCCTGGCCTGTGCCCCAAGTCCAGGTGGACGGCCAGCTGGCACCCAGCGGAGAGGACTGTGGGGCTGGACGCACCCAAGAGCATTCCGTCTCCCGGCCCCACCCTCCTGTGGGGCCTGGCGGCAAGGACTGACTGAGCCAAGTGGCAGGAAAGGAGGCACTTCCGCCCCAGGCACACAGCGTCCAGCTGTCCCGTCCCAGTGGACACTGAGGGCTCGCCACGCTGGCCAGAGGCCAGGACATTCAGCCGAACCGGGTGGAGCTTCAGGTTCAAAGGCAGAAGCTGTAGGGCACAGGCAGCAGGGCCCCGTCACCCCGGGCCAGGCCCGCTAGCAGCACACCCTAGGGTCGGTCCCCAGGCTGACCTCCGACCCAGGCCCCTCCATGTCCAGGCAGGGCCACACAGTCTGTGGAGGTACAGGCCTCGTGGCGGGACGGGCCCGGTTTCCAGGGCCGACCCCCCGCCCAGGTCCCCTCCTGTCTGCACCTCTGTTTCTGCATCAGGAGGTTGAAGCTGCTCCCGGTCCCCCTGGATGCAGTGAGGGGTCATCAGGTGGAGGGCAGCCAGGGGCCTGAGCACAGGCTGCATCTTTTCTGCACCCGGGGCCAGACCCAGGTCCAGGCCCCAGCAGCGGAAGGTGGCCCTCCCCGCCTCCCCTCTGCTGCTGTTCTCACTGGTCTGCCGGCCTGTCTGTCCGGGAGTTGCCCTTGGACCCGCTCTTCCGGCCCGTGGAGGAGCAGGCGGCAGGTGTGGATCAGCGAGCCGCCGCCCCACGCAGGGCCGGGCACCCCAGCGCCCGCCGCCACGCGGCCGCGTGCGGGGAACCACAGAGTTGCCAGCGGGTTCTTCCTCAGCGGGCTCGCTCTTCCTGCCTGGGAACTGGGCCTGAGGGTTGCTGCCCCCTCGGGAGCGTCCTGACCGCTGGCCCGGCCTGGCCCAGGCCCCATGGAGGCCCCATGGCAACCCTGTGGGGCAGTCCAGTTACGAGTCCCTTTACAGGGCGGGAAACTGATGCCGAGGGAGAGGAAATGGCTCCCCGGGGAGTCGGGGTGCAGGGCGGGGTCTGAGCCCAGCCCTGGGCTCTGGGTAGAGAGGGAGACACAGTGCAGGAGGGGCCCTGTGTGGGAGGAGAGGCGCCCCCGCCCCGTGCTTAGCCCCGCGGAGGGTTCATGGTGGGACTTCAGTCATGGACATGTTCAGAAACCCCCGTCTCCTCTCTGTGCCCGGGGACGCCAGCGGGGAGCCTGGGAGGGACTAGGGAGGGACCTCCGGTGCTGGGTGGTGACAGGGCCTGCGCTCCGGCAGCCTCCACGCACCAGGCAGCTGCAGAAACCTGCCCAGAGGCAGAGGTTGGTCTGGCCTGGAGAGCGACTGGAATCCAAATTCCCGCCCCAGGGGGTGGGCCTGGCCTGGGCTTGTCGGTGCAGCCTGGCCCCCAGTTCCTCCCCCGCCCCCGTGGCGCCCGGCTCTGCAGGCGCTCTGGGACTCTGAGGCCCTGGGATGTACGGCAGGGCCCAGCCAGGAGATGCCATTGCCCCCCACCTGCTATGACCCCGTGCAGGTGGCTGCAAGCAGGTGGCTGTGTGGGGCCGGAGGCCATCCTGGGCCCCAGGGTGGGCATCAGGCCCCAAGGTGTGCAGGACCCCTGACCCCTGACCCCAGGGAGCTCCTGGCCAGGGCAAGAAGCCAATCAGCATCTCATCTCAGGAAGGTCTGGGGCAATGGGTCGAATCCAGGTCGGTTCCCTCAGGACACATGGCAGCACTGGCTGTCACGACAGGGGAGGGGAGGGCACTACTGGCCACTAGAGGGTGGAGACCAGGGATGCTGGTCGGCGCCCGAGTGCCCAAGCCAGCCCCGCAGGGAGACATCCGCCCAGAATGCTGACTGCGTTGGTCCAGAGCTTTGAAGGGCGATGGCCCATCTGAAGGGGCTGTGGGTCGGGTGGTCAGGGAAGGCCTCTCCGAGGAGGAGACGTTGTCGTGCAGGGACCAGGCCTGGAAGGTCCGTCCCTTCGTGCTGGTCATCCCAGTGTCCCGGCAGCCAGAGAAGAGGAGGACCAGCCGCTGGCTCTGCGGTGGGGGAGGGAGAGCAGGCAGGGATCTGGTGCCAGGCCTGCGGAATTCCAGAAGGCCGAGGCCTCCTCACCAACCCCCTCCCAGGCTCCTAGCTCCCAGGAGCCGCTGCCACATTCCTCCCCCTGGGTGGGCAGGGGCTGGGGTCTTGGTGCATTCCTGGTGGAGATACGGGGAGGCCCTGAAGGCAGCCTGCGCCAGCCTCCTGCGGGACCCAGATAACCTTTGTGCGGGCTCTGCTCCACTCAGCTGCCCAAGGCTGGGGCCACAGGGCCTTGCTGAGGACGCTCGGGGTCAGCCATCGCGAGAGAGCAAGCATGTGGGCGCACATCCAGCCAGGAGCAACCTGTCGGGAGGGGGAATGAGCACCCTGCGGATAAGGTCTGGACTTACCAGCCCGGCGCGGTCAGCAGGCAGAGCCTCCTGACCCCTGAAGACCCCTGGCTGGTGGGGCCGTGTCGCCTCGGGGTCATAGTGCTGGGGACAGTGGAGTCCACACGGCCTTTCTGATCCCTAGTCTCCGTTCTGTAAGCTGGGCTTTTGTGAACATCAGGTGGGGGCCTGCCCAGCACTGGGCACAAGCCACCAGAAACAGCAGCTCCTTAAAGACCCACTGGGCACGCGGCCCCGGGAGGCACGGTGGCGCTGCGGTGCTGGGGCCGGGGACGAGGCAGGAAGTCACCATCAGCCCCTTCAGCTCAGGGGTCCAGAGAGGTTGCGCCTCCAGCCTGAGGCCACAGAGCAACCCTGGAGGCGAGAGGCGGCAGGAGGCTGGGCTCCAAGAGAGGGGCGGCTCTCAGCTCCCGGCCTCCACCTCCCTCGGTACCACTTCCTGGAAGGCCAGGCTCAGACCCCCAGACCCCCTTCAAGAAGGAGACGGCTCCCAGGAGACGCTTCCACCAACCCCCGACGGCGGACCGTCCAGTCTTGTGTGTTTACATTCCTCTAGGAAATGTTTCCCCAGGAGGGCCAAGGGACAAATGTTTTGTAAATGTTGAAACCCAGGCAAACAGAGGCCTGGCTCCCAGCCCACCCACCACCCCTGCTTTTCCACAGGGCAGAGGGGAGGCCCCAGCGGGGACCCTGGAGGGGATCCCCGCCTCAGCTGGCCCACCCCCTCTTCCCTTCCAGCCAGAGCAGAGCTGCCGGGACAGGCCGGGTGAGGACTGGGCACAGCACACAGCACGGGTGGTGCCCCCAAACATTCCTGTATTTTCAAGGCCTCTTGTTAAGAAATTGGGGTGAAGTAGGTGGAAGTGGTTGGGGTGTCACTTGTATCTGAAACACTGGGGACCCTGGGGAAACCCCCAGTGTCGGGCAGGCCGGGGTGAGGCCTGGTGCCTGGGCGGGCTTCACCCTTAGGCCTCCAAGGCAGGAGCCTACGGCTGAGCTGCGTGTGACCCAGGGGCCCAGGGCCCTCGGCAAAGGCAGGGTGGGCGGGGCCCGTGGTGTGTCACACTCCAGGCTGAGCCAGTCTCCTGTTCAGGGCTGGGTGTCTTGGGTTCACCATGGCCCTAAACACAGGCCTCTGCCTCCGTGGTGCTCACAGAAAGCCCAGGACCAGCGGGAGAGCAGCGCCGCGGGCACCTCCACGTCTCCACCGCCGGGCACCGCTCCCACCTGAGCTGCGCCCGCACACGTCTGCGACCTGCCCCTCCACACCTGGGAGGCCAGCGGCCCAGGTGCAGCCCGAGCTGCTGGCTCCTGGTCCCCGCAGCCTCTGCAGAGAGCCCGCCACCCAGGCTCGCGCGTGTTGTGGCAGGTGCGGGCGGCGAGCCTCTCTTCAGCTAACACACCTCGCGCTGGCTCAACCCTTCACCCGCTGACGGACGGCTGAGCTGCTTCCGCCCTTCGGCTGTTATGGACGGATGCTGCCACAGACAGGGTTCGCGCGCTGGGGACCTGGGAGCGGGAGCCCTGGGGATGCTGTGTTCCACCTTTGAGGAAGCATCACCCTGGCTTCCCCAGCAGCAGGGGGGACCCCGACTTCCCATGTCCGTCGCCCACACTTGTCACTGCCTGGTGTTTTCACTCTGCCCAGCAGCCAGAGAGGAAGCTGTGGCTCTCAGGCTGCCCAAGAGGGACACTAGGTCTAGACACCGAGCCCTCTCCTTTCAGCCTGCCTGTCCCCACCTGGGGCCTCCTGGCCAGTGTGAAGGCGACGGGGCACAGGGGTCCCAGGGTCCAGCCACGATTGCCCAGCACCTGCTCAGCACAGGGCCTGGGACGCACAATAAATAATAAAATTATAAGATTAAATGAAATAAATGAGAATTTTAAATAGTTGTTGAATGAATGAAGGAAAAACTTACAGCAGACTAGGGGCCCCTGGGGCCTTCAGAGCTGGGGTCTGCAGGGTGTGCCTACAGAGTGCGAGGTGGGAGAAAATTCCTCGTGGAAGTTGTGGCTCAGCTTGTGCAAAGGCCCTGCGGTGTGAGGGGGGCACTTAGTGTTTGTAAGGAGGCCAGTGAAGCTGGAGTGCTGAGGGCTACAAGGAGCAAGCTGCTGCTGCAGGTGGGGCCAGGGGCAGGGACGGGCCCTCCAGTGTTGAGGCTGCTGGAGGGCTGAAGAGTTTCCCACAGGGGCAACTGCACAGTTTGCCTCTGAAAAGCCACCTGAGGTGACAGAAGAGAAACCCCTCACCACAGCCGGGGCCCCAGCAGGGTGAGTCTCAGCGCTGGGCCAGCATCCAGGCCAGGTCTCCTGAGGGCCCCACCTTGTCCCCTCCTTCTCCTGCCAGCCCAGGGGGAGAGCTGGGCTGACCTGCAGAGGATGCACAGGGCAGGTGCTGCCCCAGGCCTCCTGCCCAACCCGGCCCAGCCGCCTGATAGCCCTTGTCCCTCTGCTGTGTCCTGTCAGAGCCCACCCTGGACAGACAGCTGTCAACACCTCTCTGTGTAGGGCCCCTACCCTTCCTGGGGCAGACAGCCCTGGCAGGTAGGAAGTGGCTCTGTCACCACTGCGGCTGCCTCCGTATCAGAAACAGATCCCTTCTCCAAGGGTCAGCGAGGTGCTGGCGGTGCTCTGAGGCCAGACGTAGGGACAGTGCCCAGGGCTCCCCGAGGAGCGGGGCTCGGCACACCCAGGGCAGCAGGCGTGGGGAGAGAGAGAGAGGCAGAGAGAGAGAGACAGAGGCGAGAGAGAGACAGGAAGAGACAGAAAGAGACAGGGAGACAGAGAGACACAGAGACAGGGAGAGCAGCCGGAGAGTGAGAGCCCAGAGAGGAAGAGTCGGGAGACAGGGGAGGGCGACGGAGGGCAAGGGGGAGGGCCAGGGAGGGTGAGGCAGCTCGGGAGGCCCCTGGCCTGGCTGTGGAGGGGTGCTGCTCTGAGGGAGCGGCTGATGCCAGGCCAGGCCAGGCCAGGCCTGCCCAGGGGTGGAGGCCATGTGCTGAGGGCCAGTGGCCCGGCCGGTCAAGGCCGGAGCAGGGGCTGCTGGACCTCGGCCCCGCAGGCACGGAGGGGGCCATACCTGGTGTGGTTCCTGTGGTGCCGGGAGGGGCAGGCTGACCTGCAGTCTTGCTGCTCCTGCCAGGGTGACAGACCCGCAGGGCTCAAGGGAGCCTGCCTGCCCCGCCGGGAGCTGCCAGTGAGCCCCTCTGCCGCAGGGCCCCCGACCAGGTGTCCCAGAGCTGCTGAGGGGCTCGGGCTAATGTGGCTCCCCTTAGGGGGCTGCGCGCCCAGGAGTGGGGGGCGCCTTGCAGCCACTCTCAGCGGTTGGCTCCCGCAGCCCCTGCCCTGCCCTGCCCGTGGGATCGGATTCCTCCCGGGCAGTGAGGCCTCCTGGCCATATAAGGCCGTCCGCGGGCACCTCTTGCAGAAGCTGCAGAGCCCTCGCCCCCGCCCCGCGCCCCAGGGGAGCCAGAGCTTGGCCAGGTCCCCAGGGACGGAGGCGGGGGAAGGGGCCTGCTGGGCACAAGTCCAGTGAAGGAGGAGGGCAGGGGCAAGCCAGGTCCCAGGATGCCACCCCCTCCCTCCATGCTGGGCACCCCCGCCCCTCAGTTGACTCCCCCAGGGCTGCCCGTTGTGGAGTACAGAGCAGAGAGGTGGTGATGAGGTGACGGTGGGGGTGGGAGAGCCCTGAGGGCCAAAGGTCAAATAGGATAAAAAATGCCACTGCGGAGACGTCGGCTCCACGGACATCAGATGAGGATGCTGCAGTCCTGTGCGGAGGATGCAGCGACCGAGGTAAACTCAGTGGTCACTGCCTTCTTCCGAGGTCCCCCATGTGCTCCCCACAGATCTGAGATCAGAAGGCTGGACCCCCAACTTCACACCCCAGCAGGCTGCTGGGGGACACCCGGGTCTGGAGTCCTAAGAGCAATCTCATTACTGCAGCAGCCCCTCCCTTTACTCCCTGGGGATGGCTGGGTCTCCAGGGAGGTCCAAGGCCCCCACCCTGGGGTTCCCAGGACCACTTACCCCACCCACACCGTTCCCTGAGGCTGGGGCCCGAGATTTGTGGCTGAGACTTGTCCCTCAGGCCAAGGGCTGAGTCCAGGGGGAGCATCTAGTGAGCCGGGGAGGGGTAATGTCTTGCAAGGATGCAGACATCTGGGCCCATCACAGGCGGCCCCCTCCCTGCACCCCTTTCCACAACAGGGGCTGCCTCTCTAGACTCTTGGCCAAGAAGGGGCACGGGATGGGGACAGGATTGGGACCATCGGGGCTCAGAGGTGGGGCTTCTTCCTGGGAACCCGGAGACTTCCTCTAAACTCGCGAAGTCACAGGGCCCTCTGACACCTGGAGGGACCTGCGGGAGGTAAGTCCAGGAGGCCATTCCTGCCTGCAGTGGGCAATCTCTGGGTGCCTCCTCTTCACCAGGCCTGAGGAAATGGCCAAACAGGCAGGACACAGGTCGGATATAGTTTAATATAATGAACGCACCCAATAGATCAGGCTGGGCACACACCTGCTGGCTCTGGGGAGATGCCTGGAGGCCCATATGGTCAGAAAAAAGGGGCAAGGGCTCTGTTGTGTCCTGGGTGGAAGTAGTAAAGCCACTGTCCCCATGAGATAGATGGGGGACAGCCTGGAGGGTCTGCTGACTGACCAGACAGGCAGGGCATAGCTGGGAGGTTCCACGGGGCATGGTGGGCTGCAGTGCTGGGTCTGGTTTTATCCTAAGACAAGCAGAAGCCGTGTTTGGCCAGGGAGGAGGCGGTGAGGTGGGTGTGCTGCCCAGGGCCCAGGGCCCAGCAGGGCCTAGCTGTTATCATAAGGGTTCCAGCCCACAAGGTGACTGATCCGATTCCTTCCAGCTGATGGTGTGCTTCACAGAGCGCAGTGTCAGCAGGGTGGGGGTCCCCTACACTCAGCTGGAGACACAGAGGCCATGGGAGAGGGGTGTCCAAGCTGGACCCTGGACTCCAGCCCAATCAAGGGCTCTCTGCTCATTGATATCACACCAAACACCCCATGGAGAGTCACGAAGCCTCAAATTTATTTTTTTATTTTTTTAAAAATTATTTTTTTTTGTAGGGAGGAGGTAGTTAGGTTTGTTTGTTTGTTTGTTTGTTTACTTACATGGAGGTACCGGGGATTGAGCCCAGGGTCTTGTGCATGCTAAGCATGTGCTCCACCAGTGAGCGACGCCCTCCCCCCCTGAAGCCCCAGATTTCGGAGTATCCCGGGGTCATGTGCTTTTTATAGGGTCAGGCCTGCCAGTCCAGGACACCAGCCAGGAAGATGTTGGTCCGAATGGGAGAAAGGAGCCTTGGGGAACCTCTGTGGATAGCCCAGGACCTGGGGGGCTGGCAAGCCCAGGTCTCAAAGCACCTCTGGTGTGCAGGCGCCCACATCAGGACCCCCAGGGATCAGGCCTGCAGTGGGCACTCTGGGGGAGTGTGGCCTGTGAGCTGGGCACACAGCCGGCAGAGGTGGACCCTCCAGTGCTCCAGGGTCAGAAGGCTCCCAAAGGAGCGGCCTTGGCCAGGCAGCGTGGGGTCAGTGCCATCTGGTTGGGGTCAACCCAAAGTCTGGGGGCCTCTGAGGTTTCCCAGAGCCACATGCCCTGAAAGCTGGGGAGAGCCCAGAGGTGGCCCAGGTGGGCCTGCAGGTGGAGAGGAGACACCACTCCTTAGGGAGCAGCAAGGGACCTGTCCCCAGACCCTCCTCATGCTGGAAATGCTGGGACTCACCTGGCCCCATCCTACTGAAGGCAGCAGCCCTTGGAGGGCTGGGGACAGGTGGCAGCCCAGGAGGGGATGGGATGCTCCTGGCCTGCGGGGGTCCAGCCACTGCCCTGGGCCTCCTGCCGTCCTCGGGCCCTGATACCCGTTCGGTTCACTGAGGCTTGTCCTTTGCCCGCTAGCCTCCAGCTCCTTCAGCACCTGGGAGCTGGGCTCCTGGGCAGTGGACTGTGCCAGCCCCAGGTCAGGGGAGGACTCCGGGCTGAGCAGTGGCCAAGAGGCCTGAGAGCTCTCCTGGTCCCCGTCCTGCTGGGCTTACAGCCTCCTAAGTAACGAGGCCTTGTCTCAGGGCTCCCAGCTGGTCCACGTCCTCCTCCACCGGGCTGGCAGCGGCCACCAGCCTCAGCCTTGCCCTTGCCCACCCCCCCACCTGCTGCTCTGCCCTCGGGACATGGTACCGGTTCTCGCAGCTGGGCTCCCTGGAAGGGCATCAGAGCAGCCCAGGGGAGGGAGCGCAGTCTCAGATACGCCACACCACAGCCTGGGGGCTCCGAACCCTCTTCCTGCGGAGACAAACACTCCGGGCAAGGAGCAGAGAGCCTAGCGCCTCGCTCGCCCGCACGCCCGGGGATGGGGGCTTCCTTCTCCCCACATGGCGCCGCACAGACCCGCCTCGACCGTGCAGCTCCTCCCAAGGGTGCAGGGCCCCTTGCGAGAGCTGGGCTCTGGGACAGGCGCTCCGGCACAGCCATCTGTTACCGGTTGTGACGCGGAGATGCCGCGCAAGCGTAAAGCGAGTGGCTCCCCCTACAGCTGCTTCCCGGAGAGGTCACTTTTAGGGCTTAGGCTGAGGCAGGTGTGTCCCCACAGCTGCCCCGCAGATGGGGCCGAGCAGGGGGCTCCCGGGGTTGCTGTCAGGCTCCGGGCTCAGGAGAGGGGCGCTGTCCCGAGGGCAGGCTCCCCTGGCCCAGGCCCCACGTCCCGGGGCTGAGGGGCACTCCGCGAACCCGCACCGCGGTCCAGGAGCATCTCTTCCCCAGTTGGGCTGCCATCTGTGTCTGACCTCCCACAGGTCCTGGGGCTCCTGTTACCCTGGGGCTGGGTGGGGAGGGGCTCTGGGTCTGAGGTCATCCTTGGGGGTTGGCGAGAGCCTCGAAAGACAGAGGAGGACTGGCAGCCTCCACGCCCCTCCCCCGTGAGCTGACTCCTCCCACTCTGACCCCCCAAGAGTGGGCATCCCCCTCCTGTGGACTTGGGACAGAATGCTGAGCCAGTCTGCTTTGGGGAGGGGGCGCTACATTGGGGACCTGTGCCCGAATGGTGTCCAGTACACACAGGGGGAGAAAATGAGTGACAGACCAACTCCCTCCCCCTTGCTAGCTACGTGTTCTTGACCCACCGCTGGACCTTTGTCCTCAGTTTCCCAGCTCCTAAGTAGGAAAGTGCTGGGTAGCCCAGGAGTCAAAGCAAGACGGGAGACACACTCGCTGGGCTGTCTGGAGATGATTTGATGGAAAGGTGACACGGGCAGCAAGGGGGAAGGTGGGCAGAGGTGGGCCCCTCTCCCCTGCCCTGCCTACCACCTGCCCCCAGAAACCCCTCCCCCCACCCAAGAGGCCCGTGTGCCTGGCTGGGATAGCACCTCCATCCTCCACGCTGCCCCGGCTGGGGCGCACAGCTGGCACAGGGTAGGGGCAGAGGGTGGGCACCTCGCCCAGCCCCTTTCATCACATTCTCCTCTGCCCACTTCGCCCCACCATCCTCCCCTTGCCCAGTTGCTCCTGGGGCAGCTGTCGGCTGGGAAGCAGCTAGCCCAGGATTAACCCCCCCAGTGCCGGATGCTCGGCTGACTCAGCGCATTCTCCAGCAGCCGCCGCTCCCTCCTGCCTGTGCTTGGCTGCCAGGAGGCTCAGAGGGCTCCCACCCCTCACCTCTGCCCGCTAGCCGCACCACACGTAGAGAAGCCAGCGTGGGGGGTTTCCAGCCCCAGCCCCCAGGGCTGCCTGGGTCCCCAGCTGTCAGGGGGTGCCAGGGCCAGAGGGTACTGCTGAGATGTGTGTGATGGGGGCCTCTGGACAATAGGGAAGGCGGAGTGGAGCGGGGGCGGGTCAAATCCCCCATCTGGGGACCCTCCGTGTGTGCCTCCCAAGGGATCATAAATTACGTCTCGAGCTAGCCTGTCTGCTCCAGGACTCCAGATTCCTGCAGGTCCTCCTCCCCCTGGGCCAGCCCCTCCCCCACTCAGAGCTTCTCCAGCTTAGGGAACCACCTTTTCTTGCCTTCCGCAGGTGAAGGTACCGAATTGCTGGAAGAGGAGGGAGAGGGAAGGGGAGAGGGGAGAGGGGAGAGGGGAGGGAGGTGGGGAGCAGGGTCATTTCATTGCCTGTTTCTCAACTCCTAGAGAAGCGTCAGTCCAGTCCCTTGGGATTCAGGATTTGCAGGAGTCCAGGGACAGCCAGGAAGACGTAGCTAGTGGTGCAACCTTCCGGGAACAGCTGCTGGGGCAGGACCCCTGCCAGGACCAGCTGGCCATCACCCCACACACTCACCCGGCTCCCCAGGACTGTCCAGGGGGTCCCACGTGGGGCAGACACCCGGCTGGCCTGGCTCAGAGAATGGGGGGGGGGGGAGCTGCCAGCCCAGCAGCTGCACCTGCCCCGCCCCATCAGGGCTTCCCTTGAGGCCAGTTTGGGCCAGGAGCCTGAGGGGAGGAGACCCAGTGGCTGAAGCCACCCAAACACAGAAACAGCTGGGACACCGCTCTGAGCTCAGGCTTCTAGGTTCCGGCCCATTTCCCTGGTGTCCTTGAGCGCCTGCCGTGAACGGGAGGGTCTGACCGGCAGACAAAGACGGCAGAGTCCACAGAGCCCCAAAACAGGGCACACCCAGGCACGAGGGTGGGCCCACGCCTGCCTGCTCCCCCCCACCCCGGACACAGCAGGTGCCCAGGAGATGTCCTCTTTCACAGCCAATCTTCCTGGCACGCACTGGGCTCTGAGCATCCTGCATTGGACACAGGGCCCCCCTGGGTGGGTCCAGTCCCTCCTGATCCATTTCCGGATTTTAGAGTATTTTTAAGCCAAACCCTGGGCAGGTGGGAGCCAGGTGGGTTGAATCTGACCTGGCCACCCCAGGGAAGATGGGATCCCCTGTCGGGCTCTCCCTGTCTCTCATCAGATCAGATTCCCAGCACACTCACAGCTGGCAGAGTGCACCTTCCCACACACCTGCTAGATGGGGCGGATAAGGGCCAGTATGAGGGGAGAAAACCCAGAAACCTGCGGGGGTCAAAGAGGTGATGCTTTGTCTCCGGACTTCACCCCCTCAAGCCTGGGAACCCAAGCATCCAGGCTCCCGGGTGGAAGTCGTCTGAGATGCTGTGGCCATTCTGGAGTTATGGTGAGGACGAGCTGGGCCGTTGATGGGGGAGATGCCAGGACTGGACCTGTGGCGAACGTGTCCGACTCCCGGCCGCGTCGCCTGAGTTGAGGCCGCCGGGGGCGCTCCGCCACGATGTGCCCGAAGTTAGGGAAACAAAGAACCGAGCCGCCAGACTAGGTAGAGCGGGCCGGCCCGCCGGGGCGAGGGGTGCTGGAGGGCGCAAGGGGAGCGCCCGGGACCGGGAGCCACGCCCTGGGGGCCGCCGCGGCGTCGCGTTCCCACGGCCTGGCCCGAGGCCAGCAGGTGTCCTTTCCGGAAGGCCAGCCGGGCCGGGGTCCCAAGGGTTAAGGCCGCCGGCCGCCCCTCCCCCCGGCCTCCCCCGCCCCCTCCCCGGGGCGCGGGGCGCGGGCGCCCGGGCGGGCCGGGGCGGGGCCTGACGTCCTCGGGCGGAGCGAGCCGGGCCGGGCCGGCGGCCGCGCTGCAGACTCGCCGGGCTCCCGCCGCGCTCGCTGTCCCCGGAGCTGGAAGATGGCGAAGCCGGGCGCGCGGCCCCGCGGCCCCTGGGGCCCCGCGCTGCCGCCGCTGCTGGCCGGGCTGGCGCTGCTGGGCGCGGCGCGGGCGGCGGCGGCGGCGGCGGCGGGCGGCGGCTTCAGCCTGCACCCGCCCTACTTCAACCTGGCCGAGGGCGCCCGCATCGCCGCCTCGGCCACCTGCGGCGAGGAGGCCCCGGCGCGCGGCGCCCCGCGCCCCACCGAGGACCTCTACTGCAAGTTGGTGGGGGGCCCGGTGGCCGGCGGGGACCCCAACCAGACCATCCAGGTGAGCGCGGGCCGCGGCAGGGTCGCCGCGGGGTGGGCCGGGGCGGGGTGCTGGGGACGCCGGCGCGGGGGCGCCACGGGCTGGGACTCCGGAACTCCGGCCCAACTTTTTCGGGAGCCCCGCGGGCCTCGGAGAGCCCAGGTACGGACTGCAGCCCCCTCATACCGTCCCGAGGCTCTGGTTCCGCATTTCGTGGGACAGAAGTGACCCCAACTCGGCCATTCAGGCTCAGCCAGAGAAGTGCGCGTCGCTCCGGGAAGGCGGAGCGCAGCGGACCTGAGGGCGGCCAGCGCCGGTCGAGTTCGGCCGAGGGGGGCCGATGCCTCGTCCCTGGCGGCGCCAGGTCCCGGGATCCCGGCGAGGGCGGGACTTGGCCTCTGCGGCCGGCCGTCTGTGGGGAGGGGGCGGACCCGCTCCGCCTTCCCCTGGGACAGGCTGGGACCTGCTGGCGTCGGGATGGGACTGGGATGGGGGCTGTGTTTAGGGCCAGGCACAGGAGGCTTCCTCTCCTGCTCTAAAGGGTAGAAGCCCTCTCCGCAGGGGTCTCCGGAGTTGGTGGGACCCTCATGGTGGGAGGGGAACACACAGAGGGAGTTTTAACTGGGGTGGGAGCACGCTGCTGCAATCAGGGACAGCCCCTTTGCCCCACAGGTCAGCCTCCACGGGATAGGGTCTGCTTCCGAGGCCCGTGTTCCCGCCCCTGCCAAACCTTAGGGACAGTCTGGGGGCCCCAGGCTGGTGTAACGTGAGCCTCGGCCGCCAGGGACTTACTGCCACCTTCCCGGTAGGAGAGGCTGGGGGAGGGGAGGAGGGTAGTTGGAGAGTGGAGTGATGGGGTGGGTGATGAATGAGGGAGCCTCAGCTGGGTCAGCTTCACTGCGCCTGCGACTTCCCTCGGCCCCTCCAGGGCAGTGAGGAGTGGGAGGGAGCACTGGTGCCGCAGAGCCACCAGGGACAGAAGGGCGCCTCCCTCAGGCTCCTGGACACCCCTCCCTGGACTCACTCACTCCTCTAAGCTCTGCACAGCTGAGCAGGAGGTCTCGAGCCCACATTTCAGGTGGGGAAACTGAGGTCTGTGAAGCCCCAAAGCCAGACCAGGGTCTGGGGGAGGCAGTGAGCGGGGGAAATCTGGGCCCCCACCTCAGGCCCTTAACGTATCTGGGTGACATCAGAGGGACCAGGTCAAGAGGAGGAGCCTTGTGGGGTCTCCAAAGCTGCCCAGAGGGCTTGGCTGGGCCCCACCACCCCTCCTAGATGCTCATCTGGGATTCTGCAGCTCGAACAACCCAGGCTCCCAACCACCGCCTAATTGCCCACCTGGGCTGCCTGGCCCAGGCCCTTGAGGAGGAGCAGCTGTGTGGATCTCTGAGGGAGAGACCGTTTATTGCCCCCTCATAGTACTTAGAGCAGCAGCTTGGGAGCTATTGGCTCAGGGTCAAAGCCCCTCTCCTTTGCCTTTCCTTAGCTGTGCGACTTTCCTCCCTGAGCCTCCGGCTCCTCATCTGTAAAATGGGCACAGCCAGAGGGCCCGCCTCCCCTGAAGGTGTGAGCTTGGCCTGAGGAGCCTGGGAAGCCTGGTGTCATGACCTCTTGCCACATAGCGGTGGCTGTGTGTGGTGTTGCAGTCGAGGGAGCGGCCCTGGGTGAGAACTTCTGGCCAGTGCTCCCAGCCCCCAGCCCAGTTAGAGCTGAAGCCCTCCCTTTGAAAACCTGCAGCACTCAGCCGTCAGCACCCCTGTGGCAGGAAGGCTGGTGGCTAGCAGACGGGACCCGAACAGCCGTGAGACCTTGGAGGAGTCACAGACTCTCTGGAGCCTCTGCCCTGTCCTCTGGAGGCAGCGGGGCTGCTCCCGGCCCTGGCCTTCTGTTGGGTTGGTGATAGGGCCTTGTCCATAGGCTCCGTCTGGAGCTGAGTGGCCAGGCACACTTTTCAGTTCCAAGAGCCCAGTCCTGTGCCAGCCTGATGGGTGGGGCAGGGAGGACCTGGGCCCCAGGGCTGCAGGCCAGCCACTCCCAGGGGCCTCCTGGGGGAAATGGGACAGAAGCTGGCTGGGGGCATACCAGCCAGGGCCTGGGGAGAGTCCTGCTAGGCATGTGGGCAAGGCGGTCCTGTGGGCAACTGGGGCAGGCAGGGGGCAACTTGGGAACCCAGCCCTGCGCCTTCAGGTGGGCCTCGGAGGAATCCGGGCTGGCCCCAGCCCCACAGGGGACGATGGGGGCTTGGCTCCCAGCGTGGTGACTCACTGGGAGGGGAATCCCTTATCGCTGCTCCTTGTTTCCTTGCTCTGTTCCTGGCAGGACCCTCTGCAGCAGAGGGGTGGGGGGAGCCCTCTTTCCCCAGCCCCATCCACTGCAAGCCCAAGTCAGGCCGAGCGGTCAGCAGGAACCGTGTCGCGGAGTGGCCCCACTGTGGCCACATGGGGGTAGAGTCACCTCTCCCTGATTCTCTGGGTGAGGCCTGAGCAGAAACTTCCCTTGGCTCCCTTGACCCTCGACCACAGGCAGCTTCTTTGGGAGGCCCAGCCAGAGGGCCCTACTCACCTCCTCCGGGAAGCCTCCCAACCCTGGCGGGTCCCACACCACTGCACCCACGTGCACTGTGCTTTCAGGGTGCCTCTGAGCCCCTACTCTGCTCGCCCTCTGGGATCCCCCACAGGTCTGGGAGCCAGTACCTGGGCTCTGGTTTGGGGTCACTGTGCTTGGGGACATGGCCTACACAGATCATGCGACTTTTCTGGGTGCCCTCCATCACCCCAGCCTCTCGGTATGCCAGCTCTGGGTGGTGGTGGCCTCAGGGGCGCAGTTAAGAAGAAGGCAGGTGCGCACCCCCTCCCACCCGGAGGGCTGTAAGGGGGTATCGCTAATCGCCAGGCAACTCTGTGTCTCATGCGGTAGAGTAAATAGAGCAGGGTGATGTTGGGGGTTGTCAGGCCAGCTCCTTGGGTGGTCTGGAGCTCTGGGGCCCTGCTGAGGAGGTGACATGTGAGCTGAGATGGAAGGCGAGATCAGGGTGCCAAGGCCCCAGGCAGGAACAGGGTCAGGGGTGGGGTGACCCAGAGCACCCAGCACAAGGGGTCCTGGGTGGGAGGCTTGGTGCCTGGTCTGCTGCCTTTGATCTCGCTGTCCTGGGTGCTCAGTGGAACCTGGGGCCAATGTGTCTGGGGAGGCAGGGGCCTGCCGGGGGTCTGTGGACGCTGGGGGCTCTCTGTGGCTGCCAGCCCAGGGATGGTGCAAGGCATCTCCCACGCTCCCACCTCCAACTCCTAGGACGAGGTCTGGCCCCCTGGGAGGCTGGGAGGGGTGGGGCGGCCGCATTTCCCAGACGCAGCCTCTCTAGGCCTCAATCAATGCCAAGTCTCCAGGCCCGCTTTTTGTGTGGAGGGCCAGCAGGTCTGGTTTCCTCTGGGGTGGGGTGTGGGGCCTCCCCTGGGCTGGCAGCCAGGCTCAGCTCTGCCCCCTGCCCCCGGCCCAGGCTTCCAGCACCTGCTCCTCCCCCACAGAGACAGTGCGCCCACGATGCTGGGAGCCTCCTCTGTCACCCCAGAGGACGGGCCCCCGGCAGGTGGCTGGACCATGGCAGAGCAGCTGCTTGGCCCCATGTGGGGTCCATTAATCCTCCGGTGGCCGAGGCAGGTGCCAGCATTACCCCCACTCTTCAGATGGGGACACTGAGGCTCAGTGGCTGCCGTGACTTGGCCCAGTTCCAGGGCTCGGAAGCAGCAGAGCCAGGAGGTCCAGGCCTTGTCTGCCTGGCTGCCCACATGCCTCCACTCTGGGGCCTGTCCCCACAGGCCACAGGAATGGCTTAATTTCGTCTCTCTGGAGATCCTAATCCACATGGCTCTGGGCGAGAGCCTGGCAGGGAGATTTGGGGGGGACTGGCTGGTGGGGGTGGGGAGGGGCACACATCGGGCCTGGGCCTTCTAGCTGTAGCCCTACCTTCCTCACTCTTTCTTCCCCACCTGGCACCATCCTGCCAAGCCCTTCTGAAGCCCCCCTGCAGTGGCCAGTGGTGGTGGGGTGGGGGAGAAGTGTGTGACTTGGCCCTTGACTGGCCCGTTGCCCTCTCAGCTCCAGCTTCGTTGGCCTCCGTGCTGTTTACTGCTTGAGTCGAATTGCTCCAGGGCCTTTGCACAGGCAGTGCCTCTGTCTGGAGCACACCCTCCCCCACCTTTTTTCCCACAGTTGGCTCCCCCTCGCCCTTTAACGGGCACTGGGGGTTGAACCCGGGACCTCGTGCACACACCAAGCACAGGCTGTACCACTGAGCGCTGCCTCCACCCCACCTCCTCCCCTCGTGGTGCAGGCCTCGGGTGCCCCCTCCTCGGAGAGCCCTGCGTTGTTTCCCACCTGAAGTGGGTGCCCCTCTCCCTCCTTGCTCTCCTGTCTCTGCTGTAACAGGTGTGACCACCTCTCACATGAGCCGTATCCCAGGTTGAGAACGCAGTAGGCACTCACGTCTGTTTGCCAAGTGAATGAGTGAACGGCGGACAAGGGGCCACAGACTGGGGGTGGGGCCAGCGTGATGCGGTAGCAGGGTGACGGGAGGGGCAAGGGGTCCCAGCGCTTCTTGGCCATCTCACCACCCCTCCCCCACAGGGCCAGTACTGTGACATCTGCACGGCTGCCAACAGCAACAGGGCGCACCCCGTGAGCAACGCCATTGATGGCACGGAGCGCTGGTGGCAGAGTCCGCCGCTGTCCCGTGGCCTAGAGTACAACGAAGTCAACGTCACCCTGGACCTGGGCCAGGTACAGTTCCTTTCTGGTCTGCGCAGCCCGACCCCCGCTTCTCCAGCTGACAGACCGCAGGGTGAGGCACCTGCCCAGAGTGAGCTCGGGAGGCCGGGCCCGGGCGGGCGGCAGGCCCGGCGTGGACAGAGGCGTGGCAGTGGGCACTGTGTTTTTTCCACATCCTGTGGTGCACGGGGAGAGAGGGGGTGGGACACGGGGTTTAGCGAAGGTCATGTGGAGAGTTAGTGGGAAGGGCGTCGAGGGGACAGCATGGAGATGGGGCCAAAATGCTGAGCCCCTGGTGCCCTCAGCTGGCGCCTGGTGTTTACTCTGAGGAATTCCTCTGTGGACGGGCTCTGGCGGGGGAGTGGGAGGGGCTGCAGGAATGCAGAGGAGGCCTGCGGAAGTGGACATTCCTAGGATACCTGTGCTGCGCAGAGGCCACCAAGGGGTTAGGTGTGCCCCGCCTCCACCAGCCCCTGTGCAGGCAGGAGGGTGGGGCCCAGTGTTTCCCAGTGACCAGCAAGCCCCCTTGGTGGACTTGGTCTGGGTCCAACTCACACAGGCTGAGTCCCACCCCCATGTGATGTTGCTCGGTGCTGGCTTTGGTATCCCGGCCTGTGAAATGGGCTAGCAGTCCTGTTGCCTCCTTGGAAGGGGCAGGGGGATGGGGGCAGATAGGTGAGGCCAAGCCTGGAAGCCGCCAGCTCTGGGCCTACCTGGGAGCCAGGGCTACAAGGTCCACCCTGCTAGACCCCATCCCACCCCCTTCCCTGTTCACGGGCCTCCAGAGGCCTGAGTCCAGGCGGGCTTTGCCGCCACCCCGGTGTGTGACCTTGTGGGTCTCTGCTCCTTGTGGAGCCTCCATCCCACCGCTGCCTGAGGACATTCAGGAGAGGTGGGGAAGCCTCGGCCGTGAGCCCGGCTGGAGGGGCGGCCCTGCAGGCAGGTTCTGGGGATAGCATTGGGTGCCTCTTGCTAGGGTTAGCTGTGAGGCCCTCGGGAGGGGTGGCCCATCTCGGGGCTCCCTGCCTGTTGGCGGGGCTGGTGCTGCCTGACCCAGGTCTGGATGGGGCTGGACCCATTTCCCTTCTGTTCACTGGGCTTTTGCCCCATGCTCCCCTGGAAGCTGGGAGGGCCCTCAGCAGCCCTGTGTGCCTCCGGGGTCCCCCTCTCTCTGGCACTGCCACAGGGGTGCCCGTGGGAGGAGGAGGGAAGTGGAGCCTGCCCCGCCCTGGGGTCAGTCACAGAGTTGGTGCCGAGCTGCTGGGTTCTTCTCCGCCCCCTTTGTGGACAAGCCAGGCTAGGGCAGGGTGCAATGGCCTGGTCTCCATGGCAACCCAAGGGTGGCCCAGAGCAGGTGGGCAGGTGCCCTCCCGAGGTGTGGAGCTCAGACGGCACTCAGCACCCACCCACCCGGCTCTGTGGCCCCTGAGGCTCAGTGTCCACATGTGTGAGATGGGCGGGAGATGTTGGGGCAGGCGGGCGTGTGCTTTCTAGACTGGGCCCGGGCCCAGGAGAGGGTTCCACTGTGTGTGCACCCGGCCTTCCCAAACCTAGTGTCCCCATCCTCAAAGTGACACAAACGGGGAAGGGGTCGTTTCCACCCCTGCTGGGGGAGGTCGACCCGTGACCCTCTTAGCCATCCTTCCCCTCTCCCGCCCCGACCTCTCCTTCCTTTTGCCATCCACCAGCCCACCCATCTAACATCCATCCATCCATCCCCCTTTCCTTTTCCCTCCCTCTTGTCTCCCCCTTCCTTCCCCCTTTCACTGACTGCAGAGGGGTCTACCCAAGCCTCCATCTTGGTTGGGCCAAGGAGCCGCCAGCCTTGGTCGGAGGGGACTGCCCTCCAGGGTGCTCTAGAGTTAGGTGGGGCACAAGTACTCAGTTTCCAGTTCCGTGGGCGAGAGAAATCTCTTTCCTGGGCATGTTCTGAACCACTGTGGAATTCCAGAGCAAATTCCTGCATTTGCCACCTTCCCTGTCCGAAAAGGAGCTCCCTGCGCCTGCCCCCCTGAGCCACTGTGCACCTACTGGGTCGGGGGACAGAGACCAGGTCTTGCATCAGCAGCCAGGCCCCACGAAGGGAGGATGGAAGTGGCACCCGCTGGAGCTCTGCGGGGAGGCGTTTTGGAGGACGGGGCCTGGGACAGGTCCTACTGGCCCTCATTGACGCTGAGGTCTGTGCTCTCCAGTCCCCCCAGGTCTGGTGACGGGAGCGTCTGGGGCCCACAGTCGGACCGAGAACGTCCGTGAGGCAGGGCCCTCTGCGCGCCCTCTCTAGTGCACATGGGGAGAGAGGCCAAGGGGGAGGGACTTGGCTAAGTGAGCTCAGCCCGGGGTTCCCTTGCTCTGGGGCTCTGCTGTCCTTTGAGGTACAGGTCCTGGGGTGGGGCTGGGGCTTCTGTCAGGAAGCTGGGCTGAGCAGGCAGTGGGGCTGGGCACTCCCCCTGCGGCGGGCTGCCAAGGGCCTTTGTTCTGGGATCTGGAACGGATGCTCCAGGAAAGGGGAGGGGGCGGCGCCCTGGCATCAGGAGGACTTCCTGCCCAGGGAGGACCACGAGGGGCCTGTGCCGCAGCCCCGCCTCACACCTGGGCTGGAGCAGGGCTGGTGGGGCCAGGCCTGCGGTCCCATGTGTGGCGGGGCCCCAGGAGACCGCTCCCTCTCTCCTCCGGCCGCACCTTGTCCTGCTCTGACCTTCCCCACCCCAGGGTCAGGTCGGGGCCCCCTGGACCCTCTTCCTCCTACTTTGCAGATGGCGAAGTCGAGGTCCCAGGAGCGAAGTCCTGGCTGAGCAGGCGTGGAGGGGTCCCGGCCTTTGCTCCCTGCCCCGCTCGCCACGCAGACCTCAGCTGGGGCCTCTCAGACTGAGCCGTGGGTCTGAGCCTTGTGGGGTGCCGGCCTCCAGGGTGGGAAGGCACCGTGGCTGGTGACTGAGGAGACGCTTTCCCAAGTCCCAGTAATGCCTGCCCCGGGGCTGGGGGCTTCCCGCTTATGTCCTGTCTCCTCCAGGGCCTCCTGCTGGCCTCACTCTCCCCATTCTGGAGCCTCACCTGGACCAGGTGCCCAGGTGGTCTTCAGGAGCAGGGCAGGCTGAGTTGGGACTGGCTCTGGTGGGGTGTCCGCCCCCCTTCCAGACACCCCTCTGGTGGCCTGGCCATGGGGGAGGGGCTCTCCCCAGCAGCCCTACCCCTTCCCTGCAGATGAGGAATGCTGATTCTCTCCAACTGTGTCCTCCCCTTGTGCCCTGTGGCAGGCGGGGTAGGTGGGCCCTTTGTCCCAGCCTGGAGAGGCCAGGGCTGGAGGGAGCAGACTGGAGACCAGGTGGGAGGTACAGTGAGGGTAGAGGTGCAGAGCCGGGGCTGGGCTGGCCGTGGGGTGTAGGCTGGGGGGGTTGGGTGTGAGGCCAAAAGTGTTGGTTGGGGGACTAGAAATGCCAGGTAGAGGGGTCTGTACCCTTCCTGGGGGACAGCAGGGAGGGTGCCCTGTGTCCCCTCACCAGGTGGGGGTTTGAGCAGCAAAGCTGTGGTGAAGCTTTTGGAGGGTGAGAGCTCCCCCAGGCACTTGGGGAGACTGAGTGCCAGTGTGGGGAGAGGCTGGGCTGGGCCGCCGCAAGGCCGTCTGCGCCTGGGTCTCCTCTGCCTGTGGGCTCGAGAGCACCTACGCAGGGCCTTTGTGCCTCGGCGAGGACCCCAGACACACTGGCTCCGGGGGCTGTTAGGGGCCCCCATAAGGCTGCCCACCCCAGTTCCAGGCGGCACGCCCTCCGAGGCTGGCCCGCTCGAGGCTCCCTGGGCAGGCCTCCGGGTCTCCGCGTGCCAGCCGGCCTGCTGGGTTAAGAGTTCGCAGCCACTGGCCTGGCTCTCCGGGCCCTGCTGGGCGCTCGGCCATGTGGCCAGCACCCCAGGAGGGTCAGCGGGGTTGTTTAAGGGAAGTGGCAGGAAGTGTGACTGAGGTTGGCCAGGCCCTGGTTACAGAGTCCAGCGGCCAGCACAGGTGTGGGGGCTGGGCTGGACGTGGGCCTTGAGCTGGGCTCCCTGGGAGAGGACAGCGTGGGGGGCTGGAATAGCATCCCCAGGGTAGTCCTCAGGCCAGCACAGGCCCCATCTCTCCTCCTGAGCATCTGGACACCCTGCCTCTGCTTTGCTCAGAGGACACAGGGCCATTTGTCCCCGGCCCCGCACACCCTGCTGCTGCCACACTCGCCTGGCCATCCTGGCCCCACTCGTCTTTGGGCACACAGATGCCCCCCCCAACACTCACTTCTGTCTTCTGTCTGTGTTTAAACCAACCCTACGGTGTTGGCCTTAAGCAGTGCCACTCAGCGGAGAGTAAGCAGTTTGGGGGTCAGGGCTCCCCTGGGAAAAACTCCACTCCCCGTGGCCTGGGGCTGCCCGTCTGGCCTGACCCGGGCCAGCTGCAGGGAGGTCAGAGTGGGAGCAAGGAGCTCTGGGCTGGGCCTGGGCCTGGAAAACCGCCTTCAAGCCTGGGGGCCCAAGACAGCCCCTCGGTGTTTGGGGTCCCTGAACCCCCCCAGGCCAGCTCCACTGAGGTGCTGGGCCACACGGGGCATCTGCCCTCCGCCCCAGCTGGTGAGCGTCTGCACACCCGTCAGGAGTGCTTCAACCCCAACCCGCTCTGCTCCATACACCTGTGCCTCGGGCGCCCGGCCCCGCGGAGCCGTGGTGCCTCGGCCCTCTGCCTGCCCTCCCTGCACTTCCATGGTTTATTTTTCTTTCCAGCAATGGCTTTGGCACTCCTGGAGCTGCGTCCACATGGGGCCTGTTTTTGGCTCCCTGGTCGCGTTGTGTGGATGGCCGTGTGGATTTGCCCTGTTGGGGGCCCGAGCAGACACGCCTGGCTGGCCCCCCTCCTGTGGCGTTTCTCTTTATTGAGGTTTCCAGGTGGGGTCTCTGCCCCAGGGCAGGCACACTGGGGAGGGGGCAAGCCCAGGGGTGCTGGGCCAATTGGATCCAGCACACAGCACCCCGAAGGCCAGCCCAGGAGTCCAGAGTGGTGGGGGGGGGGTCCAGGTGGATTCAGCACACAGAGCCCTGAAGGCTGGTCCAGCAGTCTGGGCCAGGGGGATTGGGAGATCTGGGTACCCCAGGACTTCCCCTGGGGGGAGCGCCTGGGCTGGGAGGGGCTTCCTGCCTCCACCGGCCCGCAGCCTGGGACCCTGGCCCGTCCCGGGAATCAGCACAGGGCCTGCTTCCTGTGGGGCCGGGGCTGAGTCACAGATAGCCTGGTGACTCATGCTGCCCGGCCCAGCGGGTGGGGGTGGGGGTGGGGCCCCCCCTTCCCCAGGACAGGGCCACAAGGGCCGGCCTGGGGCTTCCCAGCCCGGAGAGGCAGGGTGTGCTGGCCCCAACAGCCTTGTGCTGCCGGGGGCTCCAGCCTCAGCCCTATCCTGGGATGTGGGTGCCTGAGCCCGGGGGCTGCTGGCCAGCTGCCGTCTTCCGCTCCCCCAGCCCTGGGGCTGCGGGGACCCGGCAGAGCCCGAATTACCGGTTTCCTCTATGGCCCCTCTGTTTTCTGACTGCAGCCCCAGCCCCTGTTCACTCCCCTCCCCGCACCTCTGCCTCCGGACAGCAGCAGCAGGTGTGGTGTGGCTCTGGGGCCTTCTACTGCGTCCCTGCAGGTGGCTGCTGGCTTCTGCTTGCCCACCTCCAGGGACAGGTGGCCTCTTCCCTTTCAAGGCCCTCAGAGCCTTCACACCATTCTGAAAGGCCTTGTGCCCTGACCCCTGGACTTTGACTTCTGCTGTGTGTGTCCCCTTGCCCAGGGCCCACCCAAGGCTATACAGTCAGGGAAGCCCAGAGCCCACCCTGCTTTCCAGGCTCTTGTCCCCCCCCCCCCATCCCCCACTGTCAGGCCGAGGTCACAGGGCAGGTCCCCTCCTGGAGAGCCCTGGCCCTCCCAGGTCAGGCTGGGTGTGGGGGCCCTGGGGGTGTGATGGCTGAGAGGCGGGTCCAGCTGCTGTCCTGGAGACGTGCCTGCCCCGAAATAGCCCGATTTTTAAAAATAACTCAGGAGGCTTTTGTTTGGCTTTTGCTTTAAAAGCCGTTTTTTTCCTTTCGCACAGAACTCTAGCAGCGGGAAAGGTCAGCCGGAGTTGGCAGCTGAGCGGGGCTGAGCAGG
Source organism: Camelus ferus (assembly GCF_009834535.1). Lineage (NCBI taxonomy): Eukaryota > Metazoa > Chordata > Mammalia > Artiodactyla > Camelidae > Camelus > Camelus ferus. The sequence continues at coordinate 14,161,126 of NC_045714.1, read as the reverse complement.
CGGGGCTGCTGGGAGGGCTGCGCCCAGGGAGGCCGGGGTCTCCGCTGGCTCCCCGGTCATGCCTAGGGCGGCTGTGTGGCCCCGGGAGCTACGACCAGGTCTGGGCCAGATGGGGAGAGCCGGACACATGCCTTCCCATCCCTCCAGCCGGGGCCGGGGCCCCTGCGTGACAGACAGATGACCAGGTGGACAGGAGGACAGAAAGCAGGCTCTGTCCGTGAGCGCACCGCGGCGCGCCAGCCGTGGCCGTGGCCGTGGCCCCCGCGCCGCCCCGGCCTGCCTGAGCGCGTCTCCGCGTCAGCATTTGTGCGAGTGCTCTCAGCTGGGAAAAATGCGCCCGGCCCGCCGACCCCGGGGGAGCTAGAGCCGACCGGCTGAGGGTGCGGCCTGCTGGCCTCGCTCAGGGAAAGGCGGGGGTGGGCCCCAGCAGGCTTGGCTGGAGCCTTTAATCTCTGGGGGTCCTTTGGTAGGGGCCATGCTGCCGCTCCCCAGAGCAGCCAGTGTCCCGAATCCAGTGCACACCCAGGCCCCCCACGTCGCCATGCCCCCCCTTCCTCACGAAGACGCCTCCTGGCACCGGGGTATCCGAAGTCCCCAGAGCTCCCTGGAATGCCTGAGGGTTGGCCATGGTGCCTGTCGGGTGTAGGGTCCATCCCCTCAGAGGCTTGAGCCCCGTCCCTGACCAGGCAGGGCTAAGTGGAAGATGACCTCAAGGCCTGGCAGTGGGTAAATAGGCCTTCTCTGCCCCCCACACCCAGGGAAAGGCCCTTCCCTGCAAACGCCAGGCCTTCCGGGAAGGGCAGGACTCAGAATGGGTGTGCCTCAGGGTCCTGGGACCTTCCACCCCCAGCCACCCCACACCTGGACTCTTAGCAGCCTGCCCTCCTGAGGGCTAGGCCATAAGGTGTCCACGGCCCCTCCACTGTCCCTTCATGGGGTCACCGCAGCAGCTTTAGGCTAACAAAGGGTCAGAGGGCCGACTGTGGGCCTTGGCCGCCCTGGAGGGGACCCTCCACTCTGCTCCATGTGGCTCAAGGCTCGGGACCTGGCCAGCCACCAGAAGCCCAGGTGGTCCAGGCAGAAATCCAGACCAATAGACACCAGAAGGGAGCCTGCTCCCCTGGGCCAGGCAGGGCCCCACTGAGGGTATGGTGGGTGGTTTGCGGTGTGACATTGCCATCCCCTTTGAGTGGCCAGCAGGCAGTTCAAAGCCCACCTTCGGGTGCTCCTGTGAGGGGCCTGGGGTGGGGGTGTGGTCTGGGGGCCTAGGGCAGGGACGGGCGCCCTCCAAGCGTCGTGCACTCACTAGCTGTGTCTCCGCCCTCATCCGGGGCTTCCCACTCTCCCTGTGTGCAGGTTGGGTGCCCGTATCCCCTGCCAGCTCTGCCCGGGTCTCCTCGGAGCCCAAACTTCGTACACAGAGAGTAGCCTGGACAATGGCTCTGTTCTGCTTTGTTCTCTTGGCTTTGGGGCCAAAGTGAGGGTTGGGTAGAGCGCCCTCTACCCACTGGCCCTCAGAGCTACATGGTCCGGACACCACAGTCCCTCTACTGTGGTCCCAGGTAGGGCAGGCTGAGGCCAGGGTGCCACCCCCAGTGACAGGCGCACAGCAGAGGTGCACTCTGCCAGGTGCCACCTTCTCGGGGGTCTCCTTGGCTCAGCCCCTCATCGAGGCCACAGGCTGGGCAGAGGCTTCTGCCTGAGCCATTCTCAGTGGCTGTTCTCAGTGGACCCAGAACCCCTTCCCAGGGCTGTGGCCTGTGCCCTGGGCAGTGAGAACCCAGCTCCCCAACCTGGAGGGGCCCTTCAGCCTCCACAGAGCAGCTGCCTCTTGGAAGGGGCGTCTTAATCACCCCGCCCCCTGCATCTGCATGTCCAAGGCCCTCAGGCCAGCATGGCTGGGCTGCAGTCAGGAGGGCTTCCCCAGGCAGTGCCAGGTAGGGCAGGGGGCCCAAGGCTAAGACCGGCCATACTGCAGGGCCAGGGGGCAGTTAGCCGAGGAGGGGCACAGGACACAGGGACGGCCAGGGATGCTGACCTCTAGCCAGGACGAGGTGAGTAGAGAGGCCAAGACCCTGGGGAGAGAGTAGAAGAGGTGGGCGTGGGGCCTTGGTGGGGGTTCTGGGTGCCTCTGAAGAGCAGCCTCCCCCTCCCTTGGCTGGGTGCTGCCCTGATGTGCCCAGAGCCCCCCAAATCTCCAGCCTCTGACTCCTGAGTTGGCAGGGTCTCCCCAGCCCAGCTCTGGGAAGGCCCATTTTCCAGTCCATCTTCCCCCTTGGGGCTCCTGACATGGTAGGGGCTGGGCCCTGGTTGCTTCGTGCTGCCTGCCCCTGGGGCCCTCTGGGAGCGAGCTGGTCAGTGTTAGGTAAAACAGGCAGGTCCTGAGCCAGCTCTGAGAATGATGGGGGTGACTGGGGTGAGGCTGGGACAGGAGCCCCATCCCGGTACAGGGGTTCACCTGTCGGCTATGCCAGGCTCCTGGGAGCTTGGGACACTGTCTAGCCACCTTTTCAGGCTGGCCACCAGAGCTCTGGGGACAGTGGGATGAGTCTTGTCTTTGCCTTACCCAGCCCCACTGCCTGGGCCCAGTAGACAGGCTGCCCCACGTGTGCCCCATCTGACTCCAGCCCCCGTCAGGCCTGTCTGCAGCCTCAAAGCCCAAAGGACCATTGTGGCTCTCTGAGCTCCTGGAGTGGGAATGGGGAGGCAGGTGGGATCTGCGCTCTGGGCTCAGGTAACCCCAGGTCCAAGAGGGGAGCCCTTCCAAAATGATGGGTTCCTGATGGTCATCTCTGTGTCCCCAGTGCAGGCCTCGATGGCCTTGGGCCGGACAGCTGGCCCTCGCCCCTGGGTGCCTCTGGCCCTTGTGGGCAAACCTACAGATGTCCCCTGTGGGAAAAGGGAGCCCTGCCTTGCAGGGTTAGGGTGGCCCTCCAGGCGCTCGTGGGGCCCCGAGTAGCATGGAAGGGGCTCAGGGGTGTCCACACACTCCCTGCCCCACAGGTTTTCCACGTGGCCTACGTGCTCATCAAGTTTGCCAACTCCCCTCGGCCGGACCTCTGGGTGCTGGAGCGGTCCACGGACTTCGGCCGCACCTACCAGCCGTGGCAGTTCTTTGCCTGTGAGTGTCCCAGAGCTGGGGGCTGGGGGGGTGTCCCCTGGGATGGGCTGCCATCGTCATGCACGCTCAGGGTCTCCAGATGCCAGGCCTGCCCTCACCCCGGCTTTGGGTGGGTCAGGGCACGTTCCCGAAGGCAGGTGGGGGTTTGGTGGCTCTCCTCCCTGATGAGGGCGCAGCTGGGGCCAGGGCTGTTGGTGTAGGAGTCTCAGGCCATCTCCTGGCTCCTGTGGACTGGCCTTATGCTCCAGCAGCTCCAGAGATGACAGAGGCGGCCAGCTTAGCTGCCAGGTCCGGAGAGCACAGGAGCCCTGCTCACTGGCCGGCCATGCGCCACCCTACCAATCATGTTGATGGGGATGCTTTGATTGGGGGAGTCTGGGACATGTACCTCCCCAGACTCCAAGGCCCAAGAGTGAGAGTGGGGCAGTGCTATAAGGGACAGTCAGGAACAGCGGTCCCCTGAAGATGGGGATGAGGAGGGCCACCCAGGGGGACACTGGTCCTGTACAGAGAGCGGGGCAGGAACAGCAAAGGCCTGGATGTGGGCAAGTTCAGAGTCACTGGGACATGGGCAGGGTCAGCCTGGGCAGGGGCCTTGCCCTCCTGAGGGGGCGCCCTGTGATCCAGAGTGCCACACTCCTCAACAAAGCCCTGAGGGACGGGCTGGGTTCCAGCCGCTGATTGATGCTGCCTCTCGGTTGAGGCTGTGAGGCTCCAAGAAGCCCAGGCAGGCAGGGCAGTGACGTGGGACGGGACCTGAGGGCTTCCCGGAGCACGGCGCCCTCACCCTCCAGCCTTCCTGCAGCTTCCAAGAGGGACTGCCTGGAGCGTTTCGGGCCGCAGACGCTGGAGCGCATCTCCAGGGATGACGCCGTCCTCTGCACCACGGAGTACTCCCGGATCGTGCCCCTGGAGAACGGCGAGGTGCGCCCGCCCGAGGCAGCACGGCGCTGGCGGGCGGCTGGTCAGGGGTGGCGGTCAGTGTTGGGGCCACGACCCGGCCTGACCCTTGGCCCGTCCGCAGATCGTGGTGTCCCTGGTGAACGGGCGCCCAGGGGCCATGAACTTCTCCTACTCGCCCCTGCTGCGTGACTTCACCAAAGCCACCAACATCCGCCTGCGCTTCCTGCGCACCAACACGCTACTGGGCCACCTCATGGGGAAGGCGCTGAGGGACCCCACGGTCACCCGCCGGGTGAGTGGGCGGGGCCAAGGGCGGGCCGCAGGGGCTGGTGGGGAGGGGCCACGCAGGGCTCGGGCTGGGGGCTGACGTGCATGGCGCTCCGCTTACCCGCGCTGGGTGCAGTACTACTACAGCATCAAGGACATCAGCGTCGGCGGCCGCTGCGTCTGCCACGGGCACGCGGATGTCTGTGACGCCAAGGACCCGACAGACCCCTTCAGGTGAGACCTGCAGCTTCCTGCCCAACCTGGGCGGAGGAGGCCTGGTTGCATTACCCACCATGACCCTGGCCCTGCATGAGCTGCACTGGTTCCCCGCCCCGTGGCCTGTTTCCCCACGTGCACAGTGAGGCAGAGGGACAGTACCACGTGCGGCCTCCCTGGGCGCCCTGTGCCAGGCGTGGGCCTGTTTGCCCTGCTGCCCCTCCACACCGCAAGCCCAGGGCCCTGTGGAGGGGGATCAGTGAGGGAGGTAACCTGTCCCCCGGGACAGGGGAAGCTCCCCTACCTTCCTGGAGAACACAAAGGATACACTCCCTACTGCTTCCACCCTGACCTTCACGCCCCCTCACCAGCAGGGGCCAAGGCTCCGGGCAGGGAGCAGCCCAGAGACCACCCCCCACCCCGACATGCCCTGTGGTCGTGCCGCTGGGGCGGCCAAGGGCACTGAGCCCACAGGCAGCAGAACCCGGGCCCCACCCGGAGCTAGCCAGTGAGGCAGGGCCCAGGAATCTGCATCTTTACCAAGCTGCCTCTAGATGCTGTGTGCCTGAGTGGCTCTGGTCACCCTAAATTCGGCAGTGAGTACTCAGCCAAATTATCCAGTGGACCTGGCGCCAGGCCAGGGCTGTCCTCCTGGCTTGCACCCCCAGCCATGGGGCTTGTTTGTTCATCCCTCCCTTCCTTTTTCCCTTCTGTCTCTCCTTTCTTCCTCCTTCTCTCTTTCTTTCCTCCCTCCCTTCCCCCTATCCATCAGCAGCTGTGTTGAGCGGACACTGGGCTCTGTTCCTGCCCAGGGGACACAGGTGGGCTCCCAGCCCCAGGAGCGCCTGGTCTGGGTAGACAGGGAACGTGCAGACCTGTCCCCGGTGCAGAGGCCCCCACAGGGCTGAGTGCTGTGGGGTCATAGAGCAGGACAGGGCTGATCAGGAGGTGCCAAGAGAGGCAGCAGAGCCTGCAACGGGGAGCCTGGGGCCAGCCCCCTGGAGCCCCCACCCCCTGCAGGGCTAGCTCACCCTGCCGTTTCCCTCACCTCAGAATCATGCAGCCCCCCACTTCTGCTGTGTCCACACCCTAATTTATGGTGGAGGCAAGTGAAGCCCAGACAGTGCAGAGGCTCGCCCTGATCCTCACAAAGCTGCACCCACAGGTGAGCCCCAGACACCTTCAGGTGTGGCTGCTGGGGCTGAAGGAGGAAGGGGTGCAGTCGCACTCACTGAAGGGCTCGGGCCACTTCCCTCCTGCAGGCCCTCCGGACCTGTCTGGCCTCCAGTGGGCCCCAGGCATGGGCTCCTGCCTGCAGCTTTGGGAGCTGAGCTCAGGCGCAGCTAATTGCACTGGGAAATTAACTGCCAAGTGGGAACTTGTGATGCTTGGGAGGGGTGCCTGCTGGGCTGCCAAATTGGCCTCACAGGAGAGGTGGGCCTGCCCTTGCCTGCTGGGAAGGCATCGGCATCCGCCCTGACTCACCTGCGCCTGGGCGTGAACCGCGCTCAGCTCTCCCTGCAGGGCGTGTGCGGTGGCTCGGGATGGGCACCTTCCCCAGAACCACAGACACCAGCATCTCCTCCCACACCAGTGTCCCTGAGTATCAGCCAGGCGTGTTCTCCCTGCACACCTGACTCCTTCCATCTCTGCCTCTCTTCCGTGGACCCTGCCCCTTACCTCCACCGCCTCCAGCCTCACCTGTGTCCTCTCACTGCATCACCATCCCCATGGTTCTGAGTGCTGGCTGCCTGCCCAGCCTGCACTGAGCCCCTCACTCGCTCTTGCCCGCCGCCTGGTTTCACAGCCCCATGCTTTGATTCCCTTGGTGTCGTAGGTGGGTCAGGCTAACAGAGCGCCTGGGCTGGGTGGCGCATAAATGACAGAAGTGCGCTTCTCACCATTCCGGAGACTAGCGAGGCCCCCTTCCTGGTTCGCAGGTGGCTGTCTTCTGGCTGTGTCTGCGCAGCAGGGAAGGCCTGAGGGGGCTCTCTGGGGTCTTTTTGTAAGGACCCGATCCTGTGGACGAGGCCCCACCTCCAGACGCCGTCGAGCTGGGGTCAGATTTCACGTGTGAATGTCTGGTGGACACAAACAGTCTGGCAGTGGGTGGCACCATATGTTTCTTTCTGGTTCTGTTGCTTGTGATGGTGGCCCTCACTCTGCAAGGCATACTTGACTTCTCCAAATCCAGATTTAACCAGCTGTCTCCCTGATGAGCGGGGACCCCAGAACACTCACCCCAGGCACAGCACCTGCTCCCGGCGCTGCCCACGGAGCTGCCCACTGGACGCCCTCTTTCTTGTTTCCCATCTTTTCTTGGCCCCCAGTACATCTCTGGGGACTCAGTTTCCTTTTCCTGAGATGCTCTGTTCAGTTCTTCTTCCATGAGAATCTGGGAGTTGTTGAAACTGCCCATTTTGTCCTCGCTCTTGGATGACAGACAGTTCAGCTGGCCATAGACATTCTGGGTGATGGCCGTGCCTCTCAACACTTTGGAGATGTCACTTCACCGTCTCTGGTGTCTCTTGGTGGTGGGGAGAGGCCGCTGTCGCCTGTGTGGTCACCGCTGTGGGTTTTCTGCCTCTTCTGGACACTTCTGTCGTCTCCCCTCCAAGCTCCACGGGCTTCTGTTCTCTGCAGCGTTGAGGAGGGGACGTCATTTTTGTTGCCCAGGAATCTCACTTTTCGAATTTGAAAATACGTCTTTGTTAATTCAAGGCCACTTCTGGCCTTTGGCTCTCTCGGGAGCCAGCTGCTCCCCTGGGCCTCTGCTCTCTCTCGGGAGCGTGTAGTGCCGGAGGTGCCCATGGCTTCCTTCCCTCCCAGGACTTCGAGTGTGTCTGACCCTCTGCCTTCTGGGTGGCTTCTTCAGGTCCCTGAATCTTCAGCTGTGTCTGATCTGCCGTCTAGCCCATCCTTCGAGTCTTTTTAAAAAATTTATTTTGTTGGGGAGATAATTAGGTTTTTTTTATAATGGAGTTACTGGGGATTGAACCCAGGACCCGATGCATGCTAAGCATGTGCTCTACCGCTGAGCTAGACCCACCCCCATCCTTTGAATCTTTAATTTCAATAATTTTATTTTTCATTTATAGACATTCTGGTGGACTCTTTGGTCACATCTGCCTATGTTTCGTAGCGTTGCAGTTTTTATTATGTTCTAGATTCTTTTGTTATAATCTTGAAACGTTCTGTTTTTGTGGTTTCCACTCGGCGCTCCATTTTTTTTTTCTTTTCCATCATAAGAAAACATTTATTGAGAGCTTGTACTATGGCAGGCATCCTGCTCAGTGCTTTAAATGCATAATTTAATGTTTACAACAACACTGGATTACAATGCTTATTTCACAAGTGAAAAAAAATGGAAACACTCAAAGATGTTAAGTATCCTGTTTTTCCTCAAATCTTAATTTCCTGCCCTCTCCTTGTTCTGTATATCAGAGAACTACATTTCCCAGGCTGCCTGCCCTGTGACTTTTGGGGGATGTGGCCAGTGGGAGGTACTTGTGGAACATGGGAGGGTGGGAGAAGGGGAGAAGTTAGTGTATTTCTCCTCTCCTCTTTCTGCTTCCTGGGGCATCTCCACGAACAGCTGCTTCTCCTCTGTGGTTCTAGCTCCCATCCACTCCGGCGCTCCATTAAGTGCCATTCCCAGGGTCGTGTCCTGCTGTTGGGTGCGTCGGCTGACCCTGTGGGGACGTTCCTTTGCAAGCTCTTCATCAGGGCTCCATCCATGCAGCAACCATGCGCCCTGGGTTGGACGGACCCTCTCCAGAGTGGTTTTGTGAGGGCTTTTGCCAAACACCACACTTTTTGCATCAACTTCTTGGTTCAGGCGTGCCCCAACCACGTAGATTCTTGAAGAATCAAACATCAGCCACAGGCTGCTGGTCACAGATCCTCGGGCCTTCCCGTGGTGAGACGTCTGGCAGGTTATCCCTGTCTCCTCCCTGGATGCCGAGGAGCAGCAGGCCTGACTCCCAAGGCCCTGATTTAACTCCCGTGATTTGAAGCTCCGGGGGTGTTCTTGGCCTGGCTCCTGGGGTCCTGCTCAGGAGATGCCCGGCACTGCCGCTGTGCTGCTGGCCCAGGCGGTGGAGCCAACAGCCCGGGGAGCGGGCCGTGACTCCTGCCCCTGCTCGGCTGAGCTGTGTGGGTGTGTGCTGGGGTGGGGGCTGTGCAGGAGGTGGCCACAACCTCAGTCCTCAGCTGCGGCCAGCTGTCCCCCTGAGCCGACAGAGCTGCTCTCCAGGACAGCAGGCAGGATTCCAGCCCTCTGACCGGTGTCCGCCCCCAGATGGAAGAGGAAGCAGTTCTTGGCCACTTGCCTCTGGGGATCCGTGGGGGCGTCTGGCTGAGCTCAGGGCTGCTTGCTGAGCGGAACCTCGATCTCAGAGCTGGCCCAGGAAAGCTGGAGGCTTGGCCTTGGGTCCTGGCCCTGGCAGGGAGGGCATGGCTCGATCCTGAAGGCCCCAGCGCTCTGGGCTGACCTGCAGACAGGTCACCTGTGCCGACCACTCAGCGCCCTGCCCCGGACTCCACCCACAGACACACAGCCCTGTCACGGCTCCCACCCCGACAGGGGCCCTACACGGCCCTGCTCCCACTGCTCTCCCGTGTCCCTCTGGGTCCACGGTGGGTCTGAGTCCTTCCTGTGCCCTTGTGTCCCCGCAGGTTGCAGTGTGCCTGCCAGCACAACACATGTGGGGGCTCCTGTGACCGCTGCTGCCCTGGCTTCAACCAGCAGCCGTGGAAGCCAGCCACCACCGACAGTGCCAACGAGTGCCAGTGTGAGTGCCCCACGTGTACCCCCGAGCCCTTACACACGTGCCCATGCGTGTACACACAGTGCTGGTGCACATGCACTCACGTGCGCATCTCTTAGACGCCTTCCAGATTCTTGGTAAGACGTCATTTACATAGATGACTGCAGATTTTCCAATACTTGTCATGTTAATATAGACCGCGTAAACCCCCCTGCGCACACACATGCACACACACAACACCTGTGCTTGCTCTCGGACACATGCACACGTGCTCCCATAGTACATACAGCGCTCACACACATTAACACGTGCACTCACATACACACACGCTTACACATGCTCAAACACATGTTGTTGACACATTCAGGCAATAAGGCCCGTTCAGTCACCTGAGCCAGGCCACATCTGGGGTCACCCATGGTTTGTGGGATGTACTCCGGGGTCCCAGTCAGGGGGGGGTTCGTGGAGACCTGCTGACGGCTGAGCCCCCTGCTCTCCAGCCTGCAACTGCCACGGCCACGCCCACGACTGCTACTACGACCCCGAGGTGGACCAGCGCAACGCCAGCCGGAACCAGGACGACGTCTACCAGGGAGGGGGCGTGTGCATTGACTGTCAGGTGGGCGGGGCATTCTCAGGGGCGGGGCCGAGGACGGGGTTCAGTCACTGACTGTCAGGTGGGCGGGGCACTCTCAGGGGCAGGGCCGTGCCAGGTCAGGGGCGGGGCCGTGCCAGGTCAGGGGCGGGGCTGAGGACGGGGTTCAGTCACTGCGTTGAGCGGATGAGATGTTCTGGACTCAGCAGCCCTGCGTCCTTGCAGCATCACACCACCGGCATCAATTGTGAGCGGTGCCTGCCCGGCTTCTACCGCGCCCCAGACCACCCCCTCGACTCGCCCAACGTCTGCCACCGTGAGTGGGGCGGCCTGGGCGGGAACATCCAAGGACGGGTGCCCGGAAGCAGGGTCTGCCTGGGTTGGGGTGCCCTGGAGCCTCTGCGGCTCTCTGGGGGCCTGGCCACGGCTCCCATCCCACCTCCCAGCTTGGAGAGGCAGACCCTGCCCTTCCTAGGCCCTGACAGCCAGGAGCTTGGGGCGCCCTGACCTTCCGCCCGCATCCAGGCTGCAACTGTGAGTCGGACTTCACTGACGGGACGTGTGAGGACCTGACGGGCCGCTGCTACTGTCGGCCAAACTTCACGGGGGCGCGGTGCGACGCCTGTGCCGAGGGCTTCACTGACTTCCCACACTGCTACCGTGAGGGCGCCGGCCTGGGGTGGGGGGCCAGGGCCGGAGCCCCCAAGCATTGCTGCCTGTGGGCCCGGAGCCCTGGGTGGGGGGATCCAGGTGGACCCTTTTGTCCATCCCTGCACCTCCCGTGGTGTGGAGCCCACCTGACTGACACGTGGTGTCTCCTCCCTCAGCCGTGCCCTCCTCCCACAATGACACCGGGGAGCAGGTGCTGCCGGCCGGACAGATTGTGAGTAAGTGTCCCCCTAGGTCCCCATCCTGCCCTGGGCCCCCTGGAGTGGGCAGAAGGGGCACCACCTGGGGCCCCACCCAGGCCCGCAGAGAGGGAGCGGTTCCATTTTGCTCACCTTGTCTTTGGGTGTTTTATTTTTGTGCAAATAATACCTATTTATGCTAAAAAATCTTCAAAATGTAAGCAGAAAGCTGAAGACAAGGGTTACCAGAGTCGCACTGCCTGCAAACAGCCCCTCCTCCATCCGTCGTGCGTGTGCTGTTTTCATAAACACTGCCGTGTGCTGCTGTGTAATTGTGTTTTCCACCCACACGTCCTGTAAACACGTCATTTTAGGGTCCACGTTACGCAGACAGATGTAGCTTTTATTTAATCAACTTCTGATTCTTGGAAATTGAGGTTCTTTCCAGATTTAAAAAAAAAACACTGCGGTAAACATCCTTGCAGCTAAAGCTTTCCATGAATTCTTAACTGTTTCTGCAGTACACTTTCCTGGAAGGAGGGTCTGGGTCACTAGACGTGCACGTCTGGGGACACTTTGGGCTGCAGGTTGCCAAACCGCTCTCCTAACAAAATCGCCCAAGCAGTGGTGTGTCCTGTAACTGGTGGCATCTCAGATTAGGTGGCATCTGGTGTTTCATTGTTTTTAGCTGCGTTTCTTTGGCTCGTTTGCAAGGTCGAATCTTTACTCGCGTTTCTGGATGCCTTTGGTTGCGTTCACGTGTGAGCCGCCCACCCGAGGTCGCCGCTCACCCCTGTCTTCACCTGTTCCTGGTCACAAGCTCTGTGCATATGAACTAGGTCAGCTGTTCCCCACGAGTCCTGGCCTCTCCTCCCAGCGGGTAATTTGCCCTTTTTAAACATTTTTCACGTGCAGGTGTTTTAAACTTCAGTTGAATCCGCTGACCTCGTTCTTCCTGGTCTCTGACTCAGTCACATTTTGATGATGGTCGCCGAACCCAACTATTTCCATATGTCTGGTTCTTTCGCAGTTTTTCTTTTTTTTTCCAGTTTTTTTCCTTTTTACATTTAAATGTTTAGCTTCTCATCAATGAAGGTAAACCAGGGATCGGCAAATGTTTTCTGAACAGGGCCAGTGCTGGCGACTTTGAGAGCCAGCTCCTGCTGCTGTGTGTTGTAGCTCGGAAGTAGCCGTGGACCATGTGCACGTAAATGGGTGTGGCTGTGTGTCAATAAAACTTTATGTATAAACCAGGCCGTGGAGCACTGGACTGCAGTGTGACGATCCCTGGTGTAAACCGCTGAAAATCCCTCCTTTCTGCGCTGGCCCTCGGTGAGCACCGGGTCATCGCGCTGATGCAGGGTTTCACTTTTAATCTGAATTCTACGATGCATTCTTCTAACGTTTTTCCTAATGTGGACCCAGTGTTGGACGTACGTGTTTTGTGTCTTTATTCGTGAGACTGGGTGAAAGCTTTTTTGGGGTTTTTTGGTGCCGTCTTGTTCTGGTTTTGTAATTCATCCTGTAAGATGTTTGGGAGATGACCTCTGCTTGGTTAGGCTCCAGATCAGTTTGAAAATCACAGGAATGACCCATGTCTTCCAAGTTCGATAGAACCTCCTATAGAACCGCCTGGTCCCGATGCGTGCTTCGCGGTGGAGATCTTAGCTGAGGGGCTTCATTGCCGTTGTGGTTATTACGTCTGTGAGCTTCCCACCCTCACTTTAAGTCACTTTTGGTTATTTGTGTTTTCTTAGCAAATTGTTTATGTCATTTGGATTTAAAATGTGCTGGCCTAAAGCTAAACAGTTATAAAGTCACACAGCATTCTGTGTGTGACTTTTAAATGTCCTTTCATTCCTTTTGTCTGATTTTCTTTTCTTTCTTTCTCTTCTTTCCTACATTTATTAGACCTAGCAGAAGTTTGAGTGTATTGATGTTTTCAAAGTGCTGCTTAAGGTTATATTGATAGGTCTGCTGGGGTTCTTTCTTTGTTTAGTTTGGGAGAGAGATTTTACTTCCTAATATAGAAAATTTTGAACTAAAATTACTCATTTTTCCTTTCACTGAGGTGTGGTTGGTGTATAGCGTTATGTTAGTTTCAGGCAAAAAACACGATGAGCTGGTATTTTTACATGCTGTGAAGTGACCACCACATTAAGGCTGGTGGACACCTGTCGCCACACATAATTACATTCTTTACTCATGAGAACTTTTAAGATCTATTTTTTTAGCAACTTTCAGTCATACAATATGTTATGATTAACTGTTGTCACCATGCTGTGACTTAATTGTTTTATACCTGGAAGTTTGTACCTTTTGACCCCCTTTACCCATTTCACCCAGCCCCCAGTCTCCACCTCTGGCAACTACCAATCTGTTTTTTGTACCCATGAGCTCTGGGTGTGTGTGTGTGTGTGTGTTTTAAGATCCTACAGCAGTGAGGATGTAGAGACTAAATGAGATCGTAGCAGTATTTGTTTTTCTCTACTTTCTTTTGATTTATTACTCTTTTTATTGCTTCTTGAGTTAATTATTATTTTTTGTCTCTCTTAATTATCCACAAAATGCTCAAAGCAAGAGTGATTTTGATCCACAGGAAAATGTCTGGAGACCTCTTCAGTTGTTAGAACTGGGGGGAGGGTACCACTGGCATCTGGTGGGTGGGGGCCAGGGATGCTGGAAAGTGTCCCACAGTGACCGGGACAGTCCCCACTCCCGCACGGAGAGTTACCAGCCAGAGTGCCACTGGCGCCAAGGCTGAGACACCCGGAGTCAAAGCTCGGCACTTGCCCCCGCGTGTAGCTTCGGCTGCGCGTCGCCCGTGGGGTTGACGTCCTGCGCCCTCACTGCTGTCCCTTTCTGGGCAGTGCATCATTTCAGTTTTCATTTTCCTCTTGACCCGAGTTGTTCAGAAGAGTGTTTGTCGTTTCAGGTGGTTAGGTTTCCTTCCCGCCCATGTTTTGATGGTTCAGCCCTTGTTTTACTGCATCGTGGTCAGATTTGGTAGCCTGATAATTTCTGCTTTTTGTCTTTGGAATTTGAGATTTTCTTTCTCACCTAGTATATGACCCCTTTTTGATTGTTCTAGACATGTGTTCTCTGTCGGGGACAGATTTCTGTATATACATCTATCACAGTACACCTGTTTATTATGCCTTTTAAATCCACTCTGTTCTGAACGTTTGTCACATCCTGGGAACAGTGAATTCAGCCTTTCTCTCTGTAATGATGGTTTTGCCGGATTCCCCTCACAGTTTCAACTTTCAGTTTTAGTTTCAGGGCCTCGTGACTGCTTTATCCTGCTCTTGGAGCTTGGGTTTGCGCTGTCTCTGGGGGCAAGTCCGCCTTCTCAGCACACAACCCCCGCTCCGTCTGCCTTGGTGTTTGTGCCTTGGGCTCCCTGGCTGTTGGGTCTCTGCGCTCACCTGCTCTGTGTCTGGGCCGCCACCCTCCCTTTCAAAGCTCTTTTTCCCCTGTCGGAGTCCTTGGTTCTTCAAGGTGCACACTTGACAGGACAGGCCCAGATTCTCCTTCAAGAGTCAAGCCTGCACCTTTGGGTGTATCTCCCGGGAGGCCGTGTGGCCTGGCAGAGGGGCTGTGGCTGCCGTGGGGCTTGCCCTGCCCTGATGGCATCATTTCTCCCTTTCTGCTTCAGTTTTTCCTTTCCTGACTTTAGCTGGATTGACCAACGAAACATGACTCAGTTGCCTTATGTTTCCCCCTCTGAGGCTTTGGGAGTTCAGTTTCCATCTTCTGATCTGGCCCGAGGCTACCCTCGCAGTTTTGATGAATGTTAAACCTTTTTTTTCTGTCAGTAACAGAAGTTAAACAGCACTTACGACCCTCTTTTTGTGCGTAAGTGAAGACATTTAGCCAGCTTTTTCCTCCTTCCTCCTAATCCCCAGAGTTACTTTTAAAGAGCAGAGTTTTCTGTTCACCTGGACGCGGTTTTGTTGTGCGTCTTCTCTGGCTGTGTCCACGCCTGCAGGCAACCTGGTGTCTGCATCACAGACCCGAGTTTGTGTGTGTTTACAGTGGCTGTGAGTTCGCCACCCGCCACTGTTTTCCTGATACAGCAGCTCCCCCTTGTCGGATTTGTATTGTCTTTTCCGTTCTGCATGAGTGCAGTATAAAGGTGTAAGGCGATGAGTTTGCGGAGAAGGGAGGGTTTCTGGCGGGAAGGCCTCTGAGGTTCCCCTCCCGCCCCCAGACTGTGACTGCAGCGCCGCTGGGACCCAGGGCAACGCCTGCCGGAAGGACCCGCGGGTGGGACGCTGCGTGTGCAAGCCCAACTTCCAGGGCGCCCACTGCGAGCTCTGCGCCCCGGGGTTCTACGGCCCGGGCTGCCGGCGTGAGTCCAGCTTCGTCCCCGCCCTGTCCCCCTGGGATCCCGTGGCCCTGGCCCCTCCCTGACCCAGCGTGGCCGCCCCTCCCCACAGCGTGCCAGTGCACCAGCCCCGGAGTGGCGGACGGCAACTGTGACCGCGACTCGGGCCAGTGCACGTGCCGGGCGGGCTTCGAGGGGGCCGCGTGCGACCGCTGTGCCCCCGGCTACTTCCACTTTCCTCTCTGCCAGCGTGAGCGAGGCCTTCCCAGTGGGCAGGGGGATGGGGCCCGGTGCCCGGCCAGCATGTCTTAGGGACGCCCCCCGTGCACCTCTTGGCCCGCAGTGTGTGGCTGCAGCCCCGCAGGGACCCTGCCCGAGGGCTGTGACGAGTCTGGCCGCTGCCTTTGTTGGCCTGAGTTCGATGGCCCTCACTGTGATCGCTGCCGTCCCGGCCACCACGGCTACCCTGACTGCCAGGGTGAGCAGAGGCGGGGGAGCCTGGGTGGGGTTGGGGGCCCCCGCGGTGTTCTGGGGCCTGACCTCACATCCTTTGCAGCCTGCGCCTGTGACCCCCGGGGGTCCCTGGACCAGCTCTGCAGCGCGGGCGGGCTGTGCCGCTGCCGCCCTGGCTACGCGGGGGCCGCCTGCCAGGAGTGCAGCCCCAGCTTCCATGGCTTCCCCGACTGTGCCCGTGAGTGCCCTGCAGGAGGGGGGAGGGCAGCGTGTCCCCGCCAAGTGCTCACGCCTGCCCTCCTCCCCAGCCTGCCACTGCTCCCCCGAAGGCTCCCTGCACGCAGCCTGTGACCCCCGCAGTGGGCAGTGCAGCTGCCGACCCCGAGTGATGGGGCTGCGGTGTGACGTGTGTGTGCCCGGTGCCTACAACTTCCCCTACTGCGAAGGTGAGGCTGGCGGCGTGTGTGCTCCGCGTGCTCTCACGTGTGTTCACCTGGGTGGCACGCTGCATTCACGTGACGATCGTGTCGGTGTACTGTGTATGCACATCGTCACGTGGTCTGTGGCCGTGCACCTCCACCTGCGTGTGTGCGCGTGCCGTGCCTCTCTTCAGGCTTGCTTCTGTGCTCTGTGCGTGTGTGTGCTCGCTTGGCCGCTCACACGCGGTGCCTGTTCACCCACAGGTGTTTGCGTGCCCTGTGCTCACTGCACGTTTGCAGCCATGTGCTCTGTGGTGGGGACCAGCACGCAGAGCCACACCTGATTTCATGCCTGTTCACATGCATGTGTTCACATGCGTGGGAGGCGGGTGTGCTGCTCCCACGGAGCCTTGGGTCCTGGCCAGGCCTGGGGAAGCCCTTGGCCATCAGAGTCAGTGACTGAGTAATGACGATGGCCTGCGCATCTCTCTGCAGCTGGTTCCTGCCACCCTGCCGGCCTGGCCCAAGATGACCACGTCCTTCCTGAGGTGAGCCCAGGTCAGCCCTCTGGACCTGAGGCCATCACTCCCAGAGAGACTGTCACCTCCCCGTCCCTTGGTCACCATGGCAACCTCAGGGCCCATTTGTTCCCCTGGCTGGTCTTCTGTCCCTGCCCCTGGGCCATGCCAGAGATGGAGCAGGGCTCCAGGGCTGAGGGTTTGTGGGTAGGAGGGCAGGGACCCACCCTGACCCTCAGTCTCATCCTCTCCCAGGCGCAGGCCCCCTGTACGTGCCGGGCTCACGTGGAGGGGACGAGCTGCGATCGCTGTAAACCCGGGTTCTGGGGGCTAAGTCCTGGCAACCCCGAGGGCTGCACCCGTGAGTCTTCCCTGAGTGGGGGGGCAGGGTGCTGGGGGGGGGTCTTGTCATGGCAGGGAAGTGAGGACTGGCCCCACTGGTCCAGGGTGGGGACAGGCCCGGCCCTCCTGCTCCTCCCCCGCTCTCAGGCCTGCTCTGCCCCTCCCCCAGGCTGCAGCTGCGACCCCAGGGGCACGCTGGGTGGAGCTGCGGAGTGCCAGCCGGTGAGTCTGGGGCCAAGGCGCTGGGGGCCGTGGGCTGTGTGTGAGGCCCCTCCCCTGCCTGGTCCCACCTTCTCCCTCGGCTCCCAGGGCAGCGGCCAGTGCTTCTGCAAGCCCCACGTGTGCGGCCAGACCTGCTCAGCCTGCAAGGATGGCTTCTTCGGGCTGGACCAGGCCGACTACTTCGGCTGCCGTGGTAGGTGCCCACTTGCTTGGTCCTTGGGCCGCGTCCCGGGGAGGCTGAGGCACCGGGCGTGGGATAGAGGAGGGGGTTTTGGCCCGCGGTCCTCACCTGCATCTCGTGCCCCAGGCAGGCATCACTGATCAGTCCCGGTGCCCTTGCGCCTGGACTCAGAGCCTCCGTGTCCCGAGTCCCAGACAGCCCCGAGCGGGAGATAAAAGTTGGCTTCTCAGCCCCTGCCGCTGTTCCCGGAGGGAGGATGGAGCAGAGTCCTGCGGGGCTGCGGGCTGGGCTGCACTGACCGCGCTCCCTCCCTGCAGGCTGCCGGTGCGACGTTGGCGGTGCCCTGGGACAGGGCTGTGAGCTGAGGACAGGCGCCTGCCTCTGCCGCCCCAACACCCAGGGCCCCACCTGCAGCGAGTGGGTGCCCCTACCCCAGCTGGGCCGGGGGGCCGGGGTGGGAGCTTGTCCACTGGGCTTCTCCCTGGGGACCCTGGTGAGCTGTGTAGGAAAAGTGCCTACCCTGCCCAGACTGGGTGACGGCTGCCCTGACCGCCCCTGCCGTGTCCAGGCCAGCGCGGGACCACTTCCTCCCTGACCTGCACCACCTGCGCCTGGAGCTGGAGGAGGCAGCCACGCCCGAGGGCCACGCTGTGCGCTTCGGTTTCAACCCCCTTGAGTTCGAGAACTTCAGCTGGAGGGGCTACGCACAGATGGCTGCCATCCAGGTGGGTGCGGCGCTGCCCCGACCTGGAGCCCTGCTCAGAGGTCCTGGTGTGCCTGGCGGAGTGGGTGGGTAGATCCCTGAGGTCCGGGGACTGGGCTGGGAATGGCCAGGGAGGGGCAACCCTGATTTTCCATGCCCACCGCCCCCCCAGCCCAGGATCGTGGCCAGGCTGAACGTGACCTCCCCTGATCTCTTCCGACTCGTCTTTCGATATGTCAACCGCGGGCCCTCGAGTGTGAGCGGGAGGGTCTCCGTGCGGGACCAGGGCACGTTTGCCACCTGTGCCAATTGTGAGTGCAGGGTGGTGGGGAGTGCCCTCTCCCGCCCCCTCCCAGCCCCCCAGCCCCTGCCTTGCCCCCACATGCAGGTGTCCACTGGCCCTGGGGAGGTGCAGCCTGTGTGCTTGTCCAGGACTCTGGCCATCTCCGCCCCCAGGCACAGAGCAGAGCCAGCCCGTGGCCTTCCCCCCCAGCACAGAGCCTGCCTTCGTCACCGTGCCCGGGAGGGGCTTCGGGGAGCCCTTCGTGCTGAACCCCGGCAACTGGGCCCTGTTCCTGGAGGCCGAAGGAGTGCTCCTGGTGAGGCGGGGCTGAGCGGGCTGGGGCAGGGGCCAGGACGAGGGCGGCAGCACCTGACCTCCCGCCCTGCCCCCCAGGACTATGTGGTCCTGCTGCCCAGTGCCTACTACGAGGCGGCCCTCCTGCAGCTGCGGGTGACTGAGCCCTGCACGTTCCGGCCTGCTGCCCAGCGCTCCGGGGAGAAGTGAGGGCCAGCCCGGCGGGGGCGGGGGGCCCAGCCCTCCCTGGGCTCTCACCGCCCACCCCGTGCTGACCACAGACTCTTGTGTCCCCACCCAGCTGCCTCCTCTACACCCACCTGCCCCTGGACGGCTTCCCTTCCGCCGCTGGGCCTGAGGCCCTGTGTCGCCATGACAACAGCCTACCCCGGCCCTGCCCCACGGAGCAGCTCAGCCCCTCACACCCACTGCTGGTCGCCTGCCGGGGCAGTGATGTGCGTGTCCCCAGGACCCCCGAGGGTGGGCGGAGTTGAGACCTGGGGGAGGCGTGCCCTTGGCCTGGAGGATGGGGTCCATGTGGTAGTGATGGGACACGGGCAGGACAGGCGTGACGTGGGCAGGTCACAGGCAGTGGGTCCCTGGGCTCCAGGCCAGCCGGCTGGCTCCAAGGGCACCTGCTGCCTTCCACGGCTTAGACCTTGGGAGTTGGCACCCTCGGGCCTCATCTGAAAATGGGGTATTGATGGCCAGCCCTCCAGTTTATTGTGAGGAACTGTCAGGTCATTGATTCTTCCAGGCACTGGGCACTATTTAGTGTGAGGCCAGTGGGCTGCAGGCGGGCACAGGAGCTCAGACTGAGCAGAGGTTGGAAGGCCAGGTGCCCCAGGCAGCAGGGGTGGCCAGTGCACAGGCCCTGAGACCTGGTGGGGCAGAGGGTGGGAAGGGCCTTGTCCAGCTGTGTCCTGTTCTCCAGGTGGGGGACTGGGGTGGGGACCTCACGTTGCCTGCCCCCCTAGGTGGACATCCAGCTTCAGGTGGCAGTGCCCCAGCCGGGCCGCTATGCCCTGGTGGTGGAGTACGCCAACGAGGATGCCCGCCAGGAGGTGGACGTGGCCGTGCACAGCCCCCAGCGGGACCCCCAGCAGGGGGCGCTCACCCTCCACCCCTGCCCATACAGGTGTGTGGGGAGAGGATTGAGGTCTGGGGGCTGGGTGGGCTGGCTTGGGGCCCCAGGGCTGCCCGGCCCGCTGACTGCCCCTGTCCTGTCCCCCAGTACCTTGTGCCGGGGCACTGCTCTGGATGCCCAGCGCCACCTGGCCGTCTTCCACCTGGACACGGAGGCTAGCGTCCGGCTCACGGCTGAGCAGGCTCGCTTCTTCCTGGTGAGGCCCCCACCCCTTCACCTGAGCCCCGCGGTCGGGTTAGGTCTTTCCAAAGATTTTAAAGATGCACAAAAGGAGAAGAGTGCGATGAGCCCAGGGACCCACCCCAGCCCCACCGTTAACTCGCACCCGGTCCAGTTCTGGGAACCCCTCACCTGCAGGGTCTCTTTTTCCCTGTGGGTATGAAATGTTTATTTAGAAGTAATACGCCCAGCTGCATGAGGGGAACCACGATGCCCCGGAGGCAGAGCAGAAAGAAGGAGCAGTTTTAATGCTTTTGGGTGTAAGTTACAAAAATGTAACACCGTGTGAGCAAGGCCCCTGCCAGATTAGGAAGCGGTCCATACAGCATGGGTCCTGAACCGGGTTCACCAGCAGCCGGGTAGCTTGCTTGTGTCAGCCTCACAGAGTTGAAAACTAAATCGCAGGACTCACCCTCTGCCGAAAACCTGCTTTGTAACCACAAAAGCCCGTGCAATCTTTTTCACTGTTTTGATGCCCAGAACTAGGCACCGATGTTTATTTGATGAGTAACAAACAACGGCATTTGTTCTTATCAGAGTAGCATGCAATCTTACTGTGTTTTGTTTCCCCAGGCCTTTAAAAGTTTTAGCAGAGTAATATACGCACATATTTTTATACAAGCATCAAACATTGAAGAGACTTGCAACAAAATGGAGTAATCCCCTGCCCCGCCTAGTTCCACCCTCCAGAGTCAGCACGTTTCTCCCACATTGCTAAATAACGCATCACGTGCTGTCTCCTGATTTTCCTGCGCAGCACAGCGGTCATGGGCTCGGTCGTTGTAGACTCTCCGTGGAGCTGTGCCCACAGAGCACAGCCCAGCGAGTCGCCCCCGTGCCAGGCCAGGAAGGACAGGGGCCCACCCCGCATGCCTGCCGCTCAGGCCCCCACCCCGGGTAGCCACTGCCCAACACTCGCGGCACCGCCTAGCCTGCCTGTTCTGGAACTTTCTGTAACTGGAATCACACATGTTCTTTGGTGTTGCCGACACCGTGTCGAAGATGGGTGTGGCGTGGCCCTGGTCCTGCAGCTCTGTCTTTGCTGTGGGGTTTTTCTAGACACGCTGCTGTTGGTCACACTCATTCCGACACCGTTGTAGATGGCCCAGGGCAGGAACGCCCACTCAGGACCCCGTGCTCACGGAGCGCCCTCCTGTGCGGGTCCCTGTCCCTGTCCCTGTCCCTGTCCCTGTCCCTGTGAGCACAGCTAGCGTCGGGGCACGTGGCAGGGAGAGCTGGGGAGCATTCCAGGCCCCAAGACCACCCGTGGGCGAGGGCTGGGAGAGGCAGGTGGAGCAGGGCCGGGGACCTGGTGCGGAGAGTGTGTATGGACCCCGCACCCACGCCTGCTCTCCACCTGCAGCGCAGTGTCACCTTGGTGCCCGTGGAGACGTTCAGCTCGGAGTTCGTGGAGCCCCGCGTCCACTGCATCAGCAGTCACGGTGCCTTCGGCCCCAGCAGGTAGTGGGGCCGGAGGGGACCAAGTGGCCCGTGGGTGTTGGCCGGGACCTGAGAACTCACCCTTGTGCTCCCCACCAGTGCCGCCTGCCTGCCCTCCCGCTTCCCAAAGCCGCCGCGGCCCATCGTGCTCAGGGACTGCCAGGTGCTGCCTTTGCCACCTGGCCGCCCGCTGACCCACTCGCAGGAGCTCACGCCAGGCGCGCCCCCGTCCGGGCCCCAGCCTCGGCCCCCTACTGCCGTGGACCCTGATGTGGAGCCCACCCTGCTGCGCCACCCCGAGGTGAGGCCGCGGCCGGGAGGGGCAGTGTGTGGGCTGGGTGGGGCTCACAGCCCCCCACCCTCCACGTCCCCGCACCTCCGCCCACTCACCGGGGCCTCTCCCCGCAGGGCACCGTGGTCTTCACCACCCACGTGCCCGCCCTGGGCCGCTACGCCTTCCTGCTGCACGGCTACCAGCCAGCCCACCCGGCCTTCGCCGTGGAGGTTCTCATCAATGGGGGCCGCGTCTGGCAGGGTGAGTGGCTGTGGCGGGTGGTAGCCAGAAGGACACCAGGCGAGGAGCCTGCCGGGGGTCTCACCCACGTGGCCCAGCGTGTGGTACCACACGACGTGGACAGGGCATGGGCTGGTTCCACGGCTCGCGGGGGCCACGGCACAGTGCCCGTCGCCTGGTGTGAGTGACAGGGCCGCACGCCCTGTCCTGCTCTTCATTCTCAAGTGAGGCGCCCCCGGGCGCGCTGCAGGGGCAGCCCCGGCCTCCTGGCCCCTTCACAGACCCTGCTCCTCGTCTGTGCTGTGACTCAGAGTTCACGCCGTCACGGGCTCAGGTGATCGAGGGCTCACTGACATGTGTCCCCACCTGTTTGCCTGTCCCACTCCACCAAACCCAGGGGCCTGCGCCTCAGCCTGGTGCCTGACCATGGCTGTTTCACACAGTGTGAGTGGGCCTAGCCACGTGGGCCTCCACAGGCCGGTCACACAGCCATGCTGTGTTATGCTTGCGTGCTCCTTGGTGGCTGGTGCTGTCCGTGGGCCCCCTCCTCTCTGGTGACTCCAGGAGGGCCCTGGGCCCTGGGTGAGGCCATGAGACCACGGGCCTGGGGCAGTCTGTGTGCTTGGGGTCCTGACCCACTTTTCCTCCTCCAGGCCACGCCAACGCCAGCTTCTGCCCACACGGCTACGGCTGCCGCACCTTGGTGGTGTGTGAGGGCCGGGCCGTCTTGGACGTGACCGACAGCGAGCTCACAGTGACCGTGCGCGTGCCTGAGGGCCGGTGGCTCTGGCTGGTGAGTTTTGAGGCTGGTGTCTGTGTGCAGACATCCTGAGCCTGCTCAGGGACCAGCTGTCCTCCACTGGTCAAGCCACCATGGGTCACTCAGCCGGAGTGTGCCCCCTGCTTGCTGTAGCCCCGCCCTGTGCCAGGTGCTGGGGGAAGCAGCCTTTGGGCACCTCGACCCATTATGTGGGGCTCCTGAGGGCTCTAAGAACCAAGATGTTGCCCACCAGCCCCCTGGGCCCTGCTGGTCAGAGTGGCCTGCCTGGAGGATGGAGGGAGGCATCCAGCAGAAAAGGATAGGGGTGGGGCTCTCCATCAGAGCTGCCACCTCACTCCCCAAGCTTTCAGCTGGCCGTAGAGGGTGGTCTCCCCCATGAGCGACCCAGGCAGGGACCTGGTACCTGCCAGCCTTGCTGGGACTCGAGACCAGGGTTGCCTCCATCACTGTCTCAGCTGCCCAGCCGGAGCCTGGCTGGTTGCAGAGGAGCCCTGCTGGTTTGCCCTGGCCAGGGTAGAGTGACCAGGCCTTGATGCCATAGGATTACGTGCTGGTGGTCCCTGAGGACGCCTACAGCCCCAGCTATCTCCAGGAGGAGCCCCTGGACAAATCCTACGAGTTCATCAGCCAGTGCGCCGCCCATGGTTACCACATCAGGTGGGCCGGGCATGGGGCCGGGCCGGGAATGGGGCCCCGGATTGGGGGTCCAGGCCGGGAGCCAGCCTCACCACCCGCCACTCGCTGCAGCCCCACCAGCTCGCCCCCTTTCTGCCGCCACGCCGCTGCCTCCCTCTCCCTCTTCTACAACAACGGGGCTCGGCCGTGCAGCTGCCACGAAGTGGGCGCCACGGGCTCCACATGCGAGGCCTTCGGGGGTCAGTGTCCCTGCCGTGCCCATGTCATCGGCCGCGACTGCTCCCGCTGCGCCACCGGCTACTGGGGCTTCCCCAACTGCAGGCGTGAGTAGCTCCATCCCAGGGCCACCAGTGCTGGGGCGGGGGTGGGAGGCACCGGACCCCAAGCAGGCTTCCTGGTGAAGGGGGCCCTCCAGGAAAGAGTGGTCGGGGGGAGTATTCTGGAGCCCGGAGGACCAGCCCTTCTGCCTCCAACCTGGGAGGCCCCAGGCCTTGCAGGGTCATCCAGAAGGTTTCAGGGGCTAGACTGGTTCTGACCAGCTGACCCCACGTCAGAGGGGCTGCCTGGGCTGGGGCCCGGAGCTGGGTGGAACCCGGCTGGGGAGGGTGGGTGTGCCTGCGGTCCAGGCCCCTGATTGGGGCTGTGCACGCGCCCACAGCCTGCGACTGCGGTGGCCGCCTCTGTGATGAGCTCACGGGCCAGTGCATCTGCCCACCCCGCACCGTCCCACCCGACTGCATCGTCTGCCAGCCCCAGACCTTCGGCTGCCACCCCCTGGTCGGCTGTGAGGAGTGTAACTGCTCGAGGCCCGGCGTCCAGGAGCTCACGGACCCCACCTGTGACGTGGACAGCGGCCAGTGCAGGTGAGAGCTGGCATCGGAGGGCACCGTGGCCTCAGGGCAGTCCTGGCCAGGATGCGTTTCTGTCTGCCGGCGAACCCTGACCGCATGCTCCCCCGTCAGCACTCCCGGCTTCAGCGGTGCTGCCTCCTTCAGTTCTTGGGGGGCAGTGCCACTGTGGTGGGGGCACCTGTGGTCTCTCCCTTCAGTGTGAGGGGCCAGGGGGAGGGGAGGCCCAGCCAGCTCCTGAATCCTCCTGACAGGTGCAGACCCAACGTGGCAGGACGCCGCTGTGACACTTGTGCTCCTGGGTTCCACGGCTACCCAAGCTGCCGCCCCTGTGACTGCCACGAAGCAGGTTCCGCGCCCGGCACGTGTGACCCCCTCACGGGCCAGTGCTACTGCAAGGTGAGGGCGGCCAGCGGGGCCAGGCTTGCCACCCCCATCCTGCCTCTCGTCCTCTCGGGGTGGAGCTTCTTGGCAGCTTTCAGGACAGTCAGGCCTTCTGTGGGGTGACCGTGAGCCAGCTCGGGCCAGGTGGCCTGGCACACAGCTGACCGCCCTGCCCCACCCTCCCGCCCCCAGGAGAACGTGCAGGGCCCGAGGTGTGACCAGTGCCGCCTTGGGACATTCTCCCTGGAAGCCGCCAACCCCAAAGGCTGCACCCGCTGCTTCTGCTTCGGGGCCACGGATCGCTGCCGGAGCTCGGCCTATGCCCGTCGGGAGGTGTGCGGGCAGGACGGGCTTGGGACCAAGGGTGGTGCTGCCTCGGGGAAGGGACTTGTCAGCTCCCAACCAGCAGGGACTTAGGACGGGGCCCTGCGACACCTGGGGGTGTCCGCCTGCGTGACCTGCCCTGTGCCCGCAGTTCGTGGACATGGAGGGCTGGACGCTGCTGAGCGGTGACCGGCAGGAGGTGCCCCACGAGCGGCAGGTGGAGGCCATGCTGCTTCGCGCGGACCTGCGGCGCGTGCCCGAGGCCTTCCCCGAGCTGTACTGGCAGGCCCCGCCCTCCTACCTGGGAGACCGGGTGAGCAGGCTGGTCGCCCCTGGGAGGGCGCCTCCTGGAGGCCTGAGGGGGAGGCAGCAGTGAGGATGCCGGCGTCCACGGAGGGGCGGGGCCTCGGGAGGTTGCCCAGCGCCCAGCCCCGTGGTTGGGGTCTGGCCAGGTCGCATCCCTCTGCCTGGCTTCCAGGTGTCGTCCTATGGTGGGACCCTCCGCTACGAACTGCACTCAGAGGCCCAGCGGGGAGACGTGTTCATCCCCATGGAAAGCCGTCCAGACGTGGTGCTGAAGGTGGCTGCCAGGGTGGTCTCGGCAGGGTGGGCGGCGGGCACGGCCAAGCCAGGACGGTGGGCAGCCCGGTTCCCAGCCCTCATCCGCCCACGTGCCCCCTAGGGCAACCAGATGAGCATCACGTTCCTGGAGCCAGCGTACCCAGTGCCGGGCCACGTTCACCGAGGGGCGCTGCAGCTGGTGGAGGTGAGCGGGGCTGGCCTGGGCAGCCGGGTCCCTCCTGGAGCCCGGCGGAGAATGCCGTCTGTGCCCGCTCTCCGTGGCAGAAGACGCAGCCTGGGAGCAGGGTGCTTTGGGACGCCCCCCGCCATGCCTGTTTTCTGGTTCCCTGGGGCTGCTTGCCGGGCCGCTTGCGGATCCCTGCTCCCTGATGGGCACGCAGTCCTCTGCAAGCTGCTCGTGGGGTCTGTGACCTGTTGTCTTTCGGGGGCGCTCTGTGTTGGTCCTGATCTGAACGTAGCCACCGTTTTCTGGCCCGTAGCCCCTCAGCCTTTCACTGAGGTGTCTCGTGATGAACAGAAGCTCTCATTCTTTAACCTGTTCAAATTCACAGGATTTTCATTTACAGTTAGTGTTTTTGTGTCTTAAGAAAGTATTTGTGTCTGAGATCAGAAGTTACCTACGCTGTGTGTCACTCTTCTTACCCCGTGTCACCTGAGCCCCGTCCCCCATGGAGGGTCTGCTCGGCTCCTGTGTGCCCTGGGCTTGTGGCCCCACTGAGAACCTGTCGTGGTCCTGCAGGGGAACTTCCGGCACATGGAGACCCACAACGCCGTGTCCCGGGAGGAGCTCATGATGGTGCTGGCCGGCCTGGAGCAGCTGCAGCTCCGTGCCCTCTTCTCGCAGACCTCCTCGGCCGTCTCCCTGCGTAGGGTGGCGCTGGAGGTGGCCAGTGAGGCGGGCGGGGGCCCTCCGGCCAGCAGTGTGGAGCTGTGCATGTGCCCTGCCAACTACCGTGGGGACTCGTGCCAGGTGAGGCGCAGGGGCGGGCACCAGGCTGGGAGGCTGCCGCCCCCTGGTCAGTACAGCCCGCCCCCCGTGCCGGGCACATCCGTACCTGCCAGGCCTCCACTCTCGCCCTCCACCTCGGCCCCTCCCACCTTCTGGATGTCACCCTCCCAGCCTGCTGGCTCACCTGTTTGCCTGATCTGCTGTCACCCGCCCCGCCTCCTGTGCACACGGCTGCTCTTCGTCCACTTACTGCCCAGTGCATCCCATGTCCTCCGAGTCACCCAGGCAGCGTGTCTCTAGCCACCTCCCCTCCCTTGCCCACGGGGCATCCGTCCGCCCACTGGGAAGGGGTGTTTGGAGAAGAAAGAGGAAGGCCCTGGCCCGCTGGGAAAGAGGGTGGTCGCCTGAGCCAGAGCATCCATGCAGCTTCGTGGGCTGTGACCTTGTGCCTTCCGCTAGCCAGGGTCAGGACCCCTGAGGGGCTGACCTGTGGTGGCCCCTGGCCTGCCCCCGCAGCGGGCTGGCCCTGCCCCCTTTCCTGATCCCTGATGCCCCCCCCCCCAGGAATGTGCCCCTGGCTACTACCGGGACGTCAAAGGTCTCTTCTTGGGTCGCTGTGTCCCTTGTCAGTGCCACGGCCACTCGGACCGCTGCCTCCCTGGCTCAGGCATCTGCGTGGTGAGTGGGGACCCTGCGGGGCAGGGCAGCCATGAAAGGCACAGACTAGGGAAGACCGGAGGGCCTCTGGGTTAGCAGTTGTGGATACACTGAGGTCGAGGGGGCAGAACCCAAGTGGGGCCCCCCTGGCCTTGGGCGTAGAGCCCCACAGGGTTGCAGAGGGAGCTGACCAGGCCCTGCTGGTGGGAAGCGGGGCCTCCTCTGTCAGTGCTGACCTGTCCCCTCTGCCCCAGGGCTGCCAGCACAACACAGAGGGCGACCACTGTGAGCACTGCCAGGACGGCTTCGTGCGTGGTGGGTCAGAGGGCGCCGCGGTCCCCTGCGTCAGCTGCCCCTGCCCCCTCGCTGTGCCTTCCAACAAGTAAGCTGGGCCGCCCCTCCGGGGTCCCGCCCCTTGGCTGGAGCCAAGAGTCCTCATAGACCCGGGATAGAGGGCCACCACCCCCTGCCTGGTGGAGAAGCTCATTCTCTGTGGAGGCCAGGACAGCTGGGGGTCCACGAGGAGGGGACCCCCAACACCCGGTATCTGGCCTAGCCCGAGTACGCATCGTGCTCGCCTAGGGTGTGCAGGTGTGTAACAACCCCCTCCGTCTCTGCAGCTTCGCCATGGGCTGCATCCTGCGAGGTGGCCGCACCCAGTGTCTCTGCAAACCAGGCTATGCTGGGGCCTCCTGCGAGCGGTGAGCAGGGTAGGGGTGGCGGTGGGTGGGGCGGGCACTGCGCGCGTGCAGGGGCAGGGAGGGGGCACTGCGTGCGTGGACGGGCCCGGGGTGGGGTGGGCACTGCGCACCCAGGCCGGCACAGACTACAGACGCCGCCTCCCCCAGGTGCGCTCCTGGCTTCTTTGGGAACCCGCTGGTGCTGGGCAGCTCCTGCCAGCCCTGTGACTGCAGCGGCAACGGCGATCCCAACATGCTCTTCAGTGACTGCGACCCCCTGACAGGCGCCTGCCGCGGCTGCCTGCGCCACACCACCGGGCCCCGCTGCGAGAGCTGCGCCCCCGGCTTCTACGGCAACGCCCTGCTGCCCGGCAACTGCACCCGTAGGCGGGGAGGGCGGGGGGCCCACGGGTGTCCCCCAGGAGCAGGCTGTGTCCCATGCCGGGGCTCACGGTCAGACACCCCCACGGCCAGACTGAGGGTCACTCTGGGACTTTGGCTACTCCTGCGAGAGGGCGTCACCAGGAGGGGGCTGGCAGGACCTCTGGTTGAGCCCGGGCTACTGGGCAGAAGGCACGGGGCAGGGGCGGCAGGGGGGACAGTGAGCAGGCAGCTTTGTGGTCTGGACCCAGGTGGAACGGGGAAGGTGGAGAACAGTGAGGGTCTGGAGGCTTCACTTGGGGCGGGATGGAGATTGGCCTGGAGTAGGAGCCCACAGGATTTGGGGGTGGGAGGAAAAAGGCTGGGGTGGAGATCAGGGCTGTGGTTACAGCTCCCCCTTCTGTAGGGTGTGACTGCTCCCCGTGTGGGACGGAGGCCTGTGACCCCCACAGTGGGCACTGCTTGTGCAAGGCGGGTGTGACAGGGCTGCGCTGTGACCGCTGTCAGGTAGCCCTACATGGATGGGGTGGGGCTTCATGGCTGGAGGGGTGGGACTTGGGTATGGGGCAGGGCTCAGGGCTGAAGGAGGCTGGGTCTCGAGGGTTGGGCAGAGCCGTGACTGCTGTCTGTGCCTGCAGGAAGGACACTTTGGTTTTGAGGGCTGTGGGGGTTGCCGCCCATGCGCCTGTGGACCAGCCGCCGAGGGCTCCAAGTGCGACCCCCAGAGTGGGCAGTGCCACTGCCGGCCAGGGGCTGGGGGGCCCCAGTGCCGCGAGTGTGCCCCCGGCCACTGGGGCGTCCCTGAGCAGGGCTGCAAGCGTGAGTGTGGGTGGGTGGGGCACCTCGGGGTGGTGAGTACCCCAGGGCCCTCAGCCTGCCACTCACCCCACCCTTCCCACCCCAGGCTGCCAGTGCCAGGAGGGCCACTGTGACCTGCATACAGGCCACTGTACGTGCCCCCCTGGGCTCAGTGGGGAGCGCTGTGACACCTGTAGCCAGCAGCACCAGGTGCCCGTGCCAGGGAAGCCTGGGGGCCACGGCGTACACTGCGAAGGTGTGAACCTCCCCCCCCCGCCCACCTGCCCCCTGCCACCACCCGGCCCTCCCAGCTCCACCTGGGGGAGTGCAGGTCCCAGCCCTGTGCTGGCCTGGTGACCTGTATGTTAACCTCAACTTCCAGAGGAGTCCTGTGGCCCCAGTTCCCCATCTCAGTTTCTGAGGGGCCCCATATCCCATCCTTATGTTGACCCTGGGGCCCACACACTGATCTCTGACCGCTACTGACCTTGTCACCTTCAGCTCAGCATCCCTGTTTCATCCGCATGACCCCCAGTGACCCATCGGCACCACGCCAACCCTGTGACTTCCCCTTGGCCCCACACCGATCCCTAACCCCATGCCAACCTGCCCCCCTGCTCACAGTGTGTGACCACTGTGTGGTTCTGCTCCTGGATGACCTGGAGCGGGCCGGAGCGCTCCTCCCCGCCATCCGCGAGCAGCTGCGTGGCATCAATGCCAGCTCTGTGGCCTGGGCCCGGCTGCACAGGCTGGACGCCTCCATCGCTGATCTGCAGGTACTGCACAGCCCGGCCCCAGCCTCCCCTTCTCAGGTCGCAGGCTCTCACCTTCCCCTCCCCTCAGAGCCAGCTCCGGAGCCCCTCGGGCCTCCACCACGAGACCGCACTGCAGCTGGAGGCCTTGGAGCGACAGACCTCAAGCCTCGGGCAGGACACACAGCGGCTGGATGGCCAGGCAGGTCCTTGGGGACTCCTGCCCCAGAACCCCCTGGAATGCTTCTCCTCCAGGAAACCCCTCCCCTGAGGGCTCTCCCTCTCAGCAGACTCCTCCCCCAGAGGCCCCTCTCCCCAGGCCCCAAACCGTGCAGTGTCACCTCTGACCCTCACCTCAGGCTCAAGGCCCCTCCCCAGGCCCCCAGCCTTCCCCCCGGCCGGCAGGGAGTGAAGGCTGAGCAGGTACTTCATCCGCAGGCTGCAGGGGCTCGAGCCCAGGCCAGCCAGCTGCTGGACAGCACCGAGGCCACACTGGGCCGGGCACAGACACTGCTGGTAGCCATCCAGGCTGTGGACCGCGCCCTGAGCGGTAGGGGCTGGCCCGGCTAGGCAGGGGCAGGGGAGAGTTGGGCAGAATGGTGTTCAGGGCTCAGAGCAGGGGCTCATGCCTTCAGGGGGCTTGGCCTTGAAGAACTGGCAGGGTTTGGATGTTTGGATACAGAGACGGTACCTTGGCCATGTAAACAGCAGGTCAGAGTTGGAAGGTGAGAGAGGTGGCCAGTGTGGCCAGGGCCAGAGGACAGGTAGACCCTGCGAAATGGGCTGGTGTCCCCTCGCAGGTCCCCTGCCTCCCTAAGAAAACTCAAGGGTGAAACTGAGTTACAACCTGGGGCATGTCACCAAGAGGGGACTTGGGGGACCAGGCACAGCCCAGGGGCCCAGAAGGAAGTGAAGTTCCAGCTGAGTGCTGGACTGGGAGGAGGGGTGGGTAGGCAAGGAGGCCAGGGAGCAGGCTGAGCAGGTGGGCAGCAGGGGTGTTAGGGTGGGGGCTGTGAGGGGGAGGGGGTTGGGGGAGGGGCCAGGCAGGCCTAGAAGTCATGGCCTTGAGCCAGGAGCTCTGGGAGCTGTTCTGGGCATGCCGGGTTACATGTGGTCGTCCAAAGATGCTCAGGCAGGGGTTTCCGGCCTGGAAGCTAGTGGGCAGGGGTCTGCCCAGGCAGCAGGCCAGCCCTGGGCCCTGACATCCCCCTCCCCAAATCCGCACAGAGCTCGAGTCTCAGGCAGACCGCCTGTCACCAGCCAATGCCTCGGTCCCCTCGGGCGAGCAGCTACGCCGGACACTGGCCGAGGTGGAACGGCTGCTCCGGGAGATGCGGGCCCGTGACCTGGGGGCTCCGCGGGCAGCTGCTGAGACTGAGCTGGGGGAGGCCCAGAGATGTGAGTGGTGTCAGCCCCAGCAGGGCAGAGATGGGGAGGGAGCCCTGGGGCTGAGGGCAGCGTGGAGTGGTTGGGAGGGCAGGCACCAGGGTCACTGCCCGCGTGACCTTTCCTGTACTGGGTCTCGACCAGTGCTGGCCCGAGTGCAGGAGCAGCTGACTGCACACTGGGAGAGGAACCAAGCGCTGGTGGCGCGCACCCGAGACCAGCTGGCCCAGCATGAGGCCGGCCTCATGGACCTGCGGGAGGCTCTGAACCGGGCGGTGGGCACCACTCGGGAGGCCGAGGAGCTCAACAGCCGAAACCAGGAGCGCCTGGAGGAGGCCCTGGTAGGGAGCCTGGCCTGGCCTAGTCCCTCCCCTCCCCTCCCCCCCCATGATCTTCCCCTCCCCCATCACCCCCATGATCCCCCTCCCCATCACCCGTCCTTCCCCCATCATCCCCTCCCCCACCTCCTCCCCGTTTACCCCATCTCTCCTCTGTTCTGTCACCACCTCCTCACTCCCCATCACCTCCAGCAACGGAAGCAGGAGCTGTCCCGAGACAATGCCACCCTGGGGGCCACTCTGCAGGCCGCCAGAGACACCCTAGCCCAGCTCTCTGAGCTTCTGCATGGCATGGACCGGGCCAAGGAGGTGAGCGCCACCCCTCCCAGGGCTGCGCACCAGGCGTGTTCAGGCACTGGTTTGCATGCAGAGTGTGGCCCCTGGGGTTCCAGATCAGGTGGGAGTGAGTAAAGGATGAAGGTCCCACCTAAGCCTACCCACCCTCAGGAGTACGAGCACCTCGCTGCCAGCCTGGACGGGGCCCGGACGCCGCTGCTGGAGAAGATGCGAGCCTTCTCCCCCGCGAGCAGCAAGGTGGATCTGGTGGAGGCCGCTGAGGCCCACGCACAGCAGCTGGACCAGCTGGCGTTCAATCTGTCCAGGTACAGGGCCCAAAGTGGGTGCCCTGGGGGGCAGCCAGGGCCTGGAGGGGCCACGGTTGGTCTGGGAGGGCTCCTAGAAGGAGAGGCCATTGTCCCTGCAGGCCCAGGCTGGCAGAAAGCAGGAGAGGGACACGGGGCAGCGGAAGGCCATGAGCCAAGGCTGGGGGTTTGGAGCCGCTGGCCGGCTGGCCCAGCAGCTGGGAGGGTGGGAGGCCCATGAGACGCACTGAGCCCCCACCCCACCCCACGGCCTCGGATCCTCCCCACCTCTCCATATAGCATCATCCTCGGAGTCAACCAGGACCGCTTCATCCAGCGGGCCATCGAGGCTGCCAACGCCTACAGCAGCATTCTGCAAGCAGTGCAGGCCGCCGCGGGCGCGGCTGGGCAGGCGCAGCAGCAGGCCAGCCACACGTGGGCGGTGAGGCCCCCACCCTCCCTGCCGCCCCGAGGAGCCCCTGATCCCCCGACTCCACCAGGCAGGTGTGACCTGCGTTCTGTCCCCGCATCTGTAGATGGTGGTGCAGCAGGGCCTGGCGCCCCGAGCCCGGGAGCTCCTTGCCAACAGCAGTGCCCTGGAGGAGGCCGTCCTGGGGGAGCAGCGGAGGCTGGGCCTCGGTGAGTGCCGGGTCCACCTGGGTGTCCAGGCGCTGTGGGGACCCTCACTCTCCAGCCGTGTGGTATGGGGTTTGTGGTTGTCACCGTGTGAGTCAGGGTGGCGGCTGCCCTGCGTGGGAATTTTCCCCACCACCCTGCAAGTTCGCCCCTGGGAGCCCTGCAAAGCCCCCTCCCCACCCCAGGGCTTTGTGCCGGGTCCCCAGGATGAGGACATGGGGACCCACTGACAGTTTTCCTGCCGTCCTGGCTGGGCCCATGTGCACGCTGGGCTGTCAAGAGGGGCAGGCGAGGAGTGAGGGTGGGGCTGCTCCCTCTGCTGCTAGGACCTCAGCGCGCTGGTGGCTGGAAGTGGCTTGGTTTTTCTGAGCCTCTATTGTTTTCATCCATAAATAAAGGGTAATTACATCTGCTGTGGGACCACGAGCCTCGGGGTGCCAGCACATCCCCGAGCCCAGGCCTCTTGTGTCCGCATGTCTCCGTCTGTGTGCACATGGGCTGGTCCTCCCTGGTCAGGAGGGCTGCAGTGGGCCACATGTGTATCCTGGGGGCGGGGGTTCTTGGGGCTGAGGCTGCCTCCCCCGCAGCGCGGGCCACCTTCCAGGGCACCGGGACCCAGCTCCGTGACGCCCGGGCCAGGAAGGAGCAGCTGGCGGCCCGAGTCCAGGAGGTACAGGCCATGCTGGCCATGGACACAGGTGCGTTGGGTCTTCTCCCCATGCTGGCCTCACTGCTCGTCCCCAGAGCAAAGGGACGCCTGCCCTGCACAGGCGTCCTCCAGAGGGCACCATCCAGTAGGGCTTTTACGCAAGGGCATGTGTTCACACACTGTCCAGAACAGTGGCCAGGGCAGCTGAGGGGCTCCTGTTGTTGGGGGCCCCGGCCTTGGGAACCTGCCTCTGTTTGGGAGACATACCCAACAAAACAGCCCCAGGTAGTGAGTGAAGACCAGGAGGGACAAGAGGTGCTGGGAGAGAAATAACGCAGGACCCGCGGGGGTTGTGCGGCAGGGACCTTGGGGGCGTCTGGGGAGGGTGCAGGCGGCTGGCAAGCAGGGAGGTGAGGGGCGGAGGCCAGTGTGGCTGGAGCTGAGGGCACTGGGGTGACTGGGGTGTGGGGGCCCTGGGAGGGCTTAGGGCAGAGGAGTGGTGCGTCTGGCCCAGGTTAGGAGGGATCTCTGCTGACTTGAGGGTGGACACTCCCAGCAGATCTGGAGTGGTGGCCCTGAGGACTCTGGCAGGGCCTCAGGAGAAATGCTGAGGGGGCAGTGGTGGCCGTGGGGAGATGAGGCTGAGCTGACCTGGTCAGGCCCAGGGTGACCCAGCTCTGGCCAGAGTCGCCAGCATGGAGGAGGGACCGTCTGGCAGGGGACGGTGTCCACTGCTCTGAGGTTCTCACGAAACCTGTGGGGTGCGTCCCTCTTGCTGGTCCTGACAAGGGGGTCTCAGTGGTCTCCCCAGACGGGGATGAGACCAGGATGGCTCTCCCCTGTCCCCACTGAGCCTGTGCACCGCCCACCGCAGACGAAACCAGCAAGAAGATCGCCCATGCCAAGGCCGTGGCCGCCGAAGCCCAGGACACAGCTGCCCGCGTGCAGTCCCGGCTTCACGACATGCAGGAAACCGTGGAGCGGTGGCAGGGCCAGTACCAGGGCCTGCGGAGCCAGGACCTGGGCCAGGTGATGCTGGACGCAGGCCGCTCAGGTGGGCCCTGGGATTCGGTGCCCTGCGAGCAGGCGGGCCAGGGTGGGGAGGTCCAGCTCTCAGGGCTGCCCTCCCCCCTGCAGTGTCAGCCCTGGAGAAGACGCTGCCGCAGCTGCTGACCACGCTGAGCCTCCTGCAGGACCGCGGGGCGCGCAACGCCAGCCTGGCCCTGTCCGCCAGCATCGGCCGTGTGCGGGAGCTCATTGCCCAGGCCCGGGGCGCAGCCAGCAAGGTGGGCGTGAGTGCCGGGCGAGGCAGGCCTCCAGGAGACCAGGAGTTCGGCGCTGACAGGCCGTGTGCTCCCCGCAGGTCAAGGTGCCCATGAAGTTCAACGGGCGTTCAGGGGTGCGGCTACGCGCCCCTCGCGACCTCAGCGACCTTGCGGCCTACACTGCTCTCAGGTTCTACCTGCAGAGCCCGCAGCCAGCCTCGGGCCAGGCCGCCGGGGACCAGTTTGTGCTGTACATGGGCGGCCGCCAGGTACTGGGCGGGCTAAGCGGGCTGGCGGAGCCGGGCAGCAGGTCGGAGCGAGTGGGCCGCACTGGGGCCTCGTCCCGCTGAGTCTCCTGCTGCCGCCATAGGCCACTGGCGACTACATGGGTGTGGCTCTGCGGGACCAGAAGGTGCAGTGGGTGTACCGCCTCGGGGGGGCGGGCCCTGCGGCCCTCAGCATCGACGAAGACGTCGGGGAGCAGTTCGCAGCCGTCAGCATTGACAGGTGGGAGGCCCGGCCCCACGCACGGCCCCCACAGCGCTCGCCCTGCCTCCTGGCAGGGCTGCCCGTCCACCCCGCATCCTCTCACCTCTGCCCTCAGGACCCTGCAGTTTGGCCACATGTCTGTCACGGTGGAGAACCAGGTGGTCCAGGAGACCAAGGGCGACACGGTGGCCCCGGGGGCGGAAGGGCTGCTCAGCCTGCAGCCCAACGACTTCGTCTTCTACGTGGGGGGCTACCCCAGCAGCTTCACGGTGAGCCGCCGCACCCTGCGCCCCCGGCCCAGCAAGTGCACTCAGCGTCTGGCTCCAGTCCGCCTGCGGCAGCCTGGGTTCCTCCCCTTGGGTCCGTCCTGGCTGGGGCGGCGCCCTGACCGCACGCCGTGCCCGCAGCCCCCCGAACCCCTCCGCTTTCCTGGCTACCGGGGCTGCATTGAGTTGGACACGCTCAACGAGGACGTGGTCAGTCTCTACAACTTCGAGGAGACCTTCCAGCTGGACACGGCCGTGGATAAGCCTTGTGCCCGGTACGTGCGGCCTGAGCCGACCCTCGCCACAGCCCGGGCCGCCCTCGACTGACCCTGCAACCTCTGGCCGCAGCTCCAAGTCGACCGGGGACCCGTGGCTCACAGACGGCTCCTACCTGGATGGCTCCGGCTTCGCCCGCATCAGCGTGGAGAGTCAGATCAGCAACACCAAGCGCTTCGAGCAGGAGCTGCGGCTCGTGTCCTACAGCGGGGTCGTCTTCTTCCTGCAGCACCAGGCACGTCCGATGCCCACACTGCCCGGCCGGCCCGCCCCTCCCCACGCTGACCTGTGCCCCACCCCTCACCCCAGGACCAGTTCCTGTGCCTGGCCGTGCGGGAAGGCAGCCTCGTGCTCCTCTATGACTTCGGTGCGGGCTTGAAGGAGGCCGTCCCAATGCAGCCCCTGCCTCCTCTGACCACGACCAGCAAGGCGGTAAGGCCGGGGTCCGGGAGGGCAGGACATGGGTGGGGAGGACTGGCAGGTGAGGGGGTCACGGCTCACCTGAAGCCCCTGCGCCGGTGCCTTCCAGATCCAGGTGTTCCTGCTGGGGGGCAGCCGGAAGCGTGTGCTGGTGCGCGTGGAGAGGACCACGGTGTTCAGCGTGGAGCAGGAGAACTCGCTGGAGCTGGCCGACGCCTACTACCTGGGGGGGGTGCCGCCCGGCCTGCTGCCCCCGAGGTAAGCACCAGCCCTGGGGGTGGGGGCGGGGCCCGGGAGGCGACCCCTGCCGCTCACCCTGCTGCCACCATCCCGCAGTCTGCTGCGGCTCTTCCCCTCCGGAGGCTCCATCCGTGGCTGCATCAAGGGCATCAAAGCTCTGGGCAAGTACGTGGACCTCAAGAGGCTGAACACCACGGGCATCAGCTCCGGCTGCACCGCAGACCTGCTGGTGAGCCACCCTGCCCGGCTGGCTGGCGGCGCCGCCCTCTCCAGCCGCGGGCCTCACGGTCATTCCCCTCCCCTCCCTGCAGGTGGGGCGGGCCATGACTTTCCACGGCCACAGCTTCCTGCCCCTGGCACTCCCCAGCGACCTGGCGCCCCTCACGGGCAACGTCTACTCCGGCTTCGGCTTCCGCAGCACCCAGGACAGTGGGCTGCTCTACCACCGAGCGTCCCCGGTGTGTCCGCCCCGCCACTCTGGCCGCAGCAGCAGGGTGGGTCTCGGGCGGTGGAAGACAGAGTCTGGGCCCCCCAGCCTGCTGACCTGGCCGCTGTCCCCAGGATGGGTCGTGCGAGGTGTCCCTGCAGCAGGGCCACGTGACACTCCGGCTTCTGAGGACCGAGGTGAAAACACGAGGGAGCTTTGCCGACGGGGTTCCCCATTATGTCACGTTCTTCAGCAATGCCTCAGGGTGAGTCCACCTTGCTTGGCCTCTCAGCACCGTCTCCAGGGAGGGGGCAGCAGAGCTGGGGGCCTTGGGGACAGCCTGCAGGTTTGAGGGCAGGACGGGGGAAACACTGCTCCCCCCCCCCAGGGTTTGGCTCTACGTGGACGACCAGCTTCAACAGATGAAGCCCCACCGGGGTCTTTGGCCCCCACCCCCGCCCCAGCCCGCTCGGGCCCCTCGCCTCCTCCTGGGAGGCTGGCCTGAGGCCGACACCCTCCGGAACTTCAGTGGCTGCATCAGTAACGTGTTTCTGCTGCGGTGAGCAGGGCAGGCATCGAGGCAGGGCTGGCGGCCACCCCCCTGCCTGCTGCCGGCCACTGACCCCTGCCCTCCGCAGGCTCAAGGGGCCGCAGCGCGTGTTTGACCTGCAGCAGAACCTGGGCGGTCTCAACGTGAGCTCGGGCTGTGCCCCGGCCGCCCCACCCCTGGCCCTGGAGCAGGGCCCGAGAGGACTGCGGGCCGCCGCGGCTCGGAAGGTGGGGTGCGGGGGCGGTGTGCGCCAGAGCTGGGGCGGGTGGAAGGTGGCCTCCACGCACCCCTGCGTCTCCGACCCCCAGGCCTCCCGCCGCAGCCGGCAGCCCGCCCAGGACCCTGCCTGCTCGCCAACCCGGCCCCTCAGGACCATTCGAGACGCCTACCAGTTTGGGGGCCACCTGTCCAGTCACCTGGAGTTTGCACACGTCCCAGCGCCCCCCGGGGACTGGTAGGGCCGGGCCGGGCAGGGCAGGGCCGGGCAGGGCGGGTGGGGTGGGTGCGGAGGGGCCGTCCCAGGCTGACTCCCCTGCTTGGCTTCCAGGTCCCAGGTCTCGATGCTTGTCCGCCCACTCGCCCCCCAAGGGCTCCTGCTCCTCGCCGCCCCACTGACTGCCCGCAGCCCCTCCCTGGCCCTCTTCCTGAGCCACGGACGCTTTGTCGCTCGGACAGAAGGCCCAGGGCCCCAGCTCCACGTCCAGAGCCGCCGGCGTTCACGGGCTGGCCGGTGGCATAGGGTGAGGGGCTGAGGAGCGCTGGGCAACGGGCAGGGCGCCAGAGGTCCCACCCTGACATGCCTCTCCCACCCCCAGGTGTCCGTGCGCTGGGAGAAGACTCGGATCCAGCTGGTGACGGACGGGGTCTGGGCCCGGAGTCAGGAGGAGCCAGGCCAGCAGCACCAGGGGGAGGGGGGCCCCCGGCCCCATACTCTCTTTGTGGGGGGCCTCCCTGCCAGCGGCTTCAGCCCCAAGCTCCCGGTGAGAACCACCGCCCCCCAGCCTCTCCCCAGCCCAGCTGGACGCTGTCCGCCCTCCTCGGCTCCCCAGGGACCTGACCTGGCCCACCCCTCTGTGCCCCGCAGGTGGCCATCAACAGCTCCGGGTTCAGTGGTTGTGTGAAGAGACTGAGGTTGGACGGGCAGCTCCTGGGGGCCCCCACGCGGATGGTGGGGGTCACACCCTGCTTCTCAGGTCCTCTAGAGAAGGGCCTGTTCTTTGCTGGCAGCGGGGGAAGCATCACTCTAGGTCTGTCCAGCACTGGTGTCCCCAGATCTGCTTGTTCCTGGTCTGGGGAGGTGGGGGTGGGAGTGATGCCCAGAAAGGGAGGGGCCTGGGGCCGAGGCCTTCCTCCTCTCACGGCCCCTCCCCGCAGACATCCTGGGGGCCACACTGCCTGACGTGGGCCTGGAGCTGGAGGTACGGCCCCAGACAGCCACCGGCCTCATCTTCCACTTGGGCCGGGCCCAGGCGCCCCCCTACCTGCAGTTGCAGGTGTTGGAGAAGCAGGTAATTAGACCAGGTGTGGACAGCAGTCTCAGGATGGGATTCAGGTTGGCAGGGCCCTCCTGACCTCCTCCTGCCCTCAGGTCCTGCTGCGGGCAGACGACGGTGCAGGCGAGTTCTCCACGCTGGTGACGCACCCCAAGGCGCTCTGTGATGGGCAGTGGCACCGGCTGGCCGGTGAGCTGGGCACCCTACCATGTCTAGGACACCCCTGACCCCCACCCCCCACTGCAGTTGAGCCTGGGAGGGACTGGGCAGGGGGCGGCTACGGACCCCCAGGCAGGGGAGCTCATGAGCCACAGCCACGTGGCAGAGAGCCCCTGGCCGGTGGCTGGTGAGAGGGCCCCTCCCGGCCCGGCCACAAGGAGGCTGTGCCCCGCAGTGACCAAAGTGGGGCGCGCCCTCCGGCTGGAAGTGGACCTGCAAGGCAACCGCACCCTTGGCCCCACGCCCGGGGCCTCGGCTGACACCTTGGTGCCTCTGCACCTCGGGGGCCTGCCTGGTGAGTGGGACCTCGGCCTGGGGGACAGTGGTGGCAGGGAGCTGCCCCTGGGGACTGGGCATCGGGGTCACCTGCTCTCACCCTATCCTCCTGTGAGGGGACATCCAGGGAGACAGGCCTGGTGGGGTGCTGGTAGGGCCCGGCCTCTGCGCCAGCCTGCCTCCCTCCCTCCCTCCCTCTTCCCCTGCACCCAGAATCCAGGGCCACGCAGGCTGGGCTCCCGACGTGGACGCACCCTCAGCCTCCAGTCTACCTCGGCTGCATGAGGAACCTGGAGGTGAACCGCTCCCCAGTGGCCCTGCCTCGCTCTGCCCGCGTGCAGGGGGCTGTGGGGGCCAGTGGCTGCCCTGCCACGTAGCACAGCTGCCCCCGGACCCTTGCCAGAACCAGTGGTATACGTGCAGGAGGGTCTTCAGGACCCCCAGGTGGGCCGCCCATCAGGCAGGGTCCTGCTCCTCAACCCCAGGCCCCCCACAGAACTTGCCGACAGCACCGCCCGCAACCCTTTTCACAGAGGAGGTTTGTGTGTATTTATCTAGGCTCCAGGTTGTACAGGTTGTGAGTCTTATTTCTGGAAATGGTTTAAGTTATGTCTGATTTCCTAATCGAAAGGATAAATACTGTAAAACGGTTTTTATACTTTTTATCTTTCAGTTTAATATGAGATTCTCTTTCCACTCATTTTAATAGCACTCACAAGAAACCTGTAAACCACTGGTCCCTGCTTCTTAAAACAAAAATTAAAAATTTAACTCCATGTAACTGAGCATTGACTTTGATTTTGAAAAGAGAAAGCTGTCAGACAGGTCTGGGGCAGCAAGCAGAGCCTAGCCCTGCCTGGCGTGGGGTCCCCGCCCCGGAAGGACCACCCCTCAGAAACCTGGAGAAGCTTCTCACCACAGCTCCCATCTGGCCATAGTGAGGACGGGCCAGCATGGTGCCCCGGGCACACAGACAAACCCAAGTTGGCAGATAAAAGAAAAGACTTTTATTGATCAGCAAGTGGGGATGGAGGTGCGAGGGTGCGCGGGGCATCACAGGAGCCACTGCTGCGGGCACGTGGCGTGGCCCGGCCCCCGGCCCCCGGCCCCCGGCGGCAGCAGACGGCTCAGTCCAAGCTCATGTCCTCCTCCTCGTCCTTCTTGTCCTTGCCATCGCCCTCCGGCTGCTCGGGGCTGGCACTGTTCTGCATGGCTTTGGCAAACGCCTCCACATCTGCAACACGTGAAGGACGTGAGCCGACCTTCCCTGAGCGCAGCCGCAGCCGGCGCCACTGATCGAGGGGCGGGGAGGCGGGACCCCACCCCATGCCCTCCAGCTACAAGGACAGAAGCAACCCGGGCTCAGCCGCAGCCACAAGGCAGCCAGGCAGGTACTCACCGCCCTTGTTGGCGGCCTCCACGGCCTCGGCGGGTAGCCCGAACTGGCACATGAGGGGGCCCAGCTGCCCCGAGGCCAAGGCTGCGCTGAACATGCCCAAGGCCTGTGAAGGAGAAGCCGGCTCCTCTGAGGTCACGCTCGGCAGGGCCCTGCCACACTGCAGGCGGCTGGGCGGGGTCCCCCGCCCGGCACGCACAGTGCGGGCGCCAGGCCATGGCTTACCTGCTGGAACTGGGGCGAGGTCAGCGTGTTCTGGATCTCCTCTGCCGTCTGCGGCAGCGACTCCCCAGAGGGGAGGTAGGGCAGCAGGCGCTCCTGGACGTCCGCGTTGGCGAGGATGGGGGCCATGATCTCGGGCGTCAGCACACTGGCCAAGTCAACTAGGGCACAGGCGCGTGGCCATCAGCGGCTGGAGGCCGGCCCAGAGGCCCCCGTGGGAGGAGCACGCCAGACCCCGAGCCAGGGGACTACCAGGTGTGGCCTGGCGAGGAGCACAGATGCAGGGCAGCAGCGCAGCCCCAGGCCTGGGAAAGCCGGCGGGCGGGGGCACCTTCACCCCCAGCTGCAGCCGAGGAGCCGTGTTACCTTGCTGGCCGCCTGTTGGCCCGGCCGGCACGTTCATGGTGGCGAGGATGCTCTGAAGGTCGCTCAGCTGGATGGGCTGGGTTGGGCTGGCTGCCGTGCTGGTTCCATTACCTGAACTGGGTGTGGGGCTCGGGCTGGTCGCTGACGCAGCTGCTGGAGCAGAAGGGGCTGGGGTGGCGCGGGTGGAGGAGGCGGTGGAGGATGGGGTGACCGCTGCCGACTGACTCCGGGAGCTGGGAAGAGGGGAGTCCACACTGGAGCAGCGACACCCCCACAGAGGTGCCACGACACATCCCCATGCTGCCAGGATCCCCACCCCCACCCCCCAGGTGCCTATTTTGTCCCTCTGTGTCTCCGACATCCAGCCTCCTTGGAGGAGGGGACACCTGGTGGCGCCCAAGGATGTGGGCATGAGGCTCACCTGGATGAAGAGCTGCTTGCCGGAGGCCCTCCGCTCCCCAGCAAGCTGGCCAGGCCCGGCCCAGTTAGGGCCCCCAGCCCACCTACAAGGAGCAAGGAGACATGCACTCACACCTGCGCTCAGAAGAAGAGCCCACCTCTCCCCTCACCCCTCGCCAAAGGAGCAGAAAGACCCCACACTAAAGGCAAGGGACAAACGGGGTAGGTGGTGACCACAGCACACCTGGGGGGGCCGCGGAGTAGGGGCTACCAGGTAAGTAAGATCCCCACTGTGCCACCCCTGCTAAGGCGCTTGGGGTCAAGTAACGTGCAGTCCAAGTCCAACACAAAGCAACAAGCCCCTGAGCTGGACAAGAGGTGGCAGAAGGCAGGCCGACGAGGGGGCCCTGGGCAGGGGCCCTGAAGGCCCAGCTCCCAGCTCCAATGCTAAGGCAAACCGGGCCCTTCCCCAGGGACATCAGCACACAGGACAAGCATTCAGACGCTGCTCAGACAGCTGGGTAGACGCTTAAAGGAAACACAGGTGGCAGCTGTCCGACTCAGGACCAGGCCCCGGGGCAGTGGGCAGTTACCCAGTCCTCCGAGGCCGGCAGGCCCGATGAGCTGCATCAGCTGGCTGTGGCTCATGTTCCCCAGCAGGCTCTGCAGGCCGCCCTCGCCTGGAAGACACGGCCGCTCAGACCTGGGCCTCCAGCGGAGAAAGTGCGCCCACCGCGGCGGCCCGGGGCTGGCCCCTGGCGGCTGCGGAGCTGCCCAGCGAGTGCCCCCCAGCACGAGCTAACCAGCAGGCTCGCACACTGCTTCACCACTGGGCGGGTACTGACTCTGCAACTGGGGAGAGGAGCTTCTAACTGGGAAGCCTCTATGTTCACTTAACGAGTGGCCCGCGCCATCTGAAATCCCCTCCGACCTCACGGCACGTCCTGGCAGGAGGGGACTGTTACCGCCCAGCGCGGAGAGCTCATGGCCTCCACTCCCACTGGCACCCAGGGCGCCAGGCATCGGGGGGTTGTTCAGATACTCGTTGACCTTCCGGCAGTGTTCCTCGTCCTGGTCCGTCTTGGGCTCCTGCGGGGAGGATTCAACGGGCACCCTGAGCAGCCCCTGCCACTGAGCACCTTAGAGGCGAGGAGCCTGAGGCGCTCACACCAAGGAGAGGCCCTGAAGGGTGGGTACCAGAACAGCGGTCTGACGTGCCCACAGAAGCTGGCGCCCTGCATACAGATGGGAAAACCCAAGCCCCAGGGGCACGCCCCACGCAGATCCCACCCTGCCGCCCACCAGGACGCAGCTCCTTACTCAAAGAAAACCACGAACTCTCCCTCAACACATGGGATGCAACGAGACAACCCGTTCCTCACACCGCTGCCCACTGACCAGTCCCGGCCCGCAGTCGGCTGGGCACCGACTGAGCACCCGGGGGTGCAGGGCTCACCAGGCAGCGCCACCCTGTGAGCACTCCCAGAACTGCGAGACAGCACCCACGACTCCCTGGTCACTAAGCACGTGCCATGGGCCTAGGAACACGGGGACACAGGGCAGGGGGACGAAACACAGTCCCCACCCTCGAGGCAGAGGGAACCGAAAGACATGCTCTAAGTCTGACAGCTTTTCTTGGTGAAACTGAAGAAACAAGCTCTCTGCCAGCAGCTGGCAAACCACAACCCCATCTGTGTTTGCAAATAAAGTTTTATAGGAACATGGCCGCACACAGTCATTTACTTGCTGTCCACACCCGTCACACAGCTTTGGCAAAGGTGAGCAGGTGCGACACAGGCCATGCAGCCCACAAAGGGGAAAACTTTTCCTGCCCTTTTCTAGAAAGTACTGGGGGGAGGGCAGGAGTTCAGCCTCTGTGGAGGGAGTATGGCGACATCCGTTGAAGTTGCGCACACACACGTATACCGACTGCACAAGCAAGCCCATCTCCGGGGGCACGAGGCAGCCCTAATGCGCCCAGAGCACACCACAGCGGAGGGCGGACAGGGAGACCACGCACAGCCACCAGGCTTTTGGTCCGGGCTCCTCGCAACCCTGGACAGGGCACTGGGAGCCACGCAATTACAGGCAGAGACGGGACCCAACCCGAAAATCACTGTGGTCTGTCAGCCAGGGCATCCTGTACCTCGAAACGGCACCTAAAGCCCAGTGACAAGAGTCTGGATCCTCCATGGCCCCCATGCCCCCACCAAAAGGAGACACATTAGAATTACTAAGTTCTGGGGCAACTGTGTTTCGTCAGCACCAGCTGATCTGTGAACGCAAATCCTACCGGATATCCAGTAAGCAAGTTTCTAGCCTCATTTTATGACAGGGAGAAAAGATAAAATGCAAAGAAAACCCACATACCTGCATCCAAAAGAAGAGCCGTTTGGACCCCGCCTTAAACTTGAGCACGTAGACCCTCCCGCTGGGGCACTGTGGCACACGCTTGAACTCACAGTCATCAGGGAAGATGATCAAATCCTACAAGAAGCCAGAGGATAAGACAGTCAACTTCACAAAAACAGCATCGTCGAGCCCCAGAATGTCCAGGAAAACATGCCGGATCCCGTGTTTAGTGTGTGGGGGTGGGGAGGGGAGGACACAGGACACAGAAACGGGCAAGTGTGCCAAGCACCTCACCAGCAGGGTCTCTGCAGGGCAGGTAAGCCAGGGTCGGGGGCACCCCAAGAAGGGTGGGAGGGCCAGGAGAGGGGCTCAGTGCTCAACAGGGAAAGAGAGCTTGCAGGTCTTGAGGAATTTTTAATAGAGACACTTTGGGAGCAGTATTCTAAGATGAGTTAAAAAGCCAACCCTGACCTGCTCTCAAACCTAACAAAAAGTGATCGAGTCTGAAGAACAAAGAACCCAAAACAAAATGTCCTCTAGAGAAAGCTTTCTGGAGGGCTGTGATGGAGGCGAGGGCCTCTAAACGGCGTCTCTGATTCTAGGACCTCATCTTCAGAGCTGAAAGGGAACAAACACACCGACAGGAGAAACCTGTACGACGGCTGAGATCAGAAAGACCCGTAAGCAAAGGAAACAGCCGATGAGAGGACCAAACCCAGGGTTCCACACATCCCACCCACACTCCACACTGCACAACAGCTGCCCTGCTCCCAGAATGCAGTGTCCCTTTGTGAACACCGCACTGTTCTGAAGACTAGGTGGGTCCTTAAAGTTCTAAGACGAGGGGCAGGCCACCAGACACTCACGTCTTCCACGTTACCAGATGTCCTGTCTTTCCAGCAAAAGTGAATGAGGGAGTCGTCGGTCTGCTGAATGTACACAAGCCCTTTCCGTTTATCTGGGGTGACAGTAGTTCCTTTTAATG
Organism: Camelus ferus; assembly: GCF_009834535.1. Classification (NCBI taxonomy): domain Eukaryota; kingdom Metazoa; phylum Chordata; class Mammalia; order Artiodactyla; family Camelidae; genus Camelus; species Camelus ferus. The sequence goes on along the minus strand of NC_045714.1, from coordinate 14,116,339 downwards.
ACATTTTTCCTGCTCGAAACTCCACCAAATACTTGTTGGAGGACCCACGGGAGCCTGGCACTAGGCTTGGAAACAGAGCGCCTGAAGTCGTCATCCTGAAAGAGGGATCAGCGCGCAGACCCGTCACTACCACGGAAACCCTAACTTCCTCCTCGAGTGTGAAGCTGTCGCGGGCAGAGTGGAAGCCCCTCTCTCCGGACCCCCGGGTTCGACCGTGCTGGGAGCAAGTGAGCGGGCGTGAGCTGTCCGACACCTGCTGCGAAGCTCGCGCCGAGGTGGACCCGAGCCGGGCAGTACCTGAGCCGGAGGAGCCAGGTTCCCAGCTTCTCACGTTTCACAAAGAACAATTATAACCTCTACATCCAAACCGCATCGGAGCCGGGGACCCTCCTCAACACCACTTTCCGTACTTTTAAAAATAAACTTTTAAATCTGCAGCTCCGGAGAATTTAAAACCTTGCACCGGGCAGAGACACTGCCAACACGTCGTTTCTGACGGACACGGGCCCGGCAGGCTGCAGCGCTCCCTTAGAAAAGAAAAGCCGAGCAGCGGGGGGAACTCCGCGGTGTCTCCCCCGCGGGGCCCGGGCCTCCCCCCGCCCCGCAGACCTCACTGCCCAATGCCCAACGCCGTCGGCTGCGCGCTGGGCGGCGGGGCCGAGCATCTAGGGTGGGGGGGGCGGCGGCCGGGCTGGCCGAGAGTCCGGGCCCCGAGAGCCCCCGCCCGCGCACGGCCCCCGGCCCAGCCCCTCCGGCCCCGGCGACCCAGCGCCCGAACAGGGGCCGCCGACAGCGCAGGCCCCGCCCCCGGCCGCCCTGTAACCGTCCCCGCCCCCGACGCCCCCCGCACCTGGCCCGCGCCGACACTCGGCCGAGAGGCGCCGTCCGGGCTCGCTCTTCCTCCTCGGCGCCTGCCGGGCCCCGCCGGAAGCCCCCGCTAGCCCCGCCCCACCCGCCGCTCTCGCCGCCGATTGGGCCGCGTCGGCGCGGGGCGGGCGCTGGCCAGCGGGCGATTGGCGAGAGCGGCTGCTCATCGCCCCTCCAGTCCCGCCCCCGCCCCTGCCGCTCTCTTCCGGCGGAAGCGCCGGCGAGGGATATGCGGGCTAGAGCGGCCCCTATTGTTGCTGTGTCATAGGGGCGCGGCGGCGGCCCCTGGCGGCGGCGCCGGAAACGGCCAGGCGAGCGCGGGCCGAGCGGTGGGCGTTGGACCCAGGTAGCGGGGCGGGGCGGGGCGGGGCGGGGCGGGGCCGGGCGGGGGCACCTGCGGGGCGAGAGGCAGAGTCTCGCGGGTTCGCTGTCAGTGCGGGACGCCGGCTCCCGAGACGTAAGAGAGGCCGTCACCGGGTCAGGGGAGGGGTATCCTAGCCCGCTGGGGCCGGGCAGGACGGCTTTGCGTGCCGTGGGACAGGTGGCCGACCGCAGCCCCGGACGCGGGTGCGTGGACAGCACCGCCGGCCGGACCAGCGGTGGCCTCGAGGGGGCGCGTGCGGCGCACAGCACGGACTCAGGCAGTGGTCCCGCCCGGCGCCCCCAGACCCCGCTCCACAACGCCCCCGACCCCCCGTGACAGTGCGGACGTGGCTGCCCCTCATTCCTTGTCTGTGCTTCCGGAGGCTGATGAGCGGGGTCAGAACGGAGCGAGGGCCGCGTCCTCCGAGAAGCTAGGCAGATAAGCGCAAGGGTGTCCTCCCAGCTCTTTCATCTTCCCCGTCGTCTACACGCCTGCCCTTCCGAGCGCTGCGCCCTCGCAAGCCCAGGCCGACGGTGACGCTGGCCACCTCCTCCCCCAGGCAGGTCCTCCCCTAGGCAGGGCCTGCGTGCTTCCGTCCCCCCACCAGGCTTGATGGCTTGCTGTCTACGTATGCATGCATAGAAGTTTTTACTAAGTTTTTTATAAACGGTATAAAAGGGAAAAGAATCTTTCTTTTCAACGTTTCTAAGATTTATTAATGTTGATATTCGTAGCTGTAACCCACTCATCTTCACTCCTGAATAATATTCTAATGGACAAAGGACCTCAAGTTCTGTATCCATTGTCTTGTGGTCTAAGATTCACTTTTTTGTTTGTTTGTTTTGGAAAATATAGCTGTTTTTCATTTAAGAATATTATTTTGTGTTAATAAGAAATGGGTTTGTTATTTTTTAAATTAGTTAATATATATTTTAAAATTTCTAATATGGTAATTACCCATAGATAAAACCCACCTACACAAAAGGTCCTTGTTAATTTTTGAGGATCTAAAGGGTTCCAAAGACCGAGGCGGGGAAGGGCTAACGGTAAGCACTGCTGCGGCGTGTGAGCACGTGCACTGCCCGCAGACAGCAGCGTGCCGCGCTCCATGAAGCCAGGCACGAAAACAAAGCCCAATCTGGCTTCCCTAGAGAGAGGCCGGCAGGCCAGGGGCCACTTGTTCAGTCTTGGAAAGTTAAAAAGCTGCCCCCAGAGGTCACAGGGAAGCCAGCTTTCCAGATACCTGAAGGCAGGGACTTGGGAGGGGCCCCCAAATGAGCACCTCCTCCCCTCAAGCCAAGGGAGCCTGTGTCCTGGGATGGCTCAAAAAATGCCCAAGCTTTATGCACTTTCAATAGTTCCCATGGAAAATCAACAGTAGGAAACAAGATACAGGTAGCCAGGCATCACGCAGGTCAGTTTGTGTGCCCGCCCCAGCGGTCACACAGGTCAGTCTGTGACCCTGGCCATGTGCACCTGACCACCGGCAGCCACAGCAAAACAAAAGAGCAGACGCTGCAGCTCTTCCTGAGCCTCACCAGCCCCCTCCGGTGAAGGGCAGGGTGTGCGGTGCCTGTGGGGCTCAGGAGGGTCCAACACGGAGGTCGGCAAAAAACATGCCCAGACGTTTCACAAGGAGGGTGTACACATGGCCAGACGCGCTGGAAAGGCCGCGTCACTACTCATAAAGGAAATGCAAATTAAAACACACCTATGGGAATGCTAAAAACACCAGAAAATGCACAATACCAAGAGCTGGGAAGTCTTTGGTGCTGGGAATACAGAATGGCACAGCCATGTGGGAGGACAGTTTGGAGGTGGTTTTTGTTGTTTTCTTTCTTTTTTTTTTTAATACCAGACTTTCTTTTTTAGAGCAATTTTAGGTTCACACAAAAACTGAGCAGAAAGCCCAGAGTTCCCATACACCCCCCCCAACAGCCTCCCCACCACCCACACCCCCAGACCGATGCACTGGCTGTAATCCCGGCTCCCACCCAGACACGTCCTGTCGCCCGCGGTTCACATCTGGGCTCACTCATGGTCTCGTAGCCCCACGGCTGAGACTAACGCTGAAAGGCTTGCCTCCGTCCCGCAGCGCCGCCCTCTGCGCCCTGCCTGCCCGGCCATCCCTCCTCCGGAGCCCCTGCCAGCCACTGATGATGGTCTTCCAATTTGTTTTTATTGTGGTAAAATACACATAAAGAAAATTTACCGCCTCGATCACTTTAAAGTGTTGAGTTCAGTGGTAGCAAATACGTTCATAGTGTTGGGAAACCGTCACCACCGTCCATCTTCAGACGCTTTTCATCTTGTAGAACTGAAGCTCCGTCCCTTCAACACCAGCTCCCCACACCCAGCCCTCCCGGCACCACCTGCCTTCTGCCTCTGTGAACCTGACTGCTCTCGGCGCCGCACATCCAGGAGCTGACACAGGCTGTGTCCTTGTGTGACTGCTTTCTTCACTCAGCACAGCGTCCTCACGTTTCATGCGTGCTGTGGCCTGGGTCAGAACTTCCTTCCTTTTTAAGGCTGAGTACCCTCCCGCGGCATGTGCGCACAGCCCGCAGTTTGCTTGTCCAGCCCTCAGCGTGGGCGCTGGGGCTGCTTCCACGATTCAGCTGAGTGATGCTGCTGTGGACGTGAGCGCACAGATGTCTCTTCAAGACCCTGCTTTCAATTCTTTTGAGTAAACACTCACATGGAGTTGCTGGGTCACATGGTAATTCTGTCTTTAATTTTTTGAGGAACCGCCATTCTGCTGGCCACAGTGGCTGTCGTCGTTCCGTTCCCACCAGCAGCGCACAATTGCTCCTGTTCCTCCACATGCTCGCCGAAGCCTGCTGCTTTCTGGGTGGCCTTCTGTATTTCTGTTTTCCGTTTTTTTGACAGTAGCCACCTTAACGTGCGTGTGGTGGCCTCTCATTTCGATTTTCGTCTCTGATGATTCATGAAGCTGAGCGTGCTTCCATGTGCTTGTTGGCCACGTGTGTGTCTTCTTCGGAGAAGTGTTTCGTAAGCTCTTGCTTTTTTTTTTTTTTTTTTTTTTTTTTTTGATGGAAGTACTGGGGCCTGAACCCAGGACCCTGGGCGCGCCAAGCACGCGCTCTGCCGCCGCGCGCCGGCTCCCCGCCTCGCTCAGGTTTGAATCAGGTTGGTCTTTTATTGCTGCTGCTGTTACCGAGTTTGAGGAGGACTCTGTATGTTCTGGCTATTAATGTGGTAGCAGATGCATGGTTTGCAAACATCTTCTCCCGTCCTGGGGCTGCCTTTTCACTCTGATGATCATGCCTGAAGCACAAAAAATGCTTAGCTTTTCATGCCGTTCCATCTGTCTGTTTTGTTGTTGCTGTTGTTTGTGCCTTTGGTGTCACAGTCAAGGAACTGTTGCCAGATTCCAACTTGGAGGTTTGTGCCCCATGTTCTTGTAAGAGTTTTACTGTTTAGGTCTCACATTTAGATCTTTGACGCATTTTGAGTTAGCTGCCGTTTACTTTTGTACGTGAGGTCGGCTCAGCACCGTCCCTCTGCACGGGGACATCCAGTTCCCTGCACCACTTGTTGAGGAGACAGTCCTTCCCCCCGGGAGTGGTCTTGACACGCTCGTCACCTAACTGCACGTGACCGTGCTGGCGGTTACGAGATGGTGTGAGCTTGTTAGCTGCACACAGGGCGAGCGTCCCTGAGTGGAGGGGTTGGATTCCACTCACCTGCTGTGAAGCTCAGGCGAGCCCACGCTTTCCTCCTCCGTGGGTCGGACTGGTCGGTAATTGTGGGGATTAAGCACCCAGGACACCAGACCCGGGCTCTGTCAGGGCTCAGGACTCTGTGCTCCCAGCATCAGACACAGCGGAGCCCCACATCCATGCACCTGGGCCTGCCGAGAGCATTACAGCTGCGTGGACTGTCTGTCCCTTTGCCCGGAGCCACCGTGGCTGCTGGGAACACTGCCTCCTGCGAAGCACACAGCTTCTGGGCGCCGAGGGCAGCAGTGGGGCACAGGGACCCGGAGTCACTCACACCTCGTTCTGGGCATTTCCTGCTTCCAGCCATGGGGTCCGAGCCCCAGGAGAGAGACAGATGGTCAGTCAGGGCTGCCGGCGGCTCAGACAGCCCCGACCTCTTCATCCTTCATGTGGACCACCCGACAGTGTCTCAGGTGTCCCCGAATCCCCTCTGCTGTAATGAGCAGTCTTCTGAAACAATCCGTCCCATCCGCTGGGCCAGTCCTACAGGACACACAGGCCAAACGCCTGATGCCGTGGCTCGAGGACATGTCCACAGCTCACGCGCAGTCCTTCCCAGAGGGGCCGGGGTCGCCGAGATGGTGGAAAATTGTTCAGTGCAAGACAAATGTCAGCTACCGCCCATTTTCAAAGAATCTTTATTCTGAGCTCGGGTTTAACATTTCTCTCCACGGTTCTGTCCAGTCCCCCCAAAGAATCTGAGAATACAGATGAATATTGACCGTTACTACAGATCATCAAAGCTTTCAGATCAATCCCCATTCACCAGCATCCTTTCTTGCCTGACACTTCGTGTGGTGCTGGCAGGCTGAACCGTGCAGTGAAAACCAGCCCAGCACACGCACAGCAATGGAGGGAGGCCCCCGTCTGCATGGTCATCCTCCGCGGAGACCGGGTAGCCCTTCCCTAAACGTCTGGCCCAGGACAGTCGGTTCCCAAAGAGGCAAAGGAGCAGTGTCCCCCAGAAACTCGCACCGAGAGACACCGAGATGGCATTTTCACTCTGCAAAACCCTCACAGGCAGAACGCGGGAGGCGGCGAGGCCCGTCGACGTGCTGCGGGCATGTGCGCGGGCTCTGTGACTGGGGGCCCCCAATCTTCACGCCCACTGTGGACACAGAAGGGTGCTCTGGAAGGTATCTGGAGGTCTCCATGTTGAGACAGGAGACACCAGGACTAGGGAGACCTTTCTGCCGACAGAACGCGCCTGTGCGGCCAGACGTCAGTTCCAAGCAGGAGACGGCTCTGCAGGTGCTGCGCCCTCCCCGCCCCCGGCCGCGCAGCTCAGCAGGGCGAGGGCGCTGGGGCGTCTGATTCGGGGATGCTTATCAGCATTGTACACCGTTTCTTCGTTTCACTGTTCCTCGTGGAGACGTGGGCCTTGTGAATCTCCCTCTCTGTGGGGAGCACTTTTCCCAGGAGCAGGAGTTCTGCGAGGAAGCTTCTTGCTGGGGTGATGGGAGGGCTGGCTGGCTCTCGGGGAGACTCCCGGCCTTTCTCTCCTCCTGCTCTGATTTCCTGACCTGTGTCCTGACAGGGACCCAGCAAGCAGGTGGCATGCCGCCTGCACTTGTGGTTAACGCCTCCCCAGCAGTGTAGCTCTGAACTCACTTGACAAGTGGCTGGTGGCCTCGGCCCGGGGCCAGCCCAGGGCTCCCCACAGCCACCAGTGCTGTGCTTGGTGCTTCTCTGAGTGCGGGGCCTGCTGGGCCCACCTTGTCTCCTCGCCCCAGACTGTGTGCCGGGCAGATCCTTTCAGATCACAGGCATCGTGAGCTTTGGGGACAGTCTGAAAGGGAGACGGTGGCCAGGAACACCTGCCTGGGGCCACTTCAGGCTTCCCTGGCTCTGTGGCAGCTGTGATAACACACGGTCATGTTCAGCCGCCACCCGGCAAGACCTGTGATCCTGCAGAGAAGCAGGGCCACCTCTCCTGTGCCCCTCAGAGCCCAGAGGTAACGTGCAGGGTTCTGGCTTTTGTAGCGAAACGCGGTGAAGCGGTGAGGGCCAGGGCCTGCTTCTCTGCGACCTTCTCATGATGGGGCCATGCCCAAGCAAGGAGCCCACCGGTGCCGGTGATGCCCTGACCCTTGACCCCACCCGGAGAACAGTGCCCCTCCTGGGACAGACCTATGTGGCCCAGCAACCGAGCCGCGACCAGACGCCAGGCGGCCTGTTAAATCCAGCCAGCACCAGCATGCGCGTAACACTCACATTTCCATGAAATGTGCTCTGACGTGTCTGCCTCGCATGGCTGACCCCCGATGGTCCACGGTAAGTGTCCACTGAATCAGTGGGCATGTAACTGAATCCCCCCTTCAAAGGAGTAAAACCAAAACACAAAGTTCCTTGGGAAAAGTGTGCTCTGCTCCTCACCCCTAAGGATGTCCTGAGTTACAGGAGGGCTCTAACGAGCCCCCAGGCCCTTTGTCAAAGCCACAGTCACAATGGGGGCCAACAGCAAGGCCACCACTTCCCACACGGGCCAAACACGCCTGTTGCGGGTGGGCCTCCTTTAAAGAGCATCTTCCGTGGAGAAACTTTCTTAGAACCGTAATGGCCGAGCTTCTGTGTCCACAGCCGTCCCACCCTTTCTCCTTTGACTCTTGAACCAGCCATGCTCTGGAACCTGACCTCAGGGAGGACCCAGAGATGCAAGCCGGACGACAAATTCCTGGAGGTGACGAAAAACGGGATCCACGGAAGCTGCCAAGCTGCCCAAGTGCCGCTGTTGGAGACGTGTCCTGCGCTGCCCCCTCGGCACCCCTGGCTCACCCCTTCCTGCAGGAGGCCGGCTTGGCTGCGTCTCCCCACTCAGAGGCTGGCAGCTCCCATCCTAGCGCCCAGGTGTCTCAACATCTCCTCTCTGCATAATGTCAAACCACGTGTCCTCGGGGGCCTCTGCCGGTCGCCAGCCACCTGCGCAGGTCCCATTGGGTACATGCTCCCAGATTTGACACCACACCACGCTCCTGGTCTCCAAAGGGACGGAATCAGCCTTCAGAACAAGGATTCACTTTTAAAAGTGTTTTAATTACAAATGTGGTTTTGAAGCTTGGACACACAATGACGACACCCTCTCGCTGAGAACCCACCGCTCCACACAACTGCGTGTGCACACGCGTGAGACTGTCTTCCATTCAAAGAGCTCTAGCGTGGACGGGGCTGGCTTGTCTGCAGACAGAGGTCGATCACTGGGCGCAGACCGTGCAGAGACGGACGGCACAGCCGGATGCAATCCACTCGGCCCTCCCCCGGCGCCCGGCCCAGGCCCGTGTGTTCCATATGTGCATGCTGGGGAGACGGGGCCACGCGGGCCGTGGGGACAGGTGGACGTGAGCGAGGACTCCTGCTTGTGGTGGGGCATGGCCTGCGGGGACAGGGACCCCGGTGACAAGAGGGGCAGCCATGGCCGGAGGCAGGCTCCCTTCAGGGTCGGGAGCCGGCTGGGGACCTTCGGTCAAGGACTCAGTGTTGCGGGCCACCCTAGGTTGTCGTGGTTAACGCTTCATTTTGGACAGTGTACGAGTGGTGATTAACACGTACCTTGCTCTTCAGCAAAATACTATTCAAGTAGTTTTAACTTAAATATTTTAAAAGTAATCTTTACATTATTGAAGACTGGTAAAAAATACAGACTCTGACAACTTTTCATTTCTTTCAATCTGACGCTTTGAAAACCTTCACTTTGGGGTCACCACAATTTAGACAGCGACTCCCGGCCTTTGTGAAGCTGCGTGCAGGGTTAGGATCCATCTTTTCCTGTTACTGCTTCACATTCAAACGCTTTCAGAAGCCCTCTGTCGCTGCATGGCAAGGAGGAATGTGGACCCCTGCCTGCTACTTCCTTCAGTTATAACTTTTATAATTAAGAGGGTGCTGTAAGCTAAGCGAGCCCCAGCCAGCCTGTCACATGAAAGGGAGCTATAAGAATTTTCCTTTTCAAACCTTAATGGAAACATGATGATCCCAAGTGAAGCTTTATGAAGAGACTGCAACAGTAGTAAAATGTTTGGCAATCAATAGTTAATTAGAATTAAATCCTCAACCAGGGACAGTGCTATCTCCACGAACAGCCCTTGGAAAAGCTGGTTTCTGCCATGACTGAAGGTCAGAGCAGCCGCTCGACAGAGGCCAGCCTCTCGGTCTCGGGTCCGGGGGTCGGTCCAGCCCCTCAGTAGATGTCTGGGCAGCCTGAGAAATCCCGCTCAAAGTAGCCCCCTGTGTACAGCCAGTCGGGGGTCCCGGTGTAGGGGTTACTGCCTCGGTGAAACCACCTGCGACACAGAGGAGGTGGTCAGGAAGCCAGCGGACACAGGGACACACGGCTGTTGGTCTTTTCTTCAGCTTAGTGTGACCCCTCTAAGTAGGCAGCACCAGGGTGGGTGTGGGCCCCCCTCTGCCCCAGGTGGGGGGGTTATGTGGGCCCCCCTCTGCCCCAGGTGGGGGGGGGGTGTGGGCCCCCATCTGCCCCAGGTGGGTGGGTGGTGTGGGCCCCCATCTCTGCCCCAGGTGGGGGGTGTGGGCCCCCTCAAGCCCCCCGGGTGAGTAGGTGTCCATGCCCCTCCCCGCCCGTGGCCACTGGGTGCCTCACCGCGTCTGCCACTCGGCCTCCTCCCTGGCCCGCTCCCGCCGGGCCTCCCTCTGCTTCTCCTCCAGCCGCTCCTTCTCCTGACTCGCCAGGTCTAGGGCGCAAGCACAGGGTCAGGGTGAGGACTCAGGGGACAGGCATGTCGGGTGCACGTCGAGCAGGCCGGGGCTGAGACAGCACACGCGGGACCCCTCTTCGACCCCAGGTGAGAAGCCGCACTTAGGGGAGGAAACCACAGACGTAAATTCCATCACAGGAAACCAGGCCTGAGAGCAGGACGCGGCGAGGCCCAGACCTCGGCACGGCGGGCTGGACGGGTAGTGCGTTCCGGACACCAAGGGCAGGTGGGCGGCTCGGCGGCCCGTCGGCCCATCTCCCCTCGGGGTGGCGCCTGTGGTGACCCCTGGGGCACAGCCCAGGGCCACCTCCCTCAGGGATGATGGGCCACCGGACCTTCGACCCTGGGGGGCACTGCTGTGCTGGTTCCCGAGGCACCACCGGCCTCACTGGAAGGAGCGGGGAGCCACCCATCAGCCTCCTCCACAAGCACTTCCTTTACTGGAGCCACCGGGACACACCCGGGACACGAGACAGACGTGGCACATTGCCTGGCCGACGGCGAGCCACGTGCAGGAAGCGAGCACAGGGGCCCCCGGCCCGCCAGCGTCCTCGCCGAGAGGGGCCAGCGTGGGACCAGCATCTGTCACAGCCGCGGGGCTGACCGGATCAGGGGCTTCCCTGATGCGTGACCTTTTTATTTGAATATGTGTTTATTCTAATGCTTTGAAAACTCTTTATTTTTGATCTAAAGGTTATCGTTAAAACTGAAACTTAAAACAAAACCTTCAATCCGTGTCTGTTTAGACAGAATCATTAACTCCCCCCGGGGGGCCGTAAGCCACAAACCAGTGTATTCCCCTTTCTTTCCCCTTCACTCCTCAGTTCAGCCTGAGTCGTCATTTTCCTTTTTCCTTTCTTTTCTCAGGTAAGTTACGGTAGACAACACACTGATGCGCAGTTGCTAAAGGTCACGCTCCACTTGTAATGATCGCAAAGCGCTGGCTGCGCGCCCTGTGCTGCTCGATGCGCCCTTGTTGCTTCTTTTATACGTAACAGTCGGTGGCCCTGAATCCCCTGTTGCTCACATGCCGCATGGCTTTTAAATAACATGTCTGGTTTTTGAAATACCACCTTATTCTCTATCGAACCTACAAAGAAAATAGGAGACTTGGATCTTGTAGGTATTAATTTTCATTCCATGTTTCTAGTAATGCAATCTTATTTATAAGAGGACCGGTCTGGGCCAGGCTAGGCATTTTCTCGTTCGCCACAGGCGTCTGGGCAGCACTGTCCTAGAAGGTTTAACGCTTGCTTGTTTAGTTGAACCAACTGCATCCCTCTTCCTGCATCTGCAGGTTCAGCCAGGCCTGGGCGCCCCGGCTCCCCAGCCCCTGCCACGCACACGCCCGCCCCCGCCGGAGACGCACCCATGTTGCCGTTCTCCATCCCTCGGATGTCGGGGCGCAGGCGGCAGTCTGTGGGCGCCAGGATCTTCTCCATGCCTGTGTGCAGCTCGTTGAGGCTGACCGTGAAGCTGGTGAAGTTATACATCTGCAGGGACAGGCACAGGGGTGTCACCATCAACGGTGCCCTCTTCTGTGCACCACTCACAACTCGAAGCCACAGACACTCTGAACCCCTTCAAAGCAGTGAGCGTCACCGGGTCACTGGAGGTGCTCCTGTCAAGGTCGCCCAGGGCAGGACATGTGCTTGCCAGGTTGACCCTGGGGGCTCCCCTCCAACCCTGGGGGGTCTCCCTTCTTAGGTTGCCCAGACCCTCACCCTGACTTGCAGTCTGCACGGCTGTCTCCTCAGTCTCCTGTGGTGTCTGAGAGAAACAAACTCAGCACCTCCGACAGCCGGGACCCTGGGACCCGCCTCCCCCCAGACTCCCCCTTCTGTTCTTGCCCACGGGTCCCCTCACTGCTCAAATGACCCCATGGTGCCCCACGGACAGTGGAGCTCCTGCTCGGGCCCCGGCTGCCCCCTCTACCCGACCAAGGCCCAATAGCCACACGGCCCGCCCTGTCCCCCCAGGTCCTTGCTCAACGTCTCCCCGTCCTGAGGAGGCCCACCTGCCACTCCATCAGCACTGACGCCAGCACCCCGGGCCCCACGCCGGCCTGCTCCCCAAGCACCTCCTAACGGCCCGGCCTCCCGGCGGGGACCAGGGGCTGGGTCCTCACCTGCCTCTTCTCTGCTCGTCCGGCCCCAGCGACTGGGCCCACTCACCCGACTCAGTAAATACTCCCCGAGCCGAGGGATGGAGCGTCATTTTTCAACATCAGCTTTTTCTCTCTATTATTTCACACTATCTTGTATTCTACTAAATTACAGCAGTGGCTGTGCTGGGGTAACGTATCTATCAGTGAATGCTTCATTTTGTTCCCTCTATTTTACACTCCGTGCTTTGCTTATAGGATGTGATATAATAAAAATTAAACGTACGTTGTATATGTATTATATATACAAACAACATACAACTTACATACTAAAATAACATGTAATTCATTACGTTATTATATTCAATCATCGCAGTTATTTTTACATATTCTACATTATTGTATGTAATATAACAAATGTATTAGATGTAACCCAAATTATAAGCGCAATTTTCCAAAATAAATATCAAAATGTATTTAAGCACCTAAACAGACAAGTCAGAGAGATAACCTCAAAATCAATTTGGAAACTATTTCGGTCAGGTGCTGCCAGCGTAGACCCAGGGCACGCAGTGTGGCACGGGTACTGTGGTGTGTGCACGGGCCAAGTGTCACCGTGATGCGTTGGGCGGGGTCAGGACCTGGCTCTGCGAGGGCAGGGAGCCCCCAGGTGACAAGGGACTCTCTGCTCTGGGACGATGGCCCGAGGCAGCTGGCAGGCACGGGGGTGGGGGGGCACGCACCTGCGCGGAGTTGGGGGGCCGGGTGTTGACCCTCCAGAGCAGCTTGCTGCCTGGAATGACCTGCACGGTGTCCTGCGCCTCCGGCACGGCATCCACCACATCACCATCAGCCTTCTCGGGGACGTCGTCCTGAGAGACAGAGCACCCTGGTGTGGTGGCCAGAGCGCAGCTCTCCCGGGCTCCCCAGCACCAGCTCCCAGCCCCACGCAGGGTGAGCACAGAGGACTGCTCGCCCTCTCCTTGGGGGCATGGTCTCTGGAGTCTGACCGCCGCTGGGTGGGGGGACACCGTCTCAGATAGCTCAGGGTAAATCTCCTGAGTGGTCACGTCTGGGCCGAGGGCCTCCCCACAGGCCGTGGTTCTGCTCTCAGCCGAGAAGGGAGTCATACTGGCTGATTTCACGGTATCTTAGCCTTTCTAGCCCGAACCTCAACTGGAGAGCGCATCTTAATGAAAAGATACAACTGGGGGAGGGTATAGCTCAAGTGGTAGAGCGCATGCTTAGCATGCATGAGGTCCTGGGTTCAATCCCCAGCACCTCCTCTAAGAATAAATAAATAAATAAATAAATAAATAAATAAATAAATAAATAAATAAATAAATAAATAAAATTACCTCCCCACCCAAAACAAAACTTAAAAATTAATGTAAGTTACAACTGCACTCATTTGTCAAAATCAGTGGGACCTGGAGAAGGAAGAGCGAGGTCATTCAAGCAGCCGTTAGGGGAGCACACTGAGACGATGGCAGACTCGGCCAGGGACGTCCCCCCAACCCGGTGCAGGGCCTGGCACCACCGCCCGTGGGGGTGCGGTTTGATGCCAGAAGCTGAGGAAAGACACAGCTCAACGAGAGGTGTCCACAGAACCTCCATCTCATTCTGAGGTTGCCCAAAGGAGCAAGAAAGCTAAGCCTATGCTTAGGAGACATCACTAAGCAGATTCAATGTTCTACTGCAGAGTTTTAAATGGAACTTTTTTTTAATTTAAAAGAGCATTATTTTAAAAGATGTCTAACAGCACACACGAAATAACACGATATTAAAACACACTGACAGTCCTAGCAGAGGTTGAATATTTTGTTAGATAAATATTGAACACCTTGGGTTTGGTACATTCTAATTTATTATCTAGAAAAAAATGACACCTCTTTTGAACTATGACTCCCAATTTTAGGCTCAAGAAGAACCAGTCTTAAGGTAATCAGTATTTCAAAATATGCTCGCCGAAACTTTCCAGCTGCTGGATATGTGACCTGGTCTTCAGAAGTGAAAACGCAGAGATGACATTCACGTGACATTTAATAGGTCAAAGCTAACAGGGTGCGGGGAGACAGGAGATTTATCAATAAGTGCCCAGGAAAAAACAGCCCAGAGGGACAGATGCTCAGAAGGATGAGCCCCGGGGAGGCCGGGCCGGGGTTCCAAGGGCAGCCTCACACGGCCAGGATGCAGGCAAACTCCCCGCCCGCCGAGACTCAGGCAGACGGGCAGCTCACTCTTAGATGGGGCTCTGCGCATCGCTCCTTCCCAGCCAGGCCGCGAAGGCCCTGCACCCCAAGTGATGGGCAGGCATGGCCACTCCCCAGAGCTGGCCTCCAGCAGGGCCGGCCCGGGCCATCGGATGGGCCCCCCCACCCCACCGGGGACGCCCGCGCCGGCAGCCCCTTACCGGCCTCACCTTTCTCAGGGAGTCGCCTCTCCTCTCCTGCTTCCTGAAGGACTCGTAGGCACCAGGGTCCACACCCCACAAACACTCCGTCCACTTGCCATAGATCATAAAGAGCTTCTTCCTGCTGTGGTCAAAGGGGGGAGTTTTAAAACCAAGTTCACAGCAGTTATAAACTCTTCATCTAAGCAAGCAGCACCTTAATTTTGACCATGGACGAAGTCCCCGTTCTGGCATGTCTTCTTATGAACTTCAGGGAGATCTCTGGACACAAAAGCAAAGGTGGAACGCTGCATTCTAGCATCTCTTTTCATGCCGTTTGAGACTGACTATTCGTGCTCATACCAAAGCAGAAACGCAAAAATGAAGGTACAAAATCCAGAAGGGAGGAAGACAGGCTGCGGGGACAGGGCGGGGGCAGGTGTGGAACAGCCGACGCACCTGATTACTGCCTCAAAGACACGTCACAGTTCCACGTGCCATGCGTCCTGCAGCCCTTTTCTATAAATGCCATGCACAGCCCTTCTGCTCAGCTGACACTGTCTTATCTTCATGACCACAGGCGGACGCCCCTGTCGGCACCCGCCTGCACTTTTCATTTAGCAATAACCTCCAGAGATCTTTCTAGATCAGCCACCAGGAGCTCTCGGCCTGGTTCCAAAGAAACAATGCCAACCGTATTGGGCCCTTGTTTTTCTTTTTTGCCTCTGCCTGGAGGGGAGAGCACACAGTGGCCACTCTGTCCCTGGAAATTCTGCTCCGCCAGCCACAGGACATGCCAGGAGGGCACCTGTGTCCAGGAGGCTCGGCCTGGAGAGCTGGCAGGTGGGGAGTCGTGGCCAGCTTCCCGCAGCAGCCAGCTTGGAGGACTTTAAGAAAGAGCTCACTTCAATTTGGGGTGGAAAACCAGAAACTCAGATCCGGGTCAGCATGGCTCGCCGAGGGCTGGGGGGCGTGGCCCTGATGCCGTGTCCGCGGACGCGCTGACCAGCCTCTCCCTGGGCGGATTCCGCAGGGAGAGGCCACTCACAGAGCTGTCCACGCTGGTTCCACCAACAGGACCGCTGTCCCGTGAGGTCCGCACACCGAGCCCTGACGCAGTTCAATGGGTACAGTGGTCTGCCCTTGAGTCTAGAGGCATGTTAAGGCCGTCTGAACAGATGAGTGTCTGGCACCCACAGGGTGGGAGGGGCAAGAGCGCCCACTGCTTTAGCCTGGAGACTTGTTTCTGCTGGAGAATGTACAGACGTTAGGGGCTGGGAGGAGTCTGATGGCCATTATATGGCCCAAACTACTTGCTGAAAAAAGAGAGAAATTTGAGACCTAACACATGAGGTAACTAACTGAGGGAAACCCAGAAAATTTGTTAAAATAGTACTGGCCGTTCCTCTGCTCCCCAAACCGCTGGAAGACTCCAGCTCACAGACGAACGGGCAGCCACACGAGCACAGTGCTCGTCAGCGGGGCTTTGCGTCTCGCCCGACAGCAGACGAGCGAGGCCAGCAGGAGGAGGACACGAAGGGTCGGACTCTAAAACCTCGCTCCACCTGTGCGGCCGCGGGACCAGCAGCAGGGAGACGTCTGATCTCTCACGTCCAGTTCATCACAGCCAAACAGGCCCAGATCTCTCACCCTCAAGAGCAGGGAGCCGGCTCCATCACGCACCGAGAAATCACACCTAGCTTAGCCCTGTCTCCTTTGTGCTCAGCGAAGAAATGCTGTTTCCTGAACAAGAGTCGTAACTTTTCTACCACGGACAGACGTCCCCCTCACAACGCCATCTTTCGCGGAGAATGCGTGCGGCACTGCACCCCGTGATCCAACCCACGTGCGGACCTACTTTTTGTCTTGAATGTAGCCTTCTACTTTGTGAAGTTCCTTTCCAAACAGTCCACACGGTTTAAAGTGAAGCACACACTTGTCTCCAGTTCTGCGGGAAAAACAAACACAGGCTTCTATTGTGGCCATGACACGTCCAGAAAAGGCAAAGAGAGAGAGAGTGTGCGCAGGCGGGTGCTGCCCAGTACAGGGGCAGCGTGGGGAGTGACCGCAGACAGGCACGGGGACCTTCCCGGGTGATGGCAATGTCCTAGCACGGCCTTGTGGTGACGGCTGCACAATTCAGAACGTTTCCTAAGAATCATCTGAATGTCCACTTTAAGTGGGTGGATTGTATGATACGTAAATTATATCTCAACGAAGCTGTTAAAAAACAAAGCCAGACAGCCAGACAGCCAGCCAGCCAGGAGCTTCCAGGAGTACAAGGCAAGGCAGGCTGGACAGTGGGCAAGCCTTCTCACTGGCGATCACACGGATCTGCAGTGCAGGTTACAACATCAAAGGAGATGAACGGCTGTGACTGCGAGCAGAGCGAGCACCCACGTGGCGCGCTGCTGGCAGCTCCTGCCGATGCCGATCAGGATCAGCTCCAGCCGCCACCCGCGTGGGGTCTCCCGCCTGAAGCTGAGGGCCACGAGCGATGGTGGGGGGACCCCGAGGAGCCGGAGAACACGGCCTGGGGCGCGGCAGGCACCGCGGGGCGCCCCGCGGCCGTGGCCGCTACCTGTGGTTCACGATCTCCACCGTCCCGTACTGCTCTATCCAGAGCTTCCCGATGATCACGTTGTGCACACAGCAGGTGGGGTTGGTCCAGGTGTAGGCTTCATTATGTCTGAAATGAGCCCAGGAACAGGCGCGTCAGAGGCCAGCAAAGCAAAGACACTGTGTGACCTCAAAAGCAAAGTACCAGACGGAATTAAGCCGTAATTGACTTAAAACCTGGCGAAGGGCAGAACGCCGCTTTGAACTCCCTCCAACAGCAGCTAATGGTTCACATTTGTTTGAAACGTCCTTCTTTCCTTTGAGCATCAACAAAGCTTTCTACTTCAATGTCGAGACACGTTAATAAGCAATAAAAGGCAGACGAAGACAAGAGGCTTCCTGTGAAGTTGCCAACAGAACAGCCCCTCAGCCCCGTCCTGCGGGAGCAGCGTGGCCCGGGGCGCCGCGCGGGGGGGGGATGGGGGGGAGTGGGGGCTGGGCGTGCACACACCTCTCCACCAGCCTGTGTCCTCCCCAGACGCCTCCCCAGGAGAAAAGAAACCCCACAAACATGAGGGGAGCAGACCACCAGGCCCGGGGCTGCGTCAGAGCCATAACCAAGGGCGGAAGCCGCGCAGCACACTGGCATCTCGTGGCGAATATTTGGATTTCCTTGAATTTCCCAGCGGAACCCAGAAGGTCTGCAACCTTCCAGCTCCCCACGCCTCCCCTGAGAAAGCCAAGACCACGCGGGACGAGCACATCTCCCTGAAGGGGCTGCCCTCCCCGCCGAGGGACCTCTTCTGCCCCGAGGTGCACGGGGCAGGGGGGCAGTACTGGGGAGATAGGGCTCCTCAGCCAGGGGGGCCCCGGGAAGCAAAACCACATCAGGAGCTTCCTTACAGGCTCACCCCTCGGGGAGCTGCTGCGCACCTGGCCTGGACTGAGTCTGCGACGGGCCTGCCACACCACGCGGCTGCGAGACTCGAGACTCGGGTTTTGCCGAGGCTCTGAGCGACATGGGATGGGGAGTGCTGAGGTGGGACTGAAGATGCACGGGCAGCGCGGACATGGTCCCTGCTGCTCCCCCTCCCGGAGTTTGAGCCCCATGTCACCCCTCCCTACACTCGACCAGGGCTGGTCTGCGAGCTGACAGACGTGTGGGGGGCAGTTAAGGTGACGGCCGCTCCTGAGACTAGGTCAGGTCCTGGTGCCACTCCCCACCGTGGTCCTGGCCCTGGGGGTGGCAGCCCTGCGTCTGAACAGCCCTATGAAGAGGCGGGCAGCCAGGACCTGAGGGCTCCGGCTGGTGGACACAAAGCAAGCTGGGAAGCAGACGTTCCGTCTGGCCCGCGGCCTGACCGCACCCCCATGGGACCCCGACAGACACCCCGCCCCGCCCCTAGGAGCTGCATGCGCCCAGACCGCCGGGGCAGGGGAGAGGATGGGTGGGTGCAATCAGCACGGACTTTATAAGGAGAGCTCTCCGAGGATCAGCCCGGCCCCGGCAGAGTCTCCAGCCCAGAGCTCTCCTTGGAAGACGTCTCAGCCATGGGAAAGGCTGCCCGCCCCAAGAACACGCACGAGCCCTCAGCCAGAGGGCGTCCCCGTCCTCAGTGGAGGTGGATCTCCTCCCGCTTACCTGAGAAGCTCCAGCGTGATGGTGCCCCGCGGCTCGGCCTCCACGCTCTTGCCCCAGAACTTCAGCTTCGGGTAGATGGAGCCGTGGAACAGGAAGTCCCGGTGCAGGCCCTCCGAGTAAAACGCGCTGATGGGGGGGTGGTGGCTGACCTGCTCGGATATAAATCTGAACCCCAAATCTTCCCTGGGTACAAAAACAGGAAAAGAAGGAGAGGGGCAGGAGGGACAGTGACAGAGCCTCGTCAGTGCCAGGAAAACCCAGTGAGGTCAGCCCAGCACCCCCCGCCCCCCAGTGCAGCCACAGCTCGACCCACAGGAGCCCCCACCCCCGAGTCTGGGAGGGGCCTGGGATGATGGGGCCACGCCGGGCTGCCACACGTGGCAGATACCCGACACTGCCCTCGACGTCACAGGTGGCCTAAGGCTGACCACGCACACACGCGTGCGCGCACACACACTGTGCCTCCAGGGCCAGCGTGAGCCCCACACAGAGAATGACGGTGCGGAGAGGCCTTCCCCCTGGCCCTCTGCTCAGCCCCCACACAGGTGAACAAGCAGCTCTTAGAACCAGTGACTCAGAGGCCTGAGAGCAAACTGTCATCCTAGCCTCGAGGGACACCCACTGCCCAATAAACTCAGAGAAGGACCTCACAGACTTCCCGAGGGGGCTCCTCTCCAGCCTTCTTCCAAGGCTCCTGGATTTTTTGTGATGAGATGTCTTATGCCCCAAGATATTTCTGGCCAGGAAATAGGATTTTTAGTGCAGTCTCTTTTTCAATAAAAATGTCATTTTTTAATTGTTCCAGAACTGTGAATACACCTACAGTTGTAGTCTTTAAAAATTATAAAAGCTAAACCACATAATTACTAGCTTAACTGGAATTAGACTTTCCAATCATTACAGAGGAAAGAAAGTTGAAAAAATTAGATTTTAAAAGGTTGCCTACCAAAGTATGTAATTTACAAAATGAATACTTGTCTAAGAAAAGAAAGTGTTATTTTTAGCTCCCCAAGAGCAATCGTAAGGAGGAAAAGACACTGGTGAGCGACTGGGTTTAGTCGTGTCGCTCCCCAGACGGGGGGATGGCTCCGTCTCGCACGCATCACGCACGGAGACGCCGGTGGGAGCGGGACCTGCGGGAGTCTAGAGACGTGACTGTCTCCTGTCAGTCTGTGGAACTGCGTTCAGCCCGCGTCAAGCCCGGAAAGAGACGAGCAAGCAGGGGTCACGCTGGACTCGGCGTCTGGGGTCATTCACGGTTTTTTTTAACACATCTGCTCACTTTCCGGTGTCCAGAACTTCTTTCGTATTATGCTTTGATTTCTCTTTTCACATACTGCAATGATGCTGCTGATAAACCAAAACGCTAACAATCTTCCAGCAGCTGGATGAGAAGACTTTCCGACATGGGCACAGAAGCACACTGAGCGGAGGGAGGAGACCGTTGCTCAGCCCAAGCGTTCCGGGCAGGAGGGACACTCTGCACAAGGTCAAGACCAACAGGTCCCCTTGAGAGCGACACTCTAGGCCAGTCTCCCCTCGCCTGCAAACTGAAGACACAGGACTGTCCCTCCTGCCGTGACGTGCCGGGACCCCAGGTCCCTGCTGAGTCCCTCCGTCACCTACCAAGGAGCCCCACGCAGCACCCGCCGTGCTTCCTCCCAGCTCAGCCCGCCCTGGGTCTGTGGAGGAGGGGCCGGCAGCCGAGCAGGCCAGAACAGAGGAGAACTTGCATCGGTGACATTTGAGTCGTTTTCCCAACTTGGTAAGCGACGTGTATGCAGGTGTGCGGGCCACCCTCGTTACTGAAGATGCCAGTTTTAGACTCTTTGCACACCTAAAGCGTGCCCGTTTTAACCAGACCAGCATCCCCAAATCCCACAATCACCACCAATGGAAAAACCCTTAATAATACACGTGCAATAAAGAACCCAAAACCACAGCCGGAAGTTTCAGAGAAACTACATTTCTCTGAATCCCAGGTGCGTCAGTCACACAATACCCCGTTCTTTGCTTTCTGAGAGAAAGAAAAGACGCTGCGAGTTGCACCACGCGGAAGCACTCGGGCGTGGAGACACAGCCGCCCCATGCTCCGCTCCGCTCCCCGTTCCTGCATCGAATGCGTTCTTCTGCTCCTACGTGTTTCTTTCTCGGGTCCTGTTATGTCATTAACACGACCCCCTCATGTGTGAAGCACCTCCCGCCCCCAGTGTCTCCAGCCCCTCAATTAGAAGGGCCTGTTCTCAGCGCGGAGACATCAATGCTCGTCTGTCACGGAGGGTCCCACACGCCAGACCCTCCGGAAGGGCCCGGTGCCCTTACCTGACCAACTCGTACGTCTCTCCCAAGAGTGGATTGAACGGCTTGCCGGTCCTCTCCCACTGGGAAGCCACAGCCGACACGGCAAAGGCAGCCACAGACTGGAAACAAGCACAGGGCGGTGAGGGGCAGCTGCCGGGACACGGGGGCCCGGGGCTGCTGAGGGCACCCCAGGCACCTCCTCCCTGGGGACTTCTCAGTCTTCCACTTGTGACACATTTGAAACCACAGCACTTCCGAGGAAATGGTGTTTATCACCCACCACTTCCTCAAAGCCACAGACAGCAAGCCATTGCCTCTCACCCCCCCAAGCCCGGGCCTCCCTTCCTCGCAGGCCCTGCCTGTCACACATGCACACACCTACAGACACGCGTGCATGCACACGCACACACGCGCACGGGGTGGTGGTGCTGAAAGGACCCAGAGGGGCCGAGTGCCAGCCCCGCCACCCCTGCAGCTCCCTGGGCCCGGCCCATGGGTGGCTGCGACGCCCGATGCCACACCCTGGAGAACATGCCCGAACACACGCCCAGCCGCTGGGCAGGACAGCTCGGCGCGTCGTGGGAGCTGTGCCGGCCCTCCTCCCAGCGTCCCCCTGCTGTGTGCCCGGGTCCCTGGCACAATGAGGCCACTTGAATGGCAGGTGCCATGTCCCCTCAAGGCTACGGTCTGCACCCAACCGGGCACGGTCCCTGGCGCCCCCGCAAGGAGCCCACCGCCCACCTGCATCCTTTCCAGGGGCTGGGCCTGGCAGGAGGCTTTGTGAATGAGGTACACGTGCTCCATGTACTCCGTGATCCGCTGCAGGAAACTCAGGGGCTCGTTGAAGGCGATCGGCATTGTGATCTTGGACAGCTCCTGGAAAGAGTGGGGGACTGGTGATCGGCAGGCTCTCCCCAGACACCAGGCCCCACACCCGCCTCTCCCTGAGCATCACTTCAGGGGCCACAGCCACCTGCCCTGGACAAGATCTTAAGGGTGCTGTGGGTGAACCCTGGTCTGGGAGGGACAGCTGCCTCCCACATGCTGGTGCCCAGTACCCTCCACATCTCCTCCGGCATGGCCCATGCCCATGCGTGGCATGGGACCACAGGAGCTCCAGGACGGACCTGCCCCACCCCAACGTGCTCTCCACACAACCTCCAGTTCTGTGGTCCTAAAGCATCGTTTGAAGCCATCACCCCCGGGTGACCTGGAAACCCCCAGCCCGGCAGGGGAGACCCCCAAGGTGGCCCTGCTCTCAGGCACCTTGAGGGCACAGGAAGCAGACAGCCCTGGCCTTCACGTGGCCACAGTGAGAGGGGAAGCAGGGAGGGTGTGGGGCACCATGGGAGCCGGTGTCCAGGAAGGCATCGCTCAGGAACTTTGAGAAACAGAGGTCCCTCCAGGAAGAGGACAGCTTCTCAAGGAAGGGCAGGGCAGGGGCAGAGCAGGGGCAGGGGGAGAGCTGGTCAGAAGGGAGGGAAGGGGAAGGGGGGAAAAGCAACACGGCAGCCGTGAAGCCAGGGCACATGCTGGCCCTGCTCACATCAGGAGAAGGGAAATAAATGAATGTGGAGTCTCCATTCACACTCCCTCAAGTGTCAAATCCCTAAACCCTCGACCCTGCCCGTTGGCAAGGCTGTGTGGAACCAGGACCCCACACCTGCTGCTGGGAATGCAAAATAGTGCAGCCTACAGGGCAGGGCAGGGGACTCTGGCCACACCAGCAAGCCTGCACACCCCTCATCCCCTGGTCCAGCCGTCCCACGTGCAGAAGCCTACCCCGCCATTCCTCCAGCAAACACACATCGGAAGGCCAGAAAGGACCCAGTCGTCCAACCACAGGGCCCTGACACAGCCCAGCGGGGCCGGCATAGCGCGGTGACCCGAGGACCATGGCTGGGAAACGGGCAGAGAGAAGCCCCTCATCCATCTACAGAACCAAGGGGACCACTCCGCCAACTTTCTCAGCCGCAGAGAGAGCGACCAGACATTTAGCAGCCACCTCTCCGTTAGGAGGGAAGGGAGGCTGCAGGGAGGGCAGGGGGCAGGAAGTAAATTCCTGGAATACTCCTTGTTTGAGAGACTTGACTTTGGACTTACACTTTTAAAACAAAATTAAATTTAGAAAAGCAATCTCCAAACACCACAAATAAGATGAGACAAACGAACCCGAACCACCTGCCTGGGGCCCGATCACCCAGAGAAGAACCGCTCTGGAGGGCCAAGGGCAGAGCCCGCGGTGCCACCCTAAGGACAAGGGCGACAAAAGCCACAGCCGTGCTCTGCGTCCTGACACACGGTCGCTGGCGCTGCCCCGGCTCCCAGAACCCTCACGTCGGGGGCACAGCACTGAGTCTTAGCTTTGCGCGGTTCTGAACCCACCGGCGCCAGTGTTGTTAGAAACTGGGATTGTCGGTGCGGAAGAAGAGGGAAGAGGTGAGATAAGTCCTGGAGTCCCAAACTTGAAGCATCGTTGAAACAAATTAAAACAGTTCCTAACTCAGTCCCCTGAAAAGACCTAGAAACAAGACCGACCCAGCAGCCCCCCAGGCCCAGCCGGGGTCCTGAGCTCTCTCCCTGGGCAAGAAAGGCACCAGACGAGCCAGAGGCATCTTCTGTAAAGGACCATGGGCGGACTGAGGAGGCTCTCACAGCGAGAGACTGAACCACTTGTAGACTGGAGCGCATCCCAGAGGTTTCACTCCACGAGTTGGTTGGGTACACCAGCAATGCTGGGCGATGCCAGGAAACCAAACATGTCATCCAAACACTTTGACAAAGAGGAGGGCTCACTCAAGGATCCCAGCTTTCTTACGCAAACCACACTCACGGCAGAGGAAGGGAAACTTCTCATCATTGCAATATTCCAGGCACTACACGAAGACGGACAGGGTTCATGTAGCCCCAGGTTGCAGCTTACAGTC
This sequence comes from Camelus ferus, assembly GCF_009834535.1. NCBI lineage: Eukaryota > Metazoa > Chordata > Mammalia > Artiodactyla > Camelidae > Camelus > Camelus ferus. The sequence continues at coordinate 14,092,731 of NC_045714.1, read as the reverse complement.
AATTAAGGGCTCTAGGCCCTGAGTATCCACGGCTCTTAAATTCAGAAGAAGAGCGACAGGAGGGTCTCGTGATGGAAGGACCCAAACAGGTCCACACACAGACCACAACACACACGAGATTCTCTCTGAGACAACTGGTAACCCCCACACAGAGTGGATATCTGATGATATCAAAGAATTATGTTACTTTTTAGAGTAGAGTAATAGTAACATGGTTGTGTTTTTTAAAAATCCTTATCCTTCAGCGATAGGTAAGAAATATTTACAAATGGAAAGGTGTCTGGAATTTGCTTTGAAATACCAGGGGCGGGCAGTGGTGGAGGCACAGCTGTGCTCAGCACAGACGGACAGCAGGCGGGGGCTGGTGAGGCGGGGCGGGGGGGGGGTCGTTATACGACCCGGCTACTTCTCTATGCCTTGGAAATCGCCCATTTTCTCCAGTCTACGGCTGTTTCCGTGAGTTGATGAGTGGTGGGAAGAGAGCTGGGTCACCTCTCTGGAGGTGGTCCACAGAACTGGGCACCTCACGGGGTGCAGTGTGAGCGGCAAGAGGAGGGCCTCCAGCCCCAAGCATGTATCCAGCTTTACTCTGAATCCAGCTGTGGGCAGCTCCTCAGGGATGCAACGTAACGACGTCACTGCTGAAAAGACACTCTCAGACAGTCAGCAAAGACCGTGAAAGGAAAGGTCTGCGGCTTCCGGACACTAAGAACCCAACTATGTTTCCTGTTACAAAGTCTGGGCATCTGCACCCCGCCTGCAGCCCAGGGACACGGAGCCTCCGCCCTAAGGGCCTGCCTAGTGGCTCACCTCCGTGTGCGGCCAGGAGCCCACCAAAACCCCCCGAAGCCGGCTGACCACAGCCACATCACAGGACACGAGCTCAGCGGGAACCCTTGTGATGCTCCTTGTGCCAAGAAGCTAACCCACAGGACGGGTCTCCTCCTGCACAGGAACAATTCAGCTTAAGAAACAAGTTTAAGTCTCACGCTTCAAAGCGCGTCCCTCCGAACTTACCAAGCCAATGCATTTTTTCAATATACTCCACACGCTGAAATCACTTCTGGTGAACATCGGGGCAGGCAGTGCCGTCCTGTGGAGGAGTAACCAGAGTAACACGTTTACTCATCCAGCGTGAGGTTCACTTGTGATGGCTGGTTTTGCTCAATGACTACTTTTTCCTTTAATTTTTATATCTAAGCATTAGCGCTTCTCTGCACTGGCGTGCCCAGGAAGAGAAGAGACAGACTGCTGCTGAAGCCTCAAAGAGGGTTTCTGCACTGATGTTCTGGAGGGCCTTCTGGGAAATGATCCCGACCACACAGACCCCTTTCCTCCGGTGACCCCGCGGCAGCAGCAGGACCATGGACAGAGGCGGGGCCACGAGGACACCAAGAGGGAATCACATCAAGAAGACCTCGGAAACTGGCTCTCAAACCCCTTTGAGACACACGCTTGTTTTCCCTGAGGTGTGCTCCTCCTTAGGGCTCTTTCCACGATACCAGGGAAGCCCCGGCACCAGGAGGCCCCGCTCACAGTCACTGGGATCAGGGGCCCACGTAGGAGGGAGGCAGCGAGGATGCCTGGGGGATGCGGCCGGGCCCATGCACACTGAGGACGGAGGCTGCAGGCACCAGAGACGCCACAGCTACCCTGTGTGGCCCAGCCTGGCACCGGCTGCATCCCCTCAGGTGGCGCCTGAAGCTGCAGCAGAGGGCCCGGCTCTGACACTGGTCTTCAGGGTCACTCGATGGCAGCCCAAGTCCCCCCGGGGGTCACACTGGGGCAGCCATCTGTTTTGGGGGCAGGTGGGAGAGGAAGACAAGGCAGCTGGAGATGAAATGGGAAAGAAAACCAACATTCACTGGGCAGGATGTGCCAGGCTGCCAGCCACCAGCACGCGGCTCCACTGGGCCAGCTCTCACGGGGCACCCCAAGTGGCCACAGCGGGGCAGACCTCACAGCGCAAGGGGGCCATGAGGAGTGGGCGTGGCTCCATGGAGGGGAAAGGGCCCTAAGGATGATCTGTGAGCAGACCGGGGTGGGCAGGAGCTAAAGAGACGGAGGAAGGAGGAGGGGACCTGGGCAAAGGGTGCAGAGCAGAAGGTGGGACCAGAGCCCATGGGGAGGGGCCGCCCCTCGTCCCAGGAGAACCTTACAGTTCACTGTCCAAACCCAGACTTCTGAGAGGAGGCAGAGCTGTGCAGCCCTGAGTTTTGAGCAAGGGGCAAAGGCGGCATGATCAGATCCGTCCTGAGACGGTGACTCTGCCCACAGCACGAAGGCCAGAGGACAGTGGCAGGGAGCAGTCAGGTACAAGAGGCACAGGAGGAACGGTGGTGGCACGGACGGGGCTGGGACAGAGTCACCGAGCACTAAAGGCAGCAGGATGCGTCTGAAGAGGCCGGCATGTCAAGTCGGGATGGGGAGGGGGGGCGGCACCAGGTCTGGCTCGTGAGCCCGATTCCTGGGGCGCGGGCAGGATGACGGCGGAGGCCCGGGCCACGTGAGCAGGCAGGAGGTGCTGCAACAACTCCGAGCATGAGGGAGCACCTGAGGCCCCAGGCGGAGACAGCAAGCGGGCCCTGGATCTCGGTGCAGGGCAGGGGTCTGGGGGGGACGCTGGCCTCCCTGGAGCCGAAACGCAAACAGCCTGGGTGGACGGAGGCTCTGCCCGACTGACGGCCTGTCCTGCCTGAGTCCTCCCTTCTGCTGGCAAAGGCCAAGGGCCCTGCTGTGAGGCCTGTGGCATGAAAATGGCATCTGGTGGGAAGAGAACGGAACGTGGTCTCGCTGCACTAAACGGCCCTCCGACCCCCACAGGGTGCGAGGCCACACGTGGGAAGAGAACACAGGCAGGTGTGCACGCAGCCAGCAGGAGGGTCTGGGAGCAGGTGACCGCGGGCTGCATGCCAGGCCCCGTGCGGATGCGGGGCATCCAAGCGTTCAGTGCCCAGGGCTCCACCAGCATCTACGGGGGTCGTAGGTGAGGAAGTGCCATCACCGGTCTCCAGGGGCCACACGGGGGCCGCGGGTCCCAGAATCTCTGGCTGAACTGGGCCCTGATCTGTGCAGGGGCCGCCCAGTGACGGGTGGGCGGCTCTTTGACTCCAGGCCCATGAGGGCAGCATGGACGCCACAGCACATCTGGGGCGAGTGCAGACGCTCGCGGGATGACGTACCTGTGCTTCCGAACCCCATTCTCCTGAGGAGGCCTCTCCCCGGCCTTCCCGAGCCTGTTGCTTTTGCTGGTGTCCACGTGAACCACTCCACTGGCTCTCGGATTCGCCTCTGAAAATTCCCCAGAAGAGTTATCAGAATCAAAGCCTGCGCGAGACAAGCAGAGTGGTGACTCCTGCAGGACTTGAACGTGTAAAGCCTGCTTCTAAGAACCCCGACCACACCCGCCAACCCCTCAGGCACCACACTGTCTTTACTGACGCGCTCAGAGTCATCAACTCCGCTTCCCAGGAGCTGAAGGCGGAGGCCGAGACGGCAGGACCCCTTGAAGGAGCTTCCCAAGCGGGGCACCCAGTCTGCACGGCCACCAAGTGCTCCAGGTGCCTCACCTGCCGGGGCAGGCGGCCCGCAGCTCAGCCCCCGGGCAGGAGAGCACAGCTTTTCACCGCTGTGGTCAGTGACCCGCACCCCGTGGGGCGTGCCACCTCTGCAGGGTCCAAACCTAACTCCTGGCTGCAAGGCCCTCCTCCTCGGCACAGGGCCTGCGGTCACACTGCATTAGGTCCTAAAACACAAGCCACCGCTGCAGCTTCTAACCGAGCACCCGGCCCCCCCACAAACACGGCCAGACCCAAGCAGACCAACGAACGGTAACCGAGCGTAAATGGGTGGTTTGAGCTGAGAGAGCTCTGGGTGCAAATGGAAAATTGAGAGAAATGAACTGATGGGACTCGTGTGAAACAGTCGTGGGGCCTCCCGGCCAGCACAGCCCCAAATGAGTCACACCTCCCACACCCCTTGTCCACCAGGAGGGCCTCCCTCCAAGCACCCGGCGGCTCCGGGGAAGAGGAAGCCGTGTCCCCTCCACCCACGCCGGCCCGTACAATTGCCCGGACACTCAAGTTCTGCTCCCCAGCGCCCGCCGGGGCGGGGCTCCTGGCGGCTTCACAAGGAGGCTCTCATTCCACAGAGAGGAAGGCCAGGCCCAGGAGGGTGACTGTCGTCAGACACAAAGCGTAAACAAACTTGTCGCTAATAAACCTCCCTGAGAAAACACAAGAATACCTTCTTTCACGTATTCTCTACTGACAAGATTCACAAAACTCACGTACTGAGATCTGTTACACAATAATTCTGAAAGGAGGTCTTAAAGATGAATCTCTTCACTGATGAACGCTTTCTGAAACAGCCGCCACCTCTGGTCTTGCTACCTAGCCGAAAAGCGGCAACTGCTAACCCCGTCGAAGCGAGCCCGGACCGTCTCCGGCCTGAGGGAGCTCCGTCCTCCAGCCCTGCACACCGCCCTGCACTGGCATCCCTGTCCCCCACGCCGGCTTGGGGCCGACCCCCTGGGACGTTGTTAAGAAGAAAGTTCACTTACATCACAACCCCAGCATGTGCCCAGGACACAAGGCAGCGCCTCCCTGACAAGCGCGTTGAAGTCTTGTCTCTGACGAAGCCGACGCTCCGGGACAGTCTAAATGTCCTGATACACAACGGGTACTTACCACAGAAAAAGAGAGACCACAGACAAGCCAAGGAGAGACTCGGCACCATCTGTGATCTGATCACCGGGAGACGCGCTGCTGACAGGTCAGTCTGAACTTCTATCTCCCTTAATCTGGACGTATTGTTCCTGCACTTTAAAACTTGGTTCTTGGAGGACAACTGCCTATGAAGCCACTCATTTAATAACTGCAGGGTTTACTTCCTTCTCAGAGTATCAGACACAAAGCGTCAGTACTAGTCGCAGAGCAAGATCAAGTCCACAGACGACGAAGCCAGGGCTCTGCACCTCACGCCGGTGTCTCACTGCACTGGGAGACTGAGTGTTCTTCGTCTTTCTACTGTTTGTTTTGAAACCAAAGGACTGAGGTGAGAAGTATTTTCACCAAGACAATTTCAGGAGACAAATTATTTTCACCTCCATCTCAGGGACACGCGGGGGCCCTGCCGTGGGAGAGGCGGGGGTGGAGCTCACTGACACACCGCACGACAGGTGCTCAGGTCCCCCCGGGGACCACCTCGGGAAGGAGTTCAGAGACGTTCAGGAGTGTGGCTTACACTGGCTCCCGGGTGAAAGGGAACTGCCCCAGGGCCCCTAGGAGAGAGGGACACACTGCGGCCAGGCTAGCTCGGTCTCAGACGTGGGCGCCCCACAAGGTGCCATTCCCAGACAAGCACCCCGCCTGGTGGGAACTCAGCTGCAGACGATTACCGGTGAGTGTGCAGGTCAAACAAACACGCTTCCCAGGAAAACACACGCACGAGGAGCACGTCAGCTGTGAAGTCACGAGAGGTGACTTACTAGCTCAGCCTCTGAAAACAGTGGGGAGCCCAGCGCCTGCTCCTCCTGGGGTTTCAGACAAGAATAAGTCAGCATCTTCGGCTGCCAGTCCAGCGACCTGCTCCGACCCTTCGATCGGAAGAAGCATGCCTGACAGATGACACAGGACCCGGAGCTCGGGGACCAGGATCCACAAGACAGGCGTCCCAGCAGGGACAGCAGAGTGTCCAGGGAACAGGGACAGGGACCAGGAAAGAGCCTTCTGTTGTGCTGGGCACCAAGCCATTTTGGCAATAAGTGCGGACATGCCCGTGTGCCTGCACGTGGAAAGAAGGTCACTAGACACCTGGTGGCAGCAGCATCTCAGAGCTGGTGCGTCTGCGCCCAACCCCAAGGAGGGAGGGGCTCAGAGTCTCCTGAGGTCCCCTCCCACCAAGAGCAGCCCCTCAACAGAAAAGGCAAAGTGATGCTCCTATGCTGACGAGGGAGGATGGGGGGCAGACAAAGGGTGGCCGTCTTGAACGTAAGAGTTTGGGGGTCCCTGTGGTCACCTGCCCCGCAGGCTGGTTCACGGCTTCTCCCCGGTGACGGGAGGGGGAGGGGCAAAGGGGCTATTCTAAGCCAAAGTCAACGGACCCACCCAGCCTCTCCTTCCCCTGCCGGCCCTGCCACCCACACGCAAGCAAAATGCCCGCTCCGCCACACTCTCTTCTCCACCAGGCTCGACACCAGCACTTCACGTGGTGTGTGAAAAGCAAAGCAGAACTGAACTTTGAGACAGTATGAGCTGCTGTAAAAGCAAATCAATTTACTATCTGAGGGGTACTTTACTATTTTGGTGTACTTTGGTATACTCTAATAAAGTAGCTACTTGCAAAACAAGATACAGTTATAATGCAGGAAAAGAAGTTTTTAATCATTAAGTATAAATAATATAAGAATGCTGACCATCTCACTTAGGAACCAAATAAAAATACTTATATCCCAGGGCAACTCTTTTAAAGATTAAAACACAATTGTTCTCTCTTGTTATCTCCTGTGGTCCAAAGTTGAGGCTTTCCCCCCCCCAATCTGGGATACGGCACAAGCTTTTACTAAAACGCGGTGCCTGGGAACACGTCCCCTCTTGTCCACACGGCTTCCCTGCGCACTCCTCACGTCCGCAGGCTAAGTCTCAGGCCCCAAACGGAGGGCTTGGCGCTCAGGACTCTCTCTCTGAACCAGCATCTCTCTCCACTCACCTGTGACGGCGTCAAAGAATTCCTCCTCACCGTTCATCCTTCAGCAGCCAGGCTCCCCCGCCGCCTGATCCGTGGGCGTCTACTGAATCATTGTACTGGATCCACGTCAACAGTAGGAGAAACGTCGCGCTATTTTGAGGGTAAAAATCCGATGGGCACTGGAGACCTATGAGGGGAAAGACATTTTGGTGTAATTAGCTTTCAGAAGTTTTACAGATTAGAAATATTTAAAAATACTCATTCACCATTCCTGAAGTCAATCTCGATTACACCCAAGCAAAGAGGTGAAATGAATGCTCTCCTGCGAGAGGAAACAGGCGCGATATTTGTGTCCATCAACGAGAAGCGGTCAACACGCCACCGTCGTCTAAAGGGCCACTGTCCACAGCGGAACAAAACGACGGTACGACCCATCTGGGGAGTCACGTGGGTGGCTCGAGAGGCGGCTTAGCCACAGGGCGGCGTCCACACGCCGGGGCCCCCGCACTCCTCAGGAGGTTTTGCTGAAGGTCACTTGAAGGTCACTGCAAATCTTTACCAGAAGCTGGAACAAGTGGTTACTAATAAATGCAAATTTATGTTAAAACACTTATTTCACATGGACCTTAAACCAATTTTCAACTCTAGAGAATTAAGGCCGCTGTGTAAGTTAGCTGTTACAGCATAAACTGTAATCAACTCAAATTTTCTCAAAATTATTTTAGCTCAATATTTTAGTAGAACTCATGCATAGGAACTCCTCCCACCACGAAGAGCAATAGTTCAGAAATGGCAAGAGACTGAAGGAAAAGGTCACCTTGCCCCAAAAGGTCTTTTTATGATATTTAATTGTGTGAGCAACATACCAAGGGGGCCAGAGCTCTCCACACCCTTCGGAGGGCAATGAGGAGCAGGCGGCCCCGAGGGGCATGTGCCCTGTCCTCGGAGTGGCCGCATGGTGCTCGGTGACGCCTGCACATCGCTGTCTCTGGGCTCCGTCCTGAGCATGTGGCCCCGTCTCCATCACACGACAACTGGCACTCAGTGACACCGCTCCTCCTCCCCGGAAAGGCTCTCTGAGTTCCCCGTCTCTCCCCCACCTTTTCAGCCAGCCCAGCAGAACCAGACACACGCGCAGCCTCTGGGCGCACCCGTACAAAGTCTCATTTCCTAGTCCTCAGTTTGGGTTTTTTGTTTTGGGTTTTTCTATTCTTCTCTTTTTGCAAATTAAAGAAGGTGTTATTACTTATGTCTGATTCCTCTCTGACACGACAGGTCCCATCTACAACATCCAGCTACACACTTTGCCTCTAGAAGCCCCCGAAAAGAACCAGGGTTCCCTGGAGGAGAAAGGCTGAATCCAGGGCTGGGACCCCCCCTCAAGGCAGCAGGAAGCTGTCAGAACCACCGGGGTCAGGGCAAAAGGCTGAGACGAACCTACAGAGGCTCCCACTGCAACCTATCTGAGCACCACAACCTGCCAGGGACCAAATGTCCCACATGCTTAAGCCCCTGAGTGCAGAGATGTGGAAAAAAATTAACTGGTCACCAACGGACAATGCCAACACACTCTTTTGAAAACCTAGACACAACAGGAATGCATTGTGCCTTCAAGCTGCCTTTCTGTGCAGGTCTCTGTACAGGCCACGGAGCGGAGGTGGGCGGGCTGCCTTATAAAGCCATCCTGCCCATCGATGCAGGAACCAGGGAGCGTGCGGGTTGCAGTGCGCAGCACTGACCAAGTTCCGCATCTGGGCACCCACCACCCTTGGCTGTGCCACCACAAGACCTGGATGCACTCTGCGTGCCAGGTGGGGGGGAGGGGGGTGCAGCCTGCCTCCTCCGAAGGGGTCCTGCCCAGAAAAGCAAGCCACAATCTGGCCCTCCACCAACTGGAACCCCAACTCAAGGAACAGAGGACAGAGGAATGTGTTCAACTCCACCACTGGGACGTGCTGGCTAGACGGGACCCTGGGAAAGTCTACAGGGCAAAACCCAGTGTCTTCAGCCACTAAGTCACAGAGGAGAAAAAGCACATGGCAGGGGGTGGGGGGTAGGTCACGAGGCTGGAGGAGCTGGTAGTCCCGCGGGGGTGCCCAGGTCACGTTAACTCACGTCCCACTGCCTCTGGGGGAACAATCAGCAACAGGAGACAGGACAAGACCTGGGTCCCTCAACAAATAAATGAGGAAGGAAGCAGCGCAACGGAGGCGAAGGGACACCCCATCATCTCTGTGGATGCGCACACGTCCAGACTCACACTTTGAACACCTGCAGTTCACTGTGTGTCCTAACTGTGTTTTTCAGAAGAGCCTTCACCTTTCAGAGCTACACGCTGGAATACGCACGGGGAGGCAGTGCCGTGGCCAGGATTCTCCTCACAGTGACTGCAGAGGGTGACAGGGCGACTCGCGGGATGAGCCGGGCCACGAGCTGGTGAACAGGTGAGGCTGGAAATGGGCTCGCAGGGACCAGTGCGCTATTCCGCCTGCTTTTCTGTATGTTTAAGATCCCCCACAATGAAAGGCGTCTTAAAAGTCACAGTATTTTCCTTTCTCATACCTGTCCTCACCCACGACAAAAATACTGCCGTGAAAAGTAAATGAATCAAAACACATAGTAAGTCTCTAAAATGAGGGTGTAAGATGTCAGGCTGGACCAACACTGAAGACAGACTTGGCTGACAAGTGGGACCGCGACCCGGACATGGCCCTGGCGTCGCTGCCCGGGCCCCCACCGAGCAACTGAGCCCCGTTCGGGGAGGCCGCTCCCTTCACGCCACCCGCGCCCCGAGGTCGAGGCCAAAACCCCCACGGCAGCCGTCAGACTGCGCGCCCGCAAGCTCCAGGTGAGCTGCACACGGCCTGCAGGTGATTCCTGGGAGGGTCACCTCAGCTGCCACACGCAGTCTTTTATTTTGCGAGTAAAACCACCCACCACTGCAGAGCATCAACACAGAGCAACAGTGATCTCGTCTGTCCAACAGGAACGAATGCCAGGCCTGGGCTGCTGAGGGAGGGAGGGGTGGGCAGGCAGGGGTTCACCCCCGACCCCACCCCTGTGCGGGGCTCCCCCTTCCAACTGCAGGGAGTGCTCCCTCCCAGCCTCCTCGGGAGACACCAGCCCAGGACACCCACCCCCCCCATCGCTTCCAGTTCCACACAAGGTGCCTGCCCGCCCCGCCCAGAGCCCCATCCTGCGCCCTTCAAGATGCCCACTCCGACTGCTGTCCCATACTTCCAGGACCCAGCTCAAAACACCAAACGTCCCAGCAGCACCTACACGAGTGTTTGCACTCAATTCTGACAAACCCATCTTTACGTTTTCTGGGAAAAACAGGCCTACTAACTTAGGAGTAAGGACTGGCTAAGGGACCGGGGCTTCATCTCCAGGGCCAACTCACTCGAGAGTCGAATTGCACGTTATTTCCCTTTTTATAAAAAATGGGCACGGCGACCTAGACGGGGTCTTCACCACGTACAGAATATGGAAATTTGGAAATTCTGAAACCACTTTTGCAGTTAAATATCAACTCTGAATATAAATTGCTCAAAATAACATAAATTCTATTTAGTAATTTAAATATACATTAACAAGCGTCAACCAGACAGAAGTAAAGAAACGGAAGACTCGAGCAATGCAATCAACAAGCAGTCTGACAGACGCACACGGAGCATACTGCCCCACGACAGGGCACGCTTCCTTCAAGCGCACATGGGACCTTCTCCAGGACAGACCCCGTGCCAGGCCACAGATTATACCTCAAGACATCTGAAGAGCCAGACGTCACACAAAGCATATTCTCTGACCATAAAGGAGTGAGTCAGAGATCAATAAAAGAAGGAAAACTGGAAAACTCACAAAGTTGTGGGAAGTAAATAACACACTCTTCAACAACCAACAGAGCAAAGAAAAGAATTACAAGGGAAATCAGGAAACCCTTAGAAACAGATGACAATAAAAACACACCACACCAAAATGCATGGGATGCAGTGACAGCAGTGCCAAGGGGAAAATTTACAGCTACCAGTGCTTACATTAAAAAATAAGACAGATCTCACTCAACAACCTGACCCTACAACTGAAGGAAGCGGGGAAGAAGAACAAACACCAAAGCCAGCAGAAGGAAGGCAGGCACACGGATAGAAAAGCAGAGAAGATCAATGAACCCGAAAGTTGGTTCTCTGCAAAGACCAGCAGCAGGCAAATGGACGAAGAAAAAAAATAGAATGTTCAGAAAGTTAAAGTTATAAATGCAAGTGGGGACATTACTACTGATTCAGCTGAAATAAAAAGGATTGTAAGTACAACCCCCAAAGCTGAATAACCTAGATGACATGGACAAACTCCAGAGACATGAAAGCTGCTAGACTAAGCCCCAGAGAAACAGAATTCTATCCGAACAGCCCAATCAGTAATCAGATCTCACAACAAAGAGAAGTCCTGGACCCAGTGGCTTCGCGGGTGAATTCTACCAATCACGGACAAACACACACCAGTTCTCCTCAAACTTTTCCAGAAAATCAAAGAACAGTAAACAAACACTCCCTCACTTATTCAATGGGGCCACTGTAGTCCTGACACCAAGGCCAGACGCCGACATTACAAGAAAAGGAAACTACAAACCAGCCCCCCTCACGGACACAGGTGCAGAAAGTCCTCAACAAAACACTAGCAAACTAAACACACTGAACACACTCAGCAGCGCACTACAAGGATTCACACGCCATGGCCAGATGGGGTTTACTGCTGGAACGCAAAGATGACTCAACGTATGAAACCCAGTTGGCACAACAGATCAAAACCACAGGGTCGTTTCAGTAGATGCGGAAAAGTCATTTGACAAAATTCAACGCCTTTTCGTGATAGAAACATTTGACAAATTAGTAGTAGAAGGACCACTACAACATAACAAAAGCCACAGACGAAAAACCAGCAGCAAAGCTTTTCCTCTAAAATGAGGAACAAGGCGAGGATGCCCGCTTTCTTCAGTTCTATGCATTGTAGCACTGCAAGTTCCAGCCTGAACGACTCGGCAAGAAAAAGACATAAGAGTCACCTAATTCGGAAAGAAAGAAGTAAACCTGTGTTTGCAGATGATAAGATCTTACGTAGAGAAAACCTTAAAGATTCCACCAAAAAAAGAGAAAACAACATTAGAATAAACAAACTCAGCAAGGCAGCAGGACTCAAACATGAGACGCAGAAAGTAGCCGCGTTTCCATGCACTAACAACGAGCGACCTGAAGAGGGGATTCCAAACAATTCCACTCACAACAACATCTAAAAGAATAAAATACTTAGGGATTAACCGAGGTGGTGAAAGACTGAAAACCGTAAGACGTTACTGAAAGAAACCAAAGAAGACATAAGCAAATGGAAACACACCCCAGGTCCCTGGGTTGGAAGACTGAATATGAAGATGTCAGTACTGCTCTAAGCAATCTACAGATTCAACACAATCCCCATCAAAGCCCCAAAGATGCTTTTTGCATAGACAGAAAAACCCATTCTAAAATTCACATGGACTCTCAATGGCCCTGGAAGGGGCAAAACAATCTTGAAAAAAGGAGAACAAGGCCAGAAGACTCCCACTCCCTGATTTCAAAACTTACCACAAAACTACAGCAATCAGAGAGTGCGGCGCAGGCACACAGACAGACAGGCAGCCCAGAGAGCCCAGAAGTCAGCTCCCACATGTAAGGGCAAGTGACTTTTCAGAAGGGTGCCAAGGCCATTCAAGAAGGAAAGGACTGTCTTTTCAACAAGTGGGTCTGGGAAACTGGATATCCGGGTGCAAAAGAAAGAAGCTGGGTCCTATCTGACACCACATATAAAAACTAACTCAGAATGGATCAAGGACCTAAATGTAAGACTTAAGACTATATAACTCTTAGAAGAAAACACAGGGCAAGCGTTCACAACTCTGGACTTGGCAGTGGTTTATCGGATAAGACACTAAAAGCAGAGGTAATTAAAGAAAAGTTAGAAAAATCGAGCTTCATGAAAATTTTCAAAATTTGTGCCTCAGACACTATCCACAGAGTACAAAGGCAACCTCAGAATGGGAGAAAATATTTGAAAATCATACATTACATACATACAAGATTAATATTCTGAATATATAGAGAACTCCAAAAACTCAATTATTAAAAAAAAAACCAACCTGATTCAAAAATGGGCAAAAGACTTGAACAAACATTTCAGCAGAGAAGATAAACCAATGGCCAATAAGCACATGAAAAGATGCTCAACTCACTAATCACCAGGGAGCTGCAGATCAAAACTATCATGAGAGACCACCTCACACCCAATCAGGATGGCTACTATCAAGAAAACAGAAAATAAGAAGTTTGGGTTAGGATGTAGAGAAACAGGAACCCTTGGGCATCTCTGGTAAGAACGTAAAACGGTACAGCTGCTGTGGCAAATGGTATGGCAGATCATCAAAAAATTAAAAATAGAATTACCATATGATCCAGCAATTCCACTTCTGGGTAGCTACCCAAAAGAACCAAAAGCAAGGTCTCGAAGAGATATTTATATACCCATGTTCATGGCAGCATTGTTCACAAGAGCTTAAACTTGGAAGCAACCCAAGTGTCCATCCGTAGAAAAACACATAAGCAAAATGTGATCCAGACATACAGTAAAATGTTATCCAGCCTTAAAACAGAAGGAGATCCTATTACACGCACAGATGAACCTTGAGGACATCATGATCAATGAAACAAGCCAGATACAAAAAGACAAATACTGTGCGACTCCACTTACATTCAGTCCCTGGAGAAGCCACATTCGCAGACACCGAGAGCAGACGGTGGCTCGGGGCGGAAGGAGGGGACTCGGGCACTCGGTGTTTCACGGCAAAGGCTTCCGCTTCCCCAGGTGCAAGGGGCTAAGGGGCGGACAAGCGTGTAGACACCACTGAACCGCGCGCTTAAAACGGTCAAGACGGCAAACTTCACGTTACGTGTATTTTACCACAATTTTTGAAATTAGAAAAAATTACATCAGCAAGTAGGACAAATAAGAAACAGACAGCTGTGCACAGAGCTCAGCGTGCTGGTGCCAAACTTGCCATCACTGGCCGGAGAGGACAAGCTCCCCCGGCCCCAAACCTACACGACACCCCAGCCTCAGCGGTGCTTCGCCTCCTGCCAGGTGAAGGAAAGCAGCTTCAACGTTCCAGCTCGCTCCCACCAGCCAGGGCAAGGAGGCCGAGGGAGACCGGGACCGCAGAGCTACAAGGGCAGCTGCCCGGGGGGAGGCGGGTTGGGAAACTGAGGGAGGGGGTGGGGAAGAACCGGCCAGGAACCCGCAGAGAGAAGACGCCACGAGGCCTGGTCCCGCCCCCTCCCCAGGGAGCAGGCGCCCCACGGGCACTGCAGGTGAGACCTGCTGAGGGCCTCGGCCCAGAGGCAGGCGACACTGTCCGGACACCTTCTCAAGCCACCGGACGCATGAAACTGGGTTTCTGTCGGACACAAGTCAGAAACAGAAGCCACCACACTCCCCCAACCCCCTGCACCCCTCAACAGCACAGTCCATCGGTCCATCCGCCAGGCTCTCACTGCCCCGCAGCTCTTAAGGTCAAGGCCAAACCCTTCCCAGAAACAGACAAGCGCGCACACAGGACGGCAGCACAGCAGCGGTGGGCACAAGGCCAGCCGGCGACGGAACAAGCCAAGGCACCGCCACACCCCCACAGGGCTCTCCTTCCCTGGGAGCAGCCTGGCAGGGTCCAATCTGGCCTCATCCCCTGAGGGGCCTGTCAGACCCCAGAAAGACGGGACAGAGATGCTTAAACGTCACTGGAGCACACAGCTGTTCCCTGCAGTGCCCACCAAGAACGTGGAATCACGTCACTTGTGAGTGTGAAAACCACTGGTATCAGGAGGAATTGAAGAACCGAGGGATGGGACGGGCACATTAAATGGGGAAAGTGAAACCGAGGCGGCTGGGTGATGGGACTACACCCTGGGGCAAAGCCGGCGGGAGAGAAGGGCGGACAGGGCTCCCCAAGGAAGGCGGGAGGCCCGGGCCCACCAGTCCTGGGGCCCCCTGGAGGCCGCACCCCACTCCGCACCGCAGTGCCACCATGGATGGACGGCGCTTCCTGGCCACAATGTCTTTGTGGTCACCGATTTTTCAGTGTTTTTGTCTTGAGACCCCTGCTTAGCCAAGGGAGCCCACCTGCCACCTAGAGGCCTCAAGAGCCTTATCTTACTCGGGGAAAGAGCCCAGCTTCTTTCTTTTGTTTTTTTTTAAAAAAAAAAAGTTGAGTCTGTTTCCAAAGTCAGATTTTAGAGTCGCACTGCAGAACCCCGAGCCGCGCTGGAAACGCTCTAACCTGCAGAGGCCCCAGGCCACAGGTGGCTCGGAGCACTCGCAGCGCGGCTGGCGCTACAGTGCTGACTGGCTGAATTCCTCCACTTACGCGGACCAGGTGGTGGGTGGCGTCCATCCCAGACAGGGTGCTCTAGGGCCCCACTGGGCGGGGCCACCCGAGGGGCTCTAGGAAGCTCCAGGGGCCCCCCAAACGGAGGGAGGCAGCCACAGACAGAGCAGGCAGGGCCGGCCTTCCACAGACCAACCGCGGGCCCAAGCACACGTCAGGCCAAACCCACTCACTATTCTTATTTCTAAAACCACCTGGTTCTCTTGACTTGCACTCACTGAAACATGCTTCTTGCTAACTGCTGAGGAAAGGTCCGGCCTTCATATTCCTGTAACTGTAAAAGCCTAGTGGGCGAATCAAATGAACACCCCCAACTCTATCCACAGCAAAGCCTTCTAAATGCCTTCTAAGTGACTGCCCCTGCAGGGCAGTCATTCACATGCGTGTCCCGGTGACCAGGGGGTGGGGGGCGAGAGTGGCCTTTGGGACACTGGTTCCTTAGACTCGAGAGAAATCTGGTCCCGTCCAGTCGCGCCTGAGGCCCCATCAGAGCCGCTCTGAGGGCAGAACAGGCAGGTGTGTGTTTTCTGTCTATGCAGCTTTACCGGGCTCGGCTGTCTGCAAGGCTGCCCGACGCCGCAGGGACCTGAAAGGGTCCTCACTGAGGGCTGCGTGTCGGCGTGGGCCCCCAGGAGGCCCAGCCTGAGAAGCCCCCTGTCCCATCCTCACCAGCGAGCAGGCTTACCTGTCAGCGTGCGAACTGGCCGGTTTGGCTTGGGGTTCAGGCGAGAAACTGAAAGTTTCCAGACTTGAGGTAGGTAAATGAACCTCTCCTGCTATGTAAACAGCCACACTAATCGCCCGCTGTTTACCATTCCCCACCCCAACAGGGCGGCCCAGAAGGGCAGGCACAGGGCAAACCAGCCCGGCCACGGGAGTGGCCGCTGGAGCCACACTTCCTTCTGGGGCTCAGCAAGCAGGAGCCTAGAGCCCCTGTCCCTGTCCCCGACCCCATCCACAACATGGTCCCTCGAGTCCCGTGCCTCCCCTGGACCACAATGCCCACTACGCAACGGTGAGACCCAAGACACACCCCGCGCCGGGAGGAGTTCTGGAATCCAGTGTAGGGCCGAGGCGAACGGATGCTCTTCTGGGCAAACACGTTTGTTTGCATCACTCTCCTCTTTCTGTAACAGGGAGTAAAGTGGAGCAGTTTAAATGCAGTCCGAGGGTGGGGGGAGAAAGTTCTAGATCGGGAGGGTGGGCTCCGTCTACACTCCACAGGGCTGTGTTCCCAAAAAACCACAGAGCGGCAGCCATGCCGGAGAAATCAGACATCCATGGGCCCCTCCCTGCGGCGTGTCCATCTCTGACAAGTGGGACCAAGGGCTGGGACGGTGTGGCAGCTGGAGAACCCAGGCGGCCCCGCCGATGACGGCACATGCATGGAGGGGCAGGATGCTTCAGATGCCGTCTCCACCGCGCCGCGTCCAGGCTGATGTCCTCGCCCCTTCTCCTGCTTGCCTCCTCCCCACCGCCTCTTGCCCAAGTGCCACCTGCCCAGGCTCCTAACCGGTTTTACCTGCTGACAAATTCATCATGCCGGCGTCACTCCCAGCCACACTTCCTGAGCACTAAGGAGTGTGGGTGCTTAAACCGAGGTCAGGGAAATCCACACATTTCTACACCGTAACCCTAAAAAGGAGAAAATTGCAAAACTCTATTGCTGTTCATTTTTGTCCCCAGGAAGATGACTCAGACTCTTCGTTCAGTTCTCTACCAGGGGTCCTTGATCCAAAATAGGTTACAACCCGCAGTGGGTCCCAAGCTCCGGCAAGCACACCAGCCACATGGGACTCATGGGAGTGCACTGCACACCGCCCGGGGCCCCCGGGAGCCTGGGTCCAGGAGACCTGGGGCCAGGCCTCAAACCCACACTTTCTACAAAGTTCCACAGGTACTTCTGGTGAGAAGCCAGGTTCAAACACCCTAACACCCAGAGACACCTCAGTGTTCAGCCCAAAGCGCACCAGCTCAGACACAGACTCTAAGGCCGTGCCGGGAGCTGCATGGGCCCGGGAGCCCCCCGACCTCCTCCCTCCCGGCGACCTGCCCGCTCCCGCCTGTGCTGGGACGTCCCCGCGGTCAGGGTCTCTCGGGAACAGGGACACTTGGTGCCTGACCTGTCCGCGTCAGGACAAGACGGCTCTGGTTCTACCCCTCCTCCACGGTGCCTAATAAGGTGGCCCCGGGTCACGTCTGCCACGACTGGGTTCTTCGCAGTGCTCCTTCCCACTCTCCCAAGTTCCCAGGTGGGCCATCAAATCATATGCTTGCCCTGGTCTTAGGACAACAGTGGAAGTCACTGCCCAGCCAGGCACGAGGGCACTGGCACCAGGTCACAGCTGCTCTTTTCTCACGGTCCGCCTCTCCCTCTTTCAGGGAAACACAGCTCCGCCCCCACGGCCGCCACTGTCCTGTGCAGAATCCGGGCTCAGCATGACTTCCCGAAAGACTCTCCCCACGCCGGGCCCCCCAGGCTCCCCGCACCAGCCCGGAACAAGCGCTCCTCTGGGCCCTGTGGGACCAGGGACCAGCCCAGAGGTCAGACGGGCCTGTCCGAGCCAGAGCCATGCAGACCACCGCCACTGCTGAGGTGACCCCAGCACCCGGGGGTGCGGGGAGGCCCAGGGCTGACGTCCAGGAGAGCGCACCGGCCCGCAGCCCTCAGCCGCGTGCGGCCCCCCACCCGGCCCCTGGCTCGGGGCCCCCGGCCAGCACTGACACTGGAGTTTGTGTCTCAGATAAATCCTGCAAGTGTCCCCGCCGAAGAAGAGAGAAAGCAGAGAGAGAGATGCACAAACACGAGGCAGCGTCCCCAGGCCTCCGTGCTGCCCAACCATGGGCCCCGCTCGCGCCGCAGGCTAGACGGCGCTTCTACCCGCAGGAGATTCCGTGGAAAGACGGGGATGCTTCGAAATTCTGCCAAGTGACCCTGAGCTCTTCTCTGAATTTGGAAAGAAAAGGAAATAAGCACCACAAAGCTCATGGACACGTCGGAGTGACCATCTCATCACAGGCGCGCGACAGAAGCTGCAGGGCCGGGCCGACGTCCACACGACGCTTCCAACCAGCGGCGACCGGGCAGCGACACCGACGCCTGGGCTTTGTCAGCAAAAACACTTAGACGGGGTCAACGTGCAGCACAGACACGAATTAATCACTGTGCGTGGAACCTGCATTTAGGGTGCCAAGCCAGAGCTAAAATGCCAACAATCCTCAGAGTTTAAGTATTTGTAAATAATCCGTCACGTTCAAATGCTAACTTCCCTTCAGTCTCAATAAATCACCCTTAAAGTGCACCGAGCTCCAGCACTAAACCCCGCCCCGCCGTCGGCCTGTAGTCCTAAACCCTCAGCTGAGGCCCAGCGGGTCCCCTCTGGGCCAAGGGTCTTTTTATAAACACAAGCTCCCTTGAGGAGTCATAACTTAACAGTGTTACTGCAGCTCATTTCTAGAGAACTGCGACCCACCTACCAAAGACTCCCTTGGCTGCTCTTCGACACCACGTGCGTCTGCGACATGGTCAGGTGGGGTCAATTTCAGTGCTCTCAGGTCAGGTCTGATGGTGTCCTGAGCACCTATTACAGTACCGCACGCTCTCCACTACCTTTTCACATATATTCCTCATCATAACTCATTTTACAGGCCAAGACCCTGGAGGCAGGAGCAGACAAGTAACTTTCCTCCCATCAAAGGTAGAGAGACCGGGGCCAGAACCCGAGAGCCCCAGGCCACCTCCAGAAAGATCCGTAAACTCCCCAGTGGGACACACGGGTCTCCTCAGGACCCTCACTGCTGCTTTCGCTCAAAGACGCAAGCCCTGCCCGCCTCACATCCGCCTCAGCCAAATTCCTAGGCAAGGAGGGGGCCTTGGCTTTTCACAGGAGTACCAAAGAAATCAATCATTTGCAACAGACAGCTAACTCCCTGTCTGAAGGCAGTGTAAGAGTACATAAAATGTTTCAAAAACTTCCTCACCAAAAAAAGAAATGTCACTTTTGTAATTAGCTGAATGTAACAAGATTTTAAAGGTCCAGCCAATTGTAAGGACATATCCAAGACTTATTTGCTAGCATTTCCTGAAGGGCGTGAATAAGAGGCCCCAGCACGAAGGCCAGACGGCACTTAAATATTGAAATAACACTGCTCATCAAAACGTTAACCAAGAGCCTGACCACTCGGGATGCACTTGGGAGGAGAAGGGGATGCCCTAAGCGCACACTTGACGGCTGTAAGCTTTACTGCATTAAGTTCGCTCAGAACTGGTTTCAGAACTACAACCTCACGTTTTAAACTGCGCAGCTGTCCATCCGTCATCACCCCTGCTCCACCAGCTCACCCGTCTCACACAATGAGCATCAAGGACTTCACTAAGAACCAAGGAAAGGAACCGGCAGCAGGTGAGGTATTTTGGCAAAATCTCAGCCAGATGGAGAATTACTCCTTTATTTTAGCAGAAATAAACTGGTTTTATAAACATTCACACTCACAAAAAATGAAACTCTATCAGTTATATGTACTGCAAGAAACAAAGTTCTGACACACAGCAGTGCAGCACAATTAAATGTTCTAACGAAAACTGAGAATCTTGGTTTTAAAGGGCCGTAGAGAGAGGCATGCAAGAGTGTGAACTCTGGAGCCAGACTGCCTGGGTTCAAATCCCTGCACCGTAACTTACTACCGTGTGATTTAGAGTCAGTCAGTTAACCTCTCTCTCCTGAGCTTCCGCATGAATAGACTAGACGTAACTAAGGACCAGCCTCGTAGGTTGTCGTGAAAGCCACGTGCACTAAGTGAGTGTGATGTGCTTGCAGCAGTCCTGGAATAACCTGTTACTCACTGTCATCACCTTGGACAAGCGCTGTTATTAACAGAAGGCCAGGTGAGGCAGGTAGGAGAGGTAAACTCTAAGGAGACGAGTCATCCATGTGCTGAGGGTCATGTTTTACACGAGAACACGGGGCACTGTGCCGGGCAAGGAGGAAGTGTAGCCCATAAGTTCCTGTCCTCGTGGGGGTGGGGGGAAGGGAACAACTGGACACCACAATTTGGAACTGTGGCGCAATCTGGAGCACCACCAGGGACAGCTGGAGATAATCCTTTCAATTGCCCCTCTCATCAGCCCTGCCAGGTAAACAGGACGTGTCGCAGGGGAAGGAACTGAGGCCAGAAGAGATGGGATAACACTGCTCAGCGCACAAACTCATTAAGGGCCTTTGCTCTGCCACCAGGGCAAGGGGCAACCGGGGGGGGGGGGGTCCCAGGACGCCTCTGCTCCCTAGCTGTGTCCTCTCAACACCTCCAGTGGATGGAGAGGTTCTGCAGCTCACAGCCAGGCTGGCAGCGGACATTCCAAAAACGTCTGTCAAACTGAACTGAATAAGACCCCTTCTCCAGATGTGCACAGGCAGCCCGAGAGAAGGGACTAACGCAAAAGCTGCTGGCTGCCAGTCCAGGGCTTGTCCTAGACTGACCTGTCAGGATAAAAGCCCCAAGGACAGGAGCACAGCTTCCTGGGAGCTGGGAGGTGACCCTCACACTCAGGAGTGCCAGGAACATCCTAACACCCCGCTGGCTTCTTGTCCCAGAAAAACCCTGGGGAAGACTGATTTGTGATTACCCAACAGTCTTGGTCTGGGCTTGCAAAGTCTCAAGACTCATCTGCTGATTACTGAAATGTAACTGCGGAGAAAGAAGGAACCTTCTAAAAAATCAATTTATCTAATTCATCTAACGTGTTAAGTAAGGAGCTCTGGACGGTATGGATAGTCTGCTAAGGGGGACAAATTAAAAACAAAACGAAGAGCAGGGGAAGGGGTGGACACATGCGCAAAGCCCTGCAGGGCCCAGACAAACCCACAGGTGGTCGCCGGGGCGGGAGGGGACCCTGCCTTACTGGCTGAGCGCGGACACGCGGGAGAAGCCGGGGGTCGCAGCGCCCCTGCCCGGCGCGCCCCCTCACTCATCCCTGGCCGCAAAGGCGGGCTGGCAGGCGCCGGGCCCCATTGCTCCCAGCCCGACTTCCGGGTGCGGCGGCGGCCAGGCGGGCCCCGGGTCCGCAGTTGCCCGGCGACGCGGGGTCTGGGCGGCCGCCGGGGGACCCAGGCCCGCCGCACCCGCCGCCGGCCGCCCCGCCGCCCCGCCGCCCCGCCGCCCCGCCGCCCGCCGCCCGCCGCCAACTTTTCTCCCAAGTTTCCTCGGGGCCGGGCCGCGGCCGGCGGGCGGGAGGGCGGCGGGAGGCCGGGCGGGCCGGGCCGGGGCCGGGGCCTGGCCGGCGGGCGGGGGGCACGGGTCTCCGGCTCCCCCCGGCCCGGCCCGCCTTACCGCCGCCCGCGGCCCAGGCCCGCCCGCCCGATGCCGGGCTCGGTCCCGGGAGATGCGGGGTCGGAGTCCCGGCCGGGTCACTCACCTGGACCGCGGTCCCTCCCGCGCCGGCAGAGCCCCGCTGCCCGCCCCGCCCCCGCCCCGCAGGCCCGCGACCCACTGACACCGAGGCGGAAGTGCGGCCGGCCGCCCTGCAGACTGACAGCCCGCGCCTGCCACTCGCTGAGCCCGGCGCCGCTGCGTCGGCCGCCTCCCGTCCAATCAGCGCCCGGCCCGAGAGCCGCGCCGAGAGGCAGGACTATGCTAATCAGTCTCTAGAGCGGCACCTCCCTCCGCCCCCCGGGGATCCCGCCCACGCGGAGGAGTGACGACCCGAGCGACCAATCCAGGAATGAGTGGGAGGGGTTATGCAGATATTGACCCGAAAGAGGCGGGCCGGAGGGAGGAAGGGGCGTGGCTGGGCGAGCGGAGTTTACAAACAGTGAGTCAGGTGGCTCCAGCGCTGGCGCTGAGGCTCCGCCGGCAGGGGCCTCTGTGCCCGCGACTCCCAGCCCCAGAGGACGGGTGGAGGCTTGAGTCACCCAGAGCTGCCTCCCTCAGCTCAAGCATCTTGCAGGGCTTCCCACCGTCACCCTCCGTGCCATGCGTTTCACCGCTCACCCAAACCCGGCGCCACTTTACCTTCCGGCTGCATCCCTGACAGTTCACTCCCTTGTTTGAAATCTTTTTGCTCTCACTGACCAGCAGCGGCTCCGCGGCTAAGCCCAGAAGCTCTGGAGTCAGACGCGAGCTTCATCCTTACCTGCTGTGTGGCCGTGGGCAAGTAAACTAACCTCTCTGAGCCTGTGGATACCAAGATTTTCCTTTGCAAACCAGGTTTCTCCCATCCTTATCCCATTTGAGTCTTGGGTCTGGTTTGGGGTAGATGGAGTAACATGAATCAGGCTGCTGCTCAGAGTCACAGCGATTGGTTCAAGGGTGAGCAGGTGACCCTGTCCTGGCCAGTGAGGGTCAACCTTGGGTCTTCTGCTCAGGCCAGAGGGAAGATAGGGAATGACTCTCCCATCTGCCCACATATCTCCACAGAGCTGGGCTAAGTGGCAGAAAGATGTAAACCTGGGCCTACTGAAGGGTATCTTGTCACCATGAGGGAGGGGGACACCTGAGAATGACACCAACTCAGAGGAAAGCAAGAGCAAATAGCCCTGGGTCACCTAGAACCAGCTGCACCTTCACCAAGCTCCATCCTAGACTTCTCAGTAAAGTGAGCTGCCACATTTTCTTTTCTGCGTAAGCCAGTTTGAGTTGGTACCAAAAGCACACTGGGACCCTGGCCCCGTGAGGTTGCTGACAGACTCCCCGTGACTGTGCAGCTCATTCTGAAGTTCCTGCTTGTCACTGGCTCATCCGCAAAGCGAGCCCTAGTTGGGCCCTGCCCTCCCTCCTCAGAACACGTTTCCCCTTTTCCAGCCGGGGTGTGGGGGACTGGACCGTGGGTGCCTTGAGGGCAGGGGTGGGCCTTAGCTGCCTCCGTAGCCCCCATGCAGCTGCCGGTGCCTCCCGTATGTAGCAGGATATAAGCAAGGTTTCTGGGCCCAGAAAGCCAGTTGTCCCCCATCCCAGGGTCTGGCCCCAGCTCACTGGTGGACCCACTGTCAGCAG
Organism: Camelus ferus; assembly: GCF_009834535.1. Lineage (NCBI taxonomy): Eukaryota > Metazoa > Chordata > Mammalia > Artiodactyla > Camelidae > Camelus > Camelus ferus. The sequence goes on along the minus strand of NC_045714.1, from coordinate 14,069,594 downwards.
GCGCCAGAGACGTGCAGGGACTGAGAAGGAGCTCTCCCAGCCTCTGCTGAGGAGAAAAGCCCAGAGGGAGGTGGGGCCAGGCCTCAGAAACAAAGGCATTGCCATGGTTACCTCTGAAGAAACCGACTCTAGCAGGAGAGGGAAGGGTGTAGCATGCAGGCTCCCAAGCCAGGACAAGGACAAGGCCGGTTGCCACGGAGATGCCCCGCAGCTTCCCTTGTAGGCCTGGCCCGGGTCCAGCACAGGGTCCCAGAGCCACTGCCCTCCACTTCTCTCACCCTGACAAGCCTCTAAGACTCAGACCCCTGTGCAAAGGACATGCCCCTGAGGGGTTCAACCTAGCCATCATCCCTTGGCCATGAACTCCAGGAGTGAGTGCAGCATCAGACTGCTCAGGCCAGAGGAGGGGCTGGGTTGGGTGAGCCTCCTTTCTGCCCACGGCCATCCTAGGCTAAGTGTGGCCATCTCAGCCCTGGCTTTGGGGGTGGGCGTGGGGTCTGATCCCAGCTGGGTCCTGCGCCTGGGATGACGGTTTATCCCCTTTAAACAGATGCAGTAAACTGGGCTGAGTGTCAGCTGCTGCTTCCTCTTTCCTGGTCGCTGTGGCCAGGATTGGGCAGGACTCCTCCCTCAGGTGGAGACTGGCAAGAGGGTGCCTTGGGACCATCTCAGGAACTTTTTTTTTTTACATGATCTTCACTAGGTCAAGAGGCCAATTCCAGAGGCAAAATTCTCCAGGAATGGGATGGAAATTGGAGCAGAAAAGGAGACAAAGAGGGTTTGGGGCCGTGCAATAATGATGAGCGGATGATGACAGCTGGCGGTACCCAGTGCCTCATAATTTACATGCCTCACTCAGTTTCGTGTTTGCAACAGCCGATCAAATAGATACTATGTGTCAGTGTGTCATCATTCCCACTTTACAGATGAGCAGACTGAGCCTCAAGCAGGGGACGTGACTCACCTAGGACCTGCAAAAAGGAAGTGGCCCAGGCTCAGTGGGTTCCTGGCGCTCAGCAGCCTGGCACAGTCCAGGAGCTTGTCAGAAAGGCAGAGCCCAGCCCAGACCTCCAGGACCAGGATCCACACCTGAATAAGGTGCCCAGGTGTTCCTGGGACCTGGTGGGGAGGGGGATGGTCAGAGGGGGCTCGTGGCCAGGATCTCAGATTCCTGCCACCTGGCGGGGAGGTCGTCATGGTGTCCCCTCCATCCTGAGCACTCGCGCCTGGCTTGGCCCCAGAATCCCCGCAGGACCCTAGGGATCCATCCACATATGCACTCTCAGAGCTTGAGATGTGCTGGACTAGCAGATAACTTTTGGGGTGGCTGTCCCACTGGAGCTGCTCTCAGATCAGGCCAACCCCAAAAGTAAACCCCTCAGTCATGTCTGCCTGTGACCTTCCCCCCACCCCAGGCAAGGATGACAGGAGCCTCCCGGTCCAGCTCCTTCTGAATCAAGATCAGGTGATATCATGGCCCACAAGTCCCCTGGTGGCAGCTTGCCTTCCCTCGGCCAGCTGACCCTGTTGGCATGAAGCCTGGTGTCCTGGGGTCCCGCAGTCCCAGCGGCGTGGGAGGGAGCACGTTCACGGGCACTGCCCTCCTTCCTTCCATCTCACCATGAGACGGCAGAACAGACTCTTGGCCCCCCCTTCAATGGGGAAACTGAGGCTCCGAGAGCAGGCCACACTGCAGTGGTGCTAGTCCTCCCCACAGCCCATTGCTCTCTCGCTGGCTTCACTCCTCCCTCCCAGCAGTTTTCTGAGCCTGGGTGGATCCCTTTAGCTCAGTCTGTGGCCAGAGCTCCAGCAGAGCTGGGCACCGTGGATGCTGGGTGCCCTGCATTGCTGACCTGGCCTTTGCCCCTGCGGAGTTCCAGCCTGAGGCTCACTCCCCTCCCTGACACCCACCAGGTCCATGGAGAGGACATTTCCCCACTCCCTTCCGTGGAATGCCAGGGAATCTTCTGGGGTGCAACCTGGGTGGCCAGAGGACAGCCAGCCACCGAGGCCTGGCCATGGCCCTCACGTGGCCCAAGCTGATCCTTCCCCATGCCGCTTTCAAATCTCCTCTGCAACGTGACAGTGCTCGGCTTCCCTGCCGTCGAAGAGTATTTTTAGCGCTGAACCCACCACGTGGAGAGAGACAAGTTATCAATAGCAGCGGCAAAGGGCTTTTTCTTTTTTTCTTTCCCGTGGCTTTGGGACCTGAGCAATCTGCAACCGAGAAATTCTGCCAAAAGAGAACACATGTATTCCTCTTATAAACTTTTTATCCCGCGCCTTCCTCACTGCTGCATCTCTTTGCAAATCCACCCTTCCTGGTGGACCCCACCTGATTCAGTGGCACGCTGCCCCCAGCCCCTGGGCCTCTGTGGGAGGAGATCGGCCCTGAGACTACTCTGCCCCACAAAGGCCCAGGCAGGAGCAGACCCGCGGGGGCAGAGAGAAAGGGCGGGGCGGAGGCAGGAGTGAGGCGTCTGGTGGAAGGGGGCGACCTCCACGCTCAGAGTTGACATGGGCCCACTGCCAGCTTCAGTAGCAGCCCTAGCATTTATTGAGCACTTACTGTGTGCCCAGTGCTGGGCTGAGTTCCTCTGGGTGCACTGTCTCAGTTAAACGCCCTGAAAAGTTTCCCAAGCGAGGTGCTGTGGACCCCCGGGGCCTGTCGGACTGCTGCTAGGTGTTTCTAGAGGAAAGGGTGCCGTGGCCAAGTGGGTCTGTGATGCTGTTTAAACAACGCCAAGTGTCCCCCTTCCCGGGGCCCTTTCCACTCCGGTGGGGTCGGCCAGGACATAGAAGGCACTGCTGCAGACCCATGACCAACTGGAACTGGGAAACATTTTTTCCCCTATGGAATGTCTTGTAGGACTCTGAAGTGGCCTCCTCTTTTGCTGGGGGGCCATTTGGGCCAACTTGACTGCCTGCTTTTTTAGGGTTAGTTAGAGCTGCATAGATGAGAAAACCCAGAACAACAGAGACTTCAACAAAACAGAAATGTACTTCTCTCCCATGTGACACAAGTCTACGCTGTCCAGGGTTGGCAGGGTGCCCAGTTCCTACCTCATTGTATCACTGCTCTAGTGCTTGCTTCCATTCTCAGTGTCACCTCATAATCCAAGATGGCTGCTGACACTCCAGCCATCACATGCATATTTGACAACACACCAGGCACTTCTGCTCATGTCTCAGCTAGCCAGAACTTTGTTCCGTGCCACTCTTGGTGAAACAGCAGCATTTTAGCTGAGTGCATTGTCAGCCTGAATAAAACAGAGGACCTAAAGAAGAAGATTATGTGTGGCCACTTGTCAAAGGGCGTGTCTACTGTCCTCCCCTGACAGAGACCCCTGAGACCACCCAGAAGATTACGTGTGGCCAGGCCTGCCCTTGGCCCCCAGATCTCCTCCAGCGTCCTCTGGCAGGTCCAGAGATGTGAACACCTGGCACGGTGTGGGCTCACAGTAGCTGCCTGAAAAGGAAGGACTGTGCCAGATGCAAAGTGGAACTCTCAGCTCACAGTCCCTGATACCCTTGGCACACACAGCCTGTGTGCCTACTGGGTGCCCCAGTGTGGTGCCAGGCAGGGAGCATCAGCTGGACAAGGAACCTGTGGCAAGGAGCCCTGGGCAAGTGGGAGTGTCTGGCCCTCCTCTCTCCACCCTCCCCAGGGGCTCACGTGGAGCAGGAGGGGTGTGGGCGCATCTGTGCACAGAGGACCAGGGGGCGAGTGGGAGCGGAAAGAAAGACAGCTTGGGCTGGGTTAAATTTAACTTGTTGGAGCTGCTAGCCCGGCCAGGGGAGCTGCCAGGCATGGGGGTGGGAGGGGGCAAAGTTTAAACTTGTCCAAGGAGCAGGGATGGGGTGCTGAAGGCAGTATGATTCATTCCTCTTCCTGGGAGCAGCCGAGGCCAGTGGGGAGGGGCCTGGTCGTGGCAGCCCCGCCGCCATTCCCAGCAGCAGCACTCTTGCTTGGGGGGTGAGATGGGGGTGCGAAAGCGGGGGGCTTGGGTAAGAGAGAGCTGGACATTTGGGGTCCTTCAGAGGAGAGGCGTGCTCTGCCCATTCCATCCCTGCAGAGGAAGGCAGGGAAGGGGAGAGGTGGGGACAGCTAGCCATCAAGTGCCAGGCTGTCACAGTGGGGGGGCCTGCCCTGGTGGGCTCCCAGTGGCAGGAGAGGCGGCCACTGCAGTGGGGGCAGTGGGTGAGGCAGGCTCACAGGTGTGCAGCCTGCAGTCTCGTGGGCTCCATGCTCAGTTTAATGCTCTGCTCTTGCCATCTTGAAATTTTTAATTTCGGGGGGAGTCACAGTTTTATGTTGCACAGGGAGCTGCAAATTCTGTAGCTGTGCTGAGAGGGGTTCAGTGCAGGAGCTGCAGCCCTCAGGGTGCTGCCTCTCCACTTCTGGGGCCATGAGAGTTGCGTGCAGCCAGCAGGGTGGCTCCGGCCCCCAGGCAGGGGATAGGCTGGGCGAGCAGGCCAGGCCTGTTCTGGGAAAGAGGCAAAGGGGCTGATAGGAGGCTTCGTGCTGGGCTCTTGGCCAGCCCTGCCCCAGCCCAGGGAAGGCAGCCTGCCTAGGAGTCCCACGGCCAGGAGCTTGGGCCCTCAGGACCTGGCCATGCCCTCTCCAAGGCACCCCTGGAGGCAAAGTTGCCTGGGACCTCTGCACACTTACCAATCTCAGGAACAACTCTGCCTTCCGGGCTCCTAGCCGAGCCGCACACAGTAGGTGCTCAATAAACGCCCCTGGAGGCCAGCAGGAGGTGGGTGGGGCTGGGCTGGGGAGACAGCTGGGGGTGTAATGGAACCCACGGGCCCAAATGAGCCCACTTGCTAGCAAAGGGGCTCTCCGAGCCTCAGTTTCCCCAGGGTGCGGTGAGGCCCAGAGGAGGCAAGGTGTGTGAAGGTGCCCCACAGTCAGGTAGAGGGGACTGTTTAGGGTGGGCTTGAGGGCAGAAGGGCACAGCCGTGGCCCCATGACCAGCATCTACTCCGTCTTCTGGGAATGACCCCAAATCCTCCTGTGGGGACACCCATCCACAGGCTGACCCCACCTCTGGCCCAGACCGTGGCATGTGACTGGAACCTGGGACATCACTACTCACTGAGATAATCAGCTGGGCCATGGGCTTGGGCAAGAGGCCCTGCATCAGTTCTGGGGGCAGTGAGCTGTGGGAGGTCAGCTTGGAGGTGCCACAGCAAAGGGAGTGACTGCAGGAGAGGCGAGTGGGGCTGAGAGATGCAGGCTCTGATGAGAGCAGTTGGGCTCCTGGATCCAGCCCTACCTGAAGGAGATACGCCACCAGTGAACGGTCAGATGAGTGCCCTGTTGAGCCAAGGTTTCCACGCCCACTTCTTCAGGCATGGGGAGGATGGCTACCTGTCAGGACAGTCTTTTGGACCCTTCCTCTCTCCTTCAGGGCTTCCCAGTGAAGAGCCTTGCAGTGAACATCGTTACTTATTGCATGAGTGTTTCCAATTCTATATGAATTGGCTCAGCAAACTTAGAAAATGTGAGAGAATAATGCAACGCCAGGAAAAGGTGGACCCAAACTAAGGTCGGGCCACGGCTGGGGGAGAGGACGGGGTCCCCCTGGGGTAACAAGCTCCCAGGGCCGTGGGGAGAACCTAGGTGGCCCTGCTGTGCCCCTGCAGATGGCAGGGCTCTGGTCTGGGGCTCAGACTCCATCGTTCTTAGTCAAAACCCAGCCCTGCCACTTTCTGCTTGGGGCCTGGGTCAAGCAGTGTCCCAGCTGGAGGTGGGAAACCGCACAGCCACCTGGCCAGGCGGGTCCTAAGGAAAACAAACAGCTTCCTAAGCAAAGCTCCCTTAGCCCCCGGGGCAGGACACAAAGGGTGCTGCCTCGCCAGGCCTCTCACCTGCTGAGCTGGGCCGGGCGCCCAGGCCTGGCGGGGGCTGCCCACGCTTCGCGTGTTGTGTTGTCCTGCTGCGTGTGTGAGTGTGTGCTCAAGTCTGTGTGCAGCCGGCCAGTGACTGGGGGAGGGGCTGACTCGAGAGCTTCTTGCCCCCTTCGCTGGCCCCGGACCTGGTCCTACAGTCAATGCCCCTTGTGTAGGGAGAGGGGACATGTCTCCGACTTGACCTGTCCCTACAGGGTGGGAGGAGGACACGTCCCAGCTTCCTCCAGGAGCCCCTACCCCAGGCTCAAGTCAGAAACACACCCACAGACGGACACGTGTGCACATATGCACTTGGACACAGACACACACAGACCCACAGCCAGGCCCGCATGCACACATACACAGGCCCCCGTGTACACAGACATGCAGTCATACACACACACGTACCTACACACACACATACACACGTGCACACAGACAGGCCGTGGGAGTCGCCCCGGCCCCCTCCTTCCTCCTCAAGGACTCGAGGGACGTTTCATTAACTGAAGCCGGCGCCCCCAGAACTGAGACAGTCGGCTCATTTGTTATTTTCCTGACAGCACAGGCTCCCAGGGGACTCGGGGAGTAAACGGAGGTGCAGTTGTGGGGCTGGCTCGGTCTCCGGCAGGAAGCAGCTCCCGGAGTGGGCCCCGCCTTCTCACTCCACCCTGAAGGCCGCCTGCCTTGGGAGGAGGAGGGCCCCAGAGGCCCACGCAGGGTCAGGGCGCTGCTCGTTTGCCCGGGGCTGACCCACGCGTCCGTGACACGCACACCTGCACACGCACGCCCTCTGGGCCCCAGCACGGAACAGCACGGGCAGATCAGGAGGCTGGGGTAACCCTAAGGGCTTCTGGGAGGGGAGGGTGGCACAGGGGCGGGGCAGGGTGGGGGGCGTGTGTTGGGAAGAGAAGGTAGGCGGCTGCTCCAGGATGGGGCTGGGCCTTGGGGGCCCTGATGAGGTCTGGGGAGGCAGCTGCTGGCCTCTCAGCCTCACCCCCAGAGCAGAGCAGTGCATCAGCCAGACAGAGGGTGACTGTGCCAGCAGTCAGACCCCCAGGATGGCCCCAGCGTGCCCAGCCAAGCAGCCACCCAGTCCCCTGCCCCAGACAGACCACTTTACCTGCACTGTGACGTCAGCTGCGCCTTCCACGGGGAGGGCATTGCAGGGCAGCTGCCCCCAGCCAGCCGTCCAGCCTCAAACCCCAGGCCTGGAGTCTGCAGAAAGGACTGGGGCCACCAGGCCCAGTTCAGCTCATCAGCATTCTCACCAGGGCCACCCCACCTGGCCACCGCAGGAGAGGCCCAGCAGGTGACAGGAACCCCAAAGGGAGGGTGATTCTGGGGGCGGGTCTAGGGGGCAAGGCATCCATGCTCTGACGCGCTGTGACTGGCGCTGCTGGGCAAGAGGTGCAGAGCAGGGACAGGCTCCTGGGGGGGGGGGGTCCGCAGTGGGGAGCTCTGGGGTTGGGTGCAGCTGCAGCTGGGGAGAGGACCCTGGAGCGGGGCCGCGCAGAGCTGGGCATCGTCCCCCCTTCTAACACACGGGCGGTCCTCGCCCCTCCTCACCCAGTGCTTCAAGCCCCTGGTCCCAGCGCTTATCAGAGCAGCTGTCCCCACCTCTGGCCAGGCTCGGTGACCCTTAGGGTTTGACACTGACTGTCCAGGGTCTGATCGGGGCAAACCCTGGTCCAAAGGCCCTGGAGCAGTGCTGGCCGGGACTCCTGGTGTGTGCTTGGCTCAGGTCCCAGCCGCAGTAACACTGCTGGGTCACAGCCCCACCGAGCACTCTAGAGGGTGCAGTGAAGGTTCCCAGGCTGGGGCTGGCCCCCCACTGCTGGATTTGGGGACCCTCCTGAGGCCTCGTGCCAGCCCATGCCCAACCACGCCCAGAGCTCCGGGGAAGGCTCCTTGGAGAAAGACCTGTCTTCTCCCCTCTTTCTGGTCTCGTCTGTGGCTTATGCATTTTTAATCCATGGAGAGAACCTGCATAGGTGAACTGGTTTCATTTATTCATCCAGCAAACACTTAACGGCCAGCCCTGGGAGGCAGGCACACCCAGAGCCACAGGCTGGGCTATGCAGGGGGCCTTCCTGGGGCTCAGGGGTCCCCTTCCTTAGAGAAGGGCATGTATTCCTCTCCAGCCCCCTGGGGGCCCCCCCCGAGCCTCCCTCGGGTCAGACCTCCTGGAGGCTGCCTCTCCTCCGGGGAGCCCTCCTGAGACTTCTTCCCTTGTGTTTAGTGTCTCCACCCGAGCACTGTCCTTAGGGGAGAAGGGCAGGCAGTGAAGACATACCAGACCCAGGGCCGACTCCATGCTCCCTTCAGCTCTTCAAACCCTCTGTGCTCCCTGCAGCCTCCGAGCCTCCGCACCTCAGCCTCTCCTTTGCCTGCATGGAGACCGAGGCCCCAGGGGGTCTTCCCAGCAAGGCTGAAGCAGGAAGGGCCGCCAGCTTCTTTCCTGCAGGCCGACCCAGTGGGGTACTCCAGAGCTGTCTTGCCCAGGCTCTGTGGTCTGCTGCGTCCGACATGCGAAGAGCCGCCCCTCATCCCTCATGCTCTCCCTCACCCCCTCACCCTCACTCCCACCCCGGGCCCCGTGCTCCCAGCAGCCAGGCAGCAGACGACTCAGAGGCCCAGGGAGCAGGCCAGCTCTGCAGGCCCCAGTCCCCGCTGCCCCAACCTGTGAGCTTCATCTCGGGGACCTCCCACTGAGCTCTCACTGAGTGCCCTGGCTGCTGTAAGCTCAGGCCATGCTGCCCCAGCTGGCCACCATGATTGTCCCAGTCAGGCCAAGGGGGCTAATTCTGGAATTCTGTTGGCAACGCCGTTCCTCCTGGGAAGTGGATGAGAATACAGGAAAGCAGCCTGGCTCTTCAAGGAGAGAACTCAGGGAGACATTGCTTGCTGGGAACGAGGTGAACATAGAGAAAAGATGGATGAAAAGAAGCACCAGGTCTTTGAGCTCCTGGATGCAGCTGTATCTGAAGTCCACCCTCTAGACTTTATAGCCATGGGCAGCAATAAACACTCCTTTTCCTTAGGCTTTTTTGAGTTGGTTTTTGTCATTAGCAGTCAAACCACAGAAACTATATTCCTGATTCTCCTGTCCCCTCTCTCCTTCCTGCCACCTGGGCCCTGGGCCCAATTCAGCCTTGTCCCTAAAGACAGGGAAATCAGACTCGGTATTTATTCCAAATCAGTGGCCTTGGGGAACATTCTGATTACAACCGGGCCCTGATCTCTCAGGACGCACCGGGAGCTGCCTCAGAATGTCACTAGGGGGAAAAAAAGAAGACAAGGAACAAAAAAAGAAAAATCTGCATTCCCATATTCAAATGAGCTCCCGCAGAAAGAGAGAAAGCCAACAGCGGTTCCCCTAAAGAGGTGTCACAGCACTGGACTCGGAATCCTGACAAGTGCTTGGGCAAAAGTGCCTGGGCCGTGACCAGCAGGGCGATGGCCCTGCAGCTGGCCCCCAGCAGCTCCACTCCCTCATCATTCCTCGTTAGTAGCCACGTCCCCGCGCAGCAGGGTGGGGCTCCGTGGGAGCCAGTGCAGGGCATGTAGTCTGTTGAAGGAGAGAGGTTTTTCTAGCACAGTGAGGTGGCTGGAGGGAGAGCCTGCTGCCCTGTGATGGCCCTGAATGACCAGAACGGTGTCCTTCTGTGCTGAGGCTGTGACACCCAGCTCGGTTTCTCCAGCCCGGGGGTCCTGTGGCCCCAGACTTAAAAGAGGTGGGTGGGCTATGGCTGGGTCAGGCTTCAGATTCCAGGGCTGGGCCTGGGGGCCTGACGACTTCTCCTCCAGAAGGTCCAGTGGGCAATTGCCTCTCAACACTCCAATCCGACTACCCCATTGTCCCCCAAACTGCTCCTTCCACAGACTCCCTGGCCCATTTGTGTCAACGCCATCCTCCACATATTTGAGCCAAAATCCTGGAGTCAACCCTGACCCGTCTTTCTCTCACACACCTCTTGTGTCAGCTTCGAAAGACACTGGGAGTCCGGCCGGTCTCCCCTCCCCCACTGCCACCGCCATCCGCACCTGGAGCACTGCAGCCACCTCCCCACTTCTCTCTGCCTTCCCCTACCAGAGGCCGTCCTGCCCCGAAGCAGGCAGTCCTGCCACATTATCTCTCAAAACGCCCTGGGCTCCCTCTGAGCTCCTCACAAGGCTCGAGGCACCTCGCCCCTCCTCCACCCCAACCCTCCCCACCCTGAGCTGCAGCCACAGATGCATGGCCTGCTACCCATCGTTCTCAGCTCCCGCGGTCCCCTCTGCCAGACCACTGTTTCCTGCATCTCCACCCGCTGCATCCCGCCCCCTCCTGCAGGCCTCTGCTCCAATCCCCTTCTCAGCGGAGGCTCCCTGGCCATCCTTTCAGAATCAAAACCTGACTTGTGTCGACTTGGGTCTTCCAGGAAGCAGACGCCAAGTCAAGGTTCAAGGTCGAGAGGTTAAGTGGGGACACCTGTGAAAGATCAAGGGCGAGGGAACAGGCCAGGAGCCTTCAAACTGCTGCGCAGGTCTGATGCCCAGACAGGGAGAAGGGTAGGTGGGACTGAGGTGCTCCTCTGAGAAAGCCAGCCAGCCCCACAGGAGCCCCAGAAAGCATCACCCACAGAGGGGTCCCACACAGTGGCCAGGAGGGAGATGCTGGGGGAAGAGACTGCTCTCAGCTGGAAGGCGGCACTGCAGCTGGGGCTGACCATCTGCCCTCCTCCCAGCAGGGTCCTCCTGGAGGGCCCTCTGAAAGGCACACCTCTGTGCTGCACGCTCTGCTTCGTGCGGTGAGAGGGAGGCAGGCAGACAGCCCCTCGCTGTAGCTGGTCTCAGGGCCTCAGCACGTGCTCACCCCTCCTCCACTCTCCAGCCTACACCCCTCCTCAGCTGTCACCTCTGCAAGTTTGGGGAGCCTTCCTGGGGGTGTGAACCACGTCCTCATTTCTGAGGCTCTGAGCCCCAGTGACTGTTCCTTCTCAGGCTGGGGTAGCTGTTCTGTCTATTCACAGTAAGAGTCACACAGCAGGCGCCACGGTGCCAGGAGGGCCCTGCATCCCACACTTGTCCCTGGCCACTTTGTGGACAGCAGCCCCAAACCCTCCTGCCGATGGGGGCCAATGAGCCCTAACAGAGTGGCGACTCCCCCTGTCCGCAGCTCTCTGGGCGCGAGGGCTCCCGTGCCCTGGCGCGGTCCACCCTCCGCCCGACTCCGTTTCTCTCCCCAGAACTCGTGACCGTCAGATGCACTGCATACTCCCCGCGCTGTGCTTGCCCCTCCACCAGGGCGACATAGCGTAGGGCTTGATGTTCAGAAGGAGCTCCGTAAAACCTTGTAGAATGGATGAATGAACGAGTCAGTCAGTCAGCGAGCTATCTCCTGTGAGAAGGAGGGGTTTGCAGGGGATCTGGTTTTGCGCATCCGGCTAGGGCTTATGTGAATGAGCTCTTTGCGCAATGGCCTCCATGTTGGACTGGACACTTTGAACCCCAGATACTGGCTGTTTGGACAAATGGAGAAACTCAGGCTTCAGGCCACTCTCTCGGGAGTGGGAGGGGTCTGAGTGAGCTGAGAATAGGGGCCTGTCCTTGTCCCCCAACCCTCAGCCAGACTTTCCCAGAGCCTTGGAGGGTTCCCTGCCATCCTGGGGCCCAAATGCCCACCCCTTGGGATGAGACCTCAGGATAAGATACCCTGCGGACAGCCTCTTGGGGACCTGATTCTTTTACCCCAATTGCCTTGGCTAAGTGGGGCCCGCTCCAGAGGATTCAAGGCTCCTGTCCAGCCCAGAGGATTCAAGGTCCTGAGAGTTGGTACATTTGCTGGTCTCAGGGGCCGAGACCTCAGGGCTGGGCCGGGAGTGTGGAGTGATCTCTGGCCTTGTGTGACCTTGGACAGGTGGCTTCTTAGCTCCGTGTAGCTGCTGGTCCTACCCACCTTGCAGGGCGTAGGGGATGCTAGTGAGGTCCTGCATGTAAGTGCTGATATGGGGCGCCCACCACCCACGGCCATGGTCAACCTCAGATCTCTGGGCAGCTGTGGCCGTCCCTCTCCTGATGGCCTCAGTTTGGAGAGGAAGCTCTCCAGACTCAGAGAGATTCAGGGACTCCCCCAAGTTGCACAGCTGGGTGCTCAGCACCTGGGTCTGCACTGAGTCCACCCCGGCTCCAGCTCCAGCTGCCGGGGGACAAGAGACCACCAGGGGAAGCTCAAGAACCCTGAGACCTACGAGGACAAGCGGGGCCCGGCCTGACTGAGACTTTAACTGGGCGCCCTCTGCACAGACTTCCCCTCAAATCAGCCCTTCACCCTGGACAGGAAGCAACACACAGCCCCCATCCCAAGACAGGGACACTGAGGCTGGGCAGGGGGCTCCTGGCCAGCGAGGAGAGAGCCAGAGGCCCCCTCTCAACCCCCACCCAACTCCAGAGGCCTGGGGCGGGGATGATGCAGAAGAAGCCCGACCTGGTGGGGTCCACTCAACAGGGAGCTGCTGGCTGAGCACAGGGATGGAAAATCCTTACCCAGCAGCAAAGCCCGGGAAGGCTTGGACGGTGGCAGCCACCTTGCTGCCCACTCCAGGAACTCTCCACCTCAGTTTGTCCAACCACCAGCCGGTGCCTGGTCCTGGTATAGTTCTACCCACCAGGCAAGTCGGGGTGCAGTAAGAGGGGAGCTGGAGGAGCCTAAAAGAGGAGCAGGGCTTGCTGGTGGAGGGGAGACTGGTACTCAGAGAAGGCTTCTGGGAAGGTAGGCTGGAGCCCCACACCGCTCCTTCAGTGCAGGCTGAGAGAAGCCATGGAATCCTGCATCCACTGGGGCAGGGGTGAGGGTCTGGGGTCTCCTCCCTGCAATCAGCTGCAGGCGGGGGGGAAGAGGCAGCTCCGCACTGCCCACCCGCCAAAGTTTAAAGTACCTCTTGGGGCTGGGAGAGGGGTGGGTCCCAGCATGATCACGAATCTGCTGTAAGTATGGGAATGCCTGTGTGTGTCCCCGCGCCTGGGGTCCCTCAGCAGCCCCTCCCTGTCCAGCCTCGCTGCCCCACCCCCAAGGCGGACACATGCATTTCTCTCCTTTTTGAGGCTTCTGCAGATGTGCGCTGCTGGCAACAGAGTCGCTGCTTCCCTCTCCCTCGGGCACTGCTCCCTCGCTGTCTGCTGTCTGCTGTGTGTGTGTGTGTCTAACTGCCATTCGTGGGTCCCCAGTCTGACGCTGGGTGGCTGTTTCCCTGGTCTGTGGGTGTCTGTCTGCCCGTGGGCGTGTCTGTCTGTTTCGCTGTGTGTGTCGTCCTTGACCCAGTCTATTTGAGCGTGTGTGTCTGGGGGGAGGGGGCCCTCCTTCCCGACGCCTCTCCTCTCCCTTCCCCTCCGCAGGCGCTAACGCAGCACCACTGCCTTGGCTGCGCCCGGAGCGCAGTGACCTCAACTCTCCCTGCAGCAGTGACCACCCCACCGCACCGCCTGCTGGGAGGGACCCATGGCGGGGCTCCAAGCCAGTGGTCGCTCATCTCTAAACCTAGGAACATCTGAGTTCGGGGTGGACACGCTCCCTTCCGGGCTAGGTCCACTGGTTCCCCGTCTTTCCTTATGTAACTTCCACATCTGTCTGCGCCTTGCAGGTCACCCTGGACCCTGCGCTGGGCCCTGCCTATGGGGAGACTGAGACCCAGAGTCCCATGCATATGGGGGGTGGAGCAAACCCCTGGCCAGAGCACTGGCTATCGGAGACCCCCTCCCATCCTTTCCGCTTGGGAGGAGACCTGCTTGCCCGAAGCGTGCAACGAGGAGGGGGTCCAGCTGGGCAAGTTCCCCTGAGCTGGGTGCCCTACTCCAGGCCCCCGCAGGCGCCTGGGCTCCCGACGAGGGCCGGCCAGAGGTCACTGGGGCCGAGGGCACGGGGCAGGCGGAGCAGCCCAGAGACTGGCTCCTGTGTGCTGGCCGGCTGACCGCAGGCGAGGCCCCAGCTCTCGCGCCGCGGTGCACACTCGGGCTGGAGCTCCGGCGGCCCGGCGGGCACGCGGCGCTGTCCGTGGTGCTGCCGGCGCCGGGCGGGGCGGGGGCGGGGCGAGGGCGGCAGCCAATGGCGGGGGCGCTGCGCGGGGCGCGGGGGGCGGCGGGCTGGGCGCAGGGCGCACTCCGCTGCGCGCGGCACTCGGGGCGCACGGACGCTCCGGCAGCGGCTCTGGCTCCATCTCCGCACTGGCTCCGCTCGCGCTGCAGTGGTCGTGCTGCTGACCCCATTCGGCTCAGATTCCGGACCGGGCTCCCTCAGCGCCGCCCGCCCCGGCCCCGGCCTCGGCGCCCGCGGACCATGAGCCGGGCACCCCCCGGGGAACCCGGCCCGGCCGAGAGCCCGCAAAGACCAGGCTCCCGGGCCGGGGCCCCTCCTGGCCGCCCGGCAGGCGGTCCGCGCCCTGCCCCGCGCCCCGGCGCTGCGTGAGCCGGAGGGGCTATGGAGCGCTCTCCGCCCGACGGGCCGCTGAACGCGTCGGGGGCGCTGACGGGCGAGGCGGAGGCGGCGGGCGGGGCGCGCGGCTTCTCCGCCGCCTGGACCGCCGTGCTGGCGGCGCTCATGGCGCTGCTCATCGTGGCCACGGTGCTGGGCAATGCGCTGGTCATGCTCGCCTTTGTGGCCGACTCGAGCCTTCGCACACAGAACAACTTCTTTCTGCTCAACCTCGCCATCTCCGACTTCCTCGTGGGTAAATCCCCCAGCCCCCGCCTGAGCCCAGAGGCGCCCAGCAGGGTCGGGCCAGCGGGATTTGGAGCGCGGACCTAGGGTGCCGTTTCCTCGGGGACACGCTCCGCTAGGGGGCCCGGCCTGGGGAGGGGGAGTCCGGGACTTGTGGGGCGGTGGGCACAGGCGAAGTTCCTTGCCTCCCTGGCCGCGGGACTGGGACTGGGGAAGGATGTCCCCGGGGAAGGGGCGCCAGAGGGCGGGCTGGCGCTCGGCAAGGCGCAAGGCGCTGCGGCCGCGGTGCAGCGCTGGCTCCTGCGCCGAAGCCAAACAAAGGCTGCATTGGACTCAGGACATGGGGAGAGCTCTGGGGGGAGTTTGGGGGAGATTCGGGGTAGGCGACATGGAAGAGGGATTTTTAGAGCCGTGTTGGGGGAGGAGGCTATAGGGAAGGCGAGGGGGTGGGGAGATGCTCTGAGGAGCGCGCTCTCACGTGTCCGTGAGCTGCTGCCGGCTGGGGGGCGGGGCGCAAGGAGGGGGCCGGAGCGCCAGACACCTGTTGGGGCTGTGAGGTGCGTCTGCCAGACGCTCAGAGCGGGGCTGGGCGGTGGGAGCCGCCCGCGTGGCGGCGGCCAAGTGCCCTCTGAGTCCGGAGAAAGGCTTTCTCGGTTTCTGAGCTGATGAGGGAGAGCCGTCCAAAAGCCAGAACAAGAGCTGAGGTCCGGTGGCGCCAGAGGAGAGGGAGGAAATTCACCTTTCTTGCTTTGGGCCACCGGGAGGGGCTGGACGGAAGCCCGGGAATGACTGAATCAAGGCTCTGGGTCTTATCCCGGCCAGTGACCCTCATGCCTAGGTCTTCCTCCTGCCCCTGAGTCCAGGGGACACCAGTGAGGCTGGGGGCTGGGCAGGGGGTGAAGGCCAAGTGCAGGGCAGAGACTGTGCCCAGGTATGAGGTGGAGGGAGGATTGCTGGGCCCAGAAAGGGGCCCACGGTGTGACCCCAAGTCCTGCCTGTTTCTGCTGTGGCGGGTCTGACCCCAGACCCCTGTCCAGCCATGGCCCACCAAGGCCCTCCTCTTCCCAGGGGCCTTCTGCATCCCACTGTACGTGCCCTACGTGCTGACTGGCCGCTGGCCCTTTGGCCGGGGCCTCTGTAAGCTGTGGCTGGTGGTGGACTACCTGCTCTGCACCTCGTCCGTCTTCAACATTGTCCTCATCAGCTATGACCGCTTCCTGTCGGTCACCCGAGCCGTGAGTCTGGGCTGTGGGGGCCCGCACTCAGCCCTCAGGGACGGGCGGTCAGCAGTGGCCAGGGGAAGCCCTGGGCAGGGTGTGCAGCCACTGCCAAGGTGTGGGTGGTGCTGGGTGGCCTTGGTCCTCTCTGGCCTCACACCTGACACACCTGGCACTCTATGGCCAGCTGCCCGCTCAGGAGCCATTTGCCGCTAGTAGGGCTGGTCCTGGTTCAGGCAGAGGTCACAATGTGGACCTGAAGGAAAGGGGTCACTTCAGCTTCCACTCTGGAGCAGGTCCCGAGTCCCTGGAGCTGAGGGAGGATCTGAGGGTGGTACCTCCCCGCCGGTGTGTGCCCCAGGAAGACAGGTTCCATAAGCTTTCCTGGATGTGGGTGGCCACCAAGAGTCAGGGACCCTGGACTGCCTGGACTTCCCATGTCAGTGCCATTCGGGCATGTGGCCAGCAGCACTGAGCAGAGGTCACTCCTGTGCCTTCTCATGTTCCCTCTGACAGCTTTATCGAGTACCCCAGGGCCCTCTACTGGGGCCCACACGGGTCCCAGTCTAGAGACGCACTGGGTCAGAATGCAAAGAGCGTGGGTTTGGGGTCAGCTCTGCCCCTTGAGCCAGTTCACCTGTGATCTGTCCCTCCCTGCCCGAGCCTTCAAGAACGTGGAGATAATGGTGGAGCAGCTGTGAGGATTAAATGAGATGATATCAGCAGGTGCAGAGCCCAGAGCCGGGCACACGGCAGTTGCTCAGTAGACGGGGACAATAACATGACCCTGGGGGAGTGCACACTGGGGGGGACATGGTAAACAGGCTGCCTGGCACAAGGTTAGGATTTGGGTTGATCTGGGGGAGGTTCCAAGGCTCCAGGAGTGTGACACACACTGCCTGGGATTCACAGGAGGATAGAGGTTAAGGGAGAAGCGTTTGCTGTGAAGGAAGGCTGAGCACAGAAGCTAGAGGCTGCTGGGAGCGCCCAGGCCGACGTTCCTGCTGCAGCTGGGGGCAGCGGCTGGCCTGGGCTCTGTCCTTTCCCCTCCTGACCCAGTGTGTCCCACTGCAGGTCTCCTACCGGGCGCAGCAGGGTGACACGCGGCGGGCAGTGTGGAAGATGGTGCTGGTGTGGGTGCTGGCCTTCCTGCTGTATGGCCCGGCCATCCTCAGCTGGGAGTACCTGTCGGGGGGCAGCTCCATCCCCGAGGGTCACTGCTACGCTGAGTTCTTCTACAACTGGTACTTTCTCATCACGGCCTCCACCCTTGAGTTCTTCACACCCTTCCTGAGTGTCACCTTCTTCAACCTGAGCATCTACCTGAACATCCAGAGGCGCACGCGCGTCCGGCTGGATGGGGCGTGCGAGGCGGCGGGCTCGGAGCCCATGCCCGAGGCCCAGCCCTCTCCGCTGCCCGCCGCCTCCGGCTGCTGGGGCTGCTGGCAGAAGGGGTGCGGGGAAGCCGTGCCGCTGCATCAGCATGGGGCTGGGGTCAGTGAGGTGGCCCCAGGCACTGAGGCTGGGGAGGTGGCCCTCGGGGGTGGCAGCGGTGGGGGTGCCTTGGCCTCACCCACCTCCAGCTCCGGCAGCTCCTCGAGGGGCACCGAGCGGCCCCGCTCGCTCAAGAGGGGCTCTAAGCCATCTGTGTCCTCAACATCTCTGGAGAAGCGCATGAAGATGGTGTCCCAGAGCATCACCCAGCGCTTCCGGCTCTCGCGGGACAAGAAGGTGGCCAAGTCACTGGCAGTCATCGTGAGCATCTTTGGGCTCTGCTGGGCCCCGTACACTCTCCTGATGATCATCCGGGCCGCCTGCCACGGCCACTGCATCCCTGACTACTGGTACGAGACGTCCTTCTGGCTGCTGTGGGCCAACTCAGCTGTCAACCCTGTCCTCTACCCGCTGTGCCACCACAGCTTCCGCCGAGCCTTCACCAAGCTGCTCTGCCCCCAGAAGCTCAAGCTCCAGCCCCACAGCTCCCTGGAGCACTGCTGGAAGTGAGCTGGCCCCCTCTGGCTCCGCCCCCACCACCAGGCCCCGGGTTCCCAGGCAGCTGGGCCATGCCCCGCTCCACCTGGCCACCCCCCAGGTGTGAGCCACGCCTTGTCTTTGGCCCACCCTAAATGCCATGGCAGCCTCTCAGACCATCTGCCGGCAGCTGAGGCAGCTTGGTGGCCTCGCTGGAAGAGCCCTTGCTGCCTGAACGGGAACGTGGCCACCCAAACCCCGCTCCACCCCAGGGGGGACAACCCAGAGGTCCCAGCCACTCTGACTGTCCCCCACAGACGGCGCGATGACCAGTGATGTCCCCCTTCACACAGTTACTGCTCAGCGTTCTTCCCAAAGCAAGCACTGGTGTGTGCTCCAGGCCTCCTGAGCCGGCGCTCTGCCCCTGCACCAGCACACACCTGCGCACCTTCCTGGTGCCAGACAAGCCCCGGCCACTCCTTCGCTGCGGCCTGTCCCCTGCTTAAATCTGGGCCCGGATCCTTCATCCCTCTCCGCTCCCACTTTCGCTGCTCCCAAAGTGCCAGGTGCCCCCCAGGAACCGCAAGGCAGTTCTCTGCTTCTCCATTTTGGGTGTTTCAAGAAGACGGAGAAGAAAACACGTCCGTGAACTTGCTGTTCCTTGGATGTTTAATCAAGAGAGACAAAATTGCTGAGGAGCTCGGGGCTGGATTGGCAGGTGTGGGCTCCCACGCCCTCCTCCTCTGTGCTGCCGCTTCCGGCTGAGCTGTGCCAGCTGCTTCTGCCCACCCCGCCCCCAGCTTGGGGTGTGTTGGGCCCTGACTGGCAGCTCTGAGCATGGCCAGAGCTCCGGACGCCTGCTTGTCCAGAGGCCACCCCTCCCACTCCATCTACTCAACCAGAGTTTGCTGGGGTTGGGGGTCCTGAGGCTCACAGGGGCCATCAGAGGAGGCCGGGGCCAGGGCCCAGCAGAGGGGCCACCTTGCCACCCCCCGCACCTGCTTGGCGCTCTGCATGCCCTGCTCCCCGTGCACCTGTGGCGCTGCCCCTGCGGACCCCGAGGCCCACAGTAAAGTGTATTTTCTTACTGGTGCTGATCCCTGACGACTTTGTGGGGGGGTGGGCTGAGCTCCCCAGGGAGGCGCATGAGGGCACTCAGACCTGCGCCTCCTCTGGCCTCAGTGTTTTTTCCCAAGTCGGGGACTGCGGTCGGGGAGAGGCCAGCCCAGTGGTTGTACCAGGGTTTAATCCTAACAAGGGATGTGCGCCCCAGCGGTGCCCCACCTGCTGGACCGCCCCTGTGCCCTCCGTCCTGGAGGGTGGCATGGCGCTGGGTGGGGGCTCATTCGGTCTTGAAAATACAAGCCACAGCCCCCACTTGCTGCAGCCTGTCCCCTCCCCCGCATGGATCTCACCTTTCTTGGCCATGATCTTTGCCTGGGGAGCTTCCAAGGGCTGGGGGGCTGGAGCCAATCGTGAGGGGTGGAGGGGAGGGGAGGCCAAGGGAGCAGAGGTGTCTCTGGTAAAGGAGCTTTGTGGGCAAAGGCCTGGAGGCAGGACTGAGGGTGATGGACCGGAACCAGGAGAAGGACCTGATGGGGGTGAGTGCAGTGGGCACCACGGAGAAGGCCAACACTAACCTTCACCCCAGGTGCCCAGAGTCCCTGGAGAAGGGGCAAGCCCAGCCTCACTTAGGGGCTATACAAACTTGGGTGGGTCAGATGCTACCTCCTCCAGGAAGCCTCCCCTCCTTTCTAGCCACGAGAGCCCTCTCTCCCCTCACCTCATGCACACAGCCTCTGCTTCTCCCCCACCGTGCTAGCCCAGCTTCCGCAGTCCTTCTGACCACGGTAGAGAGAGGCTCTCACCGGCCTGGTGGTCCTCTCTCACAGCCAGGCACCCGGGGCCCCGTCTCCGGCACTCAGATGCACATCGGCTCTGACTGTCACCACTGCAGCATGGAGAAGCTGTCCACAGCGACATCTAAAACTGACAAACCTTCGTCTTCCAGACATCTTCTCACCCCACAGCTGTGCCAGCACCTTGTTCTCCCAAGCGCTCAGAAGACTTCCTCCGGAATCCTAAATTGGCACCCCTTCCCTCGGCTCCCCGACCGACCACAAGGGACCCCTCTGGTCCAGGCAGGACCACCTTCTTGGGCCCCCTCCTTTGGAGCCAGCAGGAGGGGTGAGCCTAGGTCCCCTTGCATGGGCAGAGAGGCTGGAGCAGGGGCAGCCTGGGAAGGTGGTGGCAGGGGCAGCGGACCCCGCCTGTGGCCCGGAGCTCGGGGAAGCCCTCACAGCCCTGGAGGCCCCATGGGGTGGCTGGCAGGCTGCCACTGGCCTCCCCTCTGGCCCCCGGGTGGGTGGGCCTCGGTCCGCAGCTCGGGGCTGCCTGAGGAAGGACAAAGAACCCATTCTCTGCAGCGGTGGGCACCTCTCAGCTGCCTGCACAGCCAGAGTCCTCACTGCCCCTCCACCCGGCCCTGCTAAATGGCCACAAATTGGAGGATAAAAGTGCAGGCTTTCAAGCAATTTTGCCTTCAATCTCTGGAAACTGCTGCTCCCCCAGCTCCCGCGCAGGGATGGAGGAGGAGGGAAGAAAGACACGGAGTCTACTGGGCCTGCGTCCTGCAGCAAACAAACACGCCAAGGGGGTCCTTTCTCCTTGGACCCGACCTGCTGGGCCGAGAGACAAAGCTGAGCCCCGGGCTGCGCAGCCACCTCCACAGGCACCGCCCACGCCAGCCGCTGCTCTTTATTGAGCACCAGCTGTGTGCCAGGCTCTACGGTGGGCTGGGCTGCTGGCAGCCAGGTGAACAAACAGTGGGCCCATGAGCAGAGCCATCTCTGTGGGGGCTGAGGACTATGGGGATGTTCAATGGGCAGGGGACCAAGAGGAGGGGGTGGCCTGGCTCGTAAGCCAGCTGGACCGGCAGCCTGTCTGCGGTGGTGGCATTTCATTTATTCATTCCACGAACCTTCATTAAGCCCGGTGGCAGGCACCCCAAGAGGCAGGAGGGGCTGAAGGAAGGGCAGGCAGGTGAAGGGGGTAGGGGTGGTGTGGGCAGCAGAGAGACCCCGGGAACTGGGGGCCAAGGTAAGGAGTGTGGCCTTGCTTCTGAGGACAGTGAGGCACTAGGGGGAGAACCTTAGGCCCTAGGGTGGGGCATAGGCTGGGTGGCCTACCTGTAAGTGTGGTCCAGCTGGGCCGGCAGTCCTAACAGTGGGTGCCTGGAGGAGCACGTGAGGAAGACTGGCAAGAGCATGAGGCTGGGGAGGGGACAGCCCTGAGGAACTCAGCAACGGCCAGATGCATGGATGGCCTGGCTCTTGTCAGGGCCAGCCCGCAGGGAACAGGGGCTTGAGGGCAACAAAAGTCTACAGGGTCCTCTCAACTGGGCCCCTCAGGCTGGCCCTGGCTGGGGGTGTCCAGTCACCTCTCCTGCCCTGGTGTAGCTCTCGGGGAGCCCCCCAGAGAAGAGGTTCTGGGCACATGCTGAGTGAGAGTCCTTCCCAGCCTGGGATGAAAACCATAAGTTCCCCATCCTTCTACAAAAGTCTGAAGTATTCAGTGATCTTTTTGCGGAATTAGGGCCATGACAAGGGAGCCTGGGGTCTCCCAGCAGGGATGTGGGGAGCCGTGCTGTGTCTGGCCACTGCCTCCCTACCCCTCACCCTGACCCTCATGGCTGGGCTCGGGGGGTGCAAAGAAACTTTCACCAACATTTCCTGGCACGCTGTGTCCTTGCAGCCACCCCACGAGTGGTGCTCAGCTCTCCATTCTGGAGGCCCCCAAGAGCTGGGGCCCTGGGGGCTAGGTGACTTGCCCCACATCCCACACTCAGCAGTCGGGGGGTGGCCAAGACTCCATCCCCACATTTGGCTGGGTTTTCCCTGGCACACACACCTGGTGGTGTGTAAACTGGTCCCCATGGCCCTGCACCCTCCTGGCGGCCCAGCTCTGTGCCCCCCAACCTCAGGATGGAGAGCACGGAGGGGAGACCTGCCTGGTGGCTCATCTGGGAAGGGCTCCTGCGAGCCTTGGAACCAGAGCTCAACTCTGCTGATTTTAACACGATGCATGAACTGAGTGCCTGCTGTATGTCCTCCACTGCTGTGCAGAGGATCCAGGAAGCCTGAAGTTCCAGTGCTCAGCTGTTCAGGTTGGGCAGGAAATGTGCTTCGGGGGGAAACTGAGGCCTGGGGGAGGGGACTGCCCCTGGAGGAGGCTAGGACTGAAACCCAGGAATCCTGAGGGGACCTGGAGCCCAGTAGGGTGAGGGGCCAGGCAGGGGCTCCCGGGCTCAGTTTCCTCCTCCAGGAGGGGCTCAGTCATGGCTCAGTGGTGTGGCTGGAGCGGGAGGTGCGGGCACTCTGCCTGCCTGTCATTCCTGAAACAGTCCCATTGTTCAGGACACCTGCACCTGCACCCACACCAAGAAAGCCCCTGGGCTTCCCTGCTCCCCGCAGCCAGGTGGTGGGCTGGAGGGGCTGGGTGAGGTTCCCCCTCGCTGGTGCCTGCAAGGACTGTCTCTGCCCCATTCTCTCCTTCCTTTCTCACTGGGTGGGAATGAACTCAGGGCCCAGAGTCACCTAGATGGAAGGGAAGGTGGTCGTCTGAACCATGTCACGTCCCGGCCGTCTGACCTGGGCAGGTCCCTCAGCCCCTGCAGACCAAACAGCCTCCCTCACTGGTTTGGGGAGGACAAAGGGACATCTTGCTCCTGGTGCCTCAGGATGTGGGCCTGGCCCTCTTGGGCCCAGGACCCCTCCCCAGGCCTTGTGGTACACGGGGAACCGGCAGTGGGTGGGGCCCTCCAGGAGCTAGGAGCCTGAAAGAAGGGTCAGGGTCAAGTCCCAGAGGGGCCTGGGTTTCCTCTTGAGGACACACAGGGGTCAGGTGAGAGGTGGAAGGAGGCCAGGGCTGGGGGCCCTGGAGCAGCGGGGAGGCCGGGGTGGATGGAGATTAGCAGGTTTGGATCTGGGGAGGGGCAGGGCCTGAGGCTGGGGTCCCTGGTGCCTGCCTGGGAAGGATGGCCACGGCCCCTGGCACAGGGAAGGCGCTTAGATTATAACGGTAACTAACAACACCTATGACGTTCCAGGCACCACTCTGAGCCTGTTCTAGCCCCCAGACAGAGTAGTTAGGATTATTCCCATTTTACAGATGAGAAAACAGAGGGACAAAAGGTTAAATGACCTGCTCAAGGTCACACAACTAAAGACTTTCCCTCCATGACCACTTTTCCTACGCCCTCTGCTCTCAAGGTCACCTTCTCTTTCCTCTCCTGGAGCCCGATGCCCCAGGCACCTGCAGCACGACTGAGAAGTGCACACAGGCTCCTGAGCACATCCACGGCCCCTTGCTGCACCCCTTCTTCTGGAGACAGAACACCTGCTCTTTCTTTGGAAACCACTCCACCTTTACTCCAATGGGTCCAGGGGGCCAACCCCACCCCTGGGCTCCAGGACGGGAGATGGTCCCAGGTGTGGCTGGTCAGGATCACTGAGAGAGGTTGGGGTGGTGCCTGTCTCCAGTGCAGCCAAAGCATGGCAGTCCTGGGACTTTGACTGGAGCCCTAGGAGGCCGCAGTTGCCCTCCAGCTGGAGTCGCTGACCTGGTGGCCTCCAACATTGTCCTCATTGAGGCCACCCCATGAGGGAATATACCTGGTGCAGCCATGGCAGAGGAAAGCCACACCGAGAGCTGGACAGAGATGGCTTCCACATGCCATTCGTTGTCAGAGCACCTGGGTCCAGCCTGACCTGAAATCAGCCCCTGGACCTTTAGGTCTCATGAGTCATCAAACACTCCTTCCTCCCTAAAGCCAGCACAAGATGAGGTTTTGTGATGTGATGGCCCAGGCTGGTACCCTTCTGTCTTGGGGTGGGGTGGGGGGATGGAACACTTCTGCCCACAGGAGGTCTGCAACTTTAATAAAAAATGGGGAAGGGAATTAATTATTGGGTAAATAGTAATTAGTTGTTTGCAATGATTGTTGGTAGGAAAGCAATCTTTCAACATACCGGCTTCAAGGGTTCGAAGGTCAGGAGGCCAGCCGTTCACCTGTGATCCTTCCTGCCCACAGGCTACCTCTCGGGGGACCTAGACCAGGCACTCTGTCTTGGCCTTATCTGTTAAACAGGGCGTCCAACGCAGCATTCAGCACCTGCCCCCAGGGTGGCAGGCACTGTGTCCAGAGGAGGCAGGAGGTGCTCACTCTGAAGTCTGTTGGACACAAATCTCAGAGGGGCACAAAAATATCCTTCAAAAGAGAAAGATGAAAGAAGGGAGAGGAGAGAAAAAGGAGAGGTTTTGGGATGTAAGAGGGGATGGGGGTGGATGGTAATGTCGTGGGAACTGAACTGGGCTAAAAATGCATCTGTGACACTCCGAAGTCACCAGTTTCCAAATTCAAACATGACAAATGTGATGACCTTTAAATGCTCTCACTTTAAATGCTGGACGATCTTTTAAGAGTCCAGAAAACCCTGGTTCTGAGCAGAAGTGGGGGAGGCGGGCAGCTCAGTGGACGGGGAGCGCCTGCCCTCTGCCCTCTTCCTGGGCCGCAGCTTGGCAGAACCACAGATTCCTGAGAAGCCAGGAGGGTGGACAGGTGGGCAGATCCTTCCCTCGCTGGCCCCTCCCTGGTGCCCCAGGGCCTGGGGCTTCCTTCGTCAGCGAGTGTCTGCTCCGTCCTGGGAACCAGCTGCCCGTCCTCAGGCCCTCCGGTCCGTGAACTCACAGTGAAGTGTGATGGGCTGCCTCGTCCAGGCAGAGGTGGAGGTCTGCACTTTAGCAGAGGACGGTCTTTAAATCCCGGTGAGCCTAATTCTAATACAGGCATTTCAGACAGGAGGAGACACTGAGGGGCGAAGGGCTGGGGATGGACGGTGTCCGCACACCTTCCTCAGCTCCGGCTACCTGCTGGGCCCCGAGCCAGACCCTGACTTCACCAAGGATTCCAGATCCATCCAGCTGGGAGGTCAGAATCCCTTGTTCTGAAGTGCTGGATGGAGCCCCGTGGTGGGCCAGCAGCTCTATGGGGGCCATGGGGCAAAGGGATTTCTTGGGGCCACACAGATGTCTCCTGGGACCAGCACTGGGGGTTGAAGATGCCCCCTTTAATCAGCTGTGGGCCCCAGACATTCCTTGCTGGTCCCTGGGAGCCCCCTCAGTCACGGGAAAGTGGACATGTGGACAGGCGTCCACCATCCCAGGGTGAGGGCAGATGCTGCTGGGGCCACCCCAAGAACTCCAGGGGGCAGCTGGCTGGAAGTGACCAGCTGGGACTGCCCTGGGCCGTCCTGGTGCAGGCTGGCGAGGCGAGCCTCTGACCCCGCTGGCTCCCCTCCAGGGACTAGAAGAAGGCACGACTCCTTGTGACTGATACGCCTTGTAGGGGTACAGCCTCCCCTGCGCCCGCGTTGGCCCTGCACCCCCCTCCAGGCCGGGCATCCGTGAGGATGATTAAGGGCTGTGTTTCCACAGCACCCCCCAACCGCGCTTTACCCTGCCACCTGCGGTCAGATGCCGTACGGAGCTCAGGGCCACCAGGGTCTGTCACAACAAATAACGTTCCGGGTAAGTAGGCCCCGCACTACTTTCTTTGCTGCGAATCTGAGATAGAAGTCTAGCAGATGCTGCGACCCTCTCTGTCCTCAGGGACAGGGACACTTTGGGGAACAGAACTGGGCACTAAGGATCCACCCAGCTCCTTGGAAGGGAAGGGAAGGGACCAGGGCTGGCGGTGGGGGGGGACAGTGGCTGCTGTGGCCTGGACCCAGCCAGAAGGCATGATGCTGCCTAGGGGAATGGCTCTCTCGACCCTGGGCGGGGCTGAAGTGAGCAAGTTTAAGACCCCCAGGCCAGGCCATCGGTGGCCCTACTCTGCTGGGTTTTACTGTCCCCACTGTGCAAAGAAGGGAAGCCTGGCAGTGGGGGTGGGGTGACAGACCACTCCCCCTCCCAGTGGGCGTCACTGCCCCCAGTGCCACGTGTGGCAGGTACAGTGGCTGGGCTGGGTGACCTGCCCTGACCACAGCCACAGCAGAAACCCTGCCTCTCCCACCCCAGGGGCCACAGCAGAGATTATAGAGTGATTTCCTGGCTCTGGGGAAATAATGACCCACTGGTGTCCATTGATTTTTCTGCAAGGAAAGAATGTTTTCTATAAGAAATCTAAGGACTGCAAGATAGGAGACTAGCCATGTGCCCCTCTGCCACCACAGCCCCTCAGGCAGCCCTGGCTCCGCCCCACGAATTCGGGGGCCTGTAGACCATGGGGTCAGGGTTGTCCCAAGGGCCCCCTCTATCCTTTTCAGCCTTTTGCCCTTTCAGAAGAGGTGACACTCTGGCCTTGGGTGGGGCTGACCATTACATCCAGCCCTGGCCATGAGACTACAAGTAATAGCAACAGTGGACAGTGCCCGGCGCACGCTCGCCTGCACGTGTGTACCCACGTGCATGTGTACGTGTGTGCGTGCCCGGTTCTGTGCACTGGTTTCACTGTGGCCAAATAGACATAAAATTTACCCTTTTAACCATTTTTAAGTGCACAATTCAGTGGCCTTAGGCATGTTCCCTTTCTGGTGCAACCATCTCCCCATCTCCAGAACTTCCTCATCTTCCCAGTCTACCTGTTAAACACTCAGTCCTGTGCGACTGACTTCATCACATGTGCAGACCTGTGGGACCTTTGTGGTCACGACACTAACAGGCCCTCCTGCTGCCCTTTCAGAGCCACGGCCCCTCCCCATCCCCAAGCCTGAACACCCTTGACGCCGTCTGAACCGACCCCTGCCTCTGGGCAGCTGTCCACTCCGCAAACTTTGTGTGCCCCGTCTGTAAACACTGGCATGTACCCGACAGACATGTGTGATTACCTGAACCACTTTCCGCCCAGCAGGTATGTCCTCAGGCCTCTGGGTACCAGATCCGCCCCTTCCGGCCCTGGGACACAGCCCAGACCAGCGAGCCATCCGTGCTGGAAGAGCCACATGCACCGAGAGGGGCTGGCATGGCTGTCCTTGATCAGGTGGTCAGGGAGGCCCCCCAGCCGGGAGGCATTTGATGTGGCGTCTGAGGAAGGGCAATTGCATCACAGGGGTCGGCAGCACAGAAAGCTGGTGTCCTCCAGTGTCCTCAGTGTGGCCAGGAAACAGCTGGAGCAGAGAGCGGGCCGATGGGGGGCGGGCAGCAGGAGCGGGCAGGCCAGGGCAGGCTGGGCGAGGGCCGGCGCTTAGCCTGGAAGGAGAGGGTGCCCGGACGGGCTGCAGGAGGCATCTGTGACATACAGGGGTTGTGCACGCAGGCTGACGCGCAGGGAGTCGAAGGGGCCCGGGCACGTTAGAGCTTACGCAAAGCCAGCATTGCATAGGGTACAGATGGGGTCAAGGAGCACTCCCCAAACTCACATCTACTGGAACCTTGGCAGGTGAACTTACTAGGAAACAGGGTCTTTACAGACGGAATCCGTTAAGGATCTCAAAGGGAGGCCCCCTGGGCCCCAAACCCAATGACTGGTGTCCTTACAAGAAGCAGGGACAGAGACACAGGGAGAAGCCACGTGGAGACAGAGGCAGACACGGGAGTGATGCAGCCACAAGCCCAGGGCCCCCCAGGCCACCAGGAGCTGCAGAGGCAGGAAGGACCCTCCTCTGACCACCCCCCCCCCCCAAGGGAGCACAGTCCTGGGACACCTGGATTTTTTTCCCTTAACAGAGGTGCTGGGGATTGAGCTCAGAACCTTGTCTATGCTAAGCATGCGCTCTACCACAGAGCTACACCCTCCCCGCCCCAACAACTTGACTTTGGACTTCTGGCCTCCAGCACTGGGACACAACAAAATTCTGCTGTTTTAAGCCCCCCAGTTTGTGGGACTTTGTTACAGCAACTGGAGCAGATGGACAGGTTTGATTAAACTTAATTCAGAGCAGATGCACTACCGCCTCCCGCCCCCAGCACCATGGCCCCGTCCCAGGAAGGGGCCAGGCCTGGGATGATGACATGTGTCCCGGGGAGCAGCAGCTCCGTGCCAGGGCTGCAGGGCCTCGGGGTGGCTCCTGGGCCCAACTCTGCAGGAGCTGCTCACCCAGGAGCGAGGCCATCAATCCCAGATGTGCTGAGCTGGAGGCCCCAGGCCCCTGACCAGGCCACCCTCAGAGGGATGGGGAAGCCCCACCCTAGGGCTCATTTTGCACCTAAGCTATGTAACCATGCGAATCAGCCTGAGATGCCCCACACCACTGCACGGCTCAGATCCTGTGGTGGGCAGTATAGACGCTTGTCTTCCCTTCATGGGGCCTGTCACCCGCCAGCAGGCCAGCCCAGGCTTGGACACAGGCTGCGGGCCAGTAGGGACCAAGAGGGCAGAGGGAAGCTGTGAGGCTGGGGGCTTTTGCGGGCTGCGCAGCCCCTTCCCTGCATCCTACTGGCCAGGACCACGATGAGGAAGGGGTGCCCCTCTGCAGAGACAGAGGGTGGGAAGAGAGATTTCCAGAGCGGGGTAGGGGTAGGGCAGGGGCAGCACCCGAAGGCCCCTCAGAAGCCTGGAGGTTGGTACCTGGAGCAAGTGGACACAGGAGCCCTGGAAATGGGGATCCAGGCCTCAGGGGAGCCAAAAACTGGGGAATTTAGGAAATTCTGCACTTAGGACCCCGACTCTCAGAACTGCTTTCAGAGAGGCCGCAAGTAGCCAAGGATGGCCTAAGGCAGACGCTGAGAGGACGGCGACTCCATCAACAGGAGAAAAGCGAGAGGGCGAGGAAACGAGGGAGGCGGGGCAGCCTGTGCCCGCTGCGGGAGGCCGGAGGACACCGGAGAGGAAATCAGGGGACAGCTGGCGCTGGGGCAGCAGGGACGTGGGACCACAGGGAGGAGTGCAGCTGGGACAGAAGCACTGCTGGGTGAGAGGAAGTGAGCCACGGAGGCCCGGGGCCACGCTGGCTCCAGAAGAAGGAGGCCAGACGAGGCAGCCCAGCCCCAGCCCACAGCCCACGCCACGCCGCCCGGTGCGCACCTGGGGAGAACACAGGGAGGGTGATGTGGCAAAGCCCCTGTCCCAGGGCGAGGAGTTGACAGGCGGTGCCCCCGGCGGGTCCATGTCCACGAAGCAAGAGCTGAACTGATCAGACTTCAGAGCAGCCCGCCTCTCGCGTAAATGGCTGTCAGAGGCGGGCCTGGCGCGCAGGGGCCCAAGGGAGGCAGGACAGGGCTTCCCTTGGTGTGCGTTCCA
The DNA here is from genome assembly GCF_009834535.1 of Camelus ferus. Classification (NCBI taxonomy): domain Eukaryota; kingdom Metazoa; phylum Chordata; class Mammalia; order Artiodactyla; family Camelidae; genus Camelus; species Camelus ferus. Next base: position 14,040,577 of record NC_045714.1, on the reverse strand, counting down.
GCTCCCACCCCCTGCCTTTCAGACATGGCTCCAAACTGAAAGGCACCTAAACGCACCTGAAGTCAGCCACCACTCACCATTCATCCCACAATTGTTTATCAGCACCTTCTCTGCGTGAGGTCCTGAGGCTGCTGCGGGCACAGCCAAGAACAGGACAGAGACCCTGCTCTCTGGGGCTCTCCTGCCGTCCCACGAGTGCCCCGTGACGGGTCAGCCACAGGGAGGCGTCCTGAGTGTCTCCCCCTCTGAAGATGAGTGTGGTGGGGGCCCAGCAACCAAGATGAAAGGCCATGGATAATTAACGCTACTCAGACCTGGCTTTACTCCATGAAATCCTTTGTGATGGCCTGAGACAGAGAGCAAATAGATGCAAAGCCCGTCTCTGGTTTCCAGAACACAAGGGCCTCTGAAACTACAAGACATGAAAATAAGGCTCTGGGTAAAGAACTCCTGTTCTGGCTGCAGATTTGATGTCAGATCAAAACTGAATTGTTCCTGAAAGCTCGGGCGCTGGCGTATTACTGGAGGCATGCCCAGCCCCTATGTGCAGAAAAGACGTGGCCTGAGCGTGCCCAGCAGCCCTGCTGCCGCGGGGCCCTGAGGCCCCAGAGGCCCGGGGCCCCTTGTACTGACAGCCCTCTGTCCCCTCCACCTCTCCCTCAGGCCCTCAGGGACACATCAGAGGCAGCAGACTTTATTTGGGGGAAACAGAAGTCCTGGACTATTTTACTGGACCTGCAGGCCGGCAGCTGCTGTGCAGTCAGGGGACACGGGGACACGAGGACACAGCGGCGGCCCCGTCAAGGCCTGGAGCCACGCGGCAGCCTCGCAGTTGCCGTCACTCTGGCCGTGAGGTAAATCTGACCTGGAAGACCCAGGGGTTCTCTGAACCACCGGAGCGGTCAGTGGCGCCAGGGCCAGCATTCTCTTCAGGTCACAAGGACAGTGGAGCACAAATCCAGCCCCACAGCATCTCTGGGAGACGGCGCCTGTGCTTTCTCTCCACTCCAGCCACCACGGGAGACGGAGCTCGACTCCCTGCCCGCAGCTAATAACCCGCTCGCTCCTACTGAGCAGGTCAGTGTCCCTGGGTCGGATATTGGGAGCATTCAGTCGTGAAGCCTGGCTTGCGCGGAGTGCAGCACCGTGGGGACAACGTGGGGGTGGGGGTGGCCCTGTCGCTGCCTTCAGACGGCGCTCCCGCACCTTCAGCGCTCAGCGCCAGTAAACACTCCCTGTCCTCCAGCCTCATGCAGCAGACGAGCATCAGGGCGAAATGCGCTCCGCGGGGTGTGTCAACCTCTGTGATAGCTGCCACCGCCCGGGCCAATGTTGGGAATGCGGCTTTGTCCGCTGGGCTGTCTTCTGTGCACTCGGCAGCTTCGGCAACACCAGCCAGCTGTGTGGTCCCTGCCAATTAGCGGGGGCCCAGGGCAGGGGCGCGGTGGTGGGGGGAGCCCCAGGCTGGCGGGAAGGCGGATGCACCAACACCTCCGAGTCTTTGAAGCACCTTTCTCATCTCCACCCAGTGCTGTGCGTTCCCAGTCGGTGGCCTGGGTGGGCGAAGGCCCCAGCAACCCCCTAGCGCTACCAGCGGAGCGGCTGGTGGCCGAGCTCCAGCCCCACGGCCACATGGCCGTCGTGCAGCTCCTTCAGACGCAGCAGCAGCTCCTCCAGGTTCTCCCCGGTGGCCGCAGACAGAGCGATGGCCCCCTGGCCCAGGTGGGCCCGCAGCTGGGGCAGCCTGGCCCTGGCCTGAGGGAGGTCGATCTTATTTGCCACAATGGCATGAGGCCTGCGGGACAGGCCTTCTGCGTACTTCTCCAACTCCTGCTTGAGGTCGTACACCTGCGTCCAGGGCTCCGGCACCGAGAGGTCCACCACAAACAGGAGGAAGGGGCAGCGCTCGATATGCCGGAGGAAGGCGAAGCCCAGGCCCCTGTTCTGGTGTGCACCACGGATGAGGCCGGGGATGTCGGCCACTGCGAGGAGACAGAGGGAGGGCTCAGGAGGGACACCCGGGGCCTCGGGGGTCTAGGACTGCCCCCTAAGGAACGCCTTGCGGCTGCTCTTCCAACTCACCGCCTCGTTGGCTCATCCGGCCAACTGCCATCCGAGGCGGTTTGGCTTCCCGTCTTGCTTTGAAATATTTGGGTGGCAGGCCTGATGACAGATCAATCTAATAAGAACTATTTAACACATTCCAGTCTTTCTGGCTTCAAAATGACTCAAAAATGGAAAAAACAGCTTCCTGCAACCTATTAATAATTTGATTACTGATTAAAATTATCAGAGTCCTTTGCAAATATAAAGTGCTACACAAAACACACTGCCAGCAGGGCTGCTATTTTTAATGGGTACATTGTCTTCTGGAAAAAGCTTTCTTCTCTCCGAATGGCACAGGGGGAACTTTCTCCATCACACACTGTCCGCCTGACGGACGCTGCTGAGCTCCTCGCAGATGAGAGAGGGTAACAGAGGCGGTGGAAAGGGATGATTTCCTCAGGTTTGAAATTTAAACTCAAATTCCTGAACTAACAGATGCCTGGGGGAGGGGTGGGAAGCAAATCTGAAACCTGATTTTGATGGAGAACCACAAGTTTCAAATGAAGAAAATGCTACGCGCGGTTACACAAGCATCGCTCTGAATGGCACCCCAGCCCCGCCTCCGAGAGAGCCCGGTGGCCCTACCTGCGATCTGCTGGTGGTCCTCGTAGTGAACGACCCCGACGTGGGGGTTTAGGGTCGTGAACGGGTAGGAAGCCACTGCGGGCTTCGCATTGGAAATGGCCCGGAGAAGCGAGGACTTCCCTGCGTTGGGGAACCCAACCTGGGAGAGAGTAAGGACGCTCTGTCACTGCAGAGTCTGCAACTGACCAAGGCCGGGACCTCAGGACAGAGGACAATGGGAGGAGGCGTGCTGGTGGAGGAAGCCCGCTAACCAGCCCTCGCTCTCTTCCAGGCTGGTGGCGTGACCCGCACCTGGGACAGCAGGCGTCCTCCCACTCAGCATGTGGAAGGTGCCACCGCCTCCCGCCCGGGGCTTCAGGTGACACCCACCATCCCAGCATGGGCCACTGTCTTGAGCTCCAGGAAGAGGACGCGCTCCTGGCCGGGCTGCCCGGGGGTACAAGTCGTGGGTGCGCGGTTGTCGTTGGCCAGGAAGAAGCGGTTGCCCTTCCCTCCTGTCCCGCCCAGAGCTGCGATGTATTCATCGCCCGGGTGCGAGAGGTCAGCCAGGACTTCACTCCCCTCCTTCACCAGTGTGCCCACGGGGACCTAAAAAATAACAAAGTGCTTATCAGGAAACCAGGAGGAGAAGGGGCAGGACTGAGCGCCCCTTCACAGAGGCACAAAGTCCCAGGAGAAGGTCCTGGCCCTAAAGGGACCCTGCAGGGCTGCCTACACCCAGGCACTCCAGGCACACCACATACACTGCTTTTCCAAACCATGCTTCTGGAACATCAGGATGAAGAGAAGCATCTGGAAAAAGAGGGAAACGCTGAGGGAGGCACAAGCTATCCATTCACAGGGAGGAGCCCCAACAGGGTCGGGGCAGGGGGTGCTCGTGGGTCCCCTTTGTGAAACACAATTGTCTGATGATTTTGTGAGTTGGTCACACACGCATGTGGTATGAAATCAGCACAAAGTCCTGTCCGGGGTTGCTTTGGGGAGGTCAGGTGTATTTCAAGCCAAGGGAGGGCCACCCCGACCACATGGCGGGACCCGGGAGCCGGAACGGGACAGTGGGCTCTGCAGCCACCTACCCGGATGTGCAGGGGCCTGCCGCTTCGCCCAAAGCAGTTCTTCCTGCCACCATCCTCCCCGTCGAGTCCCTGGTACCGCGACAGGACCAATGACAGCGACTTCACCTGTCGGTCAGCTAGAAGTCAGAGCAAGGAGCATCACCTTCCTCTGTGCTCACAGCAGAACCATCCCCTGTGGTTAGTTTCTCTCGTTCAGTCCAAGAACGTTCAGAACGCACATGGGAACGTGGTGTAGTGTGATCTTTTTAAAAAGTGAAATTCTTACTTTAAAAAAATACTACAATTTCCAAAAAATTCTAAATTACCCATGATGTCATTACCAATCTGAAACTAGCTGTACTTTATCATGTTGGGAGTGGCTACTTGGTGTACTGGTTTACTGGTTTGCTGACGCCGGAGGCCGTCATGCCCTCTGCCCTCACTGAGCTGGGAGCCAGCTGAAGCCTCTGACAAACGGAACCAGAATGGTGGATCCCCAGCAGTAAATTACCTCATGCTCCTGAAATTAAAAACAAGCAAACCATCTACACTGGTTTCCAGTGGATTATTTAGTTGTGAACGTCCACAGAATTTAATACAAGGATGCGTCCACATCAACTTTTGAATTCAAATTCCTGTTGGGATGAGAAGGTGAGAACATCCCCCGAGACGTGCAGACACGGCCACCTCCCCGCGCCACCCCAGGCACCTGCCTCTCAGGATGACGGCGCCGCCGCTGCCTCCGTCGCCACCGTCGGGGCCTCCAAACTCCTTCCGGGGTTCGCTGTGGAAGCAGGTCACCCCGTCGCCTCCGCGCCCCCCACGGACAAGCACGCGGCGGTGGTCCACAAAGTGCCTTTTCTGCAGAGAGTATAAGGCACGCTGGTCTGATCAGCCCTGTAGTCCTTTCGAGAACCAAGCAGCCATTTGAAATGTCCCTTTTTTACCTGTGACAGGCTTTAATTAGAAGCTAATGGTATTAATATCGCTACTGTCTCCTAAAACGCAAATACAAGAAAGAGTCCCCACAAGTCACAGCTATTTGTGGACAAATCTAAATCAAACATGCAGACGTGAAACGTCGGCAGCACGGAAGACGCACCCCAGTGACGAACTTGACACCAACCTAAATAAAACCCGGTTGAGGAAATACTCCTTAAGTAAAGTGTCTTCCCAGCTTTTTTCAAAGAGAAACACATCTGTGAACTAACAGGTCTTTACTAACGGAGAGCTCTGCTCCCAGGAGGAGACGACGAGGGTGAGGGTGAGTCCCCGGGATCAGCAGGCTCCCAGCTGGGAAGAACTAAACAGGACGTGTTCGCTCGTTAAATGTGGTAACGCAGACCCGTACCTGAGAGCAAGCTTGTCTCTAGGTCCCTAAGGGAGACACAACCCACCCAAAGGTCTGGAACTAACCAGGTGAGCGTTCAACAAACACTCACTCACAAGTCCAGCTGCCTGGCGTGCCAGGACGCAGCTGCGGGGAAGCGCCCAGGCGCGGTGTCCCCACCTGCTTCTGGCAGGTACGCACAGGGAGACGGGGTGGGGCCCAGGGCGGAGGGATTTCCATCCACTACTCCTTAAGCAGATTTTTTTAGAAGTACACAGTACTTCTTAAGATGCTCTAGCACCACCACGTGGAAAAACCATGAATTACTATTTCAGAAACTCAGCGTCTAATTCTGAACATAATTGAAATCAAGTGGACGTGAAAAAGGCACCACTGATGAGCGCTGCACGGAAGGTAAAACTTTAGACCCATTTTTTTCCGGGAAGAGACAAAATGTGGGGAAACTTGAGATCTGAGCCTCACCCACCGACTGCCAAGGACTTTCCCACAGCAAGTGCTGTCGTCCTCAAGAGGCTTATCCGGAGCCCCCCTCAGGCAGAGACAAAGCGGGCCACAAACACGCAGTTCCTTAAATTCAATTAAAGATCATTCACGTCTTAAATAGAAGGTTGTGGCAAACAGAACAAAAAACGTGTAAGGCTTTGAGAACTATAAAACGAAAGGCCTATGTCCCTGGGTGTCGTAACTTAAGGGCCACTCACATACAGGAGGGTCTCAGACACAGGCTTGGGGAACAAGCACCCGCGTGCCCTCCTGGCGAAGGGAGAGCCGCTCGGCACTTCTGGTGCTTGGAGCCCCGTCCCAGGTCCGCTATAGTTCTCAGGTCACAGAGCATTTGGCACCCACGGGCCTTCACCTGATCTCCTCATTTTCAAGGCGCTCCGTGCATCCCTTCAATAACCTCACTGAGACAAGACCACGAGAGCTCACACACGTCCTGTGCCTTCCGAGGGTACTGCAGGCAAACTCCTTCAAGGGCAGAGGTCTCACCAGTTTTTTCTCAGAGAGCAGTTTCTTTCCGGGGGATCCCTGGTGCTTGGCGCAGTCCACACAGCAGAGCGAGAACAGCCGGGGGGAGGCGGGCCGCAAGGTCCAGCATCCCAGACCCTCCAACACGGCCCGGGGGCTTGCTGAGAAAAGCCTCAAAGATGCCATGGCTCCTTAACAAAAGGCAAATTGGCAAAATAAGGCATCTAGTGCTCATAGCCACATGTGGCCAGTGGGTACCAGATTGGACAGCAAAGATTAGAACATTTCCACCATTCCAGAAAGTTCTGCTTCAAACAGAAACTGAAAAGGCAAAGATGTGCATAAGCCTAGGAAGAGATTCAAAATATAGAAAGCAAAATTTGATAGAATTAAAGAGAGAAACAGATCATTCCATAGTGATGGTAGGAAACTGTTAACACTGCTCTCTCTGGAAGAAGCTGAAATGCACAACAAGCAATCAAAAACAGTCCGAGACTAGAAAATCCAAACAGCGCTTACCGACAGTCTTGATCTAGCTGACGCTTACAGGCCAGCACATCCAGCAACTGCAGAACCTACACTGCCTGCAGGTGCACGGGGAGCACTCACTAGGACCGTACCATGGCTCATACAAGACGTTTCAGTAAGTTTAAAAGGACAGGAATCACACATACTGAGTGTATTCCCTAACCGCAGCAGAACGGAAGTCAGTAAGTACAATGTATCTAGGAAAACCCCAGATACCTGGAAATTAAACAACACTTCTGAACAATTCAGTAAGTAAAAGAAATCAAGCAGAAATTTAAAAAGATTTCAAACTGAATGACAATGAAAGTACAACTTACCCAAATTCACGGGGAGCAGCTAACGCACTGCTTAGAGGGAAACTTGGCTCTGAATGCTTCTATCAGTAGAGAAGAAAGAACTAAAATCAATAAGGTAAGGTTTCAAGTCAAGAAACTGGAAAAGAAGTGCAATCTGTCCCAGCTGTGCTGAAAACCAGGCTTCTCGACACAAAACCTGAAGGAGACCAATGGAAGAGGTGATCAGTTAATTGGAAAGCCAACCAGAGACCTGAACTCTGAATCCTGACACTCTGAATCTTGGAGTACTTCCTCCTTTTTGCCTCTTCAGTTTGTTTGAAAAAACCTGCTGAGCACATGCATGGCTCTCCCCTGCCAGGGGAACAAGTCCAGCTTCGTCTCACACCGCTCTCTGGTCTTTCTTTCCCTCCTAACGCTATGCTTGTGCTGTCCAGTAAAGTAACTAATAGCCACATGCGCTAAGTTTAAATTAACTAAAAATTTTTAAAAATTGATTTAACTTTTAATGGAAGTACTGGGGATTCAACCCAGGACCTCCTGCATGCTAGGCATGCACTGAGCTATACCCATCCCCCCTAAATTAAAAACTTCAAACATAAACATTCAGTCCCTCAAGCCACATTTCCAGTGCTCATAGCCACATGTGGCCAGTGGGTACCAGATTGGACAGCACAGATGAGAACGTTTCCACCATTCCAGAAAGTTCTGCTGGACAGCGCTGGTTGTTACTGTGCCGTGGAAGCTCAGAAAAATGAACTCAGAACTCCTCCTAGGAGCATCTGTTCCCCGGTCCCAGTTCAGTGGAGCATAGAGGGTGGGGGCGGTGAAAGCCCAGGGTCCAGGGCAGGACGCAGCTCACGGCCACAGGACAGAGCTTTAAAAATGCTGAGGGGCTCTTGGTGCGTGCACGGGCTCCACTCTGTTCTATAAAGTGTTACCTCAGTTCTCCTGCTCCAGACACATTATATTTGCCAGGAGCCACCTTTAAATTATTTCTACAGCAATTTTAAAATGTATTCCTTACAACAACCCTAGGAAGAGTAATCCTGCATGCTGGGGATTTTCCACTTGCTTTTCTAGGACCCCTTTCCACCCTGCTGTTTCAAGAGCCTACCCAGCAAGGCTACCCTCACTACCTCGCCCTCAGCCAGAGGCTGGAGGAGGAGCAGGAGGGCGGGACGCTGACCCCCTGCCCTTCTCAAATCCCCAGACTGAAAGTCACACCTCTAGTCTGTAATGCTCTCTCCGGGTCCTGGTGACTGCCCCTCCTTTACCCTCTGGGCCGAGAGGTTGGAAGCAACTCCACCATCACCAGCTCCAGGATAAAACACCAACTCTGCTGCTCCCCTGCACCCTCCCTCTGACACATGTAGCGCCTTTACAAACCCTCCTTAAATTATCCTAAGGGGACGGCGTCATGATTTCTGACCCTTACATGTTAATGCTCATTTTAAAGCGGCGGAGGCTGAGACTCAGAGGATATCCACTTGCTCCTCAAGTCACACAGCGTCCTCCGGCACAGCGCTGCACCTGCACTTCACAGGACTCGTCTCACTGAGGTATGCTCACGCGACCACCGCCCAAGGGAACCAAGGCAGGATCATTTAAAAGAATCAACCTTGTGCGCCTTAACTTCTGACATATTTTCTCTGCTAAAACATCTGCCTGAGAAATGACCTGCATTTAAAACAGTGTCCTCCTTTCCCCTTCTCTCAGGAAGGGTCCTCTCCTTCACAAAGACCCACTCTGGGGACGCGGCCCCGAGAGCGCCTCACCCGCCTGCGCGCCGGCGCACACCGCAGACCGGCCGCTGCGGCAGCGAGGGCGCGCGGGCCGGCACCGAGAGGACCGGCACCGAGCCGTCTCACGCGCGAAGCCCACCGCGGACCGGACGCAGGCGCAGGCAGCCGGCCCGTCCGAGAGCGGCGCTCGCAGCAAACGCCGCCCCTGTCGGGTGACGGCTTCACCACGGAGAGGACACGATGAAGCAACATCCAGCGGGACCCCAGTCCCGGGAAGTCTGGAACCGGCCGGCCGTGCGCTCAGGCGGGGCAGAGCCCGAGCGGGGCCGCGGTCCCCAGGGGGCGCTCAGCCCCGCGCCGCGTCGCCCGTCCCCGCGTCCCCAAGTCCCCGGCCGCCCGGTTCCCCGCCCGCGCGCCCGCACTCACCCTCGGAGGGCACGTCACTTCCGGGGCCAGGCCTCCGCTTGGACCACTTCCGGGGTCGGCCCCGCCCCAGCGCGCATGTGCGGAGGGCCCTGTCCCTACCCGGTGTGATGGTCCTGCTCCTGGTTCTGGTACTCGTCCGCACCCAGGGGGCCAGGGTCCTGTGGGCGGCGGGCCCGAGGACGGCCACACCCCCGTCACCCCAGGAAAACTCACTTCCCGGGCTGGTTTTCGAAGAACCAGTTTATAAATCGATTACACCAAAAGCATAAACAACCTAGACGCCAAACTCCGACCGAAAAAAGAAACGAACCCATGGGATGATTGTCACAGGGCGCGTGTGCTCACGAATAAGACCACCTGGACTGCTCGGTACACGGAAGCGGAGGCACGGCCTCCCTGTATCCGAGCCCGGGGTCGCCCCGCGGTCAGGCCTCGTGGGAGAAGCCCGGCCGTGCGCGGTTATGTCCCCCGAGTGCCCGGACTCCCCTGACCCCCGAGGAGTGCCCGGACTCCCCTGACCCCCGAGGAGTGCCCGGGCTCCCCAGACCCCCGAGGAGTGCCCGGACTCCCCTGACCCCCGAGGAGTGCCCGGGCTCCCCAGACCCCCGAGGAGTGCCCGGACTCCCCTGACCCCCGAGGAGTGCCCGGGCTCCCCTGACCCCCGAGGAGTGCCCGGGCTCCCCTGACCCCCGAGGAGTGCCCGGGTTCCCCAGACCCCCGAGGAGTGCCCGGACTCCCCAGACCCCCGAGGAGTGCCCGGGTCCCCCTGTACGCACCCCACCCCCCAGTGACCGGACTCCCCTAACAGTCCCGAGTACTCCCCTGTCCTCCGCCCCCCCCCGACCCCCCCACTGCCTGGTCTCGGGCGGCTGGGTCTAGCGCCCACCCGCGGGGGCCCTCAGCTCGCCTCACTTCGAGAGCGGTCATTTCTCAGACCCCCACCTGCTAGGCGTCGGGGCAAGAGGAGGAAGACTAGCATCGGTTCCCAAGTCTTCCTTCCACCTTCACTGGCCTCCACCGTGGACGTAGTCGTGTAAAAGCAAAACATCAACCACGCTGCACAAACAATTCATTTTAGCCTAAGCTTTTGCAAACATTCATGTTACAGAAGAGAAGATATCATACAATTAATGAAAAAGAACTGCTGGCATCACCTTTCCCCACGATATTACATAAAAATGGACAACACATTAAATAAACATTCTGTTATTAATCATTAAATATATTAACACCCAAAATCATGTATAAATTAAGAAATAAATGTACAAACTATTTCACAAAGTGCTTTTTAAAATATATACACAACATTCAAGAAATTTCTTAATGTAAGACATTTCAGATTGAAGTTCTGGGATAAGTTTTTTAAGTGTCCTTTTCCTTCAAAAAGTATTAATACAGCACTTACAAAGAAAAAACATAAAAGGCATGTTCCACATTGGCAAGGAACAAAAATTAACTATTTTCACAGTTATCTGAAATGTTTAACATTTTCAACGGGGAAAGTTTAATCCCCGATTCGGTTTGCAAATTAGTTTTATGAAAACTCTCAGGAAAGAACAGAACCAAATCAAGGGAAGTGACTCCCTAAACGAAACTGCTAGTGTCTGTGTCGTTCAGTGGTTAAGAATTCTCATTTCAGTCATTTAATACAGACATGTATTTGTAAGCCCTTACCAGTGTTAAGGGTTTCTAAAACCCATATGTCTACAAAATTAACACTTCCATCCCAATGTAGGTGTGATTCTGTCTCCACAGAAGAGGGAGAATGTCCTAGAATAGGACTTGTACCCGACAGGGACTGTCTTTTTTCTGAGCCGTGATTCTTTATCTGTAAAACGGCAACAGTCATTGTGTCCGTATTTCCCAGCATGGACTGTCAGGGTTCGTCCCAGCAAAAAGCATTCAAATCCAGATAAAGAACTACTTTAAACTCTTAAAACAGAAAACTTAACAGTTGAAAACATCCTCAGTAGACCTGACAGATCAAGAACTTGATATTTTTGTATTTTCCTGGTTGTCTTGGAAATAAGTCAGCATTTAGCCAAAGATGTTTTTAAATGATTCACAGTAAATATGGATATTATCAACTAGTAAAGGTTGATAAAATGTCCACATGACTTATTAGTGAAATGTAGAATTTTTCCTTCGAACTGACTTTTCCACATGAGCTGTCTTTAATGTCTGCACAGGATTTAAATGGGATTTAATGTCCTAGGAATATAAGAACACAATAAAATCAGCGGTGTTCCTTTTAAAAGTGAGGTGTGAATTTCGGATATCCCTAAAAGGAACGCCTGCTCGATGATCTGAGTAAGTAGGTCCTGGAAGAAATAGTATAAAATAAACAGCATGCCGTCTGTTTGGAAAATTTGGCATCAGTACTTTAAATTATAAATTTAGAATTGGGCATGTTAAATATTAAAATCCCAGAAATGACCGTCAGATAAACAAGATCCAAAGCCGAAGTGATTTCAGAGAACTACCCTCTCCTCCCTTCAGCTATTCCACTCTCCCTAGGTTAAGCTGATCGTACGTTCGTATTTACTTGGGAAACAGTCATTGATCCCTCTTTACCTTTTAATACAAAAACATGTAACTTTTTGGGTACACAGAATTGGTGAGAGACAGGTGACGGGTGAGCTCTGGAAACAACGGTTCACAGCCTCCCCAAATGAAGCACGTTTATCCTTTCCATTGTGTAACAGAAACTGACCCAAAGCACAGAAGATGCCTCCTGCCCCCGTCCCCCTGCCCCATCGAGGCACAGGAAGAGGCTGCCATCCAGGGGTCGTGCGCAAGTGTCCGGCTGCAGTGTGACCAGTGAAGGACAGCTTTACACACAGCACAAGTGCGTGAGGAAGAGTCAGACCTGAGGTCTGCGTATGTGAGTACGAGGACTGTGGCATCTTGTAGGTGTCCCATGCCTGGGCACAGAACACTCTGATGACAAAAGGACCCCTAAAGCTAGCTAGAAACACTGGGGTGGGGGCGGGGGACAAAAGGGACCAGCTCTCCGTCGTACGGACGCACACCACTATACACAGCACCAAACACGTCACACCATCAGCGCACGTCTTGCACCAGAGGTGCACACTCAGCGTCATGCCCAGCAGGAGGTGTGCACGTCTCACATGCAGACGCCGCGTGGGACGGAGGCGCAACCCATGGGTCACAGTTCATTAGAACTGTCCCCAGCCTGTCCATCCCCAGGTGGACATGCCATCGCGAGACTCCACAAGAACGCTGTCCCTTACTGCTGGTAATTTCCGTACTGGCCCTGCAAGAGACCAAGACACCGATTACACCTCAACAGTCCTGCGGAAGAGTCTGCACCCGAAGGGAAGATGGCACCCCACCCCCGCCAGCACCCAGGTGGGAGATGGAAGGGGGCATAAAAGGCAAGTGACAAACAGCCTCTGCCAGTTTCCATGGGGCAGGCAGGTAACTGCCCTTCTGAACGCCACCGTCCAAGCTGCAGCTACTGGTTTAGATCAGGGAGGGGGGTGTTCGTTCAAGCCGTCACACAGCAGCTCAGGGCGGTGGGTGGGCCAGGTGCCTCACATCGCTTCTGCACCCTGACCCTGCCACGCACAGGATGCCCGCTGCTGGCTCCCAGTGGCAGACAACCTTGGCGCTGCCTCCAAGACTCAATGTCCTGTACGCCCACAAGGAGCATCCGAGCTGCGTTCTTGAAGGCCAAAGACGTTTGCTTCCCGAAGACCCTTCCCTGGGTTTGTTGACTTGGTGTCGGAAACTCTTTAGGTATGACTGTTGCATTCTCTCTCTTTAGGGAGCAGAGCTAGAAGCGTTCAGAAAATAAAGTACAGGACCTTACCTACTCAGTTCCCTGGGAAAAGCACCCATAGTCTATGTGGAGCCTTGACATTTCATTGGCCGTGTCAACTGTCACTAGTGTCTCTGATCCAGCACAAGAAGCCACCAGTGGGCTTTGGCCAAGGGCTCTCTTCAAAGGAGGCTCCAAGAATATGCCCAGGATAATTCTCCTGCCCCGAGCTGTAGCCACCGAGCCTCTTCCTCGCCATCTCCAGTGTGGCAAACCTGGTGGCCTCAGGACCTCTGCACAGCCTCCCCGTGGCTGGCTCACTCCTACCCTCGGTTCCTGGCCCTCTCGTTACCTGTGAAGGGCAGACCCTCGCCATTCTGGGAGCAGGAGAGGCTCTGCTCAGGTCTGACGCCCTCGCTGTCCCCTCAGCAACGCCAGGGCCCGACTCACTGTCACCTCAGCAGAGAGGGCCTCCCCGACCTGGGCTAAGCCAGCCCTGCCACCTGTGTCTTGTCCCCTTGCCCCTCCGGGTCCTCCTCCCAGAACCACCGCCGCTGCTCCAACGCGGGCCCCCTGAGCGTCCGCTCTGTCGGACCAGATACAAGCTCTGACTCTGGTGGCCGGGGTCCCCCAAGCCTGCGGCAGACACTCGACGCTGCCGGGCGCACGGGAACACCTGAGGGATGAGCCTCCGACAGCGAGTTTAGGAAGTGAACAGCCAGCAGCGTCTGACGGGCACACACGGAGACGCAACTTCTAGACCTCACAGACTCAGAGAACGGATGTTCCAGCAGGGACCCCGGGAGCCAACTCGCCCGCCTCACTGGCCCTCGCGACCGCAGGGGAGACCGTCTCACGCCTGGCACACAGGGGCCCGCGCTCTGGAAACACACGGAAGGCTTGCCTGCTCGTAGCCGTAGGGCCGCTGCTGCTGGGCGGCCGGGCCGGTCTGGGCCGCTCTGTAGCTCCCGTACTGCTGGCCCTGCCCCTGCTGGTAGCCGGAGTACTGCGAGGGGGCGCCCTGCGCGGGCCCTGGAACACACACAGGCTGTGAGGCCGCCGGCGCCCCGCCCAGGCCGCCCAGGGCGGGCCCCCCACCCCCACCCGGACGGGGCTGGGGGCCGCTCTTAGCATCCCGGTGCCTGTCCTGGTGGTCACTGCAAACGTGAGGTGAATTCACAGCAAATGGCGAAGGCACACAGCAGGAGGAACAGTTCAGTGGAGACTGGGGGGAGGCTCTGGGAAGAACTGATGACACCAGCGTTCCTGCCTCATGTGAATCGGAATCACCTGTGAGCCCAGTTCGCCGCCTCACACGTGGGGCCACGCTGATGCCCCACCTTGCCAAAGCCTCCCAGGTGACTCCACGGGGGAGGGTGCAGACCCACCGGCCTGGACGTGCGGTTTGGGGAAGGACGGCGTTTGAGTTGAACGAGGATGTTTCCGGGGGTGGCGGAGGGACGCCTTGCACCCACTGAACTCGCCCTCTCGCTGAACTGACACCTGCTCGTCCAGGTCAGGCTGGAGGACGGCTGTTACTGGGGTGGGCTTGTGAGGCCGTCCCCCTGTGGGGCGTCAGGACGTTGCCCTCCGGAGACAGAAACGTCAGAGACACTCTGGGCTCTGGAGGGCACAGCCCAGCACCTCTCGGGAGAGGGTCAGGGCATGACCTGCAGGCAAATGGCCAGGGTGCACTGCTTCAGGTCCACCCGCCTAGGGAGACCAGAGAGGGCTCTGGTCCTGGTGGCACGTTGCTCTGTGGGGCGGCCGGACCCCGGGGAGACTAAGCCTACATCCTGCTCATCTCCTCCACAGGACCGGGCATCTCCTGGAGCTCACTAAGCTCCCCTAGCCCACTTTTCTGTCCAACGGGCTCCCCTGGCCCCTTCCCACTCTGGGAGCCCTCCCTGGTGAACCAAGGCCGACGGAGGGCCGGGCGCTTCCAGGCGCTGCTGTCAGACGGGCCACACATGCACTGAGCCAGGTGAATGTCAAGTGGGACTGGGCTCAGATGAGGTCCACCTGCCCCTGGACTGTTCTCCAGTAACAGGAACCACGGCTCTTTGGGGAAGTGGCTGCTTCCAACACTGGGGGGAAAGCTGTGGCCCCAGAAACAAGAAAGCACTCAAAGCCTGGGGTGCGTCCCAGGGACACAGGTGACAGCTGGATGAGCTCCTGAGAGCAGGGCTGGGACAGTCTGAACAACAGAATAAAGGAGTGTTGGATTGTAACCCAATGTGTAAGATCAGTAACCGCCAACGCCTACCAGCAGAAATAAACGATTCACAACTAAGCGAACAGGGAGAGACCCATCTTCCCAAAGATGAAATCCAAACAGTCTGTGTAGACAGTGCCCCCTTAAGTGGGGCTGGACTCGGTAACCCTGGAGTCTGGAGGGGGAAAGGGAAGGTGCAGCCCCACGGTCGGCAGGCCCGGCGACACCCGCGACCCAGTGACTGAGGTCAGCCTCGGCAGAGACAAGCCATGCCAACCGAGGTGATGCCAAGGCCCTCCACCCCTGTGGTCTTTCCAAAACCCAGAACCCAAGACCACCCTGAGAAGAAGGCCAGGCAAACCCCACCTCAGGGGGTCTTCGAAGTGCCCACCCAGCATTCCTCACAAGTGCCAAGGTCAAGAGAGACAAGGAAAGCCAGAGCTGCCCCAGCCCAGTGGCACCCCGGGAGCCCGGGGCTGAGTTCTGTGGGGCCCGGGTCTGCAGGGGACGGCGCCCCTCACCGTAGCCTTGCTGCTGCCCAGGGTAGCCCTGCTGGTTGGGGTACTGCTGCTGGGAGTACGTCTGCTGCTGGGCCGTGCCCTGCTGGTACCCCGCCTGCTGCTGGCTGTACTGGGAGTTTCCTGCAGAGGGAAGGAGACACGAGCTCGTTTCCGGAGAGCAGCAGTGGCTCCGTCGTCCTGGAGGCGCGGGCAGCGCCGGGACCCCGAGACTGAGTCCGCCGTTCAGCGCCTCTTCCTTCCCACGACAGTTCAGATGTTTCGTTACACTTTCTCTTACTGTCTTACAGAGAGACAAACACACGGCCAAAATGAAGCAGTTAATGCAATCAAGACAAAGGCCAGCAAGCCCCAAAAGATACACCGGAGTCCTGACCTGGGAACCCGTGAATGTGTCTTTCCTGGAAACAGGGTCTTTGCAGATGTAATTAGTTAAGGGGGGCCCCCACCCAGTGACCCACCAACCCACTGACTGGTGTCTGTTTAAGATTCAGACACAGACACAGGGAAGGCTGGGTGACGGCGGAGGCTAGGGCCCTGGAGGTGGACAGAGCCCAGGATAGCGCTTCCCTCACAGCCCCCGGAAGGATCTGAGTGGCCACAGGGTTAGTCTCTGATTTTCAGTGACCATCAATACTGAATACTTTTAATTCGATTTCTAAACAGGCAGATACACTGACGTGATTCAGAAATGTGAAAACAAACCAAGTCCACCACCAAGTCCACCTTGGAGGGGTCCAGGGAGGAACGCAGGCACCTCCAGCCTGCCCAGCCCCAGCCTCACGGCCCCCGCCCTCTCCGCTGCTGTCCCGACCCAGCACCCCCCAGAGTCGCTCCCGGCAGGGAGTGTCAGCGCTCACTCTCAGTGCACTTTGTTTTCACTCAGAAGGGGCACCCAGATACCTGATGCTGCACACCCGGCACGACCCAGGCGACCTACCACAGCTGTGCCCCCGGACATGTCACGGGACAACAGCTCTGTCCAGCCTTTGCTGCTGCAGACGTCTGGGTGGGGGGGAATGCTGTCGGGACTTCAAGGGTCCTGCAGGGGGCTCCGGGGTGGCCCCAAACCCCTCGTCCGGCCCGGCTGGGTCGGCCATGCCCTGGCCCCTTCCAGCCGCTGGCCCTCCACGTTAGTGCCTTTCACTCCGGGGCCCGCCTCCCGTGAACAACCGCAGGACCGGCCACCCGTGCCCACGGCTTCCTCATCCCGCTGGGGGACGAATCCAGTTCCTAGGAAGTTCTTTCTGTCGGCTTCAGTGTCCCCCTCACCACTCCCGCCCACAGCCCTGTCCTCCGAGCGGCCGCAGGCGGTCTGTGCCCCCGACGCGACCCAGCACGCCGCGTGCTGAGGGCGCCAGTGCCGCGGACACGTGTGTGGCCCCGTGCAGCCGGCGTGAACACGAGGGTGGGGCGAAGCGCCTCCAGCTCCAGGAGGAGGCCGTGCCGGCTGCCACACCTGCCTCAAAGGAAGTTACTGAATGTCTTTGCAAACTCCTCATCAATCACAGAAGGCAAGAATTTGTGACCCAAAACGAGGTGCAGAAACATGCGCTTCAGGCTCCGAAGGGCTTGTCCCGGGCGACTGTCCGCGGGACGCTCTTAGCTCTCAGGACCTGCTGGAACTGAGCCGCGGAGGCGCAGGGCGTGCAGGGCTGGGGAGGGGCTGCAGGGACCAGCCCCACGGGGCCGAGGGCTGCCTGGGTGGGACCTCTCCTCGCGGCACTGACACCCAGGCGCTCAAACGCCCGCCGCAGCAGACTCTGAATTTCACACGTGTGACTGTTTTTAAAATGGCTGAAACCAGCAAACATTCATCCACTTCAAGTGTGGCTGCTCGGGGTTCCTGGTGAAATGGAACCTCACGGGCAGCTGCCACCCACTGACAGGTCAGGGCCCTGCAGTTACGAGGCCTCAGACCTGGAGCCACACTGCTGGCGACAAGACCTGGACTCATGGGCCCCCTCCCCAGGACCCACCTCCCCGCGGCCCCTGGCCGCAGCTGCCCTCCGCCATGTCCTGCCGTGAGGGGCCCCCTTTCGTGGGCACGGCCCTATCCCTCGAGCCTCCTACACGTGCGCCACTGGCACAAGCAGCAGCCAGTCAAGGGCCCGCGAAGCTGCCCGTGCGCCTAGGGTCCTGCCTCGGGGCCTCGTTCTCGAGAAACCTCCAAGGTGATGGGCACGTGGTGTGCAGAGATGGCTCGCTGACGCCATTGCCAACAGTGAGAGCTGAGGTGAAAAGCAGCAGGTCCCCTGGAGGACAGCGTCAGTGGTGCCCAGGTGTTCATGGGGGGCTACAGGTGCGCTTCCTCTGGTCGTGACTAAAGGCAAGACTGACCGCCACGCAGATGGCTGCCTGCATCGCGGTGCGGGAGAAAGCTGAGGAAAATCCACCTGTTCACGGAGAACAGCCAACACGCAGCCAGCCAGTGTGTGAGAGCGGCGGGGGGCGCGAGCTGCTCGTAAACAACTTGACTTTGAGATGCTTGAGCTCCTCGGGTCCCTAGTCTTACACTCGTCACAAGCGTTCTAATCCAGCCAGGTCACTGCACCTGCTCCGGGCACAGGCGGGGCCAGGGTGTGAGGTGCCCGCCTGGCGGGGGGACAGCCCCGGGTAGAGTCCTTAGGGAACCGACTCCCCGGCATCAGGTTGGTCTGAGCGCGTGTCCGGGAGCCAAGACCCACACGTGTGAACACAAGACGCCGCACGGGGAAACACAGGTGAGTGACCACAGCACAGCCTCCAGGGTGACTTCCCCCGTACTTCCCAGACTTTCTACACTCTCCTACCATGTGTAACCAAGAGTCAAAGCTGTGCTTTGGAAAACAGTACAGAAGTTCCTCAAAATGTTAACAACGGAATGACCACATGATCCAGACCCTCCAGCTCCAGGGACTCGCAGGCAGACCCTGCTTTACTGTGCTGCGCAGATAACCGCAGTGCGGCTCCAGGTCCGAGGCCTCGCGCAGCTCAGCGGTAGAGCACAGGCTTAGCATGCACAAGGTCCTGGGTTCATACCCCAGCACCTCCACTAAAAAAATAAATAAACCTAATTACCTCTCTCCAGCCCCATTAAAAAATTTTTTAAAAAACCAAAAAAACTGAAAGTTTGAGGTGACCCTGCATCGCAAGCAAGTCTGTTGGGGCCATTTTTCCAACAGCATTTGCTCCCTTCATGTCTGTGTCACTTTGGCAATTCTCCCAACATTTCAACCTTTATTTATTATTACGTTTGTTACCGTGATCGATGATCAGTGACCTTTTATGTTACTACTGTAATTACTTATTTGCTTTTCACTTTTAATAAGATATGTATACTTTGTTTTAGACATAATGCCACTGTACTCTTCACAGACTATAAACCAAAAACTCACGTGACTGGTTTTACTGCAATATTCACTTTATTGCGGTGGTCAGGAACCAAACCCGCAATATCTCAGAGGTCTGCCTGTGCCCTAAAGAACTGAAAGCAAGGTCTCCAAGAGTTACCTGTAGACCCATTTTCACAGCAGCGTTATTCACAATAGCCGAACGGGGGCCCACTGACAGGTAAACAGATGAGCAAAACGTGGTCTAGACATACAGCAGAATGCCATTCAGCCTTAAAGAGGAAGGGGGTTCTGACACCTGCTACAACCCGGATGAACCGTGAGGACATTACGCTGAGTGAAACAGACCAGTCGCAAAAAGGCAAATACTGTATGATTCCACTTACATGAGGTGCTGAGAATAGTCAGAATCTGAGACAGAGTGGGTGCCAGGGGCTGGGGAGGGGAAGCGCTGGGGGGTTAGTGTTTACTGGGGCAAAGTTTCAGCCTGGGAGCATGAGAAGGTTCTGGAGGTGACGGTGGTGGTGGCTGCAGCACAATATGAAGTGCTTAATGCCACTGAACCATGCACTTAAAAATAGCTAAACAGTAAATTTCATGTATTTTTACAATTAAAAAAATGCCACCAAAAAAGTCACATTTTCAAGTCACCCGTTTTGTATTTATTGTTTGTTTTTTCCTCTCTAGGGCCTTCCTGGAGCAGTTAGGTTTTCCCACCACTGACCAGGGAGGCTGGGATCGGAGCCGGCTGACCTCACATCCCCCGTGTTTCGGGGCCTCCTGAGGGTGGGGGGAGGTACCCTCACCCTACGGCCTGGGTCTAGCTGGCACCCACTTGGGAACAGACTATGCCTGCTTCTTCCCAGTTCCGTACTTGGTAACGTCACTTTGGCGACTTTAAGTCAGCCGGCGGGGACCTGGGTGAACGCTCCAGACCAGGGCTTTCCATCTGGGGAGCCACTTCCAGCTCGCCCTGCCTCACCCTCCGGCTGCCGAGGCCCCACCCAGAGATGCGCCTTACCTGGCCAGCAGGTGTTTGAAGACACATTCCGGCCACACTCAGCACAGCAACACGCCCACGGGTACTGCCTGCCTGGCTTGGGAGGTGGGGGCTGGGGGAGAGGTTGCCCGGGTCCCTGCCGTCCACCTTCCCGCCTGCTGAGTTTGGAACAACTGATGGTCTTGACTGAGGAGCCCTGAGACCAGCTCACCCAGGCTGGCAGCTGGACCCGGTGGTGGGTTTGCTTTACGAACACACGGGCGAGCAGGGACGCAGTGCCCAGCCTCCATGCCCACAAAGCCCGCATGCGACACGCCCCGGGCGTGGCGGCGGCCTTACCGCCCTCGTAGTAGTGCTGCGTGGGCTCCTCAAACGGCCGGTCGTAGCTCTGCTCTGGGTAGGACGACTGCTGGTAGGCGTAATCGCCGTGTCCTGCAAGCAAACGGGGGTGCCGTGCGGTCAGCGAGGCCCCCAGCCACCCAGGCCCCGGAGTGACAGCTGTGAACACAACGGTCGGGTCAGGAGAGCTCGGGCTTGGCGCCGGTCTGGTTCCCCACAGACGGAGCCCATGCTGTCAGGCAGCCGCAGGTCCCTTGCTTTAAAGTGCAGGTGGCCACCCTGCTCCTCAGGGAGTGTGCAGACAATGAGCCTCAGTTCACAGAGGACAGAGGACACTCGGTGCCTCACACGTGATACACACCAGAGGCTGCTGGCTTTAACGTTGCTGCAGGTCCCCATCCCGCCGCCTGCTCCTGCGGGTGTTCCGTCAGGGGCGCCTGGCCCCTCGTGAGGCCTGGTCTCCCTTACGTGGAGCAGCCAAGGCTGGCCCTGCACTGGTCTCAGTCACCTCCCCGCCGCCCACTGTCTGACCGTCACATGGTTCCCTGACTGGGGGTCCTCCCCAAATCCCACCCATCCTCTGTGGCCACTTTAAATGCCCCCAACATAAATCCGGGGGCTATTTGAAGGCACTGAAAGGTGATGTGGAAACGGAAAATGACCTGCAGAAACCGTAACGGAGCAGCTGGGAGGTGAGTGTTAGGAGACACGACAGCTCAATGTGCCCCTTCCTGGAGGCACTTCCCAACGTGATGGAACCCCCCCCCCCCTTTTAGGACGTTCATATCCGTCCACTCAGGGGACTACACACCCCGCCCCAAGGAGGCCAGTGGCTGCAGGCTGTGCTGGGAGCCTCCCTCTGCAGGCACTGGCCTGCCCCACGCCCTGGGGACCCTGGGTGGGTGACGGGGCAGTGGGGCCTCACCGTCGGGGTAGTATGGCTGGCTCACGGGCTCCGAGGCGGCCTGGCTGTGGCCATACTGCTCGCCACCGTAGTACTCTTCCTGGCCGAGGTACTGCTGCGATGAGCCTGTGGGGGGGCAGCAGGGCACGTCACCCTGGACCCGGGAGCCTCCCTGACGGGCCACCCTCCAACCAGAGGACACCCCACGGGGGCCCCACGGAAAACTGGGCAGTCTGCTTTCACGCGCCGCCCCAGCCCCAGCCCAAAGCCCAACCAACACCGATCCCCAGGGGCTCCCGGCTGGCCTCCAGGAACAGCGCAGGCCTTGAACGCCTGTGTAACTCCATAGCCCCCACATACCCTCACTCATCGCCAAAGAACTCCCCTGGCTCCGCGCCCCGCTCCCCTCACCTTGCTGGGAGGGCCGGTAGGGCGCCAAGGGCCGCTGCCCCATCATGCTGCTCCCCTGCCCGCTCGGGCCCATCATGGCCATGGACTGGCCCTGGTAGTGCTGGCTCCCGCCCTGGGCCGAGCCGTAGTGGGACGAGGCCGCCTGCTGGTGCATCATGGACACTGGGCGACATGACAGACCCCGAATAACCCGAGAAGCCCCCGGGGCGGCATCCTCCCCCCACCCAGCCCCACCGCTCTCCTCCGGGCCGGGCCATCCCCGCGCCCTGCCCTGTCCCTCAGGAACCGTGAGACTCCCACCCACCTGCCCCCAAGCCCCCAAGGCTGGTCCCGGGGAGCCCGGCACCTCGCCCGTCCCCAGACTCGGGCCTGTCCTTCCATGTAACCCCTGCCCGCAACCCCCTGGAGCAGCGTGCCCAGCATGGCAGTGGGGGAGCCACGTCAGGCAAGTGAAAACAAACAGGGGGCATCTATCTCAGTGACACGCTCTATCTGACTCAATATGCTCAAAATAGATTGTTTCCAACCCGCAGTGAACCTAACGAGAACGGGGGACATACTCACGTCTCCTTTATCTGTGCTAAGCCTTTGAAACTGGGCGTCTGACACTCATGGGCACCCCAGTCTGGACCTGATGCTGCCCAGGTGCTCAGGGCCCCGAGCGGTCACCGCAGTGGGAGGCCCACTCGTGGGGCCCCTGGGCCTGCCCTGCATGCTCCCTGCTCCTGTGCACTGGCCATGCCGTGCCCCCACCTGTCCTCCCAGTGAGGCGAATGCCACCCCTCCTCAGAGCTTCCCTGAAGCTGCTGCAGGGAACAGCCTAGCCCCTCAACACTGGCCCCCGCCTGGCCTGCACCTGCTGGCCCCCGGCCGTCCGGAAGCTGCAGGTGGAGGGCGGTCTGCGCCCGCGTGGGAGGGTCCCGGGGCCGGGCGGGGCGGTACCTGGGTTGGACTGCATGTTGATGTTGGCCCGAGACACGTAGTTGCTGATGGTGCCCTGGCCCTGCAGAGGCACGCTCTGCGAGGCTGGGCCTGAGTGGCTGTAGCCGGGCCCTGAGCCGTGGCTGCTGCCGGACATGCTCATGGAGGTCGTGGGCAGCGTGCTCTGCGCCGTCTGCTGCATGGACACGTGGTTCGGGCCTGCCAGGAGGGGCAGGGGAGACTGAAACCCACCGAAACCCCCTGACGGCAGCCCTGGCCTCGTGCCAGGACCTGCGCTTCCTTCCAGCGACTGCGAGGAGGAGGCCGACCGAGGTCCGTGGCCCCTCGGACGATGGGAAGGGGCCTGATGCTGAAGAGGAGCTGCTGGCCCACTGCTACACTGTCGTCAGTGGTTCCCGGTGGCTTTACTGGTTCTTGACCCAAGGACAGGAATGTCTACGGAAGCCCCCACAGAAGCTCATGCTGAGATGACGTGGCCCCAGACCGACAGTGTCGCAGCCAAGCAGGGGCCCTGGAGTGAGGGCTTTATTCCCCTGCTTGCTACCGCACACATGTGCCTGTGGAAGGGTCCCCCTGGAGCAGAGGGTCCCAGCCGCCCAGGGCCTGTTCTGTTCCCTAGACCCGACCTG
Organism: Camelus ferus; assembly: GCF_009834535.1. Classification (NCBI taxonomy): domain Eukaryota; kingdom Metazoa; phylum Chordata; class Mammalia; order Artiodactyla; family Camelidae; genus Camelus; species Camelus ferus. The sequence continues at coordinate 14,017,445 of NC_045714.1, read as the reverse complement.
ACCCCGACACGCCCCGGCTACTGACCGTTGCCGATCTGGGCCTGCATGAGGGAGGACGGCGGCAGGCCCGCGCCGATGGCATCACTGAGGCTTCCCTGGGAGTGCAGGCCCTGGCTGGAGCCACTCTGGGACAGCCCTCCGGGGCCCAGCGTCATGCTCTGGGTGGGTGGCTGTGGCAACAGGAAGGTCACCGAGAGGACCGTTAACTCAGAACAGCCACCGGAAGCCACCCCAGGTTCAGCTGTCCCTGAGAGCTGCAGCCTCACTTCATGGCCACCTGGCGGACGCCTCTAATCCCCTGGCGGGACGACCACGGACGACCGGCTCAAACACTCAGGCCAAGATGGAGACGACACACCCACCAAGCGCCAGCCAAGCTTATCAACGCACGTTTGGAGGCCCAAAGCTGGGCCCCCTTCCTGGGGTTCGGGGAACTGCTCTGCCGGCCCGCCAGCTGTGCCCGCCTCATCCTGCTCCTCCCCCTCCCCGTCCCACTGGGTCTCAGCAGCCCGGCCAGCCCTGTCCCTCACAGCCCCTGCGCCCTAGGGCCCTTGTATGACCAGACCTGTGCCCCAGGCACCCTGCCCCTCCTGGCCCACCCCCAAGCCCACCTCTGGTCACAGGACACAGAAGGGAGGTGGAGCTTACAAGGGGCCCCCTGCATCCCCACCTCCCAGGTCTGGATCAAACAGCCGCTCCGAAGGTTCAGATCAAAGCTGTCTACACCTGGCCAAGGAAATGGAGTTTCCAGCAGGATCGCTGGCATCTGCAGGGTGAGGGACCCCGACGTGACTGGGCAATCAAGACTGGTGTAACATCCTTACTAGCAAAACACATCCTGGCGTTCACAATGTCACCGTGTTCCTGGGGCCAGGGGCCTTGGGAGGTTGGCTGCTGCCAGCACCACATTTGTGCTGGAACCCGGCAGCCACCCCGGTCACCACGGCTGTGACTCTCTGCTCACCTCGAAGGAGGCCTGAGGCAGCCGCTGCTGGACCCTGCTTTCCCAGCAACAATTTCATGTGGGGAAAATACAGTTTTAAAAGTCTAACAGAAAGTAACCCATTTACACTCACACTGGAAGGGTTTACTGTGCTGGCACCTTTTAAAGTTTTGTGGGTGAATCAGAGCAACGCATGCTCATAGGTCACAAATTTCAAGTCGCTCAGAGTGGCTTACAGTGACAAGCCGGAATCCCCAGGCCCTCTTCTTGTTCTCCCCCAGACCTGCTTCCCACTGTTTAGGTCTGGTTTCCTGGGTCACCTCCCTCTGCTAAAGAAGCCGACAGCAGGACCTCAACCAGTTCACTTTCTGTATGTCGGGGAGTCCCACCCACACCACTCACGCCATCAGTCCCCTGAGCTGCTGCAGGGAACCCCAAGGGGTCTGAGGCCCTGCCTGACTGCACTGGGCAAGGGGAGTCCCCTGCCCCCCGTTGGCAGGCACTCACGGCAGGCAGCAGGGACTGCATGTTCTGGTTGGAGTCTGCAATCGTGGCCAGGTAGACCAGGTTCCGGTGCAGAATCTGCTGGTACCTGCAGGGAGGGGTGCAGGTGAAGCAGAGGAGCCACAAGACAGCCTTGCCCAGGGGACGGGGCTGGGGGCAGAGCACTTGGTGGTCCGAGATGGGCCAGGCGGGGAGGGGAGGGGTGGTGGTGGTGGAGGCCAAGGAGGGGGGTGCCACCAGGTCTGCTCAGGGGACGGAAGTCGGGGTGGGTCACAACAAGGCAGAGCTGGAAGGACGCAGGAGGGGATGCCAGGGGACCAGCCTCCTCCAGTGGACACTGGCACTAGGCTAACTCGACACCGTCAGAATGCCCCCGTGACTCTGCATCTGGCCCCAGGGTCACACGAGGTCCTACCTGGAGGAGCCTGCTGTCCCCTGGTGTGGCGCCTGGGCACCCCCGGCAGCCATCCCCTCCCCTCACGCTCCTGTGTCCCTCCAAACCTGGCACCTCTCAGGGGGAGTGAGCCGGGGGGAGCGAGGCTGCCCTCCAAGGGGCATCTCAGCAGCTCAGCTGACCGCACAGCCCCACTCACCCAGGCGGCTAAGCCCCAGGGGAGGCAGGGACGGGCCTGCGTGGCGTGGCCACTTACTGGGTGCACTCGGCAGCCTTGCCCTTGCTCTGGTAGTCCAGGATGCACTGGATCAGGTGGTGGTTCTCGTCCAGCATCTGACAGAGAAGCAGATGTGAGCACGGGATCACCGCAAGTCTGCGGGCAGCCGGCTGGCGGCTCATTAGCCCGGTGGTGCCTGTCCTCAGCGCGCAGGCACAGTGCTCCATATACAGACCTGCCCGCTCACCGCCTGCCCGCAGGGTCAACCCCCGACCCAGAGCCCCCAGCTCTCACTCTGCCAAGGAAAACTCAACCTGCAGGACCCCATGTTCTAGGACCCTTGACCCCAGGGCCTCTGCCTGCTGGAGGGACCCAGCGTCCGAAGCAGGGATCCCAGGACCCTGAGCGAGTCTGGAGGGCGTGAGATTTGCCATCGCAGCCCCACAGCGGGTGTTCCCGGGGAGGCGGCGGGCACCCCAACAGAGCATCACGGAGCCCCTCTTCAGGTGGGCCACGTGGGGGCAGCACCTGTGAAGGCCGGGGAGAGGGAGGAAGGCCAGGTTGGAGTGTGGGGGGCCACACACAGGAGGCAGGGCCTGAACACCCCTACCTGGACGTGAAGGGGAGAGGCCCATGCAACCAGCTGCCCCCTCTGGAGGGAGGCGCAGAACCACGTCCAGAAAAAGGCCTTTGCTCAGCAACTCTCCTGAAGGAAAAATCTGTGCCTTCACCTCCTGTTGTGTCTGGTCATCTTGGCCCCAGGAGGCTCCTCCCAGTGGCCTCAGCTCTGCAGGCCCCTGGCAGCGCGGGGGACGAGGGGCCACCTGCCGCCACAGAGCTGGGGACCCCGCGCCCCATCCCCAGGGCTCTGCCCGTCCCTCAGGGAAACACGGCCCAGGTCTGGCTCCTTGGGAGGGTCACCAAAGCGCAGAGAGGCTCTCCCTGCCCCTCAGCCCCTGAGTCTTCAGGGTTGGCTTCTGCTGCTTTTTTTTTTTTTTTTTTAAGTTACATCATCCTTCTCTGGGCTTCACCGTTTTCTCCCCACCGTGGAGAATGATGCCTCCACGCGGCAATTCCCGCCTTGGCCGAGCAGCTGGCCCGCGACGGGAACCACCAGGGGGCGCTGCGGGCCCGGAGCCACCCGGGGAGTTCACCTGTGGGCAGGTGCCTAAACCCACGAAGGGGCCATTCCCGCCGTTTGCACAGGAAGACTGCTTCCCAGATTAATAAGAAAGGAAAACGGCCGCAAAAGCCCGTCTCTGCTCCCCTCCGAGAGCCTCCCGGGAAGGCCCCAGGGCTCAGCTTCCTCGGCTCAGTCCAGCCAGGCTCTCTCCCCAGGACCCACATCGTGTTGTTTTAAGCACAGGGTGTTCATTTCAGTATCATTTGTAACAGCTCAGAAAAAGGGGGGACACTTAAATGGCCAATGACGGGGTGCCTTAAGCCAAGAGAGTAAAGCCATACGAAGATGTTAACCAGCCATTACAGACATTTTCACAGATTTTTTTAAGCACAAGAAAGTGTTACACTGTTAGGATTTCTTTAAAGCAAGGTACAGAGTATGATCTCAGTGAACTTAGGACCAGTTGAATGAAGGAGGCGGACTGGGTGTGTGCTGACCTCCAAACCCTCCCAGACCCACCTGGTGACTAAGGGGGAAGGGTAACTGCTCACAGGGACAGAGAGCAGCACTGAGACGGCAGCGCAGGCAGCGGGCTCCTAGAAACAGCAGCAAACGCAAGCGCATACCTGAGCCAGCGAGCCCAGGGCGCCGGAGCCACTGCGAAGACTCCCCCAGCTCAGGAAGGTGGAAACTCTGGATCCCTCCCCACAGCTACCTAGGAGGGGGACGTGGGGACGGTGGGGGCATCTCAGGGAACATGACTGGCCCGGGAGGCCAGTGCCAGGACACTGACGGCAGGAGGGCACCCCCAGTGAAGCCCCAGTGTCCTCTTACCCAGCGCCCTGGTCCTAATAAGGGTGACGGATGGCCCGCACCAGCGTTCCTGGGAAGCCTGTAAATGAGATGAACCAAAACCAGCCACGGAGGCCAAACGCTGGGCGAGACGAAGACCATGCAAGAAGGAGACTCGAAATACAAAAGAAAAGAGAACCGTAACTACCGTTAATGTCCTCCAAGATGCAAGGACTCACTGTGTCAGGTTAAAAAAGGAGCTATTAAACACAGCAGAGACAACAAAGAGAGCTCTGGGGTACCTAGAACATATCAACCAAGACAAAAAAAGGAGGAAAGGGGGGTGGAATACGTAGTAGAAAACTCCTAGACCCAAAAGGCCAGGCAGAAAACAGAAAGGGCAGCTGCGGCCGGGCAGGACGCTCCTGCCCCCCGGCCCCCCCCCCCCCCCCGCCTCCCCGGGGCAGACCCGCCCCCACGTCCTCCACTTAACTCCTCCCTGAAGCACCCAGAGAACAGCGTCTGATGCACATTTCCTGAGTTTTTCAGATGCTAAAACCACCACCAAATGGAAGAAATGAACCGCAGGGGGGTCATGAGCACGCAGCCCCCAGACCTACTGGCCCCTCAGGACTGAGGACGTTAATCTGTGACACCGCCCGTTACCACACCGTCAGCCAGTCAGAGACTCGCGCGCAGCCGGGACCCCCTCCCTCACCTGGCCCTTAAAATGCGTTGCTGAACCGCTCCGGGAAGTTCGGGTTTCTTGAGCCCGAGCCGCCGGCCCTCCTCGTCTGGCCCCTCAGTAAACGCTGCACTTGCCCTCAGCACAAGCCGGCACCAGTAGAACGGGCTTCACCACGTGCAGGGGAGTAGGCCTGAGTTTGGTTCGGGAGCACAATGAAATTAGAAGTCATCCAAGTGGCCAAAAATAACTGTTCCAGGACTTTAAGAAGACAGAAAAAATAAAGTCATCCAGAAATAACTGTTCAAAGGCCCAGCGTGACAGACACACAGGGGCCCAGAGAGGTCCTCAAAGTGAAAGGAGCAGAAGCCGCGTCACTGAGCATCCCACACAGCACAGAAGCCTTGGGCACCGGGGGAGCAACGATCCCACCCTGAGGAAGACTTCCTGGGAAGCCTGGGTCCTGAGGAGGCTCCATCAGGAGGGCAGACTGAATCCCGGGTCAGGAGATTTTCCAAGGAGAGGTGACCGCGTCGTTAAAAAGACCTTCTGAGGAGGAATAATCCGATCCTAAGGGACACATCCTGAAGAGAATGACCTGAGCCTGAGGGAGACCTTCAGGGGAGGGCTGACGGGATCCTGAGGGAGGCAATCTTAGGAGAGATGAGTTGATCCTGAGGGAGATTTTTGGAGGAGAAATGACCCCATCCTGAGAGAGAATGTCAGAGCAGGGATGACCCAGTCCTGCAGGAGACTTTCTGAGGAGAGCAGACTGAATTCCAAGGGAGACTTTCTGAGGCAGGTTGACAGGATCCTGAGGGAAACAATACGAGTAGTGTTGACCTGATCGTTCTGGAGGTCTCTGAGGAGGGGTGACCCGATTCTGAGGAAGAGTTGCTGACTGGAGATGACCTGCTCCTGAAGAAGACTTTCTGAGGAGAGTTCATGGGGTCCTGAAGGAGACAATACAAGGAGTGACGACCTGCTCCTTCTGGGGGTTTCTGAGGTGGGAGGACCTCATCCTGAGGGAGACTTTCTCAGGAGTGTTGACAGGATCACGAGGAAGACAATCTGAGGAGAGATGGCCTCATCCTGAGGCAAAATCCTTAAGGAGGGACAACCCAGTCCCTAGGGAGACTTTCTGAGGAGAGAGGATCTGATCCTGAGGGAGACTTAGAGATGACACCCTCTGTCTGAGGGTGACTGCCGAAGGGGAGAGGACTGGATCCTGGGGAAGTACTCTGAGGAGAAGTGAGGCAATCCCTAAGGGGACATCCCGAGGGACATTAATCTGATCCCAAGGGAGACTTCTCTCCAACTCTTTCGGCAGCCAAAACACTAAGTGTCAGGGTAGGATGAACATACTTAACACAAAAAGGAAAATTCACCTTCCACCCAAAAAGAGCACAATAACTGACCTTTAAAACGTCAGTTTTAAAGACAAAGAAGATGGAAGTAGAGTTCCCCACCGGGAAACTGAACACACATGGCGTGGGAGTTCCATGTACCACGAAGCACATCACTGGGGCAAATGGGGACTCAGATTGAGTCCTGCACGTCAGATAACAGCACCGTATCCATGTCGGCTCCCACACTCCGATCACTATACTGCGGTTATGTCTTTCTTTGGAGGAAAGTGATGCTTCAGCATTTGGGAGTGAAGAGGCTTCAGGTCTGCAACTTACTCTCAAATAGTTCCAGCAAAAATAGTATTTATATACAGGGCAGGGTGGGGCAGGGTGAGAGGATAGTAAACGAGGCAGTGTGTTAAGCTGGGGAATTCAGGTGAAGAGCATACAGGAACCCTTTTAAAGGTTCATGTCCCAGAGGGAGAGTGTAGATCCATGGTGGAGCGCGTGCTTAGCGTGCACAAGGTCCTGGGTTCAATCCCTAGGACCTCCATTAAACAAACAAGCCAACCTAATCACCTCCCCCAAATAAATAAATAAATAATACCCCCAAAATGTTAAAAAGATTTTTTTAAAAAAGGTTTAAACTGAAAAAGGAAGAAAAAAAAGGTTCACGTCCCATACACCTTTTCTCGGGAATCTACAACAGAATGCGGCCCAAGACAAGGGCACAAACGCCAAAAAGGGAGGATCTCAGACCAACACAGAAGCCAAAAGAAGCTCGACCATGATGGAGGGAGACCCGTGGAGGCCCAAGAAGAGCAGCCCTGAGACAATGATCCTGACAGAACACCCGAGATGAAGAGGCTCCAGGGAAGAACGTCCGAGATAAACTAGGGAGAAGTGATTACAAGCAAAGTGAGATTGCCCACTCCAGGGAGAATGAAAGACTGGGCAAGAAGAGTGATCCTGCGATCCTGCACGGAGCACCATTTATACCACCACAACCAGCAGGAAGCCCTCCGGGGGCAATGGGTGCACCGGCGGGTTGGGGGGGGAGGGGCACACACAAGTGAAGTCCCCACTTACCATCATCATCATGTGAGATCAGCAAATGTTATGGACTGAGTATCTGTGTCCCCCCAAAACTCCTATACTGAAGCCATAACTCCCCATGTGGCAACATCCAGAGGTGAGGCTTTTGGGGGTGACTGGGTTTAGATGAGGTCGAGTGTGGAGGCCCCACCATGAGATTAGCGCCCTTATAAGAAGAAGATAACAGCCGAGCTTCAGAGCTTCCTCTCTCGTCTCTGTGAAGAGCCAGAAGGCAGCCATCCACAAGCCAGGAAGCAGGCCCTCACCAAGCCTGCCAGCACCTTGAGCTTGGACTTTCAGCCCCAGAACCGTGAGAAACGAAGGTCCGTGGTTTCAGCCGCTCCGTCCATGGTGTTCTGTTGTAACAGCCTGAGCAGACGAATGCAACAGACGATGCCTAAAACTAAAACCATTCCAGAAGTAGCTACTTGGTTTAGCAACAAAAAGAGCGAGAGGGCGCTGCGCGGACGTGGAAACCCTGCAGCACTATTTGACTCCTTATGTGCACATGATGAGCATAAACTCTAACCTAAAAACAAGGAATAAGTGACAAGAGGGAAACCCTGGCTGTCTCCAGTGCAGAGATTATGAATATAGATTTTAATTTCTTTATGCACTTGTGTTTATGAAAATGTCTAAGACAGGCATGTGTTTGTGCTATCATTTAAAAGAAGCCTGAAAGGAGTCTGGGACTGCTGAGCTGGGCGGGTCCAGGGGCCCCTGGATGCTTCTCTATCTGGTATGTGTCTAAAAATGTGTATCTTTAATATGAAGTTGAAAAATAAAGAAACCACTTACACCGATTAGAGAATTAACAATCTACTTCTTCACATATTTATTACCGTCTCTGGTTGACACCCAGCTCCCGAGCTTTGTCACAGGCGATCCTGTCTATTCCCGCACCAGAAGGCACGCCCCTTGTACTCTGTCCTGTTGGGAAGCCTGATTTCCTACAGGTTCAGGGGTGACGGGGCCTTGATGTCACAGAGAAAGGAGTCTGAGACTCATGAAGTGTGAGGGCTGAAACCCAAATGCCAGGCATGGCTCACGGCCTCTGGAGGCGAGGATGTTGGGGGCAGTTAGTGGAGGAAGTGGCATCGCCATCTGGAGCTCAGCATTGAGGGCCAGGCGGCGAGAAGTGGTGAGATCCCATCTCAGAAGGCCTGTCCCAGGCCTTGGCGAATTCGACAAGCAGGTGGCGAGATCCCACTCTTGCTCATGGTGGCACCAGCGGCAGGGAGAGACAGATGTGGACACATGTCTGCTTGGTGCCACAAGGTGGCAGCTTGGTGAATATGATCTTGGCAGCGGGGGGCACCCAGGGATGCTGTCCAAGCCTTAGGGGGAGAGCGGACCAGGAGCGCATAGGTGGAGAGGGAAGGACAGCCCAGGTGGAGGGCAGAGCACAGGCAGAGGCCTGGCAGAGCAGGCACATCCAAAACTGGAGAGAAGTTCTGGGAACTGGATAAGAGGGTATGGCATGTCAGAGATGTGGAGCTATGGGGCAATTAGGGGAAAGGGAGTCCTGAGCCAAACAGAGTGAGGGTGACCTTCTGAACTGCAGTCTGGGCTGACTGCAGGGGCTGGTATGAACAAAGTCACAACATACACAGACGTATCTGTTACCCATTGCTGTGTAACAAACATCCCCACATGCAGTGATGAAAACTTCTTAGCTTGGGGCCATCTGAGCAGGTCTGCTGCAAGTCTCACATGGGCTCACCTCTGGGATCAGGTCAGGGCCTCCTCCACCTGGTCATCATGGTGGTCTCAGGGCTCTTAAGAGGGCAGCCCCAATGTAGGTGCTTACCAAGCCTCGGCTGGGTTAGGCTGGCTGACATCTCAGCAGTCAGAGCATCCTGTAGCCAAGCCCAGCACCCACGTGGGGGTGGGGACACGGGACACAGAGCCAGATGTCATTCCTTGGCTGCTGTTTCTCCCACGAGGCTTTACAAGGAACTGGACTTAGCTGCAAGGGAACTGGTGAATGACGGGGCTCAGAGGGCCTGAGCTCTGCCTCCTGTGGGCCCTGCCCGGCACTAAGGCCCCACAGGCGGAGAGGGAGGGCTGGGCACGGGGGACACGTGGGGTCCTGATGGGGTGGGTGAGGGAGTGAGGATGACAGAGAACTGGGGAGGGAAGGGACTGGGGTCCCAGAGGCCACAAAGAGAGTAGGGGAAACCTGGGTGAGGATGTCTGAAGGGGAAATGGCCCCCCATGACAACTGGGATGTGGCCCTGGAAGAGGGGCCCCGAGGCTCACTGCCGAGGGGGGTTCAGGTCATCCCACGATGGGCAGGAAGTCCCCTCACCACGTCCTCGTGGACGTTCTTGTAATTAACAAAGACTGCTGCTGTTCAAGTGGGAAGAGGTCCGCGGACGTGCCAGAGACCGGGCAGCCCCGCAGGAAAGGCGAGTCTCCCACCTCCCCGCCAAGGCCACCACTCGCGCCAGCCTCGGTGCCTCCTGGAAGCATCCCCCGACCCCTGCTGTCCATACACCTGGAACATTCCCGTCCCGCTGGTCTCCCCTGGCCCTTGTCCTCCCTGATGTCCTGGAGTGTCCTGTATCTACCATAAAGACCCTCCCCCCGACTGTTTCCTAAGCTCCAGAGAATTCCACGATATGAATGCACATATGGTGTCCAGTTGGTCTCCGGCTTCTGCTGCTACAACCAAGGCCGCAGTGTGTGCCATCCACGTGTGGGATGGACTCGATGCAAGGTAACTCCTAGGAGCCGCGAAAGAAGGAGCCCGGCGCTGACTGGCAGCTGTGCAGTGTCGCCAGGTGGCTGAGCCAGCGCTTGGCTTGTGTGCCCCCTCCTCCCCTGCCTCCTCTTGGGGCAAACATGGCTAACTGATCAGGGCTCCTTCCCCCAGGCACTGGGCAGCCACCACCCACTGGTGCCACAGACTCTGCTGAAGGAAGCCGACAGGACCCCTTGAAACGTTTGCCTGATTGGAGAACACATGACCTAGGCATTAAGGCGTAAGGCCCAAACCTTACATGCACGGTGTCCCTGGGAGGGGCTGGCCCCTGCCCTGTGGTCCTACCTCTGTGACTGACACACGTGTTCAATTTCCAAGGACTCTAAGGACACAATAAGACGTGTTAACATCGATGCATCAGCAAACACGCCCACCTTCCTTCCGTGGGAGTCACCTCCTGTCTCCAGCGCCCGGGCGCTCATCATCGCTGGTCATCGCTGCCCAGCCCGCGAGGAGTCCGGGCAGAGGCTGAGCTCGGCTTCCTTCGCCTCTTCACATGGCCCTGGACTCACACGGGTTCCCGCAGTTTGGAATCACCTCCCTTTCAGAACGCGCTCATCCATCCCGGTCAAGTGTCCGATCCGATCAAAAGGCCGAGTCAGTTACAAGGCTGGGCACCTTCCTGAGCGTTTAACCACAGGTGCAGCTGGTGAGGAGCTGGTGGCATCGCCCTCTTTGAACCGAGGAAGCTGAGGCATGGTGAGGCTGGGTTGCGTACCGCTATCAGCTGAATGAGACTCTGAGCCCAGGAAGTGCCCGCCCTGCTCCACAGGATTCCACGCCCACCCTTGACTCTGAGGGCCACTGCCCCTCCCCTCAGCCCCGCACTGGAAAGAAACATGAGTGGCTGCCCATCTGCTCGGGAGCCAGGCCAGCCAAGTGGAACGGGACACGGCATCCAGACCTCCTCCCTGGAGCCCCTGCACAGGCAGGTGAGCTGTCGTGGTGCGCGCTGATCGGGAGACCACACTGGCCCGACTCTGCCCAGGTCCTGTGCAGCCTGTGGTCATCAGCGCCAGGCCCCCCTCACTCCTGCACTGAGGGGGTCGGCGCGCAGCCCCTACTCGCAGCCCGGGGACTGCAGGGAAGCTGCCCTCTGACTCCCAGCACGGAGGCTGGTGCCCAGGCCCTGACCCACAGGCCAGGGTGGCATGTTAGGTGGCAGAGGGCGGGGGGCCACGAGGAGAGCACCAGTGGGGACACCTGCAAGTGAGTGGCACCTGGCTGCTGTCCCCTCCCTCCTCCAGACTCCACACACAGCTGCTAAGGGGAGTCAGCCAGCCCCTGGAGGAGGCAGGTGACTGCTCTGGCTGGGGAGGCTGCACTTTATCCAGATGCTTCCATCTTCCACCAGAGGGCCCCGGACAGCACCTGCTCTGCAGGGGTGCACGGCAGGAGGGCTGCGGTCAGGTCTGACTCGGGGGCTGTCCCCTCCTGGAGAACACGCTTCCCCACTTGCAGGGGCTGCACTCACAGCCGCTGCAGCTCTGGTCCAGGTGCGCTCAGGGCGGCACTCCCAGCACAAAGAAGCTCACCAAGAGCAGCGGACAGCCCTTGGCTGCATCCCCCTGCTGCTCCCTGGGGTCCCATCCCCACACCCCCCCCCAGGGCTGGCCCCAAGGACCAGAGAGAGGGGACACACGCCTCCCATCCCTGGGGATCCTCCCAGGCCTCTGCTCACTGGGAAGAAAGCGCTTCCGGTGACAACTGCCGGAAACTAGTCAATCAGCCAAGTTAATGGGAGGCTCAGAGTCCCCAAACCATTCCCAGTCATGAGACGGCTCTAATTTTAAAATGGCCAATTCACCCCCCTTACAAATTAGCCCATGTTCTTTAAGACAATAAACTCCAGGTCTGAGAACGCACAGGGCATCCATCCCCCGACCCAGCGGCCATCCGTCACCCCTGTGCCCCGGCACAGAGGACGCTGGGGCAGAGCATGTGCCCTGCTGGTCTTGCTCTCCTATACCAGACCCGAGCCAGCGAACACGCCGGGCGCCCACCCGTCTGTCAGCTCCCATGGAGCCCGCCCCCGCACGCAGTGAATTTAGACAGACAAGACAGCACTCCCATCCTCTGGCCAAGGAGACAAACCAAGGAATCTGATACAAACAATAACAATAAAACTTACACCTATCAAGCACCTACTATGCACCAAGCAGCAAAGAGGCACCGGGGGCCCTCCAGTGTGCCCAGCCCAGCCACGCGGCCCACCAGTCACGCTGGGAGCACAGCCCCTGGTCCCACACCGGAGGAGAGCAGTGCAGGGCAAGTCCCCGCCTGCTATGGGGCCACCGGTGGTTGCTGGGACACTGCCCACCTCCATCCTATGTTCTCCAGCAAAGTCACGGCCCCGGGGGTTCTCACCAGAGTGCAGTTTCACCTGCGTGTCACGGCACGAACGCTGTGCTTGGCCACAAGCTGAAGCACCTTAGCGCTTGGCCCCGGCTCCCCAGGCCCTGCCGGTCTTGGTGCCTGTACCTGCTCCCTGCAGACCACAGGGGGGACCCCTCGGGACTCCCCTGAACTTCCAGACCCTTCCTACCCCTGCTCCTTGGTTCTCTTTGTCTGGAACACCCCGAGCCCCACATCCTCTCTTATGGGTTAAATTGTGTCCCTCAAAATGACACGTTCAGGTCCTGACTCCCAGTATCCATGATGGTGGCCTAATATGGAAATCGGGTCTCTGCAAATTTAATCAAGCTCAACCGAGGCCACATTTGACAAGTGTGGGCCCTGAGCCCTGTAACTGGTGTCCCTGTGAGAAGAGGGACACTGGACAGAGACACACACAGGGAGACAGCCACGTGGAGACGGAGGCAGAGAGGGGGTGATGTGTCTACAAGCCAAGGAGCTCCAAGGACTGCAGCAACCGTCGGAAGCCCAGAGAAGAGCGTGGTACAAGTGGTCCCTCAGAACCCCAGAACGGAACCACCCTGCCAGCACCTGTGCTTTGGACTTCTGGCCCCCAGACCTGTAAGACAGTACCTTTCTGCCGTTTGAAACCGCCCCGTTTGTGGTTCTCTGTTATAGCAGCCACCAGAGAAGAACTCATCTACCTATCCTAGGCACCCCCGCTGACAGAACCAGTGTCACAGACGCTCCAGCGTGTCCTGGGCACTACCTGTGCCAGACATTGTGACGGCTGGGGACGCACAAGTACAGGTCAGCAACATGAAAATTTGGGAGCCCAAGCAATGTGTCAAAGTGCTGTACGCACCACACGACTGCCAAGGGGGCATGAGGAGGGGACATTTGAGTGGGGCCTTGAAGGTTCAGTAGGAGTTTGCCGGGCACACTCTTATCCAGATATACTCTAAGGACAGGAGTCTACTTCCTGCTCTTTCACTACCAAGCAGGCTTCCGAGGAACTCCTCGCTTTTCTCAACACTCTGAGTATGAGCACGTGGTGTGGACACAGCTCACGTGAGTGTAGAACACATACCTCTCACATCCCCTCAGCCTGCCAGTAAAGAGTCCTGGGTACACACGGTCAGTGTCAAAACACCACGGTGAGTACACAGACTGCCAACCCTATCGGGTCAAACCAGATGACAGCCTGGGCGGAAGGCCCATTTCAACAGCCATCAGGCAGATTTTCGGCTCCGGGGTGCAGTCTTTCTGATCTGATGTTCGGAAGCAGCGCTCTACTGCAGTTTTGCCTGGAGAATCTGGGAGCTTTAATAGGGGGTGGGCGCAAAGTGCAAATAACTGGAAGGATGTTGACGCCAAGGTGACTTCAGGAACACGACTGTGTTCTTCATAGCTAAGCTGCAGAGAGCCAGGACTCACGGACGGAGGCCCTTAGTGCTGCTAACATGTGCGTCTGAGCCGCACACCGGACCCTCTGCCTCACCAAGAGGCCCAGATCGAGCGTCACTGTGAGGGCAGGCCCTCCAGCCACTGTCTGGGTTTGACTCCTGGCTCCATCACTTACCAGCAGGCGCTCAGCCTCCCTATACCTCAGTGTCCTTATCTATAAAGTGGGGATGATGGTTAGTAACTAACCTGAGAAATTAAATGACTTGAGATCTGCAAAGCCTTAGAACAGTGCCTGGTCTGCAGTGAGCACCACATGAGTGTTGACTAAACAAATAAAAACGCCCCACTTTCAAACGTGTATCTCTGCTGCTTCTCAAACCATCTCTCTCCTATTTTGAGTTTACTGAGGCTCCTCGTTTGTAAAACCAGTCACAGCAAAACAGTGTCACAACAGGCAAGAGGCTGAAGCCAAGTCCACCAGGTCCTGGCAAGTCATCATGAATCCCTGGGGGAAATAAGAGGCTCCGGAAACCAAATACCACTGCCCGCGATCCTACGAATTCTAGATTAGAAAGAAAGTCATGTAGCTACCAAGGACACTGAGAAAATTGAAGCAAGAATGACTAACATCCACTTTCTTCCGAGCCTGTCTTACAAAGAGAAATAGGAGAAAATTTAAAACCTCAATTTCAAAATTCAAGGCTTCTGATAAAGGTGTCCCCAAACCCACCTGAAGGTTATCTCTAGAAAACCACAAAGCCAAACTTGCAGAAGGCGGGCAAGGCTGTAAAGCGAATCTGTAAAGTTTGTTAGGTGAGGAGGCTGGTCAGGTGTCACGCTGACCAGCAGGTCGCCCCGAGGTGTGGCACGCTCCTTAGAGGGCTGCGGGGCTGCTGGAAGGGCGTACCATACTCTGGATGAGCCCCTTTGTGCCTCGGAGTACCAGCACCAGAGTAAGGCGACAGGCGTGGCCGGCTGCTGGCCCCTTCGCCCCGTGCCCCCTCCACCAGTCAAGCTTCGCGCAGGGACCGGGGCCGCCCACCGCGCTGCGCCACCTCTTACGCCAGCCAGGTCTGTCCCCTTTGCGCGCGGGGCGGCCTGCGGACACCACCTTGCGGGAGCCGAGTCCCGCCGCCCTGCGCCCCTGCCCACGGCTCCTGGTCCCAAAGGCGACGAGTCACCACTGTGCCCGGCGCGGCCCAGGATTGTTCCCGACTTGGCTTCGCGGACACTACCTCTCCGACACCACCCCGCGGGTAGCATCCCTCGGACACCACCCCGCGTGCTCCCGGTTCCGCCACCCTGCGCCCCTGTCCCCGAAGGCGGCGGGTCCCCACTGTGCCTGGCGCGGCCCGGCGTTGTTCCCGGCTCGGCTCCGCGGACACCACCCCGTCGGGGGCCCTGCGCCCCTGCCCGCAGCCCCGCGCGCCCCCGCTCCAGTTGGCGCAGGCTGGCTGCCGGGCGCGCGAGGGGCCTCGGCGGGGTCGCGGCGATCGGCTGCGCCCCGGCTTTGTTCGCGCCCCGCGCCCACCGGCTGCCGGCGCTTCGGCCCCGCGCCTGCACGCACCCCGCGTCGCCCTGGCCCGAGGCCCCCAGCCCACCTTCTGGATGGTTTGCTGCGTGACCTCCCCTTTGCCTCTCGGCCGGGCGGACGCGAAGGCCACCGACATGGTCGCGGGCACGAGATCAGCCCGAGATCATCGGGGTTTATTCTCCGGCTGCGCTCCGCGGCCCGAGGCTCTCATTCCCCGCAGTCGCTGGGGGGCGGGGGGCGCGGGGGGCGCCGCGCCGTGGGCTCGCCCGCCCCTTCGCCGCCGCGCCGCTCCCGTGCCCGCCGCGCCGCCGCCCCAAGCATCGCCCCACTCTGAGGACAGACCCCGCAAGGCGTCCCCGAGCGGCCGCGCTGCGCCCCGCGCCCGGCCCGCCGCCACCGCGCCGCCCCCCCGCGCCCCCCGCCGGTGGTTCGGTCCGGCCCCGCCCCGGCCGGCGCGCACGTCCGCCAGACGCCGCCGACGCCGCCTGACGCCTCCCGACACCGCCTTACGCCAGCAGCGCAGTCGGCGGCGCCGGGGGTGGGCGGGCGCGAGGCGCGGGCGCAACGACGTCGTGAATCGCGGGTTGCGCCGGCCGTGAGTGTGCGCTTTTCCCGGGCCCGGCTGCGTCGCTCCGCCGGCATGAGCTACGACCGCGCCATCACCGTCTTCTCGCCCGACGGCCACCTCTTCCAAGTGGAGTACGCGCAGGAGGCCGTGAAGAAGGGCTCGACTGCGGTGAGCGGCTGGCCGAGGGGCTGGGGTCCGGGCGGCGCTGCTGGGGCGCGGGAGGCCAAGGGAGGCCTGTCCTCGGGGAGCGGAGAGCCCGGGCGTGGAGAGGCCCGCGCAGCCGGGGGCAGGGCAGGGGGCCCGGGCGGCTGGGTGGGGCCCAGGCGCCTCGTGCCCACCGGCCTCCCCAGTTCGGGGCCCGGGGTTAGTACAGTGGCGTTGGGCGCACACGGAAGCCGGGACTAGCGCGCTGCTGCGGGAAGGGGGCGCCTCGAGCCGTGGGCGTGGGGACGCGAGGGCAGGCCGGGCGGAACTGTCGCTGGGTGGACGGACTTCCGCTTGCCGGCGAACCAGGGTGTGTGTTTGTTGGCTGCTCGGCAGGCGCGCTGCTGACCCCCGGACTCGGTGCCAGGCGCCGGCCTCCTGCTCCTTCTCGGAGTCCCGAGCCCGTGCACGCGCCTGGTGGCGACGGCCATGTTTCTGGGTCGCGGCTGCCGCGGGCCCGGGAGAGCGGGGGCCGGGGCCGGGCCGGTGGGTGCGCCGCAGGCGGCGGAGGCGCGGGGTTCGGAGCGACCGGGCTGGCCCCTTCCCCACTCCGGAACGTTCTTTAAGGGAGCGAGTGACTTAGGCGACCCGCGTCTGGACAGCGCCTAGTTCGGGCACTTGCCCCACCGGGAAGGCAGTTGTCCTCGACGTCCAGGTCGGCTTGGAGAACAAAGGGCGCCGGCAGCCTAGCGCTGCTGATAGGCCCCCCCCCCCCCCCGGGCTGGCTGCGCTGGGTGCTCCCCCGCCGCGGCGGCGCGCCCGACCCACTGGCCTTACTGAGACCGCCGTCTGAAATTTAAATACATGATGTCTTCAAGACACTTGTCAGCTTGCTTATTGCAAACAATGTGATGGTTTTCTTTAACCTGGTACTTAAGAGGTTTGAGTGGACAGAGAGAAAACACACGATTCTGTGAATTTTGAAGTATTTTCATTTCTTGCATGTTTTGAAATGAAGGCCCCAAATCCATCTTGTGACTTACCTCAGCTTAGAGACTGCTGGAGGAGTCAGCTGCCACCCCCTGCTCCCCCATACTCTCTTGGGCCAACTACAGTTGCTACTTTTGCTTAACGCAGCTAGTGTCTCTGGCCTGGCCTTCTTTCCCTTGGGAACTTTGAAGACGGAGTTAGTTCAGAGTTCCTTGAAATCTGAAACGCTGCCAGCCAGTGCTTCTCTGCACCCCAGGGGGCGTTTGGCAGCACGTGGAGACTTCTAGAGGTGGAGCCAGGATGCCGCCAGTCCTCCTGCGGTGCTCATTGCTCGGGGACAGCCCTCAGATCAAAGAACTGGCCAGCCCCGATGCCCCTGTGCTGAGGCTGAGAAGCCCTGCCCTAAACTAAGGGGATGCTGCTGTGCTACGTGGTGGCCTCATTTGTGTCTGCTGCTGCCTCGCTTGGGGGGTTAACTGGCAATCGGCGACTTTTCCCACGTTTTAGTACGTCCTCCTCTGCAGGATCAGCCATAAGCAGAGAGCTGTTGGCCTCCCAGTAACAGTAATACCTTGTCCACCTGATGCTGCGTCGGGCCCTCCCCCACAGCTGTACACACTGGTTTCAAAAACGCAGGAGAGAGTGGGGTGGGTTTTGGTATGATTTCACAGCCACAGCAACACTGCTTTGAGAACATCCAGTTTCAGTGTTAGGGACTCCGGTGTGAAGGCCCTTCATTGGACTCTGGTTCACTGGGTCAAAGGGATACATAGGCACACTGACCCTACAGTAGCTAGTTCTTTTAACTGACGCCTAGTTGATTAGCAGTGTTGTGTTTCCAGGGTACAGCACAGTGATTCAGTTATACACGTCTGTGTATTTCTTTCTCATCACAGGTTGTTATAAGCAGTAGTTACTTCTCAGTTGTGTTGTAACTGAAACTGCGTATCGGTGTTTTAGGTTAAGGCACAGGACTAGGCACTTGGATCACGATCCCTAGGCTAGCTCTGCAGAAGTGGGCCCAGACGCAGCGTTTGCAGGGTGTCCGTGCCACCCCTAGGGTGTTCCCAGGACCATGCTATCATCTGCTACACCCACTCTTAGTGCTCTGTGCCGGGTGGCAGAACCTCATGTCACTTTCTTAAGTGCCATGTTGGTATTCATTGAAGGTTGGTGTTCGAGGAAAAGACATTGTTGTTCTTGGTGTGGAGAAGAAGTCAGTGGCCAAACTTCAGGATGAGAGAACCGTGCGGAAGATCTGTGCTCTGGATGACAATGTCTGCATGGCGTTCGCGGGTGAGTCTGCACCCAGCACTGAGGTGCTCTAAAGGCTAACCTGGTGGAAAGGCTGTTGGGGGACGTGTAAAAAGAAAAGGGTTGGCCACAGATTCTTGGGGGGGGGGTCCCTCCTCCCCAGGTGGCTGCAGCACAGGGGCTAAGTCAACAAACACCCCTAGGACGGAGGCTGTGCCATCGCCTCATGGCGGTCAGTCGGGAGGAAGGGTGGGCTTCCATGGCCGACTGTGCCGGGAGGCAGAGCATGACAGCGATGTGTTTGCACACCACGTGGGTTCACTCGGTTCCCGCCTCAGCAGGGAGACCCTGGTTCACCTGAACTAGAGGTTGACTTACCTTGTGGGAGGATGAGTGTGTTTACAGTCTGACCCACATGGCGCCTGGTACACCCGACTTTCTCAGAGAGGCTTGTGGAGGCTGGTGGTTCCACGGCAGATCACTGAGAATGACCTCAGTGCCGGGTCTTGGAGGACCGGCTTTAGCAAATCTTTGCCGGCTTCCATGGCTGACCGGCTGGTGGGGCTCAGGCGGGGTTCTCTGTGGTTATTGCAGGCCTCACCGCTGACGCAAGAATAGTCATCAACAGGGCCCGGGTGGAATGCCAGAGCCACCGGCTGACAGTGGAGGACCCAGTCACCGTGGAGTACATCACCCGCTATATCGCCAGTCTGAAGCAGGTGGGTGCCCGCCTGCCGGGGCTCGGCCCCGTTGGGGAGCCCCCTGCCGCAGCACTTCACATGGGCATTCGCGCCTGTCGCTACAGGGAAACCAGAAAAGTGCACTGGCTCCACACACGCAGTCCTGGCCTTGATTTCTGCCATCTCTTGCCCTTTTTGGTGGCATCTGTAGTTGCACAGGGCAGTCCAAATTCAGATTTCTAGAGGGAAATGATACGATGATATGACCAGTCACCAAGCAGTTGGGAGGGGACGAAAAAACACCCCCACTCTGTCGAAATCCTAGTCCAACTGTGTGGCCAGAATGTAGCTGCTGTCAGGATTCCTCCTGGTGGCCCTGCTGAGCGCGGCGGCGCGGCTCTAGCCCGAGAGTGGAAGCACCGCAGCACGGCGGGGATACTGGGAGCCCCTGGCTGGCCTCCTTCATGACCTGAATTACAGATTGCCAGAATGTGGGCTTAATCTCGTCCCTTTGCTAAAAGCACATTGTTTGGAACATTGTGTATTTTGTTCACGGTGGGTTCTGGGGGGCCTTTGTGCTGAGACAGCGGTGTCACGGTGTCTTTTTCCCCTAGCGCTACACACAGAGCAACGGGCGCAGGCCGTTTGGCATCTCCGCCCTCATTGTGGGTTTCGACTTTGACGGCACCCCCAGACTCTATCAGACTGACCCCTCAGGCACATACCATGCCTGGAAGGTGAGTCCCTGACGAAACGGAGGGGCTTTGGGCTGCCGGGGGCTGGCCTGGCCCTGTGATAGCATGTGCACCCATGAGCTGTGTATCCATGACCCGGGCGACGCGGGAGCTGGGGAGTCACTAGGCGTCACCGTTTGGGGAAAAGGACAGCGAGCTGTAAGGATACGCGGCATCGTCAAGTCGCCTGTGTCTCTCTCAGTAGACACTCCCCTTCTTAGTAGGAATCGGCACTAACTCCAGAGGCCCTTTGCACAAGGAAGCCATGGGGCAGGGGTGCCAGCCGCACGGGGGTGACCGCTGCCCTGCGCTGTGTGACTAACACACACCCCTGCCTCAGGCCAATGCCATAGGCCGCGGGGCCAAGTCAGTGCGAGAGTTTCTAGAGAAGAATTACACCGACGAAGCGATTGAAACTGATGATCTGACCATCAAGCTGGTTATCAAGGCCCTCCTGGAAGTAAGTTTGAAATCTGGGAACGATACTGAGGACACCCATGGCGTCGTGGCAGTACTTGGGCTGGGTGGAACCCACAGAATGGGGCACCTGATGTGGGCAGCCAGGAGGCGGCAAGGGCACCAGCGGTGCCACCAGTCCCAGCTCCTGTGCTCCATGACCTCTTTACATGGCTGGGGCGGTCACAGGCACCGAGAGGCTAGATTGCTTCCCCGGGAGCAGAGCTCCCAGCCATCACTCAGCCTCCAGGCTCAAGCTGCTGCTGAGGCCCAGGAATCAGAAGAACTGGGGGTAATGGATGTGAGCCGAGAGGTCTGGGACTCTGTCGAGACACTGGAGGTGCTGGCAAGTGAAGCCAAAGAGGCATAGGAGAGTGGTGGGAAGGCCGGGCCGGGGTCCAGACGCTGGGGCTCAGCAGTGGGAGAGGCTGCACGGAGAGGTGAGGGCCGTGAGCACATCTGCTGTGCAGGAGGGACCGGGGACAGGAGGGGGGGTGCAGGTATCCCAGAGGACTTTGCACCTCAACACACAGTTGGGACACGAGCTTTGGGTGCTGAGACCTCAGTGTCCCACCCCTCCCCTCGCGTGGCAGTGCTGGATTCGGGTTCACATGACACCGTTTGAGGGGCTTGTCGGCAGGCTTCAGTCTTGAGGTAGGAGAGGTATCTGAAGCTTTTCTCTCTCCAAGGTGGTACAGTCGGGCGGCAAAAACATTGAACTTGCTGTCATGAGGCGAGACCAGCCCCTCAAGGTAATCACCAAGTGGGTTTGCTGTCTTCACCCGTGGGCACCCCCAGTGCATTTTTAGGACCGTTCTGCTGGGGCTTTAGCATCGGAAGAAGTTCTTTCCAAGGAGCCCCACGCACTGAGAGAAAAAGCATTCTGGTATTGCTCCCTGGACAGCACCGAGCAGCGCAGCTGAGCACGCTTGCTCCTGCTTTTCCGTTATCACCCACATACCCGCTCCGGTTTGGTACCCGACCAGGCGCACGCAGCGTGGTGTCCTGAAGCAGCAGCTGTGAGGGGCAGTCTGGGGCCCCCGCTCTGGGGCACCTTGTGTGGCTTGGGGGAGGCTTAACCCTACACTGTTTCTTTGATAGATTTTAAATCCTGAAGAAATTGAGAAATATGTGGCTGAGATTGAGAAAGAAAAGGAGGAAAACGAAAAGAAGAAACAGAAGAAAGCGTCATGATGAGTGAAGTCTTGCTTGTAGCGATTTTTAAATTCAAATCATGGATGATTCTCAGAATGATTCGTAGGCATTTCCATTCCATTATCTGTATCGTCCCCATGTCCTACAATAAACCTCCATCTTTTTTAATCTTTCAGAGTATGTATCGTTTGGGTGTACTGATAGCTCTTCAGGAAACGTGCTCACTTTGAGTCTCGAGTGTTCCTTGTGGCTTCTCGGTGCCAGGCTGAGACAAGGTGGTGGCTGAAATGGGCTCCTCCCGCGGGGTTTGTGGGGGCACGTTACCGGGTCCACGCTGCTGGAGACGGGAGCCGCGGGTGCAGAACTCAGGGTTTCTCTCCTTTAGGGGCCCCAGACACAGAATGACTGCCTGCCTCCTGAGGCCTTCATAGTCCTTTAAGAATGTAACATCAGGGACACAAAACACCAGCACAGAAAGTAGCACTCAGCTGAACTCATCACTTCGTGTTGCTGAGCAGGAGCTGTGAAGCTAGTCTTTAATTTCTGGTTTCAGTAGATCAAGCCAACATTCCTTTTACCTCCTACCTTAAGACTTCTGGTGCTGGCTCTTTCCTGCCCTCTCACCTTTTAGCCAGAAAGACGGCCCTTGTTTTAGCTTCCAGTCCAGCAGCAGGGTAATGGTTCTAAGTTTTACCTTCACAGAAAAATCCTAACCACCTCCTTTGGCTGCACAGCTCTGCTGCTTCTCATGAGGCCCTGCCCCCAGTGCTGGTGCCCTGGGAGAACACAGAGGGCTCCTTGGGTCCTTGGGCTGGTCTCCTGGGACTCCAGGGCGGGACTCCGGGGCTCTGATCTCAACCACCTACAGGCTTCTCTTGCTCTGCATCCTCATTTAATGGCATACGTACCTCTGGCTTCCACAGTGGAGTAGAGGCCCAGATACATTTTAAACTCAGCCTAAAATGTGCAGTTGTCAAAATGACTGTCAGTTTAAATTTTTAATAGCAAGGTTAGTCATAGGTGGTAAACTGACAACTATATTTAGAATCTCTAGGAGAGAAATACATGCTTCGCTCAAGTGCTGAGTCACCTCCTAGTTCAGAGTTGGTGCCGAGGCTGTCGGCATCTCGCAGGTAAACTGCATGGCTTTCATTTGCCAAAAAATGGAAGGTTGCCAAGAATTTGTTCAAATTCCGAAACTACCCACAGTGTTCAGAGTCTGTTAGGGAGTAACTGCCTGCCCAGGAAGGGGAGTCTGCCAGGACACAGGCTGAGCCCAGACGCCACAGTCGGCCTGCTGCCTGGTCCTGCTGCGGCCTGACTGCATCACTGATGAGCAGGCAGGCCTTAGGCCTGAGAGCTTTTTTAAAAATCACCCGGAAACCCGTTAAAATGAAATGAGATGCTTCCAGTCTTCGCTTTTCTTTGTGGCCCAGGGTCCATCCAGCCCTGGAGCAGGTCCTGCGGTGTCAGGAACACAAGCCCTGGAGGGTGGGAGCTGCGGTGAGGGCAGCAGAGGGCCCCTCTGAAACCGGCTTATCTGTGAGCAGCACTTTGTAAACTAGTTTGTGTCCAAAGTGCGTGGAAAGCAGCCCCCTCACCCCAGGGGAGCAGCCTACACAGCAGACTCCGGCCTGGCTCACCACTCGGTACCCAGACCAGCTGGGTCAGTCTCAAGGGTGCCAGGTGTTCCCCACATCCTGCCAGCTGAACAGCACCCACCCTGGGACAGGCATGTCAGACGTGGTGTAATTCGGGCAACAGAGTCAACAAGACTACTTACTTTCAAAGCAAAACAAGTTTTAAAGGTTTGCATGTTTATTTGTAATTACAAGTTTACATTACTCCAACACAGCAGTCCCACTGCCATGTTCTAGTTCTTAGCCATTAAGTCCTACAAAAATAAACCTAAGCTTTTACAGTAACTTAATCAATACAGAACTAAAACCTTTGTAGCTATTTAAAGGGATTTAGTTACCAAGGTGCTTATGTTCACCATAAGGCCCTGTCAGCCAGAGGGACACATGCTTCTAGGTCTGACCCACTTACTCATGCAACAAATTTATATTCCCCACCCTCCCTCCACCCGCCAGTAAAACAAAACAGAACTATTTACAATTGAGAGGAAATATGCTCTCAGTCAACTGACCTTGCAAAAAAGACTGGCTCAATTCCAAGTGGAGGAGACATTGAAGAGTGTTCGACCAGAGTCCCAGCAGGGTCAGGGCCCGGCAGGGACTGGGCAGGAGGGCCAGGGATGCCAGAGAGGGGCCTGTCCTGGGCTTCCACTCCCGACTCCAGGTCCTGAGGAAGCCAGGCTCCAAGTGACAGCGCACGTCCAGGGCCCTCCTGCACCCCCACCCCACCAGCCCCTACCTTGACATCGCTACTCTGCATGTTAGGGTTGTGTGTTTGCTTAATACAACATGATCTGTGGGACACCCCACTTCCCCACCCACCCCTGCACGCCCCCGTGCTGGCCACACCTGGCTCCTGGGACCCCTGCCTGCGGCAGTGGGGGTGCTGGGCCGGCAGCACCAGCAGCCAGCTGAGTTGCAGAGCTGCGCCTGGCTGCCGCATTTGCTAAATGAGATTTGGTTCCACTTTAAAAGTCAAAGCTGACCAAACAATCACCAAGTGAGGATCAAGCTTTCACTCTAGAAACCTTTCTGCAAAACAACAAAATCTTAGAATTAGGCTGTGCACAACTAACGAGAGGCAGGCCAAGGTCCCTCCCACAGGTTACCCGGCAACACTCCCCCAAACAAGTGGTTCTGACTCGACCACGTCCAAGTTCAGTTCAGTCCAAAACAAGTAGTAGCGTGGAAATCTTCCAAACTCAGTGAACAAAGTGACCCACGTCTCCCCCAGTAAGCGCAGCGTTTTCCGACGTCCTCATCGACACAGCCCGCTGTCCGTGCTGCTCCAGCAAGCGCCTGCAAGGAGGAGCCCCGACACCCAGTGACCACAGCACGTCGGGCAGCGCCAGCCCCAGCCAGGCACCGCGGCCTCCGGTGGACAGGAGCGGCCAGGGATCCCCAGACTTCCCCATCACAACCCGATTGTTCCTGTTCATACGGGGGACAGGGAGGCAGCTCCAGGTCCCACCCACCTGGCAGGGGTAGGTCCCACCCATAAGGGGCACCCAAGCCACCGTCGACATAGTTAAAAAAACAGACTCTGGAGTCAGTGTGGGGCCAGGCCGGGGCTGAGACCCCGCTGGCCACACTCTCCCTGCTGACCACACTCGGGGAGGAAGCACCAGCCCTCCTGCGCCCGACCCTCACTTTGACAACCCTGGGGCCTGGGTCCCACCGTCCCCGAGAGCCCCCTTGGGTAATTCAGAGGGTCAAGACCCTCAGCTCGGCCTCTCAATACCTTGAGGTCTTCATTTGGAAGATGGCTCTGAAGCTCTTCTTGAAGAGGCTTCCCCCCAAGGACCCCCGCCCCGGCGCCCTCCCACTGAGGGACCCGGAAGCTCCCCCTACTCACCCGCAGCCGCATCCTTACACCCTGCCCGTCCCAGCTCTGTGGGAAGTGGGGTTGCGACGGGTTGTACCGTTGCCCCTGCCCCCTCGAAATCCGCCCCGGAAACTCCGGCCACGAAGAAACCTCCCCGACACCCCGAAGGTCTCCGTGTTGAGCTTCCTCTCCTCGGCCCACGTGGTCCGCCTGGAACTGAACCAGACAAGGGGTGTGAAACTGACTGCAGCGGGCACCCCTCCCTGCTCTGAGCCGGGCCCCAGCCTCATACCGCCTGGGGAGGAAGAAAGGACAGATGGGCGGACGGTTACTTGGGTTACAAGGGGCAGGCAGTCCAGTCAGGGTCCTGGAGCCTGAGACCCAATACTGCAGGTGCTCCCAGCCAAACCTCCAACCAGGCCTCCTTCTCATGGACGGGCCCTCACACCTGTGTCACCTAAGGCCAGCACGTGACATCAGTGCGCTACAAAGGAATCCCTCGTTGCTTGTGAGGCTCCAGACCTGGAGCAGACCGTGGACCCTCCAGATTAGTTTCCATGAGATGGGGAGGGCGCTGGGCTAGAGGGGGCAGGGCCTGGAACACAAAGCTTATGCTTCGGAGGAGGTGGGGACGCAGTGCCAGCGCTGTGCTCTGCCCTGGCATCCTTCCTGCGTCTCCTGCAAGGACCCCCAGTGACTGACTGGGTGCCTGGAGCAGCCACCGGGGTGTTCACAGGCAGCTCACAGGCAACAAGCCAGCCCCAGCTCCTGCTCTGCCGCCCCACTGGCCTCCTTGCTCAAAGAAGTGGCTAACTGTGCCCTTCGGCTGTCCAGGGCAACAGCCTGGAGCGGCCTGGGCTCTCCACACACCCATCAGCAGGCCCGGTCTGCCGGCCCACCTTCAGCATGCTTCACGTTCACAAGTCCAGCTTCTCTCCTCTTCCTCCACCCGATTCCAAAAGCATGCAAAGTGGCCACCAGCTTCCACACGTCCCACCCTCACCCCACTCTCCACAAAGGAGCGGTGAAACCTCAGAAGACACTGCTCTCCCCACAGCGCTCAGAATAAATGCCAGGCATGACCGTGACCTACAAAGCCCATCCCCCTTTCACCACTCCTCCCCGTGCACATGACTCGCAGGTCGTGCAGGCCACCTCCCTGTCCGAGAAAGCTCCCTTCATCTGTCCACACGCTCGTCCTGGGACCTCAGCACCCCCCTCCCCACACACCCACACCCCAGCCCCTCTTCACTACGCTGTTTCCTGGTGGGGGTCGGGGGACCTGCCAGCTTCTTTTCTGCTGCATCCTCAGTGCCCCACAGCGTCTGCCACTCCACGTGCAGAACAAAGAGATCCGAGTTGCCACGCCACCCTTTCCAAACGTCATGTACTGTCTGGCTTGTTCTCGGGCAACGTCTGGGCACTATCTACTGGTGCTAAATGCTAGGCATAGACAGGGTCCCCAGCCTCAAGCAGGTAAAAGAACACCGCAGACTCGCTTGCCCCCTGCCTCGGGCAGGGTGGTACAGAACTGAACAGCAGTGTGCTCACTCAGCTGGGGAGGGCGGTCCAGCTCAGCCTGAACGAGGAAGGGGCAGCTGAGCAACGAATGCCGAGGGTCCTGGACCTGGGTCAGACCCCTCGGGAGCCCGTGACTCCCAGGGCTTCCCACACCACCACCCACTGCTGGCAGTGACTGGGCCTCGCCCTGGCCCCCGGCCCCTGACCTGGTCTTCAGTTCAGAGGAGATGTTGTCAAAGAAGGACTTGGACTTGTCGTAGTAGCAGTTGGGCCCCAGGTGGTCCTCCTCGGCAGGCGCCTCATCACTCGGGGTCACCACCGCTAGGTCCTTCTCGTCCCCTTTCTCGGCTTTGTCATCTGCACAGAGAAGCAGACCACTGGGGTGCCAGGAGGCAAACCATGCTACCAGGACAGGACCTCACGGGCCCACTCAATGGCCGTCCTCAAGCCTCTGTGAAATGCTCCTGGAAGTGTTTCGTGCCAAGCTGAAACCTCTTTTTCTAACTCCAAACCGGTGTCTCATCCGCCCCTGGGCCACACAGTCTGCTGCCCGTTCCCCAAGCACCATTCTACGTCCCCAGGACTCCTCCCCGCCCTGGGAGCTCCTACCATGGCATGGCTTCCACAGACCACCAGCCCAGCTGCCCACCCCCGGCTGTCTTTCTTTGACCCGCTCTGTGGACACTCCTGGGGCAGGGGCAGATACTCAGACCTTTAAAATTCAGTTTCTTCTTAAATTCTTTGTCCAGCTCCTCTCGGTTGAACTGGGCATTAGCGCTCTCAAAGTCAAAGTCGCCTTCAAACTTGATTGTGTTCTCCTTGATGTTAGCTGGGCGGCTTTGCCCTCTGGAGCGATTCCTGGTCCGTCTGTTCCCTGTGAGGAGAAGGGACAGCCACGGCCGTAAGCCACCAACCCGACGTTGCTGAGTGTGAGATGCACAGAGGGAGGAGCACACTGAGGCGGCGCAGCGGGCAGGGCGGCGGGCAGGGCGGCGGGCAGAGCGCAGGGCGGGGCTCGCCCCTCCCCACAGCGCAAGCGCAAGCGGGCAGCTGTTACCTGAGCGCCGCCTCTGCGGTCTTCTGTTCTCGTCATTCACCTGCCCTTGAGTTTGCACGGCGGCCGGCTGCACTACATCTACGGCGCAGAAGGGAAGAGTAAGGCAAGCGGCCCGCAGCGGCAGAGCCCGGGGGCGGGGGCCCGCCGAGCCCTGCCGACGGGGCGGGCGGGGGCGCTCATCTTTAAGAGAAGAACCCCCGGAAGCGTGCGCCCCTCTAAACATGGCGCCAGGGCAGGGGAGTAGGAGTTCAAATACCGCTGGCGGCCTTGCTGCTGGGCGGGGCCGGGCGCCCGTTGAGCTGCATCCCCACGGAGCCCTTGCCAGGTACCAGCTTTTTGGTGTTCAGGTTATCGAGAGAACCAGTCTGGACAGCCTGCTCCACCATGGGGCTCTTACTGACTGAGACAGACGGAAAACCAGCTCCTGAGTTGAGGAGGAGAGGAGGGTTTAAAAACGGAGACAAGGAGAAAGCCTCACACCACCCCCAACTCCCAACACTTCTCTTCCGGCCCAGAGACGTTCCACCAAACCCAGGCACAGCCCCCACGCCGGGCCGACCCCTCCGCATCGTGCCTAGGCAGTGAAAAGGCCAGCAGGCTCCCCAAGTCAGGGACCCTCAAGGAGGGAAGACGTCCCCCCCACAACAAGCACCTCCCGGTAAATCTGGGAAAAGCTGCCCCCAAACCAACAGGCTCTAACCCCGAGGGGCACGACAGTCCGGAGATGCTGGTGAATTCACGGTCTGAGACCGTGTTTCGTTCTGCGCCATGCTGGACAAGAACCAGGCCTGTCCAGCATCTTGCACAGAACGCAGTGGTCAGCCTTTGCAGTTAAAACTCTAGAACACTGCGGTTTTTGCTTAAGGCACAACAAAACCAAACAGGATGAAGTGATAAGAGCTGACCACAGAGAAACAATGGCCTGCGCTCCTGCGAGTGAAAGCTCATGGTAAAGAAATGAAGGGTTCCCAGGCGGCCCTTGGCAACACAGGGTACCGCGTGTTCCCAGGACACCGCATTCCAGCCCTGAGCACAGCCTCGGTGGAGGTCCCCGTCAGGAGATGGTCCCTGATGCCAGAAGAGAAGGACGTGCCACAACCATCAGTCCTTCTCCCCCTCCCCTCCCCCACGTTCCTGGATCTCTGGGTCCTGTTTGAAAGGAGCAATGTGGGGCTGGGTGGAGGTGCACAGACATTACAGACAGAAAGTCTATTACCAGAGGGGGTGTCTATTACCAGGAGGGGCAGCCCAGCACAAGTGAGGCCTGGATATTCTACCTCCTTTCCCACATGAGACAAATCAGAGAAATTACTGTGAAAAATTCCCTGTAACTAGATCAAAAGAACTCAGAGGGCAGACTCAGCATACTGGTACTTGAAAGTGTCCCCTGTGACGGGCATTAACTAACCGAAACCACTTTCCCTGACCTATCCGCGTGGCCTTCCCCGAGCAAGACATGGCTCCTGACAGATTCCGGCTCACGCTCTAACTGGATGGGGCAGGCATTCTTGGGCTCATTTGCTTTTTATAAAACCAGACCAGTTAAAACTAACTACCTTGTCCTATGAGCTGTTTTACGTAAAATGTCCTAAGAACAATGAACGACCTTAGTGCAATTTTTAAGTGGGGAAAAGAACCTCCCTGCTTCTGTAACTCAGATACCCTGGCATCCAGGCAAGAAAGAACACAGGCAAAGTAACAGACTGACAGTGGTTGTGCGCCAGAATGAAAGCCCCAGGCATCATCTTGGACCGAGTCTCCGCACTGGTGACTCTAGCGTCCTGCACGTGAACTTCAGACCTCCAGGGAAAGGAGAGGAATGCCAGGAAAGGTCAAGAGACCCCCACAGCTGCAGGTGCCCGGCAGACAGGCGGTCCACCAGTAACAAGCTGGTCATCAGGTCCACACTGTTCACCTGGTCAGCGGCTTGGGTGGGGCTAGTCATCCACTTTAAAGGCGCTTCGTTTTACAAAGACACTGGAGACACCCGATTTGGAATGCCCTGGGTGGGTGAGGCACATGCCACACGGATCCTGGAGCAGCACGCATTACATAGGGGCTCCCCCCGGCAGTCTTACCCAGCAACCCAGAGTGCGTTTAGGACCAGCGGAAACTCCAGGGAAACGGCTTTCTGTGCAGACGAAGTTTCCCATGTACGGGAGTCCCACTACAGGTCAAAACAGACCCTGGACCCGGGAAGGGTGAGCAAAATGCACTGCTGGCTCTTTCTAGTCCCTTCTTGAAGACTGTGGGAGTCAGTAAGTCAGGATCACGTGCAGGACCAAACAGAAGCAGCCAGATGGACCCACGGCTTGGCAAATCATCTGCTACAGCTACTGTCACTCTGGTCTACTGGTTTACCCCCTCGCTCTTAGGATGGCTCGCAAGACAGCATGCAGTTCTCCGAAACTGCTGTTACCCTTGGCAGTGAGCTGGTGTGGCTCTGAGGACATGTCAAGCTCTGAAACGGGCTGAGGAGATGGAGAAGAACTAGGGCTGGAAGCCGCGGCTGAGGCTGGAGGGCTAACCAACTTCTCTAAAAGAAGATAAAGGAGAAAAGAGCAAAAAAGAAAGTATACACGTAAGTACAGAGAAACTTGCGTGCAGCAGGCCTGGAAGGAGGCCAGACCTCTCTCGCAGGACACTCAGCTCACACAGACCCACTCTAGAAGCAGGAGCCAGCCTGAGGGGCTCCTGCACCCTGGGGACAGCAACCAAGACAACGGGATCTTTAGAAGCAGGAGACCCCCCAAGCAAGGTGGCTGAGCCGCGCCTCCCTGGTGTGAACACCTCGCAGAGCTGCAGCCGGACGACCCTCACTCCGCACCCACAGGAGAGAACCTTACCCCAGGGTTATTCGGCCTTGGCAGAACCTTTACTTTTGAGCAAGGTGCTGACAGGAGAATGGTAAACGGACAGCACGGATGGGTGCTGTGTTTACCTGTTACATTTACGGGCTTACGAACGTGCAGGCGGTTAGAACTCGTCTGTAATCACATCTGTCAGCTATTTCCTCTCTGAAGCAGATGCACCACAACGTCCACCCAGACCCAGGCTGACATTTCAAATGAATTTTGATTCGATTCATCTGTTCCAAAACTCAGAGCGCTGCCTCTTTTACTCTCAATTGAGTAGTTACTAAGTGTTCTAACTAGCTAGGGTTGCACTGAGTGACATACTGAGCACGCACGAAAAGATGAACAGGACAAGAGCAGTGTCCCCACTTTCAAGGTCTGTGGCCCCGCTTCCTGGAGGTCACGACACAGGCAGTTTACCAGAAGGAAACAGGTTACTCACCTAAACCCAAGGAAGCGGCATACTGCTGGCTAAGCAGGGAGCTGGCGGCCAGCTGGCTGTAGGGTGGCATCCCTCTGAAGGGGCTGTAAGGCACGTGTGGCTGGAAGGAGGAGGCCGAGCCCGAGCCCAGGGAAGACTGAGCAATGAGACACACAGGTGAGAGCACCACTGAGACAGGGACAGGCAGCCTGGGTTGTCAGCCTGTGCCCCGGAGGCCGGGGTGGCCCTCGGGGGCGTGAGCTCCGGGATAGCCTAAGGGAGCGCAGAGCGGCCTTTTCCCTGTTTCTTCCCAGCTCTACCTGCATCCAGGTGATTCTAACACGATCTTCTCATGACTCAACTAATCCCTCTGATGGCTCCCCACAGCCTGTCATCAGGTCTAGGCTGTGAGCGAGGGACACGGCCCTGCCCCCAGCACGCAGGGGCACAGCTATTCCCATGCACCTTCTCTCTGGCCCCTGCCTTCAAGCACACTGCCGCCTGGGCTCCCAAAAGGCCCCTGTGTCCCTTGGGGCCTGGCTCAGTTCCTAGGGAGCCTCCCCCAAACCTGTGGAGGTCTCGCCTGGGGCCCGGCACGTGCGAGCCTGCCTCCCAGGGAGCATGTTCACTCTTGGAGCCTCCCGCAGTGTGAGCCCCGGAGCAGCCAGTCTCCACGGGAGTTTACAAGTAAGGAAAATACTAACGGGGCCCCTAGTGATCCTGGGCAAGATGTGCCGAAACACAGCAGGCGGACCCGCAGCGTGAGGCCCGCACGTCGGGTGCCTCACATCACTTTTGTGCACGTCTGCACCCGGGGTGGGGAGAGCATCTCTGCCACTCACAGCACACCACTGGGGCTTCACACTCACCCCACCAGGAACCAAGGACAAACGGCACCGCCCAAGTGCCCCAGGTGCGGGCAAAACTAAAAGCACTCCCTCTCCACCCCCCCCCCACACCCGTATAGTCTCACCCCACAGCACACCCTACTGCAGGCTGCAGGAGCCAGACCTTCCACAGAAACACCAACAGCCTAGACAAAAATTAAAGCACTTTTCATTAAAAGGCTATTCCTCGAGTTGAGCACTCTGGCCAACAAACGACACCAAGTTCCATTTGGAAACCAGCATCTCTTAGAAACAGTGCCACAACAGAAGCGGAGCAATGCACTTACTTGGACGATGGCAGGATCCTGAGGGAGCGCGTGCTGAGCTTTCGGAGGCTCACAAACAGTAATATCTTTGATATCACTTCCCCGGAAAATGATGTACTCATAAATTTCCTCTCTTGGGGGGGCAGGCCTATCTGTGGGACGGTCTTCAGTACCAAAGGACCTCACTTAGGGGTTGAGAAAAAGAAGGGTTAAGTTGTCATCCTCAACCATGTGCATTCCATCAGCCCCCTGGAAGCGCAGCCCCTCTAGGAGCCGGCCACAGCACCCAGCTTCCACGTTTCAGCACCCACTCCGCCCCCTGATCATCAATGGACAATACCTGCAGGACCCCAGTTCCCAATGCTCCAAAAAGTTCTAAGCTACAAAGACAACAAAGAACAACTTCAGAGCCTGACAGTCCCATGAAGCTCGACATTCTCTCAGCAAGACGTCTATTTTGCAGAATCCCGTTCATATAAGACTTAGCAGATTCAACAGCCCAAAAGCCGCTTTTTGACTGAAACTTCCCAACACATCACCTCTGGAGGGGGGCTGTTTTCTTGGGAGAAAAGCTGGCAAGTTTGAGTGTCATCCCCACTCCTCTGCCCACAACCAGCCTGGGAGTACAGAGACGATGGGAGAAGGGGGCCCAGGAAGGGGCCCCACATCACAAGCTTCTGTATCTACATGAGGGATTGCCCAGGGCAACCCCTCCTGGCAGAGTTCGAGGAGCCCAACCAGGTGTCTCCTCCTTAAGTCTCTGGGGCAGAGCGAGGCTTGAGTCGGCCTCTATCTAACCTGAGAGCAACTTCCTCTAAGGACCAGGGACTACCCTGAGCCTCAGTTTCTCCAACCGGGACCTCATGCCAAACGTCATCAAGAACCAAGAGTGCAAGTGACCACACAGCCCATCAGACGGCTCAGACGCTGGGCTTCAAAAGGGCTTGCCGGAAGTTTCGGAATTGACTGCGACCCGAAGGCCTGAGGCTCCCTCCGATACAGGAGCATGTAAGCCATGCCCTGACCCTTAGAGGCTTAGAACGGTGTCTCTAGCCTAACAAGACCCGTCAAACAAACAGGGTTCCTGCAGACCTGGCTGCACTCGGCACTTCTAAGAGGCAGGGGAAGGACACTAGCCATCTTCCCTGGAGTATGAAGACAAAGAAACTTTGGGGACACTTCCTGCTTCGACACGTTAAAAGACTCAACTCTCGCAGAGCCACAATACAGTCATGTTTCTCTAAGTCTCCCAGGGGCTTCAGGGTGGTCACCAGCGCCTGCAGGGAGGGGTCTGTCACAAAAGGGTAAACCCACAGCCCGAAAGTCTGGATTCGGGTAAGAAAGCGCTTTGAATGGGAGTACCTAGCTGCCAACCGATGCTCCTATCCCGGCAGCAGAATCCATTAAGACGCGGTATTTGTTCAGGATCAAGGCCCCAGCTGCTTAATAGGTTCCAGAAGGACTTGCAGGAGTCGTGTTTTCTCACCCCCAGCCTCTCGGGGAGGCCCCGGGGACACTCAGGCCCCCTCGCCCCGCCCCTCCCCCGAAGGCACAGGGTTCTCCGCGCCAGCTGCCCCGCCGCCCTCGGGCAGGTGGGGAGGCGGCGGCCCTGCAACGCCGACCCCCAACCTGCAGAGGTGGGCTCCGCGGTGGAAGGGGCGGCGCTGCGGGAGCTGGACCCGCCCCCACCTCCCCACCCCAACCCCGGGCTGGGCGGGCCGGCCGCGCACAATAACGCCGCCGCCCGGCCTGGGCGCCCATTGTGCAGACCGAGCCCCGGGGGGCGGAGGCGGCGCGGAGGCCGGGCCCCCGCGGGGTGGGGCAAGGGCCGGGGAAAGGGGCGCCCCGGGGGTGGGGGCGGGGCGCGGCGCGGGCCGGCTGTTGGCCGGCGGGGGCCGGGCGGTTGGGGCGGCCGCGGGGTCGCTACCTTTGGCGAGCGCCACGGTGGAGTTGTCCGTGTCGATGGTGTAGAGGATGCCCTCGTAGCGGATCTGCGCTTTGGAGATGAGGCTGATCTTGCTGCCGAGGTACGGGGTACCCGAGGAGCCGCTCATGGCGGCGACCGGCCGGGCCTGGCCCGCTGCCTCCTCGCGGTCGCCTCGCCGCCCACTCCTCTGCCTCGCCGCCGCCTCACCGCCGCCCGAGGGCCTGCGCGGGGACCAGCGAGCGGCGGCGGCGCGCGGCCGGGGGTCTGAGGGGAGCGCGGGGGAGGAGGGGCCGCAGCAGACACATCCGGGACCTGGGCCGCCACGCCCCGCCCCCGCACGCTCACCGCCCATTGGCTCACCCCGCCGGCTCCCTTTAAATATGGCCGCGCCGCCTGCTTGGGGGCGGGCCCACGCTCCGCGCCTGCGCTGCGAGCGCCTCCTGCCCGGGCGGGCTTTCCCCTGCTCTCAGCCCGGCTTCTCTGTCGGCTCCCGGCGGGCCCCGCGCAGGGTGGGAGCACGAGAAGGGGCGGGTGGGCCTGGGGGAGGGGTGGGAATCGCCCGGGGCGGAGAGCGCGTGCGCGGGGCCGGTGGGCGTGGGGCCCGAGGGGCGGAGCGCACGTGTAAGGGAGAGGGCGGGGCGCCAAGCCCCGCCCGCCGCGCGTGCCGTCCTACCAGCTACCCCGGCGCGCGAGCGGGTGGTCCGCTTTCAGCTGGCCTCAGTTTCCCCTCTACGGAAGCGTGCCCGACGGCTTTTCTCCGCCCCAGGCCGGAAAGCTGCAGGGCTGTGGTGCGCCCCTACGCTCCTCTTCCCCAGGGGCGAAGGCTGCGGGGGTCCCTTCCCCGAGGGCAAAGGCAGGGGACCAGGGTCATTGCCCGCGGAGTGAAGGGAGATGGCGGGAGCGAAGGCGAGAGGCCGGGGTCCTTGCCCGAGGGGTGGAGGCGAGCGCTGTCCTTCGCGCGTGGGGCGCTGTAGTAACTGCGGGTAACGAGCGCTTCCGGCGCGTCAGCCACTAAATATAACGCACTGAGCGCATCTTCTCCTTTAATCCTGCCCCTCCCCCAAACCTGCGGTGGCGTCCCTGCCCCTTAAAATAAATCCCTGCCCGCCACCAGGGCCTCCAAGGCCGGCCTGACCTCGCCTGCTCGTGGCCTCGCCCGGCTCCATCCCGGAGGCCTCGCTGTGAGGTAGAGCAACCGCGCCGCCCCTCTCCTTTTGGCCAGACCCCCTTCCCTGCCCAGCTCCTTGGTGACCAAGTGTGCGCCAGCCTTTGTTTCTCTCCCTCTTGACGTCGGATCAGGGACCAGTACTGGGTCCTGAAGAAACTTAGTGGTGACCAGCATTTTATGCAAATGAAACGATAAACTAGCTGTCAGAGAGCATCCCACACAGTGGGAGTACTGTTGCTTTGTGAAGAGTTTATTCTCACATGTATTTAAGTGGGTTCTTGGTCAAGATGTAAAATAGATTTCTGGCCGTGAGTGCAAAACAAAAAAGTGGAAGCCACTGCAGAGAACAACTTACCGGGCGGTTGTGCACCCAGGCTTCTGACTACCCGTTTTACACAGGAAACTGAGACCCAGCACAGGACAGTCGCCCCTCAGGCAAGCTGCAGACCCGGCAGGCTCCTGCCCTGGGTGTCCCATCAGCGCTGCTGAGTGTTGGGGCTGAGAAAAGGGAGCACAGAAGCCGAAGAGAAGATAGAAACGTCCTCAGCGTTTGCCTGCCAGGATTCCCTGGACGTTCTAGAGCTGCATTTTTCGCGTCGGGGAATTGTGCTGGTGAGGAGACCAGGAGCAGTGCAGCCCCAGGCCGAGCCCAGCTCCAGTAAGAGGGAGCTCCAGGGATGGGGCATCCTGCCTTAGATGTGAGGTAGGACTCTCCCTAGGCACAGCACAGCCTTCCCTGGGGTGCACCCATCTGGAGCAGGGGCCTCCCCAGGTCTCCTGAGCCCCCCAGCAGCCATGTGGCCTGGTGGGCCCCCTGCACCGCCGAGGTCCTCACCACCACTACCCCCACCCCCACCACTTTCTATGTCCCAAAGTCACAAGTTCTGTGCCTCACACCTATCAGTTTCTGAGCCACAGCCTGTGTGTGTGTTTGGGATGGGGAAAGCACCCTTCACCGATAGGAGCTGATTCTGTCTCGGAGAGGGGAGCTGGATCCTGAGCTTCGGGACCAGGGCAGGGGCAGTTCCCCGAGACAGAATTCTAAGAGCCCAGCAGACTCCCGAGTGCGGCAGGATGATTCCTGAGGACGTCAGTCACAGAGCAGATGCCTGGGCAAGGGAGAGGTTAAAAATTCAGGGCCAGGAACACTGCCCCTGCCATTCAGTCCTTGGTGTTCTGCCCAAAGTGGAGAGCACTTGCCAAAGAGCCGGGGAGAGTTGTGTGGGGGCCTAAATTTGACCCAGGAATGCATGGGTGTGGTCTGTGTTCCAGGCGAGGGCACACCCACCCAGCATCTTCACCCTGAGCAGCTCTTTATAGGGTCCAGCCCCTCGGTAATCACCTTCCACTCCTGAGCCTGGGAAGGTAGGGAGAGGAACTGAGAAGCTGGAAAACCCCGGGCGGTTTGGCCTCCCTGCGTGCTTCTCCTTCTGCCCAATGGAGATCATGGCTACGCTGCCCCTCTCACTGGTGGGTGCGAGGACCCTAGAAGTTAACGGCTGGACGGGCTTTTGAATGGGGCCAGGGCCATGGGAGACGAGGTGTGCAGAGGACCGCAGATGCAGGTGACCAGTTTTCCACTGCAACCATGAGCCACTTACTAAGCGCCTACTGTGTGCTTGGAGGAGCGCGTCCTTTATTAAGGACAGGTGTGATGATGTGGACACAGGATCCTAGCACAGCCGATGTCGCGCTGCAGGTGAGGGGCGTATCACCCCAGAAAGCCACTTTGTGACTTGTGCCCCTGAGAAGGCAGGGCCAGTGATTTCATTGCTTAGTAGGAGCAAAACAGAACAGGTGAGTTGATTCAATGAAACATTAGTATCCGAGAGGTGGGCGGCAGATAAAGCAAAAACTGTGGTCTGAAGCATGAGGACTTGCCAGCGAGGCAGGACCTCAGCTGTCCCCATTCCCCTTCAGGACCTGGCACACAAGAGGGGCAGGTGTCCACCCTGCTAGAAGACAGCCCTTGCCCACCTGGAGAGGGTGAGGGCGTGGGGAGCAGAGGGTTACAGGTGGACTGGGTGGGGGACAGGGCTGGCTTGGAAGGTGTCACTTTTGAGGAGTCGTCCAGGCAGGGAAGGGGGGCTGGGAGGCCCAGGGGGAGTAAGACTAGAAGGAGAGCAGAACTGACCTTGTGCAGCCAGGAATTCCGAGGTCTCTCCTCCCTGTGAATCTGGGGGAAAGCCTCTCCTCTGGCCCAGGGCCTGCACGGCTGTTTCCCTGGAGGCCCTGCGAGCACAGTGGATGAGGTTTGGTGCCTCTTCAGACCTCCCTCCCCTCCTCTCCTTCACACCTTCACCCCTCTTCTGTCTCCCTCTCCTCCTCCCCCCTTCCCATCCGCATGTCCTCCCCGCCCACCTCCCGCCCAGCTGAGCCTTCTGAAGTCAGGGGAAGGTGGGGTGATGAGGAGTGCTGGCGAGGTGAAGGCAGGTGCGTTAGGACTGACCAAGCAGTTGTGGCCCACCTTTCCAGGTCCCGCCGGATGGGAGTGGTGAGCGGAGCTGCTGGGACCCTGGGGCTGCCCTGCAGGGCTCAGAGGCTTGGAGGACATGGTGGGAACAGGAAAATGGGCAGGCTGGTTGGCTTTCCTCTGCTGGTGGCAATTAAGGGCCTCCCTACTGAGAGCTTTCGAGCTCAGGAACAGCTCGGGGGGTGGGGGGGCACATCCCTGGGACCCCTTAGCCTCCCTCAGCTCCCAGGGCCGGTCAGGCAGACCTAGCTGGGATCCTGGCCCCAGAGCCTCCTGGTGGTACTCTCCTAGTGTCCCCAACTTCAGCTTTCTAGCATGAAAAGTGGGGAGCAGGGCCTGTGTCAGATGCTGCGAGGCTGAAAAGTGCAAGTGGACTCCTTGCACCAGGCCAAGGTGAGGGAGGGGCCCTTGTAACACCTCACACAGCGTCACCGCCGTCTGCTTGCATGCGGACCCTCCCTGTGAAGAGTGATTGGAAAGGTGGTTAGGGACCAGGGGTGACCACAGGCTGGAGGGTGGAGGGAGGCTCGGGTGCCCCTGGCCTCGGTATCACCAGCTGGGCCCCACCCCACCCCACGAGGCCCTCCCACCCCTCCCTCTGCCTGGGGCTCCCTCACCACCTCGCTCAGGGGAGAAGAGGCATCCAGGCAGGCGAGGTCAGTGCTGAGGGCTCAGCTCTGCCACCCACACCAGCAGGGATGCCTGCGGACCCCCTGTACTGTACGGAGGCACAGGCCAGCAAAAGGCCACACGCTGTTTGGTGAGCAGGATGGCCATTACTTGGGCCTAATGGCTGGAAGGGGCCTGGGCAGGGAGTGGCATTCAGGGCCTGGCATGGGCACCCATTCCGCGGTGCATTCTGCCTGCCGAAACCCGTCAGGCCGCGCACTCGCGCCTCAGGCACTTGTGTGCCCATGCGTTGCGCTTGGACAGCAGGAACCACTGGGAGGCCTGTTCCAGGCAGACTCGCCATCAAGTGGCCAGGACAGCTAGAGTGCCTGGAGCCCCACTCTGTGCCAGCCCCAGAGCCGCTCAGCCACGCATGCTCTCCAGCTCCCCTTCCCAGCCCTTGGAGCTGTGACGCTGCCCCTTCAGAGGTGGAGAGACCTCTGGGCTCCTGGGCTGGGTGCTCTGTCAGGGCCTCACAGCCTGTGAGTGGCAGGGTTGGGATTCCCATCCCAGTCTCCAGCTGCCGACCCAGACACTCGGCCTCGGCGCTCCCTGCTCAGCCCTGGGGGAGAGACCAGGTAGCATTTCTTTGCTCGGGCATGGGGAGGAGAGTTGCTTCTTCAGGGCTCTCTCTGGCATCTTCTCCTCTCTTGATCCCAGGCAAAGGATGCAGGAGGCATCCCAGGGAGTTGCCATGGTAACCCACAGGACTACCTGGGAAGCATCCTAGGGTGTGAACTCCAAGTCTGCTCCAAGCCTGGGCACCTGTCTGCGCACCTGCCTGGTGGTCCACGGGCCCTGGTCCTGGTGGAACCGCAGCCCAAGAATGAAGTCGAGTAAATAAAGAAGTGGCGGAGATGGCAGAACCGATCCAGCCCTCAGAAAGCCTCCATCACCGGGCAGTGCTCAGAGCCAACTTGAGGGCCCCTGGTCCATGTTCTGACATTCTCACCACCTGGCGAGGGGCTGGAGTGTGTGGACAGAGAACATCCTGCCCGGCATGTTGATGTTTTTGCTTGCGTGAAGGTCCCACTTGTTAAACCATCAGCCTTCCTTTCTGTGGCTGCCTTAACCCCCTGAACACAAAGGCTTGGTGGCAAGAAGTCATGTGCATCTGGAGCCTGGGCACCCAGCGGGCACCCAGGCAGAGGCTCGCTGTGCTGCACACAACAAGGGGGCGGGAGGCTTGTGTGTGGGCCGGGCTGAGAAGGGGCTCTGCTCCAGGAAGATGGCCTCTTGGTCCAGGGCTGCTTCCACCCTTTCCAGGCAGTGCCAGCAGCCAGATGGGGCAGCCAGCACTGGAAACACGTTTCCCATGGCTCCTGTCACCCGTATGTCTTTTCCAGGCACTGAGCATGAGAACCGCGTTTGCCTTGGGAGGCTCCCAGGGTCGGGGCAATGTCTATAAAGATGGCATTTGCCAGGCCTGGTGGAGCCTCTCCATGCTGGGCTGGGCTGGAGCCTGGGCTTTGTTCATTTATTTGTCTGGCAGAGTTATTGAGGTGTTATTTACATACTATAATATGCAGCCATTTATGGTATTCTGTTCAGTGGTGTTTAGTATAGTCACAGAGTGGTGCAGCTGCCACCACTGTGTAATTCTGGAACATTCTCATCACCACCCCCGAGACCCTGTCACCGTTAACAGTCACTCCTCCCCACCCCCGTCCGCTGAGACCTAGGCAGACCCCCCCACCCATGGCCCCCTACACTGTGCGGCTCCTGTGACTGCCCGTCACTCTGCACAGGTTTATGAACGTTTTCAAGGCTCTCCAGGTGGCAGCGTGTATCCCTACTTCACTCCTTTCTGTAGCTCAGTGATAGTCCATTGTACGGTGCCGCGTATGTGTCCATCCGCAGACGGACATGTAGGTTGTTTCCACTTTTCAGCTGCTATGAGTAACGCCGCTATAAACGCAGCGCACACGGTGTTGCGTGGAGGTGTGCTCTCGTTTCCCTGGAATACACCGAGGAGCGGGGTGCTTGCTCCTCTGGCGAGTCTATGTTTAACATTGTGAGAAGCCACCAGGCTGTGTTCCAGAGGCTGCACCACTTTCTGTCCCCACAGCAACGAGTCGGGGGAGCCTGGTCCTCTTGTGATGCTATCTGGGGACAAGGCACCCGCATCTCAGCAGGCTGTTCCTCCATTCAGGGAAGAAAGGCATTTCCCTGCTCCGATGGGGACGTCAGCGCCAGGCGTCCACTCCTCTCCGCAGCCGCCCGAGGGGCAGCTTCCACGCTCAGATGAGCAGGGCAGGTAGAGGCTTCTTTTAGGACAGGCACTGGGAGAGGCCTGGCAGCCCGCTCCGGGGAGAGCTGTGCTGGGCTTGCTGTGCACGCGGCCAGCCTTTTATCCTAGCCAGTCACATGGCACACCGGGTCCCCATAACCTACAGCTCCAGGTGTTCAGGCCTGTTGTCACCACCCCTGCCCTGGTGCAGGCACAACTTGGAGATATTTCCGGCTCTGTTCCAGACCACTGCAATAAAGCAGATATCACAATAAAGCAAGTTTTTACATGAATTTTTTTGGTTTCCCAGTGCATACAAAAGTTATGTTTACACCTTCCTGTAGTGTCCTAAGTGTGCGATAGCATTATGTCCGAAAATACATGGTTACCTTAATTTTAAAATAATGCTGTTGGAAAAATGGCGCTGAAAGACTTGTTAAATGCAGGGTTGCCACAAAACTTCAATGTGTAAAAGATGTAATATCTACGAGGCACAATATACCAAAGAAAAATGAAACGGCATGCAGGATACAGACCATGCATTCTCATTTCTGCAGGGAAACCTGAGGCGGACCCTAAGGCTTTCACGGCCGCGGGCAGCGGCACTCTTGTGCCGGGCGGAGAGTCTCTTTGCAAGGAGGGTCTGTGTGCCCACAGGGCCCCTCCCTTGCACATGGCCGGGCTCCTCCAGGGGTACCCCAGCCCCTCTCCCTGCGGGGGACTTAGAAGAGGGAGTTAGCTGGCCAAGCCCCCATCCCTCCAGCTGG
Organism: Camelus ferus; assembly: GCF_009834535.1. Classification (NCBI taxonomy): domain Eukaryota; kingdom Metazoa; phylum Chordata; class Mammalia; order Artiodactyla; family Camelidae; genus Camelus; species Camelus ferus. The sequence goes on along the minus strand of NC_045714.1, from coordinate 13,976,596 downwards.
ACCAGAGGCCTCAGCCGGTGCTCACTCCCTTCTCCACTCTCAACCTACACCTTCCTCGGCTGTGACCTCTGCAGGTCTTGGGGGCCTACCTGGGGGTGTGACCCACGCCCTCATTCTGGAGGGTCTGAGCCCCTGATGACCGTTCCACCTCAGGCTGAGGCAGCTGCTCTGTCCACTCACAATAACAGCCCTGCCAGGAGCACCACGGTGTGGGGAGCGGGGAGCACGCTCTGAATCTGACCCCATAGGTTCCCCCTCCTCCCCATCTTGGTGAGAGATGCTTGGCTGAGCCTTGCAGCTCCCTGGGGGTCAGACCCTTTCCTCCAGGATGGGCCCGCTATGCTGTGAAAATTCTGGTTACAGGCCTGGTGGCCCTGCGAGGGTGTGGGCACCGGCACCTGTAGTCTCTCCAGGGAGGAAATTCCGCGGGCTGGCTCCTACTGAGGAGGCTCAGATGGGTGAGGGCTCTGAGGAGTCAAATTCTGCTTGCACGCCTTCAGGACCCCACCCCTGGGGGGCCCCGGGGGCTCAGCCAGTGTCCTGACAGCCTAACGGTCCTGCCTCAGCTGAGCTGAGTCTGTGAAGATCAGCCACTCTGGCGGTCACACCTGCACTTGAACTTGAGTCTTTCCTGCTCTTCTGCCCAAGACAAGGGCTTCTCTGAAGCTGCTGGTGAGCCTGGCCGGCTCTCCCACTCAGAGCTCAGTTGCTGGATTGCCCTCAGCTGCTCATTATCGTCTCTCAGTCAATGCGACTTGTTAACAGCCTCGGTTCCACTCCTCCCTCCTCTACCGGCCACACAACTGAATCAGTCTCAATCACAACGCTGGGCGGGCTGCCGGCCAGGGCAGCCCCCGCACCAGCCGCCCTGCCGGCTCCTTCTCCCCAGTCCTCCCCGGGGGCCGTGTTAGCATGTGAGCCCTGGGCGAAGCTGCGTGCACCACCCCTCACCCGGGCTGGAGCTCTCCTCACTGACCGGGTGCTGAGTGACCCAGTCCGCAGATCCATCTCACTGCCTGCTTTCTGGACTGCCCTGTCCTGGTCCCTCCTGGTTCTCCAGGAAGCAGGTGCTGAGGTGGAGTTGGGAAGGTGAAGGTTTCTTGGCAAGAAGGACCTTCAAGAGGAAGAGGGGAGGCAGAAAGACTGGGCAGGAAGGACCGCGGTCTGTGGTGTGCCAGCCCCGTGGGCAGCTCTGGAGTACGCTGACCATTGGAGGGGTTCCCTGTGGGGCAGAGGTAGCTGTCCTCGTGCCACTGCCTTGCCACCAATGGTGGGGATAACCCAAGAGGAGTGTGACCTGGGCATGGAACTAACGCAGGAGGCTGCCAGTTCCCCCAGCTCCTTGTGGCTGGGCGGCAGTCCTCTCCTGGAGGGGACCTGACCACACATCTCTGCACCTGCACAGAGAGGGTGCCAGTATTTGTGGAATCCGTCCCTTCCAAGGAAAGCCCTCAGCATTGTCACCTTGGGCAGTGCCATGGGAGTGACACACCCACTCGGGAAGACCCCTTCTGGGAGCCCGGGCCCCCTGGAAGCTGAGCGTCTGCCCATCTCGCACAGGTCATTGGGGTACCACCCTTGGAGAAATGTCTGTTCAGATCCTTTGCCCATCTTAACTTGGGTTGTTTGTCTTTTTATTACTGAGCTGTGAGGGTTTACATATTCTAGGTGCAAGTCCCTTCTCGGTATGATGTGAATGTTTTCTTTCTGTCAATTGTCGTTTCATTTTCTTGACGTTATCTTTTGAAGCACAAATGTTTTAAATTTTGATGATGTCTAATGTGTCTTTTTGCTTTTGTTGTTTGTCCTTTTGGTGTCCTATCAAAAAAGCCATCGCTTAATCCAAGGTCTCTACCTGTTTTCTTCTAAGAGTTTTACAGTTTTTGCCCTCACACTTAGGTCTTTGATCAATTTTGAGTTAATTTTTATGTCTAGTGTAAGAGAGGGTCTAGCTCCACTCCTTTGTATGTGGGTATCCAGTGTTCCCAGCACCGCTTGTTGAAAAAACTGTCCTTTCCTCATTGAATCGTCATGGCACCCTTCTTAAAAATCATCTGACTACGTCTGTGAGAGTTTATTTCTAGGCTCTCTATTCGAATCTGTCAGTCTATATGTCTGTCCGTGTGTCAGTGCCACTCTGTCTTGATTACTGTAGTTTTGCAGTAAGTTTGAAGTTGGTAAGTGTGAGTTCTCCAACTTTGTTCTTCTTTTTCAAGATTGTTTTGGCTATTTTAAGTCTCTTGAATTTCCCACATGAACTTAAGGATTAGTTTGTCAATTTCTGCAAAGAAGCTAGCTGGGATTTTGATAAGGATTGTATTGAATCTGATATGCCAGTGCTATCAGGAAGATGCAAATAACTATCAATTTGGGGAGCATCACCATCTTAACAATATTCAGTCTTCCCATCCATGAACATGGGATATCTTTCTTTCCTTGTTTCTTTCTCTTTCTTTCTCTCTTTCTTTCTCTCTTCCTCTCTTTCTTTCTTTCTTTCCCCTAACAAGTATAGTTGGTTTGCAATGTTGTATTAGTTTCTGTTTATTTAGGTCTTCTTTAATTTCTTTCAACAATGTATTGTAGTTTTCAGAATATATGTTCAGAGCAGCATTCTTTATAACAGCCCCAAACTGGAGCCCCCTGTGCCAACCATCTGAAGAGTAGATACGTATCTGTGTGTGTTCAGCCATGGGACACTGCAGCCGAGAGCATGGACCATCTGCAGAGTCGCAACAGCACAGGTGAGCCTCCCCTACGGCTGAGGGAGAGCATCCCCCCACACAGGAGAACCCTGTGCAGTCAAACTGTAACAATTCTACCTAATGAAACTGAAAAAGAAAAAAAAAGAACAAGTTAAAAGATGAAAAATCAAGCAAAAATCATGCTTCTCTCTCCCTTTTTTTTAAATTATAAAAGAACAACACATCCATTCAAGAAAATGTGGAAACTGCAGAACTAGCATAGAGGAGAAGGAAACCCCAAGGGTCCTGTCACCTTTCCTGGCCTTTGCGATTCCGGGCTGTTCCTGGGGTGCCCTGGATCCCAGGGCAGCGGCCAGCACTGAGGTCTGAAGCTGGTTTCTGGAGGCTCAGGTCGGCTTGCTCCTGGGGGTCTGAGTCTAGGGCTGAGGGTGGGCACTCCCTCTCGGTCTCCAGGTTGTCTATGTTAGGTATCAAGTTTGTGCTTTGGTTCTTTCTCATGCAACTCAAGTTCATCACAGAGAGCCAGCGAAGTGTCTCCTAGTGAGAAGAGTCCACCTTTCCACTCTAGAATTGGGCTGTTTTTTTGTTTTCTAAGCTTTAGAAAAATAGCACGTTGGTTCTTGGGGCAGGATGTTCATTTTGCCAACTTTCTGAATGACACTGCCAGTTGTGATAAAATATGGCTGTTAGAATGCACATTGGCATGAATTTGGGAGAGGTTTTAATGTGTGCCTTCCCCACAGATGAGGCTCACAGGCTTGCTCATGACCTCTGACCTCGCTCTGCACGTGCTGCTTGTTCACTCTGGCTTCCCGAGAAAAGAGCAAATGCCTCATTTCAGTTACTCCCCCACTTCATGGAATCTGAGGGAAGACATGGGGAGCACCAGCATCTTTTGTATTAGAGCAGCCAGTCTTAACCTCCATGGGTGGGAGAATCATTTAAATGGTCTTGTCAGAATGCAAGTCCCACCCACACCTGCAGATGGAACTCCCGGAGAGAGGCTGGGTGCATCTGAATGCACACTTGTGCAGGTGTGTGCACCTTGTGGGTCTGCACGTGCATGTGAGTGGTTTTTACTTTTTAAATGCTAAATGTCTCATGTGTGTAAAAGAGTGTATCTATCACATGCATCTTTTAACTAATAATAAGAAAGTGAGCGCCCGGGTACCCACCATCCGACCTAAGAAGCAGAGTACAACCAGCACCTCTAAGCCCAGGGAGCTTTCTTCTATGGAGAGAGCGTCACCCAGTCCACCCCTGCTCCCACCTTGCTGGGCTCCCGTCCCTGAGTCTGGGGGGTCTTCGGCTTCAGTTCTGCAGGGGTAGGGCAGGGGTAGCAACCCAGGATCCAACTGCTCTGGACACTTTCAAGCAGGGCCCAGTTTCCAGCACCAAGCATCTCCTTGATCTGTGCACCGGGAATGCTGGAAAATGCTACAAATCGGGGGTTCCCTGCCTTAGGAGGGTCATTGTTAAACCCTAACCAAAACTGAATTGGGTAATTGATCCCTGACTTCTAGGGCCTCCAGTTTAGTTGAGGTGATAAAACCTGTAAGTATAAAATGACTTAAGAATGTTGATGAGACCACTACGGGTATTTATCCAAAAGAACTGAAAGCAGGGGCCTGAAGAGGTATTTGCACACCCACATTCATAGCTGCATTATTCCCAATAGCCAAGAGGTGGAAACAACCCAAGTGTCTGCTGACGGATGAATGGTTAAGTGAAATGTGGTCTATCCAAACACTGGAATATCATTCAGCTTTAAAAAGGAAGGAGCTCCTGCAATGTGCTACAGCATGGGTGAACCAATGAAATAAGCCAGACACAAATGCTGTGAGTCCACACATGTGAAGCACCTAAAGTCACTCAAAAATCACAGAAACAGAAAGTATAACGGTGGTCACCAGAAGCTGGGGGAGGGGGAGTTGTTTAATGGGTGCAGAGTTTCAGTTTGAAAAGAGGAAAGCGTCTGGAGCTCTTCGGTGCAACACGAGTATCCCCAACAGCACTGAACTGCACACTTCAAACCGGTTAAGACGGCAGCGGGCAGGGCGCAGCTCAGTGGTAGAGCGCGTGCTCAGCGTGCACGAGGTCCTGGTTCAATCTCCAGCACCCCCATTAAAGTAAATAAATAGACCTAACTACCTCCCCTAAAAAGCAAAGCAAAAGAAAAAACAGACAAAAATTGGTGAAGGTGGTAAATTTTATGTATGTGTTTTTTCCCACAACTAGGAGAAAAAGAAAAGGATTTGGTGAGAGCAAATCGCTGTGTTGGGGAGAGCCCTGGCTGGGAATTCAGGAAACGTGGGCTCTGGCGCACGTTCTCCCATTCCCTGGTGGCCTCAGGCACGTCACTTGCCATGGCTGGGCTCCAGTTTCCTTCCCTTAGAGAATGAGGGGTATGTTTTAGGCTCCCAGCTCAGAAAGCTGAGTGTGCACAGAGCCTGACATATCTCCTCATTGACTTTCACTCAAGTGTGACATTTACAGAAAAACTACACACATCAACACATTCTCTCAAACCAAACACACCATTTAATGCCACTGAATGACTGGACCGCCATTTGTTTACCCATTTCACTGGTGATGGGAGTCTAGGCTGTCTCCAGTTTGGGGTGATTAGGGACAGCGCTGCTTGGATAGCTCTGGCACCGCCCAGCACACAGAGGGCTGGCTTCTGTCGGGTAGACATGGAGGAGAGCTCCTGGGCCCGAGGCTGAGCATTACCCGGCTTGAGCAGAAACTGCCCGTTTCCGAGGCAGTGGAACCAACGTCCACGCTCACCAGCAGGTGCTCCTCTTCCTTGCCGACTGGGTAGTATGGTCCTTTTGAGACCAGTCTGTCTGGCCGGCCCACAGGGGGTGTGGTTTGCCTTTCCCTAGTGCCTGGTGAGCCTGAGCACCTGATGCGCCCCCGTCACCCTCTCCACCCATCAGAAGTGATGTGTCCCTGTTTCTGCATCTCACACAGCTTCTCTCACTCTGCGGGCTGCCTCTCCTTTCTTTTGATGGGGTCTTTTGATGAGAACCTCTCAGTGTAGACCAATTTATTAATTTTTTTCCTTTAGAGTGCTTAGCACTTTTTGTGCTTATTTTCAAAAGATCTTTACTTTCGTCAAGATTAGAAACGTGTTTCCTTCTACGAGTTTATTAGTCTACTTTTCACATTTAGATCTTCATTTCAGCTGGAATTGGTTTTTCTGTTTGGTGCGTGGTTTGGGTCAAGATTTATTTTTCAACCTTATGGGTAGCCAGTTGACCCAGAACCAATTGTTGAAAAGTCCATCTTTTCCCTGCTACAAGTCATTGTCCACTTGGTCATAAATAGGTTGACTGTACATATGTGAATCTTCTTCTGGACTCTCTACTCAATTGGTCTATTTATCTACTCTTGCACCAGTACCCCTCTGTTTTAATTACTGTAATAGTCATGCTATCTGGTAGTGTAAGTCCTCCAGTGCTGTTCTTCTTCAAGCTTCCCTTGGCTATATTTGACCTTCTCTATTTTCATATGAATTTTGGAATTAGCATGTCAAATTCTTCCTTCCTTTCTTTCTTCCTTTCTTTTTCTTTTTCTTTCTTTCTTTCTTTCTTTCTCTTTCTTTCTTTCTCTCTCTCTCTCTCTCTCTCTTTCCTTCCTTCCTTTCTTTCTTTTTAATTTTTTTTTCTTTTTTGGGGGAAGGGCAGGTGATTAGGTTTATTTATTTATTTATTTTAATGGAGGTGCTGGGGATTGAACCCAGGACCTGTGCATGCTAAGCATGCGCTCTACTACCGAACTATACCCTCCCTGCTCAAGTTCTAAAATAAGCATTATAAACTAAAGCTCCCTCTATGCATTGCTATACTTGCAGCTCACCCATTTTGGTATGTTGTATTTTCAGTAACATTCAGTTCACATTCAAATGTTTGAATTTCCCTTATAATTTTTTTTGACCCGTTGGGTTATTTAGATATTTCCAAATATTTGGGGTTTTCAGCATGTTGTTATTGACTTTAATTAAATTCAATGTAATCAGAGAACATATTCTTCATGTGTTCAGTCCTTTTAAATTTGTTGAGACTTACTTTATGGCCCAGAGTTTGGAGTATCGTGCTGAATGTACTGTGTGCAATAGAAAAGAATGTGTTGGGTGCAGTGTTTGATAAATGTCCGGCCAGGACAGTTCACAGTGTCATTCAACCTGAGTTTTTTGCCCTTTTGTTTGAAAAGTGTTAAAATCTCCAGCAATGATTGTTGAATTATCTATTTCTCTGTTTAATTCTTTCAATTTTTACTTTACATATTTTGAAGCTATGAGGCACATACCAATTTATTGTTTTTGTCTTGAGGAGTTTACCATTTTCCACTGTGCAGTGTCCTTTTTTATCTCCAACAGCACTGTGTGGAGGTCCGTTTTATCTGATGTTAATACAGCCACTTCAGCCTTAAGCTTACTGTTTGCACGATGTATATGTATATTTTTTTGACGTGCCTCTCAAAAGTAGCATGGGGAGAGCTGCTTTTCTATCTTTTTAATTGAACTGCTTGATGGTTGACATTTACTATGATTAAGTGGGTGAGACTGAGGTCTGTCACCTGTTAGTTCTGTTTGTTCCTTCTAAAATGTTCTCTTTAGGGTCACCTGGATTATTTTTCATCATTCCATTTTAGTTTATCAGTCGAATTTTTAGCTATGCCCCTTTGTGTTAATTTTTTAAGTGGTTGCTTTAGGGATTACAATCCACATCCTTCACTTTTCAGTCTTGAGTCAACATTACCAATTCATATAAAATACAGAACTCTTTCCCTATGGTAAGTCTTCTTTTTGGCTGTCATTTTGCTACATTATATCTGAATATAATAAAACCCCACAATTCAATGTAACGGTTTCTGCCTTAAAGAAACATACGTTTAGAGACACTAAGAGGAAAGTATTCTTCTTTCAGTTCAGGGAGCTACCACCTCTGCTGTTCTCCCTTCTCTCATGATCGTGTTTCCATCTGGTATCGTTTTCCTTCAGCCTGAAGGGTTTCCTTCAGCATTTCTTGTCATACAAGTCTGCTGGTGATGACTTCTCTTAATTTTCTTTTTTAGTAAAATATCTTTATTTATCCCTATTCTGGGAAGATAGTTTGAAAGTTTGACATCCTACAAAAGGGTTTCTTTCAGTCTTTGAAGGTGTTGATCCACTCTCTTCTGGCTTCCATAGTCCCAGGCGAGAAGTCAGCAGTGTCGGTTCACTGTTCCCCGCAAGAGACGTGCTGTGTACCTCCAGCTACTTCTACAGTTTCCTCTTTCCACCTGGCTTCCAGCAATTTGACTATGCTGGGCCTATGTACAGTTTTCTTTGGCTTTGAGTTGAGGATCATGGAACTTTCTCAAGTATGTAAAACTTATGGCTTTCACCAAATACAGAAAATTACAGAAACTATTTCTTCAAATACTCTTTCTTGCCCTATTCTTCCTTTCCTCCTTTTTTTGTGATTTTGATTACACAAATGTAGTCATTTTGATACTGTTCCAGAAATCCCTTATGTTCTTTTTATTTATTCCCTGCTCTTCCCTTTTCAGATTGAATAATTCTATTAATATACTTTCAAGTTCACTGATGTTTTTCCTCTGTCATTCTGTCCTCCTGTTGGCCCATTCAGTTAATGATTTTTAAATTTTTGGTTCTAGAATTTCTTTTTTAAAAATATATTTTCTACTTCTCTGGTGTGATTTTTAAAAAATCTTTTCACTTGTTAAAAGCCTATTCTTTACAGAAGTGATTATAATAGTTACTTTAAAACCCTTGTTTGCTGATTCCATCATCTGGGTCATATCAGGGGTCAACTGCCGTTACTTTCATTTATTTATTTATTTAGGGAATGGTTAACATTCTCCTTTGGTTTGTACACTTAGTAATTTTGGGTTGTGTCCTGGGTATTGTATAATTTTGTGGTGACTTTGGATTCTCTTCTATTAACTCAAAGAGTGTTGGCTTCATTATTTCTGTGTTGGTGTTAGCAGATGACTTAGTGGGGCTCAGACTGCAAACACTGTTCCTTGTACAGCAGCTCAGATCTCAACTCAGTTCTTTTATTCTTAACCAAGATGCTTGGAGCCTGCCCTACGCCTGTGTTCCAGTGTCACCTGGAGATTTAAGCCCAGATCAAAACCAATTTGGGTCTCCTCTTCTCTCACTCCTTCCTTTTTGGGATGCCCCACCATTTTCCAGAGGATGTCACTGCCCCAGCTCCACTTCCTAGTTCTTCGGGCCAGAAGCACTGCAGGTATTTTGTTGGTGCTTATCTGCCCTGAACAGGCATGGCCTTCCCTTCGGCTAGAAGCCGTGAAAACAGGCAGCTCACCCAGGTGTTCCTTTCTTCCAAGTGTTGACTCCTCTTTGGCGTCTGCCTGTGCTCACTCTGGTGACTCCACGTAAGTGTTGTTTTGTATTTTGTCCAGAGTTCATGGCGGGAGCTGCCCGTGGGAGGCTGGTTCAGTAGGAGTTTTTTTTAATTTAATTTCTAATTTTTATTTTTTTAGGAGTTTACCATATTGGAAATGGAAGCTGAGCTTGTGAAAAAACCCTGCTGGGATCTTAAAATCCATTTTCATTGAATCTGTAGGTTATGCTGGGGAGAAATGACACTTTTATAGTATAGAATCTTCCAATTCTTTACCTTGGTATGTCCCTCCACATATTTATTTTTTCTGTTTTTTTTTTTTCTCAATCATGTTTCTCAATGTAGTATCTATAGGTCTTGAGATCTTTCTTGTTAGTTTTATATCAAGGTATTTGGTTTTTTGATGCTCTTGTAAGAGTATCAAAAAACCAAACAGTATCATTTTAAAAGTTTAATTAAAATTTGTTTCTTACTGAAGTACAGTTGATTTACAATGTGTTTGTTTCAGGTGGACAGCAAAGTGATTCAGTTATACATACATACACATATCTATTCTTCTTCAGATTCTTTTCTATTATAGGTTATTACAAGATATTGAGTATAGTTCCCTGGGCTGTACACTAGGTTCTTGTTTATCTATTTATATACAGTAGTGTGTACATGTTAATCCCAAACTCCTAGTTTATCCCTCCACCTCTTTCCCTTTAGGTAACGACATATCTGTGAGGTTGTTTCTGTTTTGTAAATAAGTTCATTTCTGTCACTTTTTTAGATTCCACATACAAGTGGTATCATACAATACTTGTCTTTCTCTGCCTTACTTCACTTAAAATGATAATCTCTAGTTCTGTCCATGTTGCTGAAAAGTTTAAAATTTTACATTTAATGGTCAGTGCCTAATAGCTTCATATATCCTATCCAAACAATGGATGCTTACTAAATGAACTTTACCAATGGTAAAACCTACTGTTTGGTGCAGGTCCCAGAGCTCCCCTCAGTGAAGCTAAAGATTTTCAAAAAGGTAGGTCTTCCAGAATCAGGGCTTGGCCTTTATAAAACAAGCATTTGAGCTGAACGAGCGATATGTCATGTTAGGAATTAACCCAAGCAACAAGCAATTCTAAGAAGCCACCAGATGTGCCCATCTTTAGAAAGTGGAGCCTGGCAGTGTCTCACCTTTCCAGGTAAAAGGAGGACTTGAGATGCCACCAGGCCCCTCTCACTTCATGGTAAGTCTATTTCTTGCACTTTGCCAGGCCGGGGGTGGGGCAGGGTGACCTGTTCAGTGATTTTGGGAGAGTGAAGTTCCCACCTGAACTATGAAACAAACTCCTCTCTGAGTTGAACTGGTAAAATCCATCCACAATGGCTACAGTTAGCTATCTGTGGGAGTCAGCCCAGAAACAGTTGTAAATGAGTCATTCAAGAGTTTGCAGACAGCCCCCATCCAGGAGATCTGGGCCAGCTGCAGAGAGGAAGCAGGGCTGACTGTGACCGTAATTGACTGGACATCTAACCAGTGGTGTTTGATAGGCTGTGTGGATGGACGGGTTGGTCAGCCACGGCAGCCTGGACGGAGCAGCTTCAGGGTCTGAGTCTTGGGTTTCTGTCCCCACCTGGAAAGAGACCTTGGGCTAACGACTTAACCTTCCCAAGCTTCAGTTCCCTTGTCTGCAACATAGGCTCAGCCTGGTGTGGAGGGGGTGCTTGACGCATCAGTTTGGTTACTAACGGCGGCCACCCAAGCAGATTAGTGCATTGTCACTTTCTTGGTGAGGCCGAAGTTTCTCCATAAGTGAACAAACTGGTCATCTGGTATATTGGGTTGAATGGTGCCCCCCCCCACCCCAGAAATTCAGGTCCACCTAGAACCTCATATGTGACATTTTTTGGAAATAAGGTCTTTGCCCCTGTAATTAGTTAAGGATCTTAAGATGAAATAATTTTGGATTTAGGGTAAGCCCTAAATCCAACAACAGGCATCCTCATAAGATGAAAGGACACCGAGACACACAGGGAGAAGGCCACATGACTATAGAGGTAGAGCCTGGAGCGATGCAAGCCAAGAATGATGGGGCCACCAGAGCTGGAAGAGGCAGGAAGGGTCCTCCCCTAGGGTCTCTGGAGGGAGTGTGACCCTGTGGACACCTGGATTTTGGACTTCTGGTTTCCAGAACTGTGAAAGTAAGTTTCTGTTGTTTCAAGCCCCCAAGTCTGTGATAATGTCATGCTGGCCCTATGAAATGAATGCCCCTGCCTCTGCCATCAGTTACGTGTTCATGAGCCTGCCCCTCGGATGTGGGTCCACTCTTGACCAGGGGCACGTTGGGCTGCGTCTGCAGCGCTGAGTGCTGCCAGCTGGAAGCCACTCAGGTGAACAAGGCTCTGGAACAGGGCTGGGCCACCAGCTGCCGTCTAGCTGCACGTATTTTTTTTTTTTTTTTTATGATGTAGTATTTCAGGCAGACAACAAAAGCACAGGGAATAGAACAAACACTGCGTTATCTTTCCCGCGGCCAGAGCAACACTGCAACTATTGATTCATGGTTGTGTTTATTCTTATATTTAAGGGAGAGTGTCTGCTGCTTTCTGTTTTATTGAAAGGACAGTACACTGCTTAATAAACCTGAAAGTCCCCCAGAGCTGCCGGCCTGGGAAGCTGCCGTTTTGCTCACGACTCTGCATTTTTGCTGTAGGTGGTGAGGTTTCTGGGTTCCGTCATTTTCACTTAACAGCAAACATTTTCCCTTGTTTAAAGCTGGTGTTTATATTTACACTCATTTTCAGTCCCTTTTTCTTTTTATGCTAGGTGGGATTTTTGTTTTAAGCTACAGGAGTCATAGCTGCTTGTGGAAACAAGTAAAACCACAGAGATACTCGAAGAAAATGCCCCAAGTCCCCAGTGTGACGGAGGTTAACAGTTCGGCAGCATCTCCCCATCCCCCACCAGGAGGGGAGGAGCCGTGTGGCTTCCGCCCGACCCCAACTCTCAAGGTGGGCAGTGCTCCGGAGAGCTGTCTGAGCCGTCTGCAGCTCCCATTTTCCCGGGGAGCGCACCCCTCCCCGGAAGGGGATCTGGGGCGGAGGAGGTGGGGGACAGTCTCTTCACCTCCCACACTTCCTGCAGGACTGGAGGGTGCCCCGGAGGACTCTGGGGGTGATGTCAGCACCAATGCGGGAGGCCTGGCGCAGAGGGGAGGCGACAGCGGCGCGCACTCAAGGACGCAGGCTGAACCCAGCCCGGGGAGGCTGGGGCGGGGTACACACACGCGGTTGGAGGGGTTCTGGCAGGACTTCAGAGACGCCGGAGGCCACCGCTCCGCAGGGAAGCGGGAGTGGCCGGAGGCGCACGACCAGCTCCGTTTACGGAAGATACCCGCAACTACCGGGGCGGACCTGCGGGGACCCCTCCCCCGCTGTCTCCCCGCCCTTGCTCGGGCCTCAGAATCTGGGCTTCACTGTCTCGCCGCATCCAGGGATCCTCCTTGTAGCGCGGCGCCTAGCTCTTCCACCCCCGACTCCAATCCGAGTGTTTCGAGGGTGTAGGCTACGGCATGCGCCTCGGTTTCCCACTGCGGAGAGCGCACACGGGGCTGAAGTGCCTGCTGAAGCTTTGGTTGGCCTACTTTAACATTTTCTAGTTGACCGTCAATATTTGAAAATTATGAGATTTTACGAGTAAATCCACATTTCTGCTCTTGTTGGAAAACCAGACCGTCCGCCCACGCTGGGCTCAAAGCGCCCCGGATTCACGGTCCCCCACCCCAGGCTTGTCCCACCCCTTCCCTGCTTTTCGGAGCCTAAAATTCAGGTGCGAAATTCCGGTTCTTTCTTTGTAGGGTTTCCCCCGTCACTATCCCCCGGAGAGGCCGCTTTCCGGGCTCCAATCCCCACGCTCGTTGTCTAGCACCCGCCCCGCTGAGATGGGCCTGCGGGGCCGGCGGCTCTTTTGTTGAGGCGGCTGGGAAAGACCAGTTACGTGTCAGCGGCTCCTCTCATTGTGCTGAGGTCTGCGCGCCCGCGGCGCTGCCCCTGCAGCTGGAGCCCGACCTGCGGTCCCGCGCAGCCGGCGAGGCTGGGGCCGCGGGCATTTCTCTCCCCTAGGGAGATCCCAGAATGCCTTCTTTTGGTGGAAAAAAAAAAAACCAAACAGAAAACGCACAAGAAGAGAACTTTACCAGAACAATTTCTATAGAGAAGGTGCTCGTAGGGCTGTTTTAGATAACTTACTTCGTCGAAAGGACAGAACGGGGACTCAGGCACCGAGAAGGAGCTCCGGGCTGGAGGGCTCCCTACGGGGGCTGCTGGTCCCGGCCGGCGCGGCCGCCTCGGCCGCCTCACCCAGTAATTTACAGACACAAGTGTCTCGGGGCCGAGCAGCCGGATGGAGTGAGTCACCCCGGCGAGGCTTCGGGTGGCCTCGGGCGCCGACCTCCCCCGCCCCCGCCCCCCAAGCAACGGCACTGACTGCGCGAGACGCCGGCTCTCGGACCGACCGGGGAGTCGGGCCGGAGGGCAGGCCCCCGCCCGCCCCACCCGGTGCGCCGAGCTCTGAGGCCCGCGTCCGCAAGGCAGTAATGGCGCCGGCGCCCGGGCCGCCTCTCTATCCCGGACCCCAGCCTCAGCCTGCGCCCTCCCGGCGCGCCGGGACTCCGCAGGCGGCGGCGGCAGCTGCGCTAACGGGCGTCGGGCCCCGGGAGCACAGTGTCCCCGCTCCCTCGCCCGCCCGGCCCTCCGGTCAGCTCCGGCCGCAGCCATTTTGGAGCAACGGAGACAAAGAACGAGTCACCATCGCCGCCCCCACCGCTGTCCCCAACCGTCTCGCTCTCCCGGCTGTCGGCCTCAGACCCACCCGGCGGCCCGGACCCTGAACCTCGCCAGCCCGAAAACAACCGAGCCCACCGCCCGCTGCCCACTTGCCCGCCAAACCCGGCCGCCCGCCCGCGCCCCAGCCTCTGCGGCTCGCAGCCATTGGACGCGTCTTTTAAGTGCGCGCCGCGGCCAATCGCGGGACTCCGGGCGGACGGGCGGGGGGGCACCGCGGCCAATGGCGACTCGCCGGGCGGCGGGCGGGGGCGGGCGCGCCGCCGCGCATGCGCACCTCACCGCCGCGCCCTCCCCCCCCGCCCGGCCGCCCGCGCCCCCCGCCCGGCCGCCGCCCCCGCCCCGCCCGGCGCGCGCCGCCCCCCGCCCGCCCCCGCGGCCGCCCGCCCGCCCGCCCGCCCGCGCGGAGCCTCCTCCCCGCCCAGCGCCGGCCGAGCGGCGGCGGCGGCGGGCCGAGGAGGAAAGATGGCGGCGGGCTCGGATCTGCTGGACGAGGTCTTCTTCAACAGCGAGGTGGACGAGAAAGTGGTGAGCGACCTGGTGGGCTCGCTCGAGTCGCAGCTGGCGGCCAGCGCGGCCCACCACCACCACCTCGCGCCCCGCGCGCCCGAGGCGCGGGCCGCGGCCGCCGGCGCGCTCGGGAACCATGTCGGAGCCGGAGCCGTGCCGGCCGAGGGCGCGCCCGCAGCGGCGCCGGAGCCGCCCCCCGCAGGTAGAGCGCGGCGCGGCCTGAGCGCGGGCGGCCGCCGGCCGGGCCCGCGTCCTCACCGCGCCGCCCGCTTGTCCCCGCAGGGTCCGCCGCGAAGCTGAGCGCGCTCGAGGCCGGCGCGGCCGGCGCGGCCGGGGCCGGGGCCGGGCCAGGCGCCGCGGCCGGGGCCTGCGCGCCGGGGGCCGCGGCCGCGCCCGCGCCCGATCCCGCAGCCAAGCCCGCCGCCCGCAACGGCCCGCCCGGCGGCCCCGGCGCCGCGCAAACTTTGAATGGGAGCGCCGCGCTGGGGAACTCGCTCCGCGCCGCCGCCGCACCTGCTGTCAGCCTGCTCCACAACGGGCCCGCGCCCGCGCCGCCGCCGCCCAAGCCAGCCGCCGCCACTGTCATCCAGACGCCGCCCTTCCTTGGCGCCCCCACCGCGCCCGCGCCCCGCGCCCCCTCGCCCCCCGCGCCCGCCGCGCCCCCAGCGCCCCCCGCACCCGCCGCTGCCGCCCCGCCGCCGCCGCCGCCCGCCGCCGCCAGCCTGGCCCGGCCGCCCGGCCCCCCGGGCGGACCCCCGGCGGCCGCGCAGAACGGGGGCAGCGCCGCGCCCGCCCCCGCACCCGCCCCCGCGCCCGCCCCGGCCCCCGCGCCCGCGCCCGCCCCGGCGCCCGCCGCCAACAGTCAGCCCGGGCCCGCCGCCGCGCCCGCGCAGGTGGCCAAGGCCGACTCGCCCAAGACCGCGCTGCAGCCGGCGCCCCCGCCGCCGCAGACCCTGGCGGCCAGCTGCCCGGCCGGCGCGGGGGCCGGCATGATCCTCGGGCCAACTATGCAAGGGGCGCTGCCAGCCGCCGCCACCGGTCTCCCGCCACCGGCCCCCGGCACCCCCACCGGGCTACCCAAAGGCTCGGCCAGCGCGGTGACCCAGAGCCTGCCCAGGACGCCCTCGGCCACCACCGGTGGGATCCGGGCCACGCTGACGCCCACGGTCCTAGCCCCACGCCTGCCGCAGCCTCCGCAGAACCCGACCAACATCCAGAACTTCCAGCTGCCCCCAGGTGAGTGGCCGCGCTGCTGGGCGGGTGTGTGCTGCCGGGAGTCCAGGAAGTTGTAGGGCTGGCAGGACGCTGAGGTCATGGGTCTTGCACGGGCCTGCCGCGAGCGGAGGTGCACCTCTGCCCAGGCGCGAGACGGTTCCCGGTGCGTGAGAGAGCGCGCGAGTGAGCGTGCCTGAGTGTGTGTGTGGTGTGGCTGTGGGGTCTCTTACACACCGCGCAGAGTTTGGCCTCAGCTCACCTCTGTGCAGCGCAGAGCTTGTCCTCCAGGGCTCACAGTTCAGCGAGTGGGTCCTCCCCTCCCCTCCTGGCCCTGCGAACCCCTGCCCTGTCCCCCCACAGCGGACAGCAGTGGCAGCTGGCTCTCCGGGGACAACTTACTGGGTTATACAGTCTGGGTCCCTGGCCTTCCAACTCTTGGCACTTCCCTTTCTTGGTTTCTAGGATCAGGCGCCTGGCCTGTATCGCTCTGCTGAACTTTTCCTGCTCTTTTATTATTCTAAGCTGTGATTGGTGTCCCCTGATGGTGGGCTAGGGACCCCCCCCCCCTTTCTTGGGAGAGGTTAGCAGAGTGACGCCCCCTCCATGAGGCTGGGCAAGCCTGCATGGAAAGCTTTCGCCTCGCTGCCGACACCGGGATGGCAGAGATCCCAGGTGAGCCTGGAGGAGTCCCGGGGCACACACCCTTCCTGGCGGAGCCCTGCCTCTCGGCTGCTCTGCAGTCGTGTTTCAGCACTTCCCGTGGCCACGGTGTCGCTCCACACCGTGTGCTCACTTAGAGGACGCCCAGTTACCCTGACCAGAACTGCTGAAGTCAGTGGCGGGCACGCACTCTCCCATCAGTGGGTCTCTGGGAGGTACGGTCGGTGGGGGAGGACCGGGAGCCTCCTGGAGCCCCGTCCATCTCCTGTCTCCTGCCGTCTCAGCAGCTCTTTCGGGTTCTTCAGGTTCGCCAGCGGAAGGTCTCTCGCAGCGTTGGGTGTCACGCTGCTTTGTTTTGGGATTCCTAGGCAGAGAGAAACTCGAGCACAGGAGGCTCCCTGTTTTCCCTTGCATCCCCTCCACCTCGCCTGCGTGGACTCTGCTGGGCTCCTCCCCTGCTGTGTAGTAACATGTGCCCGTGTGGCCGCCCGGCAGCGGCGGTAGGGTAGTGGAAACAGCACCTCCTGTGTCTTGTCCCCTCGTGCTTTCTGAAAAGAGCCATTGGTCACCTTGGAAGGATTTCAGCGTCTTAAAAGGGAAGGTTTCCCTGTCAAAGTAAAGTGAGGTTCGGAGCGGTGGTGAAGCTTGGTAGGGATCTGCTTTTACACGGGCACCAGGAGGGACGGTGACAGCCAAGAACCGAGCCAAGTGTTTTCGGGGTGGTCGTGGCGGCTGCCCTCCCCCTCCGAGGAGGTGATGTGAGATAAGTACCTGAGAGGTGCAGGGTGCCCCTCACAACACATCGTGTTTGTTTTTGAGTTTTGTAAGGATGTTTTGTTGAAGGTTCTGTTTTGCTCATTATGCATATTTTGACCTTTTGGTGGAAAATACGGCTGATCTTTAATAACGTTTGAAAATGGGAATTCGTGGTTGTTGCACATGATGTAAAATGTCAAAATACTTCTATCTACTTATTCAAGTGCCCTCTCAGGACTCGGTTACTCACCGCTAGGACGGTTCCCCACACCACACTTTTGTTATTTAAAACTGGTATGAGCTTGTCATCGAGGCTGGCGGCCCTGCCTGGCTTGCAGGGGTGGTGGAGAGGCCCCCCTAGGTGCCAGTGTGGGGTCTGGGGTTTCTGGGATCCCCTCATTCTGAGCCTTTGCGGAGGCGATGCCCCTGCTACCTTACTTCTGGGGGGAGGAAGCCGTGGTTTAGAAAAGGCACCTCTGCGTCTTTGTCACTATTGACCCCGGACTCGCTTTCTTCTCCTGCTCTAACGTCAGGGTGAGGGATGTCTGCACGTGACAACTAAACGACTCCTTGAAAAAAATTGTCAAAGTGCTGACTTTTTGCATGAGTTCTCCCAAGTCTTTGCGTGAGTCTCTGCATTAGTCTCGTATACGTGAGAGCAGAGAACAGCTCATGTTGACACTCGGGTGACAAATGCTGAGAGCTGTGCTTTAAAGGGGCCAAATGCTTTCTAGAAAATAAAAGATTCACACCTATCTCTTCGTGCTCCCCTTCCCCCCACAGCTAATCTACCGATTAGGAGCTCTGATTAATTACATTACTTCATTTTAATAACAGCAGAAACAAAGAACTACTACCAGTGCCCCTGAAGTACCTTGTTTTAAATAGTACAGGTTTATTCTGTAGATCAGAATGACAGACTATGTGTTTCTTTTTTGAAGGGAGAAATAATTAGGTTTTATTCATTTATTTATTTTGTCTTTCAGAGGAGGTACTGGGGATTGAACTCAGGACCTCGTACATGCACTCTCCCACTTGGGCTATATCCTCCCCCCTTAAAATGACAGATTATGAATATTCTAATTACATCATGTAGTTGATCAATCAGAAATGGTTAAATTCTACTTGATGTCTTCTATTCATTGAAGTCTTTCATCACAAAAATGTATAAAGTGGAGGTGGAAATAACTTATAAAAATAACTATTGCTTGGTTAAGAAGGCACTCTTGTTACAGCTCTGATACGAATGTTTGGGAAGGGATTGGGGCGAGCAGGGCTTCAAAGCTCCACATAGGTGCCAAGTGAAGTAACAGACTGTTGGCAATTGGAGTGCATTTGTCCCTCCCAGCGCCCTCCCTTCCTGTAGGCCATAGGGGGCAGAGGTCTCAGAGCCCCCGAGGCCACTCAGGCCTCGCCTGTTTCACTCTCACAGCCCACCATGAGCTCACGTTGAGTTCCATTTCAGCAGACTGGATGTTCTTTGTCAGGAGTCTTGTAAAGAGGCATCTGCGTTATTGTCATTAATTTGCTTGTTGACGGCGCCAGGGCCTCAGTGTCACCCACCGTGAGGAATGGCGACGTGCACGTCTTCAGAGAGGTGTTGCCGCAGAGGCGGGGTCCCGGGGCCTCCGGAAAGCGCCGGTGAGCTGCGCACGGCTTAGAGCAGTCGTAACACCAGGGTAATATTATGATTATAGTTGAAAGAAGCGAAAAGTGATATGACATCAAAATTAGCACACACGTACGTGGTTTTAAGAGATCTTTTCAGATAGGTGTTACAGTTGAGAGGCTCATTTCTAAAGGCTATCTTTTGGCAGATTTGCATTCTCAGTAGTGTACGTCTGTCTCTTGTTCTGCCTTCACAGAGAATTTGCTCTCCTGTGGCTCTGAGGTTTGGCCGAAGTGTAGGCTCTCATTCCAGGATAGGACGTCTTTCCTCATCGTCGGCCTGGATACCTTGGCTTCGGGAACGTTTGCTGGGGGACTCAGAGTGGATACTCTCGAGGCTGATGTTCTGGGAAGACGGGTCTAGGGCAGTGATTCCCACCCTTGGTGAATTGAAGTATTGGTTGGCGGAGAAAGAGAAGGAGAGCCTGGGGCAGCTGACGGTGCTGCTTGGACGGGCTGAGGTCCAGGAGGCCTGACCCCGGGCGGCGGGGAGAAGCACAGAGAGCCCGGCCCAAGTCACGGGCACTGGGAAGTCTGGTGGCCAACTTGACATCAAGTGCTTTGGCACAAGGGACGTTCCTAGGAGTCTGCATTTTGTTACTTGAGGACACTCTGAGTTTTGACCTGGGACAGAAAATGTGATTCCTTGGGAGCTCAGTTTCCCCAGGTGGAAGGTGGGGTGGACCACTTGCTGAGGCTATGAAGATGCACTGGGATGCACAGTGCACACCACTGTTGCTGTCTCGGTTCCATTACATTTCTCACTGGCTTTCAAGCATTAGGTTGCTGTGGAAGTAACCAAGTCTAAAGGACAGTTTTATTCCCCTCAAAACCATACCCTTATTGGATGTGTTTTTGGTGACGGGGGAGCCTGGTGTTGGGGCTTGCCTTGGTTCTGTAAGTGAGAATTGCTGAGTTTGTCACAGATCTGGGGAACATGTACTGGCAGACACGGGAGACAAGGGGCACCGCTGTCTGCAGAGAGAGTGCACCTGGGCATGGGGTTGCCAAAGGCCTTCACTGAGTTTTCCTCTTGACATACTCGGATGACAGTGGCATTTGAAAAGAAAAGGAAAAGGACTTTTTGGGAGCTGTACACAGCCAGCGCCGGGCAGTGCTGTGGAGCGGAGCACGTCGGCTTGGGGGGAGGCCCTTGAGGGGTGAGCATCGGTCACTCTTTCTTGCTCTCGGTCCCAGCTTCACTCCTGGCTTCCTCTTGTCTTTAGGTGGACATAGCTGTCTGGGTGACAGGGATTGGGGTGGTGTCTCGGGCATGTGTGGGTGTGTTTTGGAGCTGACGATCCTCACATTTTAGCAGTAGCCGGGAGGGTCCCTTGGACCCTCCTGGGGAGTCTGTCCTCACCACTTACCGTGCGCAGGGACAGCGGAGGCCCTGCCATTGGGCAGTGTTACTGGAGTTTGGAAGGACCACTTTCCAAGTCCTGTTCCACGCAGGGTGGGTCCTTATTTGTTAGGGCTCCGCAGGGACGCAGTTAGGATGGCGTGTCTTGGCCCCTGGGCTGTCCTGCCCTCTGGCCGTGGAGGCGGAGGCCCGGGCTCTCAGTCCCGCTGTCAGGGTTGCCCCTTGAACACCTGCCCGGAGCGTCCGGCGGGTCGGCGTTGGGCCCGCAGGAGTGGTGTGTGACCTGAACAGGAGTGACCCAGTTCAGACCCTGCCCTAGTTGGGAGCAACTCAGTGGCACGGAGCAGCAGGGTGCATGTGCCTGTTACCTTGAGATCATAATAAAAAGAGGGAGTTCCTGCTGTGCTGCCAGAGTCGTGTCAGTGTGTAAACGTAAGCGTTTCTCATCTTACGTGGTGCGTTTGAAAAGCCTTTTTATAAATCACTAGTCATATATGAGTTGATCAAAACGTAATTAAAACTGTTTTTTAAAATTTTGAAGCAGAGATTTGAGAGGACTCTGGAGAAGCTTGCCTGAGATTTGGGGTAACTTGCACAGTCCTCAGAAGCACCTTCACTTTCCACCCTGTTGGTAATGAGCAGGGGTGTCCGATGTCCTTCATTGTCCTGGAAACAGGCACTTTTCAGGGCTCTCACCTCTAGAACGTGGCTTAGGCTGGAGGTCGACAGCCTTTTGTTTAATCGAGCCTTTGACAGCACAGGACAGGTGAATTAAGAAAATGACAGAGGGGGAGCTGTTGGCAGCAGGACCCTTCGTCCTGGGCGCCGGGCACCCGCCGGTGCCCGCCGCGTGCTGCTGGGCCTGGTGGCTGGCGTCCTGGCATGGCGGGCGCGGCCTCGCTGGCTCCCGCGCTTCCTGCCTAGAGTAGCTGCTCCCCCCACCCCGTGAAGGAGGTCGGGCGCTGGAAAGTTATGTGGGAAACTAGAAGCTTCATATTTCTAGCGGAGGGCTGTGAACGCCTTGAATGGAAATTTTGATTTTTATGGATCCTTGTACAGCTACACTGAATTAAACCTTCAGAAAACAAGGGAATATAAAAACTGTCCCCAATTTGAAAAGTGTGCGGATGTTGCCCCCGCTGCCCTGGCTTCCTCCTTGGCTGCCCGGGGCGCCCCGGCGGCTCTGCGGGCCTGTGAAGCCCAGCTGGCCTCCGGTTCTCTGTCCGCAGGCGGGCATCTCGGTGGGATCTCTCTGCCTCGCCCCTCCACGTGGCCCGGGGGGGAAGGGCATGCATGCTGGTCTTGAGCCCCAAACTGGGAAGGCGGGAGGCGTGTGACCAGGTGAAGGGGAGGGGTGTGGGATCTCTGTGCTGGCCCTGGGGACTTGCGTCCTACAGGGCTAAGAATGTATTTCTGAATGTATTTCTGAATGTATTCCAGCTCCAGAGGTTGGGGAAGTCCTAACACAACAGTTTTTTATGACAGTATCGAATTGAGTGTCAGATTTTAGAACTTAGGGGCAAGTGGTGAGAAGGTTCTGTAGCTCCGAGGTGACTTGTTTCGGGGGGTCAGCGGTCTGAGGCGCAGATGGCTGTCTCAGCACCGCCGGTGGGAGGGAGAGGAGGCAGCTCTGCAGCTCTTACACCTGCTGCTGAAGTGCGCAAACGAGGGCGCGGGGGAGGTGTTTGAAGGAGCTCTTAACTTTTAACGTCTTTCACAGAGGAGCTGCGGCTCCGTGAGGTTTGTGCAGATGGATGCGGGTGTTGGGGAGCGTAGCACCTAACACAGACCCTCCTCGTGCCTGTGTGATCTTGTAAAAATACTGCAAAGTGGTAGCATCTTAAGTATCACGACAGCTATTTGAAGGGTACAAAGGGAAACCGTTCTAGATAGATTTTTTAAAATTAGCTGTAAGTGTTATAGAAATTATTAGTCTCTTGAAGCTGACTTTTTCCCACCTGTTTTTTTTCTTGATTATAAAATTAGTTTTATTCATTTTAGGGAGTTTGGAAAGAAAAGAAACTGTGAGGAGGAAAGTACAGTCACTTGTCACCTCTCCTCGCCGGACGGTGACGTTTCGGCAGTCATCTCAGCCTGTGTTGGTGCAGCCGTACTTCTGACTTTCACAAAATCAGGGTCGGGGTCGCACGTGTGTGACCGCCCTCGTCCTGCCCCTCAGCGGTCTGTGAAGGTCCCCTCGTCCGCCTGGGTCTCCAGCCATGGAACCCTGTGACAGGCCGCTGACCCTGTAATGTCCGCGGGTGTGTTGTGAATGACCCCTGGGTGGCTGTCTCTGTGCACTGTGTGTGTGTCTGCTGGGCTGAGCATGGAAACATGGCCAAATACAACTTTTGAGAAATTGATACCGTTCTAAATCCTTCTTTTAGAAATTGCTTCTGGTTTTATGTTGCATTTCATCGAATAAGTGAGGTTAAGCCCCTTGGTCTATGGAGAAGCCGATGGAGGCGGTGGCCTGAGGGCACTGGCGCGTGCCGGGCGTGCCCGGAGCCCGTGAGCCAGGCTGCTGTGGGTGCCGGGCCGGCCTGGGGTCCCCGGGGGGACAGGGCCGCTGCTGTTGCGGTGCATGGTGGTACTGGGCAGCCGCAGTGCGTTCCTTTGGCCTCCGTGTGGTGAGGGGGGAGGCACCACACGGAGACCCCGTGGCTGAAAAAGGCACAGCTGGGTGGACAGGCCTTCCGGGCAGGCGACCTGAGGCCTGGACGGCGATAGGGGAGCCAGTGCCCCGCCGCCTGGGACCTGGGCTCAGGGGGGAGGAAGGGCCAGGGGCTGCAGGCCAGTCAGAGAGAAGGTCCTGGGTGGGGGTGGGGGGTGATGGCCTGGGGGGACGGTGGGGCCGGCCGCGAATCCAGGTGTGCTGTGGTTTGAGTTTATTCCAGGTGCGTTGGGAAGGTGTTGGCGTGTTTTAGGCAGGACGGTGGTGGAATCTGAGCTGAGTTTCGAGAGCACCTTGTGTCTGGACTGTGGATGCAGAGGTGA
Organism: Camelus ferus; assembly: GCF_009834535.1. NCBI lineage: Eukaryota > Metazoa > Chordata > Mammalia > Artiodactyla > Camelidae > Camelus > Camelus ferus. The sequence continues at coordinate 13,953,521 of NC_045714.1, read as the reverse complement.
GGTGGTCGGGGCAGGCGTCCAGGCGAGGGCAGGGCGCCGGAGGAGAGGTGAGGAGCTGCTCACAGGACTTACTGATAGATTTGAGGTGAGGCGTGAGGACTGAGGCTGGGGCCGTGGTGACACTGAAGTGGGCGGAGCGCCCCCTGGTGGGTGGAGGGTGAGGACAGACGTGCTCGTTTGGACACGTTAGGTTTGCGATGCCGTTTTCGGGAGGAAATATCAGAGGTAGTTGGATAAAGGGAGGAACCTGGGGGAGAGGTCAGATGAGGTCAGAACTTGGGCATCACGGCATTTAGTGGAATTAATTCAGTCATGGGGGATGAGGCCCCGAGGGGTGTCTCACTGGGGACCCAGAGAGCGAGGGCTGTCTCCCGGGGCACGGGTTGGGGAGAGGTGCCTACCAAAGAGGGCTGGAAGGAGAGGCCGGGGACAAAGGGAGTGGGGAGTGGGCAGCCCGCCGCTGGAGTGGAGTGGGGGAGGGCAGAGGGTCAGGGGTCTGGTGGCCCTGCATGCCGCCAGGCCTTTGGGGAGGGAAGACGCTGGTCAGTTGTTGTTTTCAGCGTTTTGTGCTGTAGGGTGTTTGTTACTGAGTTAGCAGTAGCCCCGGCCTCTTGGCCTTTTCTTTTATGACAGCGACTTAGAATGAACATCGTTACCGTCGATGGTACTTGAGTTGACAGACTAGGTGGTTTTGCAGTCCTGCCATCCTGCCATGTGCTGCTGATGGACAGATCTGCAGGTTTCTGGAACTGAACGGTCCCGTGACGATGGCCTCCCTTGAAAAAGATACCGAGACCTGTTGGGGTGAGTGGCTTCCTAGGACTCGGTGGCCACTTGCCGAGGGGCTGGGCCCAGAGAGAGGCCAGCGGGCGGGAGCTCCAGAGCCCCTTCCCTCCTCCCTGGGCACCTCTCACAGCTGCGCAGACTGGGGCAGCTGATGCACAGGGACAGGTTTCTTAAAGAGAAAGTCTACAGGATGAAGTGTTTAGAGCACGTGGAGGAGAGGCTGTTGCCAGGCGTGGATGTGAGCGTGCCCAGCACCTGTTCTGGAGACCCAGTGTCAGAGGGTGTGGACAGTGCCCCCGGTGCCAGGCTTCTTGGGTTAGCAGGAGCTGTGCTCTGTGGTCCCAGCTTTGGAAGACCTGGCATGGCTCCGAGGGCTTTGCTCTGCACAGGCTGAGGCCATCCTGCCAGCTAGACGGGGGAGGGCTCGAGAGGCACCCCTGGCCTGGAGGTGCAGTTCCCTTTTCTCACAGCTGAAGAGGCTGATGGCTCCTTCAGCCTGTGCCTGGGGTCTGTCTTGGTGGACAAGCAGTGTCCTTACTTGTGGCCTCGCAGGCCAGGGTGGTTTGTGAGTGTGGTACTTACTGATCAGCATTAATTGAGCACCAAGTTCGAGTCGGACCTTGTTCTGCGGTAACACAGTCCTGTCCTCAAGGAATGACCTTCTCCCGGGGCTGCGTTGGTGGACGGCGCAGGGCAGCCTGCAGGGGTGGAGGTGGGTAGGTGGAAGGTCACTTCTGAAATGTGGCATCATCAGTCACTCCCGCCCCGGTGTAATTTCTCAGAATAGGCACTCTGTCTGTTATATTCAGTTCTGGACACTCCAGAGTTTTCCCTGCTGCTCTGGGCTGATTAGATGGCAAGCCGGGTTTGGTGCCACTTGGCTGTATGTTTAGCAGTTAGGGAGCTCCGTCACGGATGCCCCAGGGCGACATGGGAAAGGCAGCCTGTGGCCTGGAACGGCCCTGAATGTGCGCTCATTAGTAACTGTGCGAGTCCAGACAGGGCTCCTGACCCTCGGGGCCTCGGCAGCCTGGCCGGGCGCCCTCAGGGCTGACCCCTGCTCTCCTTGCATGTTGAGAAGTTGAGAGACCACTGACCTGGTGCCATGTAGGGTCTTGATCCTGAAAGTGTGGGGGCTTCACAGGCCAGACACACCGCCACGTGGGTCTCCAAGGCTGAGTGTGGGGGTGGTGGTGGCTTGGCGACCTTGGGGGCCACTGGCCGAGTCTCCTGGTGTGGGTGGGGCTGCCAACGTGCCAGAGGCCTGCCACCCTAGAGAAAACCGAGGTGTCCCTGCCTATCCTGAGTGGGGTGAGACAGGCCAGGTGTCACCTCCACGGAGGCGCTCTCACGAGGGATGCTGAGTGCAGGGCAGAGCTGGGCGGAGTAGCTGGGCTCCGATCTCGGTGTCCGCGCCGCTGGCCGGGCCGCTGCCCGGCCTGAGTGCACTTCACAGGCTGCGCAGGGTCCCTGCTCGGATCTGTGGACACCTGTGTTGTGCTCGCTCACGTGTGGGAAGGCATCCAGAGGAGGGCCTCCAGCTCCCTGGAGGTGGGGGGTTGGGCGCAGGTCTGTACCTGGGGGTGGGGTGTTTGCCTTTATGTGTCATGTTTTACTTTTCTTAGGGACCTGGAGCCATTATAATAGTGACTCTTAGCTATCACTGGTTTTGGGTGATGGATTCCTAGAGCAGTTTTTCTTGTTATTGTGTTCATTTGAAAACTTCCTGACAAACTCCTGGATGAAGTGATGAGTGGGTGGGCAGTGCAGGGTCGTGGGCAGTGCAGGTGGGTCCACACATGGGAGGTTGGTCTTGGTCATTCAGGTGCCTCTCTGCTCGGGGCGGCCCCACCTAAGGACCTCCCTCTGTGGGCTCCTCACTGCTTTAGGATGAAGCCGCACCCCAGCAGTGGCCTGACCGCGGGGCTCACAGTCTCGCCCCCCACTCCCGCACACGCCTGCTTGCTTCCTCATCGGTCAGCACCCCACTCCTCCCTTGGCCGAGAATGTGACGCTCTGGGTGCTTCTACACCTCGTTCCGGCGCCAGCTGCAGTGTTTCTCCTGGACTCGGGCCCTTGTGGCCCCCAAGGCAGAGCAGGGCCTTCCTCAGACCCATGTGTCTCTCAACGAGGCCTGTGTCCGTGGCTCTGGCGGGCAGGCGGCTCTGAGCCCACTCAGGTGGGGCTTTCTGCGGGTCACCTGTGGCCTCCACTGTGGTCTTGCCAGCGAGCAGAGCACCTGTGGGCAGGGAGCTTGGCTTGTGCCACGCTCCTTTTTGACCCCAGTGTCAGCTCAGTGCTCGCGTGGCGGGGGTGCCTGCGGCTGAGTCGGGGAGCCCTGGAGGTGTGTGTGGGCTGCCTACCGGGCGGACAGGCTGAGAAGAGCTGTTGGTTGAGATGGAGAGTAGTGGAGGACAGGCAAGTGAGTTCAGATCTCAGATCACAGAGTTGAGTTGGTGATGGCCAGTTGGTGATGGCCCGCGTGGCCCTCTTTGTTTATGCGGTCATTTAACAGTTTAGCGAGCACCTGCGAGCACCCGCGAGCACCCCCGCGCAAGGGCCCACCTCCCACGTGACCGTGTGGACCCTGCCTGTGGTACGTGCGCCTTCGTGTCCCCTTTCCTACCTGCCCGGGGCCCCGTCCTAAGTGCTGCTGAACGTGTGTGTTTGCTTTTGCTGTGATTTGTAGAGAGCCGTGCTGTGGGCCATCTTCTGGGACCGTGGTCCCTTGAGTGTCACGTTGCAGGGTTCTTTTCCTGTAGGATGGGTGAATTTTGTCACGTGGAGACCCCACAGCTTCTTCAGCCCCTTGAACCTTTCCTGGGTCTCCTGCAGGGGAGCAGGGGTCACAGTCCTGGCATGGGAGGAAGCATTGCCACTGCCCAGCCACGTGTGAGAGATTCTGTGAGCAGGCCAGTTATGTGCTTGCTTCTAGGCTTGGATTTGGGTATCCTCCACATGTCCAGGTGAGGCTCGGGAGAACTGAGATGTGTCTGAAATTCGGAAGTGGGTCCAGGGCTGGGGATCTAGCTGGGGGTGGCCCTAGAAGACTGACGGTACTTGAAGCAACGGGGATGGTGTGCTCACCTGCTTTGGGGGAGGGGCAGTGTAGCCAGGGAGAATAGATGGCCTGGAGACCTGTTCTGGGACCTTCTGACACCTAAGAGGTGGAACAGAGGTGGGCCCAGCAAAGGAGGCTGAGAGGAGAGCCGGGGAGGCAAGGGCCCACAGGGAGGCCCGGAGGTGAGCTCACAGAGGAGCACACAGGTGGGTGCACGGGGGCACCAGGTCACGGGGTCAGGACTGTGTCTAGAAGGTGAGTGTGTTCACTTATCGGGGTGGTGAGGACGGAGCTGCCCTGGGGTTGGCCCCTGGAGGCTGGTGGCTGGAACAGGCCCATCCTGGGGGAAGGTGAGGGCGAGCCCATGGGGCGCCAGAACAGAGCTTTGGGGACTTGAGTCGGGGGAGTACAGGGACATGGGAACGAGTCTCAGGAGTCTCAGCCTCTTTGGTTGTTTCTGGACTTGTCTCTTAAAGATTGGAGATTTCAGAGCAGAGCTCTCCAACGGTAATACAGTGTGAACCACATACATGACTTGAAGTTTCTAGTAGCAGTTAAAAAGTATGAAAAACTTACGAAAGCACAAAAAGATGGAATTAACTTTAATATATGTGGCTCGGCCCACTACATCCACGTCAGTGCGTCACCCACATCCCAGCCACCCTGAGCCCAGCTGCCAGGTGCTCTGCCCGCCAGCTCAGCACAGCTCACACAGGTGCTCAGAGGCCACCTGAGGCTCGCAGTGGCTCCTGGATGTGTGGTTGTGGACGAGTCCAAGGTTGTGTCAGGGCTGGGAGTGAGGAAGTAGTGGCCAGTGCAGCCAGGAGGCTGCGGGAAGGAGGCTGTGTCCCAGGCCCTGTGGGATGCTGGGTGTCTGGTCAAGCCCCTCGGAGGACGTGCCAGGGGAGGCTGTGGAGGTCAGTGGGCGAGAGGGCAGGAGCTGGGCGGAGGGACACCGAGCCAGAGGGAGGTGGTGTCACCAGGCGAGGGCAGTGTGGCCTCCCTGGAGGCGGCCTCTTGGATGAGGGAGGGAAGGAGCTGAAGTGGCCTGCCCCTTCCAGTGGGGGGGGCGGAGGAGCTCGCCCAGGTAGGGGCCTCAGGTGTGTCCAGGCACAGCCAGGGGGAAGGTGTGTTGGAGGCAGTTGGGTGGGTCTGGGCTGGACGGCAGGGAGGGGCTTGAGACAGAGGTGGTGGGCATTCATGCCTCCTTCCCTGGGAGGAGCAGGGAGGGGGGCTGTCCTCGGCTTTGTAGGGGTGTGTGCGCTGTGGCCTGCCTGCAGCAGAGCCCTGTGTCACCACGAGAAATCAGCTTACTGGGAGCAGAGCAGAAGTAAGCGAGTTCTCTTGGAAGAGGGGCGCCCTGGCGGGAGAGCGGGCGGCCATGCCAAGGGGATTGAGGGTCCACAGAAGGCCATGTGATCGCTCAGCAGGGGCTTTTTTGAGAGTGAAGGGGGGACACAGCTGATAACGGAGCTTGGACAGGAGATGTAAACGATTGTTTTGGGCGGCTTGGCCCCAGGGGCCTGGAGTGTGCAGCCAGCAGCTGGAAGGGGCCCCTGCCAGCCCTGGGGACCCTCCGGGCCACCTCACCCCATGCGGATGTCCTGCTCGAGCCGTTGGCGAGAACCCCCCGAGGTTCTGCCCAGGTGTCCGAGCTGTGCTGCGAAAGCCAACCTTGTGCTTCAGCCCGGCCAGAGGTCCTGTCCCTGGGGTCTCCTGAATCGCTGTCGAGCCGGGCCGCGGGGCGCTCCAGTTCTCTGGTCGAGGACCGCGTGTGCCGCTGCTCCTGCGGGACGCCCTCCCTCTCAGGGCCTTCCTGCCCGTGCTCGCTCTGAAACGCCCTTCGGCGGGGCGGGAGCGTTTTCTTGTGTGTGGGTGGCTTTTCACGCCTTCTCCTGGTCCTGGCTGCCCTCTTGAGTTGCTTTGTGAGGAAGGAGCCCTCTGGTCCTCAGCGTCCAGGACAGCGCTTGCCACGTAGCAGATGTGCAGTCCCTGTCTGGTTGGAGCCTTTCCGAAGGTCTGGCGGTCCTGGCTCATCTGAGCACAGTATGAACTGGGGTGCCCTGGTGGTGCCTTGGTCCCCTTACCTCGGGTGGTCAGTGGGACCTCTTGATGCCAGGCTCTTCCAGCCATTAGTTCTACCTAGAGCTGGGACACATGGCTGCCGGTGCTCCCCAGATGGTCCCCAGTTCCTGTGTCACCCCCCACCCCCGACTGTCTGCAGCAGACATATCCCTTCCCCAACCCCCTTGGGGTGCTGGGCAGACCCTCTTCCTGCTCTTCCTCCTGGAGTCTGCTTTTCCTCCTTCATGCCTCGGTTGGAATCTTGTGTCCCCCTAGTCTCTCCTGTTTTGGGGGGCCGCTTGAGTTCCTTTGCTCTTGGTTTAGTGGTCTTGGTGGGGGAGGTGCCTGTTGTACCAGCCACCCAGAGGCTGCCTCTTAAGCAGGGTTTAGGGGCACCTCCCTGACTCCAAGTCTAGCAAAAGCAGATATCATGGTTTTGTTTTTTTTAAAAGACTTAATTTTTTAAAAGCAGTTTTAGTTTCACAACAAATTATGAGGAAAGTGTAGATTCCCTTGTACCCCCTGCCCCCCCCCCACAGCCTCCCGCGTCATCAACGTCCGCCACCAGGGCGGTGCACTTGCTACAGCTCGTGAGCCTGTGCTGACGCGGCGGCATCGCCTGAAGTCCATGGTCTGCGCTGCTGCTCACTCTGGGTGTCGTCCATTGTGTGGGTTTGGACGAACGTACAATGGTGTGTCCACCACGAGAGTATCAGACAGTAGTTTCACTGCCTTAAAGTCCTCTGTGCTCCATCTGCTCATTCTTCCTCCTGACCCGTTAACCACTCATCTTTTCACTGCCTGCGTCGCTTTGCCTTTTCCAGAAGGTCACGTGTTGGAACCATACAGCATTGCAGCCTTTCTGATTGGTTTCCTTCACTGAGTGGTATGCACTTACTGCTCCATTGTGTCTTTTCATGGCTTGATAGTTCATTTCTTTCTGTCAGTGAGTGACATTCCACTGTCTGCATGCGTTACTATTTTAGTTACCCAGTCGCCCACTGAAGGGCATCTTGGTTGCTTCCAGGGTTCGGCAGTTGTGAATGCAGCTGCTACAAACATCTGGTTGCAGGGTTTTGTGTGGGCATTTCAACTCCTTCGGGTAAACACCAAGGAGCAGAGTTGCTGCATCATATGCTGAAGAGTATGGTTAGTTTTATAAGAAACCGCCAAACTGTCTTCCAGAGCGACTGGACCATTCTGCGCTCCCACAGCAATGAGCAGGAGTTCCTGTTGCTCCACATCCTCGCCAGCGTTTGGTGCTGTCCGTGTTCTGGGTTCTGGCTGTTCTAAGAGCTATGCAGTGGTAGCTCGTCGTCTCAATGTGTATGTCTCTGATGACACGTGACGGGGAGCGTCTCTCCGTGTGCTTAGTTGCCGCGTGTACATCTTTGGTGAAGTTAGCTCTTTGGCCCATTTCTGATCGGTTGTTTTCTTACTGAGTTTTAAGAGTTCTTCATGTATTTTGCGTAACAGTCTTTATCAGATGTATCTCTTGCAAATACTTTCTTTCAGTCTGTGGCTTGTCTTCTCATTCTCTTGATACTGTCTTACGTAGAGCAGGTGGTTTTAACTTTAATGACGTTTAGCCAACTTTCTTTTTTTTGAATTGCCTTTTGTGTTGTAGCTAAAAAGTCATTACCATCCCCAAGGTCACCTAGATTCTCTCCTGTGTGATCTTCTAGGAGTGTTAGCATTCTGACATTTTACGTTTGGGTATATGAGCCATCTGAGTGAGTTTTTGTGGCGGTTTGAGGCCTGTGTCTAGATTCGCCTTCTGCATGTGGGTGGACGTCTGGTGGTCCCAGCACCGTGTGCTGAAGAGGCTGTCCGCTCTGTTGTGCTGCCTTTGTTGCTTTGTCGGAGTTCAGGTGACTGCGCTGATGTGGGTCTGTTTCTGGGCTCTGCTCTGTTCCGTTGATCTGCGTGTCTGTTTTTTTCACCAATACACTCTCTTCATTCCATAGCTTTTTAGTAAGGCTTGAAGTCGGGTAATCAGTCCTCCAACTTTGTTCTCCTTCAGTGTGTGCTGACTATTCTGGGTCTTTTGCCTCCTCTCCATGTAAACTTTAGAATAGGTTTGTCGATGTTAATGAAGTCACTTGCTGGAATTTTGATTGGGGATGTGTCGTTGGATCTGTAGATTGAGTTGGGAGGAGCTGACGCCTCGCCAGCATTGAGTCTTCCTGTCTGTGAATGTGGAACGTGTCTCCGTTGATTTAGTCCTGCTTTGATTTAATTCATCAGAGTTTCATAGTTAGCCTCATGCAGATTTTGTGTGTATTATGATAGATTTATATCTAAGTGTTTCATTTTTTGGGTGCTGAAGTAAATGGTACTGTGTTTTTAATTTCGAACTCTGTTTGTTGCTGTTGGTTTGTAGGAAAGCAGTTGACCTTTATATGCTAACCTTGTGTCCTGCAAGCTTGCTGTAGGCTCCAGGAGTTTTTTTGTTTGTTTATTTAATTTATTTGTTTTTTGTCAGTTCTTCTGGATTTTCTGTGTAGATGACCATATGATCTGTGAACAAACGTAGTTTTATTTCTTCCTTTCCAAGCTGTATACCTTTTACTTCCTTTTCTTTCATTACACTGGCTAGGACTTCCAGTTGAAAAGCAGCCTTGAGGGGGAACATTCTCACCTTGTACCAGGTCTTAGTGGAGAAGCTTTGAGTTTTTCACCCCTGAGTGTGATGATCGCTGTTGGTTTTCTGTAGATTAAGTTGAGGAAGTTCCCCCCACCCCCCCGTTCCTTTACTGAGAGTTTCTGTCACGAATGGGGGTGTCCTGGGGAGAGTCGTCAGGGAGTGGCCTCCCTGGGCGGCTGAAGGAGAGCCCTGCAGGGAGCCACACCCGGCCTCAGGGCTCTTCTCAGTCTCCAGGTGTGGGTCCAGTGTTCTTAGAAAAGCTTTTTTGGGGACACCAGACTCTGCAAGGCAAGCCCTCTCCTTGGTCTGGGGTTCAGGTGAACAAGTGCCAGTGTCCGTGCTGGAGCCCGCCACCACTGGGGTTGTAGGGACTTTCAGGGGTAATTTGGGGACTTGCATTAGAAAGCAACCCTCCCCAGCAGCGGGCACCTGCTCACAGGAGAGAGTGGGGGTGGTGGCCGTACACTGTGGGTGGCGGGGAAGGAGGTGAGTGTTAGGTGGCCCACGGGGTTGGGCCGCGCTGTGGTGGAGGGGTGAGAGAGAAGGGGAAGAGCGGGTCCGGGGCATCGCTCGACGTGGGGGCCCTCCAGGGAGTGTGTCCTGGGTGGTGCTGGCCAGTCACGTTTGAACGCCCACTGAGGAGTCCCAGGTGCTGTGCGGACGCGCTGGGTCTCTGGCTCCCTGGGCGTGTCACTTCGCCGTGACTGGAGTCGATGGTGGGAGTTCGTGTTCTCTGGGGCGCTTGTCTGGCAAAGCCCGACTTGCTCCAGGGCAGGTTGGGGCACTTGGGGGCTGGGCAGTGTAAGTGCTGTGTTCGTAGAGGGGAAGAGAGGGCCCAGCATTTCAGCACCTTGGACAGGCGTCCCCTCCGTAAGGTTCCCCGCCCCCACCTTATCCCCCACCTTAGAAGTCAGGGTCTTTAAAGAAGGCTGTGCCCCTGAAGCTCCCCTGCATGTAGTTTCAGCCTAAGAGTCCACCAAGGACAGTGTCCTGTCTTGCTTGGTTAGGGTCTTCACGTTACTTGCACATGACTTAACGGTTTCCCTTTTATGACTCGGGCTCTGATTTTGGGGGAGGAAAGCCAGGCAGACCCAGGTCTTCCCTGTGTCATCTCATAGCTTCCACCACTACTGGGCAGGAGCTGTGAGGAGTCATCAGCTTCAGAAAAAGCCCACGGTCTTGGCACCTGCTTGCTCATGGGGGAGGGTGCCCGTCCAGGGGAGACGGCATCTCAGGCTGGTCCCCCGAGGGGGCAGGATGCCAGACCCCAGGCTCCCGGAAGTGGAAGCGCTGCCCGCTTGCTGTGACGTCCTGCAAGCAAGTGGCGATCTTCATACCCGTAGATTAGGAAAGAGTTCCTGGGACACAGCTGGCGTGAACCATGGAAGAAAGATCCACAAACTGGATTTGAGAAATAAAGGGCGCTCCGTTCACCCCAGGACATCCCAGACCCAAGCAAGCATTCTGCCTGCTCCTGGGCCCCGTGCTTTGGCTTGGCCTTTCTGAAATTTCATGTGCGTGGACTTGTGCACTGTGTGCTCTCTCGTGTCGGTTGGTCTCTACTCAGGGAATGGTTTGCATCCGTCCGCATTGCCGCGTGGATCAGCACGTGGTTTTTATGCTGAGCCGCAGTGCACCTTTGGACACACCGCATGTCAGGCCATTTACCGGGGGTGGACAGTGGAGTGGGTTTGTTCCCCATTTTGGCCATGATGATTGAAGCCTCTGTGAACATTAGTGCCAAGGCTTCATGAGGACATCCTTTCCTCTTGGGTAAACATTAGGAGTGGAATTGCTGAGTCACATGGAAAGCATGTTCAGTCTCGTCAGAAACCACCAAACCATTCCCCCGAGTGGCTGTGCGGACGCCTCTCGGCTCCTCGGTGCACAGGAGTTCCTGTTGCTTCGCGTCAGCGCCGGCACTTGGCCTGGGACGCTGTTTTGTTATAACTGTGCTCATGGGTGTGCGGTGCTCTCTCTCTGTGTTTATTTTTTAAAGTCTCTTTTATTGAGGCACAGTTTTCATACAGTAAAATTTATCCTTTTCAGTGTATAGTTCTCTGATTAAACACCTAAAATGTAGCCATCACCACAATCAAGATACAGAACACTTCCAGAGCCACAGAAATTTTTCTTCTCGCCCCTTTTATTGGTGGTGAGCCCCTCCCGCACCCTTCCCACCCTCGGCAACCGGTGATCTGTCCTGTCTATGATTTTACCTTTTCTAGAATTTCATATGAATGAAATTATTCAATAGTAATCTTTAACGTCTGGCTTCTCTCACTCAGCAGAATACTTCTGAAATGTTCCCAGTCGTTGCATGTATCAGTGCATGCGTCTTAGTGGTAGAGCAGTGCCCCAGGCTATGGATGTATACCTCATTTTATTCATCTGGTTACCAGTTGATGGATATTTGGGTTGTTTCCAGCTTTTGATAGTTAAGGACGATGCTGCTGTAAATTTTCCCTGTGAGTCTTTGTATGGACATACGTTTTCACTTCTCTTGGGCAGATACTTGGGTGTGGGGCTGCTGGCTGTGGTGAGGGAGTGTTTACCTGGTTAATCTGCCGAGCTGTTTCTGTGGTGGCTGTGCGGGTGTATGCTCCCACCAGCAGCGTGTGACGGTTGTTTCTAGTCCTTGCTGAAAGATAACATGGTCAGTGTTTTAAACGTTCGCCATTCCATGGCCGTGTAGTGCTGTCCCGTTGCGGTTTTAGTTTGCATTTCCCCAGTGGCTGATGGGGAGCGTCTTTTCCTGTGCGTGTCTGTCGTTTGCATACCTTTCGTGAAGTGTCTGTTCACCTCTCGCGCTTGTGTTTTTTATTGGGTTTTTCTTTTTGTTACTGTTGGCTTGGTGAGAGTTTAAAAAATACAGACACAAGTCCTTTATCAGATAAAATTGTTTTATAAATATTTTCTCCTAATCTGTTTACCTTTTCATTTATCTAACAGTGTATTGCAAAGAGTAAGTTTTCAAGTTTAGTAAAGTACAGTTTATCAGTTTCTTTCTTTCAGCATTCACATTATGTGTTATCAAAGAAATTTTTGCCTAACCCAGTGCACAAGGATTTTCTCCCATGAATTCTCATAGGATATTTATGGTTTTAGCTCTTACTCAATCCAATTCAAGTTAATTTTGGGTGCTTATAAGGTAAGGGGTTGAGATTCATTTTTTTCTTCATAAAATATCCAGTTGTACTGGCCCCATTTGATGAAAAGATCCTCCTTTCTCTATTGAATTATCCTGACACTTTTATGAGAATCAGTTGACCGTGTATGTGTGGACTTTATTTTTGGATTGTATTCTGTCCCATCCGTTTATCCTTATGCATAAGGATACAGCACTGCTTGATTAGTAAGTCTTGAGCTCGGGTATTGTGAATCGTGACTGCTCTTTTCCAAAAAATGTTTGGGACTACTTGGGTCTTTTGCATTTCCGTGTAAGTTTTAGGATTAACCTTGTCAGTTTCTACAAAAAAGTCTTCTTGTATCTTGCTTAGGGTCATGTTGAGCATGTGAATCAGATTGACGGTTATTGACGCCTTAACAAAACCGGCTTCCGATCTGTGTACATGGTACACCTCTCCCTCGTTTTAGGTCTTTCGCCGCCCCTCCCAGCGTTGTTTTACAGTGTTTATGTCTTTACCATATTCTGTTAAACAAACGTACCTTTAAGTATTCATATTTTTACGCTGTGTAAATGGTACTTAAAAAAACTGCAGTTTCCAATTGTTTGTTGCTAATGTGTAGAAATACAGTCGCCTTTTAAGTATTGACCTCGTACCCTGTGGCCTCGCTCAACTCGTGTATTAGTTCTTGTAGCAATTTTGTAGATTGCTTAGGATTTTATACAAAGACAACTGTGTTATCTGCAATAAAGAGAGGTTTTCTCTTTCTTCTGACCTGTGCACCTTTTATTTTCCTTCTCGCTGTGTTGCACTTGCTGGAACCTCTGGTGTAATGCTGACTAGAGCAATGGGAGTGGACCTTTTTGCCTTGCTTCTGATTTTGGAGGACCGTGCTCAGACTTTTCCCCGTCCAATGTATGACGTTAGCTGTAGGATTTGCATAGATTTCCTTTATTGGGTTGAGAACGTCCCCTTTATTCCTAGTTCAGTGAGAATTTTTGTCATGACTGGATGTTTGGTTTGTCAGGTGCCCTTTGCTTCATGCATTGAGATGCTTGTGTGGATTTCCTTTTTTAGTCTGTGAATAAGGTGTTGTGTGGATTCAGTTTTGAATGTGAAATCGTGGTGCATTCCTAGGATAAGCCCCCCTCGGTCATGAGGTGGTATCATTTTCTATATCGTGGCATCCGACTTGCTAGCATTTCTGTGTGAGCTGGCGAGGGCTGGCGGCCGCCTGGCTCCGGCGCTCGGAGTGCTGGCCGCTGCTGTCAGTCTGCCGACCGGCGGGCTCTGGGCCTCCGCGTCCCTGGCGCGCTGGGCGTCGTCAGGCTGCTCAGTGCCCCAGACCTGCTGCGAGTGAGGTGCCGTCACAGTGTCGCCTTAGTTCTCATTTCCTTCTTCAGCCTCGCAGGAGGTGGCGTCATCTTGTGTGCTTGCTGCCGTTTACGGGTGTCCTTTTGTGGGATGTCTTGTGTTTGTCTTTTTGTCCAGTTTTCTTTTGAACTTTCTCATTAATTCCTGGGAAGTCTGTCTGTGTCTTGGTTGCAGTTCCTTTACTATGTGGGCTGTATAGGTGACCAGCAAGTTTTTTCAGCTTACAGCTTATCACTTCCTTAATGGTGTCTTCTGATGAATAGGAGTGCTTGATTTTAATGTAGCTGAATCTGTCTTTTTCTTTATGGCAAATACCTTTTCCAATCATGTTCAAGAAGTTCTTTCCAACCCTAAGGTCATAGAGTAGTCTCCTCTATTTTCTTCTAAGATTTTAGTGTTTGCTTCCACTTTTGTGTCTTCAGTCCTCCTGGAATGAGACTCTCGTGTGTTGTGGTAGTTCTGTTTTTATTTTCCGTTTGGATGAAGAGTTGTCCTGGCCTTCCTTCTCTGGATGGCCTTCACCTCACTGATCTGCATGTCTTTTCTGTAATATTTGAAGTTTTATGCTATGCAGGGGTCTGTTTCTGGGTGGTTCTCTCCTGGTTTATGGCTTTGTCAGTACCGTCGTGTCCATCAGTAGGAGAGCTTCGTGCTGTCTCTGCTGGCCCAGGACCCCGCTGGATTCTTCCTGAGAATTGTCTGTGCTAGCCTTGGAATGTTGATCTTGCTGGTAAATTTTTGCATCAGCTCTTTGAGGCTCAGGAAAGTTCCTTCAGGTTATTTTGATCAGAATTGCACTGACCTGTGGGTCCGTTCGGGGAGGATCTGCCACTCTGGTTCGGTGTTTGTGCGTTCATGAATGTGGCCTATCGCTCCACTTGGATCTTCTATAGTATCTTTCAGTCAAGTTTTGTGTATTTTTCCCTGTAGGTGTTGTGCATACTTTGTTAGATTTATCCCAGGATACTCTCAGTTTATTCCTCTTACTGTAAATAGTAGTTTTTTTAACATCACAGTTTCTAATTCTTTGTTGACGAAGTGCTGAATTGTAGTAGAATGTTGGATATTAAGCTTATGTCTAACAGTGTCATCAAACCCTTTCACTAAACGGCGTGTGCAGATTTTGGGGTGTTCTCTGCAGCTGAGGACAGTTGAGTGTCACTCAGCTCCGCACGTTCCCGCTTCTCTGCGTGTCCTCTGGCCTTTGGGGCTTGCTGGGGCCTCTGTCGCGGTGCCGCACGGGAGGGGTGCCGTCCGGCACCCTTGCTCTGTGCCTGTCGCTCGGCTGACTCCCTTGGAGGGAGAGTCTGGGGACTCACTTCATCAGGTTAGGGAGGCTCCTTGTTTTCTGAAGTTGTTTGCTTTTCTCGGCGGGAAATAACATGTATTTTAGGCATGAGTGGATTTCGAGTTTATCAAGTGCTGTTTCTGCAGCTGTGGGATTGCCTTCCGTTGTGTTTCATGAGCCCCTTCTCCTCACCGTCCCTCTCCTTCCCGGGCCTCTGGCTTCCCGGCTGTGCCCCCAGGCTTCCTGGAGACTGATGCCATCGCTGGGATGCCCGGTCCCCACTGCCTCCTGCTCGGCCCGGGGGCCCTCCCGTGGCCTCTCCCGTGGCCTCTCCCGTGGCCTCTCCCGTGGCCTCGTGCTCTCGGGCCTGGATCTCAGCCCCCCGGGTCCCCTTGTTCCTCCCTCAGCGTGTCCCTTGGTTGGCTTTGCCTCCCTAGCTGGGACGTGGGGTGTCCTCATCCCCAGTCCTGCCAGCTTGTCCCCACCCTACCTTCGCGGTCGTTTCCACGTGGCTTCCTTCAGGAGACCATTCAGGCCCCTGGGTTAGTCCAGGCACATCCCCGGGCTGCACACCCTTCACTGGCTGATTGTGGGTGTGCAGCCAGTAGCTTGGTGACCGCACTGACTGGCTGGAGCGCTGACTGGATATGTGGTCTGTTGGCTGGTGCCCGCCTTCCCCACCCCGCGGGAAGCCCCAGGCCGGTGTCGCTGGTTTCTGTCGGTGCCCTGGTCCCGTCTGGAACCTAGCGGTCCTTGGTCAGTACTGGCCGGCTAGCTGAGGGAGTGAGTGGGTGGAGGTCGGGGTCCCTTGTTTTGCTCCTTCCTCTCGGGGGTGTTCTGATAAGTGGGGTTGCCGGGTAGTTGAATTTGGGGAGCTGGAGTTGTGTTGTAAATCACGCAAGGTGCGTGGCACCAGCCACCCAACCTCCGTGCCCGTGAGCCTGGGCGCAGGGTGGCCCTGGTCCGAGGTGCCCACAACGGGCCTGGCCCCCCGGAGCTGCGCCCCGCGGCCTGGGCCGCTCTTCCTGCCTCTGACTCTTTGAGTTGAATCCCTCTTCTGTGGCCTCTTGGGCCAAATGCCAGCTTGATGAGCAGTTGAACACGTGAGGGTGGGGACGTTTGTCCCATTCTGGACAGACCTGTGGGTTTTAGGTTAGAGAAGCTGATACTGACCCATCCATCCGGGTCGGAGCTTGCTGAGTAGAGTGCCGGTGTGCGTGACTCTGAGAGGAGGCCCTTTCCTCTGCTCACTGATCTTGGCAAAGGCCCAGCATGTTTCTCCACAGGGTCCTGTGCGCCCTCCACCTGGTGCAGGTGCGGGGCCACCTGTCCTGTTTCCAGAACCGCTCTTGACATGGCGCCGCTTTGCAGAGGGAGGCGGTTCTCGGGGCCCTGCCTCCAGGCTGCACCCTTGCGGTTTTGCTTGTTCTTCTCTGTTTATTTACACAGACCCTAGAAAGAACTTAAGTGAACGGTAAAAATAATAGCCGGTGAAGTTCAGAGAAAGTTGGGATGTGGGAGACACAGGAAGGACAGGGTGAAACGGGTGAGCGCAGGAGTCCCCGCCCTGGGCTCCGTGGGCCGCTGTGTGTGTTTGGGGGTGGGGCACGGGTTGACTTCTGCTAGTCAAAGCCGGGGAACCAAAGCATTGTTTGGGGTTCAGAATCCTCAGATGGGAGAGAATGCAATAAAATTGTGCCTGGATACAGGTTCTCTGTTAGTGCAGAATATGTAGCTTTGGACAAGACCGGAGTGGAATACGCTCAGGCTTTATACCGGGAGTTCAGGAAACTGAAGGGGGTTGACTGGGCCCAGCCAGTGTGCTCGCTGTTCTCACGGGAGGGCCGCCCTGGCGGCTGACTCGCAGACTCTGGGCCACGGGCTCCGGTGCTGGAGAGTGGGGTTTGGATGCCTAACACCTCATCCTCGGCCGCCTCGGCCAAGGGTCCAGGGCCCCAGAGGAGAAGCCTCTGAGGCCCTCTGATTTCAGGGATTTTACAAAGGTGAGAAAATGAGAAACCAGTGTTGGCTGATTAAAATGAGGATATAAGTGAAGCAGAAGTGGTATCGGGCCCGAGGCTCTCTCTTCTCAGCAGGTGTTCCACGGAAAGATGCACAGAGAAGCCTGCCAGGGGCACAGAAGTCATTCCCCGACTACTGCACGTGTATAAGCGGGGACGAGGGCTTTCTGTGAAGTGTGCTCGGGCACTTGTGGGGACAGCAGGAGGTAAAGGGCGCTGACACCGTGTCGTGGTGAGGCCCGTGTCGTGGTGAGGTCGGAGGAGAGAGCTTGCACTCCATCCTGCTGTGTCGTCAGGGGAGCCATGTCTCTTTGGGGGAACAGCAATCTCCCTGTACCACCCAGAAAAGGAGTGAGGTGTCTGAAGGCATGGAGCACGGAGCCGTCACTTGCAGAGCAGGGCCCTTAGACTGTCCTCAGTGTTGATTGTGGAGTACAAGGCCCTGGCCACCCCAGGACATGGGAGGCAGGGATGGAGTGTCCAAGACTGGGGGTGGGACAGTACATGGACCACTGGCCACCTTGAGCCAGGCAGGTGGCACCCCTTGGTGGTGGCCGTGGGGAAGAGGGAGGGGGAGATGGCCCTGGAGGGTTGAGGGAACCTTGGGGCCTGGGGAGTGTGAACCCCCCCAAGCAGCCTGTCACCACAGCACTTCTTGGCGCTGTTTTTCTTTCTGTGGTTTCGCAAAGTGACTGTAGTGCTCGTTTACAGATCTGTAAGCAGTGCACCCCTGTGTGTCCTCTCCTGAGACGTACACACTCTTAGGTGTATCTCTCTATTTTTAAACTTTTATTGAAGTGTAGTTGATGTACAATGTTGTGTTCGTTCCTGGTGTCCAGCACAAGCATAGTGACGCGGTTGTATGTACGTTCACATATTCTTTAGCATATTCCTTCTCATTACATGTTATTACAAGATACCAGATGTAGTTCCCTTAGGTGTGTCTTGCCCATAGGTTTTCACCTCCCAAGTGCAGAACTAAACGTGCACGCGTGACTTGTATGTGAACCAGTCACGCGTGCTGTCCTGCAGTTGTCTTTTCATGTCACTGGTACATCGAGGACTCGCATCCTCGCCAGCACACAGGTGGAGTGCTGTGGAGTGATATGAAGGCGCGTGTCCCACTACACAGGGACTGGAACTTGACCTGCTGGGTCAAGGGACAGGCGTAGGTAACGGGGCTGGTGCTGCTGGAAGAGACCCGTGGTGTGTGCCTGCGCCGCCCCCGTCCGAGCTGGCGTGGAGGCCCAGCTGAGCGAGCCTGGAGGGCGGGCCAGCCACCTGAAGTGCCTCCCCCCTGCCTCCGCCGGCCTGTTGGTGAGGTTGAGGTCTCTGGTGTCGGCCCTTTGGGTTGCTTTCAGGAGTTGCTTGATAAGAGTTTCTGGCCAATTTTTAAAGTAGGTAAGACAGTTGTGGTTACTGGCAGTGTAGTCAAGTTTTTGGATACAATTTTTTTCCCCGCAGAAATTGCACGCTAAGCAGGTCCATTACAAAATTCCAACCTGTATGGAGAGGCTTGATGTCAGGGCAGATCTGCATCCCTCCCTGCTCCCCTGCCCCCCCACCCTGTCCTGTGGGGAGCAGATCTGTGGACGTGTGCCTGTGTGTGAGCACATGTGAGTTCTTCACCACAGTCCTGAGCAGCTCCAGCGGGCATCTTACTTAGAACCGTGACTCAGTGTCCTCAAGACTTAGAAAGTCACCGTATGGAGTGAGAAGTCAAAGTAACGTGCGGGGGCCTGGGACTCGGGCTGAGCTCTGTTTTGACCCCGAGTGGTGGCGGCGGGGGTGCTTTGCCAGGGTCAGGTGGGAAAGCCGACTTGAAGGCCAGAGGGCGGGAGGCATCAACCTGTCCTGGGGTTTTTGGATTTTTGTCTTGTCTCAATCAGACATTTCGGATACCTTTCCTAACCGCCAGCTTTGGAAGCCCTGCCAGCCCGGGAAAGTGCACGTGTGCATTTGCACCAGCAGCCCTGACAGCAGCCACCTGCTCGGTTTTCTTGGCCCTGGCTGGTCCCTGGCTGGTCCCTGGCTGGGGGGTGTGGTCTGAAACAGGTTTCTCTTCTGTGGGCCTCAGGTAAAAAGAGTGATGCTGTTGATGGATTTTGGTGCTTCTCTGCTGAGACGGCCGTGCTCAGCCTGAGGCAGGAGGGGAGCGTGAGGTGTGGCCTTACTGCCGGAATTCTTGAATGATGGGCTGTCTTAAATTGTGTCTGTCTCCACGCCAGGCAAACTTAAGTTAGTATTAGACTTCTATGTAAAAGAACTGTGCTCTGTAGTTTTGGGGAGACTTCACCTCTGGGGTGGTCATTCCATTTACCGCACCTGCTCAGTTGAGTGGGCTGGAAACTCGGCCTGTTGATGCGCTCTCCTGGCTCCGGCGGCATGGGTAAGCGTGTCCCCCGCTCTCATTCCCCTCCTGGGGCCTGGCCTGCACCCCGCCCCGGCCCTCCCAGCTGCGTGTGCTGTCTGTAAGTGCCGGCCCCGATCCATGGCCAGCTCCATACATGCACTTTACCTTGACGTGACCCTGGGTCAGCCCCAGACACCGTGGGTCTTCGGTTTTCACCCTGTTCTAGACCCCTGGCAGCGTGAAGGTGGCAGGGCTCCCGCTACGTGGCTGGTCTCTGAGCTCTGGCGCAAGTTGCGTTCCTGGGAGCACCTGTGGGCCTGGCCCTCCCTGCTCATGTCACCTGCAGTGGCGTCTCCAGATAGCGGAGCACTTCCCGCCTCCAGTTTTCATTTTGAGCAATTTGAAACTTGGAAGACTAATACGGTTAACACCTCTGTGCTCGGCCTCTAGACTTACCTGTTCCTGCAGTTTTATCAAAGCAATTTAAACTGTAGCTGAAGGGGTTAGTGTTTACAGGTACGAGGCTGTGCCCTGCGCCTTTGGTGTGTGTTGTTGGAGTCATTAGGTAAAGAAAGTGCTTTATGGCCTTGATGCCTTAGCACGCAGCTCACCGTGGGGAAGGGTGTCTGTGGGTGGGTGTCTGCAGCTTTGGGTTATAATTGTAAGAGAGCTCCATCTCCAGCATAAGCTGGTTTAAGGAAGACTAGAGACACACGCAGGTGCAGGAGGCCATGGGAGTGCAGGGTGTTGGGTCCAGCACTTCAGGGAGCCCAGCTGTGGAAGTGGGGCTCATGGCACCCCAGATGGTGGGGAGGGGTCCGCGATGAGTAGGGAGGTGACCAGGGGAGGAGGAGCGTTCCAGGTGGCGGCCCTGTGTGCGTGGCGGAGCCTGTGGCCAGCGTCCTCGAGGTGAGGCTGCAGAGCGGCGGGGGCTGTGGTGGGGGGGATCGCCCCACTCCCAGAGCCGAAGCTCTGTGGGGGCAGGGTCTCCACAGGCTCCTCCGCTGCGGCGGCAGGCTCGCCCCTGTTGCTCCTGTGCCAGCTGGTTCCACCTCACCTGGGAGTGCTGCTCTGTCGTGTGGGTGGGTCGGAAGCTGTCCTCGCCTGCTGCTGCGCGTTTGGCGTCTTTCCAGTTTGGGGCTCTTGCAGGGGCTTATTCTTCCTCTTCTCTTGTTTGAGCACCTAGGGGTGGGAGGGTTGAACTCTGTAGGGAACTGCGGGGTACGTTGAGAACCCCGATTCCTCCCCTGCCTCCTCGGCCCCTGGGGTGGCCCGTCCTTCTACTCTCGGCCGTTTAGAGGGCGTGCAGCGGCATTGCGTTGTGGGGTTGATTTGCAGGCTCCTGATGAGCAGCGACGCTGAGCGTGCTTTCACTGCTGCTTTGCCTCTGTGTCTTCTCTGGTGGAGCGTCTGTTTAACTCTCTTGCCCCTGTCGGTCCCAGGCGGTTTGTTTTCTCGCGCGGAGTCTGGGTTCTGCGTGTTCGGACGTGACCAGCTCCATGCCCTGCAGAGGTGCTGCCGCCCAGGGCCTGTCTCTCCGCGCAGCAGTGTCTTCTGAAGAGCAGGCGTTTTGAGGTTCGGCGAGTCCAGTTCGTTAGCTTGTTCTTTCACGGGTGTTTTCCTGGTGGTGTGTCTGGAACGTCTTTGCATGACCCGCGTCGCCGAGCTCTTCCCTGTGTCTTCGTCCGGGAGTTTTAGAGGGTTGGGGCCTGCATTCAGGTCTGGGATTCCCTTCGAGGTGGTGTTGGTGCGTAGTGTGAGGTGTGGCTTCCGTATGGATGTTTGCTTGTTCCCTGTTTTTTGAAAAGACTTATTTTTTTGCTGAATTTCCTTTGTATTTTTGCCAAAACCCAGCTGTCCACGTGTGTGCAGGCTGTTCCTGGACTCCGTTGCGTCCCACTGATCTGCTGTTTAACTTGGTGTCAGCTCTCCGCCCTGACCCTTGTGGCTTTCTAGCACATCTCTGAGACAGGCAGCGTCAGTCTTCTGACTCTTGCCCTTTTCCATAGCACTTTGGAGCTTGCGGACCTTTGCATTTCTCTGTGAGTTTAGAGTAGGCGTGTCTGTTCCCACACGCATGGCTGCCGGGATTCGGGGGGACTGTGCTGCACCTGCAGATGAGTTTGAGGGGAGTTGACATCTCAGCTGTCTGAGTTTCCCGGCCCGTGAACAAGGCGTGGTGAATCTCTTCACTGACTTAGGTCTTCCTTAATTTCTCTCAGCCTGTTTTTGTAGTTGTCAGCGTGCGAGTTGCAGTGTGTGACTTCGCAGCAGCTTTTGGGGTGGGTGGGAGCTGCAGGTGCTTTGCCTGTAGCGGGATGTTCAGAAATGCAGCCACATCGCTGCTCCTAGACTTCAGCACCGGCACTTCCTCTTGTGCTGTTCCTGCTTTGAGCCTTAAATTCGCTCCCTGAAACGATGAAACGGAAAACATCTGGCTTAGTGGGAAACCGGTTTTAGAAGCGACACGTGCTGCGCGTCTGCCGTTTCAGCGCAGATGCCCCTTGAAGAAGTAAGATGAGCCTTCGCGGAGAAGAGGGCGCCGGGTCGGGGCTGGGCTTCCTTCACCCCCGAGGTTGTGTCCCTGCTTGACCCTCGCCCCCCCCGCCAGCGTCCTGCTTCGGGGGGAGAGAGAGTTTTCAGGAATGGTGGTCGGAATTGTGCGGTGTTATGGACGAGGTGGGGAGGAGTGTTCCCAAGGTGTGGTCAGGCAGGACGCTGACCAGATGCTCTTGAAGGTGGGAAACCCTGGGACCAGGGGCCGGGGCCCAGTCCCCTAGTGAACTGGGCGTGAACTGGGCCCTTGGAGGGTGGCAGCGTGCTCTGCCCTCCCTCAGAGCTGAGGTCTAGGGGGATGTGCAGTCAGGACACAGGTGCCCCGCCCACTCACATCTTAACCCCTCCCCCACCGCCAGCTTTTCAGCCATCAGGGCTTCTGCAGGATTAAGCACTTAACTTTGGGTGATTTAAAAGACAAACAGCCAAAAGAGTAAAAGGCACATTTAGGCTGAATTTAAATCTGCTTCCCAGGGTCCGAGTTGGCATCTTGCTGAGTCTCTTGCACTGGTATAGTTGGGGGACCCCATCCAGTGGGGACCTGCTGGAGGGGAGCTCAGGCAGGGCTAGGGGAGAGGGTATGGCAGGAGGGCCACCGTCCACCCTGGTCTGGGGCTGTGCGGGCCTCGGGGAGGCCACCCAGCTCTCCTCCACCCGTGGGACACGCTGAGCGGGGCGCAGCTCTCAGGAGTGCATTCTAGGCTGTGTCACAGCACGTGCGGCGTTTCTCTGCTGCCTTAGTGTCCATGTCGGGGGTTGGGGGCCAGTTAATTGTGGGGGGTCTGCCCTTTGTCCCCCGTCTTTGCAGACCCTCAGTGCAGTCTGGCAGGTGACAGTGCTGGGAGCCTTGCCGGGTGATGGTGATGGTGAGGGTGGGGCCTGGTCTCTCTGACCTGGCTGCTGTTCGCTGCTTGTGCCATCACAGCCGCTGTTCCCTGGGCCAGGGGCCCCCAAGCCCAGGGGAAGGAGGCTTGTGGGACAGGGCGAGGTCGGGGCCTGGAGCCCCTGAAGGTTGTGCTGAGGAGTGTTTCCCCACGAGTGATGTCTTCCGGGTGGAGGTTCCCTGGCCAGCCAGAAAATGCCTGTTCACTCTGTAGTGTAGCTTTGGCTGACCTACATTTTGGCTGAAAATACAGTGAAAAATGTTGACACGAAAGGGATGGGAGCCACTCACGTTGGGGAAGAGCACGCGAGTTGACCTTGAACTCAGGTGCGTGAGGGATGGTGGGATTCAGTCTTCAAGAGCCATTGGCTGTGCTCAGGCTCGGGGGACATGGCGCCCCACAGAGCCCGCGGGCTGGTCCCGCAGGGCCTGTTACCCTGAGCACACGGGGGCTCGGTCACCACCACGCAGGGTGCCTTCAAACTCCTGGTGCCGGTTTGTGCTGCGCATTGTAGTTTAAACACCAGTGCTTCCACAGTAACGAAAAATAGAAAGTAGCTTGTCCTCACCAATGAAGAATGTGAATGTATTTTGTATGAAATGCCACGTAGCCACTGAAGAGTGTGGTTTTGAAAAGAAGAAAATACCAAACTGAGTATCATCAAAATGACCTCAGTTTTCTTTATGGTCATCAAACCACAGCTGTCACACATCTGCACGTGGGCCCGGGAACGCAAGGGAATCGGCCAGCGGAGGCTCAGGAGGCTTCTGTGTTCCTTGCGCGTCTCCACGCTTCCTGACAAATACTGACTCTTTACTGAGAAAGACAGGAAAGTTATTTAAAGAGAAAACCTGAGTTGTTTTCTGGCTGCTTGAACTGCATGCGTCATGACTGTGGGTCATGCAATTGGCTGGTTTTGGTTTTAGAGTGCCCCGAGTGGAAGAGGGGTCCTGGGGGTGAGGGGTACGGGCGGCGGCCTGGGCGGCGGGGTCGGCTGGGTCAGGAGGGGCGGCCTGGTCCCTGGCTCCTGCCTTGCCTGTTCACTGCCTTCAGGGAATCTGAAGAGCCTTTGGATTTTTTTGTTTTAATTTCTGGGGGGAGGTAACTGGGTTTATTTATTTATTAATGGAGGCACCAGGGATTGAACCCAGTACCCCGTGTGCGCCCCACTGCTGAGCTGCACCCTCCCCCCCGAGGGGCCTCTGAAATGGACGTTGCGTGTACTGTGACAGGGTGGACGTCTCCTTCCCTGATTTAAGGGCCAGAGGAGTGTCTGTGCAGCTCTTTTCTTGGCCACTGTTGAAGCCAAACTGCCAGGGACCGTGCAGTGGGCCCTCGGTGTCTGGGCACCCTCAGGGAAGCCACTCACCCGCTGGCTGCGGGGCCCTTCCTGGGCCACCCCTTGAGCCGCAGCTGCACACGCAGAGGGCTGGTGACGGGGGCCTCGAGGCACTGGGTGGCAGGTGCTGCGGTAAGCGCAGGAGACTGCTTTCTCGTGACCTTTTATCTAAAGCTCATTTCAGTTACATTTTGAGACAAAGCTGTGTTTTTTCGCCTTTGCGTGAATAGATATTACACAGTTTCCTGTTTGCAATGAGTGGTTATAACCAGAGTTTACAAGATCCAGGACAGTGACAGTGCCATTAATGCGGGTGTGCGGTGCGGGCGTCTGTGTTCTGACCCCCCGGGGTGCCACGTGCACGGCTGACTGCTTTTTGTTGAATCAGTGACTGAGCTGTTGTAACTGGGTTGGGGGGGGGCTGACAGGGAAGAGTGTCCCAGGACGGCCCCCGCCCCGCTGGCCCTGTGTAGTCCGCCTCCCTCCCCTGGGGAGCCACGCGGTGTTCCTGAGGCTGCGGCCACGCGGCCTTCATGCCTGGTGGCAGCCGTCCCGTTTCTCGCTTACCGTTTATGTATCTGCTCGAGACGTTTCTCGTGAGGGTCATGCCGTCGCTGCTGGGTGGGCGTCTGCTTCCGTCCCCAGCTTTCTTCTCACCAAGGGCACGGTGCTCTGCCCCAGTGTCTGTTTTTTCAGACTTCTGTGTCCAAAAGCCACTTACTTCATCGGCATGTTAACCATGTTGCTGTTTCATGGATATTATTACATAAATATTCCCTTTTTCCCATATACATTATTTTTTAAGCAAAAAAACCACCCGATGATCAAGGTGTTCACATCAGCTGCTACGTTAGCAGGTTTGAAATCGGGGTTGCCAGCCGTGGGGCCTGTGGGGCCTGCTCAGCTGCCCTTCTCCCCAGCCAGCTGCAGCGGTGGCTCCTGGGACGTCTGAGACGGGGACAGGGTGAGCTGCCGAGGGGACAGCTGGGTGCTCACCGAGCCCCCTCTTCCGGGGCCCCCGGCGTGGTTGTGGTCCTGGCTGCGTGGCTGTGCCGTCCCCCGGTGGGCCAGCCCTGAGTCCAGCTGCCCGTGGCTGCCCCGGGCCCTCCAGGCCGCTCCGACAGCGCTTCAGCAGGCGCCCAGGTTGCAGAGGCTTCAGTGGAGGGAGTTACTGGCAGGAGACTTTTTTTTTTAATTTCAGCATAGTTTCTTTTAAAAGGGCTGTTTTGAGGGGAAGCTCTTTTAATGGGCATGAACGTGGTTCTTCTGGGTCAAGAGTTGTAGACCTGAACCCAGGGAGAGGCCTGTCATTCCCTGATGTCGTGATGGGTTTGGAGGAGCCGGGACCCAGCACCCTCTGACTTCTAAGTTGGCTCCAACTACCGTTTGCTTTGGGAGGGGGTGCCTGATGTCACCGCCGAGATCTCCGGCAGGAGGTCCTCAGGCTTGGGTACCACTTTGAGCGCAGTTTCTGAGCAGGGGTGCAGGGGCTGCCATGCAGCGGCTCCCCGGGCGACCCTGGCCCGGCGCCTTGTCCTTCAGTGGCCGCTCGGTGCCGCCCTCTGCCGAGGCCTCGCTCCGGGAAGCGTGGTGTCTCGGTGCCTGTGGGCCCCCTGCGGCTCTGTCAGTGGCTCTGTCCTGGGAAGTTCAGTGTGAGTGTGCTGCTCTTCCAGGTGAGGTCTCGGGTAGAATTGGTTGCTGGTTTTTGAAGCTCGAGTTAGTGCCAAACCTGACCGCTCTGATTTGCGTTCCAGCACCTTAGCTGAAGCAGCATGAAGAGTGAGTGCTGCTCCGTGTCTGTGTCCCCGTGGTGGGCGTCCTGGGTTGCCCTGGGCACAGCTGGCCTTGCATCCAAGAGGGGTCTTGCTCGAAGAAGGAGATTTTGGGGCTTCACAGGACTCCAGGCAGGGAAGCCCAAGGGCGCGGCTGTGGGGGTGCTGTCCCCTGGGGCCCAGCTCAGCCCTGTGGGGCGGGAGAGGAGGCCAGGCTGCCTCCAGAGATGGGCAGTAGGGGTCGGGGTGGGCTGGCTGTGGGGTCTAGGGCAGGGCTTGGGGTCTGAGGCTCCAGTCATGACCTCTCGCCTGACACCCGCTGCCTTGTGAACTTGGCTGTGCTGGGGCAGCCGTGGGCACTCTCACACCAGGCCCCTGGCCTGCTGTCCTGGCCTCCTCACCTGCAGGCCGTACAGGGTGGCCGAGGGGCTGCCAGTGTGGCTCCAGGAGCTTCGCTGCCTGGTTGCTGACGGACGGGTCTCAGCTGCCACTCCAAGTCCACGAGGATGCCCTGCGTTGGCTCCATCCTGTGCACCATCGTTGTGGGCACGTCTGCTCTGCACGTTTACAACTTCCCCTCTCACTCCTCAAAGCTGTCTGGCTCCCTGAGAGAGTCCGCGCTTTCGGGGCACGTTTCCTGACGCCGTCTCCTTCCCCCCCCAGGTATGGTCCTCGTGCGCAGCGAGAACGGGCAGCTGTTAATGATTCCTCAGCAGGCCTTGGCCCAGATGCAGGCCCAGGCCCACGCCCAGGCCCAGCCTCAGACCACCATGGCGCCCCGGCCGGCCACCCCCACAAGTGCCCCCCCCGTGCAGATCTCCACCGTGCAGGTGAGTGTGTGCGCGTCTGGGCGGCCCTACCGGAGGAGAGCCCTGTGTCCTGGCCCTGTCCCTCCTCTCCCGTGACTCAGCTTCCTGTGCCTCAGTTTCCTCTTCTGCAGAGTGGAGCTCCTCCCAGTGCTGCTCCCATAGGGCTGGTACGAGGGCCGAGTTAGGGCATTTCAGGGCCAAGGCCAGTGGAGCAGGGTGGACGCTGAGTCAGTGTTAGCTCTTACTATCCGGGAGGCAGGTGAGAACATCATGGGATGATGTGAACAGCACCCCCCCATGGACGTCTGGGCCTTTGGGGTTCGTGCCCTGACCCTGAGACTGTGGCGGGATGACGGGCTCTGATGCTCGAAGCCGAGTGCCTAGGACGTGCACCTCCTCCAGCGTCCGGCTTCTTAATTTCCACCTGGGCCGGTGCCAGGCCTTTACCCCTTCCTGTTCTCATTTCCTGATGCCTGCCTGTCTGATGCTACGGTCCTGCTGTTCCGAGTTGGCTGCAGGTAGTAACTAAAGTGGAGATGAGAATGGTCTTGAAGTCTTTTCTCCTGTGACTTGAGCCAGGTTGCCTCTGGAGTTGATGCTTCTGTGCTGTAGGCAGAGGGCATGGGGGTGCTCGGAGATTCACAAGTAGCCTCTTTTGCTGAATACGGTGTGTGAAGATTCTGATCAGACCCTTTTACTTTAGTAAGAAACGTATGGAACCAGGGCGGCCTCCCTGAGGATCGTGAATGAACTTGTAGGCACCCGTGAGCGCACTGGTTGCGTGCTAGAGGGCTGATTGTTGGGGGCGCCAGGCGGCGGGGTGTTACTCACCTGTCTCTCGTTTTAGATGACGACTCCTTGTTTTTCAGGCACCTGGGACCCCCATCATTGCACGGCAGGTGACCCCTACGACCATAATCAAGCAAGTGTCTCAGGCCCAGACGACGGTGCAGCCCACCGCAGCGCTCCAGCGCTCGCCCGGAGTTCAGGTGAGGCCGTGGCTCCACGCGGCAGCCTTGGTCAGGGGTCAGGCCTTGCAGGCTCGGGCGCTGGGTGTCAGGGGTTGGAGCTTGGGGGGGGGGCGGCTCCTGAAGGAGGTGCTTCCCTGACCACCGACACACACAGGCTGAGGCTCTT
Organism: Camelus ferus; assembly: GCF_009834535.1. Lineage (NCBI taxonomy): Eukaryota > Metazoa > Chordata > Mammalia > Artiodactyla > Camelidae > Camelus > Camelus ferus. The sequence continues at coordinate 13,926,302 of NC_045714.1, read as the reverse complement.
TTCTTTAAAGCCAAGCGGGATTGACACCAGCAGCGTTCTTTAAGAGTGCTTCCCCCTCAGCTAGAAGTCCAGCTAAAAGTGTCACCTCATTCAGAGTTGGCTGAGCAGGAGGGATGGGCACGGACTGTGCGTGTGTGGCACCTACGGCCTTGTCCGGGCTTCGCGGCCCAGACGCGTGCATCCTCCCTGTGTGTGCGTGTTCATGTGTGTAATTCTCACAACACCCCTTGCTGACGGGCCCTGGACACGTGGGGCGTGAGGGGTGTCTCGGAGCTTCCTCCCGCTGCCGCACCTTTACCGGCGGTGAAGTGCCATTCCGGAAATGTCTCCTGTCGACCGCATGGGGCTGGTGTGTTTTTTGGGTCTTTAAATAGCGTTTTAAGCTGTGGGAAGGCAGGGTTTTCAGGTCCTGGCCTCTCTCGGCGGGTTCTGATGCTCCTGATGGCAGCCTCCGGTCTGCGGAGCTGAGGCGGGTGGCTGGGCACTGGCTGGCCCCTCCGTCCCAGGATGCGGCCTCTGGGGGCGGCCAGGTGGGAGCCCGCTGTCCACGCCATTCCTGTTTTTACAGTGATCTCGAGTCTGCTGTTCCAGCAGGTGTCCCCCCACCGCCTCCCGCAGAGCTGCGGGCCCCACGGTGCCCACTTCCCCTGGGAGGAGAGCGAGGCTGAAAGGTTGCAGGGGCCCCAGGCTATACCCACCCTCCCGGGTCCTGTCCCCATTTGCTGCGTCGGCAGCGGCCACGCTGCTTTTTTAAAACAGCTGCGAGAGCAGTTGGGTCCCAAGTAAGTGAGCTCAGCTGTCTGCCCCACGTCAGGAGCTGTCCAGGCGACGGCCACGTCCCGGGACCAGGTCTTCTGGCTGAGCTCAGCTTGGTTGGCGAGTCTGACCTTCAGATCTAGTGAAAGGAGCCTTTTCCGAGGTCGGGAAGCTCAGGGTCAGTTTTTGTTTCCAGTTCAGTGGAAGATAAGTTTATCAAAACAGGTACAATCTCAGTTGTCTGGTGAGACGCGTGTTCATCCGACCAGCAGAAGCGAGTGTGCAGCCAGTCCTGACGTGAAGGGGGCGCCAGGGACGGAAGTGCCCGGGCGTGTTCTGGGTGTCCAGGCGCAGCTCCCGAGACAGCTGTGGTCGGTCCTCGTACTTTCCCTCCCTTGAAGTTTCTTCTTTGATGTTTTGTAATTACAAAAGCAACGCAGGCCTAAGTGACAAGTAGGAGAGAACCCCAGCCACCGAGAAGAAGCCGGCCCCCTCCTCCCCCCCGCCCCTCCGTGGGGCCGGCCCCGCGCCCGGCCCTGCTCGCTCGGCCAGCTGCTGGCCGTCGTGCTCAGGGTTGCGCTGCCCCTGCCGTCGGAAGCCCTGAGGCAGTTACACTGGAAAACGGAAGGAGGCTGAAGTTTTAAGTTGGAAGAGGCTGATGAAAAGACAAGACAGTAAATACCTGCGCTGTGCTTGTTCACGCGGAGCAGAGGCCTCAGGAGCACGACCGAGGCCGGCGTTTGAGCTGCCCGAGTTGCCCGACGTCCAGCTGTTCGTTTCCTTAAATGTATTTGTTTAGCAGCAAAGCAGCCCCCCCTCCCAACACTGCCTACCCTTCGGTCCTCCCGTCTGCTCTGAAACCCCCCCTTTCCAGGGTGTTCTTGATGTGACCGCTTTTGGAGAGCAAAGCAGGGTCGGTCTGGCCGCGGAGGGGCCGGGACCTCAGCTGACCCCACCCGGGCTGCCCGCATGTGTGCAGGGTCCTGGCTTTCCTGTCTGCAGCTTCCCCGTGCGAACCAGATGATGGTGTTTTGATTGCAGTTTCTCTGTTTTGTCCTTTTAATTTCTGAGATGGGAGATCTGGTGTGGTTACTTAGAGATTATTTGTATGGTTGCCGTGTGGCTTTCAGGGTCGACTTCTGATAGCCAGGTTCTTTCCAGACATTGGCTTCATTTCCGGCCGTTTTTGCTGCAGGAGCGAAGTGTGCCTTCCTCGGTGCAGAGGAAGGCCGCCTCAGGGCCGGGGGCTGGCTTGGGTCCTGCGGGGGAGCCTCTGTTGACCTCGTGTTTTGGCTTCTCGTAGCCTCAGCTTGTCCTGGGTGGTGCTGCCCAGACAACTTCACTCGGGACGGCGACAGCTGTTCAGACGGGGACACCTCAGCGAACGGTCCCAGGGGCCACCACCACCTCCACAGCTGCCACGGTGAGTGCCGCCTCCCACGCCTCTCAGCGCCTTCCCCGCCGCCCGGGCCCTGCGCCCGCGGTCACGCCTGCCCGCCTGCATGCGCCTCCCCCTCCTCGAAGGCCCCGGGGGCTGTTTGGGGCCGTGTGTCTTATTTGTGCTGCCTCAGAGCACTGGCGACCCCGGGAGCCACGGCCCGGACACACGAATGTGTTGGGTTTCCACACGAGGTGGGGGCCCAGGGCAGTGGCCTCTGCAGGGCTGTGGGAAGGACCCCATCGCCCTGCACGAGGCTTTTGGGCCGTGGAGACGTCCACGTGACCAAAGCCCAGACCGGGTGCATTCACAGAAGTGACGTGGACTGCACAGAGGTTGTGGTCTGAAACGGCGGTGCCACCCATTTTTATGTATCTCTGGCAGTTTTCCTGCACACGGACGAATCTCTGAATCAGTGGGATTGCACTTTATTTACGACTTGCTCTTCTCATGTTTCTTGCTAAGTGTTTTCCGCTTTTAGCAGCCGTGTCGTAATTCATTTCCGTTTACTGTGCACTTACACGTCAGCTCTTCTGTGACACGCAGCGTCACGCGAACACCTACAGATCATCTTTTCCACATTTATCGGTGTTTTACTTAATTACGTCCCTGCCAGTCGGATTGCTGGCTGAGAGAGAAGTAAACCTGGGGACGGCCCTGCAGAGCACGCGTCCTGGCTTATACCCCCCTCGTCAGGCCGTGAGAGTTACTGCATTTTCTTGAAAGAAGTTTAGGGAAGTAACACAGATTTCTTACGTGATGTACGTGTCTTAGTTAAACCAAAAGCAGTGAGGAAAATCTGCCTTTTAAGACTTTCCCTCTTTCATCTTTTTAACTTGTATCTAGGAAACTATGGAAAACGTGAAGAAATGTAAAAATTTTTTATCTACGTTAATAAAACTGGCTTCCTCGGGTAAACAGTCCACAGAGACAGCCGCTAATGTGAAGGAGCTGGTGCAGAATCTGCTGGTAAGAACCGTGCGCTGGGCTCTTTGCCTCGGGCGCTTGTGTTTGGGTCGCGTCCGGCGTGGAGCAGGGCCCAAGCATCCTGGGGGCTCTGCCGAGGGCCCCCCGTGGAGGCAGCCCCCCTTGTCCGCAGCCCTGCTGTCTGCTCGCCCGGCGGGCTTCCTGGGGCGCTCACGGCAGGAGGGGCTGTGTTTAGTCTCCTTTTCCAAATCCGCCATCCGTCGTTCCCCACTTGAAAGGGGCGCACTGGCCTCATGGGCGTGATGTCAGCACCGCGGCCGGAGGGCGCTGCGAGGCTTTCTCTCGCTCCTCTACCTGTTTTACCTTTTCAGTGGGGAGTTTTCAACTGGTACAGAAGCAGAAAGCAGGGTCACGAGCCCCTCTGGCTCCCGGGCTCCGCTGGTCACTAGTTCTTACCTGACTCAGAGTCAGCTACACCCCCGTTGCCATCCCGAGCCCCTCCCCAATCCCACATGTGTGCCAGCCCGGATCCCTGGACACGACCTGCGACCGCAGGATCCCTTGCAGCCCCGTGGGCCCCTGAGGCGAGACCCACGTTGTCTGCTGGGATCCGTTAGGAGTCCGCCGGGCCCACCTGCCCCCACTTCTAACCCGAGGGTCCCTCCTTCCGAGTCTTTTTCTTTCTTTTCCGTCTCTCTGTCGAGGAGCCCTGCTGGGGTAACATCTGGGCTACTGGACGTTTTCTGCCCTTCCCAGCCTCCCTCCCGGGCCTCAGGGCCGGGCTGGGGGCGCTGCCCTCTGAGGACGGCTCTGCGTCGTCTCTGCAGACACATGGCCTTTGGTCTGGAAAGGGACGAAGTCACACTCTAACCAGCAAAAATGATCGCTTCAGATGCTACTTAAATATTTTCAGGAAATTCAGAGACTGAAAAGTTACCTCACCCCTGCAAGGAGCAGGGGATCCCAGCTCTGTTTGTTTTGGTTGTAACAGTTTCACCTTCTAGTGAAAATTGCCGGTGAAGTGAGTGCTGCCCCTTGTCTGTGGGCCCTCGTGGCTGAAGCATCGGCTTGGTCTGGTCTCTCACTCCCTAGACGAGTCCAGCACTGGCCGCCCCCACGCCGCGCCCTTGTCAGGGTGCTGGGGCCCGTTCTGCCCTTTTTACATCCCCTCTTTGCAGCCCTGGCTGCTCCCTTCTTGAATTCAGCGTTCGTCAGCCCTGGGCTTGGCTGCTGGTGACAGGAGACCCCAGATAAGAGGGTGCAGGTCAGGAGAGTTTTGTCCTGTAGGATTCCCGGGTGTCAGCGACCTGGACTGCCATGACCCGGTGAAGCCTGAAGCTCCCCCCACTCAGGGCCCCCACCTGCCAGGTGGCCTGTGATGTCTGGTCCCTGCCCACCTCTCTTGTCCTCCCCACACTCACAGCCCGTTCGCCCGTTTCCAGAACGGAATTGTGCCCCTCTGGTCTGCGTGCCTGCTGCCCTCTGCATGGAGCCCCAGGTGCTCGTGGCCCTGGGCCTCCTCCCAGAGGCTGAGGTTTTAGCGTGGGTGTTACGTCTTTGTGTAACGGTGTCCCTTGTCTGTGCCACGTGGTGGCACCTGTGCCTGCAGCTCTGACTTTGATAATGAGGTTACTTGTAGGCTAGTCTGTCTCCTAGCAAAACGCCCGACCCATGGTAGTGCTGGTTAAACATCAAGTGAAAGCTGGAGTGAGGCTCAGGAACCGGGGGGGGGGGGGTCGGGGGTAGTGGTGGGGCGCCCGCTGAGCCTGCACAAGCTCCTGGGCTGCACCCCCAGTGCCTCCACTTAAGGGAAAAAAGAAACTTGGGAGTTAGACCAGTGAGCCCTCACTGGGGTGGAGCCACGGGTGCTGGGGGAGGCTTCAGCTGCGCGCCTGGGAGGCCCGTGTCCACTGAACGTGCCACACCCTGGCCTCCCTGTCCCCTCTGTCCAGCGCAAGGCCTGGCGGGAAGAACAACTGGTCATAAAATTTGAGACCAGAGAAATGCTGCATAAAGAGACGTGTGCAGACTTGTATTCATGGAGGGATTTCAATGTGAATTTTGTTTTTAAGGATGGAAAAATTGAAGCAGAAGATTTCACTAGTAGGTTATACCGAGAACTTAATTCTTCACCTCAACCTTACCTTGTGCCTTTCCTGAAGGTAACTTCAAGCCTCCTGTGCGTGCTGGGGGGGTGGCGGCGGGGGGGGGGGGCGGGGGAGGTCAGGCTGTTTCCATGGAGGAGCAGGCTTGCATAGATGTCACCACGTGTTTGCATGTGCAACATGTCCCAAGACAGTGTTATGAGACCCCTGCCACTGTGGCCACTCTGTGGTGACACAGCTGGGGACCGAGAAGGGCCCTCTCCCCACAGATGGGGGTGCCTGCACCTCTGGGATGAGGGTGTCACCAAGGTGTCCTCTGCTGTCCTTACATGCTCGAGGGCATTCCGTGCCACTTACTGGTTTTTCAAACGTGTCTCTGTCAGTTTCTGTTGAGGATAACCCTGCTCGGTGATGGCTGGGCTGGCACTGTTGGATGGTGACCCCTGGCGTGCAGGGGCATCTCCCGAGGCCCGAAAAGCTCGCTGTTGAGCTCGAGTCCGTGTTCTCAGAGCTGCCTGTCTCTGAGCCGGTGCCACCCGCCGACCCCGTGTCTGTCTTTCTGCCCAGAGGAGCTTGCCCGCCTTGAGACAGCTGACCCCCGACTCCGCGGCCTTCATCCAGCAGAGCCAGCAGCAGCAGCCGCCGGCCTCGCAGGCCACCACCGCGCTCACGGCTGTGGTGCTCAGTGGCTCGGTCCAGCGCACAGCCGGGAAGACGGCGGCCACCGTGACCAGCGCCCTCCAGCCCCCTGTCATCAGCCTCACGCAGCCCACACAGGTTGGCGTCGGCAAGCAGGGGCAGCCCACGCCGCTGGTATGATGGCCCCAGAGCCTTGCCCACCTCCCCTGCCCGCCCGCCCACCCGCCCGCCTCTTAGGTGAATGGGCCTTGGCTCCGAGGGGCCTCCTGGGTCACAGGCAGGTGGGAGAGCCCTGGTCTCATCCTCGGTGGGAAAGTGCCAGCTAGAGGCCAGCCCTGCAGTTTTGAGTTTATTTCTAAGACGAGAGAAGCCCGTGGGCTTTTACCCACTTAGACGCCCGTTACCTGTATTGTTTGCAGGTTTTCCTGGCTTAAATGAACGCAGTACAATGTAGTGTTGGTCGCTGTCTTTGATCAGGAACAATGGCCCAAACACAAGGAACAGACGACAAGTGCTGGGTGTGGGCCCGGCAGGCAGGGCGGGCCTTTGTTTCCCAGCCCAGGACCCGCTGCGGCTGTAGTTCGGGGCTCGGAGAGTCTCGGGAGATAAGACTGCAGGCCACTGGTGCTTCATCTGTGCTTCGATCCAGGGCTCTGAGTTGTTCGGCTCTGGAAAAATGTCCTTGCTGGGAAGAGTTATGTTTGGATGTGCTCCACAGGCAGGTGGGGCTCGCCAAGCGTAGAGAGGCAGCTGCTTTTTCTTCTTCTTCTTTTTGATTTCAGAGGGTTTTGTTCCTCTCCAGTCAGAAAAGTCAGTGAGACAGCGCAGGCCTCTCGTCACCAGTGTAGGCTGTGGAGCGTGGGTTCTGGTAACACTCGGGCGGCAGCCAGAGCTGGCAATCAGTCACCAGGGCGGGCGTGCTCTCTCCGCTCGAGTTAGAGTCCGCGTTGTTTTGCCTCTGTTGGCGGCATGGGAGACGGAGGCCCCTTTGGCTCAGGCCGGAGCTGTTTGGGGCTCAGGGCGAAGGGGCAGGTGGGACATCGGGACCCCACCTGCAGGCTCGGCTCTGCGTGTAACGGAGGTACACACGGGGGTCTTGAGGAGCCCTTGGCGCGTTGTCTGAGGGACGTCGCGGGCTCCGCGGCGTGTATACGGGCTGTCCTGCCTCTGCTTCCCTGGTCCATTGAGTGGCAGTGCGTGCAAGCAGCCCCGGGCGTGTGACCCACTGGTCCATCAACCGCTTTCCCTGAAGGCTGTAGAGACCTGAGTTTATGGCAGGACTTGGGCTGAACCTCCTGGCGGCAGTGGCCTTTCCTCGTCCTGGGTAGTGTGACTTGTCATGGGTTTTGTGTGGGACGGTTTGGCACACAGCAACCGCCACCCCCCCACCCCCGCTCTGAGAGCGTGCTGTAACGCAGCACGGGCCCCCCAGGTGACCCTCATGCAGTTCAGAAACTGGATCCTTAACATCCAGCCCCAGAGGCTCTGGGTGAGGCCGCAGGGCTCTGGGAGGAATCTGAGGCAGCCCCAGCAGGGCGGCCACCACGTGTCACCTGTGCTGATGCTGGGGAGAAATCCACTCTCTGTGGGCTCCGTGCTCAGCACACGCTGTGCCCCAGGCACTGACCTCAGGGCCCAGGGGCAGCCTCCGGGCAGCTCCCAGGTGTGTCCTGAGCTGCTGGAGGGCCAGGGGACCCTGCGGGATGGCGCGGGTGCTCTCCGTGCTCATGATTGTGCGGCGGGCTCTCCCTCAGGTGATCCAGCCGCCGCCCAAGCCCGGGGCGCTGATCCGGCCCCCGCAGGTGACCCTGACGCAGACGCCCATGGTCGCGCTCCGGCAGCCCCACAGCCGCATCGTGCTCACCGCGCCCCAGCAGATCCAGCTGAACCAGCTGCAGCCAGGTGAGCCTGGTGGCCCGGCTCCCAGCAGCCTGTTGGCCTGTGGGCTTCTTACTGTGGCAAGATACACATGCGGGCGAACTGACCACTTTAGCCATTCTGAGTGGACGGGTCAGTGGCGTTAGTTACACTGCAGTGTTGAACAGTCGCCGCCCCGTCGACTTGATCTTTAAAATCACACACTCGGGATGTGAACGCTTTTCCAGTAGTTGTTCCTCATGTCAGACAGTGTGATGCTCGAGAGACGCCGTGTGTGCTTTTACCTCCAGCTTAGCGTTCGTCATCCGATGTTTGTAAACACGTCATCATGGCGGGTGGGGGTGACAGCCCTTCCCTCGGCCTGTCCGACCCTGTCGCCTGGGGACAGCCGTGCCACCGTGTCCCTGCGTGTTGGGCACACCCTTGCCTCTTGTTTTGCAGTCCCCGTGGTGAAACCTGCTGTGTTACCTGGAACCAAAGCTCTTTCTACTGTCTCGGCACAGGCGGCTGCTGCCCAGAAAAATAAACTCAAGGAGCCTGGGGGAGGCTCGTTTCGGTAAGGATGAGCCGCGCACATGAGGAACGGGTGTGGGAGCCGCCTGCGCGGTGGCTGCTGGTGCTGTGGGGCTGCGTTCCTGCCACGCTCGTCCGACCTTTGGGTGCTGCCTTCCCACTCGTAGCTCTGGGAGGTTCGCCACAGACCCAGGGTGGGAAGGCAAAGCCGCAAACCAATAGCAAGTTTGTGCTTACGCCGTTACGGGTTGGTGATCCGGGTGCGTCCCGGTGGCAGTGGACCCCAGGACCCCTGAGTCCACATGTGGGTGTGGCGCGGGCCGCCAGTGCGCGCTTGGTGTGGAGCTGTCCTGGGTTTGGGGGGACACACCTTGTCCCTGTCACCTGTGTTGCTCGGAGCCTTCGTGGATGCTGGGCTCCGGTCTCTGGGCGCCGCCACGGGAAGGGCTGCAGAGGCGACTGTGGTTCACGCCCTGCAGTAGTGGAGTGTGTGTCGGGGGCCTTAGGGTCCCCTCCTCCCAGACGCTTTGTCCCTGAAACTGTCAGGGAGCTGGGAGCCGTGGGGGCCCGGCTGGGGTCAGCGCCCCCGCCCCTGGTGCGGGGGTGGGAGAGGGCAGGTGGTGGATGTGAGAGGCGCGTCCGCCTGCAGATCAGAAAAGGAAACGGGCGAAGAGCCCTGGAGACCACGGCTTCTTCCTGCTGGGGAGGGAGCTGGAAGCACAGAGACGGTGCAGACGAGGGTGAGCCCGCGGCTGGCGGGTGAGGGTTGGACACACCGATGGAGACTTTCTGAAGTGGCCGCAGGTGGGCGCTGCTGGCTCTGCTCGCAGAGGACCACCAGGGCGCCCCTGCGGCGCCCGGATCGCCTTGTCCAAAAGCCGCTTCCAGTACCGAGACCGGGCCGCCTTGCAGGGCTGCTGACCCCAGGGCCAGGGTCAGGAGAGTGTGGGACGAGTCAGGGCGTCTGGCTCAGTCAGGAAATAGGGCTCAAGGGTGTGTGGGCGCCGGTCAGGGTTCGCAGAAGGCCTGCCTCCTGCTGGCCACGTCTGTGGTAAGTGGATGGCTTGTGAGGAACGGGGTTTGCGCAGTCTCAGAACACCTCCCCAAGGCCCCCGTGACATGTGGGCAGGGACCCCTGGGCTGGAGCTCCGCGTGCTCGGGGGGCAAGGCCAGGTGCCTCGTGTGACGTTCCTGCCAGAGGTGTGTCGCCCACGTCTCATCGGGAGGGGCCGTTGGTCGGGGCACAGTGGGGACAGGCTGCAAGACCCCTGGGCTGGGACTTCAGGAATCATGGGCACTAGTTGGGAGGGGCTGTGGAGACGACAGAAACGCGGCTCCTGCCCCTGAACCGGACCCTTGGCTGAAGAAGATGCTACAGGGACAGTCAGCAGCCCTGGGGGTGCGGGGGGAGGGCCCGAGCACGGCTGGTGGCCGAGGAGCGCGGCGGTCACCCCGGTTCTGCAGGGGATGCCCTTGTCCGCATGGACCCAGGCTGGAGTGTCCACCCCCTTCGGGTGACTCAGGAAGGAAAGAGTTCTCTGTGCTGTTCTCCAGCCTTTCTGAGAGTTTGTGATTGTTTTAAAAATAAGTTACTTCAGTGAGGTCACTTAAGAAAGGTCTCACGGAGCAGACTCCTCGAAGTGAGAGCTGGCATGCGGGCGTTGTGCTGAGGTCAGAGCTGACGTCCGTGTGCGGGGACTCGCGTCCTGCTCCCCCGAGCGAGTCTTCCTTTAAAAGAACAGACTCGCTTGCAGGGACGGCTGTGCTGCTCAGGTGACAGCAGTGCGGGAGGGAGGGGACAGGAGCCGGGACCGCCGAGCGCGCCTCCCTGGTGGTTAGGGTGATCTTTTCTTCCTGTCGGAAGGGACGACGATGACATCAATGACGTGGCGTCCATGGCTGGCGTGAACCTGTCGGAAGAGAGCGCGAGGATATTGGCCACGAACTCGGAGCTGGTGGGCACCCTGACGCGGTCTTGCAAGGACGAGACCTTCCTTCTCCCGGCACCCTTACAGAGACGGATACTAGAAATAGGTGCGCCCAGGTCTCGCTGTCCCCAGGACCCCTGAGTCCACACATGGATGTGGCGTGGGCCGCCAGCGCGCGCTCGGTGTGGCGCTGTCCTGGGTTTGGGGGGACACACCTTGTCCCTGTCACCTGTGTTGCCCGGGTTGTGCTTTCCGCATGGTGGGAGGTGATGTTCTCAGGGAGCTGAAGCAGGTGTCGCCCTCCCTGCATCTGCCGGCCCCCTGGGGACGCCCTGAGGCTGTACGGGAAAGAACAGTGAAGGAAACAAAAGCGCTTCAGTGTTGTGAGCTGTTGCCTGCTCCCCAGGTAAGAAGCACGGCATAACAGAGCTACACCCGGACGTGGTGAGTTACGTGTCCCACGCCACGCAGCAGAGGCTGCAGAACCTCGTCGAGAAGATATCGGAGACGGCCCAGCAGAAGAACTTCTCCTACAAGGTGCTCCGCCGCTATCCGGAGGGGGCGGCCTGCTGAGAGGCGCGGGGTGGGAGTGGCCTGAGCATTGACCTTGTTTTGAATTTTAACTAGAACTAGATTTGGGGCGGATTCCACTTTTCGCCCCGTGGTGTTCTTGGGAGCTGTCCACCTGGGCTGGGGAAGGGGGTGGGACCTGCGTAAAGATGTGCCCTGGGGGCTCTGCCCTCCTGGGTCCTGGAAGGCGGCCTCTTCAGCTTGGGAGATGGTGGCATCTTCACCGTGTCCGCTCTGGGCTCCGGCCCCTGCGGCCAAGCTCGCCTGCACCCCGCCCGTGCAGCAGTGCTCAGAGCAGTGCCCGTCGTGTCCTGCAGGGGGTCGCCCGCACCAGAGCCCCGGCCTCACAGTAGTTTTCTGGGCAGAATCCGCCTTCCTCTTCAGTCCCACGGGCCCTGTTCCGGAAGGCACTGTGGAGTGGCGGGGCGACAGCGCCTTCAGAGCAAAGTTTCAAATAAAAGCATGCAGCCATTTTGCTATAGAGATATTTCTTGTTGTTATACAGAATTTTAAATGATACCAAAGTGTGTAAATGGAAGTTGCCCCTGAGCCCCGGGGGCACTCACCTGAGAGCGGGACCCCACCCAGAGCGCTTCGGCCACGGGGAAGTCTGGACACAGAGGCCCGGGTCTGGGTACCGGCGTCGGGCTTGGACTGAGGGAGGGCGGGGCGCACACAGACTGTCCTGCAGGCTCCCGAGTTCATGACAAACGGTGCTTTCGCTTTTTTGCAGGATGACGACAGGTACGAGCAGGCAAGTGACGTCCGGGCTCAGCTCAAGTTTTTCGAGCAGCTTGACCAGATCGAGAAGCAGAGGAAAGACGAGCAGGAAAGAGAGATCCTGATGCGGGCAGCAAAGGCAAGTGCTTGACGGTTCTCGCGGTTGGACGGTTTTCCCGCCTCCGCCCGGGCACTCCGACACACGCGGGGTTTCCTGGAGCTGGAGCGGGGTCTGGGGCTGGCCTGGGAGGCACGGTGCGTGGGGCAGGGAGCGGGGCTGGGGCGGGAGCCTCAGAACCTCAGTGCGTCGCTCAGCACGCGGGCAGGACCCCTCTAAGCCTTCAGCCCGTGGGCTGCCCAGGCCCGCCGTCCTCACGTCACCTCTGATCAGATTCTGCAGCTGGTGGACGTGGCCCGACCGTGTTGCGTAGTTCTTAGGTCCAAGTGGTGTTGACTTTCTCAGGAGTAATGTTTGTTTTTCGTGGTAAATTTTCATCTTTTGACCATAAACTTCAGGAAAAGTTACTGCGTGTTCTGTCATATGACCTGCATGTTATTCTGTCTCCAATAAGATATCGTACTTGTCAGATGATAAATGTTTAGGTCATAACTTACTTTTCATTTTTATGTCTTTGAAAAATAGTCTCGATCCAGACAGGAAGACCCCGAGCAGTTAAGGTTGAAGCAGAAGGCGAAGGAGGTACGCGACTGCGCTGGATGTGTTCGTGCTCACGCCTAGGGCCCGGCGGCGGGGGTGGGGGGGCCGGCGGGGGAGCTCGGTGTCTCTGCACAGCCGGCCTTCACGTGGGGACTTCCGAGGTTTGCAGAGGTGTCTCCTGGGCAGGCCCTCTGTGTGCTTGCTGTCTTTAAACCTAATGGTGATTTCTCATTTGGTGCATCCAGTCTGTAGTTTTAAAATTTGCTCGTGTTTTCCGAACTCTTTTTTAAGATGAGCGTCTCGGCTTTATTCTTTTTCTGATTATAGAATATGCTTACTGTTTAAAAAAAAGGTCAAAACGTTAAAGAAATTTTAATTTAGAAACAAACTGGAAAGCCCTCGGGTATATGTGTACCTTTTGTTGTAAGAAAAAGCATGCACGAAATGACCGTCCTGTTTGCTTTTCCAAACGAAGATGCAGCAGCAAGAACTGGCGCAGATGCGGCAGCGCGACGCCAACCTCACGGCGCTGGCCGCCATCGGGCCCAGAAAGAAGAGGAAAGTGGACTCCCCGGGCCCCGGGTCGGGGGCAGAGGTACACAGCGCCGGCGCGGGGCTGGAGGGGCCTGGGCACCACGCTCACTTGAGGGGCCCGGCACGCCGGGTGGGCTTCCTCACCATTCACACGGGTCTCACCTCCCGGGGAGTGTCTGCTTTACATTTGATGCTTTGTATTCAGATCGGCTTGTTCGTGGATCTCACGCGAGCTGGAAGTTCTTTGCGTGAGGAAGTTTGGTCATGTAGTTTGATGTGATGGGATTTAGGCTGACTTTGAAAATACATGGACGTGGAAGCGTTCAGAAAGGTGACCCTCGTGGGGTAACTGTCCTTCCTGAGCAGCGGGAGTGAGACAAGCCTGCAAGAGAAAAAGTGATTCTAAGGAGGAAGGAAACTTGTTACCTGTTTTTGTTTGTCCAAGTTTTGTTAGTTTCTTGTTTGTTTCCCGTCACATCTTCATATATATTTACAAACCCAACTTTAAAGTATCGTTATTATTGCATTAAGCTGTCAGTTATCTTGTAAGTAAATGACAGGAGGAAAGAAGGCATCGTTTTTTCATGGACTGACTCGCTGTTTCGGGTCCTCCGTTCCTCCCCGAGCCCAGGTTCCCGTCATCGGCTTGCCTTCGGCTTGAAGGGCAGCGGTGAGCGTTGCTTGCAGTGCGGTCTACTGGCGATAGCCAGCTTTTGTTTGCTCGAAAATGGTTGTATTTCACCCTCAGTTTTGGATGAAAATTTCCTTCAATATTGACTTTTTTTTCTATTTTAAATTTAAGATTTACTGTCTCTTACATTCTTGAAGAAGCCAGGCAAATCCAGATACGTATCATTTAATTTTGTACAACAGCAGACTAAAAAGGGATAATTGATTCCAAGACTTTCAGCCGTTTTTTGTGTTTTCCTCTGTTCCTTGGATCCTCTGTGTTCCTGCATGTCTCCTTCTCGTTTCCCAGGAAATGCCTGCTCTGATTTAGCTGTGTTATCTCGTCCCAGGTCACAGCAAACGATGGGAGGTTGCCCAGTGAATTTTGCAAGATTGCAAAACTCTTATTCTTAAACCCGGAACGACCATAAACGTGTGACCACCTCTGTCCTTGGAGACGCCGTCCCACCATGCTCAGGCCCCGCTGGCTTCACCCTGTTTCCCGTCCTGTGTGTCACTTCTCTGGCTGTGTTGAGATGGTCGTCTCGCTTTTCTGACATTGGTCTGTGTTGTGTTCAGACTTGTCTCGTGGTGTTCAGTCTGCTTGGGCTGCTCTGAGCTTCTTGGGACTGTTGGTCAGTGTTTTTCTTTTAATTTGGAACATTGTGGCCTTTATTTCTTCAAAACTGCCTGTGTTCCAGCCTTCTTCTATTGGGACTCCCATGGTACCTCTGTGGGACGTTCCGCTGTGCCTGGTGGGTCTCTGAGCCCGTGTTCGTGTTTCGTGACCCTGTTCCCTCTGTTCCGACCACGTGGGCTCCCTGCCGCCCCCGTCCAGCCGCGAAGCCAGTGCCTGCACTTCTCATTTGTCTGTGTTTGCGGTTCTGGGTTCCTGCTTAGGTCTTTATGGCTTTTGATTCTGTGCAGAGACTTCCCTGTCTGCTCGCTTACTGAGGCCAGTTTTCCCATCGTCCTTGGAACCCGTTTATGACCTGCTCTCTTGGTTTTGTCAAGTCCAGCATCTGGGCCCTCTCCGGTCCAGGCCCTGCCGGCTGCTTTTCCCTCGACGGCGGCTCTGGCTTCCCTGTGTCTCTGGCTGCAGGTGCCGTTGCTGGGACATCGTATTGCTGTCCCCTCCCTCTGAGGGGCTGGCTGTTGGCTCAGACCCGCTGGGGGGCTCGTTCCGGCCAGGCGTGTTGTGCTCTGTTTGTCGCTCTGCTGCCTGGTACTGTCTGCAGGGAGCCCTCCGACCCAGCATGGCTCACCTGCAGCCTTGCCTCCCGGCCAGGTCCGGTCTGGGGCTTGTCGGGCGGGTGCTGTGTAGGATGTGACCCTGACACCGGGCAGGCTCGTGCGCGCGTCTGGCTCGCCGCAGAACAGTCACTGGCTGTTGCGGGCTGTCCTCTCTCCCTGTCCCTTCTTTCTCTTAGGGCACAAGGGACTTTCTGTTTAATGCCAGTGACTCTTCTCTGTGGTCTTCTGAGTCTCAGTCTCTGCTGGAGTCTTCTGGGATGGTTCGTGGGGCCGCGTTCCCCAGAGTCTTGCACGTGGATGGCGGTTCGTGCCTTTCACACTCGGAGGCCGGTGTCTGGCTGTGAAGCCCTGGGCTCAGCCCCCTTTCCTTGAGAGTCTTTCTTGAGTAAGTGGTTACTCCGGGTGTTTGCTTTCCTGGGAGAAAACGCTGCTGTCGGAGTCCGACGATCGTCTCGCTTCCCTCCCCTGGGTGCTGTGCGTGTCCTCTGCCCAGGGCTGCCCGCCGAGCTCTGCTGCTTCAGGCTGTGCCGCTTTGCCGGGGGCCGGCTGTCCTGAGCTGTGCTCTCGGGGGCAGTTTTAAACCCTCCGTTTCCAGGGGCGCTTCGCGTGACGCTTCTTTGGTTTCACCCTTTCCAGAGATTCCTGTGTTCACAGCCCATTGGTATTTGTCGTTTTTTTCTTTAATCCTTTCAATCTCTCTTTAAAAATACGTGACACTCCGCCCCTTCCCCCTTGTAGCTCCTTCTGCCTGTTTGTTGTGTTCCTGCTCCTGTGTCTCCCGAGAGCAGTCTTTGTTTCCCAAATGGAATTTTCTTTTGTTCCTCATTTTTTCTTGACTTCGTCACTTCATTTCTGAGTTCTGCTAATTCTGATTTCTGTTGTTCTTTCATGCTTTTTGTCATTTTCCCAGTGTTTTCTAGCTTATTTGGAAACAACATAACAGTTTGGACCTTTTGATTATGTCTCTTTGGTGTTTTTTCATCATCTGTTGGGAAGTTACTCTTTTTCCTTATGGCCCCTGGCGTGGGCTCTGACGTCTCTGCGTGCACGTTCATGGGATCCCAGTTTCCCGGACCCTGTGGAGGAAGGTTTGCCGACTTCGCTGAGCTCCTCTCAGGCTGCCTCCCCGCAGTGACGATTTCCGCCGTTGAGATTTCAGGGCTCTGCTTTCTGCCTGACCCTTACCTGGAGCTTTTTTGTCTCTGTGGTCCCTGCCTTGCTCAGTGTGGTTTCAGGCCCCCCCTACCCCGAGTCTCTTACGTGGGCCCCTGTGCTTGGGGGCCCGGCTGTCAGAGGTGGGGTCCTGGCGGCAAGGCTGCCTTCGGATGGGGGAGAACCCTCCCGGCTTCAGCGGCCGCCCCCTGGGAGCCTCCCCTCCAGGGGCCACCCACTGCTCTGGGCCTCGGGCCTCGCGGGTCCGGCTGCTTTCCCTGCACTGTTTGGAGCTGCTTCCCGGCCCGTGGCCGCTTGGGGCTCATCTCTGCTGATTTTGTTCTGAATGTTGTCCGCTGGCGCCTGGTTTTGCGGCCTGGCGGCTCTGTGCTTTATGTGGCCCTTTGGCAAGATTGGAAAACTTCGACGCCTCCGCCATCGTCTCTCCCGAATATAATAATAGTTTCCAAATGCTTTTCTTTTAATTTAAAATAGTTTCAAACTTGGAGAAAGTTGTAAGAACCTCTGTTCAGATGCTCAGTTCTGAACGCACATACCACATGTAACAGGCGTGAGATCTTTTTCTGAGGGGATGTTCCGTCCGTCACCCCTCGATACTGACCCTTCTGGACACGCTCTTCTGTTACTGCACCCCGCCTCCGCCCCCCGGCCCATCAGGAACTCAGCCCTGAGGCACCAGTGAGCCCCGGACCCCTGACCCCTCACTGCCTGTCCTGGTCTTTCTTTGTGACCCAGGCGTGTGCGGCACCAGTTAGTGTGCGGTTTGAATCCCTCCCCAGTGCCCCTATCCCTGACGGCGTGACAGAGGACAGGCCTTTGTTCTGTGGGGTGGCCCTTCCCCCCGTGGTCTGTCCGACTTGGGCAGAAATGCCTTAGTGTTGCTGGGCGCTCCACCCAGCCGTCACATGCACGGCCCACGGTGTCGACCTTCTTACCACTGGTGACCTTGGTCTTGATCCCTTGGTTAAGTCGCTGGTTAAGGAAGCCAGCTTCCTCTGCTGTGTGGTCACTGTTAGGCCTTTGGGATGGAGGTGCTCCGGAATCACGCAGACACTGTCCCCCGTCACACCTCCACCCGGCCTCTGTGCCCAGCGGAATGGCTGCGGGCATAGGTGCCAGAGTGTGGCCTGTTCCCATCACACTGTCCCCATTTATTGGCTGCCTTCTGTTGTAAAGAAGAGCTTCTCCTCCCTCATCCATTCGTCTGCTCACTCATCCGTCGGCGTGTGTGGACGCGTGGACTCCTGCTGCATTCGGAGGGTCGTAATCAATGCTCTCGTTGTTTCTAGATTTGGTCAGTGGAAGCTGCTTCACGCTGGTTTCTATATCCTTTTGAAATGTTGCCCTCGTCCTTTAAGCGTTGTGTTTTTACTGACACGAGAGGTGTCCAGGTGCCTCTTGTGCCTCTCCCTGCCCTCACAGCAGTGACCCCCAGGAGCCTGGCTCCTGGCAGTGGAGGGTGGAACTTAGAGACCAAGATCTGAGCTCCGTGTGTGCTCGTTGCTATGGGGGCCCTGCTTCCAGGCCCCTCAGTGGTCAGAGCCCGGGGATGTTGTATGTCTGCAGGTGTGTGCGTATGCGCGCATGTCTGCGTGCCTGTGTGTGTGCATGTGTGCGTGTGCGTGCATATCCCTTCCTGCATCTGAAACAACCCTCTGCGTCTGAGATGCTCCGATTCCAGGCTAGCACCTCAGGGCTTCTTTGTAGCCTCCCCCTTTCCTCACTCAGGAAGCCCTTCGCAGACAGTTGAGAAATCTAGTTCCCATTATTCTCTTTTGCTCGTTGTAACCAATTCCACAACCCCTTTGCCTGCTGGGGTCTCTGTGTTAGGAGGGGCGGGCACGTGGGAAAGGCGTGGTGATTAACTTTTGCCTTAGGTGTTAAAATATCCAGGGTGACCTCTGAAGAATAGAAAAAGTGCCTATTTCCAAACTGACAGGGCGGGCGTGGGTGTGGGGAGGAGTGTGGCGTGTCGGGAGGGGACAGAGGGCTCCTCGGTGACAGCGAGAGGCACGTCACCCCACGTCCTGGTGGAGCTGCTTCACCCGTTGTCGCCTGTGCCTGTTTCGAACTTTAGGGACACCTGTGTGTTGCGTGTGTAACAATTGATACGAAACTTGAACTTTAAAAGTCTTATATGCCTTTTTTCATCAGTAAGATAATGCTTAATTTTTTCTTTTTTTAGTTGAGGATTATTTCCCTAGGGTGTTTTGAAAAAACACTTTATTTTGAACTAATTTTAGACTTGCAGAAAAGTTACCCAAAACAGTAGTGTTTCAGTGCAGTGCCTTGCTCAGCCCCGCAGCGCGAGGCGTCGGCATGGCGCTGTTAACTGGAGGCCTTATGTGACTTCGTGTTTCAGAATTTAATTTTAAATTAATAAACTGTATTTTAGAGCAAGTTTAGGTTCACAGCAAAGCTGAACGGGAAGCGCAGAGACTTGCCACAGGCCCCGCCACTCAACATGTGCGCGGCAGCCTCAGCAGGCGGTGCGTTTGTCGCAGGCAGACCTGCACAGACACGCCGTAATCACCCAGAGTCTGTGGCTTACATCAGGCCTCACTCCTGTGTGTACTTCTATGGACGTGGACAAATGTGTGTGACGACTTGCACCCAGCAGCGCGTCAGGCCGGTGGTCTCACTGCCCTGAAAGCCCTCCGCACTCCGCCCTGGCAGCCACCGGCCCTGCTGTCTTTGAGGTTTTGTCTTTGTGTCCAGGATGTCGTATCGACGGAGTCACACAGCCTGTAGCCTTTTCAGACTGGCTTCTCTCACTTAGTTAGGTGCATCCAGGGTCCCTCCGTGTCTCTTCGTGACTCGACGGCTGTTTCTTTTCATCAGGGAGTGACATTCCTCTGTCTGGGTGGACTGCCGGCTACTAGCCCCTCACCCCCGGAGGACATCCTGGCTGACTGCACGCTTTGGCGGCTGTGAATGCAGCTGCTGTAAACATCTCCGTGCAGGTTTTCGTGCGGACGTGAGTTTTCAGCTCCTTTGGGTGAATACCAAGCAGCGCAGTTGCTGGATCGTGTGGTAAGAGCGTGTTTGGTTTTGTAGAAAACTGCCCAAGTGGCCCCTCCGGGCCGCGTTCCCACCAGCAGCGGGCGAGCGCGCGCCCGCCGCCCCGTGGCCCCTCCGGCACCCGGTGCTGCCGGTGCGCTGGGTTGGGCCGTTCCGAGCGTGCGGCGTTACTTCACTGTGGTTTTAATTCGGTTTCCCTGATGACGCGCGGCAGGGAGCATCTTTCTTGCGCTTGTTTGCCGTCTGAACATCTTCTCTGGTGAGACATCTGTTAAGATCTTTGATCCATTTTTTAATTGGGTTGTTTGTCTTGTCACTCAATTTTCAGAGCTCTTAAGTCTGGAGACTTTCTTTTTTCTTTTTTCTTTTAACCAGTTGTGTCTTCTGCAGGTGCTTTCCCATGTTTGATTGTCTCAGGACCCCTCCAGGAGCCCTCCTGGCGTTCGGGCCCGCCGGCTGCACAGTGCCCCCAGGCTGTGGCGGGTCCTCGTGCCCCCTGTCTTTCCTGGTCTGGACGCTTTTGAAGAGCGTGCAGTTGTTCGGGGGCACTGGCTTCGCTCCGTGGGGGGGCCGCTGTGGCCCCACCTTTGCCATTGCCGCCATTGCCCGCTCCTTCAGTGTGGCTCCTCTGTCTCCTTGACGTGACGCGCCACCTCCTGAAGACTCTTAGTTTTCATGCCACACACGTTCCACCAACTTACCGTATATTTTTCCTGCCGTAAGTGAAAATGACCATTTCTCAAGGAGTCGTACTTCCTTTTGTTGGGGCTCATGTTTAGGAACCGGCGTCTGGGCACTGGGTGGCCAGTCCTGCTCAGGCCCCCTGAAGGGGCAGCCAGGTTACGGGTCAGGGGCAGCCCCAGCCCCGTGTTTGTGTTTCTGTCTGTCTGTCTGTCTGTGTACTGGAGACACTGGGCTGAGACTCCGATCTCAGACTCCGTCCTGACGTGACAGGGCTCCCCATGGCTGTCCCTTGTCCTTGCGCGAGAAGCCTGGTTCTCGTGATCACAGTAGATCTGCTGTTTGTCTCGTCCTAATTCGTAGATAAGGAGTTTCAGAGCTGCCAGGCCCTGTGAGGAAGAAACATATGAAGTCTCTGGAGTGTGTTTCTGCAAAGTGCTTTTTGCATCCAGCCGTACGGTGTCCACTCAGAACTCTGCGTTCCAGGGTTCCTGAGACGAGCGCGTTTCTTGCTGCCCTTTTGTGTGGGCCGGGCTCCCGTGGGCCTCGCCGTCAGAGCCCGGCGGTGCCGGAAGCGAGCACTTGGGGAGCGGCCCCTCCGCTCGGCGCTGGTGCGCTCTTCTTCCCCCTCTTTCTCCAAGGGCAGCGCGTGTTCGAGCACTGGGCGCAGCTGGCCGTTGTCACGGGCCACACGCTGGAACGTGCTCCGGTCACCTCGTGCGTGCAGACGCTCCCCGGTCTCTTTCACAGCCGCGTGTGCTTCTTGGCGCCCGTGCAGCTTAGTCTACCTCCCTTCCTCGTTTGCGGGCGGCGTGTGACCTTGTGAGTGTGTGTCGCAGTGAAGGTAGGTGCGAAGGAAGTTTCCTCGGGCATCGCCAAGCTCCCCCAGGGGCTGTGCCAGTTTGCACCCGCCAGTGGTTCTGATGGAGAGGGCTCCCCCCCCAGCGTCACGGCGTGAGGCGCGTGGGCTTTAGTTTCGCTGGTCTGCGGGGCACCGTGGGTGCTCTGTTTGGTGAACGTGCTGTGGGTGCTGGAGAACAAGGTGGCGTCTCAGGACAGGGGGTACGCAGCCTGCCCCTCGCTGGCCAGGCCGACTGTCTCTGCTTGTTTTTGCCCACTTGACGTGTTTTGTGCCGGGTGTGGGGTCCCAGAGCCTTGTGTTCTCAGTGTTTCCATCGTCATCTCCTGGCGCCTCCTGTGGTTCTTGCTCTGTGACGGATTGCAGTGTCTGTCGTGTCGCATCTTCCCGGGGAGCTGTGACTTCCCAGCATTAAGAAGTGTCTGTCTTTGCCCAGTGGGCTGCACGTCTCCTTCGACCTGCGTCAGGGCTGCTGCCTTGTCCTGTTTCCGTCAGCCCAGAAGAGGCTCTGCTCTTCCCATGAGTCGTAGCTGTTCCCTTAGGCGTGTCTCCCGTGCAGAGCGCGCGGCCAGGTCCTGTTCTCTGAGTCGCAGCTGGAGAGCTTTTCCGTCCGCGGGCAAGGTGAGCCCATCGCCTGTCTTGGTGTAGGTGGCGTGGCGGGCCTCCGTGCGTCTGTTCCACAGCTGCTGCGGTGGGTTTGTGAGATGCGTATTCTCTGCCCCTTAACTAAGATGTTTGTTTCTACTTGGGGACGTATGTCGTTGTGTTCTAGGGGTTACTTGTGTCTGAAGCCTTTCTGGATGTCCTCGGCCCCCGGGTCTTGGCTCAGGTCCGCCTTCTTTTGCCAGCCCCATGTGTGGAGGCACCGGAGCGCGTTCCGTGCTGGGTCCGCCCCTTTCTTTTGCTGCTGCGTCGGCTCTGCTCTCTCGCCCGCACACAGCTTCCTGCCTTCGCCCTGGCACCGGATGCACGTTTGTACAAGTGCTGACTTCCGCCTGTCTTTTCCTGCCGTTTCCCCGCCCTTTCTCACTGGGATGCCCCCCCCCGCGCGTGGCGGAGCCCTCATGAAGGCCTCAGGGGCAGCGTCCCCTGAGCGGTTCACGTTGGAACGGGTTTTCTGTGGCTCGATGTGGAGGACAGCCATGCTGGATGTAAAATTGCTGGGTCACGTTTGCGTTCCGCGGGTGTTAACGCTGCTCCGCTGCGTCCTGTGTTGGTGGAGAAGCCTGAGGCCAGGCTAGCCTTCTCACCTTCATCGTTAGTTTTCTCCTGTCACCTGGAGGCCTTCCCCTTGGAAAGCTGACGGTTCCGCGGGGCTGTGTCAAAGTCGACTTTTATGGGTTAATAATTTTCCCAGGTGCCCTTTGAGTCCACGTAGGTTGGTTTTTCCCACTTCTTGACCGTTTCCCCGGATCGCAGCTCAGGTGCCGCCCCTGAGGTGCTCCGGGCACCAGGCGCGTCCTCCATGGTGCCTCCCGTTTGCCCGCCCCTCCCGGGCCCGGCTCGTCTCCACGCCCGTGCTCTTCTGCCTCTCACTGCGTTTCCATTCCCGTCTTTTCTCCCCTGAGCGCCTTACCATTTATATTCATTTCTGAGATAATTTTGCCCCCCCCCCCCAGTTCTTTCTTGAATCAATCAACTCTCATTTCCTTCTCGTTTTTAACCCCTTTTCCCCCTAAGTTTTGAGTTTTTGATTCAGGTGATTCTCATGTCCTCAAAGGTTTATTTTTTTGTTGGCTGTGTTGTCTTACAGTTTTCTTGTTTTTTCCAGACTGTTTGTCTCTGACAAGCGTGGAACTTCATTTTCTGATTTTTTGCAGTGGCTCTTCATGGATTTGCTACCTTGACCTTCGTTTTTTTGTGGTTTGGGGTGTTTACAAGACTCCGGTGTGATGGCGCCCCCTCCTGGCGGCTCTGCAGAGTCGGCTGGGTCCCCAAATGTCTGAGGTTTTGGCAGCGAGGCTCTGACTTGCAGGACCCTCCACCCCCATACTTCTCTCCCTGCCGCTGCCCAATTTCAAGGGTCTTGTCTCACATCTCGCTCCGCCCCTCCGCATCCGCTCTGGGTGCCTGGCGCTCTGGCGGGGAGGACCAGACCCTCTGGCCCCTCCAGTCCCCTTGCCCCCTCCTGGCTCCGTCTCTGCTGCTTGGCCTCTTGGGGGCGCAGTGGGACCCCGCCTGGGATGTGTCAATGCTTCTCATGAAGTCTGGGCGCGCCTTGTCCTCACCTGTGCTGAGGCGGTGCGTCCAGTAGGCCTCTGTGTCCCCTCCTGTTCTGCATGGTTTTGGGGAGACTGGGGGGGGCACTGGGGTGACCTTGTGTTCGGCTGCCGTGAGGGACGTCTGTGCTCGCGAGCCGGGTGCCCGAGTGTCTCTGTTACTGCTGTTCTGCCCTGTGTCCTTGTGGACGGTGAGGACGTGGCGGGTGCGGACGAGTTTAGGAGCCACGCTGCGCACAGGAAGCAGAACGAGCCCGTGGGAGCCTGTGCTGTTGGCACTTTGACCCAAACTGCTCCCCTCCTGGGACGCAGGGACAGCCCGGCTGGGTAGAGATGCCCTCATTTCCCCGCCGTTGCTAGGTGGGCTCCAGGGGAGCAGAGATGGCCCTGCAGTGGGAGCCCCCGGCAGTCCCGGGGCCAACGCTCCCAGCACCAGCTGCCAGCTCCGCTTGTGCACAGCCCTGGGGTCCCTAGCACAGTGACCCCGTGAGCCAGGTGGAAAGTGGATGGAAGCTGATTTTTTCCGTTTGGTTCCTACATCTCATGTTTGTTGCCTGTCAGTTGGTTGTGGCGTTTTTGACTGTGGAGAGATTGCCTTCAGAGGAAGGAGCAGCCTCTTTTTATTAACCCTGTGGACAGTCCTGTGACAGGATTGGATGAGTGTTCACAGCGATGCTTGGGGGGGAGGAAGCTAGTGTTCCTCCACGGCCTGCAGATACCAAGCGAAACAGAGCAGACCGACTCACCCCTGCGCCTGCGGGCGGATGCTGTGTGAGTCGGCGCCACCCTGCCCTCTCCTGGGTGGACGCCCACGGCCCTGCGGTTTCCTGTGGCCTCTGGTCCTTGCTGGCCGCTCCCTCTGGCTTCCCCCATGGGGCTCTGGGTTCTCCCACTTCCAGGCTGGGCACGGGGTTCCTGTGACCCCTTCCCGTAGCCAGGACGCCCCAGAGCCGTCCAGTTAAAGGGTGGCATTCGCCTTGTGGTATTAGAAGTAACTGAAGCATCGCAGGCGTTTTATTAACGTCCACAGAACCGTCCGTGAGTGACAGTGCCGTCCCCTCCCCCGTGGGCTGTGCTGACACTTGCCTGTCTGGATTTTCTGGCACCACTTTCGATTTCTAAAAAATTCTGCATTAAAATGTTACTTACCTTGATTTCTGATTTTTTAGCATCCTTTAAATTCTGTGCTTGAAGTGAGCGCCTCACCCTTGTCCCAGCCATTTTTGGCCGTGGAACTATTTTTCAAGTAGGAACATCAAACCCGGTCCAGAATTGCAGCAGGTGCCACTGAAGACGTCTGGCCCGTTGTTTAGATAGTGCTTTGTTCTCTCCGAGCGACAGGAGAGTCCCCAAGACCCGAGGCCAGGCGCTGTCCGTCTGTCCTGGAGGCAGGAGGAGAGGCCCCCCCCTCCGGACTCCCTGCCCCAGCCGTCTTTCTAGAGACTCGGCCTGCGGGCAGCCCGGGTGCACAGCAGCTCCCGAGACGGAGCCCCATTTTCCTCCGCGCTCCTCTAAACTGTGCGTTTTCATCACAACCTTTTCAGGGTGCTGTTTGTCTCGTACACACAATGCTGCAGTAGGGCTGTTACGGAGACTCAGGGAAAACCACCAAGAAAACCGAAATAGTTGTTCCAAACAAGGA
The DNA here is from genome assembly GCF_009834535.1 of Camelus ferus. Classification (NCBI taxonomy): domain Eukaryota; kingdom Metazoa; phylum Chordata; class Mammalia; order Artiodactyla; family Camelidae; genus Camelus; species Camelus ferus. Next base: position 13,902,118 of record NC_045714.1, on the reverse strand, counting down.
AACGTAGTCACCAGAGGACTGGTCTGGAGGAGGGACCCCGCGGTTAAGGGTGTCTGCAGGGGGCTTAAAGAAATCGTAATTAAGGGTCGAAGACGTGTCGTGGGCAGCGCGCGGCGCCCGGAGGAAAGGGGCCCCCGGTGGAGGGACTGGCCTTGCCTGCCACCTGCTGGCCGCTCGCTGTGCGGCCTCCTCCAGCCTCATAGAACTCGTTGCTGCCACCTGCTTATTAGACTTTGAGAAAATGTTGTAAAATGCCAGATTTAAGTTTTGCACTTGAAATGTACACGAGCAACTTTAACCATCAGAACCCAGACACTTAGTTCTCATTCTGCACGGAAGAGCGAGAGCCATCCAGCTGGAAGTGTGTGGGCCCTTGGGCCCTGAGTGTCGCATGGAGACGGGGCCACGCCGAAGGACGCTGCTGCGGAGGGCCACGCGCCACGTCCTGGAGAACACTGGCAGCTCCCTGCGGTGCAGGCCGGCTGAACTGCTGCCGTCAGCCCAGGGGGCTCCCTCCTGGCCATGGGTGACTGTGGTCACCGTGGAGTCCTGCAGCCCAGCCTGCCGACAGCCAGCCCGCCTGGCCCAGGAGTCTGGACTTTGTCAGCGAAGTGGGGATGACACAGCCAGCCGCAGGTGCAGCATAGCCCTCCTGAGACGCTGGACACTGGAGTTCGGGGGCACCAGCGGCAAGCCCTGGAGCTGTTCTGCGTCCCCTGCCACCATCTTTTCGTTCCCCACACCCAGGGGCCAGAGTCTGAGCTCTGTGGGGCGTCGCGGGGTTCGTGCTCTCGAGCGTGTGCCTGAGAGCAGCAGTCTTGGAGGTCGGCGTGGGGGTCCGTGCCCCTGCTCTCACCCCTCCCCATTAGGGGCTCGTAAAGCACCTCAGCGCCAGCACTAGGCCTGCGGGAAGGAGCCTGTCCCGGGCCTGGCTTCCTCCAGCATCAGGGCTCCTTGGGGCACCTGTAGGGAAACGTGAGCCGCCCCAGGCGCGCGGTCCTGGGGCGGCACCTGGCCCCGCCCCCTCCTTCCGGCGCCCACCCTGCCACCACTAACTCGGCTGTCTTCTCCTTTCTCGTCACCAGGGCTCGGGCCCAGGCTCGGCGGTCCCAGGCAGCTCCGGCATCGGAACCCCCAGACAGTTCACGCGACAGCGGATCACGCGGGTCAACCTCAGGGACCTCATATTTTGTTTAGAAAATGAACGCGAGACAAGCCATTCACTGTTGCTCTACAAAGCATTCCTTAAGTAGCTCGGACACGGCCTCTCAGAGGGAGACGCCTGGGGACTTTTCATTTGTTTGCAGAGACGCCTTTTTGTAACAAGCAAATGGGATATTGTTTAAAAAACAGCCACCTCTTTACAATGGAGCAGTTTTATATTCCTGTTTCTAAGTCAACTCTTCTGTACGGAGGAAGACACGTTTCTGTAACAGAGAACACAGAGGCCCGTGGGTACTCTAAAAGGACAATTAAATCTTAACTCATCTTTGATTGAGTGGCCTTCTTGCCAAACAAGCCATATATAAAAACTGATGGAATCGTTTAGCAAATAATTAGCTGCCCTCTGTCAGCTCATAGCGGTTTCTGCATCGTTTGTGCATTTGGTTTAGTTCAACCCAACTTACTCCGTAGGTGTGTGTCTACAGCCGATGACCTCATTTCACTTATTTTATTTTTGTATTAGTCAGTTGGCAAAGCAAACTGATTTTTTAGACTATTTATCGTCGCCCCTCCCCCGCCCTCCGTTCGGGATTCCCGAGGTGCAGGTGGGCGTTCCTCGGCCGCCCACGCCTCGGGGCCCACCTCCCTCCTGCTTCTCGGGGCCCAGCGCCGCGGCTCCTTCTGAATGTGTGGTCAGCATCTGTACAAATGCATTTTATTTGCTATAGTTTGTAAAGCTGTAAAGTTAAAAGAAATGAAAACCTTTTCAGCATAAATCTATTTTACTTGCACTGTGTTTTTTAGCTAAAAGTGAAAACTTAGATGAAATAAAATCAAAGTTGAGAAGAATCATCAAAAGACTGTTTCTCAGTGTGAATCAAGTGTTGAAAAATGGCTGGTGTATTTTGTCGGTAACTGTACATAGTTTTTGGCACATGACAGAAGACGGCTATGTAACTATAATTATTTTGCTAAGAGACTGTATGCAAGCTGTGGGCCCACTTTACAGACGTCCAGAGCAAAAGCCCCTTCTTTGTACCTATTTTTTTATTACAAATATACTAATTGGTTCTTTATATTTTCAGAGGTTATTGTATTAAATTGTCTATCGATAGGACTTTTATGACTGTAAATGCTCCGGCTTTCTCCGTGTGAATTCCCACGTTAGACTCTCCGCGCGCGTGTGGACTGAGTGCTGATAGTATTTTTTATCGACACCTGGAAACTGTTACACCTTTTATTTTGTCTTTTAGGAAAACCCTGTCTTTCCATTTTTTCATGTAAATTTTGCACAGTTACTTGTTCATATGTAAATATTTTACTTTCAAAATGAAGTTTTTAATCGCTATGGTTTTATATAGGATTGGAAGAGAATTAACCCCTTTATTAAAAACGAATTTATCTGCATTCGTCTTGCCTGTTTTTCCCAGTTTTCAGGTTTAGATCCTGCTGCCAGAGGCTCAGCTCTGGGCTCGCTGAGGTGTGTGTTCACAAGCTCCTTATTAGGGTCGGCGTCTAAAACCCAGCGAACCTGGCAGAAGCAGCCTCACCTGCAAGGGCAGGCCCTGCGCGCTGCGGCGTCTAACCCGGGTGTGGAGTCCCAGGGCCCGGAGGCCGAGCCGCGCCCGGCGAGCTCTCACGGTCTGGGCCGCCCCGCCTCGGACACACAGCGGCTCGTGCTGTGTGGACGCCGGGCTCCGGTCCGTGCAGAGGAGCTGGGGCAGCCCTGGGAGAGGGAAGGTAAGGCCGGGGGGCCCGGGGAGGGGGCGCGCACGGCTTCAGGAACGCCCCGGGAGCCTGCCCCTGGCCCCATGTGGACCCAGCACGACGGGGAAGGACCGGGGCTCCGGAGGTCTCCTGCCCCGTCTCGGTCAGGGGGCGTCGCAGGTTGGCCTCGAGGGACCGTCGCTCCTGGGAGGGCGAGGGGGAGCGCCTGCGTTCCACCAGCACGCTGCCTCCCCCAGTCGTTGGTGTAACTGGAGTTGGCGTCTAGTTTTCATGTTAACTTTGACCGTTTGGAGGGACCTCCGGCCCCACGAGGGTTTACTGACAAGTGACGCCTGGAAGCATGCCCTCCTGCGGCTCCCGGGCCGCGGGAGCAGCGGGTGTTGTCCCCGCAGTCTGGAGGCTGGAGTGGAGACCCAGGCGTGGGCAGGGCTGCTCCCTGTGGGCGCCCCGGGCCCCGGGGTTTGCGGGCGTCTCCGACGTTCCTCGGCCACGGCCGCGTCGCCCTTTCACCCCCATGTGGCGTTTGCTCCGAGTGCGCGCCTGTCTTTGAGCCTGAATCTCCCCTTTCCCTAGGACGCCAGCCGTTTGGATTGCCCACCCGAGTGGCCTCGCTTTAACTTGATGCCCATTGTGAAGACCCCGTCTCCGAGCAAGGTCGCGTCCTGCGGTCCTGGGGCGTTAGGGCTCCGACGTCATCTTTTTAGGGGAGGACGCAGTTTAACCTGGGACACCTGTGTTGGTGGGTGACGCGAGAAACTAAACCCGGGTTTTTAGAGCCTCCTCTGGGATGCAAGGGCACAGCATGCAGTCTTCTCTCCTCCTGCAAATGCCTGAGGCGGCTGGTTGGTTCAGTCACGCGTGCACTTTCTACCACGACTGATGCTTTGTGCTCGCTGAGGTCTTGGCCTGAAGTTAACTCAGGCCCGTCAGTGCAGGACGGAATGCCTGGGGTCCTGCAGGTGGGGCTGACTTGCCCCGGCTTCTGCGTACTCTGCCCGGTCCGGTCAGTGTGCGAGGCCCCGCGGGGTGAGGGGCGGCGTGGGAATGGACGCAGGGGCGGGCGAAGCGGGCAACAGCTCATGGTCTTCCTGCAGTGCCGTCACTGAGACAGACCTTGTGACTGTCCTCGGTCACTAGTTAGCCAGTTAATTGTTAACTAGTTTTCCCTTATCTCAGACTGTGGTCTCCAAATGTGAACTTTATCTTAAGAAAAGGCCCACCTGCCTCCCCGTGCTGCCCTTGGGGCACGGGCTGCCCAGGGCTGTCGGCCTGCGCAGCTCTGGGGGCCCCTTGGAGGCCTCTGTATCCTCAGTCCTGTATACAGCAAGCGCTCAACCGAGCATGCCATCACGGTGGAGGCATGCGCTTAGCCCTGCTCCGTGAGCCTTTCCAGAGCAGCCTCCTCTGGACCGTCCCAGCCTCACTGGGGACGCCTGGCCCAGGAAGGGGCTGCCCAAGGGAACGTATCCTGTTTCTTCAAGAGGCTCACGGGGACAAGTCACACTCCTGCTTAGAGTGGCTCCGGCTGCTCCCTGAGGTGGGCTCACCAGGCTGAGACCCGACTGCCAGCAGTTCTGTAGTTTTGAGGAGAATCGCGGTGCCCAGGTCTATGTTTTTCTGAAACAGATTTGTTCAGCAGGTGCCAGTGAGCACCTCTCCCCGCAGGATGCCTTCCTGGGGCGTGGGGCGTGGGGCGTGGACACAGCTTGCCCCTCCCCAGAGGAGGTCCGACTTGGCCTGGGAGAGAGGCGGCCGGGGGCCGCAGCCTGGGCAGAGGTGGTGGGGGGCTGGGGATGGGTCCTCCTGCCGGTGCAGCTGAGGAGGAAGGCGGGGGCCGGTTCCTGTGCTTGTCTGAAAACTGGAGGAAGGGACTGGCCATGCCGAGTGCCCGGAGGGCGGGGATCCCCGGGCTGTAGGTCACACGGCCCGGAGGGTGGGGACCTCGGGGCTGTAGGTCACACGGCCCTGGGCGGTTTCTTCAGAAGTGGGCTGTGCGTTACCACGTCCGCCCCCGAGCCCCTGGGCACCGGCCCGAGGGACGTGAGGGATCTGACCACGCACAGCCGTGCGCACGGCTGTGCACCGCAGCTTCATTCCAAGTAGCTAAACACTGGGAAAACCCCAGCTGTCCATCTGCAGGTGAGTGGAGGAACTGGTCCTTTCACTCAGTGAAGGACCACATGGTGGTTCTCTGGTGACGAGGACCCCCGTGGGGTTCCCTTTGTGTAGCGCACGGGGAGGTGCCAAGTCATCCGTGATCAAAGGACGCCATCAGTGGGGCCGGGGGTGGGGAGTCGTGCAGAGGGCACCAGGACCCTTTGGGGTGCCGGACGCTCATTACCTTGATTGTGGCAATGGCTTCACAGCTGCCTACAACTGTCAGAACTTCTCAAGGTGCACCTTGGAAATACGTGCAGTTCACCGTACATCAGAAATATCTCAGAACACAAAAATAAGTGAATAAGAATAAAAATAAAGCTGTGTTCCCAGGTGGGGATTGTCTTGGGTGGGATGTGGTCAAGAGGAAGGTGCAGGTTGTGGGGGGAAGTGGGCGTGTTCTGGCGCTGGACGGATGTGGGGCGGGGAGGGTAGGGGACCCCTGTTCAGGCGTTTGGCAGGAGAATGAAGGCTGGTGCTTGGGCCTAGGTGGGGAGCCGGTGGCAGAGGGAAGGCCAGGGCGTCCCCGCCACGCTCCTGCAGTGACGCCCGGGGCAGGGGCGTTTGGCAAAGTCTGCGTGCCTACAAAGTCCCTGGGGCGACACCTGATGGGGTGAGAGCATGGTGAGTCGTCGGGTGGGGAGCGAGGGGCTCCAGAGAGGGGTGAGCCGCCTGCCCAAGGAAGCCAAGGGCGCAGAGGGTGGGCAGTGCTGCCAGGGCCCCTGCAGGTGGGCCGGAATCTGTGCTGAGTGGGCGGGGAGGATGGGGCTTAGGGCCTGGAGATGCTGGCCCTATATGAAGGCTGTCTGGGAAGGGGAGGTGGGGCGGACAGCTGCGAGGGGTGGGAGGTTGGAAGGGGGCTTTTGTGCTGGCAGGTGGGGCATGCTAAGGAAGAGAGCCAGCCAAGGGCAGAGGGAGGGTGCAAGGAGGGGGGGGGACAAGGGGGTGCGGGGAGGGGGGTGGGTGTGTGGGCAGTCCACAGAAAGCCCTACATGTTTGAGTTGGGGAGCGGCTGGTAGGAGGTCAGCTCGTCTGCCGAGGGCCACCTTGGCTGCTGCTTCTCGAAAGCCCGGCTGAAGATGAGGCCAGAGCACCCGCGAGGGGTGACGTGAGGCCAGAGCGCAAGCGAGGAGTGGAGAGTCTTGATGTTATTGGAGCACCTGGGTCTGGCTATGCCTGAAGACCCAGCACGGAGCCTTTTTGGGAGATGTTGGGGCAAGGTGGTGACAAGAACTTCATTGTCCATTCAGCCAGGCCTGTAGATCCAGCCCAGCCCTGAGAACTGGCTTCCAGGAGTCTGGGGAAGGAGTGACGTCCTCCCAGCGTTGTAGACTGCACCCTGAAAAGAACCTGCCCAAGTACTCTGCACCCCACTCTCACGGCCCCTCCCCTCCACCCCCAGGGCAGCGGGCAAGGAGTCAAGGTGTAGCCACCAACCCTGGCTGGGCCAAGGACCCCCACCGGCTGGGGAGGGGAGGGGCCGCCCCCTGGGAGGGGGCCTCTGCCAGCTCCGGGCCAGGGCCTCAGGGATTCTGGAAGAGATGGGGCAGCGTGTAGAAGGAGATGTGCAGGCGGGGAGGTGCTGGGTGGTGCCGACCTCATCAGACTGAGGCCCCCATCTGGGCACCAGCGGCAGGGGTGGGGCCCCCAGACCTTGCCCTACCCCACCCCCATGTGCTGGGTTTCCCTTGAGGGTGGTCCCAGGCCTCTTCTCCCACCGGCAGAGTCAGGGCTCACATCCTCTCCTCTGGGTGCAGACAGCCTTTCCGTCCTCTTGTCTCTGGAGTGGAGACGGCAGTAGCACCCCATCTCCCCAGGCTCCTGGGTGGCTGAGAGGTTGCCCTGGGAGCCCTGACTGCAGCCCGCGGGTGGGGGATGGGACGCTGACTCACTGGAGCGCGCCGCCGGCAGTCAGGTGCGCGGAGGGCGCGGGGCTTCTCCCTCTCGGTCTTCATTTCCACCAAGGTTTGGGAGGCACTTCAGGACCAAGTTGCCTAGGGATGCGCGTTCCCAGGCAGCTGAAGACTGTTGACGGGCCACTCCGTGTGCTGTTACTGGCGAGGCCGTGCTGAGGGGCAGCAGTTGCAGCCCTGGGACCGCCTGTCCCGCAGCCTGCCGCGTGCCTCTCCCTGCTCCTGGACTTGTTGCATCGCTGCTCTCATGGGGCTGTGTGTTTCATCAGTTGTCCCAAGTCATTTAGTTGTCATTATTTGTATTGGAGGCTCGGCCACACATCTGGTAATGCAAGAAACAACGATCGTGTGAGATCGGCAGTGCACAGGTAACATGGCTAGCGGTAGTAACGCGGGCGACAGTGCCGAGTGCGTGAAACGCGGCCCAGCATCTCCCCAGGTCTTCTGGCCTGTCTGCTCTGGCCCAGTGGGTGTCTTCAGGGGAAACGATATGCTGGCCTCGTGCACAAGGTCCGCCAGGGTCTGCACGTGCGTGGCAAGTGGAGGGTCATCGTGAGCCCTCACAGGGCTGGGAAAGGACGGTTGTTGTCTGGCTGGCGCCGGAAGAATGAAAACCAATCTTCATGGTTGAGCAGGTGTTTCTGCCGTGGGGGGTCTGATTAACAGACGCAGATCGCCAGCACGCTGGAGAGGAGGGAGGAGGCCCAAACGGGCAGAGTAGAAAGTTTATGTTTAAATTTTTTTTTGGTTGCCTTAGAAGATGAATTTTAATTTCATCCCCAACACTTCCAGGCAGCGGACTTGAGGGAAAGGCCCTGGAACCCCACGAAGCTCCTTCCTGCGGGCCCCCCAGGTCCCCGTGGGGAGAGCCCGGGACCGGCCCGAGCTGAGCGGGCCGAAAGCAGACACGCCCGGAGACAGGCATCTGGCCAGTCCTCAGGCCCCGAGCTGGCCTGGGCGCTCGTGCACCACGTGCAGGGTCCCCCGTTCTGCTCACGGAGGATCACGTGGGGCAGGAGTCGTCGCCTGGGAGGGCACAGAGAACCGTCACAGTCCCCCACGTGCGGTCACTGGCTCCTCCCAGGTCTCTCCTGCCACCCTCGCTCGGATTCCCTGCACGTCCGTGGCCTTGATCGCTGGCCCAGAGGGAAAGCCTGCGACTTCCCAAGAGAGGCCCTGAACCCAGGTGTTCTTTTTTGGTGGTGGTGGAGAGCCGAGGAGGGAGGTCGGTGGTGGCATTAAAACCTCCTGACTTCTCAGTGCTGACAGTTGTGGTTGGTTGAAAGTGGCCCCCAGAAGATGTCAAGTCCTTGTTCTCAGAGCCTGTGAATGTGGCCTTGTTTTGGAAAAAGGGTCTCAGCAGGTGCAATCAAGTTAAGGCTCTCGAGGTGAGGTCGCCGCTTCCTTGGGCGGCAGCTGGTCCAACGTTTCAGGACGAGCCGGGCAGACCAAACGACATGTGAGGCTGGGCTGGCCCGGTCTCTGGCACTGATGCTCCAGAGGTCGCCACTGTGGGGCCCCCTCCCCGGCCAGTGTTTCCATCACCCGGCTTCATCTCCATCATCTCCCCTCCCTCTCAGTGACCTCGACCACACCGAGTCCTCACGTCCCCAAGGAGCAGGCGGCGTGGACGGCAGAGGGGTGGGTGCCCAGAGGCATCTCCTCCGGCACTGTAACTGTCTCTGCCGGGCCCTCCCAGCAGGCCCCGCTGACCAGTGCCCAGCTGCCTCCTCCTCCTCAGCTGCTCCTGACCTCAGGCCTCTTAGTTTCCATGGCAACCATTCCAGAAAATTTAAAGGGAGGGAAAAGGCCAAGCTGCAAGCGCAGACTCACTCCTGGCTCAGGTGCAGAGAGTTCACCCCCCCCCCCCCGGCCTGGACACACTGGCCAGCATGCTTCTGGAAGTTTCTCTGCTCCCTTCCTGAGTCACCTCTGGCGTCTTTCCTTGGTGTTCGGTGGTGGGCGGAGGTTTCAGCCAGTGGGGCCAGGAGTGACATGCCCACTGGCTACCTGGGTGTGTGGTGGAGGGAGACGGTGCACGCTCTGTGAACACGCACACAGCCCACACCCTGTGCGCAGGCATTGCATGCCTGGTGACCATAGCACGTGCCCCTGGAGGGCTAGCCATGCAGTGTGGGTCCCCTGCGTCCGTTGAAGTGCTCTCGGGCCCTTGGCCTTCGTCTGTCTCAGTTCATCTTCCTAACCACCCGTCGGGCAGGTGGTGTTGGCCCGGAGATCTTCTGGGGACTTGTCCAAGGTCAGGAGCTCCAAGAAGGGCAGAGTTGGACTCAAACCTGGGTCCTGACTCTGGCCAGGCTCTGGCTACACACTTGCTGCTGCCCCGGGGTGTCCAGGGCCTGGTTAGCTTGTCTTTCCATTTGGGAAGTGCCGGACACTGGGAACACAGTGGGGGCAACCAGGGAGGTCACTGTCCTGCCAAGGTGTGGAGGCAGGCTAGAGGAAAAAGTCGAGTTAAAATACATAAACATTAAATAATTAAGTTGTTTTAAGGAATCACACAAAGAGAAGAGGCAGTGAGAGCCACAGGACAGTCCGGGGGAGGGGGGGGAAGCTCTCCCCACAGAGAAGTCTGTGAACATTTCTCCTGGGCCTTGCAAGGGGGCGCTGCGCACGTGGAGCCCCCGGGAGCTGCTGCCCTGGCGTCCTCCCCGCTGCGCGGCCCAGCAGGGAAGGGCCAGGAGAAGCGAGGTCTCTGTGGCTGGAGCTCAGCAGGGCTGACCTCACCTCACCTCACCTCACCCCATCCCCATTCTTGTCTTGGAGATAATTTTCCAAGCAGACGGGCAAAGTCCGCGCGGGCATGTTCTGAAGCCGCACGGGAGCAGGGCTGGGCGGCTGGAAGTCAGCACCGCGGACAGCACCCTTCAGCTAAGTGGGAGTCAGGACAGCCACGCGCTCGCGTGTGCACCTGAGTCTGAGTGTGACTGGGGGGGTGTGGCAGGTGGGGCGGATTGGGGGGCTTGCTGGGCATTTGGGGGTGAGTGAGGGAGCACATGGGTTGGGGGGAGGGCGGAGTGAGTGGTCTGCCAGACTCAGGCCGTGCGTGAGTGACCCCGACACCTGGCCACACGCCAGTGCTTCGGCCCTTCCACGGGTGCCCAGGGCCTCATGCTCCCTCGCTGTCGACCTCGAAGGCCCTTCTTTGGTGAGGCCTGATGCTGTCCAGGTGACTCAGTGCTTATGAGGCCATCAGTCTGCAGTGTCCCCTATGCTGACACAACCCCTAGGGGCCTGAGTCCAGATGTGGTTACTGCCACCCAGGCCTCCAGGAGGCCGCTGGCTGGGGCAGCAAGTGCGGGGTAGCGTGGGGTGGTCTTCAGGCATTCCAGGGCAGGCCCCCTCTGAGGGGCTCTGGGCCTCAGTCCCGCTTACAAAGGGGGCTGACTGGGCCACACACCCTGCCCTCCACCCACGGACCCAGGGACCAGACGAGGCCCCTTCTCTGACAGAGCTGCTTAGAACGGATGTGGTGGGTCAGGAGAGACCCTGGCTTGTGCCCTTGCACTGCCCCCACCCACCCTCGGTCCGAGGTGCTTCAGGGCTGTGCACGAGAAGCCCACCCTGGGCGTCGTCAGGGCAGGTCCAGGTGCGGCACTCCTGCCTTGGGAGGGGTTTGCTAAGGCAGCAGGGGGGCCCTGGACTGTGCAGGTGGACACAGGGCTCAGGGAGCAGTGGGACCCCTCAGCCTGGCGGTGTCAGCACGTTCCTGGCAAATGGTACCGCGATCAAGCTGGCCCCAAAGTCGGCCGCTGCCGGCCTCCGTGGAGTGGGAGTCAGCACGTCCCATGCATCTCGCTGTGAGATGCTCCGTTGAGGGGTCCAGCATGTGGCAGATTGGTGATAACTGAGTCCCACCTCCCATCCCCCCGAATCTCCACTCGGGGATGTTTCCTACACCACGGTCCTGCCTCCTTCACCCCCTGCAGCCGTGGGCTGTCAGGATGGGGCAGCCTCTGGGGGCAGTCGGTGGAGGAACGTATGTTGAGGGGAGAGAAGGAGGGCCGTTCTTGGGGCACCTGGGGCTGGGGTCAGATGGGAGAGGAGCCAAGGACACGCCCGGGAGAGCCGAGGGTGCTCCTGGCTCTCATGAGGCAGTGCCCAGCCTGTGTTTATCAGGTAAAACTAGGTTCAGAGTGGAAGTTTATCTTTTCCAAGTAAAAGTGTTATCGAACTCAGGTCCAGCTGCTGGCTGCTCAGAAATCAGTGGGCGCACAGCAGGTGTTGGTAGAAATGGAAAACGTTGCTTTGAATCAGAAAGCCAGGCCTCTGGGGAGAAGGAGGACTCAGTGCCCCCCCAAGACCAGTGCCCAGGACTCTCCTTGGCCATGAAAGTTTTAAAGGGGAAAGCAGAAGCGATCTCAGTGGCCCCTGGCGCCGGGGGTCAGAGTCGCCGCCTCCCCGACCGGTGCAGGCTTGTCGACTCCTCGTGACGTTCCTGAGGTGCTTGTTTGCTCTCACAGCCTGTTCGTGAGGCGACTGATGGGAAGGGGCCGCGGGAGCGATCTGGCCGTCTGCTGCTTACTCTCCATTGCTGCCTCTTGGATCTGTGGAAGGAACCAGCACTGGGCGACGGAAAGACTTGCACGGTGTGTTTGGGCCAGAGGCGGGTGAGTGTGGGGCGCCTGGTGTAAGGCTGGCGACGGAACAGCTTTGCTGAAGGGCCAAGGCAGAAGGGGCCCCTGCAGAGAGCTCGCCGCTGCCAAAAGCTGCTTACCAGTCCCCGCTGGTCAGAACGTCCTTCCATTTCTACGGGACTAGGGGCAAAGGCCGTCTCCTGTGACCTCTTCCTGCGGCCCCAGGGCGCCGTGTTCTCAGGGAGAGAGACGGCCGCCTGGGCCCGCAGCCTCCCCTTGCTGGCGGTTGAAGTTGTCTGTTTACATATTCGGGCAGAACAAGCCACAGTTACTTTGATGCCCGTGGAGATACAGGTTATCACGAGCAGGAGTGTTAGTCCGTTCTCTTGCGGCCAGTGCTGGCCGAAGCTTCGGTCTTGCTCGAGATGGAGCAGCTGTGTCATGGCTGCAGTCTGGTCGTTGCGCAGGTAGCTTGTCCCTCTGGTGGCAGTTACGGTGTCTGTAAACCGACTCAGGAACGTGCGTCAGATACTGAGTCTGCGACTCTGCTGTCCTCGTCGTCGTCCGCGGCTTGCGCCTGCTCTTCTGTGGCTCAGGGAGGCCTGGAGGCTTCAGCGTCTCTACAGACAAGAGGCCGGGGACGCGGAGGGGCCGTTGTGCTTGGCGGGGGTGGGGCGTGCGGCTCGCAGGGCTCTTGCTGGGTTCCAAAATCAGCTCCAAGGCGTGCCGTTGCTCACTGGTGCATCCATCTGCAGGAGCCACCAGCGTCAGTGTGGGGGTTCTCGCATGGTCCTGAGTCTCTGCATGTCCCTGCCACACCCTCCTGGGGCAGTGCAGCTGCCCCCTCCCACAACGTCCACTCTCCACAGTGGCCTGATCTCGCCAAATCTGTCCCAGCTGACCTCACCCTGAGCTGCAGACCATCCAGCTGCCATCCCACAGGCATCCAACAACATGGCCAGAGCCAAGGGCAGGTCCTCCCCACTCCTGGGACCTCCATGAGCCCTGCGCTCTCCAAGTGCAGCCAGTCCACTGCCTGACCCCCAGGCCACCCCCACCTGCATCCCACGTCTCACATCCCACATCTGGCCGCCCGCCTCCACCCACACAACTGGCTCGCCTTCCCTCTGCCCTGCTCCACTGTCCACTCTCCAAGCCTGGCTCTTTCTAGCCTGATCAGGCTGCTCTCCGGAGTCATGGAGACTTTCTCAGCACTGTGGCCCTCCCCCAGACCCCAGATAAGTCCGGTCCCGGCCTCCTGCCAGAGCGTGGGCATCGGATTTGTGGCCCGGGGCTTGCCCCATGTCTGTGCACATGGAGGGTGGGTTTGTATCACTGCATCTTCAGGGCCTCTCGTGTGCATCCGGACGGTTGCCCACTCCATCGTCACCCCGCTGGCTGGACCAGGCATCCGTGGTGGAGCACCCAGTTCCAGGGGCCTTGCCAGGGCACACCCGTGAACGGACCACTCTGCCCCTCTGGGGCCTGCTGTCTACAAGCAGGGGACGGATGGTGACCTCTCTCTGGTGAAATGACCCAAAAGAAGGCCCATGGTTCTCAGGAAAGGGGCTGCCTGGCTTCCCAGAGGCCCTCGCTGAACTTCATGGTTATTTAGGGCACGCCCCTGCCTGCGGACATCAGCCCTCCTCTGGGGAGCTGGGGCAGTGACCTTAAGCAGACTGATTGTCCCCCTCCAGGGCCTTGCCCCGGGGGTCTGATTACAACGAATGTGTGCCCCCCCACCTGTCCCAGGTCCTCAGCAGTTGCCTAATTGGGAACGTAATTAGCTGCTCACACCCTTAAAATTAGGAAGCGCTAAGTGTGCCTGTGATCGTCAGCTGCGCTGACTGACCGCGTGAGCACTTCTTTGTTACGCAAGTCATGGTGGATGTGAATTTGAGCCCAAGAAAAGGCCAGGGAGGGAGGGGTCAGTGGGAGGGGAAGTCCTGGCTCCGCCTGGGGCTGAGGGCAGGGCTCATGTCTCAGTGGGGTGAGCTGGGCGCTGCTCAGCGCTCTGACCCCAGTAGCCTCAGCAAGTCCCCCAGGTGGGCTCGGGGTGTGGTTTCTGTGCGTCTTGGTGACCGGGATGTTGTGAGCCATCGCTGGGGCTTCTGTCGCTCAGACTCTGACCAGTGGTCAAGGGCAGACTGAGTCACATGGCCAGGCTGGGCACTGCGAGCTTCTGGGGACCAGCAAGCCTGGTGGACTGGACCTACCAGTCTCTGGGTTTTCGGCCGGCGTGGGGATGGGGCTTCAGTTCGGCTGGTGCTGCCTTTTCGCTGGAAAGAAGAGCCACTCTGGGGGGGCGGCGAGACACTGAGAATCAGAGGGGCACCGGCTGTTCATGCGGTTAGGAAGGCGTGTCTGCCAAGGCGGGAGGGGTTACACGGCGTGTGTTAGCTGGGTTTATAACCTCTATGAATTTTGAAATATTTAGACAGATGGCGCGGGGGCCCTTGTTTGCACACTCTCCCTGGGCCTCACAGATGTGAGGGTGGGCCTGGCTCGGGTCCTGACTGTGCTCTCGGGGCCTGAACAGTGCCTGGGGCACAGCAGGTGCCCAAGAAACGTTTGCTGAGCGAACAGATCCCGCTCCTTGCACCAACCCCCGTGTTCACCGTCTACTGCCCCTGCACACGTGGGTGTCCTCGGAAAAACAAGGCAGGTGAGGCCGACTGTTTAAAAGGGGGACTTTATTGACTCCTCCGGAGCAGCACGCCGGTGCCCCGACTCCGCTCCAGCACACAACAACTCCGCAAAGCCGCTACTCAGTTCGGAACCAAGACCGCCTGGCACTAAAAACACATTGAAAACATCAACGCTCTTCCCTTTTTTTTCCTTTTTTTTTTTTTTTTGGTACAAAATGATACAAACAACAATACAAAATAGTTGTGCTGTTGACAATTACAAAACAGTTGGAACGTTTGTGTAAGTGCGCAACGCTCAGAGGTGCAGCGTGGACACGTCACACTCCAGTATCTTTCCCAGGACAGCCACAGTCATGCGGGCTGCTGCTCATGTCCGTTTTCAAAAAGAAACATGCAAAAAACAAAAAAAAATCAGAATGGAAAAAGGAGAGAAAGGAAAAGCGAACCGCGTTCCAGTTATACACAGAGGTGGTCCCCACCGTCCTGCCGCTTCGAGCAGGGCGTGTCTTTTGTGCACTGCGTCGCTTGCGGCTGTTCCCCGTGATGGGCTGCGTGTGGGAGACTTTGCTTGCTTTTCTGGTGTCGCTCCTTTCAGCACTGACAAACATCGAGACTCCCCTCCCTGGCTTTTCCCTGGAGAGAACGGAGTTGTCATCTCAGAGGACCGTGTGTGTCCACGGTGCTCCCGCCAGGGAAACTGAGGCATCTCTGAGGGCCTGACGACTGGCCCTGACGCTTTGGTGGGGGGAGGCCTAGCACTTTGGATGTTCTGAAAGACACAGGGAAGAGAAGGCCTGCTTGGCCAGGAGCTGGGGTGCTGAGCCCCGGCAGGCATGGGGGCCCCGGGCTGGGGGTGCCCGCTGACCGAGGCCAGGCGGTTCTTGCTGCTCTGCCCAACAGCGCACGTCTCTCCTGCTCACAAGGACAAAAGTTCCCTAGAGGAGCTGAAGAGGAACTCCCTGGAGCACTTTGCCAGTGCTGAGTCAGCCTTCACAGCCGTGTGCCCTGGTCTGGACACACTGCATCGACCAGCTACGTGAGAGAGACATTTGACACTGTCCGCTGAGCTGACGCTCACTCGTGGTCGGGATGGAGTTCTGGGATGCATCTGGGAGGGTGTGGGCACCCCATGTGCTTTTCTGGCCTCCAGGGGCTGCCCGCGATGGGGGTGACAAGGGACAGCCGTCCAGCTGCCTGGAAGCAGGGATGGGGGTGGGAAGCCCCCTGTCGACTTGCCCCCAGCTGGCTGCCGCCGCCTCAGCCTGGGGCACATGGGCACAGTGCAGCGGGGGCCTGGCAGTGAGGAGAGGCCTGGGGAGAGGGGAGAGAGGCCGGAGGGAGGCGGTGAGACGGATCCCTGCGTCCCGCTCTTCTGGCTGGAGGGAGGCAGGGGCTCCTGGTGCCCGAGGGGTCGGTGGGGTTGGTGTTCAGGATACTAGGTTCGGCACATCCATCCCTGAGGTGAGCCCAGGGCCTGGGGACCCAAGGAGGCCTCAGGACTTCAGAGGGGAGAGCCCACAGCTGGCTGGGCCCCCTGCCCACATCCACACTTAGAACTTCGACTGGAGGATGGACTTTCCAAAACCAAACACAAACAGAGGATTCCAGCTCACATCACACCAAACCCGACGCTGCCAGCCACCCGGAGAATGGCCACGCCCCCAGGTGCTGGGACAATCCTCATTGGCTACCTGACCCAGAGCAATTTGCATAGCATGGCTTTGGACTGGGGGCGTCCCCTCCCCTCCCCTCCCCTCCCCTCGGCAGGCCACCCCCACGGTCTGGGATTCTGTGAGATGCCGTCCTCGGGAAGGGGCATCGGCACATGACACGGGTGACTGCCGCCTCTGTCCACCCGTCCCTCCCCAGCAGTCAGGGAGGCGGCGGAATGGATGGAGCCCACCTGGGGCCGCCATCAGGCCCCGTGCCTGAGCTCGTCTCTCCGGCTCAGCTCCAGGAGGATGCACTGAGTTAGTAACGGGTTTGGTTTGGGGGAGAACCCTGACGTCCAAGGGGGACACACCCACGCGTATCACACACACACGGGTACACTCTAGTTCACCTTCGAGGCCAAAGCTGTTTAGAAAAGAGAATGACCATGGCAATGGGGGTGGGCTGGAGGCTGGGGAGTGGATCAAGGACCCCCAGGTGGAGAGACCAGGGGACATGTGCACCCCAGACCCCCCACCTTCCCAGGCCCTCCTGAGGCCTCCCCTGACCCGGGGAGCAGGTGCGGGGTGGGGCTCCAGGGCGGGGCTCCTTGTCAGCGCTGGGGCTCTGACGCCAAGTCCTGCGAGGGCCGCCTACGCCGGCCTGAGAGCAGACGAGGGTTCCCCCAGGAGGGTGTCTTCTCAGGCTGGGGCCTGAGGCGCCTTCACAGCCAGAGCGGCTGTCCCTGGGAGACAGCGGGGGCAAGGGATGCACCGGGGCCTTTCCTGCCCCAGTGACAAACACAGCAGGGGGCTCTCCAGGGGGTCCTTGGGACACAGCCCCTTTCGCTGTCTGCTCTGCGGAACTGACTCTGGGGTCTGGCTTGAGAGTCCGACTGCCCGTCGAGAGGGCAATTACGGCTCTGAGAGCGCGAGCAGCTGCTTGGTGCTGCCGCGGGTCCAGAGGGAGGAGGACTGTTTCTGGCGGGTGCGGTCTAGACACACCTGGGGGGCAGACGGCACCACCACGACAGGCTCTCCTGGGCATTCGGAGCAGATGTCTGCCGTCCCCGTCAGCAAGCTCCACGAGCGTCAGAAAGTCCGCTCCAGAGGGGCAGGGCAGCGGCAAGAGCCACCAGGGTCTCCCGCTGGTCATGCTGGTTTCCAGCCTCCTGCAGCCCAAGTGAGGCTCTGCTCTCCCCGCGGCCCGCACAGCCCTGTGGGTGGCCGGAGGTGTCCAGAGCCTTCAGGGGTTTGGCCTGGCGCGTGTTTGCTGGGCCTCTGGTGGGGCCCCTGGGGGGTCTGCCCGGGTCTGGGGGCGGCTCATGCCGGGGTTTGGTGGGGTGCTGGCTGGTTTTGGTTGTGGTTTCTTGGGATGCCATACTAGCTTGGACCAAAGCCACTGGGGACCTGGGTGGTATTTGGGGCCACATTTGGCCCTGGAGGAGGCCTAATCATTGACTGGGGGGCCCTGGGAATGGCCAAGATGGGGCGCATCAGGCACGGATGGCTCCTGGGAACCCCACCCGCCCCGGCTATTTCCAGCATCTGGGAGCCGGGGCAGCTGTCAACTCAGTGTAGCCAAATCGCATGGTGGGACTTTGGTCCACGGGCTTGGCCCGCCCCAGGGGGACTTGCTGCTGTGGGAGCCGAAGGCCGGCCTCCCGCCTCCCACCGGCCTTGGGAACCCCCGAGAGGCCCAGGAGACCCCAACAGTGTACAGCAAAGCGCCAGGACTCAGAAGGGATGGTGGAGTTTGGACCCTAAACTATTTGCCAGTTTTGTCAAGTGAGTCACCCACTTTTTTTTCTTGATCATAGACTGAAACCCCCCACATCCTCCCCAGTTCCTTAACTGGCGCCTTCAGAGCCGGGCTGGGCTGGGGCTGGGGGTGCTCAGGACTCGGCGGGGGCTTGGTCTGTCTCTTGCTTTCAGTCGCTCCTGAGTTTGAGGGAATCTGATACATGTACCAAAAGGCACTTTTTTTTTTTTTTTAACAGTGCTTCTGTTCTAAGAAATTCAAGTTAAGACAGAGTGCCTCTCGCTCGCCTGTAGTGCTCAGTCAGCTACCGGGATGGGCGGCGGACCGCGGGGCTGGAAGTGTTCATGCCAGGCAGCTCAGTGTCGGGGGCTGGGGCGGGGGGGGGACCCCTAGCACACCGCTTAGTGGCCGGCCGCGGGAGCTGGAAGGGCCAGCCGCCGCCTCCAGGCCTGCTCCTCCCGTCCGTCCGTCCGTCTGTCCGAGCGCTGCTCTCTCGCATCGGGGCGGTGAGGCCGGTTAGTCCTCCTCGCCGCCCCCGTACATGTCCGCCAGCTTCTTGAACCTGGGCCCCCAGTCGTTCAGGTAGTCGTAGTCCTGGTCCCCGGAGCTGGACGAGTTCAGGGAGCTGACGGAGCCCGCGGTGGAGCCGCTTCCTTCGTAGTCGAAGACCAGCAGGGAGTCGTAAGGGGGTGCCGTGGGGTCGTTGTCGGCCGCTCGAAGTCCCTGGGGGTCAGGGAGACGCGGGTCAGGGTGGAGGGGGTGCCGCCCCCACCTGGGGGCCCAGGAGGAGCTGGGGAGACAGGTCAGGGAGGCGCGGCTATACGGCCTGGCATACAGTAGGCGCTCAGTAAGTGCTCCCTGTGTCTCACTGGGAGACATGTCAGAGAACCGGGTAGGGACGTGGTGTTTGCACAATGGCCTGTGGAGGAGCTGCGGAGTCGTGGGGCGGAGGGCCGGGCGGGGCCTGCGGCGGGGGGTTGGTTCTTGATTCGTGACTGCTGCCTGTGGAATGAGACCCTGACGTGGACAGGCGTCCGCGGCCTGGAGTTGTTGCCACAGCTACGCCCAGGAGCAGGGCCTGGCAGTGCAGCAGGTGTTGCTGGAACCTGCCCTTGTGTCCTGGCCCCCTCTCCTCCAGGTGCACCTGCTGGGACCTCCATGGCCAGGGCCTGTGTCCTCTGCCCGCAAGGGCTCACGTGTGGCCGTTGGCCGAGGGCAGCGCTCCCAGTGACCGTGAATGGGACTGCGCTGGGGTTCGCTGGCCCTGGGTCCCAGCAAATGGCCCAGGTGCCCATGGCGGTGACTGTCTTAACGCTGCCCTGGCCAGGGAGGGGCCCTGGGCCATTATTCGGTCCCGAGTGGTTTGGCCTTTACCTTTTTGATTTCCTGTAAGCAACTGAAAAGTGGGCTTCTCCTTGTAGACTGGGGCGGACGTGGTTTTGGGGCTTTTAAGAATTTATTACACCGTCAGTGTCGTCTAAGCTGAACCAGCTTTCGGGAAGCTGTAGGAATTCCATCTGCGGCCTGGGGTGCGGTCCTGTTCTGAGCCGTGTCTGTATCTCTGCTGAACCACTTCCTGGGTTCTATTCCATTTAAACTAATCTTTTTAAGATCAGGTTCTGACATAGGTGGACACAAAAGTGTTGACAACCCCTCATAACATACAGCCTGTCTTAGAGAACAGCGGTGGAGCCCGGGGACCCCACGCCCCAAGGGCGTGGCCGCCTCTGGGAGCGATGGGGAAGCCCGGGGTGCTGACCGCCCGGGACGCGGCTCACAGGGGACAGTCTTGGGTGCGGCCACACGCCCTGTCCCTGTTGTCCCTCTGCTTTAGCGCAAAGGAAGGAGGGCGCCCGGGCAGGGGCAGGCCCTTGACGCCCTCGGACGTGTCGGTTGGGCATCTCAGGCTCGGCTACCAGAGGTGGTCCAGCTTTTCTTGCAAAGGGGGAGATCAAAGGTGGGGACGTTGCTTGCTGGGACTCTGAGCTACGTGGCCTCCAAACGTAAGGACAGGTGCTGTGGGCACGTGGTCAGGTGGCAGCTCCAGAGGACGCCCACCCCCCAGCAGTTTCCAGTGCCCTGTGTTGGGGGGCAGCCTGGACCTGAAGCCAGCAACTTGCAAGCCTGCCCGGGCACTGGGGTGGAGTGCACACCAGGGAGGCCTCTCTGATCTGCAGCAGCCGCGGCCTCGGCTGGCCCTCACCCTTGGGGTGGCCCTCCCTCCCTTCCTGATTCTACGTGGCTGGGGCCTCACGTTTCCGATTTCTTACTCCGCGCCTGCCGTGGGCCCTGCCTGGGACGCGGCGCCTGGGGCTGGGGCAGCGGTCCCTTCCCAGGGGGTATGCCGAGGGGAGTGCTTGGACCCCGGCTGCCGGCTTGACAGGCCAGCTTTGCAAGGACCCAGCTCTGCATCCGCCTCCGTGCCTCCGCCAAGTGGGCTTCCTGGAGCACGTGACTGCGCTCTCACTGTTATCAAAGGGGCCTGTATGGCCTCCCGCTGCCGGGGCACCCACCTCGTTGATGAAATCACCGATGTCCCCCGGGTGGGGCACCACAGGCCTGACCGGGTACTGGGGCTCGGCGCCCACGGGCCGCTCGTCCACCCGCCGCACCCCGGGGGCCTTGCTCAGCGCGTGCTCCATGGCCTCCGGCTGCTGCAGCTGGCTGAGGTCGTAGTCCTGCGGAGGGGCCGCGCAGAGTCAGGCAGGTGGTTGGGACGAGGACGGCAGGCAGAGACACCAGAAAAGCCTCAGGGCGCATCCTCGTCCTGCTCTGTGACTGGGCTCTGAGCACGTGCCCTGTCCTATTCCGTCTCCTGGTCCCGGAGTGTGCCCCCGTCCTCTTCTGTCCCCTTACTGCCCTTCCTGAATCACTCCCCTGGCCTCCTTTCATCCTCAGGGCACCTGTGAGGTCTGTGCCCCGGGCTGCCTGACCCCAGGCGGCCCCAGGGCCCACTCCGCCTGTTCCTCGTTTGTTCCTGGGAACAGCTGGACCTGGGCTGCTGCTACCCCACTTCACCGTTGGAGGAGGTGGTGACTGAGCTCTAATGGGAGGAGGACTTGCTCCGAGTGCACAGTGACCAGTGGCGGATGCAGAACCACCCAGGCAGCTCCTCCAAGTCCACCCTCCTGGTCGCCCGACAGCCCCCGGCAGGTGGGAGCGTCCCCCGGCCCACACGGCCGGGTGGATGGCTGTGGGGAAGGAGGCGTTCTCACTGGTCCCCTGTGGGCGCGCGCCCGGGCCTGGAGATGCGCACGTGGGCAGGGAGAGCAGGGCGGGGGGAGTGTCCCCTCTGTCCCTGCCGGCGGCCCCTCACCTGGTCCTCCTCGCCGCCCCCCTCCTCGTCGTACTTGAGGATGTTGTCCCGCACGTCGTCCTCGGGGTCGATGAGCAGCTGCTTCGTGTGGCGCTCCTTCTCCCGCCGCTTCATCCACATGACGAACAGCAGGACCATGGCTGAGGGGCGGGGAGGGCGGGTGAGCGGGTGTGCATGCCTGTGTGCATCCCTGTGCCCTGTGCGCATCCGCGTGCCTGCGCGTCCCGATGCCCGTCTGTGCGTGTGCGCCTGCATGCGTGTGGGTCACTCATGTGAGTGCACGAGGCCGCGCTCGTGTGGCCGCGGGGGCCGGTGTCTGTCATCGCGTGGACCAGCCCGGTCGCGGTCTGAACGGTTCTGGGTGGGCCGGGGGTGGGGGGACGCCGGGAGATGCAGGTGCAGGGCCGGCCGCACTCACTCAGCAGGATAACGATGCAGATGAGGATGGCCACGATGGCCCCGGTGCCCAGGCCGGCCGCCGCCACGGCGCCCACGGTGGTGCAGTCGCCGTTGTCGTCACACGGGCACACCTTGACTTTGATGATGGACGAGTTGGACAGGGGCGGGTTCCCGGAGTCTGTGACGATGACGGGTACGTCATACACCCCCGCCTCCAGGTACAGGATGCGCAGGCTGAGCTGGGCGTAGTCACCTGGTGGGGCACAGGGCGTGCTTCGCTCAGGGGGCCGCCAGCCCACCTTTCCGAGCCAGGCTTCCGAAGGACAAGACTGAGTCTGACTGTGAACGTCCAGCACGTCTGTCTGGCCGAGGCACGCATGGACACACACCCTTGTGCACAGGCATGCACGCACGCACACACACACACACAGCATCATACCGTGAGGTTAAAAGATGGGCAACTCAAGAATGGAGCAGTTGCAACATGCAGGATGAAGAAATTATTTCCTTAATGTATGAAGAATTCTACCAAGACAACCAAAAAAAAAAAAAAAAAACTCTCAAAGAAATGTAGGCAAGGACACTAAACAGGTAACTCACAGAAGCAAAAAACAGATTACGGAAAGAACGTCCACTGGCAGTGAAAAGATGCCAGTGGATACTGATTTTGGCTCAGTTGGTAAAGTGCCTTCGGAAACAGTAATAGTCAGTGTTGGGGGCTGGGGACAGGCATATGCTCCCAGGACTCAGATCCTGGACGCCCTTTATTCACACAGCATGTCCACGTCTAGGAAAGGACCCTTAGGAAATAGATTGGTGGGGTCCCCTCAAGCGGAAACTGGCACAGGAAGAAGTCTCGGCCTCAGGGCCGTCCAGGGCTGTGCCCCTTAAAACACTGACACTGGGGACTGTCCTCAGGCCCCTCAGTGTCCGAGCCCTGGAGCCCGCAGGGTGCCCCGCCCCACGGGAAAGGGCCACGTGGCCCTCTTGTGAGACTGGCTTTCGTCTCCGCTGTGCACTCTGCCGGGGTGACCGGCCCCCTTGGGGGGCTGCACCCAGACTGTCCAATCTCCCCGGTGCCTGGGCTGCGGGGGGCTTGGGGCCGAGGGGGCTCACCGTTTAAGCGGGTGATGGTCCAGTTCTTCCGCACACTGGCCGGGACGAAGGGCAGCTCGAAGACGTAGGGGCCGACGTTGGGGTCGACGTCGGCATCGGCCGCGGTGATGTTGATGGCGTTCAGGCCGGGCTTCTCGCAGATCTGCGCCTCCTTGGGCAGCAGCTCAGGGGCGTTGTCATTGGTGTCGATGAGATAAATCTGGAGGGTCCCGGTGCCACTGGCCGGGGGGACCCCTGAGGGAGGGACACGGCATGATCACTCATGATACGCCACCAGCAAACACGCAAGGCCAAGCGTCAGACCAGCCCACACCCCACCCAGGACCCCACCCAGGACCCTACCCAGGACAGACCACAGCTCCAAACACACACTGACACTCTCTCTTCGAATGCGTGCAGCCACTCAGCTGCACACAACATATGAACAGACGTCACCAGAGCACATGACTGCAGACGTGTGGCCACATCCAGACCCACAGCCGCACACATGTCCACACACATGCACACATGTGCACACAGCACACACGCAGAGCACAAGTGATGGGCAAGAGTTGTGCCATTAAGCTCAGAGCCACACTCAGGACCCCGTCCCCTCTGGGAGCCTGGGCGGGGGGGCTTCCGGGAGGGTGGGCCATCGCGCTGGCGCCTGCTTCTCCATCCTTCTAGGGAAAAGCCTTGGCCTGGCTCACGTTTTCCTGGCCCCGCCCAGCAGGGACCCTCACGGCCGGAAGCCCTGTGCTCGGATACTTAGAACCAAAACGGCCACTTCTGGAGCTATTTTGGAGGCAGGGGGAGGCTCTCAAGATGAGTTTTGGGTTGGGGGCCCCCCACCGCAGCAGGCTGGTCTCAAAGCGGCCCTCCACGGTGCCGGCCTTGGTGTAGACCCAGGTGACCTGCTGAGCCCTGACAGCTCTCGGGGCCACCAGTGTCCCCGAGCCTCCCCTGCACCCAACCCCTGCCTCCGCCAGGCTGACCATGGGGATGGATGGGGGCCGGGAGGCTGGAGATGCCCTTGCTATCCTCTACGTTCTGACCATGGCTCTGCCTTCTGATGGCAACTCTGACCCCGACGTCCATGACCGCGTTTTTGGCGGCGGCAGGGGAAGCGTGTAAAGCATGCAGCCCTCAGCACGTCTCTGTATCTCCCAGAAAACGCAGCAAAACACGTCTCAGGCGGTGCAGCTCGGTGCCTCCTTTGCAAACTGCTTTGCTAAGTGGATGATGACGCAGCCCACGGTCAGGAGGAGCACAGGCAAATTCTGTTAACCGGAGGGGCCTGCGCTGCGTTCCCCGCCTCTTCCGCGCTTCCCACCGCTCCGTCACAGACTCGTTTAAAATCTCGACCTAAGCTAGTCTCACTGCTCTGGCCTACTGGGAGGACAGAATGCCCGGGAGAGCAGCCTTCCCCGTCAGAGCCTGGCACTCCTGGTGGCCCGCTATGGGGCTGGGCCTTTGTGGACCCCATGGGGCAGGGGGGCGGGAAGGAGGCTGCCCTGAAGGTCTCCGGGGCCTGCTTTCATTGCTGTTGACGGAACCTTGGTGCAGCTCTAGGCCTTGAGACCTCAGTTGTGCAGCTGTTCCCAGAACCCGCCTGGCATGGGCTTGCCCCGGGGCCTTTGCACGTGCACTTTCCTAATCCTGGGACTCCCCGCCCCGTCCCATCTTTCCCTGGTTTGTTCCCTTGGCCCTGCAGGTCTTGGCCCCACAGTCACTCATAGCCAGGAGCACAGCTGTGGCCCTGGTCACTCTCCCATCCCCCATTCTGTTTTCTTCCATTTCTCGTTTCCTGAAATGATCTGGCGAACTTGTTTCTCGTCCGTCTCCCTGGGGCAGAGACTGCTAAGTCCCTCAATCTCCATTTCTTCTTTGTTCTTTAATAAAAGACCCAGAGCCGCCAATCCGATCTGGCGTTATCACTGCCCAGCGAGAAGACTGCATTTCTCAGCATCCCTTGTAGCCAGGTGTCTTCATGACTGAGTTCTGGCCTTCATGAGTTGTGAGTGGAAGTCCTTAGAAGGGCTGGGGTATGCCCTTGACCTCCCTGCTCTGTTTGCCAGAATGTGGTCCTGATGGCTGGAGCACTGGCAGCCATTCTGGGCCATGCTACAGCTTGCTGAGGACACGGGGGTGGCCAGAGTGAGCCTGGTTTCTTGTGCCTGACCCAGGGCTGCTGGCCTTCAGCCTTCTTTTATTTGGGAGAAAATAAACCTCCGTCTCGTTGTGATTATGATTATTATTATGTAGCCAAACCTGGTTCTAGCTGACACACTGGCCTCTGGAATGTCAACCATGCTTTTGTTTGTTTTGCTCACTGATAAATTGTGCCTGGCACGTGGCAGGAGCCCAGGAGGTCACAGCAGGAATGACGGTGCTGACTTGAGCCAGGCCCTGTTCCTCCAGCGGCACCCCCGAGCAGAGGTAGTGGTTGTCCCCATTTTGCAGAGGAGGAAACCGAGGCTTGGGGAGTTAAGTCTCTTCCCACACTGAGGGGAGGTGCTGGGACTCACCTCTGGTTTGAGTCTTCACTCCCACCCATGCCCTCCCTTCCTTTTTCAGAGTGGGCTGGACCCCCTGACAGCTAGGGCCCCCATGGGCTCCCGAGTGCCCTGGGTCCAGGGAGGGGGCACCAAGAGTCCCTGTACCAGCTCCTGGAGATGCTACCCATGTCCCTCAGAAGGCCCAGTGCTCTTGGACGTTCTTTCTGCTCCCTGCTGGTCTCCTGGCCACTGCCTCTGCCCAGCCCCCATTCACCCGTGCCCAGCACCTCTCCCCACCCCAGGCCCCTCTGTCTGGCTCAGGGGCCTTCGCCATTGCCCTCTCTGAGCTCCCAAGGCACATGCCGCCATTGTGGCTTTCTCATGGGTGCCCACCCTGCCTCTGGGGCCCCTCTTGGGGACCCCTGCCCCCTTCTCTGACTGAAGGCCTCAGGGGTCCAAGTCATGGGTGGTTACAGCCAGGGGAGGGGCAGCTGAATGGTGGGGTCCCCCCACCCCAACTGTTGGCACAGCAGGCAGCTCTTCTCCGGTGCGGACTTGGCTCTAACGCCTGAGTTTACAGGTGGGACAGGAGGCGTTTCAGGTCATGCAGGTCAGCCACAGGGGCAGCGACAGACCTTGGCCCCACGCCGCCAGCCCGGCTCCTGCGGTGCCCACCTGTGAGTACTCGTGCCTGTGGACCAGTGAGCCCAGGGCTCTGAGTGGCCGGGCAGGGGCCACCCAGGGCCCCAACGCCGCTCCCCAGGCCGGGACCCTCAGGGCGCCCCCCGCCCCCCGGGCGCACCGTTGTCTGCTGCCAGGAACGTGGCCTCGTAGACGTTGTTCCTGATGTAGAGAGACTCGCGGTCGAGGACGGCCGCCGTGCTGATCTGGCCGTTGGTGGCATTGATGTGTAGCCAGTTTGCTGGGTCCGACAGCTTTGAGTATCTGGGGGAGGAGGTAGGGTGAGGCGAGGGGCCGGGGAGAGCCTCTCTTTGGAGCGCCGGCCCGGGCTGAGCTCCCTGAGGACCAGGTCTCACGCGGGACAGTGGCAACAGTGGCTGGTGGTCCCCGAGGTGGAGCTAGTTAAGCCCATGGGGACCCTGGGGGGGCAGATCCTCCGTCGTCCCACTCCACAGGTGTGGAGACCGAGGACAGAGAGGGTGGGTGGCTTGCAAAAGTCAGACAGCTCACGAGGGTGGAGTCAGGACCCAGCCCGAGTCTAGACACGGCTGATGCTCGTCTGGAGCGGAATCGTGGCGGCGCTCACGGTCTGTGGGGCGCTCGTGGCGCCGGGCCGACTGCTGTCAGGGCAGCCCGGCGGCTGTGGTCCCAGCTGTCCCCGGACTGGGCTTCCCTGCTTGGGGCACCCCAGGCCGGGAGCTTTCTGGGTTGCAGGTGTCATTAGGTGTTTCGGGACTCTATGGAAAACGGGAGCCCTGACCCCGGGGCGCGAGGGCAGGGCGTGGGGAGGCCCACCTCACGGCCTGCTGCATGAACCGGTCCGGGTCCACCGCGGAGAACGTGGTCAGCACGGTGCCGGTGGGCACACCCTCCTCCAGGCGGACCAGCTTGTGGTTGGAGGGGAAGTAGGGGGCCTCGTTGATGTCCACGACGGAGATGGTCACCCCCGCCGTGGACTGGAAGGACATCTGGATGCCGCTGGCCAGGGGCGCCTGGTTGGACACCATCACGGTCAGCATGAATGCTCTGTTCAGCTCGTAGTCGACAGCCTGGAGGGAGAGACGCCCGGGAGGGTGAGCTGGCCGAGGCGCCGCGGGGCCGGCCCAGCGGGCGCTGCCTGCTCTTCCCGCCTGCCCTGTGCCCGGGGACGCCATCCGCAGCTTCCATCTCTGCCTCCCGCTGCGTTTGGCCAGTGGGAGTTTGGGGTAAACTCCTGTCCCACATCATGGCGTGGCAGCGACTGGGCTCCTTGGGGCAGTCCCCCGACCCCATGGCGCCGCCCCCCATCAAGCGTCAGGAGGGCCGAGCCCGACCCGGACCCTCCCCCTCCCACCAGCAGGTCAAGGCCCCGGCTGTTTGCCAGGGCCGCCTTCAGAGCTGGAGCAGGTGTGGGGGGGGTGGTCCACAAAGACGTGTCCACCTGGAACTTGTGCATGTGACCTTTTGACACACAGGGTCTTTGTAGATGTCAGCGAGTTAAAGATCTTGAGATGAAGTTATCCTGGATTGAGAGTGGACCCCAAGTCCAAGGACAGGGGCCATGGGAGAGCAAGGGGAGGGAGATTCGAGACCCAGGGACAGGGCCACGTGCAGATAGAGGCGGAGGCTGGAGAGGGGTGGCTCGGAGCCAAGGACACCGAAGACTGGTGGCCACCACCAGGAGCGGCCTCCCGGAGCCTCCAGAGGGAGCGCGGCCCCGCCAGCACCTGGATCTGGGGCGTTTGGCCTCCAGAGCCGTGAGAGAGTGTCCCGCAGCTGTTCCAACCCACCCGGCCTGTGGTCACGTGCTAGAGCAGCCTGGGACAGCGACCCATCAGGTGACGGGCCCTGCGCGGACATCCCTCCAGCCAGCATGCGTTCTGGGGGTGTCAGGACCCCGGCTGGTAAGTGCAGGTGTGGCTCTACAGCTCTATGGTCTGGGGGGTTTCTTCTCACTTTGAGGGGGGACAGGAGTTGCGCGGAGGTGCTGGGGGCCCTAAGACATGTAATTATTAGAGGCAAAGCTCGCAACAGCCTCACTGGAAAACACAAGCAACACAACACGTTGCCACTGCGTTCTAATAATTCTGCTTAGACACATGCAGAGTGTCAGGTTCGCAGTATCACCTGTTGTCACTCAGAGGGTGGACACTGGTGTCAACACAGACATACCCATGGCCCCGGCCGGCCGGCCGGCCGAGCTGCGTGCACACAGCGGAGACATTTGCGGCAGGAAGGCACGTGCGGAACTGGGGAGCCTGCAGGGTTGGTGGGTGAGCAGGAAGAGCAACGGTGTGTGTGCCGTGTCAGGAGAGAGATACGAGCTTGCAGGTGTATCTGCTCATATCTGCAGAAAGCAAGGCTCAAAGGAGAAACCAAGAAGCTCATAGAAACGGTCTCCCCTGAGCACAGGGAAGGCACGGGGCGGAGGGAGCCGCTGGGGGCGTGAGTTTGCTGCGTATGTTCCTGCCATTAGCTTTGGTTTTTGGAGCCGTATAAAATCTTACGTTCTCACACTTCAGGTGTTATGAGTGAAATTGTGTATACAAAGCAATCTCTGAAAAGTACAAACTGAGTTAAAAACTATCTGTGTGTCAGTGGTAACGCAGCTCCCAAGGAAATAACGGTTGCCAGTGACTGGACGGGACTTGGACAGGAGCCCTTCGGGGAGCTCGTTCTAAAGGACACGTACAAACGGCCAGTAAGGGCATGAACCGCTGCGACGGTCGTTGCGAAGAAGCCCTGAGCCCACTGCTCTTCTTGCTGTTGGCAGTGATTTTGGATTTGCTATTTTTCCAGCTTTTACGGTACAGCTGGCCCTCTGTATCCATGGGTTCCACATCCAGGGATTCAACCAACCATGGAATGAAAATATTTGAAAAAATTCCAGGAATTTCCCAAAAGCAAAACCTGAATTTGCTGCCCACAGGCAACCATTCACGCAGCCCCAGCACCTTGTTTCGTGTCGTAAGTTAAAGTACACGGGAGAACGCGTGCGGGTTAGGTGCAAATGCTGTGCCATTTTATATAAGGGACTTGAGTGTCTGGATGTTGGTATCTGCCAGGTGGTGTCCTGGAGTAACTTCCCCACAGATAGCGAGGGGTGACTGTGCATCGCAGGATAAAGCAAGTGGCCGTTAACGTCAGGAGCCAAGGTTCTCGGTGTAAGAGAAAGGAGACCAGGGGTAAAGTCAGCAAAGTCAGGTAAACCCTCTGGCTTTCAGTTTGGATGAAGTGATCGTGTGAATCGGTGAAATAGATCTGAGATGGTCAGGAAGCACCTGCTCTGAAGCACTGCTGCTCCTCGCTCTGCCCCAGACAAAGCCCAGCTGTGCGGCGGCATGCGGCGGCGGCGAGCGCCTCTCCGGATGCTGGTTTATAAATGCTACTTCTTGCTGGAGGAACGGCGGATCCAGACATGAGGCAAGGCAAACCCGGGGTGCCCACTGGGTCACAAAGCAAGGACGTGGCAGGAGCACCCAGGAACCGGCGGGGGAGGTGCCCCTAGCCAGAGGGCAGAAGCAGTGATGCCTGCGGCTGCCCAAAAACACCGTGTAAAAGTCTGTGCAGTCTTAGCCGTAGTGAGGAAATGAAGAACTCTCACCGCTTCACTTGTCACTTCGGGATTTACCCAGGTCCTCATCTCTGGAATCTGTGAATAGTCACTCTCCCTGGCAACAGGGACTTTGCAGGCCTGATGAAGGTAAGGACCTCGAGATGGGAGGTGATGCTGGACTGCCTGGGGGCCCTAAATGCCATCACAGGGTTGTTGTAAGAGGGCCACGTGGGGACGGAGGCCAAGGTGGTTCTGGCTTTGAAGATGGAGGAGGGGCCGCAGGTCCAGGAGCGCAGCGCTCCAAACTGGAAGATGCGAGCACAAGCAACCCCCCAGGGTCTGGAGGGAGCCGGTCTCGCCTAACCTCTGACCCCAGGGGAGAGCGGGAAGAAACGTGCGCTGTGCAGCCACCGTTACAGCGGCCCCCGGAGACTCGGCGGGGACACCCAGCGGCCGGCGAACCAGCTCTGCTCTGACAGCCGGGAGCCAGGTGAGGGGTGAAGCCTCATTCTCGCCTTTTCTGTTGGCCTCTGTGTTACTTTCGTGTTCCCACGGAGAGGCTTAAAACAACACGAATTTGTCAAAAATCTGTGCCACTGGGCCAAGGTCAAGGTGTGGCCAGGGCTGGGGCCTCCGGGAGGCTCTGGGGAGGGTTTCCTGGCCTTTCCCGGCTCCCGGTGGGGGCCTGCACTCTCGGCCCCTCCCTCCACCCGCAAAGCAGGTTAGCCTTTCCCAGTCTCCCTGCCCGACCTCCGCTGCGTCCTCGCGCCTCCTCCGGCTCTGGCCCTCCTGCTTCCTCTTTACAAGGGCCCCGTGATTACATGGACTGTCTGGTGTCCTCTCCCGTCTCAAGACCCTGGATCACATCTGCAGAGCCCCTCCTGCCACATCTGTACAGATCTGGGGGGTTGGGACCTGGCGGACATCTCTGGGGGAGGGGCGCTGCCTGCCGACCACAGACCTGCCCTTGAGCGCGCTCGGAGGCTCTGTTGACGAGGGAAAGCATTCCAGCTGAGGAATGTACAGGAACGATGGAGTTGTGAGAGCGCCTTTCTGTGTGCCCTAAGGAAGGAATTAATTTGGAAATGGCCAACAAGGGAGGCTGATGGAGAGCTGTGTTTTTGCAGACTGCCTGCTGGTCATAAGGGGGAAAGGTCAACTCCACGGTGAAGGAGCAGGCCGTCACACCTGAGCCCCGGGTCAGGCTCAGATGACCATGTGCGGGACATCCAGGCACTGCGAGCTCCCTGAGGCGACTCGGCTGCCCCCAGGGACGGGCCTGCAGCCCGGGTTCCGGGGCACGCGGGGCGCGGGGTACCAGACACGCCGCGAGGAAGCGACTGGACGGATTCTGCACAACGGACCTGGCGTCTGTGCCGGGGCAGAGGCGGGTGGAATGTGGAGAGCGATTCAGGAGGCCTTATGACCCGACGCAGCCTGGGAACCCTGTCTGGATCCAGATCTGAAAACCGTACTGCAGAGACGGTTTTAGGAGAATTAAGGGCACTGAATGTAGACCGGCACTGGCGGACACCAGAGGAACGCGGCTGGTTTCGCCCCGCGCGGCAGCGGTGCGGTGAGGTAAGCAAAGCGTGTTTCTGAGGGGGGCGCCTCCTGATAGAGCTACGGGTGGAGGCTGGTGGGGTCTGGGTGTTAAAACCATACGCGGCAAAACGTGTAGTCGACGCCCGAGACCCTGAAGTGCGGGCGAGGCTGCGCCTGCCGCCCCTGCTGCCAGGTGTGCTCGGGGCTGTTCGTGACAACTAGCAGAGCGCTCCTGCCGAGAGAGGGCCTTGTCTGCCGTGCGGCTGGTTCTCCCGGGAGGCCCGCGGCTGCTGGCGGCGCGCCCGGCCCGCCTCTGCGTGCCCCCCCCGCGGCTCTGCGCTGGTGTTTGTGGGCCTTTAAGACCACACGCCTGGTGCATCAGGCCCCTGCCTTCTCAGCTCCTGCTGCTCAGTAAGGTGTGGAGCGTGAGAAAGAGCTTAAAAAGCGAGTAATAGTCCTGGGTGGGTGCGGAGAGGGGCCTGAGACGGTGGTGCCTGCCCGACCGGGGGGCCTGGAGCCAGGGGTCAGGTTTCTGGGGCTGACGCCCACATTGTCCTCTCCCCACAGCCCCAGGTGACCTTGGGGGAACCCTCCTCTGCCAAAGGAAGGGGTATTCCCTGCTGGCCTCACGGAGCCCCCATTGAGAGGGCCACGGCCCTCTCACGGCTGAGGTCCCACCCACTCCGTCTCTTCCAGCACCTTGGGGTGGGGGCTGCACTGTGTATCTCTGCCTCCCAGGACCTTGCTCTCAGCACGGTGTCAGTGTGGGTCAGCCATTCCCCATGGGTGCCTGGGCCATGGAGGGGGCAGCCCAACACCCCTGTGGCCCCCACCATCGCCCAGCATGGTGCTTAAGGGGGCATGATTAATGGGGGGGGGCTCATGCCTGCAGGTGTCACCCTGGCAGGACCCTCAATGGCCAAGCTGGCTGCCTGTCCAACGAGGCACCTGATCAGGATAAACTGGTATCCCCTCATCTGAAGGACCTGCTGGGGCCTCAGGCCCAAGACTGTGAGCCTACCCCTGGGTGCGGGCTTGGTCGCCGTCCCAAGATGCCTCCAAGCACAGAGCACCCACCTGCACCCACACTGTGTCCAGGACCCCTGCCTGCCCTCAAGAACAAAGAAGCTGGGCCCCCAGCCACTCCCCCAGGGCCCTCTGAGGGCTGGCCAGGGGTGGGGGTCACTCCGTTTAAATATACTGTTTCATAAAATCATGGTGGATTTGTCCATGAACAAGTCACCAAAGGAAGCGAGCTCTCACCCATGTTTATTGGCGCGTGTCCCTGGCGGACGTGGAATAATGCCACATGTCACACGTTAAAAATTGTGTCACTGGTCTGAGCGAGGACACCTTCCGGAAAGACTATTCTGACCAATAAAAGTCCATAGGAGGGTAAAACAAAGCATATTTGTAATGGAGAAATCAATAGGCAATTTGCTCCAACAGTTCCCATTAGGGAGGCTGGGTGGACTCACCGGGTCTCCACGCAGCTGCCTCCGGACGTGGCGCCACCTATTGCTCAAAACCCGGGGCTGGGTCTGCGCCCTGAGGAGGAGCAGCCTAGTGTGGGCGCAGGTTTGGGGGGCAGGGCTGGGGGCACCCTGGCTGGAGGGCAGTGGCGGGGAGGGGGGGGCGGGGAAGCCAGTGCACATGGAGGGCCAGGCTGCATTCTGCTCCCGTGGTCGGGATGCTCACGATGGAGTGTGTCGACCCGGAGCCATGCCCTGGGAGCTGCCGGGGCTGGAGGGCCAGAGGGAACCGTGACCCTGAGCTGGGCCGCCCCCAGTGTTGCTGCCCCCCCAGCCCTCCTCCGGGCCCCTGGGTCACAGCTCACTCACTGCCCCAGACAAGCCTTGCTGCTGCCTGTGGGCAAGTGGAAGAGGTAGTCTTGGCTTCTGAGCTTCAAAAGCTGCGGCCCAGGTATCAGGCTGGGAGGGAGCTGTGTCTGTCTGAGTCTGACGTGCTCCTCCTTGGAGGAGATGGCGCACTTACAGCTGGAGGAGGGCGCGGGAGGGAGGTTTGGGACAGTGACAGACTCCCCCTGGGGGCTGGGCTCTGAGAGCAGAGGAGCTGTTCACTCATGGAGCCTTGAGCCGGGAGAGCAACTAGTCTGTGGCGACGATGACGATGGTGGGGACGAACGCGGTGGCGGTAGCAGCTCATCCTGACTGTGGACTGCGCGCTTGCTGCGGGCCCGCTGCTGTCGCGAGTCCCTTACATCCAGGATCTGTTTAATGCTGCCAGTAAACCTGGGCGCAGGTCCCACAATTAGCTTCATTTTTCTGTACGAGGAAACGGAGGCTCGAGGGGGCGGCTGGCCGTGCCAGGGCAGGGAGCACGGACCCAGTCCTGGCGGCGAGAGCAGACGGCCCCAGGGCACCGGAGCCCCCGGGGCTGGGCCGCCGGGGCCCCTGCCTGCCCCTCCACCTCCTGTGCCCCCCGCCGCTCCCCAGGCCCCCCGGCGCCCGTCCTCGGAGACGGACTGTCTGCGAGGATGGTGCCTCTCCCGAAGCCCAGGATGCTAGTCGGGAGGCGCTTTCTCGGGTGGAACACCTCGGGGGCTTTCTGGTCAAGATGGTGGAGCGGCGGGACCACGAGCGCGCCTCTCCTCGCGACTACAACGAAACCACAGCTGGCTGCTAAACGACCACTGAGAAAAGGCTGGAACCTGGCAAAAAAGATCTTCAACTGGAAACATAAAGAGGGAACCACAGCAGGACGGTGAGAGGGGCGTGCTTGCGGTATGATCGGGCCCCATACCCCCCAGAGGAGGGCGACCCACTGCTGAAGAATGATTAAGGCACAGAGGCCCTCCCCCAGGGGCGAGTTGCGAGCGCCACATCAGGCTCCCCGGCCCGGGGTTCTGGCCTTGGGAGGAGGAGGAGACCCCAGGACATCTGGTTTTGAAGGCCAGTGGTGCCTAGCTCCAGGAGCCCCACTGGACTGGGGGAAACAGAGACCCCATTCTCTTGGGAAGCGCACACAGAATCTCACGTGCGCCAGATGCAGGGGTAGAGGCAGTGATTTCATAGGAGCCTGGGCCAGATCTGCCTGCTGATTTTGGAGGATCTTCTGGGGAGGTGGGGATGGCTGCGGCTCACCCAGGGGACATAAAAGCTGGTAGCAGACATTCCAGGAGTGTTCATCTTCATGAGCTTTCCTGGAGGCTGACATCTTGATTGGATCATTAGCACCAAGACCCAGCCTCACCCAGAAGCCTGTAGGCCTAGGGCTGGGACGCCTCAGGCCAAACAACATACTGGGTGGGAACAGCCTCACCCGTCTGCAGACTTCCTGAGCCACAAAGGCCTCTAGACACAGCCCTGCCCACCAGAGGTCCAGGACCAAGCTCCACCCAGCAGTGGGCAGGCACCGGCCCCTCCTGCCAGGAAACCTGCATAAGCCTCTAGTCCAGCCTTACCCACAAGGGGCAGATACCAGAAATAAGAAAACAACATCCCAAAGGCTGTGGAAGGAATCCACAAACACAGGCCAGACTCTACACTGGGATTGGCTAGACTCTGGCCCTTGGGTGACAAGAGAGGAGTGCACTGCGGGACACATTGGACGTCTCCCACAGAGGGCCACCTCTCCAAGGTCGAGAAATGTAACTAACCTACCTAAAAATACAAATAGGAAGATAAGATGAGGTGGCAGAGGAGTATCTCCCAGGCCAAGGCACAAGATAAAATCCCAGTAGAAGAAATAAGCGATGAGGAGATAGGCAATTTATCCCAGAAAGAGTTTAAAGTAATGATGGTGAGGATGTTCAGAGAACTCAAGAGGAGTACAGATGCACAGAGTGAAGTTTTTCGCAAAGAGTTAGAAAATATAAAGAGTATCCAGAGCTGAAGAATAAAACCACTGAAATGAACAACACACTAGGAGGAACCAAGAATAGACTGAATGAGGCAGAAGAACTGACAATGAGCTAGAAGACAGATTAGTGGAAATCACTACTGCAGAACAGAAAAAAAAGAAAAAAGAAAAAAGAAATGAGGACAATTTAAGAGAACTCTGGGACACGAAGCACTCTAATACTCGCATTACAAGGGTCCCAGAAAGAAAAGAGAGAAAGGACCTGAGGAAATCTTTGAGGCGATAATCACTGAAAATTCCCCCAACCTGGGAAAGGGAACAGTCACCCAAGTCCAGGAAGCGCAGGCAGCACCACACAGGATCAGCCCAAAGAGGGACACACCGAGGCACACAGTCACCACGCTGACAAAAACTAAGGAGAAGGAGAAAATATTAACATCAGCAGGAGAAAAGCAACAAATAACACCCACGGGGGCTCCCGTAAGGCTATCAGCTGCTTTTTCAGCAGAAACTCTACAGGCCAGAAGGGGGTGGCACGATATATTTAAAGTGATGAAAGGGAAAAAC
Organism: Camelus ferus; assembly: GCF_009834535.1. Lineage (NCBI taxonomy): Eukaryota > Metazoa > Chordata > Mammalia > Artiodactyla > Camelidae > Camelus > Camelus ferus. The sequence goes on along the minus strand of NC_045714.1, from coordinate 13,867,044 downwards.
TTAACCAAGAATAATTCTATCCAGCAAGGCTCGCGTTCAGATTTGATGGAGAAATCAAAATCTTCACAGATAAACAAAAGCTAAAAGAACTCAGCACCACCAAACCAGCTTTACGACAAATGTTAAAGGAACTTCTCATCAAATCATAAAAAAGAGAACAAAAAGAAGAGAAAAAAAAAAGACCTACAAAACAAACCCAAAACAATTAACAAAATGGCAATAAGAACATAGGTATGGATAATTACCTTAAATGTAAGTGGATTAAACACTCCAACCAAAAGACACAGATGGGCTGAATGGATACAAAAACGAGACCCATATACATGCCGTCTGCCAGAGACCCACTTCAGAGCTAGAGACACCTGCAGGCTGAAGGTGAGGGGGTGGAAGAAGATATTCCATGCAGAGACCAAAAGAGAGCTGGTGTAGCAATACTTATATCAGGCAAAATTTGGACTTTAAAATAAAGACTGTTACAAGAGCAAAAGGACACTACACAACGCTCAAGGGATCAATCCAAGAAGAAGATGTAGCAATTGTAAATATACGTGCACCCAACACAGGAGCACCTCCACATATAAGGCAACTGTTAACAGACATAAAAGGAGAAATCGACAATAACACAATAACAGTGGGGGACCTAACACCCCTCTTACATCAGTGGACACGTCATCCAGGCAGAAAATCAATAAGGAAATACAGGCCCTAAATGACATATTAAACCAGATCGACCCAATTGATATCTATAGAGCATTCTACCCAAAAGCAACAGGATACACATTCTTCTCAAGTGCACACAAAACATTCTCCAGAATCAGCCACACGCTGGCCCACAAAGGAAGCCTCCGTAACTTTAAGAAAACTGAAGTTGTACCTACTGTCTTTTCTGACCACAACACCGTAAGGTTAGAAATCAACTACAAGAAAAAACTGCAAAAAACTGCAAACACGTGGAGGCCAAACAATGTGCTACTAAACCACCAGTGGATCACTGGAGAAGTCAAAGAGGAAATCAGAAAGTACTTTGAGACCAATGAAAACAAAAACACAACAACCCAAAACCTCTGGGATGCAGCAAAGGCAGTTCTAGGAGGGAAGTTTATAGTGATACAAGCCCACCTTAGGAAACAAGGAAAATCTCAGGTCAACAACCTAACCTCACACCTAAAGCAGCTGGAGAAAAACAAACAAAACCCGAAGTTAGTAGAAGAAAAGGAATCATAAAGATTAGAGCAGAAATAAATTAAATAAAATAAATGAAACTAAAAAAAAAATAGAAAAGATCAATGAAACTAAAAGTTGATTCTTCGCAAAGATAAACAAAATTGATAAACCTTTAGCCAGAATCATCAAGAAAAAAAGGGAGAGGGCCCAAATGAACAAAATCAGAAGTGAAAAAGGGAAGTTACAACTGACACCACAGAAATTCAAGGGAACATAAAAGGACACTAGGAGCAAGTGTATGCCAACCAGAAGGACAACGTACGAGAAATGGACAGTGTCTTAGGCACAACTTGCCAAGACTGAACCAGGAGGAAACAGACAATATGAACAGACCAATTATCAGCACTAAAATTGAATCAGTGACTAAAAAACTCAACCAACAAAAGTCCAGGACCAGACGGCTTCACAGGTGGATTCTACCAAACATTTAGAGATGAGTGAACACCTGTCCTTCTGAAACTATTCCAAAAAACTGCAGATGAACACTTCCAAACTCATTCTATGAGGCCATCATCACCCTGAAACCAAAATCAGACAAAGATATCACACAAAAAAATTACAGGCCAATATCACTCATGAACATAGACGCAAAAGTCCTCAACCAAACACTAGCAAGTCGACTCCAACAAGGCATTGGAGGGTCACACACCGTGACCAAGTGGGGTTGTTCCAGGGATACAAGGGTTGTCCAGTGTCTGTGAACAGTCAGTGTGACACACCACACTAACAAACTGGAGAGCAAAAGCCATACGATAATCTAAATAGATACAGAAAAAGCTTTTGATAAAATACAACATCCATTTATGATAAAAACTCTCCTCCAGAGGATGGTCATAGAGGGAACACACCTCAACATAATAAAGGCCATATATGAAAAACCCACAGCTGACATCATACTTAATGGGGAAAAGCTGAAAGCATTTCCTCTAAGATTGGGAACTAGGCAAGGAGGCCCCCTCTCACCACTTTTATTCAACACGGTTTTGGAAGTCCTAGCCACGGCAACCAGAGAAAAGAAATGAAAGGAGTCCAAGCTGGAAAAGGAGAAGTAAGACTCTCACTGCAGATGACATGGCGCTATCACAGAAAACCCTAAAGGAGTGACCAGAAAACCACTAGAGCTCATCAATGAATTTGGTTAAAGTTGCAGGACACAAAGTTAATATACACAAATCAGCTGCATTTCTATGCACTAACAGTGAAATAGCAGGAAAAGAAATTAAGGAAACCATCATGTACCATCGCAGCAAAACGGATAACACACCTAGGAGTAACCCTACCCAAGGAGGCAAAAGACCTGCACTCGGACACTGTAAGACGCTGATGAAGGAAACTGAAGACGACATAAACAAATGGAAAGATAGACCGTGTTCTGGATTGGAAGAGTCAATATTGTTAAAATGTTCACACTACGCAAGGCAATATACAGATTCAATGCAATCCCTATCAAATTACCAATGACATTTTCCACAGAGCTGGAACAAAAAATGTTAAAATTTGTATGGAAACACAGAAGACCACAAATAGCCAAAATAATCTTGAAAAACAAGAACAGAGCCAGGGGAATCACACTCCCTGACTTCAGACTATACTACAAAGCTACAGTGGTCAAAACAATACGGTACTGGCACAAAAACAGACACCTAGATCAATGGAGCAGGATAGAGAGCCCAGAAATAAACCCATGCCCTGTGGGCAGTTGCTCTCCGACAAGGGAGGCAGGAATGTACAATGGAGGAAAGACAGCCTCTTCAGTAAGTGGTGCTGGCAAAACTGGACAGCTGCCTGTGAAAGACTGAAATTAGAACGTTCTCTAACTCCATATACAAAATAAATTCAAAACGGATTAAAGACCTAAGTGTAAGACCAGATACTATAAAACTCCCAGAGGAAAACACAGGCAGAACACGCTTGGACATAAATCACGGCAATATACTTTTTTGGGACCAGCTCCTAGAGTAATGGAAATAAAGGCAAAAATAAACAATAGGATATAATTAAACTTAGAAGATTTTGCACAGCTAAGGAAACCATCAACAAAATGAAAAGAAAACCTATGCAATGGGAGAAAATATTTGCAAATGATGCAACTGAAAAGGGACTAATTTCCAAAATACATAAACAGCTTATATACCTTAATTAAAAAAAAACAACAACCCAATCCAAAAATGGGCAGAAGACCTAGACATCTCTCCAAAGAAGACATGCAATGGCCAAGAAGCACATGAAAAGATGCTCAGTATCACTAATTATCAGAGAAATGCAAATCAGAACTACAATGAGATATCACCTCACACCAGCCAGAATGGCCATCAATAAAAAGTCTACAAATGATAAATGCTGAAGAGGGTGCGGGGAAACGGGAGCCCTCCTGCACTGTTGGTGGGAATGTAAATTAGGGCAGCCACTATGGAAAATAATATATGGAGGTTCCTTAAAAAACTAAAAATAGACTTACCATATGATCCAGCAATCCCACTCCTGAGTATATACCCGGAGGAAAATATAACCCCAAAAGACACATACACCCCAACATTCATAGCAGCACTATTTATGATAGCCAAGACATGGAAACAGCCCAAATGTCCGTCAATAGGTGACTGGATAAAAAAGATAATACACACACACATATACATACACACAATGGAATACTACTCAACCGCAAAAAAAGGATAAAATAATGCCATTTGCAGCAACATGGATGGACCTGGGGATCATCATTCTAAGTGAAGTAAGCCCGAAAGAGAAAGAAAAATGCCATATATTGCTTATATGTGGAATCTAAAAAAAAGGGACACAAATGAACTTATCTACCAAACAGAAACAGACTCAGACATAGAGAACAAACTTATGGCTACCAGAGGGTAAAGGGGGTGAGAAGGGATAAACTGCACCTCTTGGGGAGGGAGGGAAATGCTCGCTTTCTTGATTGTGGCGGTGGTTTCACTGGTGTGTGCGTCTACTAAAGCTCATCAGACTGTACACTGAAATATGTGTAGTTTACTGGACAGGAACCAGAGCATAATAAAGGTGTTAAAAAATATGATGGAACGTCTTGCCTTAACAGACTTTAAAAAGACATTTTAGAGGAACGCCCTGTATGGAAAAAAAACAACAGAAATGAAAGACAAATGGGGAAAGTGTGGCACCAGCTGCTGAATCCCACTGAGGACATAGTGACCTGTGACTTGTGGGGACCACATGGCTGTGTGTGCTTTCAGCTCAAATTTAAAAGCTTATTTTAAAGTTTACATACAGTAAGATTCACTTGTGGATTTTCACAAGTGCTTAGGGCTCTGTGTCCACCACCACGACACTGGAGGGCTCCCCCAGCTCCCTTGTGCACCACTTTGTGACCCAACCTTCCCCATCCCCAGTATTTCTTAAGATTGGTCCACGATCTCAATACCAAAACCTTAGATAAAGACAGTATGGGAAAGGAAATAGGCCTAAATTGCTCAGAAAAATACATGAGAAATCTTCAGGTATTAGCAATACAAGTCCTGCAACATATTAAAACCAAATACTCCTCCGTGACTGAAGTGGATTCATCTCAGGAACGCAAGGATGGCTTAACATTAGACAGTCTCCTAGCGGGACTCCCCCCGTAAGAGATTAGAGGGAAGTGGGGCTTTCAGGGAGAAGACGGGAGAGTTCTCTCTTCGGGGTCGGGTGGGTCGCAGGTCAGGCCTGCAGAGTCCCTGGGGGTCACGTGGCCAGTCCCTGACAGGCTGGGCACAGACCTTTGCCCTTGGATGAGTGCCTGCCCCTGTGGGTCGCAGGCACTGAACCAGACTAGCATTTCTGTTAAATTTGTCCTGGGGCATGTGGTGGGGCAGAGCTTGGGGTGCCTGGCAGGAAGTGTGGTGAGCACCCACCTTCACCACGGTGACCATGCCTTCGTTGGTGACGGGGTCTGTGCGGATGCTGAAGTGGCCCGAGGGGTCCCCGCTGATGATGCGGTAGACAGCATTCCAGTTTGGGGAGTGGGGCTGATCTCGGTCCATCACGGTGAGGTTGGCAACCACCGTCTCCACCCGGTTTTCGGGGACTTCCCCTGCATACTGCCAAGTGTAAGAAAAGAGAACGTTATGCTCCCGCATGGAAGCCTAGAGAGGTCAGATTCTCTGCCAACCCCCGGGGAGGTGCTCTCTGCCTCTAGCTGCTCCCAGACACGGTGATTCCCACGGGTGGGCCCAGCCCATGTCCATGTCCATGTCCATGTCCATGTCCATGTCCATGCGGACGAGGTGGCATCTCTAGAGGGCTCTGCTTCCTCTGGCTGAGGCTGAGCAAGGCCTGAGGCTCATCTGTACGTAGCCACCTCCAAACTAAGCCCTGCACACGCACGCACACGCACACGCACGCAGACGCACGCACACACATGCAGACACGCACACACGCAGACATGCATACACATGCACAGACACATACACAAATGCACACGCAGACACGCACAGACACATGCACACACAGACACGCACACACATGCAGACGCACACATGCACACATGCACGCACACACACATGCACACACATGCAGACGTGCACACACGCAGACACATGCAGACACGTACACATGCACACACAGACACGTGCACACACAGACACGCACACACATGCAGAAACACGCACACACGTGCAAACACATGCAGACACACATACACACAGACACATGCAGACATGCACACACGCACAGACACACACACATGCAAACACGCACACACAAGCACACACGTGCAGACACATGCACACACATGCCAGGTCGCTCTCCTAGATCCCTTCTAGCCTTTCCCATGTGCGACTGGGGACCCATCAAAATGCCCAGGGCTTCCAGGAGACCATGAGGATGTGCTTGCAAGTTGGGAGATGAACAGTAGAGGGGTGGCAGCTGCACAGGGCTTCCTGAGCCACATCACCTCTGGGCTCTTGCCAGCCCCGTGGTCCCAGCACAGGCCTGGGGCCTGGGGTCAGCAGCGGCAGATGTGCAGACGACCAAACATGGAGCCTCAGCCCTTTTCCTGCCACAGCACAGTGAGGGCTGCAGCCACGCCTCCATAAGTGTGGCTCACGTGGCAGCAACAGTTACACGTAGGCAAAGCCTCTGTGTGTGTGTGTGTGTGCACGTGGGGTGGGGGATGTCGGCGTTATTGCTGAGGTGATGATAGAAATCTGAGCACCTCTTACCAGGTGCAGATCACTGCCTTGGAGATGTGGCCCCCCTCAGAAGGGCCCCGAGCTTGCTTTTTGCTTTGCTGTCACCATCTGGAAATTCTTGATAATTTGTGAATGAGGGCCCTGCATTCTTATCTTGCATCAGGCCCCGCAAATTGTGTGGCCAGTGCTGTCACTGTGCAGAGGGCACAAAATCCGGAGACAAAGTCTGGACGGACGTCTAGGGATTTCTCGTTGTGTTCACAGCAGTGCAGCCCTTGACAGTTACCAGGGGCCCCTCTGTGCCGGGCCTCCGCCCACTGTTCCTCAGGGGACTCCTGTTCTTGCCCACATTTTACAGATGAAGAAACAGAAACAAGGGAGGTTACGAGACCTTGGGGGCCACAAAGGGATGGGGAGAAGGAGGTGACGTGTCCTGCAGATTCTCCCAGACCACCAGTGCTGTGTTTAGTGAGCATCTCCTGTGAGCGAGGCTGGGGGACGCGGAGATCACAGCCCCGCGGATAACGGCATTCAGGGGAAGATGGTCCAGGTGATGCACACGTGGACGAATGAATGAACGAGCGAATGAACACGCAGGCAGCCGTGATCAGAGCCTCGGTGTACGTGCACAGGAAAGGGGGAGGCTCGCCCGCCCCCAGCAGGAGAAGCGCGAGGGGGGCTGAGAGCGCACCGCTCCTCAGGCGTGGGGCAGGGTTCTAGGTCAATCCCGGGCGGGAGTGCAGCCCTTTATCTGTATTTCAGAGGCTCCGAAGTTGTTCTTTAGCCGGCGTCCTGGCCCTGACTCAATTCTAGATGAAGCCCCGCAGCCCGGCCGCTCAGGGCCCGTGTGCAGAGGGCCTGTCTGTCACCTGGCGCCGTGAGCCTTCAGACCCCGGGACCATCACCTCGTCAGCAAGAAAACCTGCATCTGTCCTAAGTGGGATCTTGTGCAGTGGGACCGCTGCTGTCTGGGACGGTGGCCCTTAGACGCTGTTCCCCCTCAGGACAAGGTTCTCCTGTGGGATTGGGAGGACGGTGCTGCTGCCCCTCCGGTTTTCCCTGTGGGGACAGACCCCCCCATCCCGTCCTCTTGCTCCCGACAGTGGTCGGGGCGGGGAACTGGCTGCCAGGTGCCCAGGCCGGGCTTCTCAGAGGCGCCTGGAGAAGTCAAGCCGGGCCCTGGAGGGGAGGAGTCTGTGCCCAGGGGGGTGGCGGCCGGCTCTTCCCTCGGTCAGACACCTGTCGAGCCCTCCCAGCCAGGCCCTGGAGACTCAGCAGGGGGCAGGCGGACGGCGCTCTGCCCTCGGGAGCTGATGTCCTTGTGGGATGGTGAGGCTCCGTGTCACAGCCTCAGGGTGCCCGCCAGAGGGACAGCAGGGCTACTCAGCCCGATGGCTGGATCCAGCCAGGCCTGAAGCCAGATCCTAGTCCTTTTCAGCATCTGTGAGGTGCGGGGATTCGCTCTACGTTGCAGGCCAGTGTAGTGGATGTCAGTTACGCTGCCATCTCCAGCACCTTCTGAATTTGTATCTTTATTTTCCTGGGAACTTGGTTTCTCATCCTGCTCCTCAGTCACGACCTGGTCGGGTGGTCTAGAATCTGGCGGTGAGACACGCCTGCACGACTGACTCAGGAGAGAGGCGAGAGGCCTTGTGGCGCCTGCAGTGGCGGAAGGCAGGTGGTCGCACCTTGTCCGGCACTGGGGGGGGGGATCTGTGGTGTCCGCACCTGGCGGTGGCAGTAGGCGGGGGCTCTGCCAGGAGCACCCGGCCCTCGGATTTGGCAGCTTCCGTCTCTGCTTAAACAGCTGGGGTGGATTCTGGTGCTCACCTGGGACCCCCCGTCCCTTACAGCCGAGTTTCGGGTGCACCTTCTGAGGGGGGCGGCACGCCCGGTGAGGCCCTCACTCCGGTCCCCCGAGGACCACAGGCCTTTGACGGCGTGGGGAGAGTAGTGTGTCCCTGAGTCCAATTCCTTCCAACTTCCAGGTGAAGTTTATTTGAAAAGTCCATTTTAATTCATGCACATTTAATAAAGGTTCACAAAGGAGGCCTTAAGCTGGTAAGTCTGGTTTAGGATTTTCTTATTAACCTTCCCCTAGCCATAATGAGTTTTAAATTTAATTTTGGGGGGTTTTCAGGCACAGGGGAAGCCTCTCTCCTGCCCCATCGGATGCAAAGGCGGGTATTTGGGAAAGGACGGATCTTAAGAGCGTTGGGACGGAGCTTCTCGCCCTGCCGGCGATCCCCACGTACCCCCATCCCGAGGGCCACGGCGGATTTCCTGTCCACGCCAGGGCCGTCCAAGCACAACCCCAGCTGGGCGGCAGACACGCGCGCGGCTCCCAGGGGACGGTCACGGTAGCACAAAGGCGGCTGTGGGTGAGGACAGCGAGGCCCCTCCGCTGGGCCGAGGGCCCCAGAATGAGCCTGTCCACACGCGAGACCCGTGGCCCCGGCCTCTGGGAAAACCTGCAGTGGTGGTGCTGCTCCGACATTCCCACAGCTTTCATTTTTGTTTCTTTTGTTTTCAGTTTGTTATTTGCAGTTTCCACGGCTCTCCTCCTCGTGTCCCCCTGCCCCTGGGGCCTCCGAGCCCCTTCTCTTTCTCCTCTTTTAACTTTTCTGCCCCGCGTGGGCCCTGGGGGCCACGCAGTTGGGGCTCTGGAGAGAGGCGGGTCCTGACCGCAGGGACATCAGCCTGAGGGGGACAGAGGTGTTGGGAGCAGGATTGTGAGGTGGGGACGGCGTGACGTTCTGATGACTTTAATTTCTGAAAGTCAGTTTTCTACCCAGTGAAACAATGACGGTTTCTGTTGGTTTCTGAGTGCGGAATCAGGAGCTGATTGGTGGGACTGGAGGCTTGTGACCAGAGGGACCTGGGGGCCGGCTTTGTTCCTCCCCCCACAGGGAGGAGATGTGGCCAGCAGCCCCCGGAGCCCCCGCGGCCGCTGTGAGAGCAAGGGAGTGGCGCCAAGTCTGGGAAGGGACCCAGCCGTTAGCTGAAGAATAACTTGAAGTTCCCCCTCCCCGTTTGGTGCGCAGCGGGCTTGATGGCTCTCCTTCCAGAAAGGGAGGGCTCCTGGCCTCACTGAGGACCTGCCCATGATGTTCCAAGCAGCTTGCACAGACGGCTGGTTTCTGCCCGGGGTGGAATTGTTATGAATAACAGAGCAGAGGGACAACAGCCCTGTCACCTCTTATTCAGCGAGTCTCCCCGAGTGTGGGTGCCCGCTGGGTGACTGGCCTCCAGGGATGCGCCCCATCAGGCAGGAACCGGTGTCCCTCACCTTACAGACGAAGGACCCAAGGCACAGAGAGCTCTGGAGTCTGCGGAAGGTCAGTGTGGGAGCCAGGGAATCTGGCCCTAGCACCCCGCCCCCGGCTCCCCCGTCTGCGTGGGGCCCGAGGAAACGGTCACCACCCCCATGTGAAGATCGCTGGAAGGGCGGCCTCCCGGGAAGTGGGGGCGGCCTCCCGGGAAGTGGCGCGGCCCGGCGGCATGGTGGGCTGTGATGTCAGGAGGGGGCGGGGGCGCCGGTCCTTGGAGCAGCGGCTCCAGCGAGCTGTTCACGGCAGAGGTCTGTACCCAGCGTCCACGCACCACTAAGGGCACCGAGGCCGTTCCAGTTCTGAGACACCATGTCCTCACCCTCCGGAGCTCATGCTGGGCCGCAGCTTCCCCCTTCTCACCAGTTTATGGAAGTAGTTGAAAAGCTGAGATCGGGGACTCCCAGGGCTCCGGCCAGATGGGGGCCACTGTTGGTCTGGAGGGGCCCGGCAGCCAGTCCCCCGGGGGGTACCGGGGCGGGCCACGGTGCGTCTAAGCCCCAGAGCTGAGGCTGGCCCTCCGCCCGGCCGCTCCGAGGATGGCACTGTGAACACCGTCCCAAGAAGAACCTCGAAATGTGGGGGCCGCGACCTGCAGCGCCCCGAATCACTGCCCCGGCCTCTGAGCCGTGTTTCACCCCTTGCGGGGTGACCCACGTGGACCCTGGCTGAGCAGACGCAGGGCGGGGTGCCTGTCACCCTCTCGCCCCTCTTCAGAGGACCTGGAGGGGAGCCATGAGCTCAGCCCTGCTTTTCTCTAACACTTAGCTTCCTTTCATTTGTGCTTACCTGGGGGTAGACTGTAGCCTTAAACTGCAGCACGATGTTCCGTAAGGACCACCGCCCCCTTTTGTAACAGATAAGGAGAAGGCACGAGTGCTTCGGCACCTCTGCTGTGAGCCCCTCACCCGAAGCAGCGCTGGGACCGTCTGCCCAGCGCCCGCCCAGAGCCCTGTGATGGGGGCCGGGTGCCACCCACCGCAGGTTTGGGGCGGAGAACGAGCTTCCTGTAGGTCAGGGGACGCTCGGCCTCCACCTTGAGGTGGCGTAGCACTTAGATCTAAAGTGGTGCCCAGAGAGGTCTGGCTCCCAGCCCAAGGTCGCACAGCCGGGGGGGGGGGGCACAGGGGTGGGCAGTGGGGGCTTCCTGACTGTGGGCGTGTGTGTGGGTGTTGAGGGGCTGGGCTGGCAGAAGGCGGCAGGAGGCCCTGGGGGCAGGGTCTGCCTGTTGTGTCCCGGGGGCCCAGTCTGGCGAAGGGAGAATGACTTTTAATTAACATTTAAGAATAGGACTCGGATGCGCAAATCCCTCCCCACCTCTTCAGCGCCTGACTGTTCTGATCGAGCTCTGCACAACCAGCCAGGCCGTGTGGGGGGGCCAGCCCCGGGCCTCCGCCCGCCCGCCCCGTTGCGCCCCGCAGACGGCATCCTGCGGCCCTGCCGGGCACCTGTCCCGCGGGGACACCTCACAGCGTGTGGCCCTGGGACATTAGCAGTCCCGTCCCCACGTGCGCACGTCGCTGCCCCCCAGGTCCGACTATGCTGAGGCTGCACGTTTGTTAGGCCCCCGTGTGGTCCTCTGGCCGGGGACGTGGGGCAGAGGTGGGGCGGCGTCTCCGGGAAGACGCCTGAGCCCTTCGGGAGGCCTGGAGAAGCGTCCTTCTGATGAACAGTCCCAAGAGGGGCGGACAGGACGTCCAGGGACGCGGGCTGTGCCCACCTTGCTTCCCCGGGGTGTGCTCCGGGCACTTCCTTGGGTCAAATGCAAATTTCGCCCCTGGCCTTGGTGTACTTCCTGGGCTGCGGTTTCCAGAGGAGTGTGAGGGCCAGGGACTCCTTGCTGAGTATCTTCCCTCCCCTCGTGCAGACGCCGCAGTGCAGAGGGGCAGACACGAGAGCCGAGAGCTTCACGCCATCGGAAGGTTAGCCCCCCCCCCCCCCGGCCTGCAGGACCTGGCCCCTCTGGGGGGTCAGCGGTGGGCAGCGGGGCTGAGCGTGGCTGAGGTGCAGAAGGGCGGCGAGGCTCAGACGAGCAGGAAGAGGCACCTGAAGCCAGGCCGTCAAAGCCAGGCCAGCGCTGGGGACGTGGGCCTGCCCGCAGGAGCTCGGTGTCGGCGCAGCCTCGGGGCCCCTCCCTGGAGCTGCAGGGGGTGGGGGAAGGGGGTGCTGGCAGGTGCAGAGGACATGGGGGCTGGGAAGGCAAGGATGCCCCGTCTCAGAAGACACATCTAGGGTCTCAGAGGACAGGGGTGTGGTGCAAAGCTGGGGCCTGAGGGCGCAGATGAGGGTCCAGCTCCGTCTCACTGCGTGACCTCGACAGCCCGGGATGAACCCTCTGGACCTCAGCTGTCTCTGGTACACAGGGGTAGCAGCCTTTTTCCTGACAACTGCCAGGGCCAGTCAGAAAAGCCCCCTTAGGAAATACACTCAGAAGCACTTGGACGGAGGGCCGTCGGGCACACAACTGGCCCCCGAGCAGCTCGGAGAGGAGCCCGCGGGCGCGTCTGCCGGGAGCAGCGGGTGCGCAGCTGACGGTGCCCACGGGTCTGCGCGCTGGCCACTCTCCTGTTCCTGCAACTTTTCCGTGAGCTTGAAGTTACTTCTAAACACGCATTGAAATAAAATTCCAAGTCCGTTGAGAATCTACACATATGGAAAGGTCTCCAAGACGTACCAGGAGCAGAAAAGACAAAAACAACGCAAGGGGTGGGGTGAAAACATAAGGTAGAGGCTGGGCGCCGTCTCAGACTACGGTGTCTTAGACCTTTAAGTTCCTGTACTGTGTGTGTGAATTACCCAGTCAAAACCTCAGATTAATTCTTAGAAAAGAGATAACGATTAAATGGAGCAGGTGATGCAACGAAAATTTGTTCACGAACGTTCCAAAGGGTCCAAGCTGAGAATGAAAGGACCCAGAGGGGAGGGGCCTGTCGGCTGAGCTGAGGCAACAAGGTGCCTCCTGGCGCATTACACCACGATGGGAGGCTCTGGAGAACGCATGCCCCGTGCAACTTCATTCACGTGACGTCCGAGAATGGGCGTCGGAGGAGGGGCTGCCCTGGGGGACGGGCGTGGGGTGGCTGCTGGCCAGAGGGAATTTTCACTCGAAATTTGTGCCGGATGCTGTAAGGACCTCAGACCTCAGAGCAGCGAACGGTGAGCTGCTTCCCTCATTTCCAGACTCACTGGGACGCTGGCCCTGAGCCTTCCCTGCCACTGCCCACTGCCCCCTAGAGCAAACAGAGCGGAAGCCATCCCCCCTCACCAGTGGGCAGGGGCCTGAGCTGCGATCTGCCATCCATCCACCAGATGGCGCTGTGTCCCCACGGTCGAGGCCGCTGTGCCACCTCCAGGGACAGCCCTCCCCGGCCTGGTCCAGCAGGACCCAGAGATGGGGCTCTGGGATGCGGGATGCGGGATGCGGGATGCGGGGACGGGGCAGGCGGGGACGTGGGACTCAGGGGGAGGGTGGGGCCAGGAAGCAGAGTTGCAGAGATGTGCGGGGATGCTTGGACACTGTGCGGGGCTCATTGCCAGGGGCTCTGACCTGTGAGGGGCCTTCGCTGCAGGCCGACCCACCCACAGGGAGCAGGAGGGGTCTCCTCTCTGTCCCCCCACCTCCCTTCCCCTGGCCCCCCCCCCACCACTGCGGCATGAGAGTGCAGCTTCTGGGGTCCAATCCCAGCTGCTCCCACTCACGGGCTGTGTGGCTTTGGCCAGAGACTTAGCCTCTCTGAGCCTTGGCAGCCTCCTCCATGTCTGGGCCCTGACCCTCCCAGAGGCTGACCGGGAGGCCCTGGCCCGTGCTGGGGCGGGGGGAGCTGCACAGCTTGGCTCGAGCTCTAGTTCTTACTGTTTTTGTTACTGCTGTCACTCCCTCATCCACTGGGCACTCAGCGGCCTGGCCCCCGGGGCGGAGCGGGTGACCCTGAGATCCTGGATGCCTGCGGCCTCAACCTCCCAGCACCGCCCTGGGAGCCCTCACTGACCCTCTCCTCTGCCCCCGCACCTGCCGTGTTTCTGGATGGGCACCCGCGGGGTGGGCATGCATCCGCACGGTCAGCCCCCAACCCCACCCCAGGAGCTGACCCCGAAAGAGGTGGCTGAGGTCCTCACAGCTGTTCAGGAGGTAAGGGAGCTCAGGGCGGGGGACGGGGAGGGGCTTCCCCTGGCAGCGGGATCAGGGCCGGGTCCCCAGCGCAGAGGGTGGGGCCCACCAGCAGCGGGCACAGCGGGTGTGAGCAGCGACCCCCTTGCCGCATTTCCCTCCTGCTGGCAGTGGGCCCTGGAGGGCCAGCTAAGGCTAAGTTCCTGCTGCAGGGACCTGCCCCGTCCCAGGCTCCACCCGGGTGTCCCCAGCAGGTCCCACCGCACACACGGCCACACGCACACCCCAAAGTGGCCGAGTCTGCAGCCTTTCCAGGAGCCTGAACCCCAGTGGTCTGCTCCTCCAGATTCGGCAGGAGTGTCCAGCACGCTGTGTCCTGGGAGCCTCTCAAGGCATCAGCCAGGTTCAGGATCGGGGAGTCGCCGTGCTGGATTGGCGCCCCCGCCCCGCGTGGACCAGCTCCCAGCAGAGCCTCTGACACCTGGACCTCCACTCCTGCCCAGGGGCCTTCGTTACTGCCATCTGTCAGGCTCCCTCTCTCAGACAGCAGCACGGAGAGAAGCTGCCCGAACACCAGTGAACTACCATGCAGCCACAGACGCCGCGGGGACACTGACCGTGCTCGCCGTGAACTCCGGCGGGTTGTCGTTCACGTCTGTCACGGTGATTATGGCGGTGGCTGTGTTGGAGAGGCCGTAGTTAAGGTTTCCTTCCATGTCTGTGGCCTGAACAATGACCGTGTACTGCTGAACTTTCTAGAAGGGGACGAGGGGGAAAGAACAGTGCATCAGTGTGGGTTTTAGTTTACAGGCTGTTTATAGTTTCATCAGAGACACATAGTCCCCAGGACGGAGTCAGCTGCAGCTGGGTCCCCTTCCTGGCGTGGGGGGCGCTGGCTGCAGGGCTCTCAGGGGATGACCCGGCAGTGGGTGACAGGGTCTGCTGCCTCATCTCGGCGGCCCGGCTTCCAACGGTGTAGATCAAGGCAGGAAGGAGGGGGGATGCTGGACCACACGGCACCGCCATGGGGTTGCAAAACCAGGGATGGACAATTTGCCAAAGAGACAACCCCACACACGTGTATCTGGAAAACTTCCTTTCTTTAGCATGCTCAGGGTCAAGTTCAGCTGCAGGCCAGAAATTCAAGCAGCAAAAGGAAAGACAAGCCTGTCCTCCCTCTTTGCAGTGCACAGATGCAAGCACCTTGCATCTGACCGCGGCCTGGGAGGAGCGGCGACTGTCCAGACGCAGGTGTGAGCTTTAAGACGCAAATGAACCTGGGTGGGAGAGGGAGGCACCGGAGGAGCCTCCCCGCCCTCCTCCATCCGAGCCTTGCCTGGAGTCCTTGGGTGCGGGAGCCCCGAGCCAGCAGAGGTGGCCTGTCCGCACAGCTGTTCTGAGCCGGGGCCCCAGAAGCTGCTCTGTGACAGGTAGGACAGGCCTGGTGGGCACCTCTCTCCTGGGACCACAGCCCCCCCACCCCTGGCACCGTCAGGGAGGGAGAATTCTGGAGTCCAGGGCAGAAAGGGACCTTCTGAAATGCCTCCGGGGGATGAATTACCCCAAGTGCTGCTCCTCTGGGAGCTTCAGGGAAAAGCCCAACTTCCCAGCCCCGTGCTTCAGTGGAACAGGCTCCAAGGGACTTCTCGCTGCAGACAGACTGCCCCTCTCTCCTCCCTCCACTCACCCCTCTGTCCCTCCCTCCGCCTGCCTTCACTCTCCATCTCTGCCCCCCAGCGCCCCTAAGCCGGCCTGGGAGCTGATGTCAGATGCACGAATGTGCTCAGCCCAGGCTGGGGCGGCCGTCCAGCTGGCCCGGTCCCAAGTGGCAGTCCGTGGGCCGGGGCAGCACCACGTCCCGGAAACGGTGGGCAGGAAAGCACTTCTCCCCTCCCCTGCCCGACACAGCCCACCCTGGGGGCCGCCCCATCCCATCCTGGCCCCTGTTCCACTGTTCCCAAGGCCACGAATCAGCTGTGGTGGTGTCTCCGGGGGAGCCCCCCCGCCCCGCCAAGGCAGAATGGGTCCGTTCCTCCCAGCCCCCCAGTCCTGGGATTTACCCCTCCGACAGTCACTCAACAAACATTGACCTGACTCTCCTGGGAGATGCAGAGCATCCTGAGGTCGGCCTCTTGCTCATGCTGGGTTCCTGGAACCCCTGCCTGGAACTGGTACCAACGCGTGGCAGGCACACAGTCGGCGCTGGCTGAGCGAATCGGGTGGGTGACGCCGCCTGGAGCAGCTGACATGTGTGAGTGTGGGTGGACAGTGCTCCCAGGAGACATGAAAAACCGTAGAAACAGCTTACAGTTGCTTGGGTGCTACGTCACATTATGAAAGCTTTCTCACAAAAGATTAACTCTTGCCTCCCCCCCTTCCTCTCTCCCTCATCCACCCACCCGCCCACCCACCCGTCCATCTACCATCCGTCCTTCATTTATGGAGACCCGCCTTTGTCAGGTGGATCACAACCACCCAGTGAGGTGGTGCGGTCCTCGCACCTGTTCACGAGATACAGGAACTCGGGGAGAGGGGAGGGGTTTCCCCTGGCGGCGCCATCCTGGCGGCGCCATCAGAGCTGGTTCTTGAACGAAGAGTGTGGGGCTCACCAGGGAGAAGCCGGGAGCACGGGCGGGGCGCGGAGGGGTCCCCGGGCCGGAGGAGACTGAGCGGCTGGCGCTGTCGGGGCGGCTGAGGGGAGAAGCCCGGCGACTGTCCTGGGCTGGGGGGGCGCCTTCGTGCTCGCTGCTTCGGTGGCCAGTGTGGCTGCTGTGAGGTCGCGGGCACCTGGCCCTGCCCCGCCCCGCAGATGGGGCCACGAGTCGCACGCGCTCCCCATGCACACAGCAAACCGGGGCCCGGGGAGCGGCCGCTGGGATTCCTGACACTGCTCACTGCCTTCAGGCCTTTGTGATGGGTGAGACGCAGGCGGCTCCGTGCTGCCCAGGCGGCCACACCGGCCGAGACGCTGGCGCGTGCCTTTCTGAACCCGGGACGGGCAGCAACCAAGAGCACGCCAGGGCCGCCCTTAACTGGCGGCCCCGACACCTGCACGGTCAGGACTCGCCTGCCAGTCTGCACCTGGCAGACGGTCCGAGGCCTCCGGGATGGGGTTGTGAAGGAGCCGCGCCCCTCCCTCCCCTGGCGTCTGGGTGCAGGGAAGAGCCCTGGGTGGTGAGCACCCGGGGCCAGGCCAGCACGGCCGCTGTCCGGCTGTGACCTCAGGCAAGGCCCGCCCCCCTCTCCCTGTGGGCAGCATTAGGGAGTCGGCTGACACATCGCCAGGCTGGTGTGCCCCGGCCTGCGGAGCTGAGTGCCGGGGGCGGGGCCGCGAGCGGCTGGGGACCGGAAGTTCCCATCCCCACAGCCCGGGCCTTCTGTGAGACCAGAGGCTGCCTGGGCTGCTGCTGGCACTGGGCTGGTTCAGTGAGTGGCCCTTGATTGGAACGTCCATCCCCAGTCTTCTGCATCCCTTGGCCTCCCTCTGGCCACGGGGCTGGGGTAGGGGTGGAACCCACTGTCCACCTGCAGAGGCTCATGTGGCCCAGGCCTGGTCAGTCAGCAACACCTGTTTCCCAGGCCCTGTCATTGGTACTGGGATGGCCATGGGCCTCAAGCTGCGCTGATGGTTGGACCTACTGGGAGACAGGGCTCTCTCCCCTCGTGGCTGCTGAACCAGGGGGCACAGTCTGGGAGGTTGTCAGGGCAAGGACATCCTGGGTACAATGTGGGAAGGGCCTACCTGAAAACACGACCAATGAGGGAAACAGCTGAGATGAGGACCAAGGAGGTGAGTCCTGAAGCCCCATCGAGCACCTGGATCCAGCTAGGCCTGAAGCTGCCCTTTGTGTTCAGTTACACAAGCCAGTAATTCCCCTTTTTCTGTTTGACCCTGTTGGGGCTGGTTTCCGCCCTTTGCCATTATCTCTTACTGTCAATCATTTTGTGAGGGACATTATCACAGGGAGGACCGGATGCCTCATGCAGGATCAGGGGGAGGACCGGACGCCCCATGTCTGAGGACAGACTCCAGGCCCGACTCCCGTGGCCTCAGTCAGGGCGTCACGGTGGAGGTTCCCTCACTCTGGCCTCACCAGGGTCACCCTCACTCTGGGGCCAAACTCCCTGCCCATCCAGTCCTGTCTTCAGGCTATGACAGCAAAGGCTTTCCTGCACTTTAATAAACAAATTTAAAAGCAGTTTATGCCTCTGCTATAAATGGCAACTCAGCATCACCTGCCATAAATAGGAATTAGTCCTAAACATAACCGTATTTTTGAAGGTCCATCTGTGACTGTCTAGGTTCAGCCCACGAGGCCCATCTGGGGACCCAGGCCGGCAGAGCCAGGAGAGACCGGGACCGAGAGGCACTGGGTGCAGGCTCTGCACCCCCCGCCCACCCTCCTGGGCCCGCAGGTGGTAGCTGAGCTGGCCACCCGCCCCTCTGTGAAAACTGCCCTGTCTGCTCGCTGTGGCAGAAGCGGAGGCCCGCAGGCCCCCAGTCCCAGGAGCAGGTGGCGGCCTCGCTGGCCCCGCTCTCGCCCGCTTTGCTGCGGACACAGGACCCCTTGCTGCTCCTCGAAGGCCGGTCCTCACCCCAGGGGTGACGCAGGGCTGTTTCGCCTGTCCCGACGCTCTGCTTACTCCGTCAGCAAGGCCTTCCCCGCCCCGGCGTGTAGAACACACACCCTGCCCCACAGCCGCCCTCCCCGCTGGACACCAAAGCAGGAAGAGGCACAGGAGGTGCTCCACGACCCCCGGAGGAGACAGCACTGCCCACACTGGTTTGGACCTCTCGCCTCCAGAGCTGGGAGAGGATGTGTTTCTATCGTCTGATGATGCAGTGCCCAGCATGTTGTCTCCCCCAGAACTGCATAATGGCCTCAGTTCACCATTCCCACCAGGCCGCTGGGGGATGAGGCACCCTAAGTGCCCCCAGCCCCACGCGGGCTGTGCTCGAAGCAGATGGGGAGATCCCGCTCGGAGCCTTTGCCCAAGACCCCGTGGCCTCACCGCTGGGGCTCTGCCCGTCTGACCACCGGCAGGAAGGAGGGATACCCAGGGCCAGAGGGCCGGGCAGATGCGATCGGAGCCGTCAAACCTCACCCCGGACCTCGCCTCCAGGGACCAGCCGCCATTGCAGAGGCCGGAGCGGGAAACACAAGAGGACGCAGGTGACAGCAAAGGGAGGGACTTGACCAGAGAAGAGGGAGGGAAGTATCCTGTGAGGGACTGCAGCACGAGGTCACTCCTGCAGCACGAAGTCACTACTCCGATCTTTCTCTCCTTGGTCATTGAGTCACAGCCTCCTCACGGGACCATGGGGGGCTGCTGCTCTCAGAAGACACTGAAGAGAAACCATCTCAGAGACACAGGGACACACGCGTGTATGTGCGCATGTGTGTGTATGTGTGTGATGTCCATGTACCCGTGTTTCTGTACCTGCATGTATGTGTCAGTGTGCACGCACACACGTGTATAGGTGTGTGTGTACCTGTGTGAATGCAAGTAAGCACACATGTACATGTGTATCCATGTGTATGCATGTGTGTACATGGCTGTGTACGTGTGCACATTCGTGTGTGAGTGCATGTTGTGCAGCCGACCACCACTAGAGGGCGTGCAGGCCTGGCTTTTGGGTGCAGGGTGCGGGTCCTTCCTGGCTGTGGTGTTGGGGGGTGGGGCACGAAGACAACAGCAAGAAGGAGGAAATCTGTGCAGGGACCCCCAGCAGAAGCCAGGGCCTCCCCGAGGGCGCGGCCTCTTGAGATCCAGGCCAGCTCAGCCGGGTCACGGGCCTGGGCACCGTGGGAGCACTGGGGTGGGCACGGGCGCAGGTCCAGGCTCTGTGCTGTGGATTTTGTTTTAGAAAGTTACTTTTCAGACTTAATAATGGTCACTGTTTTTCTCTTTCACCAAATGCCCCCTGGAAAGGCGCTCAGAGACGGGGTGGGTGGGCAGGACCTGCCCCCATCCCTGGAGACAAACACGCTCACACGACTGGCCCATCTTTCCTCAGCGGGGAGGGGGTGTCTGGTGGGGCTGGGAGTTCTGTTTTTATTCACAAAGCCTTCCTCCGGACCTGGTTTCCTGGCCCCAAAGTGCGTGTGTCTCATGGTTCACGTGAGCCCAGCTGCTGCCACAGACCACCCGGGCACCCTGACCTGCACTCTGACCAGCCCTGGGGAGTCGGGGAAGCGTCCTCCCCACTATGCAGGTGACCACATGGAGTCTTCGGGGGCCAGGTGGCTCCCCAACGCCCTGGCCGGAGGGCAGAGTGCCTGGGCCCCGGCCGTGGGAGCCTGAATCCCAGCAGTTGGCTTCCTGGGCCCTCCCGGGAGGGAGGGATGACCCTGGTTCCAGCCCTGGACCGGCCATGGGCCCTTCTCCACAGGCTGATCGTGAAGCCTCCGCCTCTGCATTGACCCTGACACGGAGCAGCAGGAGGGGGTGGGTGGGGCAGTGGGCGGCCCGGCAGGGCGGTGGGTGTACTGAGCAGGTGCCCCTGCCCGCCAGCCCGGGCCGCTGCGCAGCGGTATCCACCCTGCCCCTGCTGGCTGCAGAGAACATGGCCGGACACCCCTGGAGCCGGGCAGCAGTGGTCGCAGCGAATTCATTAAAACGTGACTGGGCCGTTTTCAAGTTCAAGAGGAGGGAAGAAAACCGCAGCGGGCGTCCCTGGGGTTCTCACTCACCTCCCGCAGCTCAGCGTTTAAATTCTGCAGAACATTCATCAATAATGCAGCCGGCCGGCCTGCCCTAGAAAAGCATCAAAGATCCCTGTGCCCTCCCCATGCGGGGCCTCCCCACGCAGGGCCCCTAGGACGCGCACCGGTGGCTCACCCCCCACTCCTGTGTCAGCCTGCGGTTCCGACCCTGCCGTCTGGCCGCTCCCCGGGCGGCGTCAGCCTCTGTGCTGCCAGCACGTCTCCCTGCCCGCCTGGTGGTCAGTGTGTCGGGGAAATCAAGGCTGAGAGGCCGGCAGCCCACGTTCAGACTTGCAGGCTCCTCCCGCAGTCCCTCCTTCCCGAATGAGGTCTTCCTCCTCCCTCGCTGGGTCATCACATCCCCCGTGACACTGGTCACTGCCGGGGGACGAGGCACACTGAGGGCCGGGTTCTCGTTATCTCAGCCCGCAACTGCACGCCTGGGCATGTGCCCGAGGCCCGGAACGGGCAGGTCTGCCCCTGGGCTCACAGCAGCACCAGTCACAGGGGGAGCAGCCCGAATGCCCACCAGCAGATGTGGGAATGAGCCAATGTGGTCTGTTTGTACGGGGGTGTCATTCAGCCATCAAAAGGGGTGCATTACTGACACTAGCTACAATGCGGATGAACCTCGAAAACCCGATGCCCAGGGAAAGCGGGCAGATGCAAAGGCCCCCAGGTTGAATGAAAGTCCAGAACAGACCACCCCATTGGGAGGGCAGGTTGGAGGCTGCCAGGCCTGGGGAGCTGGGGGCATGGCAGTGACTGCTGTTGGCGCGGGGTTTTTAGGGGATGGAATAGACAGCGGTGGAGGGTACACGGCAGTGAAGGCACTAAATCCGCCGAAACTTGCACGTGGAAAGCGTGCCCTTCGTGGCACCTGGATGACATCTCAAGGTGCCAGCACAACTGTCTCATGGGGCCCCTGGGGCCGCGTACTCCGCAACCACGGCCAGGCATGGCTCACCGAGCTGGTGGAGCTGCGTCCGGCTGCCTGTGGTCCGGCACGGGCCCCACGCTGGGGCTGCAGGCTGACCCCAGGCTGAACAGACCCACAGGGCACCTACTCTGCACCCAGCAACCCCCCACCAGCCTCTCCCTGCCCCCCACCGCAGGCCGAGCCCCCTCCTCGGGCCCCTCCTTCCTCGCAGCCCCGCAGCCCTTCAGGCGCGTGTGCTGCTCTTCTGCAGGGAGAGGGGAGTCTCGGGGCACCTGCTGCAGGTGCAGGTCTGGGTGGGGCCGAGGGCCCCTTTCTGAGGTTCCTCTGCCTGGGAGGGTGGGGCTGGGTGCCCCCCGAGCCCCCTCCTGGGTGAGGACGCCCTCGGCTCTGTGTCAGAGCCCTCCACCGCGGGCCGGGCAGCAGCATCACCCTCTCTAAACCCTCACCGACCGCCTCTGGGACTCTGGCTTCCCTGGAGAGTGCCGCTTAGGACGAGGGGCTGAAACCCCCCCCATCCCCTTCCCCCAGGAAGCCCCCCCAGGCTGCTGTTTGCACACTTAAGATGTGAGGCTGGCTGGCTGCTGTCCCCCAGGCTTCACGACCACTCAGGGCCTCGGACCCCTGTGCAGGGAGCCTGGGGGACACGGTGGCTCCTCCATGCCAGCCCCCTCCTCCCTCTCCCCCTCTGTAACCGGGTTTGCTTTCTGCTGCACCGAGCTGGGCCACAGACAGACAACGCCAGCACTGCGGGTAGAGCTCCCTCCGGGGCCTGCTGCCTGGGCGGGGAGACGCCAAGGAGGTCTCTGGTTCCCAACGCGCAGTCCAGGTGTGGTGCTTGAGGCCTGTCCCCATGGCCTCCCTCTGTGTCTGTCTCTTCCTTTTCTCTCTCCTCTTCCCTCCGTACTCTGCTGGGCACAGAGGGAAGACACACTGCCGGGAGTGACCGCTCCTCAGGGCAGTCTGGACGCCCGGGAAGAACCAGAGCGCCGCGGGCACAGGCCGGCCCCCTGCTGCCGCGGGGAGAGCGGGCCCCACGCCCGGAGCCTCCGAACTTTAAGACAGTCCAGGAACCGGGGCTTGTGTACCAGCCTCCTGCTTAAGTGCCGGCCAAGTTTGAACAGCAAAAGGACAAGAAGGCGACACATCTGAGGCTGAACCTGTCTCTGGTCCGCCAGTTTGCGACCCTCGGTCTGGCCAACAGGGACAGAGGCCAAGGGCATGGGGAAAAGCCCCGCTCCTCCGTCCCAAGGAACCGGCCACCACGCTGCTCCCCAGGGAGGCAGGGGGGTGGCTTTTTGGCCACGCGGTGTCTGCCATTGCATCAGGAACGCAGCCACATGTGTGAAAAAGTGGGCGTGGCCGTGGCCGTGTGCCCATGAAACTTCATTTACAAAACCAGCTGCAGCAGCTCAGGTGTGGTCACCCCCAGCCAGCATTGCTCTGACCTGCTGCCTTCCTTGGAGCCAGGACCCCCGTCCCCAGACCCCCTCACACCCTTGGCTCCTGCCCACTTCAGGGGTCAGAGGTCATGCCATCTGACATTGTCACCTTTGCCTGCACTGTCCCCACTCGGACACCCTCTCCTTCCTCCTGCCGGTTGCCTGAGCCCTGTTCTGCCTGCACCAGGGGCCCTCACCCTACCTCCTCCGTGTCAAATTGCAAACCTACAGTAAGAGAGTGGCCTCCCAGTGCCCCTGCCCTCCAGCCAGGCCTCTGAGGAAGAGGCAGGGGAGGGGGTTGCAGGCAAGGGGCAAGAAAGCAGCGAGGGCTTCCTGGAGGAGGCGGGCAGGGTGGGCGATGCCCGGGTGGCCCTGCCAGGGCTCTCATCCCAGGGTGGGACCACCATCTTGCCATCCCACGAGGCAGCCCCCAGCTACTCCGATGGGAAGCCCAGCCCTCGATGTGCCTCTGTGGCCCCCTGCAGCCTGGAACTGTGAGCCCCCGGGGACAGTGCCAAGCCCGCTTCCCCACCGCAGATGCCACAGCCCTGAGCTGATGCTCGCAGACAGATGTGGGTCCCAGCCCGGCTCACCGAACAGGTACGGTGGGGAAGTGTCCCTTCCAGCCAGGCTGTGCTGGTGGGAGGCCCCAGAAAGCAGTTCTGGGCTTGAGGGCCCGGGGGCTCTGTGTGGCTTTGACGGCTCCATCCGTGAGTGGAGAGAGGCCAACGGGGAGCTCGGCACGGACGGGGGCTTTTATTTTGCGTTTTTCATCTTGCTTCACAGGAAACGCTGTCCTGCATTCTCTTGAGCTTCTTTTTTTAAAATTAATTTTTCTTTTAAACTTTGTTTTGGGGGTGGGAGGTAATTAGGTTTATTTATTTCTTTCTTTAGCGGAGGTACCAGGGATTGAACCCAGGACCTCGTGCATGCTAAGCACGTGCTCTACCACTCAGCTCCATGCCGCTCCCCCTGCCCCACCTCCTCCCCGGGGTTATTTCTTCCTGTGATGACGTTAAGTAGAGGTCGCGGCAAGGAGATGGCATTTGGAAACCCCTGGAAATGCTGGGAACCAGGAAGTGTTAAGAATCCCAAAGCTGGTGCCCCATGTGCTTCTGGACCACGCGCGTCTCGGCCGGGGTGGGGGTTGGGGGGTCCTTGGTGCAGCCCTGGCCCCGGGGCACTTACACGCCCCAGTCAGCTGAGACGCTGCCCCGCATCACCTTAGCAATTAGAACTCTCCCTGAAAGACACCAGGAGCAGAGCCCAGCGGGTTTTCTCTGTGAACACCCTGCCCCTTGGAGCTCAGGCTCTCCTGTTATAGACGAGGTCACAGGCATTCTGGGGGGGACGCAGGATGGGGGGCCTGGGAAGCACAGCAGGGGGCAGTCTACACCTGAAGGCGGGTTGGCTCCTGGAGGGGTCAGGGGAACAGGGGGTTGGAGAGGTGTGACTGTCTCCCGGGCAGGACGAGGGCTGTCTGAGGCCCCGGGAGGCAGCCAGGGTGGCCAGGGCATAGCGCAGGGCCCGGTGGGCCTGGGTGGGGACAGGCCTGGAGGCCAGGTGAGGGATTCCAGCTCCAGGAACAAGGGAAGCCGAGTTCCAGCAGGACATTTTGGGGCAGGTGGTGACGTCCCGACGCCCACACAGCAGGAGACACCCGCGCCCAGGTCGCGTGCCCGCCCTCTCCCTCGTGCACACGCGCCGGCCGCTCTGCCCCGGGATCCGCCCCGGGCGGGGTACCCGCAGACCACACTGCCTCTCGCACACTTCCGCTGATGCGGCCCTGAGGGTGTCACAGCGTCCCAGCTCGGCCTCAATCAGCTACAAGAGCTCTTTTAACAAAACAGGGACTCCAAGTAGGAAAGCGTTAAGTCAGGGGCTTAACTGGCAGCTTCTTTTTAGTGTTCTGTGAAACGAGGGTCAGCAGATCCCAGCGACTGGAGACCCGGGAAGCCATGACAACGCGGGAAGGACTTCCTGGCATTTAGGACACAGCCCTGAGCACAGCCGCAGTCCCACCGACCCGCTCCTCGGGCAGCCGCCTCCGCAAGAGGACACGGACGTGCCCAGGGCGAGCGGGACGCCGCGTGGCCATGGGGCTCAGTCGCTGGGGTAACTCTTCTCTTTATGCTTACCCTGCTTTCTACCGTAAACTGCTGCTTTGGGGATTAAAAAAAATTGAGACGTGTTACCGCACCAGCCCCCCCACCCCTGCTTCAGCCGCCGCGTCCTCACAGCACTTACAGAAGCTCACTTTCTAGGAACAGTTTCAGAATCTCCCGCGTGACCTGTCGTGACATTTCTCACGAAGCGAGGGCATTGCCTGTTTCGTCACCAAGTAAGAGATTCCACCCGAACTGAGCAACGTGACGAAATTAACTGTGGTTGGCAGCGGTGGTCGCCGTTGTCACCGGCAGCAGTGACCACCCTGTGAAATCTTCCCTCTGATGGCCACGTAGGGTGGGGACTCTTGAAAAATACAGAAAGGTGTCGGCTCTGCTTCCTTAGAAGTCCTGAAGACCATGCGATCGTAAGTTAGGCCCAGCCTGGTCCGGGGAGAAGCTCTGAGCTGCTGGGTGAGCAGCCCGCAGCCCACGGACACGAGGACCGAGAGGGGCGGGCGTCCGGACGCGGGCGGCCCTCACGCAGGACCCTGCGTGAGCGGGTCTGAGACACGGCGGCCAGAGCCGGAGCCCACCCTTGCCGCGGGCCGCAGCGGCGCCTCCGGCCACGACGTGCCAGCTGGGGCCGGGCGGGCGGACGCGGCTCGCAGACGGGGCGCCTCCGACAGGCGCACGAGAGAGCTTGATGCGCTGTTGTCTCCTGCGAGTCCTCCTGACATTTTAACCGTGCAGAAACGCCCAGCTTGCAAAGCCCTGCCTAATCAGACAGGGGGGCAGCTCTGCGGATGCCCCCCTCCCAGGGGCGACTCACTGCCACGCCGGAGGCCGGTCCTGAGGAGCGCCTACAGTCTTCTCCCCCGAGACGGTGCTGTTCTCAGGGGCGGGGGGTCAGCGTCCTTCAGAGAGGGGAGGGGGCTCTGTCCGGGGCCCTCTGCGGGGTTGGCTGTGTGGATGTCCCGCCAAAGCCACAGAGGCTGAGACACGGGCCACGCGAGGGACACCACACGGGGAGGATGTGGAAGTCTGGGTCCCAGCTCACGAGGAGACTTCAGGGTGCCCGGCGGACCCCCCTCCCCAGACGCAGCATCTGAGGCCTCACAATGTTTGTTTCAGAGTCAAGACTGGACTGGCCACCACCAGCCAGAGGGGCCTGGCACCCTACCCTCGGGGAGCAGCTCGGGACAGAAAGTGGACAACATGGTGGCTGGTGTCCCAGCCAGCCCGGCACTCGCTGCCCCAGAAGTCTTGCTTCCAGTGCCGTTAGTAACGAGGGTGTGTGGCACACAGTAGGTGCTCAGTTAACACCTCCTTGCTCCCATCCTCTCCCCACTGCCCACGTGGACGAGCATCTCCTCCGGGGAGGCTAAGAACGCTGCTCCCTCATGCAGCCTCCTGGCTCACCAGACTGGTTGGCTCAAGCCCCAGGTTGCCGACCCCTGTTCCCAGCTCTCACTGGTCGCAGGTCCCTGTGTGGCCCCTGGCAGGCCCAGGGCGGCCACTCCCTCCAGGCCACCAGCTCACCCCTCCACGCTGCGGCCACATTCTAGCCTCATCTGACCTGGGCCCTGGGGACTGAGCTGTCTCTTGGCCTTTCCATGTGTCTCTCCTCGTCCCTCACTGGTGCTGGGACACTGGCCTCCACCCTCAGATCCCACGCCTCCTTGTGGGGACACTGTCCCTCACTGCGGGAGGCAGGGGTGCTGGAGAGGGGCCCCTGCACATGACACGGGCCACACGGGCCCCCAGGAGTGGGCTTGTGTCCCCGGAGGGTGACATTCCCACACTCAGCAGCCAACCTCCTTCTCACCGGCCACTCCAGGGGTGGCCTGGGGGCTCGTGGGTGTCTGAGATTCCTGAAGCCAGGACCTGGAACCCCTGTGGCACTCAGGACAGGTTGGCCCTGGTGTGGCACTAAGTCACACTGACTCACACAGTGGGAGAATGGTTCCCGCTTCAACCTGGGCTGGGAGAAGGCTCTGCCCGCAGCTAGGAAGCTCTAGCAAGTGTTAGTCTTCCTTTGTGAGACTGAGAGGGAGGGAGAGGGCAGGCCAGGGGCTCCGATCTTGGAAAGGACACACCTGAAGGCAGAGTCTGAGTCCCCCCACCCCCGGCTGAGGGCGAGGTGCAGCCTGCATTCAAACCCTGGTCCTCCCTTCTTCGCTGTGTGACTTTGGGCAGGTTACTGCCCTTCTCTGTGCCTTGTCTTATCCACAAGCAGAGACAACACTCCTTCATTCCCTGAGGACCAGACACGGAGCAGCACCTGGATTCCTGAGCAGAAAGAGGACAGGTGGCTGCCGAGGGGTGAGGAGGCCCCTGGGCAAATGTCCAGAAACTCTGGGGCAAGTGACGCTGGTCCCGCTGGAGCAGGGCCCTCATGGCAGCCATGGTGACAGCAGCTCCCATTTCTTGAGCAGCTCCGATACCCCAGACCCGGCCCCTGCAGGGCTTGTGGCAGGAGGGGAGCCCCCAGCAGAGGAGACAGGCCCACATGGGGTCTCCCTGGTGCTGGGCTCTGCAGGACCCGTGCCTATTCAGTGAGACAAGAGGGGATCAGGGAGGCCTCCCTGAGGAGGTGACGTCTGGTGAGGGGACAGGAAGAACGGGGGCAGGAGAAGCCCGCCGAGTAGGAGGCCTGAGAGGGGCCGGGCCTCACGTCCTGCGGGCAGTGGGTGCAGGGAGCTGGATGCAGCCGGGGGTCTCGGAGCACGAGTCCCGCTGCCCGGGCCTGCTTTCCACCCTCCCCGACTCCTTCTGTCTGCGGGCAGCCCCTTCCCGGCTGGGCCCTCCAGGCTCTTCCACCCCAAACACAAGGCCTTGCCGTGCCATGGCGGAAGTGGCAGGGAGACGTGTCCCCCAGCTGTCTCAGGACAGTCACCGCCCACGGCCCGCGGACGCAGTAATCAGTGCGGACAGCTTGTGTTTGATTATTTCCCTTGACCTGCTTAAGGTTCAGAAGCCACCTGCTCGGGGTGGGGGAGCAGTGAGGCAGCTGCCCCAAAGGAGAGGCCCAGGCCTCCGGGGTGGGACGGAGCGGAGAGGTGGGGGGGCCGGAGGATGTGCGGTGGGGCCGACTCCATCCCGTTCAGCAGGGCCGGGGGCGGAGCTGCTGTGTGTGCTCAGTGTGTCTGGGAACACAGGCTGGGGCTGGTCCACCCTGGGCCCAAGCGGGCGCGAGCCCTTGCTGGGCGGCCAGGTGCAGAGGGAGGGCAGAGCCTGGGGCGCAGGGCAGCGCGGGGTGAGGGTGGGAGGGAGGGTCCCTGGCGGGTCGTCTCCACTCACGTGTGTGGCTCTCTGCTGGGGGGCGACTTTGCCGCAGCCAAGAGCCTGAGAAAGCAGCTCTGGACGTCGTGGGTCCGCTGCAAGGGCTGGCCCAGGTCGGGGCAGGCGTGAGGGCTGGGCAGTGTGGTGGTGGGGGGGAGGGAGGCAGCCGCCAGAGTCCGTCAAGTGAGGGGGTATCTCATGTTCTCCTGGCGGCCTCGGAGCTGAGGCACCAGGAGCAATCCTCAGAGGCGGGGACACCACCGTCTCCTTCTGTGGCCTCGGACCCCGTGCTCACATTCGTTCCCAGGGAAGGGCTCTCTGGTGGCTGAGCGCTGCAGCTCCCACTGGGGGGCGCGAGACATATTGCAGTGCATCCCTGGCAGGCTGGGTGCCAGTCACACAGATCCGACCCGATGG
Organism: Camelus ferus; assembly: GCF_009834535.1. NCBI lineage: Eukaryota > Metazoa > Chordata > Mammalia > Artiodactyla > Camelidae > Camelus > Camelus ferus. The sequence continues at coordinate 13,838,334 of NC_045714.1, read as the reverse complement.
CTGGCCTGGCGGGGCCCTCAGATGTCCCGTCCCCCTCCCCCGATCTGCAGGCCAGACCTCAGGGAACTTGCCACCCGTAAGCACCCCTCCAGGCTCCCCCCATCAGGTGTCACCCACCGCGGCACCGAGGAGGAGGGAGACGCACGCTGGGCTCTCAGAGAGGTGCCCCGTCCCCACCTGGGGCCCAGAGCGGAGCCGGCGACCTCAGGGTGATTGCCAGACAGAGCAAACCCGAACAGTGACCCCTCAGTTAAATGTGAACTTCAGACAAACGAAGGGTGACTTTTGGTACAAGTATGTCCCAGGCAGCATTGGACATACTTACACCGCACGTGACCCGTGCTTGTCTGAGGCTCTGATCTAGCTGAGCACTCTGGGTTGCACCAGCAGCATGGAGCCCCTCCCGAATGCCCTGGGAAGGGTTAAAAGTCCGAGTTGGGTGGGCAGGCAGGCGGTTTTAGACGCATTTCAGGGACGCCTCCTCCATCTTCAGGGCGGCCCACACCTCACCCAGGCCACACTCACGTTCCCATTTCTGAGATGAGGAAATCCTCCAGGGCTAAAGAGGGCTGGTCATTGTGGAAGGAGTCGGGGTGCCCACGGGGGCCCCAAGGCCGGACGAGGCCCAGGATTCATGCCAGTTGCCTTGCACAGGGTTTAAAAAAATGCCCACCTGTGGCCTTCCCTGATGTCTGCTCCACTGAGGCCCTGGGGAGGGCGGGCGCGCAGACACTCCCCAGGCCTCTCCAACCCTCCCCTCGCTCCCCAGTGTGCGTTGTGCGTTCTGCGTCCTGCTGGCGTCCAGAGTTTCCAGCCCTAGCACAGGGAGGGTGCCGGCCCTTGGGCAGAGCCTCTCTTGAACTCCAAGACCCTGTGAGCCCGTGACCGCCGACCCCCCGCAATTGGGAGCCCCTGCAATCCTGACTTTCTCGTCTGGAGAGGAAGGCATCACCTGAATTCTCCTCCCGGGGCTTTGGAGGCTCAAGCTGTGATGACTTGCAGGACACAGCCCCCAGCCTGCGCTGACCTCCGTGGGGCCCCTGGGGAGCCCCGGGGGCTGGGACAGGCTCCGCGCACGGGGAGCTCAGCGCGCACGCTCGCAGGAGGGTGGAAATGAGCAGCGGACTGCCCGCGAAACGCAGGCAGCATTCCTCCTCCTCCTGCTCCTCATAGGCCAGCTGGCCTGTCTTCCATCCGGCCCTCCCTCCACGCCTGCCCGTTTGTCGGTAAATAACAGCAAACCAGGACCAGCCTCCACCCGACCTGCCTGGGGAGGCCACCCTGGGTCTTCGGAACCCGCAGCTTCTCTGAGCTTTCCCAGCGGGGGAGCCTCTCCCTCCTCTGCAGACTTCCAGAGGGGTCCTCTGGGGGCCGCCCCCTTCTCCTCTAGAACAAGGCCCGACATCGCCAGCCAGAGCTCCCGGCAGCGCCGGGTGGGCAGAGCGCGGCCCCTTAGCTCACGCAGCTGAGCAGGCAGGGCTCTCTGATCTGGCCGGGCCACCCCTCCCCGCCTCCGTTTCCCTCAGGTCAACTCATCCTGCGCAGGGCCGAAGCCCTCTTTAGGGGTGGTGGGTGGCGGAGGACGGCGAGGCTGTGCGGGGCCGGGGGCCTCCAGGGCTGTGAGACGACACACTTGTCTTCAGGCCTCCAGCTCTGGCCCTTTGCTATGACAGCCCTGGGACCCTCCTACAGTGTCCTTCTCAGGAGACAGGGCCGGGGGCCGCCCTGAGCGCCCCTGCCCCCACGCCCAGCGCTCTGGGACGGCGCCCACGCCACTCCGTTCTGAGCCACGCCGCTTCCTGAACGTACTTGTCTTGTTGAGGATTCTGCCTTGCCTGTTTGTCCCTCCTGCAAAGGGAACCCCACGTGAGCAGGGACCCCACTCGTGGCTGTCTCCCCAGCTCCCCTCGGCAGCTCCTAGCACCCAGTAGGCGCTCAGCGAAGGTTCTCGGTACAAAGGAGGAGCCTGCTGGGTGGTATCTGTGACTGCTTGAAACAAGTCAGGTGTGTGATGAGCAGGGGTCAGGAAAAGCGGGTCTTGGTCCCAAAGAGGAGAAAACATGGTTGATTCTGTCAGCTCCCAAGGCTCAGAGCAAAGCCACCTTCTCTGAGAAGCCTCCCCTGACTTCTCTATGGTCAGCTCAATCTTACCTGCTCACAACGACTTGTGCACACAATTTACTGACTACACGTGTGAAGCACTGCACACACGTGACCCGCCGCACTCACATGTGACCCGCCGCAGCACGCCCACTTAGGTTCTGCCCCCCAGCCTGGCCCTGGGGGACCAGCTCCACACCCCCTGTGCCTCATGCAGCACTTCTGTCCACATTTGCTAAATGAGGAAGGAGCACGCAGGGCATTTGCTCCTGTTCAGGGGTCCCCCTGCCAGAGCTCAGCCTTGACCCTGGACCTCAGACAGGAGTTTCCTGGGAGCGATCCTTCCAAAGCTGACCACGGAGAAGGATGTGTGCGTGCATGTGTGAGAGTGTGTGAGAGCGTGTGTGTGCGTGTGCACACGAGCACATTCAGGCACAGGCTCTGCTCACACCACGCTGCTCTCCCAAAGGTGTGAGAACGGGCTATGGGGGCGGCCGCGCCCCCCCAGCCCCGGCGCCCGCCTCACCTCTCGGTCCAGGCCAGCCGCCACCGTCACGATGTCCCCGGTCTCACTGTTGATGGTGAACATGTTCTGGGATGGGCTCTGGGGGGTCTGGGTCACGATCCGGTACCGCACCATCCCGTTGGCCGTGGTGCTGTCGTCCGCGTCGTTGGCCGTGACGGTCATCACGTAGGTGCCTGGAACAGAGCAGCTCACATGGGAATCTCCGGCCACGCGCTGCCGAGCCTCCACCCAGCGCAGGCATGGCCCGCTGATCACACATCTCCCCGAGCCTGGATGGGGCGCCCGCCCTTACCCACACCAGGCACTGGAGCACACCTGCCCCTCCCACCCCACTCGCCCCCTACAGAACCCCCGAAGGACGTCTTCCCGAGCCCCGGTCTCCCTAAGTTCATCAGTGAGGGGAGGACTGAGGCCCTGGGAGGAGGCAGCGCACAGGGACAGAGCCAGCTCTTCCAACTCAAATCCTGGCTCTCTCTCCTGAGCGGCGTGGCCCAAGGTGCCGCCGTCAGCGTCTGCTGGGGCTGCAGACCCCCCGGGGGTGTGGGGTGCGGGGTGCGGCACGGCTGGGACTCGGCGCAGGTACAGAAACGGGGCTGGGTGTGGCGTGTAGTCAGCACACGAGGAAGACACATGGTAAACTGACTTAGAAGAGCTTCGTCAGAGGGGATGCTGCATGGGGGTGCAGAGGCAGACGGAGTAAATTTGGGGTGCGTGTGGAATGCATGACCTCCTGCCTTTCAGAGCCGAGGGGATGGGGATCCACCCAGGTCCTCCCTCCACTCAGCACCTGTTTGCTGCCCACGTTCCAGGATCGAGGTCTGTAAGGGGTGCCGGCACACCCCGCTGCCTCCCGAGAGCAGCACTTAGAGCTCCTGTCCGTTCTTCCCTACGTTGGGAGGCCCTCGTTGGATTAGTTCATCCCTCCCCCTGGACACAGTGATCGGTTCAGTGATGGGCACTTTACCCAGTCGGAGCCAGTGATCACAGGGGAGGCATTTGCTGGGATTTCTGGGAAACCAACATGCTGTCCCTGCCACTGGACTTGGTTGAGTCAGCATGTGAGCCTGGGGGCTGTGGTCCCTTTGTGGCCACAAAGAAGGAAACTGAAGGACAAGGCCATCTCAGAGTACACAAAGCCAAGAGGGCCTCAAGTGACAAAGTCATCCTGGGCAGCCCCTGGATCAAGCTTCACCTGAAGCTGTTACCTATGTACTTAAAAAATTAAGACTTTTCCCCTAAAGACAGTTTTAGGTTCACAGCAAAACTGAGGGGCAGGTACCCCACAGACTGTCTGTGTCCCTGAGCCAGTGCAGTCTCCCCCCTGCCTTATGCCGTGTTAGTTTGAGTTCTTGTCGCTTGCAGCCCGAGTTCTGAATGGCCTGGCTCCGAGCCCTGCACCTGTCACTGGAGTTTCGGGCGTGGGGCCTTGGCCTCGACCTGCACGTTTGTAGTTCAGCTCCTTGTTCCAGGTTGGGGACGATGTGCTGTCCAGGGCCCACAGGGCCATAGGGAGTGCAGGTGCCATCCTTGACCGGGCCCTTTCTTGGCGGGGGAGGTGCTGGCTTCAGTGGAGGCTGAACTGGGCTGGGGGTTTGGCTGTGCAGCTGGGCCTCCAGGCCTGAGGACCGAAGCCCTGCTGGGGTCCCAGGTGGTGAGGGGTGGGGGGTTTATTCATCCAGCACTTACTGGGCACCTGCCCCGTGCTGGCACGGTGCTGGGAGCTGGGCAGACTCCGGTGGAGATGCTTAACGGTGAAGGAAGGGAATCCTTTTCAAATCTGACCAGCGCCTCTCACTGAGCATACGTGTGTGCAAGGCAGGTTCTCCTGCCTCCCGGGTCCGACCCCGCCGTGCGCAGTGAGGGCCCCGGTGTGTCTGACTGGGAAGCTGCTTTCACGTTCGGCTCTTACTGAATGAAACTTGTTCACGTAGACGCACGTTACGGAAACTGAAAGGCAGAAATCTACGCACAGGGCGCCGGTTATCCTGTTCTCATCCTCCGAGAGGGATGGGCTCAGGACCAGGCTCCTCACGCTTGAAGGGCCGGCAGCTCCAGGCCCCACCCCTCCCTGCTCACTTGCTCAATCCACAGATTTATATAGTTTTTCTTAAAATATAACCCATAGATCAGAAAATTCACCCTTTTAACACGTTGCTCGCCACATCCCCCAAGTCTGGCTTGTGTTGTGTTTCCTCAGGGGCGCCGGTCCATGGTGGGCAATCAGTGTGTCACTGTACACAGTGTGTTTTAGTATATTCACAAAGGTGAACAACTGCCAACAGAATGCATCTGGTTCCAGAATATTCCACCCCCCCAAAATAAGTCTGTATCCATGAACAGTCTCTCCCCTCCTCCCCAGCTCCTGGCTACACTCACCTACACGCTATCTGTAAGGATTGGCCTCTTCAGAACACAGCCTATAAATGGAACCACACACTAGGTGGCCTTTAAGTCTGGCTTCTTTCACTGAGCCTGTTTCTTTTTTATGGCTGAATAATATTCCACTGGGCACAGGGGAGACTCAGCCCATGGTGACCTAGCGCTTGCTGTGTGCAGACACCACACTCTGTGCTCAGGACAAAGCAAAGAGAACCGCCAGATGGACGCACTCCCACCCCTGAACGTGCTCGTCAGGGGAGACAAGCCAACAGCAGAGACGTGGGTCTTTGCAGGCTGTGGAAAGCGCTTTAAAGGGAGGAAGACTGCAGGCACGCAATGGTGAACACGCAGAATGAGCAGGCGGCGGCTGCACTATGGAGGAAGCAGGAAAGGCCTCTCTGAGAAGTGAGGGTGTGGGGTGGGGACGGGAGGGGGAGGGCTCTGGGCAGAGGGGCAAAGGCCCTGGGGCAGAGAAGAGCTCTGACTGTGTGAGGAACAGAGAAAAGGCGCAGGCGTGGAGGGGGCAGGAGACAGGCTGGACCCAAGGTGAGGGTGCTGGACTTTCTCTAAGATTCCAGGGAAGGCCAGTATTGCATTTTCACCAGGAGCAGGGTCAAGTCCACATTCCACAGACACGCGCAGAGCACACGCTGCAGGGGTTCCGGAGTCCTGGGGGTGGGGGGGCAGCAAGGATCCCAGTCCATCCACTGGACTTCGTGGAGACTTGGCTGTAATCAGACCAAGACAACACTGTGCCCACGAGGACGTTCATTGCAACACGTCTTTATTAAGTGTCTTCTAGGAAAAAAAATACCGAATTTCAGCTCTGAGAGCCCTAGAAAAAAACTCACCAAAGACACCCAGCTTACTCCATGCACTGGATGGTCTCAGAGCTTTGTGCGCAAACCCGATTTTAATGAAGTTAATTATCAGGGGAATTTCCCCAGAGGCATTAAGTATTTAAAAGAAATCCAGGAAGCTCTGTGTTTAGCAAACGGTGGACTGTGTTACTTTAAACCAGCCTTCCTCCTGAGGAAGGCTACGCAGGCCGGACGCCCCGCGGAGCGAAAACAGCTCTTCACAGCCCCCGGAGGGCCGCCGGGGGCGGCCGCAGGGAGAGCCCGGGCCGCCTCTCCTCGCCAGGCGTCGGCTGGGTCCCGACGACTCGGCTCCTGACGGCTGAAGCGCTCCGTGGGGCGCTTGTGGGGAAGGGGCGAGGACACCGAGCTCCGGGCTGGAAGACCGCCTCGTCCTCGGGTGGGACGCAGAGGTGCGGCGGGGAGGGAGGGTGAGCGGAGACAAACTCACACCCGGGCGCGGCCCTCATCAAGGCGGCCGGGCCCTGCCAGGGGCCGAAGTCTGTCCTCTTCCAGAGAGACAGCCGCGGCCTCGCGTCACCTCCACCGCTCTTCGCGCTCAAGACGCGCCCCCGGGTAGCCGGGCGCGCAGGACGCCAGGCCCGAACCGAGCGCAGAGGGGAACGGGCGGCGACGCCCGGGCCGGGCAGATTCCTGAGGCAGCGCTGCCGGAGGCAGGCTCAGGAACGCCGGCCAGGCGGGCCGGCAGGGCCCCCTGCGCACCCCCGCGGGGCACCCGTTCCGCCGCCCGCTCCCGGCCCGCAGCTCCGGCGGGCGCACCCGAGCCCCCCGCCCCGGGGGGCATGCTGGCCGGGCCTGTGGGCCTGACGCACGGCCTGGTTGTTCCCTTCTTTCCACATCGCCGTCGGGGGAGGCTGTGTGAGGGACTCTGACGTGCCACGAGCGTTATGTCGGTGGCCCATGGTCTCAGATAAAGGGGTCACTGATCCCTCCTCTGCTAGCGGAGTGGTCAGACGAGGTGCGTAACCAGGAAGTAGGTGACACCAGATGTGACAGCTGGGAGGTGGCTGAGTAAACTGTAGCATGTTCCCGCCACGGAGTTCTTCAAAGCCACGAAAGATGATGTGAAAGAATATTCCGTGGCACTTGAAGTGTTCGTAACGTCCGCAAAACAGAAATCAGTCGGGCTTCTAAGCTGTGTTCGGTGCGACCCCAGCCCTCAAAATGACCACAGTGCTCGTGCACGAGGGGTCGTCCGCAGACGTGCTCGGTGGCGACCTCCGGGCGGCAGGCAAGACGGGACGCTTTGGCTTTTTCCTTTGCGATTTTCTCTGTATCTTCTGAGTTTCCTCCACAGAGTATCGCTTGATTATCAGAAAGTAAAATGTTACTTAAAAAGGAGAAAAAAAGAGATAAGGCAGCTGATGGGACTTTTTTCAGCCTTAATCACAAGTTAGGCTTTTCTCAAAAAAGACAGATTCTGAAAACCTGGCTGGTCTGCGGCCACCAGTCTGTGATCAGGTGACCAGTGGGTGCCCGAGCGCTCTGAGCCCAAAGGCCAATGAGCAGGGTTGCCATGCAAAGACCCCAGATGGAGTGGGAGTGTTCAGGGCCCTGGAACTGAGCGAGGGCTCAGGGACTGTCACTTCCTTCCTAGAACGGGTGTGGGAGGACAGGGCAGAGGCAGAAGGAACTCCTCTCTGAGACCTGGAGAGCTGCCTGGAAGAGGCGGTGTCCGCTTCTGCCTAGGCGTGTGTCCTGGCTAACCCGGTGGGCGCTCGGGGACACCTGCTGGCCTGGGGGCCCAGCGCCAACCTCATGCACCCTGTCTCCACCCCCTTGCACTGTGTCCCTCCTCAGTCTCCTTCTGACACTTGAAGGCACCCCTTTCTGAACCGTCCAGCAAGCGTTCAGCAGCCACACTGTGTCACCTGTTGTGAGCAGGGCCAACCCCTGTGGGTCTGGGAAGGCATGATCCTGGCACCGATGTCCCCGTGGACCCTTTGCCTTCTCCAGCTGGGCAGGTCTGGTCCACAGGCAGCCCCGATGCCGTGGTGCCTCTGTGGAGACTGGCTGGGACCACCGTGGGGAGGGAGCGATTCGGCCACAGTACCCGGCTGTGTGCTCTGCGTCTCTGGCAGCGTCTGTGGTGATGTGGGAGTTAAGTCTCACCCCCGCCTCCTGGGCTCCAAGAACAAGGAGGAAACCACCCTTCCAGGGCTTTCTCTGGAGGCCTCCCCGGGCTGCTCCCCGGGTGGAAAGACTTGAATGTTTCCGAACAAACGAAACTGAACATCGGGACTGTGTTTTCACCTAAGTGGGCGCACCGTCCGCTGTCCCAGTACACCGGGCACCTTTCTGTTCGTTGCGCCGGCAGGAATGGGGGAGAAGGCAGAGGCTTGGTGCCTCCGAGGAATTCGTGTACAGACACTGCCATGAGCCTTAAAGGATTAATTTCACAAGCCTTAAATTGCAGTTTAATTTGAAAACTAATTCAGCCCCATAATTGGCTTTCTGCTCAAATCACTGAGGCTAAAGATTTAAATTCTTAATATTCAGATGACTTTCAAGTATCTGGCGCAATCTGTGCATTAGCCCGTGGCATTAGTCTCAGGGGGACCTCCGCCAGCACAGGAATAAAATAAATAAATACACTGGCGCCCACTAACGGAATGATCTGCTTGAGCAAAACCCCTGCGTTACATGGATGAAGGTTTCCTTGACTTCATTTGCAGGATGTAGATTTCCCTGCTATTTAATATTTCAAAGAGACATTAATTTCAAAATTTATAATATAGGCCTTCACGCAGTTACAAGGGGTTAGGGAAGGCAGGAATTCCAACTAGAGCCTTTTTTAGTTAAAAAATAATAGATATGGAGGTTTGAGGAATGCCATGGGACTGGTCTGGCCGCCTCCAGGCAGGAGGCGAGACAGCAGCTCTGGTGGAGAAGGTTGGAGAGGCTGTCAGGAAGGATGCGGACCCATGGCGGGTGGTCCAATTGTGAGAACAGAGCCCTGGGGTCAGTCCTGAGTCCCTTGAGAAGCTTCTTGTTTTCTGAAAATCGGGGGCTGGGCAGAGTGGCGGGAAGTGCGTGATTCAGGGAGTGGGTGGGACGAATGCGGACTGGCCTCTCGTCCTGACCTGGGCTGAGTCACGCGGCCTCAGATGCTGCCGGATGCTGGGGCCTCGCTGCAGGCGTGGCCGGCTTCTGCCTCCTACTGCACAGGTGCAGACCCTCCAGGAGGCCTTCCCAGAACTAATCACTGGGCATCCTCAGAGCTTCAGGAAGCAGGGCTCCGATGGGTTCTACGGTGTGGGTCCACAGTAGGGTTCCTCACAGGCTCAGGATGAGGCTGGGCCGTCACTGAATCCCACCCTTGCTCAGGGACATGGTGGTGATGGAAACAGAAGGGGTCTCTGCCCCACAGGGTAGCAAAGTGGCAGTGATGACAAACTAACTGGACGAGGAAGGAAGTGTTGACAAAGGACTCTGAGGGCAGGGAGGGGCTACTGGTGAGACCGGGTGATGAAGACACCCTTGGAGATGGGCTATGTGGGCTGGAGGAGGAGAGGAGCCAGGTGCTAGTGACTAGGGGAGGACGTCCATGCTGTGGGCACAGCACGTGCAAAGGCCCTGAGGCAGGAAAGACTCCTTGCACTCCCAAGGGCCTGGGACACGGGCTTCTCTGCCTTTGCCAGGTGTGCAGCCCCTACCCGTCGTTAGCACAGACCTGGCACACCTACTTTTCGGTTCCTCAACTGGAAGACGGGCGCCCACCCGAGAGGAAGGCACTCACACACAGCATGTGCCTTTCCAGGGGAAAGTACCCATGCTGCACACTGCTCTTCTCCCCTCCTCCTTCCTCCTGCCCGATAGTGGATGTGATGCTTGGAGCTGCAGCCATCATCTTGTGACCTTGTGGTCAGAAATCAGAGAGGGAGGCAAACAGCACAGAGACGTCGGCCCATGCTGGCTTCATGCTCCCACCCAAACCACTACTTGTCCCCACTGGGTTTTCTGTGGCTTGCAGCCAAATGCACCCCTGACATGGGCTGGAAAGGGGAGGCAGTTCAGCACCGTGGTTAGAAGGGCAGCTCACGAGCCGGGTCCCCCGGGCTTAAACCCTGTAACTGAACAGGACCCTCGGGGGCCTCCTGGGACAAGCCCTCCCCTGCATCCTCTGCGTGGCTCCTCCCTGAAGCACCCAGATGGCAGTCTCTGATGCACATTTCCTGAGCTGCTTTCCAGAAGCTACACCACCAAGTGCGAGAAATGAACGCCTAGGTGACCACGAGCCCCAGACCCTCAGCACCTGAGGACGGACGACGTTAACCGCCTTGTTACTGCAGCATCAACCAGTCAGAGACTCGTGCGCAGCTGATCAAACACCCTGGGACCACCCCCGCACCCGTCCCTCACTTGGACTTTAAGAATGCTTTGCTGAAACCCTTTGGGGAGTTCGGCGTTTTGAGCACAAGCCGCTCATCCTCGTCTGGCACCTTCACAATAAAGGCTGCACTTTCCTTCATCACAACCTGGTGTCAGTAGATTGCCTTCGCTGCGCGCAGTGAGCGGCCTGAGTCTGGTTGGTAACACCTGCTGGGCACCGGCTGTGCCCCTCCGTACCTGTTCTAGCCTTGGGTCCCTCGTGGAAGCGGGAAGACGGGAGTGCCTGCGTCACAGGCGTGCTCAGGACGCAGCAGGTTAATCCGTGGGGGTCTTAGAAGAGCTCCCGGCCCCTAACGGCCCCAGGTAGGGGTGGCTGCTGTGTTCCTGCCTCGGCCGCATAATCAAATCGTCAGCCACAGGTGTGCCTGTTGCAGGGGGGCCCGAGGCCTCGGGCAGGGGAGTGGGGCCTCCTCCCGGCCGGCCAGGGTCTGGAGCTCGGGCAGGGCCGGGGGGCAAGGCTGTGGGTTCTCGAGCTGCAGGCCTGGCAGTCCAGCCGCTATTTTTAATCTGTTGCTCCTCTTTCTCAAAGAGGCCAAGTTCAAAGGAGCAGAACTCGGCCTTTTAAAGATAGGCTTGCACACCAGAGGCCACCCAGAGGGGCTTCTGATGAAGGAAACAGCCAGCCCTGCGGCGAGGCACCTCTGCTCCTTCGTGCAGGCCTCCTGGGTCTGAGTCCACCCTGGCGCGGGGCCCAGAACGCGGCTCAGGGAGCAGGACTGGCGGGGTGGGTGGGTAAGGGGTGAGGGGCTCTGACCTGATGGGGAGAAGACAGCTCGGTCTGCAGTGGCTCCCCCTGCCGCTTGGACCTGAGTCTGTTCCCAGAGGGCCCACCTTCTCCTCCAGGACTGCCCTCCGCTGCTGGGAGCTCACTGGCCCCTGGGGCGGCCCATGGTCCAGCCGGAGCCCTTGTTGAGGTCGGCCCTGCCCCTTCCCTCTCCTGCGCATCCTCCCTCCCTCCCTCTGCCCCGATGCCTCCTGGGAGCAGGGAGGTCCCAGAGAAGCACCTGCACCCAATCCTCCCCATCAGCTCTGGGAACTGGACCTCAGCTGGGCTCCCACTGGCTGCCCCACCCTTGGCCAGAAAACTGCCGTTGTTCAGACATGGCCAGTGGGGAGTTTGCGAAAATTCAGAAGAACCCGTGTCCGGGGTCTCGCTCAGCCGTCAGGGAGGAGGAGGAGGCTGCCCAGCAGACTAGCAGGATGACCCAGGAACGCTGGGACTAACATGATGGACAGCTGGTTTTAGGCGGGTCTTACGGTTCAGTCTGACCAAGGTAATTGCTGGAGTTGGGGGAGCGAGCACCTTGAACAGGAATGTCTAACCGTATTAATAAGTTAGCGCCCACTTATAATAACAGCATTAACGACAGCACAGGTGTCGGGGCCTCAGGTGGACACCCTCGTCTGACCCTCCGCTATTATTATTGTTATTTCCATTTTACAGATGACGTATGAGACCGTAAGTAGCTGGCTGAGGCCACACCATGCTACATGGTGGCTGGCCACACGGATTCTGAGAAGGGTGGCTGAGGGCCATGGGATGTGCGTGGCCCCACCCTGGAGGACACAGGTGACAGCCAGGGTCTGAAAACCTACTGTGCCCAAAAGCTATCTTTTCCACCCCACGTCAAGGCCTCCTGTGGAGCTGCAGTCACCCAGGCAGGGTGGGGCTGACAGGGGCAGACACACAAGCAATGGATCAGAACAGAGAACCCAGGAGAACCCAGGAATAAGCCCACAAACAGGCCCCACTGATTTCTGCCAAGGGTACAAAAGCACTTCAGTGGAAGAAAGACAGCCTTTCCAGCGAGCGGTGCAGGAGCACTTGGATGCCTGCAAACAAAGAAATGAGCCCACACTTAAGTCTCACACTTACGCTGAAATTATACAAAGATTAACTCGGAATGGACCACGGACGAAACATACAATGTGAAACTATAAAACCTTTAGAACAAAGCACAGAAGAACATCTTCAGGACCCAGGGCTTGGGGGCGAGCTCCCGACACCCAAGGCCAGCCCAGCCAAGGGAAGTGACAAACTGGCTTTCATCAAAATGAGAGTCTCGCTTCCAAAGACCCTATGATGAAAACCCAAGTCCCAGAACAGGAGAAAGTATTTACAAATCACACGTCTGACGAAGACCTTGTATCTCGAATAGATAAAGAATTCTCAAAACAGAGATGATCCCCTCGAGGGGGTGTACAGCAGACTGGGGGGACACAGAGCAGGGTGGCTACAAACATGGCTCTGCAGAAAGGATGGAGTTTGGAAAGGCAGGGGCGGTGTTTGCAAAGGGAACAGCGGGGCCCCCACCCAAGCAAAGCTTCCACGGTGGGAGGTTCGAATGCTAAAAATGACTTAAAAAAAAAAAAAAAAGACATGCTTGCCCTTCTGCTCTTTTTTGGAGAGTCCGATGGAGTCTCCAAGGGGCTCGCTGGCCCCTGGCCAGTTCCCATCCAGGATCTGGGGCAATGACCGGGAGGGCACAGGGGCTCTGGGGAGGGCCTGCAGCTGTGAATCCCAGCTTCAGGGGGCCCTGTCTGGGTGGGGACCACCGAAATCACCCAACCCACCAGCCACTGCTCCCACGTAGCTATTTAAATTCTAAGTACAATGAGAAGCTCAGCTCCTCAGCTGTATCAGCCACATTTGTGTGTGAGCCCATTCACCGCAGCAAAGCCAGAGAGGATTTCAGAAAACTGAGGGGGTCCTGGTGCTGGGAGAAGAATGCAGGGAGATGTGGGGTGGGACAGAGATCCCGCCCCAGGTGGCTTGCGGATGTCCCCGTGTGAACTACCCAAACTTTAGAAGGTTCCTATCCAGCTGAGTCAATATTTAACACATCTTTTCATTTGTTTTCCACTAGAACGTACATCTGAAACCCTTCATTAGCTGATCACGCTGGAGAATAATGACTAATTTCTGGCGGTAGTTTTTCCTTACCCCGCAAAGGCACTGTGGAAAACCCTTCCATTGTTGTAATTTACGGATGTAAGGGGGAAGAAATGGTGGAGACTGTTTCCAAGTCCCGGGAGTCCCCTGTCTGCTTCGTCTGGACGTCCTCTCCTCGCCCTGGACCAGAGCGGCCCGACGGCGGCTTCGTGCAGCTCCGTCTTGGGCTTTGCACAAAGAGGTGGCATCAAGTTCCTCTCTGAGGGCGGTTCTGGGACCAGAGATGGAGCCCGGGGGTCCCTGGGGGCTCCGAAGTCCGCCAACTTTTAGTGCAAACAGACCTGGACAGGCCTGGAGTGTACCGGGAGTAAAGGCCTTCTCCCGGCCCCGCCCACCCGCAGGCCCCGCCCAGACCCCGCCCAGGCCCCAGGCCCCGCCCAGCGGCCTGAAGGCGGCGCCAACCTCCAGGCTTAAAGGCTTATCAGGATTTGGAGGACGAGCCACAGCAATCTGTTGCCTCTGTTATCCTAACGGGTAAAGGCAGCTACACCTTTGGGAAGACTATCTCTATCGATTTGTTTTAAAATAAGACAGGGGAGGTCTGATTTGTGAGACCCAGGATGGTCTTGAGGATAGAGGACCTGCGGCTTCTGTTAACAGGAAAGCCCCCGTTCCCGCCCCGACGCCCACCCTCATCCACTCCTGGGAGAGCTGGCTGTTGGCAACGTCATTCGTTTTCCTTAGTGGCTTGCAGCTAATGTGGCCGCCCACCGCCTGCCCCTGCCCCTGCCTCTCAGGGGGCTGCAGAGCCCAGTCGCCCAAAGTCTGGCAGGAATAATGTCACATGCCGTTCCCTCCGCTGACACCGGGCTGGCCTCACAATTCTGAGAGACAATCAATCGTAAAGGCAATTCATCTCGTTGAAGTAGCAGCCCCCTGAGACGGAGCTATGACAGCCTCGCTGGTGGGGAAGCGATGATAAATGTTTGCTTTTGCCGCTCCCCGACCCCAGCCGGACACACGCTGACCCCTCCTCGGGTGCCGCGCTCCCGGAAGCCCTGTGTGCTGGGCCTCAGGTTGCCCAGACCTTCCCCAGGTCCTCCCAGGATGGGCACTGGCCCTGGAGCCGGGGTGGGGCAGCCACGACAAGGCAGGGCACCCGGTTACAGGGCATACGTTCACCCTGACAAGGAACACCTTTTACTGTGAGTGTGTTCCCAATGGTGCACGGGGCATAATTGCGCATAAAGATAATTCCCTGTTTATCTGCCTTCAGAGGTAACCGGAGTCCTACGTTTTAGTGGCAAACTTCTGGCAGCCCCAGCTCCTCTCACCCAATCCAAGCTGAGCATTTGTCCCGAGGATACCCCCGGGCTCCAATCAGGAGACTGGGGCTGTGCTTCTCAAACTCCGGCAAGTGCAGAAATCACATGGGGGGCTTGTCTGCCCAGACCCAGGGCCCCACCTGCAGCGTGTCTGAGTCAGCAGGTGTGGGTCGCGAGCTGTGTGTTTGTAAAGTGTCCCCAAGTGACGCTGCTGGTCCCTGAGCTGAGGTTCCTGCGTCTACTGGGGATTCTCACCCACACACACACCGAGGGGTCCAGGCTGCTTGCTGTACCTCCTCAGCCTTGAGTCTTGCCTTAGCTAAAGGGGAGAGGGCCGTGCCCACTTCTTGGTAGATATGGGATCCAGAGACTAGACACAATGAAGTGGTTATTATCATTCATGCTGGACAGGAGTCCATGGGAAGATGGCTCTTGGGTCGGCTCTGAGGGACCAAGGGTCTCAGCCACATGGCTCACCTCTTAGGGCTGGGGAGCCAGGCCCTCTCATGGGCTTCCTGCCATGCCTTGAGTCAAATCCTAAGTGTGCCAGGAGGCCTCCTCTCTGACCTGCTCCCTGCCCCAGGACCTTTGCACATGCTCTCTCCTTCTCCGGCCTCCCTCCCAGCAATCACACCAAATCCAGCCCTTCTCTGCATGCTGCTCCTTATCCCAAGTCAGCATTCAGCCTACATATCACCTCTGTAGAGAGGCCTTCCCTGATCTACAGCTGCCCCCATGACTCTCAATGGCCCTTGGGTTTCCTTCCAATCCTTGGATTCACTGCAATGACTTCATTCACTGGTTTTAGTGCTTTTCTCTGTGTCCCCGTCTGGACTGTGAGCTCCGTAGAGCAGATGTCCCTGCTCCCTGGTGCATGCAGTAGGTTCTTGACAAATACCCGCTACAATAAACACATCAGCGATGAGTCCCGCGGTGCCATCACAGTGGTGGGGGCTGCGGGGCCCTCCCCAGCAGTGGGGCCTCCCGCTCGCCGGCCCCTGCCCGCCCAGGCTCACCTGGCTTGGAGCCCTCGTCCACGGAGCCGTTGTAGACCTGGTTGATGAACTCGGGGCGGTTGTCGTTCATGTCGATGACGTAGATGTACAGGTCGATGGGGTTCTCCACCTTGTTGCCGTTCATGTCCACAGCGTGGGCGCGGAGCTGGAGCACGACACAGACTTGGTCAGGGCTGGCAGCCGCCCCCGTGGGGATGCTCCTGACCCTCAGTGACCATCAGCCTCGGGGACGTGAGAGCATGTCTCCTCGGACCCACAGCACTGGGGTGAGGTTGACACAGCTCCAGGGCCCTCAAGGGACAGCCTGGGGAGGGTGGGGTGGGCTTCGGACACATTTCAAAGCTTCTCTGAGCCTGGGTTCTCTCCTCTGTGGAAATGGGGAAGGTGGGCGAGAAGAGCCACACAGGGGCTGGAAGCTGACCTGAGAGCCCACACTGATGCCTACTCAGACCTGTCCCTGCACTGTTGACAATGGCAGTTCATGTCCACTGACAGCGGCTGCAGAAAACCCACGGTGCCAACTAGGGGTAGGGGCTTAAACTCCTGCTGCCAAGAGGTCAGGCCTGGGGGAAACCCAGGGAGGAGATGTGGGGGGCCTTGAACTTGGGCACCCACCGTGAGTCCCCTCTGTAGGCCGTTCATGCCGCGGCGTGTCTGTCCTTAGGGGCAGCACAGAGGGGAGGGGTCCAGGGGCCCTGGGGTGGCAGCCCCCGCTCTGCACCTGGGAGCATCTCCAAGGAGGAAAGGGAAGACGCCCTCGACTTGGGCTGGAAGGTCCGGAGGGGCTGCTCAAATGCACCCCTGAAATTTTGGATTTTTTAAATTCGTTCATTCATTTATTCATTCACTCAGTCAGTGCTTATCAGGGCCTGCCTGTGCCCTGGGCTACTGCCCAGTGAAACGCGGGGCCTGCCCGGGGGCTTCTCTGTAGAAGGGAAAGGCAGCGGAGGGGAAAGGAAGCCTATACGATGTATTCTGTGTATATAGTGTGTGCCGGGTGGGGCTGCAGCGACCTGCCGGGGTTGGGAGGAGGCCAGGGGGGGCCTCTCGGAAGAGGTGACATTGGAGCTGAGCCCTGAAGAAGGGGCCAAGAGGACAGCCAGCATGGGGCCTCTGTGGGGAACGTGGAGTGACTGAGCCCCTCAGACAGCAGTCGGGGCAGGAGCAGGGCCCTCGGGGACCTGGGGTTTCGATGGGGAAACCGAGGCTTGGAGAGCGGAAGGGATCACCCGGGTCTCTCCAGGACAGAGCTGTGACCGTCATGCAGGCGTGTTCTAGCCCACATCTCTCCATGGAAACCACGTTGCCCTCCAGGCTGGACACACCAGACCTCAGGATCTCTGCCGTCAGACAGCGACCAGCCAAGGGTGCCCAGAAGAGCCTGCGCTCCAGGCCTGCTGGAGGGGAGAGCGTCTGAGCTGGGGCCTCCGCACAGTCGTCCGCGCCGGCCACCCTGCCGGCCTCTGGGGAGAGGAGGCTGGGTGCGAATCCGCACCTGTGGCAGGCGCCTTGGCCCAACAGCCCTGAGTGGAATTCACCCTTGAAATAGTGTGTTTGGGGGAAGCTCGAGGCTGGCTTTACGGAGGAGGCGACCTGCGTTGTCCCAGGGAGACAGATGAACACAGATTCCGGGGAACCGCAGCCATAGAGCAAGGTGCGGCTCTGCCCACCTCCAGATAAGATCGGCTTGGAGCTTTGTGTTTAAACATCTCAGGGTGCTGTGTGGTTGTTTCAACCAGCCACCTGCCCCGTTGTCATCCGGTCCCCCGGTCCTGGGAACCCGGGTTGGCACACAGTCCTGCTGCGGGAGTCCTTCCCGCAGGCGGCCACGTGATCCTTCATCTCCTCAAAGGGCCATGCAATCATGCACCGAGCCAAAGGTCGAGAATGCTTTGGAAAAAAGTAATTCCAAGCTAAAATTAAAGTTATTATCTTCTAACTAAAGTGACACCTCTGGTTCAGGCGCTCTTTTTAGTGGCAGAAGCAGCCCCAGTGGAGGTAAGGATGGAAAGTGGCTGGCGGGGCTCTCCTTGTCCCACGGCTGCCCCACCCCCTAAAGTGGAAACAACATTTGAAGCGTCTGTTGGAAATCTCGGAGAAAAGAGCCCACCCCACCCCCGTCCCTCCCTCAGGCTGGGCTCACAGCTGGGAGTTTGGGGGGGGTCCCTTTTGGTGGTGGAGACAAGAAACGTCCTGCCACTTGCAAATCTGAGCATCCCGTGCAAAGTGAATTTCCTGCAATGCATTGTGCGCGCCTGCTGACGGATGATGGTCCCTCTGTATGCGGGACCCCATGCTCTCCCCTCTGGGTACTCGCTCCTCTCCCTGTCTTAACAGTGGGCCTGGGGGAGGGACTGGGAACGTTCCATGGCCCTGGAAGTCGCTTGTGGTGGACTCAAGATTTTCTTCCATTAACATCAGCAGCCAGCTCTCACCATGCGCTTGCTTGGGCTGGGGGCACCGGGCCGGGGCGCGCCAAGAACTCCACTCGCGCTGCCTCACCTCAACGTTCGCAAAAACCCGTGAGATTGGTATTGCCCGATCCCTGTTTTACAGACGGGGAAACTGAGGCTCAGGGAAATTAGGGAACTTGTGCAAGTTGTCAGTAGGCGGCAGGCCCCAGTAACAAGCCTTCATAAGGAATTCTTAGAAGAATCTTCTGGAGAATCATCTTGCAGAGCAGGCGGCGGCGGCTGGTTTATCTCATGCGTCTGCGTGCTCCCACGGGGCTGGTCTCACAGGCACCTGTGTCCGCGGTTCACCAGCTGGCTCTCAGGTGGGGCACGTTGTCCAGCCCCCCTGACAGCCAAAGGTGCCGAGTGGAACTCGGGACAGGACTGAACGGCACCCAGCGGGAGGAGCAGGGAGGACCTAAATCGGCCCCAAGGATGTGGGGTGCTGGCCCCAGGTGTGAAGGCTATGGGGGGGCCACTGTGATCGGGTCACGCTGTGTGGCGTGGTTGAGCTTAGTGACTGGGAGACCGACAGCTTCTGCCCTGAGCAGGGCGTGTGACACCCCGAATCAGCCGTCCCGGCATCTGGGTTTGCGCACCACCTCTCGCCCCCACCCCCACCCCCACGCCTGCCCTTAGGGGCCGCGCCCGCAGACACTCACGTGGTAGGAGGCGCGCTCCTCCCGGTCCATGGGCCGCGTGACGTACATCCGGCCAGACATGGAGTCGATGCTGAAGACCTCCATGGGGGGCTGGTCGGCGCCCACGCCGGTGACGCTGTAGCGGATGGGGATGTCATTGTCTTTGTCCGAGCGGATCTGGAGGGAGGAGCAGAGGGGCGGGAGGGTCAGGCTGCAGTGGGCGCGGGGCTGCGCTTCTGACTCCCACACTGCCCCCACCCCGACGTGCTCACACTGGGCCGTTCCCGGGTGCGCCGGGACCACAGCCAGTGTGTTGTTCACTCTGGGAACCGGAAGGGCAGTCAGTGGCCAGGGATTTACTGAGGGCCACCACTGCATGTCCAGTGGCCCCCCAGGTGTCGGGGAGGACAGGACACGATACTCCAAAGGGTCTGCGGGGAGCAGGGACACACGGCTGAGAGGGACGGGGATGGTGGCTAAAACGGCCAAGGAGCCACGCAAATGCTGCTCGTGGCTGCCACCCAACCTTGGGGAAGACCAGGGCGGGAAGCAGCTCACACCACGGAGTTAGGAGTGAGAGAGGCTGGGGCCCAATACGCTTGTACCCCTGAGTAGGAAGGCAGCAGGCACTTCTGGATGCGGATGCGCAAAGATGGAGAAAATGTTCCACCTCGTGGTCCTCCCAGCGAGGACCTCCAGAGCAGGGGCAGCCACACAACAGGCCTGGCATTTAGACACAGAAACTTAACTCTGGAAATTGTGGCCAGTGTGGTTACAGGACTGACTACGAACATAAAAGCCATTTTTACAGAAACTGTGTATTGTTCAAAAAACAGTTTAATGATGGTTATCTGGGTCCCAGATCCAAAGTAAGTTAGCAAAGACTACAGGCTGGAAGAAGAAGGGAAAGAGCAGAGAAAAGCACACGACTCCGTGTTATACGTGGGGTGGGGGGGGGCCGGCTGTGCAGGGACAGCCCTTCGCTCTTGACCAGATCACTCAGATGAATGTACGTCTTCGGGAAACAAAACAGACGCCAGTAGAATTAAACCTGCGATGTACGCCTCTCATTTGGGTAAAGCAAAGGCTCGCGCAAGGATAAGGGGTAGCTGACGGTCACAGACACCGTGTATGACCACGGACTTCTCTGATGGCGGGAAAATGCGAACCATCAGTGAGGTCAAATGAGCAGCCTGGCACCCAGCCGTGAACACACCTTGCACGCACACGCATGGCTGGGACAGGCTGCTGTGCACCGGAGACTGACACGTTGTAACTGACTATACTTCAATTTAAAAAAAAACTTCGAGTATACCTTTAGAAACTACAACTTTTTAGATCAAAGCCCAGGGGACCATGGCAGCATTTTGTACTAAAACGGACCATGATGAAAATCTCAAAAAAAAAAAAAAAAATTCCACAAACAAAAACTGGCCAGGACCTTTCACTAGAATAACGCAATTAAAACTTAACGATAACTTAAAAAAAAAAAAGACTTTCAGAAATTTAAAAAGCATCTTGAAGTGACCTTGGGTTCAGTAGGAATCAAAACAACTCTGAGAGGCTACGTGAGAACGTTAACGACAGCGAGTGGGCTACACGGGGAAACGTGAGGAGTTTGGCCAGACAGTGACTCAGAGCACAGCCTTAACTTTAAATGTTTTCATCATTAAAACAGGATTACAGCGAGTGACCTGAGCACTTAGCTCCAGAAGGAAAGACGTGCCCAAGCAGGACACAGCAAACACCGGGGTCGTCGGTTAAGACGAACGCAGAGATGTCTGAGTCTGAAGACAGAACACCTGGAGAACTGACAACGAGACTCAAGAAAACCCTTAAGAAAATAGGTGCACCCTTGGCAAATTTCAGAGAGAAAAATGAGACTTCTCTCTTCAGGAGAAGGACGTGAGGAGAACACGGGGTGGGGGGGGGTGTTTCCCAGAGCGTGTCTCTAAATAAGTCTTTTAAAAACGTTTTATTCTTTATATTTTACGCCAGCCCCATCGAAAATCCTGAGGAAACGTTATTTTTTGAAAACTTCAAACTTGGCCGGAAAAAAGAGCAAACCTGGACAGATCACTATTTCTTCAGCAAATTCCTGCAAAAAAGGGCCCCAGGGTCAGGAAGGTTCACCGAGGAGCTGTCTGGACGTTCTCCAGACAGAGGACACGAGAGAAACCGGGCCCCGGGTTTCCCAAATCCTCGCGGGACACCGCGCGCGGGGACTCAAGCCAGCCCCCCACACAGAGGCCGCGTGGTGGCCGCAGGGAGGTGCCAGCAGGCGGGGTGCAGCCCCAAGCCAGAGGGGCCCTGCCCGGCACGCCTGAAGGGGGGCACGCGGGCTGGCCTGAGTCCCCGTCACCAGCTCCCGCAGAGCAACCTCACGAGGGCCTGTGTGGGCCTCGCAGCTTTCGCTGAGCTTCTGTGAGCGGTCAGGCCAAGTGGGACGGGACCAGACTTCCTTTGCAGACAAACCGGTCTTCCTGTGATCATCTTTGGTAGAAATGGGGGTGACTGCACAGGGGAGAATCAGGGTTCGGTGCTGCGCCTGTGGGAACCCATCCTGTCCCTCGCCTTTGAGGTTTTGTTTTCTACCTGTAACTGGACTGGATCCAAATTCTTCCGGGTTCCTCAGAGATCCAGCTACCTCTCTCCAAACCAGCATTTCCAATTTTCTCCTGCCCTTCTGGCTTGGAACCACTAAGAACAAAACTGCCCTTTCCCCCAGAGCCCCAGCAAACTGAGGCTGGATGACGGGGCGTAAGCCTCAGGGATCCCCATGGCAGCTCGCGCATGGACAGCCTGCACGCCTGTTGCTGCAAGGATCCCCCCCCCCCCACTGCCGAAAGCTC
The DNA here is from genome assembly GCF_009834535.1 of Camelus ferus. Lineage (NCBI taxonomy): Eukaryota > Metazoa > Chordata > Mammalia > Artiodactyla > Camelidae > Camelus > Camelus ferus. The sequence continues at coordinate 13,816,879 of NC_045714.1, read as the reverse complement.
CCCGGGGCACGTGGTGGCATCACCACAGGTGTTCAGGCTGCAGAAGAGGCTCTGCGCTCCTCGACTGGCTGGCTGCCGCCCGGACTGGAAGACTGGCTTAGCGTCTGCTCCAAACATGCCCTGTTGTTTTTCTTTGGTTCCACAGAAATGACTCTCACTCAACCTCAGATTGCTTGCATCCTTAGAGCCTGAAATGAGGCGCCAGTTCCACTGAACAGACCTCTTATCAGGACGGAGAGGGAGGAGCCGTCAGCCCGGCTTCCAGGCCATGAAACCGCTTGCGTGAGCGTCAGGCGGGGATGAGGACGGCGGACGGGCGGCCCCCACATGTGCCCAGAGGTGTCGTGATTGTTTCAGCTGCAGGCCCTGGAGAAGCAGCCGACGCAGGGCAGGGCCACCTCCTCTGAGCGCCCCCATCTGCCCGGGTACGTGTGTCAGACACCCCGCTTCCCCAGGTTTTACCAGCCGGGGAAGAGTTTTGCCCCTTTCCTGGGAGGGGGCAGCACAGCCGGGCAGACCTGGACCACACCTGCCACCTGCCTTCCCGGCCCCGTCGTCTTTGCCACAAGTCACTTCCTCTCCCCCAGAGGCCCACATCCGTCTCCCTCTTTCCTCTTAAGCAGCTATTTAAGCCTGAATTCTCAGCCATCTCGGGGAGCTGCTCGTTTTCCCTGGGTCTCCCCCATGTACACAGGAGGCGCACAGGTTCATAAACTTCTGTTTGATCTTCTCTTGTTAATCTGTCTTTTATTACAGGGGCCTCAGCCAGGAACCCGGGAGGGCAGAGGGAAACGTACTTTCCCTCCCCTGCACGCCCACGTAGGACTTCTCCCAGAAACTACGCATGGCTTTTCCTGGGCAATGTACTCCGGTGGCGCAGAACAGTCACAGGAGGGTCCCCAGGGAGGCGCCAGAGGGACTGATAATCGCCTGCTTCCCGGCTGAACTTGTGCTGCAGGAAACAGCCCCTCCCCCGGGAAACAGCCTCCTTAGGAAATTCAGCCCAACAGCGGGCAGCTTTTTTTTTTTCTCAGACTAGCGTTTGCTGTTTGCACACCAGCGTCGTCCCCACCCAGGTCCGGGCTTTGGGGTGAGGACACAGCCACCCCCGATGGTGTGACAGTGGCCCCCTCTGGATGGGACGTGGGACAGAAACGTCGGGAACTGGTGGGGAGAAGAGGGGGACGCTTTCGTTTCACGGGCATCGTGGAGGTCAGGGCCAGTGTCAGCCTGGCGCTGCTCGGGTGCTGGGCGGGGCCTCCAGAAGAGAAGCACACACACGCGCGCACACACACGTGCACACATACACGCACTGTCCGTGAGAGACGCCTGGGCTCCGGTTTCCCCATCTTTGCCCTCCTCTCTCTCCTGCCATCAGGCTGGGCTCCCCTGTTCCTTGTCTGCCCTGAGCACGACCACTGACAGAGGGGCTGGGCCCGGATGCCCCCAGGCTGCGCTCACCTTGGCCAGGGCCGCCCCACCTGAACGCGGGGTCCTGCCTCTCTGGTTCCCAGCACTGGGCATCCCAGGACGAGGCCTGGCCTGTCTTCACGTCCCTTCTCTGCCCCCTGAGGACCGTCCTTCAACCACGACTGACCAGCCCGGCCTGGGCGCCAAGCGGGGAACGCGGGGAGACACACACCAGGCAGGTGAAGAGCTCTCTGTTCCCGGGGTCAGGTCGCAGACGGGCGGTCCTCCCTGGCTGAGTGCCATTTCTTCTCCACCAAGGCTTGGTCGCCAGTGAAGTGGGCGGAGCTCGCAAGTCCAAGTGGATCCTGGGCCCCGAGAGCAGACTCCCATCTCAGTTGAGGGGAAAGGGGGAGTGAGTGACTGATGTGAAAACTCACAATGCTCTGCCTCCCAGGAGTGTGGAAGGTTCTAGAAAGGCTGGTGGGTTGGGAAGCTTGCTTTGCCTTTAGGTTAAGAGTAGAGCACTTGGGGGTCACAGGAAGCCCCCAAAGGACATTGGCCGAGTTGAACTGGATTGAGGCGGGTGCGTGAGCCCCTGCGGTCCTGCAGACAGGGCGGGCCGGGGTGGGGGTGTGGGACACGCCCGGCTCACCCAGCTGCTGCCTGCGAGCTCCCCGGGCCAGCCTGCCCAGCCTTCACGGGGAAATTTAACCACGAAACTGTTGAAAAGAACCCGCCACACATGGAAAGATTTTACTTTTCACAAAGAAATCTCATTACGCTCGGGCCCCCGGGCCGCGTCCCCCTAATGCTCCGGGTGCTGAGCAGCGGCGCCTTCTGAAATCCGCGCCGTGTGGTCTCCTGGCGCCGGCTCTCCGAGTGCCCGCAATTCTCCCAGAGTTTGCCGTGTTAGGAAGAAATACTGTGTGAATGAATTCACCAGATCAGAGGAGAGCAGTTTCCCCTTGATTTGTGTCTGGAAGATGAAAAAAACATCACAGCGGCGTCCGATAGGGCCATGAATAAAGAGCGGGGCCGGCACTTCCATTACCGTCTCGCTTTTACAACGCCACGGAGAATCCTGCTCTTTTGCATTTGTTATTAAAGGACGGAACAGATGGTAACAGGTTAGTTTAAAGTGATGTCTACATTAAAATAACGTATGGTGCCTGGTCATTGTGTTTGCCCGGGGACCCGCTGGGAGGGCTGGCTCCGTCCTCAGGAAAGGCGGGGTGGGGTGAAGGGTTCTGGCAGAATCTCCCCCAAGGAGGACGTATTTGCCTAATTTCAAATGAACTTGAAACTGGAGAAAAGTCACCATGTGTGGTTTTGAACTGCAAACACCTTGGTGATTTATTCCCAAAGAATGGCAGGGGAGGAGAACCCCGATGGACTCAGCAGAGAAAACCTCGCCTTGGGCCCTCAGGCTGGGTCCCCAGCCCCCCGCCCCCCGAGTTATTTCAACAGTGTCGCCTGTGCTGTGGTCTGGGCACCGCGTGGACAGGCAGGGCCCTGCCTCCAGCAGGTCGGACCAGTGGAATTAGAACTGTCTAAAAAAGTGACAGCGTCTCAATGCAGAATGACAAAGTGATGATTACGAAATGGGGAAGAGACAGGGCCTGCGAGAGGCTCTGGTCGAAGGACGTGGGGGCAAAGGGATCTTCGAGAAAGTCAGGTTAAAATTGAGTGTTCGGTCTCATCCACGGCGGTACACAATTCCTGCACATTCACGTACAGAGAAACATGCAGACGTACACACCACACGCACACGTATAAATGCACACACGCATCCATACACACGTACACACGCACACACACACAACTGGATCACCCCTCTCCTTTTTGCACGAAGCCTCCCGCACGCCGACGGCTATTCCGCATCTTGATGGCTTTGCCACACCACTAACGAGGCCTCCCGTGACCCAGTCCTAGTGTTTTCAAGCCTGAATTAGGATCAAGTTCTTCCACGAGGATGCAATCCTTCAGTGAAGTGTTTCAGGCCTTTCGCCTTGTCTGATATTAAACCTGGAGTTTCCCCAGGAAAACAGGTTGCAGCCTCTCATTTTGGTCACCTGTGGGGAGTTCTGAGTTGCCTGCAGCAGAGTGAAAAGCTCTGAATCGTGACAGCAGACGGTTGGCCCCCACCCTACCCCTGGGCCTCGCCGGGACGCAGACAGGCAAATCTACACTTGGCCGTGACCGCGGCTGGCCGAGGGAGGCAATTTTCTTTTAAAATTTGAGTCTTGCCAGAGCCCAGAGGTAAGAGCAATATTTCACCTAAACGCATTTGCAGCCTCCCCGCGGCCCCCGCCAGGCCTCATGTCAGGCCCACATGTGGGGACTTCTTGATTTTCACGCTGATAGAGAATCAGCGTTTTCTCAGGTTTTCTGTCTGTTCTGTCTGCTTTGCACAGCTGGCCGGCTCGCCTGTCTCCCCTTCCTCCCCGTCTCGTCCCTCCTCACTGCCAAGCCCTGACAATGCCCCACACCCTCTCCTGGGCCCTATCTGTCCCCAGGGTGCTGGCCTCGCACCATGCACACAGTAGGTGCCCAACAATCACTGAATGAATAAAGGAAATGAGGACCTGCTGCCTGGGGCTGTGGGCCAGGGCCACGGCCAGGTGCTTAGGGAGACCTAAGGCCGCTCTGTTTCAAACGTGGACCTTCAGAGACCCCTGCATTCATAGAACTGGCAGGAGTGAGAGTGACACCCAGGCTTGGGTCTCCGGTTGGGGGCCGTGTGACCCTGGGAACCTGGAGGCCCTCTTCCCGGAGGAGAAACATCTCTGAGCCCGAGGGAGGAGGCAGTGAGCACAGGGTCGGGAGGGAAGGCGGGGCAGGGGTGCAAACATCCCAGGTGGGCAGGGGAAGCTCCACCCAGCCCTGCAGCTACCATCCCAGGGGAAGGAAACAGCAGAGACACAGGAAGGAGGGGAGGGGAGTCTGGAGAGAAGGGGCCGTGGTTCTCCCTCTCCAGGGGGCAATGCATGCAGCCCGGCGCAAAAGGAGGAGGCGGGACGGCCACCCCCAAGGGTCTGCCCCGGCCTGTCTGTCCTTGCAGAAACGTCCGGAGGCCCTGGGGGGGGCTGGGGGAGGGAGACGAAATAGTTCTGCTCCAGAGAGGCCGCTGGGAAGGGGACCTGAGGGGTGCGGTGTCACCTGGTCCCAGGCTTCTGGCAGGAGAAGAAGGGGGCTTGGGGAGGGGTGCTGAGGGGCCGGCAGTGGGGTGGCCCACCTTCAGCCTGCTTGCCCCCGGGTCATCAGGGGCCTCCTCACCCATGTTAGGGCTTCCCTCCGTATGTGTCATTATGCCTTGACACCTGAAGCTGGCACAGAGCTCCCCGAGGAGACGGGAGCCCCTGGAGCCTCCACCCCGCACCCCGGGAATCCTTAAGGGACCATTAAAGGAAAACCCCAGGGTGTCAGCCCCCCCGACCACCCGGTCCAGCCCCCCCCGGCAGAGAGGCTAAGGGCCGAAGAGGGTCTCACAAGCAGTCGGGGGGCAGGGCGGAGTTCCCGGGTCCTGTCTTGGTCGCGCTGCCGTCCTAGGAAGCTTCGAAGAGCCGAAGGGGAGGCCGAGGAAGCCAGGCCCCTGGTGCAGACGGGAGGCTGGGCGCAGGAGGCCTCCCCAGGGTCACTCAGCTCCGCACCCGACACTCACACCCAGGTGCGGCTCTCACTCCAGCCGGCTCTGCGAGCGCGGAGGTCGCTGAAGGCCCGTGTGTTAAAGCCTCCGCGACTCTCAGGCCCAGGGTCCCCGTGAGGGGTTCCTTCACCCCTTTTCTCTTTGTTCATCGTTTTGCTCAGAACTTAACCACGAAACTAGACCACACGGCATCACTCAGCCCAGCTCCCAACCTCTGCTCTGCTGAGCACGCCGGCGCCTCGCCTAACCCCTTGCTTCTTCTCCTGGACTAAAAGGAGGAGGAGTGAAGGATGGAGAAGTTACACAACGCTGACTCTCTGCCCCCAGCTCCCCCTTGGTAAATCTGCAGGCGGACCCTGCGGGCAAGACAGCGCGGAGGGGCATCAGGAGGAGCCGGCAGGCCTGCACACAGCGGAGAAAGACAGAGGGCCCGACCCTCTGCCTTAATGATCAGCTGAGACCACTTCCCCCTTTACCCTTTAAAATTGCCACGGCCGAGCAGAGTCTTCAGAGCTGGTCTCTGGATGTGCGTCCATCCTCTCCCCAGATCGCCAGCTTTTCCGAACAAAGCACCTTTCCTTTCTATGGACACCTGCCCCCTCAGGTGTGGGCTTTTGAGAGGCGAGCAGCCGAGCCTGAGTTTGGCAGCATCAGAACCTCACCTTAACTGCTCTGGAGAGCGATCATGGAATTGCAGCCGAGCCCGATGTGTGTCACTTCAGCTTGCAGCCAAGTTTAGTTTAAAAGCACTTCGCCGCGGCGCTGGGCAGGCAGCAAGACCGGCCATAATAAGTAAAACTGTTCTCATCAAATTAATGGGGCTAACCTGGGGCCGAGGCTGAGGGACGATCCTTACCCAACCCCCCACTCTCCATTGATTCTTGAACATTAAGAGGCTTGAAGATGTTTGTATTTCTTACATTTTATGAAATACTTTCAATGCACGAAGAAATTCAGCTTTCAATTATTTTCAGTTAGGTTCTTGTAATGAGCAGGAAAACCCAGAATGCGATGGGAAAAGGCATTTGTTGTGTAGCATCGACACTATTATACATTACCACTCATGATTACTTTGAGTTTTATAAATCATGAGAAAATCCTCAAAGTTGTATGAATATCAATGAAGGCCATGAATATATTCTCACAGAATTTGCCTGGTGGGGAAGAGTGAATTAGATGCTTCTCAAAAGTGCCCTGCAGGTTGCACCGAATTAACAAAGACAGGCAGCTACTTAATTTGGGGTAGGGGTAACAGAAGACGTTACTGCCGACAACGGGACCGGCGCACAGTCCACTCCTGGCTCTTTTGGCAACGGAGGCCTGATTTCCTTCTGGGGGGTCATCGCTCCCCACTGTGAGTGGGCTTGGGGAGATGGCTGGTCAAGACGCCCTGACCTCCCTTGGCCAGCAGGCAGGCCCAGGAGCGCAGCTGGGCCAATCAGCTTCTCTCTCTCAACTGCAGATGTTGAGTCAAGGAAGAGTCGGGGTGGGAAGTGTGCTGGAAGTCCTCCACCACAGGAGCATCTCCCTCAAGACCCAGAGTCCTGGGGCCCCCTGCTGGCCAGCCTTCCCGTCCAGTCCCTGAGCAGCGCAGGCCCCTCCCGGCAGGCTCCTTTCTGTCCGAAGTAGCGGCAGTGGGTTCCCCGGGTGGAAGCGGTCAGCGGGGCGGGGGGCATGACACGAGAACTCGCTACTCACGGGCTGGTGTCCACCCTCAGCCTTGTCACCCATGCCCTGCCTGTTGTCACATCGGGTCCCCCAGAGGAAGAGTCAAGAGTCTCGTCCCATTTCCCTGCACAGCGTGCCCTGAATCCGCTGACTCCCGCCAGCACGCTGGGATTGGCTCCAGGTGCGGAGCGGCCCCTCCTGCTTGGCGTGAGCGGGAGATGCTGCAGCAGCCAAGACTCAGGAAGCCTGGGAGCTCTAACAGACTTTTGGTCTGTTTGCTGAACACACGCACTCCAGCCAGGCGGCCCCAGGGAGCCTTGTCTCCAACCCGGGCCAGCCTGGGGTGGTGGGAGAGGGCTGCGCCGTGTCACCAAGAGGCAGAGCCATCAGCACCCAAGCCCTGTGAACGCGGCTGGCAAGAATGGGGCGACCCTCAAACCGCCAGTGGGTCCTGCCGGTGGCCATCAGCACCAAGGGTGCGTCTGTAGGGCTCCTGGACCCAAACCCGCCCTGCTGTCTGGTCTGTAGTAAATGCTGGGAAGGGAGGCACCCACTCACCAGCCCCCCGACAGGAGGCCCACGGCCACGTGGAGCCGGGCTGGCGGTTCCTTAGAAGTGAAACAAGGTCACCATGGGACCCAGCAGTCCCACCGGGCGTGTGGCCCAGAGAACTGAAAACACGGGGTCGAGGAAACACATGCACACCCGCATCCACAGCGGCCGGAAGGTGGAAACCGCCTGCGTCTGTCAGCTGTCAGCTGCTGAAAAGAGAAGTGGGATGCGGTCCGTGGACAGCGGAAGAGTCGACAGCCTCAGAAAAGAAAGCGCAGGGACACAGGCCCCAGCGTGGGGGCTCACACACATCGTGCACTGGGAGAGAAGCCGGACGCGGGAGCCCACGTAGCGTGCGATTTCAGGAGCGCCCAGAACAGGCAAATGCACAGAGAGCAGACGTGTGGTTTCCAGGCGCTGGGGAGCGGGCTCTGCCTTGGAGGGGATGAACATGTTCTGGAACTAGATGGCTGTGCGTGGACTGTGTCATTAAGGGTACATTTTATGTTGGGCGTCTTTTACCAAAATAAAAGCAGGGGTGGGGGGGCCGCTGAGGCTCCCTGGTCAGTGTCCAGTTCCCAAACTTCTGGACGCAGATGGCCTGTGGCCCAGAGTGATGGCCCCACTGCCTCCTACGCCCTGTTACATATTTGAGGGTCAGTGACAGGGCTGCTGCTAACTGTCCCAAGTAACTCCGGAGGAGTGGTTATCACCGTCGAGTCATAGTCACCTGGAGGGTCACTGGTGCACAGAGGAGTGAGTAGGACTCCGCCCACCAGACCCGCCCGGACTAACCGGGAAGAGCCGCTGCCCACGTGGAGGACAGGACGGCCAAGGGCCCGGCGTCCCGGGAGTGCAGCCAGGGGCGCGTGTGCTGTTCTCGCGGCTCCCGGCAGGCGGCGCTGTGGCCACAGGAGCCGGCGCCTCCGTTCCGGGCGCATAGACCGGGCGGCTGGGAGGGAGGACACGGGACGCTGCCAGGCGCCTGCCCCCTGGTGTCCTTCCCGTCACTGGGGTTGCATCCCCAGCCGTTTCAAGAAAGTCCAGCTTTTGTGAACAGGCACATCTCCCCTGCGGCTGGTTGCTCAGCTCCACCCGCTCCGTGAGGCAGGGCCCCTCCCCCCGCGTGAATTCCGGATGCTGCCTAAGAAATCCCCCTGCCATGCACTTGTCAGGTCACAAGCCACGTGTGTGCTGTGGCTGCTCAGGGTGACCGTTCTCCTATTCATTTAAAATTTAAAAAGCAATTTGTATTTATGGAAAACCTTTAAGAAGTGTCATAGGGGTCGAGGTGAAAGGTGAAAATGCAGGTGTAGATGCAGGTGCAGGAGCAGGTGTAGGTGCAGGTGCAGGTGTAGGAGCAGGTGCAGGTGTAGGAGCAGGTGCAGGTGCAGGTGTAGATGCAGGTGCAGGCGTAGGTACAGGTGTAGGTGCAGGTGCAGTCGTAGGTGCAGGTGCAGGTGTAGATGCAGGTGCAGGTGTAGGTACAGGTGCAGATGCAGGTGTAGATGCAGGTGCAGGTGCAGGTGTAGGTACAGGTGCAGATGCAGGTGTAGGTGCAGGTGCAGGAGCAGATGCAGGTGCAGGTGCAGGTGCAGGTGTAGGTACAGGTGCAGATGCAGGTGTAGGTGCAGGTGCAGGTGCAGGTGTAGATGCAAGTGCAGGTGCAGGTAGAGGTGCAGGTTTAGTTATGGACCCTTTATAACTGTTTTATGTAACCAAGAGCATAATGTATGTGTCACTCTGTCACTTTCTTTTTCACTTCTTGGGGATTTTTCCATATAAATTCTTAAGTATAGGATTTATCGTTTCAAGAGCATTTCATTGCAGGAATTTGACTATAACTTATAGAATCAGTAAGGGGAAACCTTAACGTATATTCTCTTCTTTCATGTCTTTTTGATTCTACCAGATGGGAAGGAGGGATTCGGTGAGAGTTTACCAGGTTGTTTCCTACAAAGGGAACTCCTGAAGGGGCTCAGATAGTGCTGGGGGTCAGGGAAGTGACATCAGAAGTATCTGCAAGGGCTGGTACACAGGCTGTCACCATGGCAACCTCTTGGGTGCTTTTTCCCTCTTAATCTGAGTTTATTCTAAGCACTCATCATACTCAGGAACCACGCAGAGCAGGTGATTAATGGAGGATTATTCTTACCAGCAGTAATGGCCTTGAGCTGAATTCTAAGTTTTAGAAGACAGAGCTCCTCTTTCTGGATGTCCTCACGGAGCTGGGCTCTTGGGGCTTTGCTGTAACATCAGCAGAGGAAGGAAGGACCTGACGGTCTGCCACGAGCAGGCTGTGCTGCATCTCTGGTGGGTTATGACACACGGGACCCTCAGGCTCAGCCGAGAGGGGGCATGCTGGCCACCTCCTGCCTCTCCAGGTGCAGGGCAGTGTCTGGGACCATCCCTGCCAGAGCAGCAGTCATCTGCATGGGAACTTGCTCTAGCTCCAGGGCCTTCTGGCTTTGTTGGCTGTGAGAATGCTGGCTAGGAGGAGGTGGGCAGACCTGAGATTATCAACAAAGGTCTTGGCTTGACCCCAGAACCTACCCAGGCCTCCTTCCTGGGCTCTCTGCCCAGCCCAGCCTAGACCAAGTAACTGTTCCCCATCCTCTCCCAATACCCTACCAGGCCCTCCCTCCCTCCTCCCCAGCCATGCTGGCCTTCCTTTAGATCCTTAGATGCACTGTGTCTGCCCCTGCCTCAGGACCTTTGTGCAGGCTGCTCTGTCACCCACCTTCCTTTTCTGAGTTAACTCCTGTTCATGCTCTAGTTTTTAGTTTAGGTGCTACCTCCACCCCCACCGCCAGCCTGGATTGGGCTGACTTTTACAGCACGGCCTCTCTCTCTTCTTGGTGGTATTTGTCACAGTTTCCATTTTATCTTTATTTGATTATTTGACTAATACTGTCTTCCCTGAGACTGAGTGTCCTATGAGGGCAGTCTGTGTCTGGCACAGAGAAAGGGCTAAAGGGCCACTGGTTGTGAGACTAGATGAAATTTGCAGGTGCCACGTTATACCCAAACCAGTACCAAAATGTTAGTCTATTCCAATTCTAAGAGTTCTGTTGGCAGGGGAAGGGTTCCAAGGTCAAATGCGTTTGGCAAAGGCTGCCTATCACAACATGTTTCAGAGAAGCTCCCTAGGTGGGAGGGCGCCAAAGGCCCTGAGAAGTCCTGCAGAAAGGAGGCCTGCTTCATCTTGGTTAACCAAGCCAAAGCAATCTGACCTCTGGACACTTCACTCCCCCTGCCAAAACAGCCACTGCGATACCATGGTTGCTCCATAGGACATACTTTGGGAAAAGCTTTTATGAAAATTCATTTCATAAAAAATGGTCTATTAAAAATCAGCACAATGCAGTCCTAAATCAAGTGTACTTGTGTTTCTCCTTATTCACATTTTACAGTTATCTGATTCTCCCAAATAACTGAGAATTGCTTGTACTGCTGTTTTGCATAAGCTATTATAAAATTGAACCTTTGAGTTGGCAGTTGTGCATAAAATACACAATTTCCTTTTTCCAATTCCTTTTCCTCCAGATGGTGAGGAGAAGAGTAATAGAAATGATGTCTTGTTTCTCCTGTTGATTACTGATGGTGATGATGGTGATGATGATGGTGGTGATGGTGGTGGTGATGATGGTGGTGATGGTGGTGGTGGTGATGATGATGGTGATGATGATGTTGGTGATGGTGGTGGTGATGATGGTGGTGATGGTGGTGGTGGTGATGATGGTGGTGGGGATGATGATGGTGGTGGTGATGATGATGGTGGTGGTGATGATGGTGGTGGTGATGATGGTGGTGGTGATGATGTTGGTGGTGATGATGATGGTGGTGATGATGATGGTGGTGATGGTGGTGGGATGATGATGGTGGTGGTGATGATGATGGTGGTGATGATGATGGTGGTGATGATGATGGTGGTGGTGATGATGGTGGTGGTGGTGATGGTGGTGGTGGTGATGGTGGTGGTGGTGATGGTGGTGGTGATGATGGTGGTGGTGGTGGCGATGATGATGGTGGTGATGATGGTGATGGTGGTGATGGTAATGATGACGATGGTGATGTAGTGATGGCAATGATGGAGAAGATGGTGATGGAGATGATGGTGATGACGGTAAGTTTGAAAATCAAGTGGGCAGTTGACAATATAACAGAAATGCCACAGGGCGAGATGAATCAGAGTCCACTCTGGGCCCAGACCGCATGGGGTCAGCTCCTGGACCTGCTATTCTCTACCGTGTGATCTTGGGCAAGTTATTTAACTCCCTCTCTGCCTCAGTTTCCCTGTTGGTAAAACAGAGATACAAATAGTACCTACCTCCAAAGTTTGAGGGAAATTTGAAGGCAGTCTTGTATGTGAAGCAGTTGGACAGGACCTTGCCCACAGTAAGTGCTCAGCAGAGTTCTGAGTGAGCCTTGTGGTGAGGCTACAGTCAGAGGCTGGATCTGTAACTTTTCATTCTGGTATCATCACATAGTTTTCAAAGTCATGGGGTAAAGGAATGAATAGGGAAGAAAGGAAAAAAAATCCACCAACTCTAGGATCGACGAGTCAAGTGAGAAAAATGAACTCTCATGCCGCAGACTCAAACCTTGTAACCGTGGTTATGGGGTAAAGGAAATGGCCACTGGGTCCCAGGAGAGGGGTGGGCTTTGGAGAGACCCAACCTTCAGACATCCTGCTTGAAGAAGCCTCATGTTGAAGCTGCCAACACTCAGAAAGTTTCGCTCCATCTTGTAATCTTAGGAGGGTTAAGCCTGCTCTTACAATGCATGTGGCCCCAGTGTTACTACACAATTTAATGGCTCCTTTATAGAATAAGTTGAAAGAAGGATGTAGATGAAAAAAAGCCTTCAAATTAAAGGATTCTTTCTTCCCCTTCTAAATATCCCTACAATTGGATTAAATTTGACCTGGATCTCTTATTTGGCACTGGCTTACTCTTTCTTATCAAGACCTCTTTTCTCAGAAGTTTTCACACTGGTTAATTCCAAATAAATTTAATGAGGTCAGTATTAGAAAGATGAACACGTGCAATGCAGCGGCTCTCGTAACAGAGGCAGGCAGCTCAGCACAGGGAAGAAATGAGGGAAACTTCGCCTCCTCAGGTGAGACCCGTGACCCTGTAGTGAGGCTCTCCAAGAGCCTGTCTGCTTTAATTCCTTCCGGCCTCTCTGCCATCATCAATGCATGTAATTCACATCACGAGAGCATTGGGGGTGGGGAGGGAGAGCATCTTCTCTGTACTCTAATCCATCGCTAGAAGGTTCAAGGCATCTGCGGATCCAGCTACGACCAGCATCCCGCACTCAGCAGGGTAGCCACGGAGACGCCTTTGGAGAAAGATGGAAGATGACACCACCCTGAGGTCCAAAGGAAAGCCGGAGTGAAACGGAGCCCCAGTCTTCGAGTTACGGAGGACAAGGGGATTTGCCCCTGGGGTCCTGTTGCTCCGGACATCTGCTGGAGAATTATAATGGAAAAGAAAACAAGTTGATGGGTTTAATGTGGCAAACAGAGCAATGGTCCTTAGAGACATGCCTTCCTCCAGCAATTTCTTCCCGACCCTACAGACATTGTCTCTTCCAATCTTTTCAATAAAACACACCTTTTCCACCTAACAAAGCTGCCGCACTGCACGGCGTTACTACAGAGTATTCACTGATTGAGCCATGCTTTGATGTAGATTACTTCACGGAGGAGAGCACGTCCTGGTTCCCCGAGACTTCACGAGCACTTACTCTCATGGCGCCGATCGTCTGAGCGGCCATAGCGGGCTTCAGCGCTTCAGCTGCACAGGAGACACACAGGCTCATGCTGAAGGTATTATGCCAACAAGCTCGGGTGTAGAATGCAAATAGTTCTGGGTTCCGATCCTCATCTCACTCATTCGTGTGCCTGCGGACAGGTTCCACTTCCTCTTCGTCTCTTCTTCTGTAAAGGGGCGATGATACCTGCTGGATGGCAGTTGCCGAGAGCATTAAGAGGAAGGTGTCTGTAGTTACACAGACCCGTAGAAAGCGCTCAACAGATGGTGGCCGCACTGCCTCCTCCTGCACCGCCAGCTCCACCACGCCCTCATCGCGGCGTTCTCGGCGTCACCACCGTCTCCACCCACATCACCACCAGCAGCAGCACCACCTCCGTCACTGGCCTCTGCTGCCATTATCTTCGACATCATCACTGTTGCCATTGCTGTCGTCGGCACCACCTCCGCCGCCATCGTGGTCTGAGGGTTTGGCGTGACTCTCTCACTTCCCTCTCCTGCCTCTGAATCCTGCTTGTATGATGACACAAGACGCAAACTCAGGGAAGAAGTAATGGGACACATCTCAGCAGCAAACGCAGGTTTCTGAAGCAGGAAAAGGTTTAAGATCTGCTCTATGTCTCCCAGTGTCCAAGTGACAGTGTAGTTGGGTGTGACCTTCACGTGGCCCTCCCTGGATTTAACTCAGCAGGTCCTGCCGTAACTCCACCTGTGTCGTGGAGGACGTCTCCACGCATCCTTGGGGAGGGGTGAGAAAATAGGGGGTGAGGGGCTGGCAGACTGGGGCCAGAGCTACGTGCAGAAGGTCTGTGTGGCCATGCTGAACTCTTGGCACCACCTGGCAAGAAGTTGGGCAGGTGCTGGTTTCCGAGTTGGGGTGTGTCTGCGCAGGATGGCAGGGTGTGGGTCCCCCCCCAAATCTGTGTGCCCTGGCTCCTGTCTCAAGGAGGCTGGAGCTGCGAGGGGCTGAACAGTCCTGAGGGGGCAGCTGCTCCTGTGCGTGGAGCCAGCGTGGGCGCTGGGAAGCTCTGCCTGGCCTCTTGGCCCAGCCACGGCCACTGTGGTGGGCGTCGGGGGCTGAAGCCTGAGGGGGGCTGTGAGAAGGTTCTAGCGCTATGACCCGGGCTTTGGAAATGGTGGGGCTGAGCGAGACGGCGCCTGGTTCCAGCGACACCCAGGATTCTGAGGGGGCACCTCCGTTTCCTACTGCAGACACAGAAAACCCCACAGTCCTGTGAAGACGAGGCCCCTCGACAGGCTTTTTTTGCCCCAGCATTTTCATATACGTATCTGGATTTTTGGCTCCTCTGGGAAAACAGGGACATCTGGCCGTGCTGGCCCACGGTGGCATCCTGGGGACGAAGACAGTAGCCCCCCCGATGGGGGCACCTGCTCTCATGTCCGCCACAGTCCTCACTACGCCTCTTGCCTCGCCCTGCCTGGCCCCAGGTTCATGACCTTGAGGCAGCCCCCGACCCGGGGTCTCAGTTCTTAAGTTTTAGTCCCAGATGGGCGGCCGTTTACATGCGGGGAGCTGGCCTTGCACGAGCTCATCAGCCTGGCCTGGCTACTGCGAGGGGCAGCCTAGAGCCACCATGGTCCTCGTGCGATCACAACACCGCCACCACCTCTCCGGACACGTGAATCTCAGGTCCAAACTCAAGGCGAAGTTTGGAGAAACTGCCGGCGTTTCCCCCAAGCTTCTCAGCTGTGAGGGGTCTGGGGCTCAGACAGGGAGGCCAGAAGGCATCTTCACGGAGCCACAGAGAGCAGGCGGGCTGCAGGGACCTCGGCAAGGTGGCCCGGCCCGCCCTCCGCATGCACACCCTGGACAGCGTCCCTGCCGAGAGCGTCCTGCCTGCCTGACTCGGTCCAGCCACGGATGGGGAGGCTGAGGTGAAATCCTCTAGGGGGGAGGTGGGGATTTGGGGAGAGATGCCTCTAGTCTGTCCTCAGAGGCGTCTGCACCCAGCTGGCCCACCTCGGGCCCTGCACAGGGGAGGCACCACTGCAGCCCTGGTTCGGACGGCTGAGTCACACCTCTGCGGCAGCCTCTGCCTCGCAGACCCTGGGAGCTACAGGTGTGCCAGCCTACTTTCTTCTGGTATCGGTTTCATTTTAGCACCGTAATAAAAACTCTGACAATCTAAACATGGCAATACTCTGCTCTAAATGACCGTCATCAGGGGCTCCTAGTAACACCCCCAGCATGAGGCAAGACGGTTACTGCAGTAAAATGAATGCGTGACAAAGGAGTTTTATTACGTGCGTGATTGTTCCAGGCATCAGGACGCTCTCTATGCTGCACTCACGTAACGAACACATAATTCGCCAACGCGTTGGCCTTGGAGTCTGAAGGCACAGTCACTGCAAATAAGTACATAACTAATGAGATGACACCTAAAAATGAAACCGCAAAGCCCCACCTTCCTCTCTAAAGAAGGAAAACAAATTCTAGTAGCTCTTGAAGCCAAAGGAGCTGGGAAGGGACATACCGCCACCATTTGCTGTCACAGCCTCCCCTGCAGCTCAGGGTGGTCTGTAGCCTGTCTCTGCAGGATGAGACAGAAGGGAAAGTCTGGAGGTTGCGGGGGGAGCAGTTACGGGGATATTTTGTTTTCTAGCAACAAGCATGAAAAGATAGTTACTACTGTTATTTCTTGAAGAGGAGAAGATGGCAGGAGCATTGGCAGCCTTCTTGCAACCACAAGGACACAAAGCCAACAGCTAAGGTCACTGGTGTCAGGAAATAGACAGTTTGACTCCTTGAGTGCATCACTGAGCCCATGAGCCATTACCAAGTGAAGAGAGATCTTCACTTCTCAAAACATAAAATAAAATCATAGTGCCCAGGTCACTGAAGATTGGGTGCTCTGGTCCTTGCCTGGAAAGCAGCCTCAAGGGTGCAGGGAAGAGCAGGGTGTTCTTGCCATGAGGCAGAGGGATCTCAGAGGGAAGCAGGGGCTGGCTGCTCAACCACAGGGTGTGCTTCCAAGATAGACAAAGGCCCCTGTGCTTGGAGACCCCCAGGAGTCTCCC
Source organism: Camelus ferus (assembly GCF_009834535.1). NCBI lineage: Eukaryota > Metazoa > Chordata > Mammalia > Artiodactyla > Camelidae > Camelus > Camelus ferus. Next base: position 13,800,784 of record NC_045714.1, on the reverse strand, counting down.
TGGAATGAAAGAAGACGACCTGATTGCTGTGAGCTGAGGATGTGAGAACTGTGTTCTTGTCTTGGGCGCTGGACTCAAGGGAAATGCCTTGGTGCTATAGGTCCCTGGAGCTCAGACCTGGGGGCCCCGTGGGGGTCCTCTAACTTCTAAGCTGGCTGAAGACTCAGCTGTCTCCCCTGCAGCCTCTGGCCAACCCACTGGCCAGCGAAGGCAACTCTGCAAACTCCTCAGGGGGCCCTGCTGCCGCACAGTCCAGCCTGTCCCGCCTCCTCGGGGTGGGGCTCCCACTGGAAGCTTCACAGCGAGTTCACGGCGGGGCCGCAGGGAGAGGCGCTCAGAGGTGTGGTGTCTCGTTCAGCCCCACACGTGGCTGATGACAGATGAATGGATAAGCAAACTGCGGTCCATCCGGACAACGGTTACCATTCAGCCTTAAGAAGGAAGGAAATTCCCACATGTGCTACAATGTGGATGAGCCTTGAAGACACCGTCCTACGTGAAACAACGCGGGGACACAAAGGACGACTCCCACACGCTCCCACTTCTGCGAGGACCCCCGAGGAGTGAAGCTCGGAGAGGCAGGAGAGGCGGAGTGGGAGGTGCGGGGCCGGGGGCCGGGGGCTGGGAGGCTGGGGTTTAACGGGGCAGAGATTCAGTTTTGCCAGAAGAGAAGAGCTCGGCAGACGGAAGGCGGTGACGGTTGCACGACATTATGAATGTATGTTAACGCCGCTGCGCGACGCACTTACAGGTGACGCCGTGACTGCAAAGTTTGTGTTGTGTGTCTTTCACAATAACAAAACGAATCTCACATCTTCCTTTTCACTCCTTTAAATGTGGCTAGTAGGAGATGTGAAATGACACCTGCAGCTTGCTTGTTGTCTCTGGAGTGTGGAGCCCGAGGGAGGGGCCCCACAGCATCGGGTACCTCTCCCCAAGGCCCCGTGGTTACTCGGCTCACGTTTATTTCTTTGGGGTTGGGTAATGTTTACTTCCCTGCGTCTCTCTGGGGTACCCTGTGCCCAGATCACAGAGGGGCCCACTAAACGTGTGCAAAATTGAACCGAATTACAATTATAAGATTTTTTTCCTTTTCTCTTTCCAAACTGCAAAGCCATCGAACAAGTGTGGGGCTGGGTCATGGGGTCACAGACGTAGGGGAGGTGGAGCTTGAGGGGGTGGTTCTGGCTCCTTCACGAGAGACACTGCCTATAAACCCCAGGATGAAGCGTGTCCTCGCGCGGCCCGGGGCCCAGCACGCAGGGGCCCTGAGAGACAGCGCCCCGGGGGTCCCGAGTGACCTGGGGTTCTCTGGGGAAGGTGAGGCCGGGGGGGGAGACGAGTGTGAAGACAGGATGGAGTCGGGGGTGGGGACCCCGAGCGCAGCCAAGGGGACGGAGGGAGGTCGGAGACTTTCCCCGGAGAAAACCAGCAGATCTTGTGGGAGAGCGGGGCTGGCGACCTCAGATTCCAGGAGGCAGTGGTAAGTCTGTCACAGCTCAAGGTCACAGCGTCCTATCTGTAATGCGTGTCCCCACCCTGGCGGGTCCTGTCCCCAAGCACCCCACGTGCCTTGCAATAATAGCTAAATAATCGAGCCCCCCCACTCCCCGCACCCGGCGAATGAATATGCATTTCATCAGCACAACTAAAATAGCTCCTTTAGAGACGCCTCTCCTCCTCAGAGCACACAAAGCCACAAAGAAGGTTGGTAATTACACGTGCATCACAAGCAGTGCCAGCCCGGCGGGGGCCCAGCGCCTCGTGTAAATCGCTCCAATCAGCCGCGGAGGGAACCCCACAAGGACACGGAGAGCGGCGCCTTCTCCTAACGGGTGCTCACGGGTCCTGGCAGAACAGCGCGGGGTCCGCGGGGCTCGGGGGCGGGCGTGAGTGGTGTCATCTTGGAATGAGTTGCTCTCCAGCTAGGCCGTCTTCATAAAGGCGGACGATCGTCTTGATGGTGTGTTTGGAGGAGACGTGATAACCCACAGAGTTAAGGGGCTGCAGATACAAACGCATCTGGGGTTTTCCTCGGGGGAAGGAATGATGTGTTTTAATGCGTCTGAGATGCGATGCAGGTACCGATACACTCCCGTTCTCTCTCTGGGTCCCCTTCCAGGAGGGGCAGCTTCAAGGCCATTTCCCTATTTCCCCACGGTTGCCCCTGACGCTCCTTCAAGGCCGCTCATCCCAGTCCCTCTGGGGCTGAGCAAGACACTCTCCAGGGGAAGGTCTTGCTGGGAAACGGAGATGAAGTCCTTGCAGGTCTGAAGACCCTGGACAGCAAGGATGGGTGGGGCTGAGAAGGGAGGAGGGAACCCAGAGGCCCACTGAGGCAGGAGGAGGGCAGCTGGGGGCACTTGGCCGCAGCCACGGGGCTCCTGCTGCGACACCAACCTCAGGGTGTCCCAGTGGGTCCCCCAGTGGTTCTAACTTGCTTGGGCCAAGCAGCCCGCAGGCCGGGACTAGCAAAGGCCACGAGCAGGAGAACCCACTGCTGTTGGTGCCGGCAATCAGGACGGCAGGCAAGGCTTCTGCTTGGACTGTTGGGGGACAAAGACGTGCAAGGGCAGATCTGTGCACCTTCCATCCTTGTCCCCAGGAGACACCCCAAGGGTCTGAGACTGCTCCGAGGCCACGCAGGACCTGCTCTGGGGAGTGTCTGGAGCCGTTCCTGCACGAGCCACCGCTGTGGTGTTGAAGTCACTGATGGAAACAAGCGCAGGTGGCAGGAACGGGGTCAGGAACAAGCCCAGGCTCGGCGGTGGGAACGGAGGGCGAGGGAACCAGAGGGCGGCCCGTGGCGGGAGCGTGCAGCCGGCGAGGCCACGGCGGTGCCTCCTGGGAGTGACAGCGGCTGCTGCCTGTTACTGTGATGGCCAGAACTACCCCACAGTTCTCCCAGACTCTGGCCCCGTTCCCCGCCGCCTCCCGCCTGGGCACAGGCCTCCCCGAGAGGTCGCCTTTGGGTGTAAGCAGTCATTCACATGAGTCCCGGGAAGCTGAGGGCAGGGTTTCCTTCCACAGCAGGTGCCACGTTCTCTGTCTCCGGCTGGCAAAAGCATGGCCTCAGTTATTATAAAAATTAACATCTCATAGGATAGAAGAAAACAATGTGGTGTTTACGGAAGTGGAAAATAGAAATTTCCATCCCTTTTCCCTAAGAATCTCAGCCGAACGCTGCCTTCAGACTCGCTCCTGCTGTCTTCTCATTTAATTTAATTAAAAAAATTTTAAACTGACGTATAGTCAGTTTACAGCGTTGTGTCAGTTCCTGGTGTGCAGCGTGATGCTTCAGTCTTACACGCACACGTGTATTTGTTTTCATGCTCTTTTTCATTACAGGTTACTACAAGATATTGAATAATGACACGAATGACTCACCTACAAAACTGAGACAGACTCACAGACGTAGAGAACAAACACAGGGGCGCCGGGGGTAGGGGTGCAGAGGGCTACACTGGGGGTGAGAGCTCCTCTCCGTTTGTGTTTAGAAAACCAGGGAGCTGGCGCCGCCGCCCACTCCCGCTCGTGCTTCGCCCACGGCGAACACGCGGCGGCACCGTCATCGGGCCGGTAGCGGTGAGAGCAGACCGAGGTGGTGAGCGGGTGTTCGGGTGGGAAGGGTGGCCGCGTTCCCTGAATAACCCCCCTTCCCTACTCTCCTTCCTCCCGAGGCTGCTGCAGGCAGAGCTTCCAGATCACCACCCTGCGCCCCCGAGAGCCCTCCGGTGGGACTTCTGCTCCAGAGAGAGGTCTCGTCAGCCTCCTGAGGACCCCACGGGGGCGGGGGCCGCCCTGGGGGACCCCAGTCTGCGCCCGGAATGGAAGCGTGCAAGGCCCGGGTGTGGGTGACTTCAAGCTCCTCTGTGCCAAGGCCAAGTGATGTTGCCTCCTTAGACCTCTTTCGTAATCGAGGGAAGTGGGGGTTGAAAAGTAAAGCCGAGTGTCCCGCAGCAGCGGGAGGCCCGAGGACAGGTAGCCCAGCTCCTGGCTCCAACCTCCCCGGCTGTGAGACCTTCATTTCTATCCTGGGCGTAGTTTGCATTTGATGATCAAGGATTAAACAGTTTCAAAGATTCAGAATCAGAAAACCAGTGTTCCTCCGGTGTATTCTCATTCTAGCTTGGAATTCCGCTGCCCGCGGCCTCCGGGGCCTGAGAACTTAATCTCTAAGCCTTCAGGAGGCCGCCGCCCCCGCCCCTTTGCTGCAAAGATGGATCTCCCTTTCGGGGTGGGGGGCTCACCGGGGGGCCTTCAGGGCTCCTGAGCGCCCAGGAGTTGGATTTCAGATGGTCTGCCCTCCAGAGGTCTAAGAACGAGGCCGAATTTTTGGAGCCTTCCTGGACTAACGTGGTCAGGGGTCAAGGTCAGGTCAGTAGCTCATTACTGTTCCAGGAAACTGCAGCGGGCCACCCCAGCTCACGGGGAGACAGAAGCTGCTGGAGTGGCTGCAAGGGCGATTCCTGGGCTGTCACAAAGCTCGGTGCAGGGGCCTCGCCGCCTTGGGGCGGCGACCCGAGCAGCACGTCACTGCGACCCCGTTGTGGCCTCTCTCGGGTGGACATGTCCGGCCAGGAGCCGCGGCGCTGGGGTCAGGAAGGACACCTCGGGTCCTGCGGCAGAAGCCCTCTCTGCCCGCCACCTTCTCCACCCCCTGCCCTCGGCACACGCGGTGTCCATCTAACACATTCCTGGGGGCTCAGGTGCACTCGGGTGTGGAATTTTCCAGCATCCTGTTCAGTGCTCTCAGGGGTCCCGGGTTGCTGCAACGCCAGGCGGGGCTCCTCGGCTTATGGACAGGGAGAAACTCGGTTTCTCCCCAACACCCACACCTGAGTTCAGAAAGCTGTGTGTGTCACAGAGGGTCCCTGGGAGGGACCGCCCTGCTGGGGCAGGGGGCGCATAAAGGCGCTCCAGCCTCCACCAGGGGCTCTGTGCAAAGAAATGTCAGCGTTAATACCGCCCCCCTCACCGCATGGTCCCTGGTGAGACCTGGGGCGGGAACGCGCTTCCTTTAAAACGCTCACCCTGGAGTGCGCGCCTGGCCCAGGGACTCGCAGCCCTGCCGGGGAAGTGCTCATCCCCGAGGCGGACGCCAGGCCAGCCCTGGGACGAGCGGGGTCAGGAGTGTGCGAGTGTGCCGACTGTAAACGCGCCAGCATCTCAGACGTGTGTTTATGGCACATCCTCCTAACGGGGCTCGTTCTCCTGTCACTGCAGAGCAGGGTCTGATTGCACGCTGCAAACGTTCTCCGAACGTGCCTCCACCTCGTGTCTCTTGTGCAAGTGAGTTTCCTGCCAGTCGTTTTGGGAGCCTCCAGCGCCCTGAGGGGGCGGCATGCCCCTGCTCATCAGGGGGAGGCGGCAGAAACCAAACAAAATGGCCACTGGGATGTGGCTCCTGGGGCAGATCAGCAGGCTTGCCACCCCCCTGTGGAGGGTTCTAAGGACTGCTCAGCCGGCCTGGGTCCCAGCCTTGCCCCTATGTCCTTGCTGTGTGACCTCGCGCACCTTACTTACAGTCTCTGTGCCTCACTTTGCTGGTCGACCACCTGGGGCGACAGGGTGAGGCTGAGAGGAGATGATTCCTGGGATGTTCTCAGGGGCCCCTGCCCTCACCCCAACTAGCAGGGGGCTGTTCCTATCCCCACGTCATAGACTGGGGGGAGGGGACCCCGAGGGGTGAGCAGGTGGCCCACACATCACACGCTGGAGGTGGGGCCTGAGGTGGCCCCTGAGCTCGAGCTCCCGACGCCATGGCCCCCAGCGTGGGCTCTTCTGGCCCACGAGGCAGGGGCTGTCGGTGGTAACGAGCACCTGCTGCCTCGGAGAGGACAGTGGACCAGGCGGTGGGGTCCCCAGGGAAGAGTCCCACCACTGGGTGCAGGAAACGGCACACCACTGGCAGGAGCTGGGAGAGGCCGGCGCCCCTCCCGCCACTGTGGGCGGCCAGAGTCGGGCTGGACCGAGCAGGCGGCACCAGCGGCTCCACTGGCCCAGGTGCTGGTGCGGGGGCACCAGACACTCCTGCTGCAACGTTCACACTAGGGCTTTGGACGCAGACGGGCCTGGATTTGAAGCTGCTGCCTTCCAGCTGGGTGACCCTCGGGCAAGCGACGGAGCCTGTCTGACCCTCAGACTCCTCGTCTGTGAAAAGGTAAGTGTCACAGTGTCCTCGCTGAGCAAGTGGCTCCATCCGCGACAGAGACCAGGTGAGAGGCACAGGTGAGACACAGCACTCGGCACCCGGGTGCCCCACCCAGAGGGCGCAGTTCTCACCCACAGAACTCCTGGACGGAGTGAGAGCCGGGCGGGTTCCCGAGGGCGCAGCTTGGCTGGATGGATGAGAAGCCTGGCTCATTAGTGGATCGTCGGGAACGAGGCTGGGGGCCTCCGAAGTGCTGGAGGGAGCGCGAAGCCCGCTTTGAACATCCGCCTTGCAATCTTGTTTACACTGTTAATTCTCAAAACTGAAGGGGCTGGCTGACGGCGTCAGCAATTCTGTTTGAAATCCGTGGCAGTAATAATTTAAGACCCCGCTCTTTCTGCTGGGGAAGGCAGGCAGTGGCGCGTGACTCCGGATCGGCCTCCAGTCTAAGCCTGGCGACCTCCAGCCCTTGGAGCCCAGTGCCCGCAGCCCCTGTGGCTCCTGACGCACGGCGTGGGCCCTCCGAGCCGTCTGCTGGGTCAGAACACGGGGTCCTGTTTGTCACGGGGAGGCTGTGGTTCTTCTGGTCTGTTTCTACGCGTATGGCTGACTGGCTGAAGGCGCCCTGTCTGTTGTGACAGCCTGGGGTGCGAAGCAGCTGCTTGGGACAAAGCAGCCTCTGACACATCTCAGGCATGGTAGATGTGGGAGGAGGCAGCATGCATTCTGCACAAGATGCCAGCCCTGGAAAATGCCTGCATCCAAGTCCTAGCTCCCTAAGCCCGGGGCTCGGGTCAGTAACGAGCCGTCTTCCACAGAAACACGAAGATTATCTGCCATGGTGACTGAATCATGCACCAAGGGCGGGGAACGTTCTCATCAAATTTCAATGCCAGTGTTTGGGATGGTTGCACTTAAGATACAAGCCACACGGGGTAGGAGAAATCCTCTCCAGGGGTTAGAAAAACACTCAGGGAGAGGGGCAGACAGGTGTCCCCACAGCCGGCGCCCGGCCAAGACCCACCTCCCTGGGCACGGGACCCCCCTCCAGCCGCTGGGAGCAGTGGGGGCCCACAGCTCACAGCTGCCCCCTTCTCTGGGGAGCTGCCCTTGTCTGACAGGAGCCCCCTCGCTCGGGGAGGTCACTACGTGCTCCCCGCCCAGCAGCCGGCGACTGTGACAGCTGGGGGTACGAGGGATGGCTCAGGGGCCAGGCCGAGGCTGAGGCCACATCCTTGCTCCACTTCTCCCGTCTGCCTGGCTTCCCTCCCGCTTCTCCTGATCAGCGCTCCCGGCCCCCCATTTCGTGCACCTAAAGCCCAGGCTCGGCTGTGCTTCCAGGAAGCCACGGCGAAGCGGAGGCAGCCAGGCTTGACAGCGGATGAGTGGAGCAGGACGAAGGCCGCCCGGCTCCCAGCGGGGGAGACTGCCAAGGACACGGAGGGTGGACGGCAAACCACCGGGCTTCAGATGCAAACCCCAGGTTGATGGCTGGGCTGCAGCTGCAGGGGAGCGGCCCCCATGTGAGCACCCGCTGAGCTTACGGATAGGACGGGGAGAGGCCGGGGCCCCAGGCATCCCAGACCTCCTGAACTGGGCACCAACCGTTTTCCAATTTGCTTTTCCATTTTCAAGCAGTTGATTTCATTTGCTTGGCTCACTGCTGGTCGGGGAGCTGCCTTTTCTGATTGCAAAGGCACAAAAGCTCTTTATTGGTGTTTCTTTGCTTCCGAGGGTCCAAAGTTTGATCTTTACTGCAGGCGAGTAACGGCCACAGCTCTCCCTCCTGGGGTGCCTGTGTGCCAGCCCAGCACAGGCATTTAACTCGCAGCCTAGACCAGCGCCGTCCTGAGACGCCGGCGCAGGGGCCCCCCGCGTCCAGGACGATCTTGTTCCGGAAGCACGAGTCATTAGACGTTTCCTCCAGCAATTTTCCACTTCCACCTGGATCACACCCGCAGCAGAGACCACATTGTTTCTCCCTAAGAGTCGGGGATGTTTGTGCTTTCTATTGTGTGCTTCCAGAGCAGCAGGCCCGGCGGGCAGGAGGGAGGCTTCTGCCGGCTTGGCGCCGCTGGCTGTGCAGGGGGAGGTGAGGGAGCTCGTCTGGCTGGCCCCCTCTAGCCCCCAGTACAGATGCAGCCCGCTTGTGGAGCAGGGTAACGTCTCCAGCCCCTGTGAGCCCAGCCTGGAAACTGCAGGGGCCGTGCACTCACATGGCCCCGCCCCGAGAAGCGGTGCTGGGGCCGCGGCTCCGAACCCGAGGGCGACGAGGCTCGGGTCCCCGCCCGGATCTGCCCAGAAAGCAGAGGACTGATGATTTCAGAGTCGGAGGCGCTCACAGTCTGCGGGGTTGCTCTCGGCCTGTCGGGGGGCTGGGAGGGAGCTCGGTGGAGAGGGAGGAGACGGGGGAACAGGAACCTGGGGGGACACATGTAGACGCTGATCTCCGGCGGGAGTGGCTCGAGTTTTTATGAATCCTAATAATCTCACACTGAGTGAGCAGAGGCCTGAGCCCAGAGGTCACAGCTGGGTCAGAGAAACCAGGCCAGGCACACGCCCCGGGCCAGGTTTTATTACATTTCTATTTGGTTCCGATCGCAATTAGTCCGACTGTGAGGTGTCACTTACTCGCTGTTATTTAACAAATAGGTTTTGAGCGAAAGCAGAAGCAACGTTCCAGGCAACCACAGTTCAGAGTTACGGCGAACAACGTTCTGGAAAAAGCCGCCCCGTTCAGAGAGACCTGTGAGTTTGGCTCAGCATTTTCTATTTAGAAGACAGATTCCCCCCCCTTTTTTTATAAAGGCGTTTAGATTTCATTTTCTTTTATTGCTTTGCGTAACAATTCTTTCTTCATTGTGGTAAAACACGGAACATGAAATATGCTGTCTTAGCCGTTCTTGTGTGTGCGGTTCGGTTCGGTTCAGCACAGACGTCCAGAGCCTCCCTATTTTGCAAGGCTGAGCCTCTGCACCTACTAAACCCTGAACACCTTGCCCCTCCGGTCAGCTTTTGCTGGAAACAGTCCTGGTAACCCACCTGCTCCAAAACCACTACGGTTCACACAGGAACCAGCCATGATGATAGTAATAAGAAAACAACAACAGCACAGCACAGCCCGGCCCTGCCGCTCCAAGGCGATGGGGGCCCACCCCTCTCCCCGTGTCCCTGTGCCCCCACACTCCCTCCTCCCCTGGGCCCAGCCAGCGCCTTCCTCAGCCAGGACTTCCCCCCGCGCCCCCACTTCTCTCCGCTGCCTGGAGAGCGGTCCTGGCTCCTGCTGGGGAGGGCGGCCCACCCGCACAGCCCAGCCCAGCCAAGGCCCAGGCACGAGCCCCAGCCCTCCAGGGCCACACAGACCACTGCAGTAGACACAGCGAGCTTTTCAAATAAAACCTAGTTCCTCTCCCTCCCCGACCACCCCAACAGCCGCTCCGATGGAGGACAGCGTTCACACTTCTCCCTCGGCCTCCGGGTTTTGTCCTGCTCCGACCCTGCCGAAGGCCTCACCTCACCGCCTGCCAGCCCCACTGCCCTGACGCCTGTCTGTCTTACTAGCGGCGCCTGCCGGTTGTAACATCTGCTTTCAAGGTTCTGCCTTTGTCCACGAAGAGCCCAGCCACAGAGAACACCCCCTGCCCAGAGAACGCCCGCTTTCTGTCGCATTAACACCCGAGCTCACGTATTGAAACCTGAGTTCCTGCTCTGGTGTTCTCACCCGTCATCTCCAGCGGGACCCGGCCGCCCCTCCGAAGCGTGCGCCGGCGTCGGCCCTGCCTCCTCGTGGGAACACTAACGAGTCCTGGGGTCACGCACACGGATGTGATCGCCCTCAGTGGTGTGCGTGCGGGGACTTCGATCTCTAACACTGTGTCCCCCGTTCCAGGTTCCTCCGCCCTGGCTTTAGTTACGTAAACCGTGAAGACGGCGGGCCTGTGTGTCTCCCCGGCTGTCACTGACAATTCGCCACAACACTGAAGACCTGAGACTGACTCGATTTCTGAGTTGTGCTGACGTAGCACATCCCGTCCGCCAGCCGGCCAGCCCTGGAGGGACCGGGGCTGCTCTGACAGCACATGGTTGCCAGAAACCCTTCTGAGCGGTCACGGAGAGGGGGACTCCATCACTGATGTACTGATTCCAAGTTAAAGGACCACTTGCCACGTGGCCACCCCCTCGACCCGGGGTCTCCCAGGCTGGGGCCGGTGCCTCCCTGCTGGGACTCGACGTGGTTTCGGGTGGTGGGTGGACACACCTGGACTTTAAACAGCAACCTCGTTTTGCTGCCATTTGGGGTGGGGTCCATTCTGCTTAGGCCTGGTGATGGGGGTTTTTCGTTAAACAAGGGTTACATAACATGCCCTTTAGAACAAACGTCCTCCGTGTAAAAAGGGAGTTGATTTAACTAAGACCGTCAGGGAAACGACAGCATATGTGGAATCCAGCCAAAGGCAGACCGGGTGAGGGGGGTTGTGAAAGGCTCGCCCTGGCCAGCAGGACCGCCGGCGCACTGACGGTGCCCGGGGACGGGCACGCGGCCACAGCCCAGAGCCTCGGGAGGGAGGAGGGCTGGGTGAAAAGCTGCCCCGGGGTGTCGAGCCGACTGGGTTTCCGTTTCAAATCGCGTTAGGAGCGGAGTCTGCATGTACTGCCCTTAATGTTCCGAGACAGACGCGAGATCCGCGAGACCCGGGGGTGGGGGCAGAGCTGGGACGGGAGAGACGCCCCACACACCATTAAGACCCAGAGCTGGTCCTTAATGTGCCCACGTCTCAGAAGGAGGTCTAAATGGAGGCTTTTTCCCTGAGTACCGTGAGCAGCGGTTATAAATGTGTCTTTGCGCGGAGTCTTAGCTGTATTTTTTGCAGCTGGCATTGCTACATTTGAAACAAGTCCAAGAAAACAGATGTACCCATTAGGTTCGAAATCTGAGTCAGGATTCTGGAAGCGCAGGGTCCTGGGTGACGGGTGGAGATACAGCAGTTCCTGGCCCTGAGCTCTGCGGCGGGGCTGGGGAGCCCTCACGGCCCTGCCCACTCCGTGGCACCTGCCTCCTCACCGTCTGGGCAAGGTTTCTAAGCCACTGCAGCACAACCAGTGCGCAGCTGCAGCCGGTTTCTGGGCCTCAAGCGTGGCGGGAGTGTGTCTCCCGCCTTCGCCAGTCTCGGGCTCACTTCTGTTTGGATTGGGGTGTGCTGGCCGACTGGCTCTGGAGCGCCCTGCATCCCAGCCCCCTGCTGGGTGGGTGTCATTTAACGTGACGACAGATGACATTGCCGGCTGTGAGCTCTCCGGCTTTGCTGAGCCGCCCGGGACGCCCCGGGGCTGGAAGAGGCGCTCTGTGCAGACAGAGCTCCGCATCGCCCTCCCGGTCCTGCCCCATTCCCGGACACCTGGCCGTCCTCTTGGCACCACCCGCTGCCCTGTCCGTTCCACCGTGTCGTTTGCACCTGAGGAACTGTCAGTAATTCCTCCGTCTGTCTCGTCTTCTTGCTTCTGTTTAGCTCCCTGAATGCTGTTTCGGTCATTACTGTGTGGCTGCTTTGCACGGACTATCACAGCTCACAAGACCTGCCCATAGCCGCCTCCCCACCCCCGCCGGATGGCCGAATCTGCCAAACCTCAGACGGGGCCCAGGGACAGCGGCCTCCCTGTGGGGAGGAGAGGGAGCAGGCGGGCCGGGGGCAGTTCTGGTCCAATCAGTTTAGCCTGGATAGCCGCAAACTCAGACACGGTAGGACCCCCACACCCGGTCATCAGCGGCTGATGACACTCCTCCTCTGCGTCCTGACGGCTCTAAGACCCCTGCCCCCTCCTGCTGCAGACACCAGCCGGGCCGAGCGAGCCCGGCGCCTCCCTGCGGTTCTGGAGCACAGTGACCACAGGCCTGACAGCGCCCGTCCTTCCACCACCACCGACCCTCTTCCCCACGGCGGCTTCTCTCCACAAGCTGCTCCTCAGCCTGGAGAGCCCGCCTGGCACCTCCTGGGCCTCCCAGAGCCCCCCCCAGCAGTGCTTCAGCTGGGGTGGGTGTGGGGGGCATTTCCACAGCCCTGGAGACTCAGGGATCAGGAGTGAACGTCTCCTCCGTTTTCAGAGCCATCCGCTGTGGCGGTTCCTTAGCAACCCATTATTAGAGGGCTTCTTGGCGGCTAAAAAAAGATCTCCCGCGCTCAGAAGTGTAGTTCTGTTTCCAGAAGCCCAGCTCTTCTCTGTACCAGGCATTGGGTGTCACCTGGAGGCAGACAGCACTCAGCTGCGTCCTGGCGGCCAGGGCGGCCGCCGCCTCCCTCTCAGGGACAGGAGCGGGCAGCAGATGGCCCCTCTCCCCACCACGCCCGGCCTCATGGAGATGGACTCAGAGAGACGTGCACATGCGTGTGGCTGAGACGGGCACCCCCACAGCCGCCGCCCTGTGCTGAAGGGTCCAGCCTGCACCCCTCACCTCTCGTCCCAGTAATCAAACAGCTGCCAGAGCCAGCGGCTACGCGTGTTTCCCCAGACACCACCCCTCCTCTGACCTGCGTCCACGCTCTGCTACGACACTGTACCCCCACCTCCGCCAGGAGCACCCCGCGGCTCTGCCAGCGCCTGTGTGCGTGTGTGCGTGCGTGCATATGTGTGTGTGTGTCTGCGTGTGCGCTTCTCTGGGGAAGAGTCTGGAACTTTCCTCAGGCTCTCAAATGGGTGTGGAACTGCACCCCATGCTGCAGTACAATTTTTGCCCACATTATGGCTTTAAATGGCAGCAGAGCACCTCCTGACTCTCTGGGGTGCAGGCCCACGCGGCGTGGGTGCTGGTGCCCGACTTCGGGGTGCAGCTCGTCCTCTCTCTCTCTCTAAACCATGGACAGAAGTGGAGCACGGCTCTGCTGCGGGCATGAGACCTCTGGAAAGGGAGTGAGAGGCCCACCCCTGCGGGGTCTCTGGAAGAACAAACGCAGTCACCCTGGTCTCGGGTAGGCGCTCAGGACACAGAGCCTCCGGCCCCTCCCCAGGCCCGAGGCAGAGAAGGCGGCATGGTGCGTGGGGCTCCGCCCCCAGAAGGCTTTCCCTTCATTTACTGAATCACTGCTTCCCAAAAAAGCACTGTCAAGGATTTCCAGACTTCATTTTCCAACGTGAATAACAAACCACGTAGGGTTCAGAGTTCCCGCTGGAGGTTTCCCGTGGGAGTGTCCTTTCCTGCCGCATGGGGTGGGTCCTGGTACGTCCCCGCCACGGCCTTCACTGCACCCACTCTTTAAGACTCAGCCCAGTGATGGGAACCCTGCCGCTGTGTCAGGGTGACGGGAGGCTGGCGGGCGAGGAGAGCGCCCTGACATCCACTTCTATGACGGGGACACGGCTCAGTCTGTGGCCGTTGGGGAAGCCCTGTCCTCTAGGCTGGTGCTTCTCAATCCTGGCCGCACACCAGAGTCCCCCGGGCAGCTTCTAACAGTCCCCAGGGCTCAGGCCGTCCTGAGACCAGGGTGATCAGAGGCCTCGGGGCCGGTCACTGAGGTTTCCCGGGTAAGCTAACCCACGCAGGCGTGCCCTCCCTGCTGCTTCTAGGATCCAGCTGCAGCTCCTTAACGTGGCCTGGCCTGTGGGGCCCCCCAGCCCCTCCCCCAGCACATGTGCCCTCGGGTGGTTTGTCCGCAGCCGCTGGGCTCTTCTGTGTCTTCCTGCCTCCTCGCCTGGCATGTGCATATGAGCCAGTCACAGACATGAGTCCCTCCTGGGAATCTGCTGCAACCACTGGCAGGAGAGATGCTCTCCTTCCACAGAACTGGGGCTGGAGCTGTAAGCTCTGTGCTGCTCAGGCCCGGGGCTGGGGGTTCTGCCGAGACCGGCTCACGTCAAGGGCAGCAGACCCACGGGATGGGAAGAAAGCCCCCTGACGATACATGTGAGCGTAGCCCGTGCTCCTGGACTCCGCCGTGCCTGAAGGCCACGCGGGGCAGCACGTTTCATTTCCAGGCGCCGTAAGTCCCGCCTCTGAGAGCTGGCTTCTGCCACTTGTGGGCAGAGTCCTGGCCCTTCTACTCCAGACCTCTGCCCTCCTGGTTCTTACTTAGGGGGCAGCGGTGTCCACCTCGGCACCCCAGCTCCAGACACACCCGAGCTTCTGAGTCAGCCGCCGGGTCCCTCTCTGGGCCCCCAGCTCGAGCCTGACACACAAGCAGCTGAACTCGCCTCCAGGGGAGGGGTGGGTGGGTCCAAAGAAGACATAGGGGGACGCTAGGGCATGCACGGCAGGAGGAGCAGGGTCTGGGGGCTTCAGGAAGGAAAGGGCACCCGGCACTCTGAGGAAGAGGAGGGGGGCGCCTCCCACCTCCCGGGCAGCGATGCCTTCACTGGAGCCGGACAGCAGGTGTGAATGGAGGCCGGCAATGGAGGCCGGCGTCGGAGGCCGGGTGAGCAGGGCTGGGCTGCAGCAGCAACCCTGCAGGGAGCCTCTGGCCCTGGCTCACTGCTGCCTGTCCTGGTCCCGTCTCCTCTCTGCAGCCAGGGTAGGACGGACAGCGCCTGGGGGCGTCTTTGCAGAGCCAGCCTCCGGCCGATGCTCGATGCTGAACCAAATTCTGATTCATCCTCAGCACGGCCCTTCGCGCTGCTCTCAGACCACCCGAAAGGCAGGCTGGACAGTTTGCCAGCCGGGGTTTCACTGCCTGAATGACGTACCCGCTGCCATCACCCCTTACAGAAAACACACCTCGCTGGAGAGCACTGCCTGTTCTTTGGCAAGATAATTCTCAGATTTGGCAACTTCCCTGACACGAGACTCATGAAAAAAACCAGAAAGTTTAATGCAGTCATAGTTCGATTAACTCTACAGCTCCTGCTGAGTCTCCTGGGGCCACGGGGCAGACAGAGGGGCCGGCGCTCCGCTGCATGGCTGTGCGCCTCCGAGCGCTGTGGGCTTCCTGCTTTGCCCGTCCTCGGATGCGGAGCCTGTGGAAATGGAAGCTCCTTATCACAGATTTTTGTCTGGACAGTTTAATAATCCAGTGATTTGACGGGAGGCTGGGAAATACAAGGCTGAGGTTTCTACAGATGGCCCTTCCTTGGGGGCCAAGCAAGGAGCTGGCATGTCCCCTCCTAGGACCACGGACGACACACTGTGGTTCCGCGTCGCCCCAGGCTGCCCCGCCTGGAGAACGCCTGGGTTGAACCTGGTCTGAGCTTCCCCGGGGCAGCAGCACCGAGTTCCTGGCTTGGATGGCTTCCATCAGCAGCGGGATAAGCTCTGAGGAGCAGAGATTTTGGCCACAATTCTCCAGCCAAAGCTGCCTTAACATGTAATCAAGTTACCCTTTCATATTTCCAAATACAGTTGAACAGTCGAAAGCAAAGATCTCATTCGGGAAACAAACTTAAATTTAAATACTGCCTGCCTCCCGGAATTAGGGATTTTCAGACTTTGAAATAACCAGCCCGGGGAGATTGGTTTGGACAGACCCTCTGGCTGCGTGTCTCTCTCTGTGGCACCGGTAACTGCTGGCTTGGACGGATCGCCGCCTGCATGCCAAGCACCCCGAGCTCCTGGCTGGTCCAAAAGCATTAGGAGGTCAGAGCTAGTCGGGCCACCCAGAGGGGACCCCCAGCCCTGCACGGACACCCAGGCGAGGCAGGTGCTTCCAGACACTCACTGAGGACCCGGGGCGGCTCATTGACAGGCGGCTAGTTAGCAGTGGTTATGTGATGTGGGGGCGTGGGCGAAGCAGGGGGACGTGGAGACAGGGGAGGCTCCTTGCCATCCAGGACAAGTCGGACTCCAGCAGTGACGATGCAAACATGGACCCTTCCTCCCCACCTGCCCGCGTGCGAGGACTTCAGACCTATACCAGGTGGCGGACGAGGGAGAAACACCTGAAGCAGACTCAGTCTGTGAGCATCGTGCAAAGGACAGCAGGAAGAGGGGGCGGGAGCCCAGCACTGCAGCCCACACGGCGCCCCTCGCAGCCGCCCCACGAGTGATGCTTGGGGCGGGTGGAGAGCAGGACCCTCCAGTCCCACCTGCCCCCCCACACCCGCAGCAGCATCTCTGCTCTGCAGGCGCTCAGCCCCTGCGCTGCCCCGGGGTGCGAGGCGTCTCCTCCAGGACGCCTTCGCTTTTCCTCAGTCACTGTCTTGTTTGCAGCCATCCTGGAGCTGGTACGGCTGATTAGCTTGAAGCTGCAAGTGAAAAACACAAGCTTAGATTCCCGTTTTTCATTCCCTCCAACAGAGAAGCTTGTTTTCCTTCCCCCAAGTTAGTCTTCCTTCCAAGCAACATTCTGCGGAAGAGACGCACTTCTCCTTCGCTAACTCGGAGGCGGTGGAAACGGGTGTGACGGGGCCACCCACACCCGGGGGCTCTGGGCTCCCCGCGTGCCTTGCCAGGCCTGGAGGGGGAGCTCTTCACATAGACGTTATGGGTTCAAGGCCTAGCTCTGTGCTTCGAGCTGTGTGACCGCAAGTAAGAACCTTGTCCTCTCTGAGCCTGTTGCCCCTGCTGAGATCAGAGCTGGGTCAGAGTATGCTCCTCCTCCAGGGCTCTGGGGCCGAACAGAGCAGGGGTGGTGTCACATAGGTGAGCCGTTGTGAGCATCCTTGTTTCTAGGAGAGCAGGTGGAAGGGCGTCTCGGGAAATGGGCAGAGGCTGGAAAGAACCTCGTTCTCACTCCACTTATGGGAGCCTCCAGCATCCTGCCTCGCCTCGGGCCTTTGATCAGCTGAATAGGACCAGGTGTCCTATTCAAAGATGTCTGGGTCCTAGTCCCTAGAACCCGCGAGTGACACCTTACTTGGCAACAGAGAGTTTGTGGATATGATTACGTGCAGGCTCTTGAGGTGAGAGATGGTCCTGGATGAGACTGGCGGGCCCTAATCAAGCATGAGGTCCTGACCCGACAGTGGAAGAGGTGGTTTGACCAGAGAGGACTCAGGGAGATGGGCAGACGCGGTGCTGGGGCCTCAGAGACGGAGGCAGGGCCACGGGCCGTGGAGCACAGTTGCCCCCAGAAGCTGGAAAAGGCCAGGATTCTGCCAGAGCCCTGATAGGAGGCGGGACAGCGAGGGGCCCGGCACCTCTCCCATCCAGAGGTGCCGAACCAGCACTGAGTCGACCCTGACCCACGGAGGGGTCCAGGTGCCACAGGGGACACCGTGGCACAGGCAGACCACACTTCCTGTCCAGAGGCTCGACTCGGAAGTGCCCGCACTGGGTCAGGTGCCGAGGCTGGCCCAGAGAGCCCCCTTCCCCAGGCCCTGCACTCCTGGGCCCCGCTGACGCACGGGGTCCATCTGCAGACAAGATGCCCTGGACTGGGCCACATGGGAGCAGAACCTGACGTCCAGGTCAAGCTGTGTTTACCTGGGAAATCGCTAATCAGCGCCACAGCCCTCGGTCCCTCTGAGACCAGGGTGCTCGCACAAGGGTCACTCCAGGACCCCTCCCCTTCCTGATGGATCAATGTCCCTGCTTCCTCCCCCGCAGCCCTGTGAACGAACCTTGCCCCCGCGGCCAGCAGCTGGGGCCCCCCAGGAAGGCCTCTCTGACCTGTCGGGGTTCCGTCCACCCTCCCGGGCCTGGAGCCATGTCGCTTTCCTGAAAGAAGCATCCGTGTCTTAGGTTGTGGCGTCTTTCCTACTCCCAGGGGGTAGGTCTGGGGGCTTCGAAGCACTTGCAGGGGGGCCTTGCCGGCTGCAGGCCGCTGGCTCTCCCGGGGAGGAATCAGCCTTGCCAGGGGCTTCAAAGGGAGCCCAGCTCTGGAACACGTGGGAAGGGCCGTCAGGCTGTTCCGGGCAAGCGGGGAAGGTTAGGGAGGCACAGGGCTCCGAGCTCCTCAGCCCTGACGGCTGGCAGACAGGTCGGTGCAGGGCAGCACGGGGACATCTACTGCCCCCGGGACAGGGCCGCCCACTCCCCACGACGTCTCTGGAGGGACAGGGCACTTCAGGGACCCAGGAGACAGTGTTGGGAGCAGCTTCTCGCTGAGCTTGACTACCAGGTTTGCAGAAACCTCAGTCTGAGCGGCCTCGCCCTCGTAGGCGGACAGGCCTCACGTGTCTCCCGTGCTGGCCTCTGACCCCTGAAACCACGAGAGGCCACGCACAGCAGACGGGAGACTTGGGGCTGGGCTGCCGACTCAGGCGCCAGCCGTGAAGGAAGCCTGGGTCCCCACGAGTCCCCACAAGCCTTTAGAGCATTTGGACTTAGGAACGTTGAGCGCTTGCTTGAATTCTCCTGATGTGCATGGGAATATGGAGAATAATCCTCTTACATTTGGAAACATATTTAACCATTTTTTCCCTGGAGCCGAACAGCTGAGTGTTGACCACTGTTCAACCAGCCAGATCCATGGACCTGCCTCTGGAAAGTTCCCAATTTACAGCTGTGATTCCCGGATAGAAGGAAAGGCAGTTACTTAATTTATTTAAGTGATTCAAATATTATCTGATTATTTAGAAACATCTATAGGGCTAATTATAAGTAACAGTTGATCAGAAATGTCACTGCCATAAAATTAATCCTCAGTAGCCGCAGCTCTGACAAGTGGCTGGGAGGGACTTCACACAGATTAAAAGCTTTAAAAATTTGCATTAATAGGGGCTGGAGCTCAGCGAAAGCTCAGGAGACCCTTGATTTCTGTGAAGTAGACACCACCCTTCAGCCTCTGGTTCTGAAATGAGACGGATCAGCAGGGCTAGTTTTCATTGGCTTCGGGCTTTGCAAGGACACATGGACCCCAGGCAGTGACTGGACGATCAGGGCCAGCGGTGGGAGTGGTGCTGCTTGAGCTCAGATCCTGCGGGGACACTGACTGAATGTGCCGCCTGCGGCGGGCACAGTGGCTGAGGGCGTGTGTGCCTCGCGGGGCGGCTGGGGAAGAGCTGCCGGGCCGCTCCTGTGGCCAGCACGGGATGAGATACCCTGTGGGTTCTCTGCGCTCCCCTTCCTCAACCCCGTCCAACCTCCCAGCCACCGCCGTCTCCTTCCCCGGGGGGTGAGGAGCCTGGGACCCAGAGTGGCCGCCGTGGCACCGGGTCCTCAGGTCCTCAGGTCCCCATCCCCAGGGCTGTGCTTTTCAGTCTGGTCTTCTTTAGCAAACAGCATCCCAAGTGTGAGGGGCCTGTGGGGCCCACAGCTGGCCTACAGGAGGTCTGCATCCTGGTCCCCGCCCCCGCCTGCAGGCTCGTCCACCTGGAATGTCTCAATCAGAACCCAGGGCTCTGTGAGGCCTGGCACAGGCATCTTTATCAGCCCCCCAGGTGTAATTATTATTATTATATTATTATTTCTAAATACAGTCAGAGCTCCATGTAAGCCAGAACTTGCTTGATTTAAAACCTGGGCTGTGGAAAAGAAGCTTCCGCCGAAAGACCAAGTTCTCCTTTCTGCTGCAGTATTTTTGCCTCTTTCCTGCTGATAAAAGAAACGCTCGTCCACTGAGGTCTGCGGAAGTTCTGGCTTGTCCAGGGGTTGACTTGAATTTGATGCTAAATAAAGCAGCCTGTTTGTGGCCCATCAAACACACACTGTTCGTCTGCTTTAATTATTACAGAAAAAGGCGCACTGACCAGAAGTAAAGAATGTCCCTGTTAAAAACAAAGGTTCAGTGCCCCGATCCTGGGTGCCAGCGCCAGTCCTCTCTTGCCAACAAGCCTCCCGTCCCAGGTGCCGAGGCCACGCCGTGCGTGCGGCACGTGCCGGGCTGCTTTCTGAGACCTCGAGGAGACGCGTCCTTGGCCTGTCTGATGTCCCCTGTTCTGACGGGACATGAACTTGTGCTGGACTCTGTCTCATTGTATCTTTGTGTGTCCTTTGTGCCTAGAATTGCACAGAGGGGCGCTCAGAGGTGTGCAAAGGCTTGGTGAACGTGTGGTGACGAACAGAGGACCTTCACCATGACCTACTGTCATCATTTCATACAAGAGAGGAGGAGGCCACACTGCGGACCCAAGGGCACCCCTTCCAGGAAGGAGCCCCTGGCAGCCCTGCCCCGACCCCCAAAGACCCTGCACCCTCCAGGAGCTCATCCGCAGGCCAGCCTGCTCCACAGTGGCCCCGGGACCCCGCCCATCTGTGCAGGAACCTGAGGGGACAGGAAGTCGGCTTCCCTGGTAACGTGCAAATTGTCCTGGTGGTGAGTATGTACACGTGTATAACTGAGACATCGGCGCTGCACACCAGAAACAGACACGTTGTAACTGACTGCACTTCAATAAAAAGAAAAGAACAATGAACTAGTCCTGTTGGTTGATGAGGGGGATGCAGGCTTCTCCCTCACAGCCATCTCCTCCCCCAATTACTGGGCACTGCTCCCCAAGTTCTGGAATATTCCAAGCCCTGATCAGACCGACCTCCCCCCAGTCTTGACAGCGAGTCCCAAGTGCCCAGGTGGCTCGTGCCCACACCTGCGGACCATGTCTGGTCTGCGGACACGAGGCCCGGGGGCCATGGGCAAACCTCGATGGTGGGAAGCGGTGGGGAGGTGCCCTGCTGGGGGCTGACCTCTCCTGGCAGGTGCTCGGCGCTCTCGTCCTAAACCCCCACCCACACAGGGTGCTACAGCGATTCAACAGCTAAATTAAATCTCTGAATATTAAATTCATGATGGAAATCTAAAATATTAATATATTCTAATTGAATACTCTCCAATAAATTATCTGAGCGTTTGCAGCCATTTGATTTTACTTCCATTTCTTAAGGAACTTTCAGCTGCATAAATATAGCCATTAAAGCAATTCAAGAAAGGGAAAATTTTCTGCGCAGATGAGGGAGCCGTAAACACAAAGGGAGCCGCGCGTTTCTGGCGCACGACTGACTGAATCGCAGGGCCCAAGGCGGCCGAAGCCTCCAGCGCCGCCCTCCTCCCGCTCGTCCACTTCTGCGAGGACAGCGTGCGTTCCCCCGGGGCGCGACGGGACGCGCGATCACAGGAGGCTCGGAGGCCGAAGGTCCCGAAGGCACGCGCGGGCGGGGGCCGCGCTGTCCCGCAGCGCCGGGCGGAGGGCGCCCGCCCGACCCCGCCCGGGGGCGCCCCCAGCACCCCCCGCGCCTCCCCGCGAGCGGCCCCCCCCGCGCGGCGCCTGTGACGCGCCACCCAGACGCCTCGCGCCTTCCCGGGGGCCACGTCTCCCTGCGCGGCCGCGCCGATGCCCCCTGGACTCTTCCTCCGTCGTTCCTGGCTCCTTCCACTCCAGGGGCCCCCGGGACAGTGGGCGGGGCGGTGAAGGAGAGGTGGCACTTCCACCCTCTCCTCAGACCCTTCTGTGGGGAGAGAACCCAACACAAGCGAACGCCTGGAGCACCCGGCTCTCTCGGCGTCTTCCCGGGGGCTGCAGCCTGGGAAGGCTCGCTTCTTCACGTCCGCTCACCCACAGCTGTTTCTGGCTTTGGAGAACTGGGCCTTAAAGAGCCGCTAGAGGGTTAGGAACTGGAGCACCTTCGGCCTCCGCCTCTTAGAAAGCCGCCGGGTCTGCCCGACACCTTCTCCCAGCTGGCCCCTTAGCCGAGCCTTAGGAAGGCAGCACCCGCCCCTGTTCCTGGAGCAGGGCTCTGCACGCCGGGGGGAGTGCCCCCTTGCACCTGCGGGAGGGGCTCCACGCACCAGGAGGAGGTGCACAGCCGGAGAGGGGCAAGGCCCAGTCACCCTGCAGCGGGCGCCAGGTAGTCCCACCCAACAGGCAAGCCCAGGGGTCGGCCCGCATTAGTCTCCGTCCCCAGTGGGTCCTTTCGTTGCCGTGTTTGCTGCAGCCACCTAAGTTATAAACCCCACAATGCAGTGCTATGCTTTTGCTTCAAATAGTTAGCTGTCTTTTACATAAGTTAAGAGAAAAAATACAATCTTTTCTGTTAACCCACACATTATCTTTTTCTGCCCGCTCCATCCCTTCCTGTCGATCTGAATTTCCAACTGGCGGTGTGGTGTTTCTTTTCAGCCTAAAGAAGATCCGTTACCACTACTTGTGGGCCTGCTGGCAACGAGGAGCTTAAGTTTGTTCATCAGAAATGTCTTCATTTCACCTTCAATTTTGAGGGGCATTGTTTTCCTGGGTGTAGAATTCTTGACTGATCATTTCTTTTCATTCGGCAATTTGAAAATGCCATTCCATTGCCCAGAGGTCTCCGTCACTTCTAAAGAGAAACCAGCCCTCGTTCTCAGTGTGGTCCTCTGCGCTGCCTTTTCGCTCTGCTTTCACGGGTTTATCTCTAATTTTAGAATTCCAGCAGTTTGACAATAATCAAGGTACGGCTTTGTCTGTATTTATACTACTTGGGATTCACTGAATTTCTTGGATCTTTAAGTTTGTTTCTCCACCAAATTTGGGGAAATTTCAACTATTTTTCATATTTTATTATCTCTCTCCTCTCCCTCTGGACTCCAGTTACACACATTAGGCCGCTTGGCCTTGTCCCAGTGAAACTCTGTGTTTCAATCCCCTCCTCCACCGTTCTTCACACTGAATAATTTTTTTATTGATTTACCTTCAAATGCACTGACCTCTCCTTCTGCCTTCTACAATCTACCTGTGAGTCCACCCAGTGAGGTTTTCATTAGAGACATCACACTCTTCAGTTTCACCACTTCCATTTGGTTATATTTTCAGTTTCCATTTTCCTACTGTGATTACCAATACAGTCATTCACTCTGACCATATTTTCCTTTAAATCCTTGAGCATATTTATAAGAGATATTTTAAAGGCCTTGATGCTAATTCCAATATCTGGATAACTTCAGAGTTAGTCTATGAGCAATTTTTGCCTAATTTTGGGTCACGTTTCCTTTTGTGTGTGTCTAGTAAGTTTTGTTTGTATGCTCATCATTATAATCATTGTAGATGCTACACTGTAGAGAATCGGGTCCTGTTATCCTTCTCTGAAGGGTGTTACCTTGGCTGGACTGTAGTCTAAATCTGTCCACCACGCAGTAGCTGGAAGCTGAAGTCTCTCCTCGGTTCTTTCAGTCTTCCAGCTGCTGTGCTTCTCTGGGTTCACTGGAGTCTTCCCAGTGCACACAGAATTTAAGGGGCAGCCAGGGAGCTGGGCAGAGCTTGCAAGTGTATCTGGAGGCCCCAGCTTTGGCTACGTACTTTGTAGGGTTTATCCTCTTACATTCCAGCTGCTTTGTCAGTTCTAGCCCCCATCTTCCAACTCCTCTGGCCAGTAAGGCTGGTCTTCTGCCCAAGAGCTACCCAACTTTGATGCAAGGACAGACTGAGGAGAGCTCTCAGAGGGGAAGTCAGATAAACACAGATCTCACAGATCTTTTCAAGGGTGGAGTCCCCACCAGTTTCTGCTTACGATTGACCACTCTCAAATAACTTCAAATAATTTTTAACAAAAAGGTTCCCCCAGAGTTTATAGGTGTTATTTTAGGAGTGTTAGTTGACATAAACTACTACACCATTACCAGAAACTGAACTTCCAATTTCATTATTTTCAAGTATTATTTATCTAGCCTAACAGTCTTTGTAAAGATCCTGCAAGGCTGACCCATGGAGGTGGGCGTGATGGTTGCACGTACTCATGTACTGACATCTACTCTGCCCCCATTGTTGTGTTTGACAGCTGGACTCTTCTTCAAGGACCTTTGCATTTAGTGGGGGAGACAGACTGATAATCGGTGACAAAAGTGTCAAAAACTCTGCCACCATGGCAAGCAATGGGGGAGAGCCTCTGCTGGTCTTGAGAAGCGGGTCATTCCTAGAGGAAGCAGGAAGTAGCCAGGCTCGGGGGAGGGCTCAGGTACAGGGGGAAAACACAGGACTCCAGGAAACCAAGGGTGTGATCCAGACTGGGAGCTGTAGGTAGCCCAGTACGGCTGGAATTTGGTGTGCTGAGTGAGGGGCAAGTCAGATCACGGGGTCCCATGTGACCTGATAAGGAGTTAGGGTTTCTCCTGGGAACAATGGGGAAACAGTGGAAGAGGAATGACACAGACATCATGCTTCGAGAGGTCATTTTGCTTCCATGAGAAAGCGTGCGGTGACCATGTCAGTCATTCATGCATGGATGGATGCCTTCAGAGCACCAGAGAACATGTTCCTAGGTGGGCTCAGTGATGACTACACTACTGGGTTACCAGGAAACATTTTGTAGAATAACATTGAGTTAAAATTCAGCCAGCTCCACCCAATGTGTTCAGACAACCCACGAACGTTTATGGAGAGTCTGCCCTGGACCAGATAGGGGGTCACTCACCCTGTCACACACCTCATACTGCGGACCCCAGCCCAGAGCACATGTCATTGAAAAACCAGCTCCTGACCTCTTGTCCCCCAAACCCAGATCATCCTCCATTCGCGCAAAAACGTCACAAACATTTGTCGTTGGGTGTGAGGCTATGTGGTGTGCGTGCACAAATGGGAACCAAATTTGACAAGGAAATGCGAAGAAACCCTTTGGCTTCCACTGGTTCAAGCCCACGTGGGCTGTCTGACGGGAGGGGCTGGTTTCTACAGCCCTGCCCACGCCGCCCGCCGCCGCTGAGCCTCCGCCCGCCTTCTCCACGTGACTCTCTCTCATGTCCAGCGATTATGCACAGACTCCCTCCCAGAGTCCTATCTTCAGAGCTCCCTTTCCAGGCCTGCTCTGTGGCAGGGCCCCGAGGACGAATTTGGATGACTTCTTGTCTGTTAAAATGTCGACTTCCAAAGGACTTGTCTCCAAAGATCACTACCTTCCTCCCCATCACCTTCAGCCAGGTCCTGCCGTTGCCCTGGACAACCTCTCAAGCTAAGAAATTCTGCATTTTTTTAGACTCAGCTAAGAAATGCATCTTCTTTTTAAAAGTTTGATTTTAGCCTCATTCTGAATCTTGCCCGAAGTCAAACCTAGCATACATGCTAGAAAAGCAAGTGTCTTTTCAAAACCCTCCTCTAATCTACAGGTGGAGGAATCCTTACCGAGACAGTGAGGGACTGAACTCCGAATGGCAAGCAGAGACCTTACTGTCTGATGGTTCCTGAGGTCACGGAAGGACTCTATGTCCTCTCCCCTCGGAATCTCCAGTGCCTGCATGGTGCTTGGCATCTATAGATGGTCCTAAACTGTCCCATCCAGAGCCCAAAGCTGGGATTTGGGAGCAGGAAGGCCCCCTGTTACCCTTTGCTGGGTGTCCCTCCTGCCATCTCCATGACTCCCCCATAATGAAGAGCCTCCATCCAACTTCCTAGGGGATTCGTTTAAAGACGGTGAATTGCTTTCTCCTCTTTTCTGAGAAGAAGGACAGCCTGGAGCTTCTGAGTATCTCCGTGAAGCTGCTGCCCCTCCTCACTCACCAGCTGATTTAGATGGCGGTCTAACTCCGGTGGGCGCACCACACAGTGTGGCTCCGCACTCCCCCAAGGACATCCTGGCCCCCGGCAGCCCAGCCCACCACCCGCCCTCCCGCCCAGGACCCCCTCTGCGCCCGAGCTCACGCTCCTCGGTCAGCGACTCTCCCCGTGGGGCAGAGCGAACGCTCATGGGGAGACGCGATCTTCTTTCCAAGGAGAAAGCCTGCAATTAACGGAGGTTTTTTGGGAAGAACATTCTGCCTGTTCCTCTCCCTCCCACTTTTTCATTTAACATATTTTATCAGAATGAAATGCCTTAATGAGCACAGAATTGCAGCTGATCCCAGCTGCACCTCCACACGCTCCGCCCCGGCTCCCCGCTCCCATCAATCCGCATTCAGGCTCGCTATGATTTGGGCTTCTTTCGGGAGCAGCACCCCCCCCCCCCCTGAAAACACTGACAGGAAACTCGTCAACTTCCTGTAGACAGAAACAGGGCAGAAAAGCATCCCAAACTCTGGGGAAAGGGCGGAAGAGGAGGGAGCGAGAGGGAGGGGGAGGCGGAAAGTGAGCACATGAGAACGTGGGTGTGTGTGTGCACGTGGAGGGGGAGGGTGTGCGCGCATGCGTGTGTGCATTTGTGTGCCTGAGTTCCTGGGCTGAGTTCTTACATAATGACTTGGAATCCATCTGGAACACACAAAGCTTTTACAGGGCCCGTAACGGAGATGCGTTTTCCACTTGCTGGACACCTCCAGCTCAGCTTGGATGCCTGTGTCCGGGAAGCGCAGGTGAGGTTCTGGGGGGTGCTCTGTCCGTGTGGGACCTCTGAGAGCCAGGACTCGCAGTGCCTAGACCCTCTTCCCCCCAGTGCCACGCACCACGGCCACCACGGCGTGGGAGCCAACGGGCACCCAGCACAAGTTCACCATTGGTGTTGCTCCAACCGCTCACTCGCTCATGCACTCCTTCATTCATTCATTCAGCACACGTAGCACCTACTGTTTGCAGCACTAGAGATACAGGCAGGGCCTCTGCCTTCAGGAGGCCTGTCCTTGGGTGAACAAACCACGCACGGCGGCAGGTCACGGAGAAGGCGAAGCAGGGCAGCGGGCGAAGAGATACTAGGCTCGCAGCAGGGGTGCCAGGTTCGGTCTGCGTGCTCACCAAGGGCCGCCCCTCCTGGCGCAGTGGGGCCCTCAGAAAGGAAAGGACACCCACCTGTTCCCTGAGGGACAGCCGGTCTCCACATGTACCCCTCCCCTGGGCGCAGAGCTGGGCTGCGTACCCCTGGGGTCCCTTGCAGTTAGGTGAGGCCACGTGACGGGGTTTTGGTCAGTGGAGTTCAGACCGGATGGGTGCATGCTGCGTCTCGGCCCGGCCGATCCTGCGGCCCTCGCTCTGGGGACCTGAGTGGCTGTAGCACAGGGGCCACCCCTCACGCCCAGGAACAAGAAGTGAACCTCTAGCAGGTTAGGCTTCTGAAACTTGGGGGATGCCCGTTACAGCGGTCAGAGCGTCACAGCCTTCCCGCAGCTGGTGTCCATGCAGACATCCGGCTTGGGGGGTGGCCTCCCCCAGGGGCTGGTGGCCACGTCAGGGCGTCTGAGAAACAGATGACAAGTTCTCCCAAAGCACAGCGATACTGCAGACCAGCAGACACAGGACGCTGCCCCTCAGCGTATCTCAGTGGTGGCCGTGGGCCCCCGGCACGTGGAGTGTGCACCGCAGCTCATCCGGCGCCTGAATCCACGCCCGCACCTCCCTTCCCCGCGGCGCCAGCTTAGAAATGTCACTGGCAAGGAGAATCCTCAGGAACCTGCATCCGCGGGACTCAGGAGCTCCGGCCACCTGCGCTTCCCTGCCAGATCCGGCAGGGTCTGTGCTCAGGGGAGGGGCGCACTCTCTGCTTCAGAGCTGTTCAAGTTGGACAACCAAGGACGCCCTCCCTCAGGGGTGCAAACATGGCTGTGGCCTCCTGAGAAGACGCGTCGCCCGTCAACACGCCCCCAGCGCCCAGCGGGAGGCCAGCCTCTGTGGATAGGGGAGGGCCGGCTCTTCCCTGCCCCGTCACCAGCCCGACTTCTCAGCCCTCAGCCCACCGGGGGTGGGCCGGGCAGAAGGTGCGGAAGTGTCTCGTGTGCCGTCGTCCAGCAGATCCTGGGAACCCTTGCAGGACCAGGGCTCTGCCCATGGTGGCCTCCTCCCCTCGTGGTACCTGTCAGAGGCCGGTGTACAGATGGGCGCAGAGGAGGGAAATTTCACGTGTTCGTACTAATGTGGCTCCTATCTGTCTAATGTCATTAACCCGAGAAACTCTGAGAGCCAGGGCAGCAGAACACTCCAGCCGTGGCGAGACGCCTGCCAAACGTCGTTTGTGTGTACGTATCCATGTACACATATGTATGCATGTGCACGTATATATGGGTGTAAGTGTGTATGTTACACACATATATGCATATATATGTTTGTGTGTGAACCTGTGTATCTCTGTGTGTACACGTGTA
Source organism: Camelus ferus (assembly GCF_009834535.1). Taxonomy (NCBI): domain Eukaryota; kingdom Metazoa; phylum Chordata; class Mammalia; order Artiodactyla; family Camelidae; genus Camelus; species Camelus ferus. The sequence continues at coordinate 13,772,869 of NC_045714.1, read as the reverse complement.
TATGTATGTGTGTATGCATACACGTGTGTATGTGTATATGTGTAGTGTGTGTGTTTGTGTGCGTGTTCACAGATGCACCCCTGGACTCATTGCAAACTCACTCACCCCTTTGCAGTTTGCTTTCCACCCTGAGCACATGAGAGGCAGCTTCTGGCTCCGGCGCATCCAAGACGGCTGGACACTTGCAGGAGCCCTCCTCCCGAACGGACCCCGTTTGGGGTATCGGCCCTTGAGAGCTCCAGGCCGGCCTCACCCCAACCTCCAACCCGGGCGGGCCGTTCGGGGGAGGTGACGGCTCTGGAAATGAACCCCCACCTTGGGTGACTGAAGCTGGAGGGCGGCTGTCTCTCTGGGGAGAGCTGGAAACACACTCCATGTCTCCATTACTCCCGCGACTCCCACCCTCCGCGCTTCTGACACCAGGGGTGCCACCACACCAACCCTGCGACACCAGCGGGCTGTCCTGAGGTTTACCTTAGTTCCGACGTGGTCTGCCTGCAAAGGGTGTCCGTCCTCCAGCTTAGGGCTCAGTCCCACCAGACGGCCCCCATCCCGGACCCCAGTTACCCAGTCCAGGTTGTCTGACTGACTGGCTGCAAATCCAACGTTTCAACCACCCCTCCACCCCTCCTCTGGTTCCTCTGATTTGCAGGGCACCTCACAGGACTCACAAAAGCGTCTCACCCCCCAGGCTACTGGTTTCCTACAAAGGACAGACTCAGGGACGGTCAGATGGAAGAGGGGCATGGAGCGAGGTGCGGAGAGGGGGCTTGGGGCTCCCATGCCCCCTGCCCTCCAAGGGCTCCTCTCCCTGGATCTCTGAGTGTTCATAAGCTGGAAGCCCTCCGAACCGCATCCTTTTGGGGTTTTCTGGAGACTTTGTTATGTAGGTGAGATTGATCAAATCATGGGCCGTTAGTGATTGATTCACTCCCCAGCCCCTCCCCGCCAGGAGCCAGGAGAGGGGAACTGAAGGCCCCACCCTCCAGTCACATGGTCGGTCCCCCTGGTGACCGGGCCTGTCAACTCACACACAGAGACCCGGCTGCCCTAGAAAGGTGCTTGTGGTGAACCCCCGCGGACGTCTTTTCCAGTCTTACTTGGGAAATTCCACAGGTTTCAGGGCTCCTGCCTGAAACAGGGACAAAGATCAACTATACAGTTTTTTATGGAAGTCCCAGTGTCACGCGCAGTGAAGGCAGGGCGATACTCACAGCCACGACACTGGGTGTGTGTGGTGGGCGGCCATCACACCGGGGACCCTGCGAGCTTGGCTGCCCCCTCCGCCCCATCTCTGCATTTCAAGCACTCCCCCCACCCCCGCTTTCTGCATCGGAAAGAACAGGAAACCAGAGACTAATCAGGCCAAAGACTGAAGACGATGCCTTGATGACCCTCAGGGACCCTCCTGTCCACATGGCGGGGCGAGGCGTCCACAACGGATGGACTGTTTAATGGCATTTTCACCATCATTTCATCAAATCATCGCTCAGATTGGGTTGCAATTTTCCTTCACAGGGAAGAAGAAAATGCTAGTTGATGGCCTTGGTTATTGAAACACAACTTCAGTGAGTCCTTCCCTCCCTTGGGAAAAGCAACCTCGCGGGGGCTGTCGGGAGCAGGTGACACCAGGGAAGCAGCGGAAGGGACAGGGCTGCCCCCTGGTGTCTCAGCCTCCGTCTCAGGACCCCTGACTTTTCACCAGGATCTTCACCATTGTTCTCCATTCAGTGTCTTAGTCATCATTGGACAGACGTGTGACAAGCAGACCAAAGAAAGGGGTCCGAGGTCAAAGGCCACGGCCCAAGTCCCCACCCACCTCGTTCCACGCACCAGAGCGGTCACTTGAGGGTAACCGGAGAAGAGGACCCGACGGCAGCAGGCCCGCCCGCCCTCCTGGTTTTCCTCGGCGCTGTGTAATACTCGTGACTGAAGAGGCGGAATCTTGACCCTAGACGCCCAGCGCAGAGCCCGCCCTCTGCTCCGGGAGCAAGCCCACCGGACCCGCCTTGCGAGGTTGCCGGCAGGCCCCTCAGCCGGCCGCAGCGTCTCCACTTACCCGGACCAGCTGCTGAGGGAAGGGCCCGCGGGAGTTCTCCGGCACGTTGATCGGGGGGATGACCCAGTCTCGCTTCTGCCGCCTCAGCCCGCTGGCGCTCGGGAGCTGGGGCCATGGCATCAGCGTGTCGCTCGGAGGCGGGGAGGGGTCCAGAGCCGCGCTCTTCTTCCCCGTCTGCTGCGTGATTCGGGGGAGGGGGAGAGAGAAGAGCCAAAGAAGCCTGGTTAAGTTTCGCACAGGAAAGGCATCTGTTGAGAGAATCTGGATCCAGGGAAAGATTAGATGATGTTGGTAAAAATGGCTACGTGGTACGGAAAAAAATTCAGCAGGGCCCTCGTCTCTACAAAGAAATGGATTACAGGATTAAATAGGGGTAGAGAAACTGTAAACAAAGAAAAAAACATAGCTGACTATTTAGCCAGGAGGGTGGATCAGGGGAAAAGTCACAAAGGAAAAGGGCTCATGTTTTAATTTAAACCCTTGTCGATGAAAACACACCCTAAAAGCAATTGGTGAATGTACAACAAATCTGACAAAGGGTTAAGAGCCTCCCTATAGAAAGAGTTCTTACAAATCAATAAGAAAAAATGGAATCTTTATAACAGGAAAAAGACAAGGATAGATAATCAACAGCAGAATAAATGCAAAGGATCAACAAACGCATGAAAAGCGTTCACGTCTTCCAGTAACCAGACAGTGCGAGTTAAAGCGATGTGTCTTCCTCACCCATCAAGCTGACAAGATTAAGCCAAACTGATCCTCAGCGCTGAAGAGGCTGTTGTGAGTCTGGAGAGGGTGCTGGTAGCGGGCGTGGGGTTTGGTGTTAAACCGACCAGGTGGCTTACATTTAACGGCTTCAAAGATTCGTGTGACTTGGGGCAAGTCCCTTAATCTCTCTCAACTCCAGCTACTTTGTTTAGAAATGGGCACGGCGAGAGCAGGGGGCTGCTCCGGGAATGGGCTGGTGAGAGCCCACGCCGGGCAGGGCATCGGCGGGACTGGCTGCCGGACGCGCTGACGCAGGCGGGGTCACCACTGCTGGGACCGGCCCTCTGCATTCGACCACCGAGAGCCTCAGAAATGGTCCTCGCTTTTGACCCAATTACCCCACAGGCGGAGATCTGTTGCCATGAAACTCTGTGGGTAAAACCCCCTCGATAGGGATGTTCACTGGCGTTGCTTCTGTAATAATGGTACGCGAATGCGAAGCAGTGAAAATGCCAGGAAACCTCTGGACAGGAGTAAATAAGTCAGACGCTTTACTCTACGCTCATGTCTTGGGACATCACATGTCGTTAAAAGCTACTCCTTGAGACGTGGAGAAATTCACAAAATAATAGCAAGTGGAGAAACGGCACCAAAGCATTAATGCAGCACGAGCCCCTTTTTAAAGGAGAGAAAGATGGGAAGGAGGCAGGTGGGAATGTGAAGTCTGGCTTTCTCTGTCCCCAGTGAGTCTCAAGCTACTTTATTTGACTTTATTCCTGTTGCCTCTCTGTATTTCTGAATCTTACAATGTACTTGAAATTTTGTAGTTAAAAGAGCCAGCGGAACTCGTGTGCCCACGTGGCGTCTGTGCATACGTCACCTCCATGTTTATTCTCAAGGCCCCTCCCCACCCCCGCCGGCCACCTCTGCACTGTTTTCACGGTTGAAGTTCATTTCGCTCCCAGGTCTCAGAGCCAGTAGCGTACGAGGGTTCACGTGGCAGAGGCAGACTGAGGACCAGGACAGCCATGGCGGAGGGGACACAGCTGGCTGGCGGCATCTGATGGCAGGCTGGCCCTCCTGGAGAGGACCCAGCCTGGCACCAGGAGACGGAGGGCAGGTCGCAAGGCGGCGTCTGTCAGTTTGCCTCGGGCAGACGATGGTGGAACATCCAGTTTCCGCAGACGTCCAGGCCGCAGGATTCACACTCCGTGCATGGATCCCTCAGGTGCAGGACGGGAAGTGCCCTAGGGAAGCCTGGGGCTTCTAACTGCTGCAGACTCTGAAACGCAGGCGCTCAACACAGCCAGCAGGTCCCACCCTCCAGCCTAGTTCCAGACCTGGTGGTCTCAGCATTGCCCTCTGGGGACAGAGAACCTTCCCCACCCCCTTGTGCAAAAAGTTGCATGGAAATAAGTTAAACACATGCAGACAGAACTGTCTAATTGATTAAAAAGAAAGTCTTCTATCCGTCCTGAGTGTCCAGACTTCAGGCTACATCAGTGGCAAAGCCAGGGGACAAGGCCCAGTCCAACGAGACCTGCCGGGACGCTCCCCACCAGGGGCCCTGCTGCCGGCCGTGTTGAGCGCCTGCATTTCAGAGTCCGCAGCAGTTGGAAGCCCCAGGCTTCCCTAAGGCACTTCCCGTCCTGCATCCGAGGGATCCATGCATGGTGTGTGAACCCCTCGGCCTGGACGTCTTCGGAAACTGGATGTTCCACCACCGTCTGCCCGACGCAAACTGACAGATGCCGTCTTGCGACCTGCCCTGTGTCTCCTGGTGCCAGGCTGGGTCCTCTCCAGGTTCCTCAACAAGTGTCGCAGAGCCAGGTTCAGGACAGTCCTGGCCACGCAGCCCTGCATCCGGGACCCAGACGACTGCCCTGCACGCGTCGGGGCAGCCCGCGCCTTGTGCACACCGAGCGTTCCGCGGTCCCGCCTCAGTCCTCCCTGTGGCCGGTGCAGCAAGACGGCCATCCCCGCTTTACCAGGGAGGCAACTGGGGGACTCGGAGAGGCCGAGTCACTTCTGCAGGCCACACAGCTCACTAGGCAGAGGCAGGACTGGAGTGCCAGGGTCGGGCCCCAAGGTCGGAGCACTTGGCTGAGGGCCCCTCACTTCTGGGTTCTCTTTGCCTGTGAAGCCATATCCTCCTGACAGGCCCTCACGGCAGGGCGGTGGGGGGCTGGGCAGAAACGGACATGCCACGAGGAGGCCCCGGGGCGTCGGGGAAAACCTCAGACCCGGAGAGGCATCTCTGAGGTCCTGGCAGCATCAGCTTCCAGGCTGGCAATGCAAAGTGTCAGAGTCCCATCCAGATCTCCTACCTCCGGGGGGCCTGCAGTGTGTAGGCGGCCCTCCAGGTAAACGCCTGACCTTGCCGGGGGCTCCTCACTCACAGGCAGTTAGGGTCACCTGCCCCAGCTCCTGCCGCAGGAGAAGGGCTGGGGGTGTGTCTGAGCGTGTCTGTGTTTAGGGCCGCCTCTCAAGAGGGGACTGGGCGGGCTGGGGGGGTGGGCGCGGGAACCACGGCCTCGGGTGCGGGCGCTGGCGGTGTGGGGAGCTCAGCGTGCCTGCCCGCTGACTCTGGGGCCCCAGAGATGCTCCCCTGAGCCTCTGAATCTCAGACGCAGTTTGTGGGGAGCCGCCCTTCATCCTCATTTGCCTTGGGCAGCTCTCACGGCGCTCATCTCCCCGGTGTTGTTTAAATAAATTGCACTTATTTGCTACTGTTTTAAAGCTGTGAGATAAACATAGTAACAAAATCTGGTGAAGATCAATGCCAGACCTGCGCTGGCTGCAGCCTGGAAGCCGCACCCGCGTCCCTGGGGAGGGGCGCACAGGTGATGCGGTGCCCGGCGGGGCAGGCCTGCACGAACACGCCGGCTGACTGGGCGCCTGTTACACTAATTACAGGCCGTGCCTCTGGTTACTCTCCAAAGTCTTTCCTAACAGACCACGGCTGCTGATTGCCCCCGGCGCCCCGTCCTGTATTTCTGGGTGAATGATGGTGCAGAGCTGGGGAAGAATGTGAATGTGACCTTGACGCTGCTGTTCCTAAAAGTTACACACGTGCGTGTTCACAGACAGGCCCGTAGAGGCACACGTGTACATGGACACGTGCATGGGCACACTCATGCCTGTGTAGGTGCATGTGTGTGCGTGTCCACATGCATGTACGCAGTGTACACACGTGTATGCTTTGTGTGTCTCCCTCTGTGTGTATATCACGTATCGGCCGAGCCCAACCCCAGTGAGCAGTTGGTGCTGGACCAGCAGCCCCCAAACGAGGGGTGGTGTGCGGTGCGTGGAGGCAGACGCAGCCCCTGCACATTCATTCACAGCCCCCCATGCCTCTGTCCTGCTAGGTGAGTCAGGGTGGGGTCTGCTGGCCCTGGGGACCCCTTGGAACCCTAGCCCCAGGAAGACACGACAGATGGGTTCCTACAGGGGCGCCTGAGGGGCCAGGACAACTCAGGACGCACGTCAGCCCTGCCTGCAGAGGGAGCCTTTCCCAGAAGGGGCAGATGGGGGTGGGGGCGCGCCAGCCGCCCGGGGACACGGCTGCCAGGCACAGGCTACACAGAGGCGGATGCTCCTTCGTGAAGACCTAAATCTGCCTGCTTTTTTTTTTTTTTTAAAAAAGTATTTTAGTGTATTACTTAATACTTTTACTTTGGTGGGGGAGAGGTAATTAGGTTTATTTATTTTGGGAGGAGGTGCTGGGGATTGAACTGGGAACCTCCCTGCTGAGCATGGGCTCCCCCACCTCAGGCCGCACCCTCCCCAGCCTGCTTCTGAATCAGCTTTTGTTTACAAAGCTCCTCTCCTTTCAGGCGGCCTCCCCACTGGGCCTGAATCAGTCGTGCTCAGTGTTGGCTTCATTCTGCTGACACTGCTCTAAACTGGCGGCTTACGAGGGGAGGCGCTGCCCGGGCCGGGGTCCTGCTGCCGGGCCTGGCACCTCGGGTGTGTCCTGTGCTGCCCCTGGGCCTCCTCCGTGTGCGCCGCCGGGGGCTGCAGCCCCGTGCTCTGGGGCACAGCGGGGCTGTGGGCAGGAGGCCAGAGCCGTCTCTCCTCAGCCTGGGAGGTGAGCGGTCCCGCTCCTGAGCGAGGCAGGTGGATTGTGGAACTGCAGCCCCGCCGGACATAGACTTTCCGAAGATAAAACCACACCTCGTGCTTCGCCGCCGCTTGGGCTGGTCCCCTCCAGGGAACACCAACCCCGCACTGGCTGCGGCACGTGGCGGGTCTGGGGAGCCCAGGACGGCGGTCCAGACCCTCCCAGATCGCCTTGGCTCTGGGCTTGGGTTCTCTCCTGGCAGGTCCTCTGGGCCAGTCTCGGGCGGACGCGCCCTCTTCCCAGGGACAAGGCACAAGCGAAGCCCTCGCACTTGGAACACGGGGTGGGGGGGTGGGGGTGAGCTCAAGAGGAAGGGGAGGCGTGCGAACAAGGACCAGGACGTCTCACTGGACGGCTGAGGCCCCGAAGTCACAGGGGAGCTGCCTGACGCCCCCCCCCCCCCAGGTAAGGCCCACACCGCTTTCCGCCCTCCCCCTACGCCCAGCCCGAGCCTGGACCCCAGCAGCGACCCGCCCTCGCTCCCGACGTGCTTTCACCCCGACGGCTCTGCGCCCTCCAGGCCCTGTGTTCCACCTCCCCAAGCAGGGCTGGGCCCGCCGTCCTGCTCTCCTCCTAACAGGGCTGCTCTGCGTGTCTGACTGTGAGCGTCACCGAGTGCGGCTTCCGGGTGAGGTCTCGGGGACGCCTCAGCACCGGGAGGAAGCTGGGCCATTTCCCTCGTGTCGCTATTCACGAGCGAAAGATGAATAATGCGGAACTGACCCGGGGCAGGTTTTAAATTATTGCCTCTTTTCTTCTTTCTTTTCTTAAAAAAAGAAAAAAGAGGAGAGAAAACGTGCTGGGAAGACGCTGATCACACAGCCCACGTGCAAAAAGGATGCTTCATCGTGTTTCTCTGTTGTCCCACCATTGCTCGGTAGGAACGCAGGCATGAAGAGCCAAGCAGAAGCACTGGCTTTTAAGCAAATGGGCTGACTCACCAACCACTCAGAAGTGAGGCTGAACGGGGACCATAAATAATCCAGTCTGCCTTCAACGCAGACACTCCCTGAGCGCCTTCGCGGCCATCTTGGTTTGAGGTGGGTGTCAATCGATTCGCAGTGAACATGCAGTAAACGGTGTTCACATTTCCTGGTGATAGGAGGGCAGGTGACGGGTCCCCCTGCACAGCTTCCTGACCCAACAAATTAGGCTCTGCAGGTGGGGCCCAGGGGTCGGCATGGCGGGACTGCTCCCAGGCCCCTGGGAACCCAACGTTGTTGGTGCTGTAGACGTGGGCGGAATTGCCTCCGAGACGCACGGGGGCGCTGGAGAAAGGGCACAGGTGGGCTAGGCCTCTGGGACAGATGGGCCAGGGTGGGGGACTGGGTTCCCAAGCACGGGTCACCGCAGGTGGGTGCCGGCCGCCCCTGCAAAGTGCACCGGGCCACGTGAGCCCCACCGTTCCGCTGGGAAGGTGGTTCCCCCGAAGCTGCTGCCCTCAAGAGGCGACAGGGATGCAGGAACTGCTTCAGATCCCGTGCGCGTTCCTAAGCAGCGCCCAGGAGCCCTGAGCTGTGAAGACGCAGCCCCAGGTGGCAGCGCGACTCCCCCCACTGGCCGCCCCACGTGGTGGTCGGGTCCTGGCTGACCCTCCTCAGCACCTGAAACTCCTCCCACTTCGGAGAAGACAGCATGAGCGCAAGTCCTCCTGATTCGAGAAAAACTAAATGTACGGGGAAAGTTTCAGGTCGCTCCCCGAGGGATGTGGTAGCCAGGCGGGGTGACCACCGACGTCTGTGAGGAAGCCTCTTAATCAGGGCGCTGGAGGCCTGCGGGTGCGACCGCGGCTGTCACTGCCCAGGACGCAGCTCCCTGGGGAGGCGCCCTGCGCCCCTGAACGCTGAGGGACAAGCTTCTTTGGCGGCAGAAGCCCGGGTGCAGTTTGCACGAGCAGGTAACGGGAGAGGTGCAGGGCGGCAGCAGCGAGCTGCGGGTTCTGGCGCCCCTGGTTTCCCTGTTCTCTGGTCTCCAGTCTGGGCCGTGTGCCCAGGGCAGCTGCCCAGCCCTTCTCAGCGTGGTGAGCGCGCGGCTGAGGGACGGGGCCTCAGGGAGCTGCGCCTGCACCTGGCTTCCCGAGAGAGGGGCAGCGCTCACTGCAGAGCTGGGGATAGGAAGCTCTCGGGATGGAAGGTTCTGGGAGCTCCGATGCCCGACATGAGCCCCGATGAGGCCGCAAGTGGCCGCTCCTTCACCAGCACAGGTCCGCCGGCCACGCCTCGTACCAGCCACACCTCCCGCCGGCCCACAACTCGCACGGCACCGAGCGGAGGCCCGTGTGTCGCCTGGCACCTCTCTTCCAACTAGTGTCCAGCCTCTTACGCATAGAGTGACCGACATCCACTCTGAGAGTCTCATCTGACCATCCTGGTGGCTCCCACGCTGGAGAAGCAGGTGGCCCACCCCAGCCGTGAAACACGACATAGCTGCCTGGTGTTCCAGATCGTGGATTCCGTGGATCTGTACTCGGATGGAACCCTTGGGGAACGACGTCCCTGTCTGCACTGCGAACGAGCACTGGTTACGTTGGAACAAGGCTGCAAAAGGCTTATTCCCCAAACAGCACTGTCACGACTCTGCTCTCTGTCTCGGATTCACCTGCCTTCCTGTCCTCACTGCTTCCTTACAGCTTTGGGTTAAACACGCTTTAATAAAGGAAATAGCGGCCCCTGCCCCACTCCCCGAAACGTCAAACCTAGGGCTGGTTTTCACTGAGGATTAGATTCATAAGAAAAAAAAGAGTCACAAAAATCTATAGAGATAGTTCATTCCTCTGTCTCCTAGCTCCCTTTCAATGTACATTTGAAAAATGGCACATTTTGTTTGCCTGCAGGCATGTATATTTAAAATATTTAACTAGGGTTCTGTCTGCGGCCTCCTGGCTGGTTTCCATGGTAGCTAAGGACGGACAGAATAAAATGGTATTTAACAAACACAAAATAAAACAACAGAAAGACATCTCCGTTCTTCACCAAATGGAGCATGGGTGCCATTCTCGATAAACATTTGCCAGAGTTCGGTTCTGAAAAGGCACTTAGTGGACTTTTTTTTTACATCCAAGACACTAACGGGGAGACCACTGCCCTATCTGTCCCCAGAGCACTGTGGTATTTCTTACTTCTGATCCCTTCGAAGGCGGGGAGACCGTTCTGAAAATTCCCATAAAAAACACGCAAAGAAAGGTTTCCTGAGTGAAACGGCACGGCCAAGTCCTCACGCCTCTTTCCGGAAGCAGAGCCTCGGCGCCAACACTTCTGCGCCCGCGCACCGGACAGCCAGGGCGGGAGGGGCTGGCTCCGAGCTCACTCACACCTGGGCAGGTGGAGGTGCTCGAGGTCCCCTGGCTGGCCCGGGCTCACGCAGCTGTGACGGGGGGCTGGGGTCTGAACTCAGACCGTGCTCCTTGGCCCCTCTCTGCTCCTCGGCTCGGAAGGGGGAGCGGTGACACAGAGGGCGGATGTCACCTGCACGCCGTGGTCCTGACACCCACCGCCACTGCGCCCCGAGCAGACGGGCACTGGACGCTGAGGGCGGGAGCAGCCCTGGGGAACAGCCGAGACAACCTGTATCAACCACATCGTCTTGCGGGAAGGTTTCCTGTTCTTCCTAAGCAGCGTCAAAACCACATTTCTCTTAACATATCTCAGAACACACCCCCTTGCCCTCTTTAGCATTGCCTCCCCTCAAAAATGAAGACACAAGACAATGCTCCCATCTGTGTGGCACCGAAGCAGGCAGGGCGCAGGTGAACCACAGCAGCACGGATGCGTGCATCTCTGCTTCGTGGGCTGTGCTGAGGATTGCCGTCATGCACGGAAAATTGAGGAGGCTCCAAAATGTTGGACAGGCCTCCCCACCTGTGTGTGTGTGTGCTCCACCCGCATGAGCCCGGCCAGGTTGCTCGGCCATCCTCGCCCCCAGCACAGCAAGGGCGCCCAGCACCTGAGCGGCTCCCCCCGCCCCCCCCCGTCACCCCCGCTCTGGACCAGGGTCTCTGCATGTGGAACCAGGGCAGCCTCGGGCGGTGGGGGGCATCCTGTGCATTTGCAGGTGTGAGCGCACCCCTGCCCCACCCACTCGATGCTGGAGCACCCCCTCCTCCCACAGTGACAGCCCAAGCTGTCTCTAGGCTTCTCCCGAACGCCCTGGTGAGAGCTTGCTCTAGGGAATCAAGACAATGATGCTTTGCTAGAAACAACTTAAAGGAAACTTTTTACTCTTGGGCTTACAGGAAAAAATGCAATCACAGAAAATGAAGTCAAGTTAGCAAGTTAAGCCAGAGTGTAGTACTTTCTTCCGGAGTTGTTGGTGGTGGGACTGCGTGGACGCGTTCACATGGGTGTCAGTGAGTTTGAGAAAAACGGTTGGTCTCGGCGGTGTGGGTGCTTCTGGAAGACATCGGTGAGGATGAGGGTGGGCGTTTGACGACACCCAGGCTTCAGCTGAGCTTCAATTCCATTTCCTCTCGGAAGGTCCCGGGGAGGCTCCACCTCAAGAGGGACTGCTGTCCACCCAGTGCCGTGGGTGCGGGATGGGCCCCACCAGCGCCCGGCCAGTGGGGGTGGGGCTCACAGGTGCTCCTGTCCCTGCTGGGGGCTCTTTTCGTGGCTGAATATGTCCGTGACCACATCGCTTTTGTTTTCAACATCTTCAGAAACGAGAAGTTTATTTTTAACCGAGTATCAAATGGGCACCAGGGCCTTGGATGGAACCACACAGCTGTGCACCTGGGGAACCCGGTTTAGGTTTTACTTTCAACAACTACAGGAGGGAAGCTCGGGACCCCTCCCACCTCCCACTTCCTGAGGGGGGTCCCCACAAGGCACCCAACACACATGCGCACACACTCACGGACACACGCACGCACACGCACTCACACCTGTACGCACGCGCACCAGCCCCTATCATGAGCTACAGGACCCGACTGGGACCAGATTGATGCTTAAACCTGAAACCCCGGAGGGTGGGCGGGGGACAGACCCACCAGTGCCCGTGCGTCGTGCAGCCCCCATGCCCACAAGCACACGCGCCCACTGAGAGGTGGCAGGTGGTCTCAGCTCACTTGCCACCAGGAGACACGTGTCCCCGAGGACTGGCCACCTCCCGACCCCACACCCAAACTTGGATGGAGGACAGGAGAGGCCTAGGCTGGGGAGGCCCTGTGACAGAGCTCGGCCTGCAGGCGGGGACATCGAGGTCCAGCAGGAGGGAGAGCGTGAGCTCTCCATTTGTGACTGAGGCTGAGATGGGAGCAGCTCAGGACGTCTTCTGCAAGAGGAGGTGCCAACTGCGTCCGGTCTGAAGGAACAGCGGGGGTTGAAGGGGCAGCAGGAACAGGTGCAAAGGCCCTGGCGCAGGAGGGAGGCAGGAGAGCGGGGCCATGCCGGAATCCTGGGCTCCGCCGTCCCCATGAAGGGAGCAGGGCTGTGGGGTGACGGCCAGGATGGGCGGAGCTGGAGGGTCTCCCTTCTTTCCTCCCTTTCTGCGCCCTGTTGCCAGGCTTGCCCTGCTCTGGAGGGTGTGGGGGAGGTGGTGCAGGAGAGGCGAGGAGAATGCTGGAGGGTGGCCCCGAGCAGGGCTGGGCGGGTCCTGCAGGAGTGGCAGGTCGTCACCCCAGTAGGAACATGGGGGCAGAGCCGTGGATCTGGGGGACGGGATGGCCTCCTGCCCTCCGATGCTTCTGTTTTTCCAGGAAAAGGAGATGCTGAGGGTGGGGAGCTGCTAGGATCCAGGAGGCGGCAGGACGTCCCGGGGCAGGGACTGGACAGTAGCCAGAGCACAGACAGTGAGGGATGATGGACCCCTGAGGCAGGAGAGGGAGTGCGGCCCGGTCACTGGAGGCGCCCATCCCACCGAGCAAACCAGCCCTGATCAGCACCCACTCCCTGCCCCTCCCACGCCTGAGGTGGCGCAGGAGCGGGCTGGGCGCCAGGCTGGGCTCCATGCTGGCCAACCCCGTGTGGCTGCAAAGGCAGCCTCCCCCCCTCATCCTCCACCCTCAGCCCTCCTGGGGCCTCAGGCGACCCTTCAGATAGATGCAAATGCTTAACCAGGGGCTGCCTGGCCCTCCCTGTCCCCTACCCCACCAGGGGTGGGGGAGGTTCCCTCTGTCAGATGCTGGCTTCTTGCATTTCAGGTCTCAACTCAGATGTCGCCCTCCTGATGCCCAGGACAGAGCAGCAGCCTCTGCCCTCTCCCTGGCCCAGCCCCTTGATGGGCACCCCCACCCTAGCCTACCCTGCGTGCACCCTGTGGCTGCAGCTCGGTGGTCACATCAGATGCCACCTCGTGGGACTGGTCCTGGCCGTGTCCTCCCATCTTAGAACAGAAAGTGTCCAGCGGGGACGTGCAGTCTTCACTCACCCAGTGACCGAGGGAGCATCTGGGTATCTTTCTGACTCGCGGGACCCAGAGTCCTAGGAGGACACCCCACGGCGCACGTTGTCCTGGAGGCTCCTTGGTGATCGGAACGAGGCGGGGTAGGATCTGTGCTGCCCTCCCTCCCCCCGGGCTGGCAGTGGCCCCTCCTTCTCATCCCCTTTGCTCCCGATCTGGCCTTGGGAGGCCTCATTCCCTCGTCCCTCTTCAAGTCTCTGTCGAAGCAGCGCCCCCCACTGGGACAGTTCAGAGGGGTGCTCCTCTCCCTGGGCCATGGCATCTGGGCCAGCTGCCGGTGCCCCGTCACCTCTCCTCTGCAAAAGGAAGCCAAGGCCGTCTGCAGCTGGAAACGCCGTCCAAGGGGGGCCTTATCCACCGCATTACTCCCGCCTCCCCCAGAGCAGCAGGCGGCCGCGCCCAGAGGCTGCTCTCCAGAACCACAGGAGCTGCACCTTCCGTCAGTTAGAATAACCCCTCGTCCTTCACGCCGGCAGAGTTGAGAGCTGCAGTTGGTCTGGGGATCTCTGCTCCCCACCGAGACCTGTTACTGATCACCCATGGCGGTGTGGGGCTGCCAGGCGGGCGTGGGACCTCGGACGCTGGAAGGGTGGCAGCCTCCTTCCCAGCCACGCGGGTCCTTGACGAGGAGAAGTAAGCACACCTGTCCCGTCCCCCAGGCAGTCACGCCTGCGCCTGAAGCAGGCCCACGTGGGCGGCACCGTCTGACCTTGCAGGAGTGGCGGTCATTATCACTCACTAACGCGGCCGCCGTCCTCCCAACGTGGGCAGGTGCCGTGGGCTGCGGTCTGCGAGCTTGCCGACCGCACTGAGGTTTGTTTCTTGGGGGGTGCTGTTTCTCAGTCACACTGAGGTCATCTTTTGGAAAAGCATATAAGAGCCATCTTGCCACTTTCTCAAGACGCACACTCCATCACTCGGGCTCCACCTACAGACCTTCTGGTGTTTTCTCAAGGGGACATGGAAAGCCCCGTGGCCCCTCTTGGGTAAAGCTCCCGAGTCGGCAGTGGAGCGGTTCAGGCACGGGCATCAGCGCTCTGGCGCTCACAGAGGCGGGCGATGCGGGGAGGCAGGGCACGGGGGCTTTCCTCCCGTGGCCAGCCTTCCCCTGGGGGCCTCGTCACCAGGTGGACATCAGGAATTGTTTCTCAAGCAAACCTGCTCCATTCCAGTGTCCTGTAGCCAACCTGGGCGTCCGTGGTAACACAATGGGCTCCTGCCCACTCGCGGGGGCGGAACACGAGGAGGGGGTGATGGGCAGCGGGGCTCGAAGAATCGAGGTCTTGGCCAGATTTGTCCTTGCCGGGACTGGAACCCCGAGCAGCAGTAAGAAGAGGACTTGAGGCATCTGGAGCGCTGGGCGGGGGCCCAGCTCTGGACTCACATTCCGCCGTTGGGGGCTTCATAGTGGTCTGTCTGCACCCTCCGGGCTTGGGTGCCCATCTCCGCTGGAAGGCACTGGCCACACCCCTGCAGACTGAGTGTCCTGGAGCCACAGAACCAAAGCACCACAGCCTGGGGGACGTCCCCAGCAGGTGTGCATGGTCTCAGCTCTGGAGGCCAGAGCCCGGGATCCGGGTGTCTGCCGGGCTGGCCTCTGGGCGCCGTGTGGGAGGGGCTGGCCGGCAGCCTCTGGCTCGTAGAAGCATCACCTCACCCTCCATCTTTATCTGCACACAGAATTCTGCCTGCGAGTGTGTCTGTGTCCAAATTCCCCTCTTAATACATTCACCCGTCATGTAGGATTCGGGCCCAACCTAAGGACCTCACCCGAACTAATGACATCTGAAAATCCAGTCCCATTCAGAGGGACTGTGCATTAGGACTTCAACATAGGACTGCTAGTGGGCAAAGGTCAGCCCAGCCGCCTGGGAGGCGGAAACTCCAAGGAAAGACATGCTCCAGCCCCTGGGCTCTGACCGCGGCGCGGGGGCCGGCTGGGTTTGTCACTCACAGATGCTGACGCACCATGAGACCCGATATTAGCTTCATAAACAACAGTTCTTTCTTGCAAAGTGTCCCCATGGGTCCCACTGACACTTCAAAGCGCTACTGCAGCCAGTCTGATGACGATGGTGCGAGAAACTCCAGCTCCAGTGTTTACCGTTGGGCCGAAATACTGCTCCGACTCCTCGGGGGCGATTCAGCACTCCCGTGGGAAATATGTGACCTCATTTGCATTTTCTAATTGAATTGCTATCAGCTTTCCTGCAAGACTGAGCACAAAAAATGTTCCTCCAGATCCCAGCCCTGCTCGTACCATGCACAAAAAGACCGCCTTTAAATCGTTGCTGAGAGAGGAAAGGCAAAGAGAGAAGTTGCCAGGTTTTTATGGTTCACCTAACTGGGAAGCCGGCAGCTCCGCCAGCTCCACGGAGAGTCGCTGGAACACGGGACAAGGGCGGCTGCGCTTGGAGGGACCCCGACACGGGAGAGATGAAATTTATGGAACCGGGAAATGCGGGGGTCCCCCCGCGCCCGTCCTCCGGGGATTTGCTTCAAGGCTCCTTTCAGTAAGGGTTTCTCGGGACTTTGAAGGAGGCCCTTTGTGTTTTTAGAACCTTCAGCCAACAGAACTCCCGCTCACATTGTTCCCCTCTGAACTCCCCGCCTCTCCAAACCCAGCCAGGAAGCCTGCCACGTGCATTAAAAAACAAGTTTTAAAATTGTGACTTAGAAAGGACATGTGGAAAAGTGCTTCAAACACCAGTGAACAGATGCAGAATGATCAGAGAATGAACACCTGCCCCCAGGCTCCCCCACGTCCCGCAGGGTCCCCGCCCAGCCTCCTCAGAGGCCCCGTGTGCGGTGTGCACCCTGCCCCGCGCATCCACGTCTGGACTTCCCGTTTGCGTCTTCCTGCCCATGTGCCTGTCCTTCCCACTCCTCATACGTCTGCTTCCCCAGAGCATCACTCCCTGTGTCTCCTGCATTGTCTCGTTCGTCCTGCACGCTCAGATTCACAGTCCGCCTGGGGCTGATTTTGGGGTGTGATGTGGGGCAGGGGGTCATTTCAGTGTTCCCCTGAAGGGTGCCCCACTGGCCCAGCATCTCTTATGGAAAGACGGTCCTCCCTCCACTGTCCTAAGCAGGGCTTGGCAAACCTTTTGTCAAAGGGTCAGATAGTTACATATTTTAGGCATCTCAGGCCAAGAAGCAAAGTCGAGGATATTAGCATAGGAACTTACACAACCACTTAAAAATACAGAAGCCATTCTTAGCGTGCAGGCTGCAGAGGCAGGTGGCAGGTCAGACGCGGCCTGTGGGCTGTCGCTGGCTGGCCTCTGCGGCCAGTACCACTCAGAGAGTCTGGGGTTGGCACCGGGTGCCTTTGACAAGGTCCGTCAGGTCGCATACGTGCAGTGGGCGGGCTTTGTTGTGTAAAAGTTAAACCTCCGTGAAGATGCTTTTGTAAAACATCGAGTATGTTTTCTGGGCTGCCCATTCTGTTCCTTTTGTTCTGCAAGCTAACAGCACCACTTTAATTGCTGTAATCCAGCGCTTCTCGATGGGGGGAGCATTCGGCAGTGACAGGAGAGAGCGCTGGTTGCAGATGGGGGTGGGGGTGCTGCTGGCTTCTAGCGGGTGGCGGCCAGCGATGCTGGTAAGCATCTCACACTGCACAGGACGCCCCGCATCGAAGAACGATCGGGCCCCCAATGCCGACGGCGGTGAGGCTGGCGGACGCTGCTGTGGTTTACTCGTCTGTCTTGATGTCTGAGCACCAGGGCCTCCCGTCTTTGTGCTGTTCCAGGCTACTCTTGGCCCTTTGTACGTCTGTCTAAAAATTTAAACTCAGACCTTAACCCTTCTACAAACAAGCAAAGGAAAAACACGCTGGGGTTTTTCTTGGGAAGGGGCTGAACGTATAGAAACATTTCGGTGGGACTGACATCACAACATTAAGTTTCCTAAGTTAGGAGCAGGGCACGTCCCTCTATTTTGAAGGAAATTTTTTGTTTTGTTTTGTTTTTTGGGGGGAGGGGAGGTAATTAGGTATATGTATGTATTTATTTATTTTTAACGGAGGTGCTGGGGATTGAACCCAGGACCTCGTGCATGCTGAGCATACGCTCTATCGCTGAGCTATACCCTCCTCCCCAAAAGAAATTCTTTAATTGTTCTCAGTAATATATAGGGTCTTTTAAATGTTTTGTTAGGTTTATAACTAGTTATATGCTCATTTTAATGCTATTGTAATTACAAATTTTATTTTCTGTTTATTCCTGGTCCATAGAGGTGCTTTTGCATCCAACACCCTTGCAAACATCATTCATTAATTCCAGAAAGTCATCTACAAATTCAGATTTTCTGCATTCACAACCACATAAACTACACATAACACTAGTTCTGCGTATTCCAATTTCCTTCTCTTGCCTAACCTCACTGGCTTGAAGCTCTGGCATGTGACGTAAGAGTGTCCTTGCCCTATTTCTGACATCAGGGAAGGTTTGAGGATGCCAACAGTAGATGGGACTTTGTGAGATTAAGAATGATCTCTTCTTTTCCTGACTGGCTGAATGTTTTCATCCTGAATGGAAGTTAAATTTAACGGGCGTTATTCAGATGATCATGGGATGTTTATCCTTCATTCTGTGTTCAATTACTTGGATTAATTTTCAAGTGTTAAACTGAAGCCTGCATTCTTGGGGCAGAGCAATGTGGCGGTAACTTACCCACGCAAACGCGGCTGGATTCGAGTGAGTTTGTGTCTTGCTTACTCCCCCCTTTTGTTTATGCGCGGACTGGCACACAACGACCCTCTGTCTCTCACCGTGTTTTCAAGGTTCTTGCCGGCTTTGGGCGACATTCTTGCTGGTTTTCAATGGGTGCCCTCTTGGCTGGGGAAGCGACCCGCCTCGTAAGGTGAGCTTTAACTCCTTAGGGCTTGGGTGCAGCTTACCAGTGGGGCCACGATGATGTGGGCATGCCTTTGTGAATTCAAGCTTTGTTAGTCATAACAAAACAGTTCAGGTTTTCCTTTCATGTCAGTCTTGGTAAACTGTGTATTTCTAAAATGTTATCCGTTTCACGTATATTTTCAAATATATTGGTATGAACGTTACCTAATCCCGCAGGTGACCTTCTGGTGCCCGTGCCGCCGGTCACCGCATCCTCCTTCATTCCCGATGGGGATTATTTGTGCTTTTACTTTTTAAACTCAGCCTCCAGGTTAGTGAAGAGCCCCCTTTTGTCTTGGCTGGTCCTGTCCCTTCCTGTTTCCTTGTTGTCTCCTCTTGGTTTTATTATTTCCTTCTATTTTGTTTGTGTTTCATTTCCTGTTCCTTTTATAATTTCTTGAGATGAATGTTAAACTTGCCGATTTTCTGCCTCTTTTATCCCCTAATAGATGTATTTAGGGTCAACCAGGCCCACCTGGCATGGCTTCAGGTGCATCCCAGGAGGCTCATTACTTGGTTCGAAGTGTTCTCTCATTTCCACGTGATTTCTTTTCTACCCAAGGGTTAATAAGAAGGCGTTTACTTGACTTCAAGTCTATAGGGATTTTTCAGTTTTTTTTTTTTGTTGTTGTTGTTACTGGTTTTCTAGTTTAATTGCTCTTGGGTAAGAACACAAACTATGTTTTGACTCTAAACTTTTGAAGCGTGTTGAAATTCACTTGAAGACTCAGCCTGTGGCTCATTTTTGTAAATGTTCTGAATGTACTTGAGAATAACCTGCATTTAGCAGTGGGTGGTTTCTGTGTTTCATATATGTCCTGCTAAGGTCACACGTCTTCCTTCCGAGCTCCTGATCGTCCGTCCCCTGACCGACGCTTCGTCTGCTTGTTCTATTATTTATGCAGAGATGTTAAATCAGATTTACCATTGATTGCATATTTGCTTATTTCTCCTTTTAGTTCTATCAATTTTTGCTTAAATATTTCAAAGTCATATTACCAAGCGCACAGAGATTTGACTCTTGTATTAACAGAAGCCGCACCAACTGTATTTTGATTGGTATTTGCATGGTATTCCCTCCACCATGTTCTGCTTTCACATCCTCTGTCCTCACACTTTTTAGATGTATCCTTTGTAAGCTGCAAAAGTGTAATCTTCCAATTTGTTCCCTTTTAATCACAAGAGTTAATCTATCTTCATTTATTACCATGAATAGTATGTTTGCAAATCTATCTTATTCAGAGAGAAATGTCTCACCCGCTCTGCCCTTCCATTTCTCTTTTCTTGCATTTTTTTGGATTACTAAGTTTTATTATTCTATTTTTCCATCTATTATGTTAGAACTTAATTGTATGACTTGTTTTGTTTAAGAAAGAATGTTTCTTTGCAAGTTCACATTGATTGCTGAGGAAAGGGACAAATTATATTATTTAAGGCTCTTAAAAAATACTGCCTAAATACGAAGACAAGAAGAGGTGAAAATATTTGAACCTGGAATATGTGTAGAATGAGAGAGATCTAGCTGTCCTCCGCGCAGTGCTGTGTCACTGCTAAATTATCCAGTGACAGCATAAAGTCTTCATACGTAACAGTGTTAGAATTATGTGAAAATGCCAGGAGAAATAAATATGTTATTACGATAGATCTATTTTTTATCAATTTAGTTCTAGTTTAGCCACTATGAGGCCTTAGGTAACCCTGGAAGCTAAGATGTACTTTTGACCTAGAACATCGTCTACCTTGGTCAATGTTCCATGTGCAGTTTAGAGTCAGGGATCTGCCACTGCGGGCCTCAGTGATTTGTCTTGTCCAAGGGTCACATTGGTCTGGTATCTCCATCCCCGTCAGGGCAGCGCAAGCACCCTGGCTCTCTCTGGCTCCATTTATCCTTGCTCGGCATCTGCGCCACTCCTGTCACGACTGGGCCATCTGCTTCACGGCGCCCGGACGCCACGCCGTGACTGCCCTGGCGCTCCCCCTACTCCCTCATCTTCGCATTCTGGGTCTTCGACATCCAGTCGTCTTATTTTTGCTTGACGAACACAGCTTGTGACAGATTTTTTCAATACCTGTTTGTTTAAAAATGTCTTTATTCACCTTTACTTCTTGAAGGGCAGTTTTACTGGACAACAGAATTCTGTTTTCTTTTAGACCTTAAAAAATACCATCTCGTTGTCTTCTGAGCTCCACAGTTCCCGTCGAGAAGTCAGCTTCGTGTCCAAGGAAACTCTGTCTTTTCCAGTTCCTTCTAAGATTACCTCCTTGGCTTTGGTTTTCAGTTATTTTACCATAAAATGCCTATTGTGAACTGTGTCCCCCCCAGCCAAATTCATGTGTTGAAACCCCACCTCCCACTGTGATGGTATGAGAGGTGGGGCCTTAGGAGGTGATCAGGGTTCGGTGAGGTCCCGACGGTGGAGCCCCTGTGTGGGACTGGTGTCTGTAAGAGTCGTGACAGAGCCGGCCTCCTGTCTCCACTCTCTGCCTCTTGAGGTTATAAGAAGTCCGAAGGCGGCCGTCTGGAAGACGCCCCAACTGGGAACTTGACCCTGTGCCACTCTGACCCAGACTTCCAGCCTCCAGAACAGTGAAAACTGAATTTCTGTTGTCTGTAAGCCCCCAGGCTACGGCATTTTGTTGTAACATATTAAACGGATTAAGACAGTGCCTAAGTGTAGTTTTTTGTATTTATCCTGCTTAGCGTTCACAGAGCTTTTTGAATTGATGCCTGGGTGTCTTTTGTCAGTTTTGGAATATTTTCTGCCATTGTCTTTTCAAATACTACTTTTGTTCCATTTTATCTCTCCCCCACATGCCCTAACACACTCACGGTAGAGCTTCTTGCCATTTTCTCAGTGTCTCTCGCTCTTCCCTCTTGTGTTTTCCGTCTGCCTCTCCTTACACTTTGGCCTGAGTATTTCTGCTGATGTTTTTCCCTTTGTTAATTCTCTCTTCAACTGTGTCTAATCTGCAGATATATCTATCCAATGAGCTCTTGACTTTTTGTTACTTTTCCAGTCCTAAATTGTCCGATTAATTCCTTTTTACACCTTCCAGTCCCCTGTCAAAATCTTGTGTTTAACGTGCTTGAACATAGTAAGCACAACGGTTGCACAGTGTGTGTCTGATAGCTCCGCCGCCTGGAGCCCCGTGGGCTCAGGTTATCATCTGCTCTTTCTCTTGGTTTTCATTTAGCTTGTTTTGTCCCTCCAGCCATTTTCGGTTGAGTGCTAGACATTGTACCTAAAGGAGGTAGATACAATCTGAGGCCGGGTATGATACCTTCCACTGGAGAAGACTGACATTTGCTTCTGGCAGTGTGGCAGGTGACTAAGGACACCAGATATCTGGCATCACCGTAATCCATCTACACAGAGCGACATTATTCAAAGGCTGGCACTGGTCTCTGTAAGGGCATATCGACTAAGTGACCCACTGTCCCACACAGACCTTCCTCCCTGTCCCCCAGGCACCACCCTGAGGCCATGATGACCACAGGACCGAGAAGGCTGGGACCAAGCCGATGGCAGCAATGAGAGCTATGTGTTTTTTGCTTTTTTTGCATGGCCCTCACAGAGCCTACAACCTGCCTGACCTCACGTAAACTCACATGAACCTCTCCACCACCTTGGGTGGGATGGAGGCAGTATCCCAGTCCCATTCCCCAGAGCAGCAAACCTCAGAGAGGTTGTATGGTTTGTCCCAGAACATCAGCCAGGGAACTGGAGAAGCCTTGACCCAAACTGACAGCTCAGGGCAGCCAGGCTGTGTTATGATGCTGGGTTCAGCTGTCCCTAGAAAGCCATTCCTCACTCCTTTCCAGAACATTGGCTCTCCCATGCAGCAGAGAGGCCACGAGCAGTCCCACGACTCCACGTCCCCACCTGTACAGTGGGGACAATGATAGCGCCCACTTCTGGAGATGCTGTGAGGATCGGTGCTGACACACTTGGGGTGGGGTCTGGATGGGGTCCTGGAGAGTCAGGTAGGGCTCTTTGGGTCTGAAGGAAGAGGAGCTGGGAGCCACAGGAACGACAGCAATGCAATAAGCAGGGAGGGGCGGGCTCAGCGGGCCGCAGGGACTGCCTGCCGCCTGCATGACCACATTTCATGTACTCAGGTGCGACCCCACAGGCACCCCAAGGATGCTCTGAGCCTGTTCTGCGGTCTGGGTGCTTCTCGGGCCTACCTGCCGTGGGCCCTCCTGGGGAACGTCTAACTGCAGTCACCTTGTTGGAGGGTCAGGGGATTAACTACATCAGAAACTGCTTCATTAACAAGCCTGCGGAAAGGGGTCATTAGATTCTGAATTAGTGCCTCTTATCTGAGGCCCACGGTGGGCCCTCGGGAGCCCCGCCCTCTGCCCGCAAGGTGCAGTTGCCGCCTCCAGTCAGGGATGCCAGCCTTCCCACTGCAGGGAGGGGCCGCCACGTGGGCCTCGCGCCTTCTCACCATGGCGTGGCTCGTGATAGTCCCTCGGGAAGGAGGGGAAAACCACGTCTGTCTGCCTCAGGGTTTCAACACCCCCAAGGCGGGGCTCACGCTGTAGAGGCGCGCTCCGACCCCTGGTTGGGCGCACCCACGAGGCTGCTCAAAACCTCCTTCCCGCCAGGGGCAGCTCACCACCCGAGAGAAGCCCGTCCACCGTGTCACCACTTCCTCTTTCCAACCGAAACCACCTCCACCTCCTTGTTTAACAACAAGACAAGACAAAACACTGTTTCCCTAAAGTGGGTTCCTTGGAGCACCTGCCTTGCAAGATGTCCCATGAATTGGGTTCCTTGGTCAAACAGGTTTGGGGAAACTTGTGGACTGTCTCCCACTAACCAAATGTTAGTCCTGCAAGGTTTGGGCAAATCTCTAGGAAGGGATCTGGTCCACTTGGTGTAACCTTCACTCCTCAGGGCCCCTTCCCGAGGGAGTCCCCGGGAGCACTGTCCCTCGTGGCCTGTCCTGCTTTGGCTGGTGAACCACACACACAACATGACACCATGACCCCGAGGCCTCAGGTTGACTGTAAGGCTTTCCGCACACAGTCTCCCTCCCCACGGGTCCACCCTGCTCACAGAGGGACGTCTGCAGCTGGACCCGTCATGCAGGCCAGCTGGGCTGCAAGTTCTCTGCTGATCTGGGAGCCCCCAGGCCTGAAGCCAGCGCAGCTGCTGAAACACAGGGTGGGTGGAAGGTGGACAGAGCTAGTCCCTCTCTGACACGGGGACCTAACGTGAGGGTCCTGGGGCTGACGGGTCTGGCCCTGGGACACGCAGGGGAGAGAGGACTGTAAGGGCCTGGGAGGGTGAATTCACCCCTCCCGTCCATGAAGCTGAGTTCGAAATGAAGTGGGATCAGGGCGGGGAGGCCGGATGGCACCGGCGGGGATGTGTCTAGTGAAGCGCTCTCTCCTGCCCCCTCCCGCCTCTCTCTGGACCAGTCCTGCACAGGCCACTCCTTGCAGGGCCAGCCCTTGGCCTCGGTTGCACTTCTCACCCCTCCAGGCACTGGGAGCCCCGGGGCTGGTGGCTACAGCCTCAGCAGGGGTGCCAGTGAGAGATGGAACCGTGGGGCCCTCGTTCAAGAGTATTAAGACTGTCAAGGTGGTGACAGCTGTGCATTAAACTGGGCGGAGGCCCAAGCACTGGCCTGAGGGCAGCCCTGCCTGGGGAAGGTGGGAGGTCGGGGGGCCTCTGGGCCAGCACAGCCCACTCGGTGTCAGCCTCTGCACCGGCCACCTGAAGGAGAAAGGGCACCCACCCAGCCCCCACGCGGTCACGCCTCACCTTGTGTCCCGAGTGTGCTGTCTGGGCCACCAGCAGCCGCACCACCGCGTCCCATCGCTTGGCCGTCCGGCGGTCCCGCGCGGTCACAGTGAACGCCACCTGCTCCGAGGGGATCCGCAGCTCCCGGGCGGCGAAGACCGTCCCGTCGGCCCCGACTTTGAAGTCCACATTGTTGGTCTCATACTGCGTCCCCTGGGTGCCCAGACAGCTGCTGAACGTGACTGCAAGAGGAGGGAGGAGAGGGTCAGGGCGGCCGGGGGCAGGCTCCCAGCAGCCGGTCCTCGGTCTCTAGCGCTTCTAGGATGTCAGCGGTTTAACTGGTATTTCGACCTTCGGTGTTGGGTTTTCTCCCTACCCCTTAGGGAACTAGCTGAAGACTTAGTAAAGGGGGCGGGAAGCAGCAGATACCCTGCCATGAGGTCTGAGACACAGCTGTTCTCCGTTTCTGCAGCATCTCTCCTGGTAACGACTAACTCTGGGTTCTACTGGCGCCGGGGCCGGGCGGCGCGTGGTGGCGAGTACCCCCCCCCCTTCAGCGGCTGCCCAGCGACCTCGGCGCCGCCAAGCGCTTTCCCCGTGAGGCGGCCGGACTGCTGACCCCGCTCTGCTTCCCAAACGTGAGTTAGGCACCGAGTTACCAGCCCCCCCTGAAGGGCTCCATCGCCCGGCCGCTCGTGCCCCCGCAGCCCCGCAGGAGGGGGCACCGTCACTGGGCGCGCGCTGGGGCGTTTTTCTCCGTGTCCTTTGCCGCCGCTGCCCAACGCCCCGGGGAATTACGAGGCGCCCACGGGCGGTGCCACATTCTGCTGATAAAAAGGACGGATAAAGTTGCCTAGTGTTTATAACGATGTGGGTGTCTCGGCAATTATGGCGGGAGGACTGGTTTTTGAAGCAATTTCACTGTCACAGCTTACGTGATTTAATTACTATTTATTCTAGAAACTAAAAAAAGCCCCTCGCTGTTACATTTGAAAAAGTGCTCCCCTCTCCGCCCTGTGTTCACCTTGTGTTGTTGGCGGCCTTGAAATAATAAATAACGTGTATGTTCCCTCGTCTCAAATACTCCACTCAGACCCCTCCCCGGCTCCCGGCACCTCCCGCTCATGGGTTTAATATAAAAGTGGTTTTAAATGAGATGAAACCAGGGAATCCCACGTGTGTACCGACTCCAGAGCCGCACAGACAGGGGTCCTCGGGGGACGAGGGCCACCAAGGGACGCCTGGGCTGTGGCTCCGTGGAAATAACCCCCACCGAGGGAATAATCACATTTTTTTCAAGTGACAGGAAATTCCAAACTGTTTTTATAGTACCGTTCGCCCCAACGGTAAACAAATTAAAATCAGCAACAAACTGAGTGGATCAATCATTTCTGATGCCCAGTTGTCACTGACAAAGATAAAAATGACAGCTCTGTGATGGCTGGGAGATTAGCGCCAAGTACATCAATAAGCCCTTTGTTCTCTGAAAGCAAATTTCTAATAACACGAATGAGACTGGACAGCAGCGGGCGGGGGGCTGTTCATATTTCTTCAGGATTGAGTGACAGTGCAGATGTAATTTAAAAAAAATAGGCACAGAGGTTTGGGGGCCCCTGAGGGCAGTGTGGGTGCTGCTGTCAGAGATAGCAGAGACGCTGGAGGTGCCCCGGCCGGAAAGTGGGGCACCGCCTGCAGGAACCTGGGACCTGTCAGGGGACAGATGCCGTCGGGGACGGGAGACCCTCAGGACATGAAAGATGGTGCCGCCAGTGGCGCTGTGATGATTGAAGGGAGGCTTCTCCACGCAGGTGCTCGTAACATCTTTTCAGCCTGTCTGCCTGGGACCCTCCAATCACCAGGGAGCACCGAGGCTTTGGGATAATGTGTGACCAAGACTTGGCTGAGCTGCTCAGTCTGCCACGTGGTCTCACCATCTTGCCTGGGGTTCCGTCACCATCGGTGAGGAAGCACGAGCTGCAACTAGGCCACGGGAAGTTGGGGGCCAGGCTTCCAGAAGGAAGGGAACTCAGAAGGGTGCCGTCCTGCGCACTGCTGGGCTGCAGTCTCTCTTTCGAAGGGAAAGAGCCATAAAGTACATTCTTCTGAGACACCAGGGGGTTCATGGCACATCAGCACTGAATAAATGAACTCCTGTACGAAACCCTAAGAAACGTGAGTTTAAATTAATTGTTCAACGTGTGGACGCTGCTCAGAAGGTTACAAGCACGGTGTCTGGCCACAGAAACGGCGAATGAGCTCCGAGAGGGCAGACCTTCCAAGAAATGTCTGACGTCTTAGGGCAGGAATGACTCCTCTCACCCAGAGGCCCTTTGTCTTTTCCTGCGCATTGTCCTAAGGAGGCTTCCCTCTTCGCTTTGGCCACCGGGGAGCTCAGAGGCAACGCTGTAGCTGGTTGCTAGCGGCACTGAGTCAGTTACCTACCACAGCACGTTCCACCCAATTTTCTCTTTGTTCATCTTCAACCCACTTCCTGCCTCTTGCTTACTTTAAAATTTTCAGTCTGCTTCTATCTCTGCAGGGTAAACACGCTCCTCTTTTAGGGGCCAGAGTGCTGCTGGGCCGTCGCATGCCCACGAGCTCTTGCTCAGGCCAGTGGGGTGCTGGGCGAGGGGTGAGGGGCTGGCCGTGGCCCCAGCATGAGGGCCTGAGAGAGCCCTTCCTCCTCGGAAAGTTCCCAGACTGGATCCAGACAAGACACCGGGACCATGACGGACGGTGTGGTCAGGACCCTGCAGGTTCCTGGCAGTGCCAGCTCCCACCCACCGCTCTGGGCTTGGCATGGATGTCAGAGGGAAGTCACTGGACCCCAGGCTGAACCAGCCCGCCCTGTGGTGGCAGCCCCTTCCCACCGTGTCACCCCATTCTGGATTCTGTCACCTTCCCTCCCTTTGCCCCTGGAACTCCTGATTTCCCTGCTTCTTGCTCGTGTCCTCCAGGACTGCCAAGCTTCTTAGGGCAGGGCGCTGCCCTGGCTGCCTGCTTGCAGTGCCCCTGGGGACAAGGACAGTGCTGGCACAGAGTCAGGGTGAAATGAGGCTGGGTCTCCCCACGATGCCCCTCCCCAGGCACAAAGGGACCAGGGTTCCCAGTCAGCCAGGGCGCTTTGTGCTCAGCCCAGAAATGCCACATGCCACCTCCTGCACTGTCTGCCTCGGTGCAGGGTGAACGCAGGTTCCTGAGCTTGGGGGGCCTTCAGGAGCCCCTGTAAGAAGCAGGGGAGATGGACGTGACCCTGCTACACGCGACACTTCCCCACGGGAGAGGGCCACGCAGGACTGCTGCCACCCGTGCCCCAGGCCACAAAAGTGAGCAACGCAGTATCAGCGTGTTTGCCTCCTACTTTTTTCTCTTTTTTTTTTTTTTACGTGGGACTTAGCACATATGACTCATTTTTCTTAATGTATTTGCTTTGATCTTCTAATTTCTCAGTCTTCAGGACACCAAAATCCTACAGGATTCTCGAACAGCCAGCACAGCACTCAACAGTAAAACACTCAAAACCTGCCCGCTAAAATCGGGGACAAGACAAGGCTGCCCACTATCACCACTCCTATTCAACACAGTCTTGGAAGTCCTAGCCACAGCAATCAGGCAAGAGGGAGAAATAAAAGGGATCCAAATTGGAAAAGAAGAGGTAAAAGTGTCATTATATGCCGACGACATGTTACTATACATAGAAAACCCTAAAAGGTCCACACAGAAAGTACTAGAGCTGATCGAAGAATTCAGCAAGGTAGCAGGTTACAAGATTAACATTCAAAAATCAGTTGCATTTCTTTACACTAACGATGAATCAACAGAAAAAGAAAGTAAAGAAACAATCCCCTTTAAAACAGCACCCAAAGTAATAAAATATCTGGGAATAAATCTAACCAAGGAGGTGAAAGAATTATACACAGGAAACTATAAACCATTGATCAAGGAAATTAAAGAAGACTTTAAGAAATGGAAAGATATCCCATGCTCCTGGATTGGAAGAATCAACATTGTTGAAATGGTCACACTGCCCAAGGCAATCTACAGATTTAATGCAATCCCTATCAAATTACCCAGGACATACTTCACAGAACTAGAACAAATCATAATCAAATTTATATGGAACCATCAAAGACCTAGAATTGCCAAAGCATTACTGAGGAAAAAGAAAGAGGCTGGAGGAATAACTCTCCCAGACTTCAGACAATACTGTAGAGCTACAGTCATCAAAACAGCATGATACTGGTGCAAAAACAGACGTATAGACCAATGGAACAGAATAGAGAGCCCAGAAATGAACCCACAAACTTTTGGTCAACTCATCTTTGACAAAGGAGGCAAGAATATACAATGGAATAAAGACAGTCTCTTCAGCAAATGGTGTTGGGAAAACTGGACAGCAGCATGTAAAACAATGAAGCTAGAACACTCCCTTACACCATATACAAAAATCAACTCAAAGTGGATCAAAGACTTAAACATAGGACAAGATACAATCAACCTCCTAGAGGAAAACATAGGCAAAACATTATCTGACATACATCTCAAAATTTTTCTCCTGGAAGAAATAAAAGCAAGAATAAACAAATGGGACCTAATGAAACTTACAAGCTTCTGCACAGCAAAGGAAACCAGAAGTAAAACAAAATGACAACCTACGGAATGGGAGAACATTTTTGCAAATGAAACCGACAAAGGCTTCATCTCCAGAATATATAAGCAGCTCATACAACTCAATAAGAAAAAAACAAACAACCCAATCCAAAAATGGGCAGAAGAACTAAACAAGCAATTCTCCAAAGAAGAAATACAAATGATCAATAGGCACATGAAAAATGCTCAATATCACTAATTATCAGAGAAATGCAAATCAAAACTACAACGAGGTATCACCTCACACCAGCCAGAATGGCCATCATTCAAAGGTCCACAAATAACAAATGCTGGAGAGGCTGTGGAGAAAAGGGAAGCCTCCTACACTGCTGGTGGGAATGCAGGTTGGTGCAGACACTGTGGAAAACAGTATGGAGATTCCTCAAAAGACTAGGAATAGACTTACCATATGACCCAGGAATCCCGCTCCTGGGCATGTATCCAGAAGGGACCCTACTTCAGGATGACACCTGCACCCCAATGTTCATAGCAGCACTATTTACAACAGCTAAGACATGGAAACAGCCTAAATGTCCATCAACAGATGACTGGATAAAGAAGATGTGGTATATTTATACAATGGAATACTATTCAGCCATAAAAACCAACAACATAACGCCATTTGCAGCAACATGGATGCTCCTGGAGAATGTCATTCTAAGTGAAGTAAGCCAGAAAGAAAAAGAAAAATATCATATGAGATCTCTCATATGTGGAATCTAAAACAAAACAAAACAAAAAGAAAAAAACATAAATACAAAACAGAAACAGACTCATAGACACAGAATACAAACTTGTGGTTGCCAAGGGGGCGTGGGAAGGGACAGACTGGGATTTCAAAATTGTAGAATAGATAGGCAAGATTACACTGTATAGCACAGGGAAATATACGCAAGATCTTGTGGTAGCTCACAGAGAAGAAAATGTGACAATGAATATATGTATGTGCATGTATAACTGAAAAATTGCGTACTACACTGGAATTTGACACAACATTGTAAAATGACTATAACTCAATAAAAAAATGTTAAACAAATCTTATGGGATTCTCTAGAAAACTGTTCCCTCAATGCGTTAGCGAATACCAGCATATGGAAAAACTCCCATCCTGACTTAAATTCGGATTATCCATCTTGTCTAGGGCTTTCTGGGAAGTGACCTGTTTCCCAAGCACCAGGCACTCTGCCACTCAGGCGGCTTTGTCCCCACTTTGCAGATGAGGAAACCGAGGCTCAGAGACGTCAAACCTCCTTGGAGGGGACAGGACAGGGAGGAGGGGTTGGGACCTCCCCCGCAGGCTCTCTGGCACCAGCCTGCCCAGTGGCTGTTCTAGGTGAGGTCGGTGGGGGCCCCTCAAATGTCTTAAAATGTTCTCATCTACGTCCTCGTGCCAGAACTTTCTGCTGGTGGCAGAGAACTCTGACCCTGGGTGGTGCTGGTGGCTGCTCCCCAAGGCTGTGGCCTCCCCAGGTCCCTGCGGGGATGGTGGAAGGTTGCCTGTGGCACCGGCCCCTCTGGGACTGCGAGGTCCCAGCGCTCAGCGTGGGGAGGAAAGTGGCTGCACGGGGAGAAGGTGCCTGTGTGGAAACCAGCTGCGGGGCACGGAGCCGTCCCGGGGAGAATCTGCTTGCAGGGGAGGCAGCTCCTGCTTCCACAGGGGCGAGGACATAGGGCCCACCGGGTGCTCGATGCCGCAGCCAGACCTGCCTCCTGCCTCTCTCTGGGGCTTGCTAATTACTTCCATTAGTTTTAAACACACTTGACAAGAGACAGAAGGAATCCTGAGAGAAATTAAGTCCAATTGTTTAAACGGGCACAGTCACACCTCGGAGGTGTAGCGGCCGCGGCCTCAGGCAGCGGCCCTGGGGGAGGCGGGGATGCCCCGGAGTGGGCCCTGGGGGCAGGACACAGCAGCACCTGCCGGAGGATGCGGCCCAGGAGGGTGGGAAGACGCTGCATCCGGGCGCAGGTGTGCGCCAAGCCACGCCCACGCCCAGGCCCCGGGGGATGCGGCTTGACTTAGCGCCGCTCCAGCCTAGTCTCTGGGGCAGCAGCAGAGGCTGCGCGGGCCGAGTCGTGCCCTCGGGCCGGTGTGCTCGTACCCATCGAGGGAGGAGGAGACGGGGAGCAGAGGCGCCGGGCCAAGGCCACTCGTGGCGTTCAGGCCTCAGAAATCTGTGGGGCCCTGGGCTGGTCAACTCGTGTCTGCCAGCACGTCTCCCCCACCCGGCCAAGCATTGCTTTGAGAAACTCTGGGTGTCCTAATTTAATGTTTACGGCACCGCGCAAGGATCGGGGCGCCGACAGGAGAAGCAGAGCCCCCTGCCCTGCTGGGACTGGCTGCATCACGAGGCTTAAGTCTCAGAACGGTTCTGAGCCCACATAAGGCGAGGAATTTCTCCAGGTTCCGGGATGAGTGCACAGTCCTTTGTTCAAGAAAACAGAGATGCAGGTGTCTGGGGAGATCAGGAAGCGGGTGGTGAGGGAGGCTGCAATTCCAGGTCTAAGGAGGGTTATTTACGCGACAGTTCTGTTCCCAAGCGGCTGAAGGAAATCCCGCTGACGCCCCAGCAGAACGAAGCTCAGGCCTCTTAGGTGGGTGGCATCTCTGGTGAAACCCTCCCACCCGCACTCACAGAGGCGCAAGCAGAGGCTGACGGAGGCGCGTCCAGGCACAGACGTGCCAACCTGCCAAGGTGCCCGGGTTTCGGAAGTGCCCGGAGCAGTCAAACTGCCGTGGTCGGCTCGGAGGGCGGCGAGGCGAACGGCTGACCACCGCATGACATTCCCACGCTTAGAAAGCCGGGCCGGGGGGCGGGGGGACGTTCTCCACAGCGAGGGCCGGGGTCGTGGCCCCGACTCTGCCCAGCGTCCCTGGCGGGAGGAAGGACGCTTGGTGCATAGCTCCATCTCGGGGATGTGGGAGCCACCCTAACGGCCAAGGGTGCGGGGCTTCCTTGAGGGCCTGGAGGGGGTGGGCCTGCCCGGACCTTTGCTATCTCAGCCAAGTCCATTTGATTCTTTGGAAAAATGGGAGAGGTCTTCTGACTGTTAAGACGTCTACGATCTTGTTGAACATCTAGATTAACAAGCCTTTCAAGAACTAACGTGAACATTTGGTGAATTTTCATTCATTCACTCCTTCATTCATTCACCACTGACTTGGTTGTCACTCAGGTGTCCCGTGAGGCACCTGGAGTGAGGTGTCAAGCTGAACCTTTGCAAACCCGTCAGGAGTCTGTGAATTCCATTTTCCAGAAGGGGAAGCTGAGGTTCAGAGAGGTGCACCGGCCCCCTGAGGTCCACGCCAGCAAGCGGCAGAGCCGGTGCTGAGGGGGTCCCCCAGCCTCGTGCCGGAAGTGCCCCTTCCATCT
Organism: Camelus ferus; assembly: GCF_009834535.1. Classification (NCBI taxonomy): domain Eukaryota; kingdom Metazoa; phylum Chordata; class Mammalia; order Artiodactyla; family Camelidae; genus Camelus; species Camelus ferus. Next base: position 13,740,902 of record NC_045714.1, on the reverse strand, counting down.
GGTGGTGGACATGACCACGGCCGTCCCCTCCCGAGTGACACAGGCCAGACTGAGAGACCGCGTGCATCATCTGAACAGCACCGCTCCCCCCGACACCTCCGCCCCCCGTCACCCCCAGGCCTCCGATTCTCTCCAGCAGCTCTTGCTACCAGGAGAGTTACGTGTGAAGCCCACAGCCAGGTGTGGGCTCACAAACACGCAGTCATGCCTACGCTTGAAGCCTCCAGGAGAAACGCAGTGCGCGTGCGCGGACAGTCTCGGGGACGCACGAGGGCCGGTCAGGTGTGCGGCTGTCATTTTCTACTGCTTCCTGGTGCCCGCCTTCCTGGCTCCCCCGACGGTGATGCTCAGGAGGAGAGGGTGAGGCTCGGGGGGTCCCTGGGCTGCCCGTAGGAGACGGCGCACGGGCTCTGGACAGGGCTCTACGCCGCCCACAGCTGCGTCCAGGGGTTCTCACTGTCCCCAGGGGTGGGGATGTCACTGCCACCAGTGTTGCTGGGAATAAGTGACCCTTCCTAATTCAGCAAGTGCAACTAACACGTCTCTCGTGGGGCCTGGTGACAGCACTAATGGGGATCGTTGTATAATAATGACGGCTCGGTGGCTTATCGAGGTCCTACCACCCGCCAGGCACTGGGCCAAACCCAACACCCAGACCACACTCAGCCCCCACAATTTGGGCAGGGACAACTGTCACCCACCTTACAGGTGAGTGTGCTGAGGGACAGATCAGGAACGTCAACCCCCAACGTGGTCTCTGTTCCGGGGGCCTCGGGGGCGGGGCTGCCAAGAAGAGATTCAACGCCGTCTCAGGCGGACCCATCCATGGCGGGGTTTAGTGGATGGACACCTGCCTCCCTGGCGGTCACCCCAGGAGCCCCCAGGTGCTTTTCTGACTTCGTGGCGCCTCCCCAATGCCCGGCCGGCCCCAGACAAGCCTGTCGCTACAAGAACGGGGTGGGATTTTCAGCGCCCTCCACGGCCGCCTCTCTTCACTGGCTCCTCCTTCTGCGGGGCTCGGCTGCGCCACCTGGGGCCAGGCTCCCGTCTGAGCGCCCGCGTGCGGGAGGTGTGAGGAGGACGGTGCTGACAGCCAGGCTGGGGGAGCGGGCCTGGGGGGACCCTCTGCAACGTAAGAAGCAGGGCCGGCTATTTTTAGACCCGCCAGCCTCTTGTTTTTAGCTCTTGCGCACGAGGACTGAGCTAATGAAATCACCCGCAATTAAGGCCCAGGTAGAGAGACAGCTCTTTCCTGTCCCCAGAGGCCCCCTCCCTCCTCCCCTCCCCTCCCCTCCCCTCCCCCACCTTCCCTCCCTTCTCTCCCCCTCCTCCACTGTCCTCTCTGCAGGTGGGGAGCCCGTGAGAGGAAGGGGTGGCTCTGGAGGGACCCCCAGACCTGGTTTACGATTTTACTCCATTTTACCAAAAGGGCAGTTTGGGACTGTTTCTTGTTCTCTGTATTTTAAAAGCATTTAAGAGGTGCCGGCTCTGGCTGACCGCCCCGCCTCCCAGGGTTTCTTTCTCCTGTCAAAGCTCCCACAAAGCTGTTCCAAACACTAGGGAGGACATGGTGTTTGAAGCTGGGTCAAGGTTTGGGAGGGCGGCTTCTGCTGACCACAGGGATGGTGATCCCAGCAGCGCGACCCCGGGGTCAGCCTCCCACTGCAGCCCCTCCCAGCCTGGGGGTGAGGGGACCCCAGCCGCACCTCACGCAGGGACAGTGCACCAGCACCCAAGGAATAAAGGAGCAGATCCAGGAGATGCGTCTGCCCCTCTGTCCATCTGTCTGTCCACGTGCTGACTGGCCTGGCTCACCCCTCGCTCGCTGCTGCCTGCTGAGCACACACCCACCGCCTCCTCAGGGAGCCCCTGCTCTCCAAAGAGGGGGGGCGCCCGGGGGCAGAGTGAGCCCCTCTCCTGTTCCCGTGAAGGGAGCCAGCTGGGCGGGACGTCAGGGCGGCTTAGACGGGGTTCGGAGCCCAGCAGGGGGTAAGGCAGACCGGGCGGTGGGGGGGCGCGGGGTGGCCAGGAAGGCCCTGGGACACGGGGACAGGCGGAACGGACTGGGCGGTGAGTGAGGACGGAGGGTGGGCAGAGGCGTGGGCCCGGGCACGCCCAGCACACGCACACCCAGGGAGCGGCTCCCTGCTCCCCTGCACACGCGTGCTTCCTGGGGGGCAGGCCTGGGGGCTGGCACAGACGGGGTCCCTCCACGCTGGGGGTCTGTGTGTGGAGGGGCAGGTTGGTGCAAATCAGGACGCAGATCACACATTAACTCGTCTATGCCCCAGAAAGCGGCCAAGGGAGCCTCTCCTTCGGGGCTGCTGCTGCTGGCCCGAGGGGCCCGGCTGGGCCCCGCCTCACTGTCTGTCTGCAACGGGGAGGGACCCGCGGTGTCTCCGGGACGGTTCTGCTGTGCGGCGTCAGGACGAGCCCTGGTTTCACCACCGTGACTCGGAGACAGAACTGCGAGGCTGCAGCTGGGCGAACGGCCGCAGGCGTCACAGGCCTGAAGTGAGCCCCCGCGGCGGGAAGGACTTCTCCCAGGTTCTCTGCGCTTCCAGATGCGAGGCACCCACGTTTCCAAGTGAGGGGCCTTCACGGGAGTCCAGGCGGGACGTGGTGCCTGAACTCTGTGGCAGCCCCCAGGCTGCGGCCCAGCTGCCCTGGCCCCGAATTGAAGCCACCAGCGCCACGAGAAGGGGCACACTTGTCACTCTGGGACGGGGACACTCTGTGAAGGGGCCCAAGACAGTGTAGAGCCCCCGGCACCTGACAGCCCCTCTGGCGGGCACACCTATCCTGTCTCCGTTCACTGGGCTGAATCCAAACCTGACTCTGAACTTTACCTAGCTGCTCCCTTTGCAAACACACGTGGGTTGGCGGCCAAATGTTTTTCTAAAGTAAATAAAAAGAACTCAGGACTCGCAAACACACATCCCCCTCCTTCTCAATCACCCCTGACTGCCACCAGCAGCCTCCCCCTGGTCTTCCCTTGTCAGAACCACCGTTCTGGGCGCATTCATTTCATGCTTGGCTTGGAGATATTTGGGGACCTCCTTGAGATGAGCAGACCCCTGGGGTGCCTGTAACCCAAGGATGCAAACCTCCTCAGGGGCCAGGGGAGCCTTGAGCAAACGCAGTCAGGCTCCAAGGCAGAGGCAGCTTGCTGGGGGCTCCGGGGCGAGGGGCTGCCTGATCCTGGGCCTGGGGAGGGAGCCTAGGACAGGGACTGAGGGAAGCAGGAGCTAATTCGACCAGGCTCAGGTGCCCCAGGGCAGAGCCACCTGCCTCCGGCCCACCTGGGCTCTGAGAGACCCTGGGGAGGAGTCCTTCAGGAGTTACGAGGCCACGTGCGGCACCCCTGAGAGCTTTCCAGGATGGGCTTCTCTCCAACACACACTTTGAGCTCTGATGGCTGGGACTCGGGGACACGTTTGCTAGGCTCAGGACGAGGAACACAGTGCTGAAGAGTGAATTCTACTCTGACACAGAGAGAAAACACGATCCTTCCTGTAACTGTCTTCCCACAGCACCCCCTTCCTCAGCCAGGGGCTGCCCCAAAGGAAGCAAAGGCCCAATCACCTGTTTGGTTGTTCCTGGTCCAAATCCTGCTTCTGAGGAGCACGTAGGAACAGGGCACATTCTTTACGGGTCACAATATTGCTGTCCGAAGAAGGCCCAGGGCCCTGGGGCCAGGGCCAGTGTCGGAGGGGCAGGGACATGGCTTCTCATATGTGGCCACGGTGCACACGGTGTCTCTCTCAGAAATCTCCACTAGAACACACCAGCGCCTGGGAAGCCCTGCAAGGGCCTTAAAATGGTTGGATCTACACCATTTCTACTACCATTGGAAGAGATGCATATTGGGAACTCAGGATGTATCAGTCAGCATGAGTCTGGGTTAAGCTGAAGTAACAAACGGCTCCCAAAGCACCTGATGTGCTGCTGTGGGCCAACCTGGGAGGCCTTGCTCTGCGGAATCCTCAGGGACGATTCTTCTGCTTGCACGGTCGCCAAGGCCAGGAGCATCTGGTGTTGAGAAACGGGAGTCACTGGCTCTTGAGTTTCCTCCTGGGAGGGATGTACCTGGCTCTCGCTCCTAGTTCACTGGCCAAAGCAGATGGCACGGCCAGCCCTAACTGCCCAGAAGTGGGGGAGTGACATCCTGCCATATGTCTTCAGGAAGAAGGGTGGACTCTGTCAGTTACACGCAGCAACAATGTAACGTAACATGTACGTAGCAACTAACGTAAGGACAGGCGGCTCATGTGACTGTCACACAGTTGCTCCCGCACAGACCTGCCTCAACACCTCCAGCTACAATGAACAAAATGGCAGTTAGAAAGATAAACACCCAAAGCAAGTCCTGTATCTGCAGAAACAATTTTACAGACGCCTCCCAAGCCACTGCCGTCTCGCCTTGGCCCAGGGCGCACAGGTCTGGATGTGTCCCTGCAAAGGCTCCTGATCTCTCTGCCTTTTCGGATTGTTCTTCCTCTCCCATTAGACTGTAAGATCTGAAGGCTGAGGTCGTGATGTGGCTACTTTTCTCGTCTTGAGCAGAAAGGTGACGTTCAGGGAGCCCTCATCCACTCCTGCACACCCCATTTCTCTGGTGGAGGCCAATGGGGAATGCTGGCCGCTACATCCCAAAGCCGCTGGGCTGGGTCTTGCAGGAAAGTGTCTCTGTGATTCCCGCCCATTTAGGCCACACAGGGTGGCTCAGCGCCTGGCAGGAAAAACAGCCAGATAATGACAGTCATTTTGGAGGCAATGGATCCTGGCCTTACACGGCCCTTGTCTGGATCCCCAGACCCCTGCCCAAGGCTCCCTTCCAAAGCCTTGCCCACTGGAGCTTTATGCAAATGCAGCGTTTATCCCGGGGTAATTATCCCTTTTACAAGTTTGACACGAAATCTTGATAAAGAATTGTCTTTTAACATAGTGGCAAAGAAGCTCAGCCAAATGCATAAAAATTATATGACATTTACTCCTGACTGTAAATTAAAATTTACAGAAAGGTCAATGAACCAGGAGTGATTTTTTTCGGATAACTTAGACAATGAGGACTGGGAAGGCTGGAGGCAGAGGGTGAGCCTCAGGCTGCCCCGTCCATCCAGCCCCCATGCCCTGGCCCAAACTCAATTTGTCCCCAGTGGGCCTCACTCCTGCCAAATGCACATTAGAAGATGGTGAAAGAAATTTCTGGACTTCCTTGGAAAGAAAAGGCATCTCTCAGAGAAGGGCAGCCTTTTGACTAGACTCTGGCTCCCGAAAAGAGAAGACAGGTGCAGGAAGCTGCAAGTCATCTCATGGAGTCCCTACTATGTGACCAGCACCTACTATGTGCACTGACCATGGCAGGTGCAAAAGGGCGTGGCGTGCTGCTTTGCCGAGAGCTAAGGCCTGGGAGCCAGTTGGACGAGCTGTGTGGCCTTGGAGCGCTCGCTAAACCTCTATGATCTTCATATCCGATCCAGCACAATCACCTTCAAACCACGAGGCACGAGCCTGTTACCCACAGTCAGATTTACGGACTCATTGCAACAGGGGAGAAGCCAAGCTAATGGTTACTCTCTCGTGTCAAGAGGAAGTAATGACCTCTACCTTGAAGGGTTTCTGCCATAATTCAACGAGGTGACGCAGGGAACAAGCCCGGCACAATTGTGCCTGGAGGCCCCAGGAAGCTGTGACGCTCTCGGTGCATCTCCCCCAGCCGCCCCCGCCAGCTCGTCTCTCCCCGCGTCCTCTTCTGTGACCGAGAAACACAGGAAGATACAAGAGCAAGACGATGGCTTTTACAACCACCAGATGCAGAGGGGTAACTTCGATGTCTAAGCTCTGCGCGGGAGCACGGTGCAACGTCTTACCACCTTTCTCCTTTTAGCAAAAGCAAGATGCTCCCCCGCCAGCCGCGTCTTTATCTCAACAGTCAGGGCTGCAAAGGGTATCTTAATTTAAGAAACAATTATGAGTGAACCACAAACTCCTAGGAATTACCCGTGCTTTAGAAAGGAAGAACAAAGGGCGCCGACAGAAGACACGGGCCCCGCTTGTCGCAGGATATTAACCCGGATGTTCACAAACACTTTGGGGGCCAGAATCCCCACGTCCCGCCCAGCCCCCATTGTTTCTCTGGGAGGGGCACTGGGTCGGTGGCTTTGTAGGTGAGCAGTCTAAACACAACTCCGTGGATTTTGCAGTCACAGCTCTCAGGGCTTTTGTGATTTAAAGCAGCAATTATGCACGAGATAAAGACCCAGAGAAAGGACCTCCCCTCGGGCTGGGTGGCGAGGGCAGCGCACGGAGGTTAATGCTTTGGTGAAGTATTTCCGCTGTTACTTCACGCAGCCGTCCTGCAATGTCTCTGATGTTTTCGCACATTACGCACTCTTCCGGCGGAGAAACAGCTTGCGTTTTTGAAAGCAAGGAGGAAAAACCTAACAGGCCTCCGCAGCCACCTTGTACCTTGGAAGATCCTGCAATGAGGCTACAGCTTGGAGATGCTTTCCATTCAGGCACCAAGGAGAGGGCTGCGTCTCTCTTGTGCTGGTGATGGCCAAGACTTAAAAACATGGCCAAGACTTCAAAAAGGATCTGGTTGGAACCCTCGGAAGCTCCCTGTCTGGACGAGTATGTGGCTATGATTCGACCCCCTAGTTGGGCTGCCCTTCCTGTAGGAGGGCCCTCCTCCACACTCGGTCTCATACAAGGGGAAGCCGTCGGGACGCGGTGTCCACCCGGTGCGGGGCCGAGACCGGACAGGGTGAGTTCCAGGGGCGGCAGGTGCCTCAGCCACTGCTCAACCCTTCCGGAACGGTAACTGGGCAGATAATCAAACCCAACCTCCACGGGTGCCGCATCCTCTATGGCCTGAGCGTGGTGGTGAGCAGGGCGGCGGGAGGCTCGCGGACCCAGCAGCGTCCTTGGAGCTGGCCACACACTCTTGTCTGGATGAATGCCAGCGTTCTGTCGAGGTCCTGGGGCATCTGGCACCACCTGTGCAGGTAACACAGTGGCACGTCTACCCGGTGGGTGTGCGGACCCCAGTGCAGCCCAGGATTCGGGGGAGGCGGTCCAGGAGCTGCCCCAGCAGATGGCGGTCCTCCTTCTGCATTTGGTGGGGGACACCTGAGTTGTCACCTCAGATACCCACGGTGCTGCATTCCCGTGGTCCCACCCTTCTGGGAAGAACAGAGCCAGGAGGGGGTGGGGGATTCAGGAAAGGTGCAAGTCTGTGCTTCCCCAGGGCGGCTCTGGGTCAGCAGGGCCCTGGCAGCCTCAGCCTGTCTCCCCTGCACCTTGAGGGAGAGGGTAGCAGGACCCCGACGGCTCTTCCCCCAGCCTCCGCTCAGTGCGGGACGCGGTCTTCCTTCTCTGTGACGGGCAGCCTAGCCCAGCTTGGCTTCCTAAGACGCGACCTAAAACTGTACCTGGAACCCGGCTGAAGTCCAGGGACGTAAGTGCTGGCTGTTTTTTTCAGGCCGTGCAGCCTACATTTGAAAAGCATCTTTTTTTTCTTTCCATATTTTCTGCACCTGCCCAGAGTAGAGAGATCAGGCTCTTCTAAAATGTCAGGGCGAGGAAATGGCCAGGCGTGGCCACGTGAGGGAACAACCCTGTTCAGTTGGCCCTGGCGGCACAGAACCTTTGGGCTTCTGTCTCCTGCCCTCAGTTGCTCGGTCACCAGTCCCAGGGCCGTCCCTCTGAGTCTAGACGATTCAACTATTTGTTACCATTAGTTCATTAACATTAAAAAAATATGACTTCCTGCCTACTCGACACAGAATTCTGGCCACCAGCACTGGCTGGGAGCTCAGAGGCTCTGTCTGCTGGCGGCGGGGGCCGGGGCACAGGGCACTGCACTGGCGCCGGTAACTGGCGCCCAGCGCGTGGCTGGACGCGGGGGCACTTCTGTGATGGGGCCGCCCCCCTCCCCTGCGTCGGGTCGTCCTGGCTCACTCTTGCAGCCCTTCTGACCGCTCAGACCCTGCCTGTGGTTTTGGGTCAGTCCCCGGGAGTGGACACTCCTGTACGGCCACGGATGTGCTGGCAGGACTGTTTTCTGCAAATGGGCCTGATGCAGACCTTAAGCTGTGGGGGGTGGGGGTGGGGCGGGGCTGCGCCCCACCCAGGCCGCTTCCCTCCTCACCACAGCCCAGCAAGCCCTCCTGAAGCCGCTGCCCTTGCAGCCTGAGGGCCCAGAGGTGGGTGGGCTGTGAGTTCAGGCTCGCTGATTTGCATTGTTTTGATTACAAGTTGCGTAAATCCGCACTTGGGAGGGGTTCTCTGCCCCAGGGGAGAGGACTCACGAGCCTCACAGACAGAAAGCCTGGCAATTCCTCGGGCTGCCCCATTCATCCTCTGGAAGCTTCCGTCAAGACTAAGTGCCCTCGTCGTCACTTCCCGGGACTGGGAGCCCCGGGAACCCATGGGCCGCACCTTCTCCCGGACGCCGGGCCCAGAGAGGTGAGCTCACTTGTCTGAGGACGAGCTGGCAGCAGAGGGACTTCCCACCACCAATTTTTCTAGAAAGTTCTCTGGCTTGGTTTTCATCAGCCCGGGCAGGGGGCACTGCCCGGGCTGGGAGAGTCGGCTGAGAAGTGCTGAGGGCAGTGGGAGGCCCACCCACCCGGGTTCCTGATCTGCATCCCCAGCCCCTCCCAGACAGCCCCCAGACAGGTGAGGACCATCCCCCTCAGCCATTGTTTCAAAGTTTTAAACTCGCTGCTGGTGGCAAACTTTCCGCTAAATACGCAGATGGTCCTGCCTGATCCTGTTAATGGAAAAGCTCTCACACGGCTACAAAAACAGACGTGCTCATCTGTTTCTCAACATTTTGAAAAAACCCTACAGAGGTATAAGGTGCTACACGATGAGAATAATTAGCTTGTGCCATCTGCGAACAAAGAAAGAAGCCAGCCTCCCCACCGCCGCAACGCTATTTCAGGCTCGTATGGACGCCGAGGGCGCTGGGGGAGCGTTGCCCGCCACGTTCCCATCCGGGGCGCCCTTTCGCCTTCATTCGCTCAAGAGACTGTAGGAGCAGCTCTGGCCCGTGCCTGTGTTCACCTGTGATTAACTGGCAATAACAATCGTCATTAGAAAGGAGTAAGTTGACATTCTTGACAGCCCTGACTGAATCTGCGACAGCAGCTGCCTGGGAAGTGGCCGGCGTGGCTGCAGTCTCAGGGGACCGGCCACTCTCCCCGGGAGAGGGGTCAGGTGAGCCCCGGGCTCGTGATGTGGGCAGCCCGCCACACTGTCCGGGTGTGGGGTGACGGCTGGCGGGCACTGGGGCCCTGAGGTTGTCTGTGCACACAGGCCTGTCTCCTCCGCGGGTTCTCTGAGGGATATGGGCTGGGCCTGCCTCCCTGTGGAGCCTGCGTTCAGGGAGAAGACAGGATCAGGGCAAAGTTCACTCCCCACTGTCCAGTCCATCCTGCTGGAAGCCCCGCGTTTGGTTTTTAAATCCAGTCTCCATCACACGCTGATACTTTTAGAAAATACAGTCGAGATGAACTACCAGGAAAAGACTGCGGGCAGGGCACGGCTGCAGGAAATGTCCACTCGTGGTTTCTGTCTTATCTGGTCCTGATCCATAACAAACAGTCTTGGGGCCTGTGTCCTTCTGGGCTCTCACTCCCGGAAGTGCCCACAGCAAAGGCAGACCTGCCCCATACGAGGGTAGGCTGAACAGAGCTGTGCATCCCAGAGGGAGAACCAAGTGGCTCCAGCCAGGGGATTCTAGCCGGCTTCCTGGAGGAGGCAATAATTCACCGAGACCTAAAGGATGGCAAGGGGTGGGCTGCAAACACCTGGGAAGCAGCTGGCTCCAGGCAGAGGTGGGCCTGCAAGGGCTGTGTGAGGCTGGAGTGGGAGCTGGGACAAGAGGTAACGAGGCGAGGAGCCAGACGGCTGTGTGTGCCGGGGTGTCGAGCAGGGAGAGACAGGCCCCCTGGCTGTGGCAGGATGGTTGATGGTGCTGTCACCCTGGTAGGGGACAATGGTGGCTTCAACCCAGGCTGAAGCAGAGAAAAGAGGGCAGTGGCATTCCAAGCCAATTACGAGGCAGAGAGGACTGAGCTGCCAGTTCTGGTTTGGGTAAAAATCAACAGTCCCAAATATAGATGCAGAAATTCTCAAAAAATTTTAGCAAATCAAATCCAATGATGTATAAAAATTATACAGTATGACTAAGTGGGTTTATCCCATGTATGCATGGCTGGCTCAACATTCAAGGATCAGTTAATGCGGGGGAGGGTATAGCTCAGTGGCAGAGTGCGTGCCTAGCATGCACAAGGTCCTGGGTTCAATCCCCAGTCCCTCCATTAAAAAAATAAATGAATAAACCTAATTATCTCCCCCCCAAATCAATTAATGTAATAGATTGCATCAACAGATTAAAAACGAAAACTCACATGATCATGTCAACAGATGCACAAAAACCATCTGACACCCATTCATGATAAAAACTCTCTGTAAACTAGGAACAGAGGGTATCTTTCTTAACTTAATAAAGACTATCTCAGAAAAACCTGACAGCTACCATCACACCTAATGATGAGAAACTCACAGCTTTCCTGCTAAGGTCAGGTACCAGGCAAAGATGCCCCGTCTCCTCCTTGCTTTTCAACATTACAGTGAAAGTCTTTGCTAATGTGATAAGGCAAGAGGAGGAAATAAAAGGCATACTGATTGGGAAAGAAGAAATAAAACTGTTTTTGTTTGCAAAACCGGAACTAATAAGGGATTATAGCAAAGCTATAGAATATAAGATTAATATATGAAAGTTCATCACTTCCTTACGTATCAGAAAGGAACAAGTGGAATTTGAAATTAAAAGCAAATCATTATACCCCTTAAAATGAAATACTTAGGTATAAACCTAACAAATATGTAAGATTTATATGAGGAAAACTGCAAAACTCTAATGAATGAAATCAGAGAAGGACTAAATAAATGGAGAGATAGTCCATGTTCATGGATAGGCTGACTCAATATTGTCACAATGTCAGTTCTTCCCAATGTGATCTAGAGTCAGTGGAATCCCAATCAAAATCTCAGAAAGTTGCTTTGTGGATACTGACAGTGTGATTTTAAGGTTTACAGGGAGAGGAGGTGACCCAGAATAGTCAACACAATATTGAAGAACATAGTCAGAGGACTGACACCGCCTGACTTCAAGACTCACTGTAGAAGTACAGGAATTAAGACAGTGGTGCTGGTGAAAGAACAGACAAACAGATCAATGGGACAGAACAGAGAGCCCAGAAATAGACCCCTGTAAATAGTGGTGATTGATCTTTGACAAAATAGCAAAGGCAACACAATGGAGCAAAAATAGTCTCTTCAACAAACTGGTGCTGGAACCACTGGACATCCACCCACGTGTGAAGATGAATCTAGACACAGACCTTACACCCTTCACAAAAATAAACTCAAAGTGGGTCACAGACCTAAGTGTAAAACACAACAGTACAAAAACTCCTAGAAGGCAACAGAGAAGAGAATCTAGGTGGTCCTGGATATGGCGATGACTTCTAGGTACCACACCAAAGGCGCTGATCTGGGAAAGAAATACTGGTAAACAGGACTTCATTAAAGTTAAGAACTTCTGTTATGAGAAAGACAATATTAAGAGAATCAGGAGACAAGCCACAGACTAGGGGAATATATTTGCGAAGGACACATCTGATAAAGACACATTTGGACTCTTATCCTGAAATACATGGAAAATTTGAAACCTCAACAATAAGAAAACAAACAACCCAATTTAAAAATGGGAAAAATACCTTAACAGACTCGCCACCAAAGAAGCCATACAGACAGCAAATAAGCACATAAAAGGTGCTCCCCGTCCTACGGCATCAGGGAAACGCAAATTAAAACAGCAGCAAGTTACCATTGCACACCTACGAGGACGGCCAAACCCAGAGCGCTGACAGCACCGAGGGCTGGCGAGGACGGGCGGCAGCAGGAGCGCCCACTCATGGCCGCGGGGACGGCACGACGGTGCAGCCACTTTGCAAGACGGTTTGGAGGTTTCTCGTAAAACTAATCGTGCTCTGGCCGAAAAGTCCAGTAACCGTGCTTCCTGGTGTTTACCCGAAGGAGCTGAAAACTTAAGTCCACACAAAAACCTGCACGTGGATATTTATAGCAGCTTTATTCATAACTGCCAAAGCGTGGAAGCAACCAAGATGCCCTTCAGCAGATGAATAGATGGAAAAACTGTGGTTTATCCAGACAATGGAATATCATTCAATGTTAAAAAGAAATGAGCTATCCAGTCCCGAAATACATAGGGGGAACTTAATGCATATTATTAGTGAAAGAAGCCAATCTGAAAAAGCTACATTCTGTAGGTTTCCGTCTACATGCCATTCTGGAAAAGGCAAAACGACAGAGACAGTCCAAAGATCAGTGGCGGTCAGGGGTTGGCGGGGAGGGAGGGATGAGCAGGCGGAGCACTGGGGATCTTCAGGGCAGCCAAGCTGCTCTGTTGGTGCTGAGATGGTGCACACGTGACATCACACGTTTGTCCAAACCCACAGGACGTACACCCCAGGAGAGAGCCCTGCGGACCCTGGGCAATGACGGGTCATGTAGGCCCATCAGTCCCAACAATGTCCCGTCCGGTGGGGGATGTGGATGATGGGGGCGGCGGTGGTGTGCGGGGCGGGGGCTGTGGGAAGTCTCTGTGCCTTCCACTCAGTTTTGCTGTGAACCTAAAACTGCTCTGAAAAGATGAAGTTCGTTAAGAAACACTTCACGTGGCTTGCTGGCCACACTGCGCTCAGCCTGCGTGTGGGCATGCGTCTCAGCACACGTGGGCTGCGGCAGCCCCTTCCCACCGGGACTGTCTCCCCGGGGCCACTGCTGTGTGCAGGTGTTGGCAGTGCTTGTGCCCCTTGAAGGGAGCCCAGGTCTCAGCCTGCAGGTCCTCAGGCTTGGGGCCGGGGACACACCTGGCTAAGCTGCCCGCTTCCCTGGGCAGCAGCCAAGCAAACGCCGCAGCCAGGCCCGCACTGGGATTATGGCTTCCGTGCCGTGATCCTCCCCGCACCCTGTTTCACAGTGTCAGAGGTCACCGTGGTGGGACTAAACCCAGCTAACATGTCCCTGACCTGGGATCCGGGCATGTGGAGGGCCCCTGGCACAGGGGCAGAAGGGTCAGTTGGTGGATTGAGGACCCCCAGAGGAGATGTGAGAGCAGAGGAGGGTCCCCAGGACCACCCGGGCGGAACAGCCTCAGGGCCCTCTCCTGGTTCCACTGAGGCAGCCGGGCCTGAGATGGCGGCCATCCTCATGGGCCCCCCCGACACCAGACAGGGCCCTAGAGGTGTGGCCTAGTGGACCACACATGACCCTGAGGCAGGGCCGGAATCACCTGCGAGGATGCCCGAGCAGCCCCGCGTGGAGTCCACGTGGTGTGGAACGGAGGCCTCGTGCTGACAGCCGTGCGAGTCGCCCACATTGGGAGTGGATGCTTGAGCCTGGCCACGCCATCGGGGACCAGCCTGGCGCCCACAGGCGAGGCTCGAGCACTGCCCGGCCTGGGACTCATGAGCGGCAGAGCTGTGCAGCCGTCACTGGTCTCTTTGGAAGACTCTAAACTGGGGGCGATCTGCTACGTCTGTTAGTGACAGCGGGGCGGTACCACACGGTCACTGTCTGTGGTAGGAGGAGTTCCTGGCTGAGCTCAGAGTGAGCGGTGGTGAGGCAGGCCCTCCGCGCCCGCCCAGGAAGGAGCTCCGGTTCTCCTCCCACGTGCTCTGCAGACCTGCCCGCCAGCCCAGGACCTGTCTCCTCCCCGCCACACAGCATCCCTCCTGCCTCTGGCTCGGGAGGTTGTCCCCAGGCCGGGTGTCTGGGGCAGGTAGGGTCCGGCCACCCCATCCCCGTGGGCCGTGTTCCGTGCCTGGCGCTCAGTGGACGCACGGGAGCGCTGATGGAACAGCCCTGACGAGGGGTTTCGCTGCCCTCCGGGAGGGCTTGACCAGGCCAGTCTTGTCCTAGAAAGGTGTCTGACAGGCACAGTCTTTCCACCGCCCTGTCTAGCACCCGTGGGCAGGGTCTGGGGAGCCACCTGTCCCCAGCAGTCACCTCTGACAGCCCCAGATCCCCCGGCAGCTCCTGTCTGCCAAAGAGGCCGCATGGTGTCCCCTCCTCAGCTTCTCCCTATAATCCGGCCCCACCCCATGTCCTGGAGTTCCTCCAGCCCGTGGGACCCACCCTGGACCTTCGGTGTCGTTGGTCCCTGGGAGTTCCACCCGCTTGGCCTCTGGCAGTGCTCACAGGTGGGGCGACAGGCAATGAAGAGGGAGAGCCGTGAGGGAGGGAGAGGGTGCGCCCCACTCCTGGCAGGAGAGGGGAACAGAGGGAGGCTGGCAGGGGGCCGCGGTGGCCTAGGAGCTGGGAGGCCTCGAGGGCCCGGGAGGCCAGCCTGGGATCTCTGGGAGTTGGGGGTCCAGCCAGCTCGGGCTGCCATCCTGCAACCCGTCTGCAAACATGGTCTTCAAAGCAGAGGCAGGCTCTCTCTTGGGGCCCCTTCCCACGGCTTTCCTGCTATGAGCGCCCAAGAGGCAGGAAAAGAGCGGCACAGAACACTCACGCAGGAAGCACTGGGACGCCCGCTACGTGGCAGGCAGAGCTGGACGCCAAGGCCGTGGGCTCGGCATGGGCTCCCGGGAGTGAGGCCGCGGGCGGGCGTGAGCAGCGCTGCACAGACGCTGCCGTGTGGCACTAATGGCGGCTTCCCTGCCTCTGTCTCCTCGGGAGGAAGCCACACAGGCCACATTTCCCCCGCGCAGGCCGTGAAGGCCGAGTTTGGTGCCCCCGAGGGAACGCTGGACTTTCCACCTGGGCCTGGGGGTGGCCGGATTCTCTGAGCCCCAGGGACGGACGCATGTCAGTGAAAGCCCCCAGCAGCCCTCCCAGGAGGGGCTCTTATCCCTTCCCCAGGTGAGGACACGGAGGCTGAGAGGTGGGCAGCCTCCTGCAGAGCCCCCAGCCCTGCAAGCCGTGCGGCGGGGCCGCGACCCCAGCCGCCTGTGCTTTGAAGGCCGGGGCCCTGGCGCTCCCAGCCCTGTGCTTCCCGGAACCAGCACACAAAGGTGCTCGCTGGCCCTTGTTCCTTTCCCCCTTTTACGGGGGGACCTTTTCCCTCCCCACCAGGGCCGGGTGCTGTGCGCTCTGCACGGGCGAGGACATCAATGTGCCCTCTGATCTGGCTTTCACATCACTCCACCCCGTGCCCAGGGTGTTCCCGCATCACACGCTCACCGTGCACGAGGAGGGTGTAGGGGACCATGGCCGTCAAAGCCTCATGGCAGGCCAGCTGTCTTGGGTTCATCTTGATTAAAAGCGCTGGTTCCCTTTATGATGCAAAGTACATGTCCGGTCGGGCAGTTCAAGGGAAAGCCGGGGGCTGACGGCCAAACAATGTCACTCCAGCGCTGAGCCTCACTGTTAGCACCGGCCCGAACCCTGTTCCGCGGAAGTTCACTGTTCATGTGGACCGTGAGCACAGCACACTGAGGAGTCCGCCCCGCGTTTTGTAAATGGCAGGCAGCGGGCGCGTTTCACATGGAATTGGAGGGAGAACGGGTTCTAAAGGCTTAGCTCACTTGTCGGCCGGCAGACCCGACAATATGCGTCCTGGCTTGGGGAACCCACCTCCGAGTTGGGCCAGTCTTCCCGTCTGGCCCTCCTCCCGAGTCCGCACTGGGCTAAACTTTCTCTGCTCCTGAGAGAGCCTCCTCTCATCACATGCCTTTTCTCCGCCGTTGTCTTTATGGAAACTGTCCACACGTGTTACTGCTGAGAGACGTGGGTCTCCGCCACCCAGGCCAACTGAAGCTTTTTGCCAATTGTCAGAGCTTCTCGGGCGGCGCCCGGGCTACGCCTGTCCCCTCGAGCTGCCTCCAGTCAGCACGAACCCTAAGGCAGGACCAGTGCTGCCCAGCTCTGAGGGGGGTCCTGGGACCACCCCTGCGGCGCCAAGGGAGAGTGCACCTGAGGGTTTTCCAAGCACAGCGGCAGTCCAGAGCGGGAGGTGGACGGCTCCCTCTGCTCTGGGGTGTGAGCACAGGGTGGGGGTGCAGGGAGGGTGCGCTGGCTGCCGCGAGGGGCAGAGGGAGTCAGCCGCGCCAGCACGCGGTGCAGAAATCTCCAGGCGTCTTTAAGGGGGGGAAGCAACGTGGAATTTACAAGGGGCTCCGAGCGCTGCACATCACATCTGGGGAATCTTGACACAACTGGGGTATTTGATTTGGCCGTTAGTGATGTAATTTTTCATTGTTGACACAAGTGTCTGGAGAAGAGCCCAGCAAACCCCTTGCAAGAGGAGCCTCCCGGCCATCCTGCAGGCTTCGGCCTAATTTAAAACTCCACTGAAGCGCCTGCTGTTTGAGAAGAGCAGATGCTGGCTCACAGGTCCGGGCAGGGTGAATGGCCAGGCGGCACCGCTGTGAACCCACCTCTTGTTTACGGCTCGTCTGGACCTGCAAGGGTCTGAGTGAGACCCTTGTGGGTGGGTCTCTGGAGGGAGGGTCCCTTTAAAGCGGCAGCAGAGGACACAGCTGCTGCTTCCATGAAGGGCATCCCCACAGCCCCCAAGACTGACAGGGACGCTGCGGGAGGGTCCTCAGGCAGGGCAGCCCCTGCTGCTGCCTGGGTTGGCCCGGGGGCACGGCGGTCTTGCCCAGGTCAGCCAGACTCGAAAGCCGCAGCGTGGGGGCTGGCCGTCCGCACTGTGGTTCGGGGTGAGCCTGGCCCCACAGGCGGGCTGTTACCCGTCACGTCCCCCACTGGCTGGAAGGCACGTCCCCCAGGTGGCTGAACAGCATTCTGCGCATTTCACAGAACTCAAGACAAGGGTCCACCTGGGTGTCTAGAGGAGGGTCTAGAGGGAGCTTGGGCGTGGAATCTCTCTGAAGGAGGAACAAGCAGTTCTGAATGAAGCCACATCCCAGGCTCGTGAGCGGGTCTGCCTGCAGCTGGAGTGAGGCCCGTCCAGTGCTGAGAAGGGGGTGGGCGCGCTGGGGCTGAGGTGGGACCGGGCAAGGGGCCCGGGGCAGGGACGGGCTGGGCGGAGAAGCCCCAGGCACTCAAGGGAGCCTCTGAGCCCTGCGTGCATTTCTGGGCTCAGCTGCCTATTAACTCATACAAGGTCTTTTGGGTCGATTTACTACAGAATTCACAAAATGAAGGCTCACAGGCTAAATCCCTGGTTCTCACCCGGGGGGGCTTTTGGCCCCCAGGGGTCACTGGTTGTGTCTGGAGACATCCTGGGTGGTCACAGTGTGGAGCGTGCCTTCTTGGCGTCTAGTGGGCGGGGTCCAGTGTTGCTGTTAAACATCCTTGAGGGCACAGGACGGCCCCACAGCAGTCCGTGGGCTCACGGTGACGACAGTACTGAGACTGAGAAAGCCTGGACTAGACCGCAGAGATTAGACACTGGCAAGTTTCGCATGAAACAAATCCAGATTTTCAGCTTGTCTGGAAAGTTCAAAAGATCTGGGGACACCGAGGCCTCTTTAAGGCCACCAGCGCAGGTGAGACATGACCCCACCCACTCAGAGCCCCCGACTTCTGCTTCGTCCCATGCTCATTGCCCCTGCTGCCTGCCCCCGGGGTTGACCTTGAAGTGGCTGGATTCCCAGTGCCCGGGGCTGTGCCTCAGGCCGGGATGCTTGAGAGCAGACTGCTGTCCTATCTTACAAGGACGTGGCCGGGCATCCAGAAGAGCTGGTGCTGCCTGGAAGCGAGAGAGTCCCCGCGAAGCACACCCTACTTTAACAAAGGCACCCCATATTGCTGGCGAGCGGGCCTCTTCCATTCCAAACCACCCGAATTAGCACCAGCGTTCTTGCTCTGCTGCAAAAGTTGGTCCTGAAACCTGCAGAGGGAGGAAGCAGTTCCTGCTGGTCTCCCTGCTAGACGGGAGGTTGGGATTCTGTAGGGTTCATGCCCCTCCGGGCAGCTGTGCACACTGGCCACAAGGTGGCCACATGTGAAGTGGCCAGGTACCAACGACCTTGGGGAGGTTAACTTCAGGCACTGACTCCTGATCCCCAGCTGGTTGGTTCTGCTGCTTCTGAGGGGCTCACAGCCTGGCCTTGGGGGAGGCGAGGGGGATGGGGCCCAGGAGGAACTCAGCTTTTCTCTCTACTTGAGACAGAGAGCAGGCTCCCCTAGCGCTCACGGGTGTGGCCACCTGCCTGGCCTCTCCCGCGTCCCCAGGGCACAAATCTGCCCGCGCCCCGTGCCTGCTTATTCAACGTTTTCATCTCATTGGAAATGTTTAACTGGGAGTCTGAAAGGTCACAATCAGTATTTCCAAATGAAAAATGCAAGCCCCAGGAAAATATTATTTAAATCCACATCCAATCCGGGTGCTTAAACTCAAAACTAAAGGACAAGTGTTCTTGGGGGGGAAGGCCAACCGGGGCCCAGGGTCTGGTGTGAGCACAGAAAGCCCCAGCCCGGGGCCCCGAGAGCCACATCCAGGGCCCACAGGGCCCAGAGGAGACGCGGCGTGGGGGTGGTAGACCAGCTGGCCGCACGCGCTGGTCCCGGCGCAGGTCCAAGGGTGCACTGGAGGAGGTGGGAGGGGAAGGGCCGCGGGAGGGGGTTTAGAGGCTCAGGCTCCCCTGTTCTAACCTCAGCCCCCCTCTTCCCACCGATTTGTGGGAACAGGCAAATGATGGGTTTTCAAGATTGGGTTAAACATGCTGCAAGGTCACATGTCACCCCCACTCCCAGCCGTGCTGCCCCCCCCCCCAGCTCCTCCTCTGCGGAGACTCCACCCCACAGGCGCCTCCTTCCCGCTCAGCATCTCCCACGTCCATCCACACCCGGCCTGTTTTCTCCGGAACCCTTATTGCCACCTCCCACTATGCCTCTGTGTTTGTGTTTTTCTCCCATCTCCTCCAGCTGGGAAGGAGCCCCACAAAGCTCCTGCCCGCACACAGCAGCCCCGCAGGAGGTAGGAGCGCCAGTACACACCGAAGGAAGGAGAAGATGGGAGCCCGAGGGCTGGACACAGCAAGCTTGGTCACGAGGCCCCACACCTCATAGTTAGTCTGATCTGTGCTGTGTTTACAGCATCCAACGGCCCCTGGTAGTTCTGTGAGCCCTCCCACCGCCTGCCTGTAAATTCGGAAAAGGAGGGTGACATCTAGTGTGTCTACCCCTCTCCCTGACGCGGGGCAGTGACTGCGGCACACGGAGCACGATCCGTCAGCTTTGCAGAGGAGGAGACTGAATGCCCTCTGCACAGCGGCAGATGCACACACGCACACACACACGCACACTCTCCCGTCTGGCACGTGCCTAGCAGGACCTCCTTGCACAACACGCAGGTCGTCAGGCGCCCCAGGCCCTACTGGCTTTGGAGAAAAGTGACAGATGTCGATTAAGAACTCTAGGTCGCCATCAAATGGAACAGCAGGTTAGTTGCAAAATCTTTCAAAGTGCTTTGGAAAAGGCAGGCACACACACCCTGGGCCTTCTCCGCGGGCTGCACTGCCTGGCCCGGAGAGCACGCCGCTCCTGGGACTCTGCGGCCGGTGCAGTCTCTGGTTTCGAGAAGCACATCCAGATAAATGAAAAAGTGTGGAACCACAAGCGGCCGCCTTGTGCCGCTTTAACTCTGAATCGAGGTCGTGCTCACCTCCACGTGGCCGCACAGTGGCCGCATCACTGACCGGGGCGCAGGGACTCCGGACGCTACACCACACGCACAGACCCGCCCCGGCGCTGGCCGCGCTGGCGGCGCTGGGAGGGGCCCCGCTCTCCTTCACAAGCGCGGCCCTGCGGGCTGGGGCGGGATCCTTCCCGCGGACAGAGGCCCGCTGCGTCCTTCCTGCCCGTCACCCTCGCTCAGCTCTCAGAGGCCAGCTGCCCCTCGTTCTGACAGCCTGGGGTTTTGTCCAGAGACCACCGGGGCATTCATGAAAGCCCCTCTCCTCACTCTCAAGTCCCACGACAACCCCCTCGGTGACCGCCAGCCGTGCCGAGCTGCCCCTGCAGATCTGGGGACACTCTTCGTTGGTTTCTTGGGGACAAGTGTGCGCCGGGGGTGCGGAGGAAGCACAGAGCCTCGGGGAGCCCCACGGGCTCTCTGCCCACTTCCCACACAGCCTGTTTCCCCAAGGTTCCTCCTTCACCCTGATTTCTCATCAGCTCCATTCTCATTTTAACGCCGATGACGCGGGGACCTCAGCGAGACAGTGGTGAAGGCCGTGGGGTGGGTCTCATTGGACCTGGAGAAGTAACTGGGCAAGGGCGCTGCTGGTGGCAGCTTGTCTGCTAAAAAGAGTAATTTCTTTTTTTGTGTGTGTACTTTGTTTTTGTTTTGGGAGGGTGGGTAATGAGTTTTTACATTTATTTTAACGGAGGTACTGGGGACTGAACCCAGGACCTCGTGCATGCTACGCACGGGCTCCACCGCTGAGCTCTGCCCTCCCCCTGGGAAATAACAACATCCTGAGTTGACAGCAGCCTGACGAGAGGTCTGCTGTTGGTCCAGAGGATGAGCTTGCTCTTGGGCAGGCCGGCCTCTGGTCTCCGGGCCCCGGGAACCAGCCCTGCCTCCCCCAGCCCTCCGGGGTCGCCGCGCCGCCCCCCCCCCGGGGCTCGCAGGGACTCGGGTTGATGGTGGGGGCGGCGTGTGAGTCATGGGGACGCGCCTCCCTGCTCCGAACTTATCAGTCGTCCCCAGCGTGCATTTACAGCTCAGCGACCTTTACGGGAGGATGGGGTGATCAAGCCAATTAAACGCGGGAACACGGAGAAGGTCAGAGCGTCTACAAGCCACTGCATATTTCAAACCAAGGTTCTGATAAATCATGCCCGTGGCCGAGGCTGTAATGAGGAGGAAAGAGTCATCTTTCTCCAGATAACAGCCACGTAAACACGTGTCCCACGGTGGGGCGCGCAGGCCGTTCCTGTGTAACACGAAGCGGGAGGGTCTTCGGCTGGACCTGGTCCCCCGAGGACATGCCAGCTGAACGACTTCTCAGTCTGTCCTCGGTCGGTCGTTAGCGAACAAGTAATTTCAGACACTGAGCACTGGGCTCCTCGCAGGACGGTGTCCCGGAGGACATGACGGGGCCCCACACCTAAGGTTTGGTGCCCGTTCCTAACGGTTACTCCCAGACAGTGGTTTTCAATCCGGGTCCGCGCGGTTTTGGGCGTCACAGCCGGGGGTGGACTTAGGGGTGTCTGATGCGCAGAGGCCAGGGATGCTGTTACAAGTCCCATGATGAGAACGGAGTGGAGGTGGCACCTGCCCCACGTGTCAGCAGCCCCGAGGCTGGGAAACACCATGAGGAAACACCGAGGCCGATGCCCGGGAAACAGCGGACACCCCGCCCTGCTCCCGCGGGGAGGAGGGGCCTGGAGAGACGAGGTGAGCGTGAAGGCAGAGGGGCGGAGCCCTCGGGGCGCGGCGCTGTTCCGGGTTAGCTGTTCGCAGAGTGGACGCTCCTCCCCGGGATGCCGCGACTGCTCGGCCAGTGTCTCACTCCCCGCGAGGCCCTGCTCGAGATTTTGAGTGTCCCCCGATTTCTCGTCCCCCGACACACAGCTGCACCAAGCCTTGCCTTGCAGGGCCCGGTGACCTCCTGACCACCTAGCTCCTGGCGCTCCGGCTCCGGATGAGAAGTGCTGGGGGCGGGGGGCGGGATGGGCGGGGGTCAGGGATCACTCTCTCCCAAACTGTGACCCCCCCCAGGGTCGTTCCAGCAGGACGGCAGGGACAAGGAGCCACATAAAATCGAGTGGGCACTGCCTCCGGGCAGGGGGGTCTCTCCCGGCCGGCCTGCTCACCCCGGGCCGCGAGAAGGGGTGTGTCTCGTTGCCGGGCTGCCGCGCGTCTGCCGTGCAGTGCTCATCCCTCTGAGGAGGCATTAGTTCTATCAACACTACCAACGTGGAGGCATGGCTTCAAAGCATTAAAATTCTGCTCTCAGAAAGCAGGGCTGTTTTGATCTTTCTCTGCAGCCAAGCAGAGAAAGCAGTGCACGTGTTTTCCACACCTACCCAGAGAAATCCTTCTCTCACACCCGACTTCATGCCGTATGTTGGGAGCAGAAAGAATGAAAGATTTAGCTGTCAGGCTCTGAAGGCGCCACAGGCCGCATTCCAGCTCTTGGCGGCGCTGGGACCTGGAAGCGTGACATTTCACTTAGCTGCTGTCAGCGCCGGCCCTGGGCCACGCCAGGCACCCAGCCTTCTGAGGGCGGCTCCCAGGCCCCGGAGAGAATCGCTGGCTAATCTCTTTCCAGTATCGGGTGGGAGTGGGGTGGACGGGGGCCTCCAAAGGATGCGGGAGGTTGCGGGATAACAGGCGGCCTGGCACTCCCCCGGACACATCTAGGGGCCGCAAGCCTCCGGTGTTTGCTTCTATCCCAGTGTCCCGATTCAGCCCCCTCCAAGTGAGCTCCTTATCCTGGGGGGCCCAGGAGCGTGGCCTCCAGGAAAGCACTGTCATTTCCCAGCCTGAAATCCCAGTTCACAGTTCATCTGCCAACAACGATTTAAATGCTGCTGCTCCCTCATTCCCCTCAGAGGGTTGTCTTGATAATTTCACCTTGACCTAAATAAGAAGTAAATTTCTCTGCGTAAAAACTGGGAAGGTGAACAGGCTGGTAGGATGGGGAGAAAAGCACCGGATGAAACAGAACACAAACAGCATCCTGGTTCCTGAAAAACGCACAGCAAGTGAGGGAGGGCTCACTCCTTGCCACTGAAACCCTTTCGTCTTTCTGTTTTGCAAGTTTAGAGGAGGGTGCCGTTGCTGGTGTCTGAGAATTACTTCTGGTTGGAGGGTAACTTGGAGCTACTAGTGACAATATTACCTTCTCACAAAGAGCGCGGAACCCGGCCATCCACAGGCGGGAGCGGGGGAACCACCACCGTCCGGTTCCGCACACGGTCGGGGCACCTTCTGCCGTCATTTCTGTTCCAGACAAGGCACGGCTGCTACTCTCCACATTCTAGCTGGAGAGGCTGAAAGTCCCCAGGAAATAAATGGACACAGACAAGTCCAGGGACCTACACTGCCGTACAGGGAAGCTGGGTGATCAGACAGAAGGGAGTGGGGGTGGGGGCCCCCACAGAGCAGGGCTCCGGGTGGCAGGGAGCCAAAGTGGGGCCTTCCTGCTCAGGGACCCGAGGCATCTGCACGTGTCTGTTTGCTGTCCTGGCTCAGGGGATCTTCAGCTGCTGCATCAGAAGTAGCCTCGAAAAGATTCCACGGAGCACGGGACAAGCCCGCTTCTACCCGCTCTCCAGGCCTCCCACCCACCTTCCAGCACAGCGTCCGGCACGCAGCAGGCAGTGGGGGGATGTGCAAATGAAGGAATGAACGCCAGAGGCCCTGGACGGGAGGCTGGCCCTGGTGCGGCCCCCGGGCCCGACGTCCACGCAGGAACCAGCCCGTCACACTCTGCTCTGCCAGCAAGTGACCAGGAGATCCAGTGACGGTTAACAGAGCGCTCCCAGATCCCCAAGTGCCATTCAAAGCCCCAAATGCTGTGTCTCCGAGCCTCCCCAGGGCTGGCTGCCCTCACAGCTCATTTTAATTGGAAAACTGAAAAAAAAATCCTTTCATAAACCTCCCGGCGCTGTTAGTTTACAGGGTTTCAGGAAGACATGCTAACTTATGACCAGTATCCACACGGGCATTTCTGAGGCCCCATCCAGCATCTGTGAAAACACACTTCCTTGCTGGTAGAAAACAGCGCATTAAAATAGAATCTAAATCAATTTTTCTGATCAATTGTGGCAGAAATGTGTGTAAGTGGCTGCAAGTTGAGTCCCAGGGAGCACGGATGGTTTTGCGATGGTGCGAAGGTGCTGTAAATGTGCCCCCTGCCCCGTCACACCCCAGCGCTCGGGAAATGCTGGCCAGGGCGCCTGTCTGGGAAGACGTCCTGGTTCAGTCAATACACACTTGTTAGGACGCGTGGCACAATACACACCCACGGTGAGCAAATTCCGTGATTTCAGACGGAGGCTGAGGCTTTTCCTCATCTTTTTTTTCTCTTTTAAGCCTAAAGGAGATGAGCGTGAGGTCAGTCTGTTTAAAACAGATCCTTTTAGGAATATGTTGACCAGAGAGGAAGTAAAATGCCTTTGATGCCTCTGGAAATAAAGAAATATCCCTTCTAAATTCCTTGATTAAATGTGAGGACACAAGTGATGGAAACAGATGTAAAAGGCACACACATCTGCACCCCTCAGGGGACCTCGTTTCCCCTCATGGTTGGAGGTTTCCTTGCACCAAGATGAGGTGAAGAGTTTTCCTTCCTTGGCAGAAACAAGGGGCTTTATTTCTTTGCAGATTCACATAAGGCTTAGAAATCCGAGGAGGGCTGTAACGGGTGCTGATTTATGTCAGGGACGCAGAGATTTACATGTTTCTATCTGCGTGCGCACGCACACACACACACTTACTTTCCCATTTCTCCTTTCCTTCCTGATCTGGTTGGTGGCCGTGGGCATTTGTGAAGTAAGTCCTGGGGCAGAGGAGGAGGGGAGGAGGGAGGAGGGGGGATGGGGATGGGGAAGATGGGGAGGAAGGATGGAAGGGAGGAGGAAGGGGGATGGGGAGGACGGGGGAGGGGAGGGAGACGAGGACCAAAGCAGGTCAGTTTAACTGGATTTGGTGACTATTTGCACAGTGATGTTTAATCTGATGCTGGTAGAGAGACACCCTTGTTGGGTAAGAATATTCTGGGCTGTGTGTCAACCCCTGGAGTTAAAGCAGTGGCGCTGTTTACGAAGGGCCTCTGAGCCCCCAGGGCTGGAGCGGGTGGGAGGACTGGCCCCCAGGCTGCAGACCCGGCTTCTGAGGTGCAGCTCCATCTTGGCTAGCCGGCCCCGCGTTTTGTCCAGGCCTGGGTCTGCAGAACTTCAGTGCTACCCAAGTGAATACTAGCAACATCAAGACTGAAGAACTAAACTGGTAACCTTTAACTAACAGGAGTTGGTTTCCTCGTAGGAAGAGCCCGGATACTGAAAAAATCCAACCCACACCGGAAGCCCCCGCACCTGCCTTGGTCACGAGGCGGGCTGAGCTCGCTCCCTGGAAAGTATTGTCATGCCCTAGACACGGCCACTGTAGGACCACGTTTTCACTTTTTAGAATAAATGCTGCCTCATCAGGTGCTCCTGAGATCAGTGCTGTCAGTCAGGGTGTCCCTCTGATCAGGCTTTAAGGGGGAAAAATTTCCAAATCATTTACTTGGGAATTTAAGGAATCTTAAGCAAGTTTGTTTGCCAGAAAGGAAGTCCTCGCCTATTTCACACTGTCAAGTCTGTTTTTAAATAGGGTTGTTCTTTGTGCTTAAAACTACTCCTAAAAATAACTCCCCAGCTGCTTGGTAGACTTCAGGCAAGCTCACTGACTCGAGGGCTGCTTGAGTCGGCGAGGGGCCTCCCCTCGGCCCAGCCATGGACGTGGACTGAGGTGCTCACCCCCCCGCCCCCGTCAGGTGGACACACCCTCATTCCTCCTGGCACCCAGCTGCCTCCCAGTGCCGACAAGTACCCGCCCGCCCGGGAGATTCTGGGTTTTGCAAGAAACTATTTTTAACAAATCATACCCACAGGGGGAAGAAGGGAAAAAAGACACTGTCTGGTTCTGTCCAGTGGGTTATATCTGGTGTCAGGAACCAGACAGGGAGAGGAGCCCCGAGGAGGAGGGAAGGGTGCCCCCGCAGCTCTCGTGAAAGGAGGTGCTTGGCCTCCGGGAGAGCTGGACAAGCAGCAGCTTTGCCAGTTAAACGGGACGGGCCTGGCCAGGACGCAGTGGGGCGGGGGGATGTCTGTTTATGGCCGCTGTCGGGGGACGGCACAGCCTGGTGAGCGCCTGTGTTGCTAGATGCTAAGACCGCGCAGCACCTTGTCGGTGGGCTTCCAGAGGCGGCTTCGGTCTGCCTCGAGGGAGGTTTGTAATGAGCTAATCGCCTTCGGTTGATGCATGCACACACGTGCACACACATGCACACACGTGCACACACGTGCACTCACACGGGCTTCTGCTTCTGAGTCCTAGTCTGCTCCGGGTGCTGTCACAAACCATCCCAGGCTGGGGGCTTATAAACAACTGAAATTTATTTCTCACAGCTCTGGAGGCCAGAGCCCACAACCAAGGAATTGGTGCCTGGTTCACAGGCAGCCGTTTTCGTGCTGTGTCCTCACATGTGGACGGGTGAGAGAGCTCTCTGGGGCCTGTTATACGGGCACTTATCCTATTCATGGGGCTCTGCCCTCACCATCTGATCACCTCCCAAAGGCCCCACCTCCTGACACATCACCCTGGGGACACACACAATTCAGCACATGGGTTTGGGGGACACACATTCAGTCGACAGCCAGCTCCCAGGGCTCCTGAGCAGAGCAGATGTGGGGATGGGCAGACACTTCACGGGGAGACGGGTGTGCAGGGAAAGCAGCCGTCATCAGATTCACAAACAGTTTGGAAAACTCCAGGAGTTTCACGGACATTCTGATTCCTTTAGGAAAAGCTGGCAGGACCCTTATTCTCTTGGCAGAAAAACTTGTAAAATTATCAGGACAGATGCCACTGGTCTATTTTCACTGGGAAAAAAACCCCCCACCTCTGATGGTGCTAGGATGGGTCTTATTTTTGCCTTCAGTGTTTATCGGAAACTTCAAGAATTGCAAAGTCTCCTCCGATAAAAGGAGGGAGAGGGGTCTGGAAGGAAAAGCTTTTCTTCCAGAACGCGGCCATCTGGGGTGTCAAATGGCCGTCTGTACATCCTGACATGACGCAGGTTCCCGCACTGGGCCCTTTCAAGGCTTCCGATGTGGGTGTTCCCCTGGGAGGACTGGGATCCTGGGGCTCGAGGTGGGGGGCCTCGGGTGTCCCAAGTCAGGGCCGTGGAAGGGCATCCGGAGGATGGCCTCACACCGCCCAAGGGCGGAAATGGCCATCGTGAGAACTCGTTGGATGTGCTGGGTCCAGTCTGGAAGCGAGCTGACAGAGCAAGCTGCAGTCCCCACAGGCGGCAGGACGGAGAAGTGTCCTGAGGGAGGCGGAGCGGGACGGATGAACGCAGTTCCCAGGGGAGCTGCCTGTGTCCCGCATCCCGGAGAAGCAGGCAGGGTGGGAGCGGCTTGGTGGACAGACTTCCCGTTCAGTCCCCAGAGCGTGCCTACTTCACCCCTGGGAGGCAGCAGCTTTGGGGGATCAGTAGGTGGACGCCGGTTTTGAAGCCAGTGGGGGCACATGTACGGTTCTGAAGAACAACATTAGGGGAAAAAACAGATCCCCAAACGTTGTGCTCAATGAAAAGAGAAGCTGGAGGCCAACGGCCACGTGGTGCAGGACGGTGTCCACGTGAGGTCTGCAGAACAGGAGAGCCCACGGGGAGGCCGAGGCTGAAGGCACGCCAGTGGTCGGCTCGGGGCCATGGTGACAGCCGCTTTTGGGCAGTAAAGTGCATTACGTAAAAGGGTCCGAGATGCCCCCTGCCCCACTCAGTAATCAGACCTACGCCATGGATGTGAGTTTTGAAGACGAGGAGGCTCAGAGCCACCGGCTCCCTGACTGCTGCTCCCTTGACTGGGCAGTTCCGGGGGCCTCTGCGGGGGGGCCCTCCGAGCCCCCCTCCCAGGCAGCCCCCGCCCCCCGCGGCAGCACTCCTGACCGCATCCTTCCACGGGCAGTGGTTTTGTTCCTCCGTTTGTTTGGTGGTTCCTAGGATGCTCCGTGTCCGGAGGGTGGGGACCTCGTCTGGAAGGGCTGTATCTGCATCCCTGCCACACAGGAGGTGTCAGTCCTCCTCGGGGAGGAATCCGAGAGCTGAGGATGAACCTTAAACGTGCCCCGCTCTGGCTGCCGTCTGGACCATCCTGGTGGGGCAGAACTGGCCTCCTGTCTCTCTCTCTGACCACGAGAGCCAGGCCAGCCCTGCTCATACCCGCGTAGGCGGGAGACGCTGCTGCAGGCAAGAGAGGCTTCTCGAGAAAAAGGGCTTTAACCAGGCTCATTTACTCAGCACAGGGCCCGGCTCAGAGCATCAGGCCTGTCATGGTCTACAGAAAGAGTCACCCTGTGCGCAGGCAAACACATCTCAATTTTTGCTTTGAAGATGAGATTTCATATAAAGAATGTGTTTTGCCACATTGGCAGCTAAGGCACAAGTAAGGCTCTGAGCTGCCAGCCCACCTGCAGGATGATGACAAAGCTCAGGGCTGGCATGTTCCTCTGGCTGCCGCCGGCGGGCAGGTATCCCCACTGCCCAGGCCGCCTGCCCACTGGCTTCCAGGATCCGCTGTGTGGGGACCAGGGGGCAGGGGGACAGCTCGCGGAAAGCCAATGCGTGTGCTCACAGCCGGGGAGTGAGAGCTTCGGACCAATCCTTCTCTTGTGCGACAGAAACAGCGTCTGAAGTGGATCACTTCCTCTTGTGACGGCGGCTCCCCTCTGGCATCCTCGTGTCTCCTACCCCCCACTTTCAAGGAGCAGAATTTTGCAGACATATGGGTCTCAGGATTTATCATACGCCCTGTACCACACAGACGTGGAAAATACAGCTGTGTGTACTCATTTGCACTCCGAATATTTACACCCGGCACATAAACTCACATAAACACGTTCCAGGGAGGAAACAGAGCATCGGAATCTTAGGAGGTGAGTCCCGCCGCCAGCCCTGAATGGCGCGGTGACTTCGTATTTATTTTAATAGACTCCCATCTGTCGTTTCCATCTATATAAAAAGGCGCTGGATTTTTATAAAACCGGCCAAGTGAGGACCAGTCACAATTTTTCCTTTTACATCTTTTCACTAAGCGCATTTTTCCAAAGAAAGGCTAGAGCTGGGCGGGGGGCTGCTGGTCACTACTTGCGGGGAATTTGTTTATGGACTCATTGTCCCACAATTAACCAAAATGTCCCCGTGACAAATGCCATAAAACCTACAAATCTGAGAGGAACGCAGTGTTACACAGACCAGAGGCAGCTGAAATTTTTCCAAGTTTCCTCTTCACTAAGCCAGAGCCGTCAGGGATTTCTTGGGCGCCAAAACCCAAATTCCTCCAGTCACTGTTTTATCCTTAAGGAATCTTTAATGCCCGAATCTCTCCTTCTTTCCTTCCTTCCATTTATCCATCCATCCATCCATCCCTTTGTCCACCCAGCCCCCCTTCCTTCCACTTGCCCATCTGCCCATCCACCTGTCCATCCATTTGTCCATCTACCCATCCCTCCACCTTCTTATGCCCAGAAGGCAGGGACCTGCCCAGACACCAGGGCCAGAACAGAGGCAGACGCCCAGCAACAGCGTGTTGACCAGCAGTGCTGAACCCAACAGTCCACTGGTAGCTGAAGTCCCCTGCGTCCCCAAGTCCCAGCACCACAGGACAGCCACCCAGTCCTTCTCTGCGCTGAGGAGTCGGTCCAATGACTGTAAACGTGAACTCTGCCTCTTCGTCTTTGGTTTGCCTATTTCTGAGCCCCTTGTTGGGGGGGTGCTGATGGAGATTTGGTGGCCTGGGCCTCAGCCCCCACCAGCTGAGTGGACCCCGGAACACACTCCCCTTGCGTCGGGGACACGGATGTACAGTCCTGTCACCCCAGGGCCCGGTGGCTCACACAGGCTCACAGGGTCCGGGGTTCTGTATCACAACGCACGCCAGCCACACCCGAAAAGACAAACTTCGAAATTCTCTCTGCTTTCTCCACGGCCAGGAAACCAGAGACGTGTTAATGAGGAAATCATTTCCAAAAGCAGACACAGATCTTCCTACCGCAGGCGCTTCAAATACATCCCGTCCCCGGCTGCAGAGGGCACCTCGACTTCCCTAACGCCCCGAAACCTCTTCTGGGGGCCCCGCACCTTTTGGGAAGGATCCTGGGCCTCTCTAGGGGACCAGGGCTTTCTTCCCACCCGCTGGCCAGACCCCCCCCCCCCCCGGGAACAAGGATGGGGGATGAACAGATTCCTTACAACAGAGACGCCGCCGTAAGTTCAGTAAGAATTGTCTACTGCATTTTGGCCCCCTTTTGGGTGATTTAAGAGCTCATTTTTATGCGTGGCAGAAAATCTTAACAATTCTGAAAGCATATTTTGTATGATTTGGACAAAAGGGGAAATTCATCCTGAGCCCTGCAAAAAGCCACTTTGCCGTGAGGGACTGCATACAATTTGCAGGTGAGTCACATCAAATTATGTCTCGTATTTGACTGTGTGGTTGAAAGGGGAAAAGCAGCGAGGGTGGGTGGTGGGCGTCTCCCTGCCTGTGACGTCTCCTTGAAGGAAGTTAGAGGGTCTGAGCTCTCTCCCTTGGGTCACACCGCCAGGTGATTCTCAAGAAACCCACGGTGGAACAGTTATCAGAGAGGCCACGTCACTTTAAACGCATTTTTCTTTCTGGAAAGGGGCCCCCTAGTTTTCCCAAAGAAGTGGGGCTGAAGGTGGAGGCAGGAGAGGGGAGGCTGCCTCACCCCTCACGCCCAGGGGCCGTGGCCCCTCAGGAGCACCAGCTGAGTGTCCGTCTGAGAGGTGAGCAGCCCTCCCCCCAGCTGATCCCGCAGGGGGCGCCGGACCAGAAGGAGGCACTCGGGACTCTGGGGCAGGGCCAGGCGTGGCAGGGCTCTTGCCGGTGCTGTCCCACACCTGTGTCACAGAGCAGGGTCACACCGACACCCAGGGCCCGCCGGCACCGCCAGGAGAGCATCCAGAGCTAAAGCCTGGGTCTAATGCCTGCTTCAGAAGTGAGACTCTGACACCCCGTCTGCACCTGGACTGTCACCAGCGTGGGCCGGCCCGGTGCTGGGCGCTCAGCCTCTCCGTGCTCCTGCCTCGGCCGCCCTCTCGGTCTCCACCCCTGCCTCGTTGTGCGAGAGGCCTGGTCACCGGAGAGAGGCGGATACATGCTCATGCTCAAAGGCAGGGGTCTTCCGGGCCACGTGCTCTTGGGTAAATGAGGCCCTGACAAAGATGCAGGCGTCCCGGGGAGCATCAGATCAGACACTTCACTGGAGGTGGGGCCCTCAGGCTGCTCCACGGCCCCGTTCCTGGCCGGGCCCACGGGATGAAGAGACCTGACCACCAGGCCCAGCTTCACGCGGCAGCCGTCGGGATGGTCACCATCACCCTCGCCACAGAGGTTTTAAAAGGATGCAGTGGAAAGATAGCTGGAGGAAAGGAAGCTGGTTTTGGGCTGTTCGCCCTCATTTCTTCAGGGTTAGAGACCCCGTCTGCAGCTGCAGGCCCGAGACTAACAGGTGCCGAGGGGCTGCCTGGGGCCCCGGGGCTGCTGTGACAAGCGGCACCCACATGGTGGCTTCAAACAACACAGGCCTGTCATCTCGCAGTCGTGGGCTCAGGAGTCTGCAAGGTCTCCCTGGGCTAAAATCACGGTGCGCACAGAGCGGGCTCCCCCGGAGGCTCTGGGTGGGGGGCGGTCCACTTCCCTGTCTTCCAGCTTCCAGGCTTGCCTGCCTTCCTCCACTGGGGGCCCTGCCTCCCTTTCCAAGGCCAGCGTCTTCCAGGCTCTCTCTGACCTCTGACCTCTGCCATCAAGTCTCCTCGGATTCTCCTGCCTCCCTGCTTCCCTTACGAGGACCCTCGTGACAGCATTTAGGGCCCCCCACCCCAGACAATCCGGGATCATCTCCTTAATCTGCTCCCATTTGCAAAGTTCCCTTTGCCAGGTGACGTCTTCACAGGTCCCGGGGAACAGGACGGTCTCCCCTTTGAGATATGTGTTCTGTCCGCCCCACATGTCCTCTCGGACAGGAACCTGGGTCAGTACTGAGGCGCCGTGTGGGTTATTTCTAGTTTCAAGCAGATGCCCCACCAGGAAGCCCCTTGTGCCCTGTGAGGCGGATGACTTCTACTTCATCTAAAAAAAAATCAGTCTTTCAAAAAAAAGATATCTTGGGGGGAGTAATTAGGTTATTTATTAGTGGAGGTGCTCGGGATTGAACTCAGGACCTCGTGCCTGCTAAGCATGCGCTCCACCACCGAGCTCTGCCCTCCCCACCAACCTTCCACTGCCTCCTGCACCCGCTCTGCACCTCGACTTGTTCATGACGCCCAAGCTGCCTGCAGCCTCGTCCCGCATGTCCTCGAGCCCTTCCCTCCTCCGGCCTCATGCTCACCTCCCGGCCCCTCACCTCCCCCCACGCCCTTGCGTCCCCTCCCAGCTCCCCGGACAGGAGCCGTGCTCAGCTGGCGGAGACGCCCGGCTGTGCAGGGACACGGAGCTCGGCCTCCGCAACCTCCTCCTGAACTGCTTCCTCCTCCTGCGCGGAAGCCAGCGCTTCACATCTCTTCCCGGACACACGTTGTTCCCGACGCCTCCTCTCCTCCGAGAACAGCACCTCCAAGGCTATGCAGGAAACCGCCCCTTCCCTGTCTCGGGCCAGCTCCTTGGCTGGCGGACTCCACCTGCAGCTCCGCTGGGGACACGTGACCCTGGTCTGGCCCATCCACAGGCCCCAGTGCCCAGGCTCCCCCCACTGGTCACGGGCGGACGCACCACTGAGGCTGAGTCGATGACGGTCATTTCCATCGCTTCCCTGGAACCGCTGGGGGAGGAAGTCTCTGGATGCTGGGATGGCTGGACCACCAGGGTGGAAGTGAGGAGGGCGGGAACCAGCCCGGGGGCCTGCACTGGGGGAGCAGTGAGGACGTCCTGGGGTGCCACGTGAACCCCAGGTCCACCATTCCTCCAGCCGGACCTCCATGGGAGCTGCAGTGGGAACCACACTGCTTTGAGCTGTGCTCTGGTCGCCTGCAACCGAGAAGCGCTGCCTGCCTCCTGCAGGCTCCACCTCTGGGGGCCGCGTGCCCCTTGTGCCATTGGGTCAGCTCCTTCTAGAAAGGGCGTCGTTCTGAGCTGAGAGGCTCTGGCCTCGCTGGAAGGGGAGGGGCCACAGCCCACTTTGGCCACTGTGGCCTCACGGAAGCGGAACTGGCACCAGCGCTGCAGCTCTGCCGCCAGCTCCGCGTTCTGCACGCATTTATACATTTTATTTGTACGAAAATGTCACATCCCCTCCCACATCAGCGTCTGGTAAACACAGCTGCCAGAAGTTATTTTCATTAGAGCCTTTTGTGGCTGAGGGGAGAGGGAGGGGGAGGGAGCACCCTCCCTTGCCGTGCTAAAATGAAGAGCGTTAACGGGAAAACGATCACTTGGGCTCAGCGGTAGATTCAAATTTCAGGAACAAGCTTCTCTCCGGGAACATTATGCCCGGGTGACTTTCTGACAGGGGTCTGGGGCATCCTTTCTCAGTTTCTTACTGCTCTCCAATTCCCCTGGGCTTGAGAATGGGAGCCACAGCGGAGGCCACCCAAGTTCAATTGAATCCACACCTGCCCTCCTGCTAGAACCGTCAATGGCTCCCCAGTGCTCTCAGAATACATGCAACGTTCGCACCATGGCCTCCCTCCTGTGATGTGCACCCCTCACTCAGTTGTCTGCTTTTTCATTTATTCTTTCAAGCACCTGCTTGGCCAGCAAATGAGCTGAGGCCCAGAGGTGTTGAGGCCAGTGGGCTGAGAGCAGCCGTGCAGGGACACAAAGCCAGAAGCCCCCAAGTCTCACCTGTGACCCCTGACTGCATCGCCGGGAGCCTTGTGCACACCAGACACTTTGGTGGTTAACCTCTGTGCTGTTTTAGTGGAAGTCACAGCACCGGGCCTCGTCACAGCAAATAGGATCGACCCTCCACCTGGGCAGAAGCGGGCCCTTTGGGGCTCCTGGGATGAGGCCCGGGTGTGCCGGCAGCAGCACTACTGCCCATGGGACATGGGTTCAGGTTGTCCACGAAGCAGGCCCCCCAGCCCCAGCCCCAGCCCGTGGTTCCCATCCACGCAGCAACCCCTGGGGAGGCGCAGCGGGTGTCTGATAACATGCAGTAAGGACCGCCCACTCTTCGGCAGAAGGGATCAGGAAGAACTTGACTGGGAGCAGGAGGTAGTCATCTTGCCTGCAAGCTGCCCAGCCAGCCAGTGGTGGGATAGGGGCTTCTGGTTTCTGTCTGCGTGGTCTGGTACCCAGGCCCTGGTGTCCTCCTGGGCTGGGCTGGGCTGGGTCTGGTTCTCAGGTGCTTTCTCCCCCCTTGGCCTCTGCCCTGACTTTCAGGAACGGGGCTTCCAGGACACGCCCTTAATATGTGTCCACTGGGGCCCTCACTCCTGCTGCCGCCACTATTTTCTCGGCTCCCTGTCCTCAGCCCAGATCGCTGCAGACGCACAAGTCTGGGGAGCTGGCCGTGGGAGCGCTGTGTTCACTGCGCGCAGCAGCCACCGGCGCGCACATCAGACACTCTAAGGTCAGAGACAAACTTGACGTTAGGGGACCCTGTGCCTCGCCAGACGCCTCTGC
Organism: Camelus ferus; assembly: GCF_009834535.1. Taxonomy (NCBI): domain Eukaryota; kingdom Metazoa; phylum Chordata; class Mammalia; order Artiodactyla; family Camelidae; genus Camelus; species Camelus ferus. The sequence continues at coordinate 13,706,513 of NC_045714.1, read as the reverse complement.
TGCTCCGGCGACACGTGCTCCTTATCAAAGATGGGTGAACAGGGGCCTGCCCCACAGCGCCCCTTCCACCGCCACCCCGAAGCCCTGCTGGCCGCCTTTCCAGACCCCCTCAGCCCTTGGAAGGCACACGTCGTGGGAGGCATATCTCACTCACTCGGCGGATCCAACAGGGGTCCTGCCTCTTGGAGGAGGCAGACGGTGGAACCTGGGGGAAGGGACCTGCTGCACATTCAAAAGCGAACCCCCAACGTGAAGTCACCCTGGTCTGCTGGTTTTTCTCTCCAACCCACAGCTGAAAATCCAGGCTGATTTTTTTATTTTTTAGCATCACTCAATTGATCAAAGGTCAAATAGTTGCAGGGGCCATTTCAGGAGAGAGCGTCTCCATCCTGGCCAGGTCAGCGTGCGGCAGAAGCGGCGTCTGGATCACAGCGAGTGACGGATGCCCTGCGGGCAGCTGCCTGGGTCTGGAAGCCAAGGCCCCACAGCCCACCAGGAGAGTGCCTGCCTTCTGGTTTATGATGTGTGACCGAGGCTTCCGTCAGCTCAGCAGAGCACAGGCCGTCCTGGCCCTCTCCCACGTTCCTGCTGGTGTTTGGGCGGCCCGGGCTGTCCTCCACACTCTGCCTCCCGATGGTCAGCACGTAGCCACCACCTCCAGCGACGTGTTTGCCTGGCCATCTCCATCTCTTAGCAACCAGAGACTTCTATTTACTCAACCCTGGATGTGTGGGCTGGTAGAAATCATTTCCTTTATCAGGCTTCTGTTCTGTTTTTGTTCAGATTTGATGACTCGTTAATTTCTAGAGACGTCATTCTATTCACGTGGCCTTTATCCTCTGAACATTGAAATGACTGTGGAATCCAACACTCAACGCTGCCACAAAAAGACTGAGTTTGTGGGTGTCCACTGACTTCTCAGCAGCAGCGCCTCCGGAGGGCTGGAGGTGCGTCTGGGTCTGAGCAGAGCCAACGTGGATCTCACTGAAGGGTCTCTGGAGGGAAGCCCTTTCCCATCTTCGCACTGGGGTTCATCTCAGGGACGGAGTGTACGAGTCTCTGGTGGAAAACCTGCATTCGGGGGTCCTGACTTGATGTGGTTGGGCCCAAGGGTTACAGGGATGCCGGGGCCTGGCTCCCAGCTCCAGCAGCTGCGTTCTAACCGGCCGGACGGGGGAGATGCCACGCAGGCATGTGGCACTCAGCCCGCACAGGGGCGGGATGCCAGCCCACCCTCCGGCTAGAGCTGTGGGTCCCCTCCTCCCAGCTCCCAGGCCTGGTGGTCCCCCTGCCTTTCTCATTTGGCTTTTTTGGACTCACAGCAAATGGGAATGATAAGAGGTGCATCTCAGTGACTGACGGGCCTGCTGGGCCCCTGCTCCCCCAGTGGGGCAGTTCTGACAGTCACTGTGCTTCTGTGTGGGGAGGGCATCTCAGCTGGGCAGGGACCAAGATGGCCTGTAACTGGGGCGGGGGGGAGGTTGTCAGTAGAAACCACACATCCACAGACAGCACCAGTCCAGCCCCTGCAGACGTGGATAGTCATGCCCTGCGACCACGGCGCCCACCAGGCCAAGCACTCCGAGTCCACCATCCTGCCTGTCTTGCTCATGGTGTCCCCGAGGTCTGCACTCTGACAAGCTCGGGTCACAGGTGAGGGCTGAGGGATACCAGGGTGGGGACCTCTGGGATCAGCAGACAGTCACCTGCGGAGCCTGGGGCCTCAGGCCTGATGTCCTGACCTTTGGGTGGGGAGGGGCCCCCTCAGGCCCAGCAGGGCCACGTTCCGCCCGCCTCTCCTCCCGTGTCATCGTGAAGCCACGTTCACCGCGTTTATTCCGGGTGGCAAAGCCACGCTCAAAGCTGGGAATGTTGACAGCTGATTGCTCCGTAATTAATTGAATAGCAGATTCTGGATACTTTCAATCACCTGCTGACAGGAGTTATTTTGTGCGGCTCTGGGAAGCCAGCAGCAGGCTGCAGAGTGTTCCCGGTGCGCACCCTAACCACCGCCATTTCCATGATCTAAACATGCAATTTGAATCAGCTCTGATTTGGAAGAATCCTGTTTTCACAACTTCCCTAAAGATGAATAATGCAGAAAATTTTGGGTGGAAGACACTCAGGGTGGTTAGCGCATGCCTTGCTGTTCTGTCTGTGGGATCTGGGACTTGGCGCCAGCCTCCACTCATGGAGAACATGGGTACGGGCGTCCCTGCTGCTGCCATGTGAGAGGGGCCCCAGCGGGCTGTCCCCCGGCCCTGGCGGGCAGCTGGGAGGAAGATTCGCGGCCGTGGTTAATGCAGGGACCAAGCACACGTGTCATTCTCCACCTGCCTGGGGGCTGCAGACACTTGCTGAGATGTGCTCCACTCGACCCAACAAAGGCTGGGTCTCCTCACCTTCCTGGTGGCCTGTCTGGCAGATGCACTGAGAGCAGAGGTGGCCGTGGAAACTTCCAGAGAGGTTTCCTACCCACTCCCAAGCGTCTGCTTTCCTTTACCACCTTCAGTACTTCACTTCACAGTATCCCACAAAGTGCGTGCTATTTTTCTTTAAACTGACTCAGTTTATTACTGTGTATATGTATGTGCACACCACACATGTATGTGTGTAACACACACGTGTATATACATGCACACACACATACATGCACATGTAGGCACGCACACACACGTGTGTGTACTCACGCAGGTGCACGCACATTCAAATACATGCACACACATATGCACACATGCTCATGCACACACACCCTTTTCCATCACTTCTTTAAGTCTCCCTTTAAGTAGAAAATCAGTATCCGATCACTTGCTACCAAAAATGGGCCATTGTGAGAAATAAAGGAATGTTACTCTATTCTGGCCGCAAAAGGCTCGGAGGCAGGGAGCACGATGGTTACAAACAGGAGCTCCGTGGCTGGACTACCTGGCTGCAACTCCACTCTGTGATGTGATTTTTTTGCTGTGTGACCTCGGACAAGTTACTGAACCTCTCTGTGTCTCAGTTTCATTATCTGTGAAATGGAGATAGTGAAAGAACCCACACCATTGAGTCTTGGAACTAATGGGTTTGTCCCCAGAGGGCCTAGCATGGAGTCTGCTAAAGGACACAAGTGCCCCTGGCAGGGTTGTTGTCATCGCTGTGGCTGCTAGTATGGCTGCGACGCCGACTTCCTGGCTGAAGTTCTGTGACTGAGGTCCGTGCCTGCTCTTTGAAAGAAACACCTGTTGAGAACTGACATGTTTCTCCTTGAGGTCGTCAGAACAGATGGAAGGGCCTTAAAAAGAAAGCATTTTCCCTGATGGGATGGCTTTTGAACACATGTCCCTGTGCCCCCGCCCTCCACGCACCTCCCCTGGGCCCTTGTCCCCGGAGAGTAAAGGCCTCCCTGGAAACTGGACCTCTGCATGTGTCCAGCAGGTGGGGGACGGCTCCGGCAGTTCAGCCATCCTTGTGTTCCTCAGGGTTACTCCATTCAGGGTGGGAGGGAGGGAGGTGGGAAGAGGTGGGGGGTGACCTGGGAACATCTGGGTGCTCCAGAACCTGGTCCATTTCTCTCCCTGCCTCCCGGGGCTTGCAGTCAGGGCCACTGCAGCAGGTCAGGAAGATGATGAATGGGGATTTTGCCTCCAGACGCTAATTCCTGGAGTGGTCGGGGATGCAGATTCAGGAGCCCCCGTCTGATGTCTTATGTAACTAAACAGCCCACACAGTGATTGTGCAGGCAGGGCGTTCTGCCACCTGCCGTCCTCTGCTTACTCCCCGGAAGCGGGGGCCTCACCAGGGCAGCCCCAGATCACCCACCCAGAAGTCCCAGCCTCGCCAGAGCCTGAGACAGAGGCTGCCTGGCCAGGAAACAATTTTTCCAAGAAGAACGCCAGAGACAGCTCAAGACCTAACTTTTTTTTAAAGTCTTTAACGAGCAGCTTCTCATGCCTGTGTTCGCGGGAACCAGCTGCAGAGCAGGGGGCATGAAACAAATTAAAATGGGCCCCAAACTGAGCAGGCGTCTCCTGAACGAAACATCAAAGGCAGCCCTGGGCGAGAGGCCGGGTGGTTATTTGTGCTGACGGCTATTTGTGGATTCCGAGAGCCTGAGTTATTCATCCCTGTGACCCAGGGGAGTCTCTCCGAGCGCGCGCTCACCGCGCCAGCACCATCCGCGGCTGCCTTCACATCAGCCGAGAGAGTAATGCTGGCTCCCCACCCCCAGCCCTGCTGCAAACCCCCACAGAGGGGCAGTCACGGGGGTGAACTTGGGAGGGATGTGACGGGAATGCTGGGCACCTCTGCCAGGTACGCAGGCACCCTAAGTACTAAGTACCCAGCACCCCTGTGAGGTAGTGAGGCACCTGAAGTACTAAGTACGGAGCACCTTTGCTAAGTACCCAGGTGGCTGGTCACCCTGTAAGATCCCGTTTCATCCCTGGCTGTGCTTCACAGCCTGGAGCGTCACTCCAATGTCTTCCGGGCTTTACAGAGGAAAAGAGTCACACTTGCCTCCAAATGGTCCCCAATTTGCCCCTGCCCTACTCAGGGGCTCCACGGGGTGACCTTCCTTCCCCTCCAGGCATCGGTCCCCAGCACAGCTGCTGACATGTTTGCAGATTCCATCAGTGACCATCTGCCTGCGTGGACCACTGAGGCCCAGGGTGGCCTTTGGGATAAGGATAGAAAGTGGCGAGGGGGTCTCCCTGGGGCTCACGGTCGAAGAGACACAGGAGGGGGCAGATGGACACGGCTCTGCACAGGAGAAGACGGGGCTCGGGGACCAGGGACGCCCTGAGGTGGGTCCTGTGCAAGTGCGTGTGAGTTGAGGGGTCACTCTGGGAGGTGGGCCCCAGGAGAGCACGGCTTGGGAAGGCAGAGAGGACGTGACATTCCAACACACCTGAGGTTTAACACTTTAAACCCTTTAAGAAAGGTTTTCACTATGAAATAATCACAGACTCCTAGGAAGTTGCAAAGACGGTGGAGAGAGGGCCCGTGCCCCCTCCCCGAGCTTCCTGTGGTAGCTGATGAACCACAGCACAATGTCAGACAAATTAAAGCTTTTAAATGGGAATGAATGTAAGGCGTGCTTGCCCCACGGCGCCTCGCCAGGGGCCCGGCCTGGTCGTGAGATCTAGGTCAGAGTTCCGCGAACCACTGGCTGATATTCAGTCATGGTCAGTCCAGACCCCAACGGGCCGTGTTTCGTGGCTGGAACGTTTCTGTGACAACTTGCTATAAGATTAGGCAAACAGAAAAGGCTCCTGGGACCATTTTTCAAGTTTGAAATGGACGTGGGGGACACGTGGGCCTCACACCCCACGATGTACATGGCGCCAACCACAGAATTTCCTTCCGGACCCAACTCCGACATTTACGAGGCATCAAAGCAACGTGTCAGAAGCCAGGTTGATTTCAAGACCTCACAAAAGGGTGCTTTTTTCCTGATATGGAACTTAGGTTTGCATGGACATTTCCTCCCTCCAGGTTGTGGGGCACGGTGGTGCACTCACTTCCACACGCCAAATCGAAACCCAAGGCTCCTGAGGTCTGGCTTTCGCATCCCGTCGTCTGCCTGGCCCCGGAGAGCTGGCCCTTGCTGGGAGAACCACGCGCGGGTGTGGGACGGGCGGCTTCCTTCTCACCCCCCACCCCCCGGGCTGCGGCCAGTGGCTCAGGTGGGCTGGGCTGCTCTGCGTCAGGACAGACCCGGCCTTCCGTCTCTCCCTCCCCCTCCCCCCGCCCCACTCCAATCCATCCACGGCTGCTTTGGGGCTACTGTGTTGTGCAGAATACTTTTAGAATGTTGGAATTCACTTTTAGATGTTTAGAATCTGCTTTCAGAGGCGATTTGGAGGAGAAAAGGATGGAGGACCCTCCCGGCGCCTGGTCTGGGGCAGTGTTTGCAGACGCCAAGGGCTGCAGGCCAGCCGGGCCCTCACTGCGGCCCCCTGGCCAGGGAACCCAGCTGTGTATGTGAAACCCCTGATTCACTCATTTATTTTTTAAATTGAAGCACAGTTGATTTACAGTGTTGTGCTAGTTTCCGGCGTGGAGCAAAGTGGTTCCGTTAGACACACATATACTCTTCTTCACTACAGGTTCTCACAGCTACGGAGTTTATCTCCCTGTGCTGTACAGCAGGACCTTGTTGTTTTCCTACTTCACGTGCAGTAGTTTGTATCTGCTAATCCCAAGCTCCTAATTTATCCCTCCCCCACCCCCTTTCCCCTTTGGTAACCGCAAGTTTGTTTTCTGTGTGAGTCAGTTTCTGTTCCGTAAATAAGTTCATTTGTGTCATATTTTATCATATGGTATTTGTCTTTCTCTGATTTATTTCACTCCGTACGATAATCTCTAGGTCCATCCATGTTGTTGCAAGTGGCATTTTTTCATTCTTGAAACCCCTGATTTTTAAATGTTGGCAGCTGGGTGAAACAAACAACCAAACAAACAAACAAACAAAACTGCCAAGCGAGCGAGACTGACTTGCTATTATTGTTTTGAACAAGGTTTTCTATTAGATCAATTAAGAATGAGGAAAATAAAAGACTGTATTTTATCTGCACTCGTTCCTTCTCTGATCCGAGTCTCTGACCGGCACATCACGTTCCTTCGCTGGGAAGGACCTCTTAGAATGTTTCTTGCAAGACAGGCTGACTGGTGACAAATCCCCCCAGGTTTTGTCTGAAAAAGGTCTTTATTGTCCTTCACTTTTGAAGGACATGCCTGCTGGACACAGAGTTCTCGGTGCTGGGTTTTTGCTTCCAAACATTTAATCGTGTCGCTCCAGGGCTCCGAGGAGACGGCCGCTGTGACTCACCCCCTCCTCTCCCGGGAAGGTGCTGTTTCTCCGGCTTCCTTCAGGATCGTCACAGCTCCCCTGCTGCTCCCGATCCCCCGGCCAAGTCCTCTCCTGGGTCCTCGCTCCTGCTCCGTGTCCAGCTTTCCCGGGAGGTCTGCGGCGGCCGGTTCGGCGAGCTCCACCCTCGACGGCCCCCTCTGCACCGGGGGCTTTGTGCTGAGAGCTGGCCCCCTCGCCCCGGGCCCCCAGGACTGTGCCCGGGGAAACCAGCCCCCAGGTGAGGGCGACCCCACCACTCAGCCGGCTGCACGGGAATCGCCCCTTGCAGGCAGGAGGCCGCGTTTTACTCTGCAGGGTCTTAAGGACCGGTGCCTCCAGGGGCTCATCCAGAACGGCTCGAATGGTCCCCGTGCTGTGGGCGGCACCGTCTCACAGAAACTGACGGGCTTGCCACTTGTGAGGATGGCGGGTCTCAATGTGACCTCAAGACCACCAGTCCCTGGGAACTTGGAAGATGCACAGGTTTGGCCCCACCCAGAACTACTGACTCAGAGACTGGGGGTGGGGTGCCCTTCTTCACCCACTCCCACACATCCCTCCCCGCCACGCACCCCGAGGGAACCACAGGGGGCTCATCAGCAATGTTTTGAAAGGATTAGGTTCTTCCACCTGCGTGGATCTAACACCTTTGGTTTCTGGTCTGTCGACCACGAGGTGATGCCGTGTTAAGGTGACTTTGTTTATGCTGCAAACATCTCCCAGCCCCTCGGATCGAAGCCCGTGGACAATGCGCAGAGCCTCTCCGCACGCACAGGACCAGACGCGAAGCCCCTCGCTCGAGCTCTCCGCAGTGGTGGTTTAGTCCCCCTGCCGTGACCTTGAGCACGTCGCAGACACCTCGGCCCTACGTTTTCCTAATCTGGGAAGCCAGAGAGCAACCTACCTGCCTCATCACAGGTGCTTTAGAATGGGTTTGATACGCGCGAGAAAAGGGCATAAAACTAACAGCGTCAGACGGGCACCCGTAAGCGGCTTTGACAGTCACCTTGTGAATCTATCTTTATACCCCTGAACCCTAGGAATCACTCAGAAATGCCCTCACAAAAATGCACACAAGTTACCCTTTGAGACTCTGCTGAAGCGGCCGGTTCCCGGAAACCAACTTCCTTCTTCATAATTCAGAGAAGAGTTGTCCTTGTTTTGTTAGCAATTAAGTTTGTATGTTCATGCGTCAAAAACCCCTTTCATGGTGAGGGATTAAGAAAAACCTGGGTCCTGGAGAGGAGAGAGCACAGGGCCCCCTCACTCAGCCCAGCTGTGGGGGATCCCAGCAGACAACTCCCCCCTGAGACACCTGCCCTGTGACTGGATTCACTCACACACGTGTCAGGCCCTGCTCTGGTCCCAGAATGTTCTAGATGCTGGGGTGTCCTTGTGGCGGCCACAGTGGGACTCAGCCATTGTCAGCCGTGCCTGGCAGCCCCCGGTGGGTGCTTCTGGGCACAACAGTCAGTCAGTGGCCAACGGCGCAATGACCTCACTGCATCCTTGCGCTGTGGCCCTGAGGCGTCCTCCCCAGCGAGGTGCTGTGCGCTCAGGAAGGAGCTGCAGAGGCAGGACGGCCGCGCCAGCACTCACAGTCCCCAGCCCTGGTCCACCTGGCCATCTGCCCGGCCCGGCCCCCGGCCCCAGATCTACACCCTGACCACGCAGCAAACCCGACCATGGGCACCTCGCCCCAGGATCAGGTCAGAGGGCCCCTGGGGGGCCTGTCTCCCACCAGCTCTTCCTTCCCCTGTGGGCCCCATCCCTCCGCAGAGGCAAAGCTGAGCTCTTAAGGCAACTCCTCCAGCCTCACTGGCCACGTGTAAGCTGCCTCCCCCGTCTCCTGGGACTGTTATGAGGGTTGAGGCTGCATTTCCAGCCCGTCCTCACTTTCAGAACAGGGTCCCTTGGGTCACTTCAGAGCTGTGTCTTGTCCAGGCAGATGCACCCCGGGTGCCTGGTTACTCCCAGCAGCTGCCCGCATTCACCTGGGCTGTGCAGGGCACCATGGTGGGCCAGGAACCTGTGTGGGCTGTTCACTGTGGCACCCCAGCCCAGAGCAGAGCCCAGCGCCTGCAGGAGGGAAGGAACGAGTGGGCAGGTGAGCCAACAGTGGAGTGGACAGACCCCCCACGACAGAGGAAACGGTGATCTGCCTGGCCGAGGGTGACCTTCTGCTGAAGCCACTGAAGTGGGAAGTGGCCTCTCCTCCCAGGGAGGGGGACATGCCGGCGGTCAGGGAGGCCGGGCGGTGCCTGGAACTGTGGCCGTTTCTTTGAATGAGTCCCACTTACCATTTCACTGTCCACAGGCCAAAGAGTCGTGTATGTGTGTGCGTGCGTGGGTGCATGTGTGAGTGTGCGTGTGCGTGCACTGGAAAAGTGATCGTGCTTGTATATCTCACTTGTTTAAGATGTAACATATTTATGAAAAAACTGGAGGCCCACACGACCGTCCAGCAGGCAAATCACAGCCAAACACCCATCCCCCAGGAGGGCCCTGCCGGTGTCTTCACGCCTGCTTCCAGCCACTTCCCTGCGCCGACACGCACCCAAATACACACGTACGTATGCGTGCACGATGTTTTATACGGTTACAGACGTAACATTCTTGTTAAGAAAACCAGCAAGACTTACATACACAGAATGAAAATGGGAGTCCCTCTTGGAGCCCCTGTTCCCGCCTGCCTCCCCACCCCAGCGGCCGGTTCGCACGCGTGGCCGGGCGCAGACCTGGGCGGTCCACGGCTGGGTCAGCCACACCAGGTGGCCGCGGCTCTGCCCGGCGGGTCTGGCCGCCTCTCGGTCCAGGACACCTAGTTCCGTCCTTGGTTTGACGGCTGTTCTAGTCAAGGTTTCCATTAGAAGAGACTATATGAAATTTTATATCCAGATTTTGTTTAGCCTGATTCGCAGCTGTTTTAGTCACTGAGCTCTCCTCTGTAAGCATTTTTAGTAAGTGCTACCGATGCCAAGAGAACGTCGGCAGCGGGTTAAGACGCACCTCGTAGATAAAACCACGTAAGAAGTTACAGAAGAGCAAGGCGACAAGGTCAAGTACACGCGTACAGCTGGTTTCAAAAAAGACTGCACTGCTTCTCCTACTATGTAAATACGCAGCTAATTAACAGTCACATTCCTTTAAAATTCTCGCACTCTCTTCGGCATAATTATGGGAAATGAAAATGTGGTTTTTTTTTTTTCAAATTAAAAAAAATCATCCTGTGAATGTATTGTCCCAAGCACTACCCTGTGGACAGTAACCAGGTAAAATTAAATTTCAAGATTCCATGGCTCTGAATGGGTTTTCCTCAAACACTAATGGTGGGGAGGCATATAATCAATTTTTTTCTGAAGGACAATACAGTAGTATTTAATAAAAGCATTATAAACATCCATGCATTATGACCTAAGAATTTTGTTTTTAAGAATTTATAATGAGGAAATGATACTCAATTACAAAAATGATTAAGAGTGTTTATCACATTATTTATAACACTGAAAAATTGGAAGTAACCCAAATATCCAGTCGTATGGGACTGGTCATGTTACGGTTTGCCCGTAACAGTGAATTCAGTGATTTAAAATGATGATGTAAGTTTATAACACTGGACAGCTCCGCATGGCTTATTAAGGAGCCAAGCACCTGACTATTTTGTACAGGTAGTGCAACCGCGCTGGAACGAATGCACACGTACTTACATGCATAGGAATGAGCGTGCACGGAAGGAACTGTATAAAAGTAGTCTTACATGAATATGGGGGTTACGGATGATTTTCCCTTTCTTTTGTGTATTTTCCACCTTTTGCACCACGCATGTATATTATGTCCTTTAACAAGGTTACAGAATTGGTGACATTAAAAAATGCTGACATTGATTCAAACCTCATATTCAGTTCACTTTTTCTCTTTTCTGTGATCAGAGGCTGCAACCCTAACCAAGGACATCCTCGAAGTACATGTGCGGAAGATCACTTGTTGTTTTATGCCACCAGCCCCCCGTTACGGGAGTCTCCTCTCTCCTCTGAGCGTCACCTTGGGAGCAGACGACTGCAGCGACCTGCCCTTCAACCCAGAGCCAAGGGCTCTTCCCCGAACCCACAAAGCTCTGGACATCGGCCATCGGCAATCTCAAAGCTCAGAGAGAAACACCATTTCCCTTTATAATTTTGTTTAGGACTAAGGAGACAGAGAGAAGCCTGAGAGAGGTACTAAAATCACTAGATCATTGGAAAATAAATGAGCGTAGATAAAAAAATAATTGGGGAGTCTCTAGTCTAGAGAAGAGGAGGCTGGTGGGATGCCACGATAGCTGGGTTGACCAGATGGCCCTCAGTTTACCTGAGAGCTGGGGCAACCTGGCCAAGGTCACAGGGCCCTTACGTGGTGAAGCCAGAGTTCTGGCCCAAGTTCCAGTCCACGCCCAGGCACTGATCAGGGGAGGGGCTGACTCTCCTGAGGGCTCCACTGAAAATAAGTCGCCGGTCATAAGGGACATGATGCGGAAGCTGCAGAGAGGAAGCCAGCCCCGTCACGGGGGCGTCCTCCCATTCCTGGGAGGCTGGGCTTTCTGCGCACGGGCCCGGGAGACCCACGCAAGACTCAGCACCTGTGGCCTTGGGACACGCCCGCCGAGGGCAACTGTCCTTCCCCAAACACGAAGACCCAGCCAGAGGTCACTGCGTGGTGAGCCACAACTGTAGTTTGCTCGCAGCAGCAGAACCGAAGTGTCCACTCTGTTACTGGCTTTAAAACCTCCTTCAGTAAATTAAGGTTTGAGGTCAGTCCTGGGTAGAAATAAATACGAAGGCCATTTAAGAACATAATTATATAGACAGTCTACGTATGGATGTGCTGATTAAAACCCTTGCTAATGTCTAAATGAAATAAATTCCACACCAGCGAGAGGGACTGCGTTAATTGTTGGCTCTTGGAAAAACTAACAAAATACTACTTATTTCTGGATTAGCAGCACTAAGGCCTGTAATTACCATCACCTGAAGTATGGAGATAAGCCTTTTAAAGTGTAGCATAAACGCAGTGTATGGGTGATCCCACATTGACGCTAAAGGTGAGAACCGGTCTCTCCTTTCAAGACTGCACCCCGGGGCTTAGCGCCACGGCCGACACACAGTGGGAGCTCCGTTAGCACACTGGGGGACAGAAAGGGTGACGTCTGGTGGCAAAGCTTCCCGGCTACTACTGAGATGAGCTGGGGGGTGACGTCAGTCAGCCCTTGCTCGCGCTTCCAGATACCGGGTCACACAGTCGCTGAAACATACTCAGGGACATAAACGCACATCACATCACAGGCAGCAAACAGCATTCGTGTGGCAGGTACGTACGTGTGTACTGACTGCCGACCACGTGCAAAGCACCACCCCCAGTACCAGGAATCCAGCTGTAACTGAACACAGCCCTGGTCCTCACGGAGCTCACCGTCTGGTGAGGAGGTTCATCTTGAATGATAAATAGATAATTACGGGACGGGAAAGTGCGCAGAGGGAAAAGGACAGGGCCGTCAGAGAGCAGTGGATGGTGCGGCAGGGGAGGAGCTAGTCGGCACTGAGGGGGTCAGGGAAGGCCTCTTGGAGGGGGTGACGTTTCTGAAGGCAGGAGAGGAGCTTGCCAGGTACGGTGCGGGGAAACGGCATCCCAGTAGCGGCGAGCCGCAGACTCCGAGGCTCAGAAGCACTTGGCCTGCTCAAGGCAGCCGGAGACGCAGTGACCGTGGGAAGACAGGCCCGAGTGCAGCCACCAGATCACGGAGGGCCTGGGGCCCGCTTCACTCCAAATGTGACGCAAAGCTATTGATGGATTCTAAGCAAAGCAGTGACGTGATCTAATTTTTATTATAAAAACATTGACTGGTCGGGCGGCTGCACGGAGAATAAATTGGAGGAAGTAAGAAGTGGTGTGCGCGACAGGACACCAGGGGAGGTACAAGGCACCCGGAGAACGGGGCGGGGCCCTGCTTATTCCTGAAGCAGCAGCAGCAGTGAAGGCCTGCAGGTGTTAGCACCTTTAAGTACGGCAATGAACCTTGGGAGCCTCGGCCGCTGCCGCGCAGGCACGGGGAGCCCTCCCTCTGCGGTGAGGTTCTCTGTTGGATCACGGACAGCAGAGCCAGGCAGCTCTCCCTGGACGCTGTGTGCCCCTGCAGCCAGGCCGTCCCCCCTCTGCTGGGGGTGGGGCAGTCAAGCAAAGGTCCTTGCACAGCCCTCTCCCAGGTGCACAGCCCTGAGGCCCGGCCCAGGGAACATCCTGCGGGTACGAGGTCGCAGAGGCTGCTTATGGCCTCTGTGCTTTCTTGCAAACCAATCACAAGCCCAGACGCTCCCTTCAAGTTGCCCTGCAGTTTCCAGACACCCAGTCTTCCCATGCCAACCCCGAGCTGCCCTAGGAGGAGCTGAAGCCTGAGCCGTTTCTGGCAGGTGCCAAGCCTGTGAGTCTCTCCCCGCAGGAAGCAATGCATTGTAATTAATGCAGAGTTCCTCGATTCGCCGTCTTCACTGCAGGCAAAAATGTCGACTCTTCACTTCTGAAAGTGGAATTTTATGGCAGCTTATAAACTGTGACCTGGATGCACAACTTCTAGAATCTCAAAAGTGAGTTCGACCAAGTAGCATGCAAGAGGAAGATGCTTTTAAAAAGAAGCTGGAAAGACAGCTCAAGGATTTCGGGTAAATTCCAGGCTGCGCACCTGGCCCATGAGGCCCCGCAGAGCCGGGCCTGGCGCACGTCCTTGACCTCACCTCCCGCCCTCTCCCCTTGACCTTGGGCTCAGGACAGAGCATGGGGATTGAAGGTAAAAGGTGAGCCCCCGTGTTCCCTGGGCTTTGTCCCGATCTGGTGGCAGGAGAGGGGGCAGATCCCCGTGGCAGGGGAGGTTTAACTGGGCTGGACCAGCACAGCTGTGACAACCAGGACACTCGGGCCATCCTGAAAGGGAGGAGGGCCGTGAGCTCCTTCCCGAAAAGCCTTCCTGGCAACAACGAAGAGCAGACGCTGATCCCGCAGTTACCGTGCAGGCGTGTTCTAGGCACTTGCCTTCACGCAGAGTCGTGGCTGTTAGACCCTCTCAGCACAGGCAGGAACTGAGACCCCGGGAGGTGCTTCGACCTTGACTTGACTTGAGCCCAGGGAGGTGCACCTCTGCACCTGCTGCTCACCTCTGTCCTCGCTCACCACCCTCTTCACCGCAGCGACTTCACGATGAGGACACTGAGGCTCAGAGAGCGTGAGCGACTGGCCCAGGGTCACTCAGGAACCTGGTGGCAGGGGCAGGGTGAGCCTGCGCCCGAGTCGTCACCACACCCTGGGTCTCCCTGTGGGTGGCCTGACCAGGACGGCTCTGCCACGGCAGGCAGAGGGGGCGGGGGTTCCAAACAGGGGATGCTGCGCCCCCGCAGGATGAATGAGGTCCCACACCCAGAGGGACCAGCACGTGAAGGGCTCGGACACCTGAGTGACCGGGAGGTTGAGTTCCACCCAGGGCCGGAGGGGTGCAGCGGGTGGAGATGCGGTGGGTGGGGGGCAGCCGATGAGGGTGCAGTGGGTGGGGGGCAGTGAGTGGGAGGCAGCAGGTGGGGAATGACCCTGCTGTAGGGGGCAGTACCTTGCATCGCCCCCTTTCTCACTGCACACACAGCACTAGGTGTGCGGCCCCGGGGGAGGGGGTGGGGGAGAGAGAAGCAGATGTAACTGGGCCCTGGTAGGAGTGAGGACAAGGTTTGTGAATAATCCCTTTAGACAATTACAACAGGCACCACGCACTCCCTGTGCTCTGCGGCGAGGCCAGCCTCTTTGGAACGGAACAAGAGAATCACATTTGAGCCTCAGGATGGTCTTACAAGGAAGAATGATGGTCACCTCCCTTCTGTGAAAGAGAGGCCAGGCTCAGGTTTCGAGCCTGGCTCTGGGGTCAGACGGCCTGGGACTGAGTCACGGCTCCACCTCTTGCAGGCTGCGTGCCCTCGGGCACGTTCCCTAACCTCTCAGTGTGTGGGCAGTGACGCAAGTCCCCCTGGTTCAGGTTCGGGGTGATGTAGTGTGATGATGCAGGTACAGCAATCAGAACAGCTCCCCACACAGTGGAGCACCCAGGAAGTGCCAGAGATCGTTTTAACTTAAGAAACTGCTGCTCAGAGAGGTTAAGTAATAGGCCCCAGGTCACACAGCAAAGTTGTGCTGGGCAGTGCTGGGATTCCAGAGCAGGTTGTCTGTACTCATAACCACTGTTCCACGTGGCAGATGTGACCCAGTGTCACACACAACTGACAAGAGAAATTGTAGAAACACAGAGAAAGAGGAAGACCAGGGAGCCAAGAAGCTAGTGGGGATGAAGGGACAGAAGTGCTGAGTGTAAGCTGAATGTGGAGGTGGGGCCTCTGAGGAAGCCATTAGGTCAACTGAGGTCCTGGGGCTGGGGCCCTGGTCCTACAGGATCAGTGCCCTTATCAGAAGAGCCGCCAGAGCTGTCTGTCTCTCTGCCTCTCTCCCTGCGCTCCAAGAGGTCATATGAGCATGCGGCAGGGTGGCCGCTGCCGACCCGCCGGGAGGGGAGGCCTTGTTGGCACCCTGGTCTCTGACTTCCCAGCCTCCAAACTATGAGAGGTGAATTTCTGTGCTTAAGCTGCCCAGTCCCGGGTATTCTGTGATGGTGGCTGGGGCAGACTGGCACAGGGAGGGCTCTGTTTGTAAAAATGAAAGGGGAGAAACCCTGTTACAAATTTACATATTTCTCTACTGGGTTTTTTCAAGACAAGTGTGCCTGAATCAATTTATTCATTGTTTTTTAATTCATTTATGTCTACTTATATTTAAAAAGTAATATGCTAATTGAACACCAGGGCTCATCAAAGCTGGCATGTGTCTGGGACGTATGACTGGGCCTTCCCAAGGTCAGGGACACACCTGTAGTGGCTCACGTACTGAGCTCCCAGGGTCCCTGCCTCTGGGAGCGAGCTCGGAGCTGTGAGCTGCAGGGGGTGGAGCAGCCGTGGGTGTGGGTGTCCCACAGAAGGGGCCGTCCTGGGAGGCCGGGCTCTTCGAGGACCAAGTGGCTGTCCTTCCCTCTGCACCACTGAAGCAGAGAAACCCCAGGACCCTCGCTGGTGGGACAGTCATGATTTCTTCATGACAAGGCCTCTGGTTAATTCACCTTCAACGCCTCCACGTCACTCTGCGGCGCGACACTTCCGCGCCCACACCGCCTCTGTCTGGATGATGAAGACAGCGGCCGTCTTGGGCTGCTGTCTGTTGACTCGGAAGCCGTGAGCGTTTCTTTCTGCTGCACACACTTTTATGCCACTAGAAATCCTTGGCTGTTCTGAAGGCTCTCTGGGTGGGTTCATAAACCAGAGCAGTTTAAAGGAACAGCAGGAGCCACCCGTGTCTGGAATCTGGCTGGCGGGATTCCCTTCCACAGTATCCGAGCCTCTGTGGTCCTCCCTGAATGCTTTTGTCTTTGGGATCCAGCTTGAAGCGCCTGTTTCCTTGAGCCCTCGGAGGGTGAGGGAGGCTGGTTTCCATCCTGGCTCATCAGCGCTGCTGACCCGGGGGGTGGGGTGCTGCCTGTCCACACGCACAGAGCATCTCAGGAACCAGCAGGGAAGCAGGGCTGTGGGAAGAGGCCTGGCCCGTGAACGCGGCTCCTCCCGTCCCTGCTCAGGGCGTCCCCAGCGTTGCCCGGACGCCGCACGTGGTGGCCGAGGGCGGGCTCTGGGAGGGCTCTCTCCACCTGCTGAACCTACGCGGGTGAAGACCTTTCCTTCCTGCTCTGGCTGGCGCCCAGGCCCTGCCCGGCCGGCTCCCCTCTGTCACTGCCCTCTCCTGCATGCAGGCCAGGGGCTCTGTAACTGACTCATTAACAAGACCGGGGGCCGGCACTTCTGGGGAACCAGGGGACCCCGAGGCAGGATGGTGGGCTGTCCAAGGCATGGGCACTGGGATCACCACGACTGGCTTTGAATCCTTGCTCCGCCGCCCCCAATGGCTTGTGCGAGTCCACCTGCAGGGGCCGGCGACAGCGTCTGTTCTCAGGACTCAAACACGTGCCCACAACCAGGACTCTCTCTGACCAAACTTTTGCTGAGTTCCTTTGAGCCCTCTTCCCCATCCAGGCTTGACCTTGGCCTGCCAAGCCAGGCTCCTTCAAAGAGCCCTGCTCAGCCAGTTTATGGACCGCCTCCCCGTCCCACCTCCCCACATCTAACTCCTTGCCCTGCCTTTAGCAAGACTCCCCCACCCCTGATACCTAATCAGGTTTTCCTCCGTGATTTTCCACCACCGACCCCCGCCTCTGCCTGCCGACACCCCCAGCTGTCTCTGCTGCTCTGGGAGTTCGGGTCAGTCTGCCTCCTTGCAGTCTTCCTTGCCTTTGACAAGCGTCAGAGTGACCTCTTTTTCTTAACTCCTGCAACAGAGCAGGGGCTCAACACACGGACAAGGTTACGAACGCCAGGGAACAATGGAGAGAGACACAGAGGGGTCAGGGAAGGGCAGGTTCAAAGCGAGAACGTGGCCAGAGGACCGTCCGGACCCGGCTCAGGCCGCGGTGGGCTGACAGGCAGACGTTTGCAGCCAGCTCGGTAGCAGGGAAAGGGGCCGCCACTGCCAGCAGTAACCAGAACACGCCAATCGTGAAACGTCCCCCAGATCCACTGGAGGAAGACCCCGTGAGGCTGTGCACTTTGCACGTCCAGGTAAGCCGCCTCCTCCAGGCCGCCCTCCAGGGGGCCGCAGGGCCTCCTCCCGCCGTCCCGCTCTGCCCCCAGCGTCCCCTGTCTCAGCAGCACCGGAGGAGGCTAGGAGCGTGGCCCGAGCACGTGGCAGGGGCAGGAGGCAGCACAGACCTGAGCAGCCGCCCACGTGGGCCTCGTGGTGTCACCAGGCCACGTGGCACCGACACAGGCCGCCCACCTATCTCCCGACGGAGACAGAGACGCACGTGGAACATCCCCGAGGGGCTGCGGTGCCCTGCTGCCCGGCATGAATCCCCTGTCCCCCTGGCCCGGAGCTGCAGCTTGCAGGATTAAGGAGTCATTAGTAGGAACGGAAGCCTGAATTGCCCAAAGACAGACGAACAGCATAGCCCAAACTCCCTTCTCTCTTCAAACATTAATTGATGTCTCATGTTTAATTAATCTTCGCTGAGTTTGCTGGGTGATGAAAGCAGACTTTTCCATCAGTAGGAAAAACACTTCTGCATTCAAGGTTCCTCTGTAACTCTGCCAGCAGTTCCTGCCAGGCCTTATAGGACCATCTCAGATCCCTCTCGCCCTGAAGCCTCCCTTGTCTGCCACAGGGTGTGACCGGCGCTCACATCCAGAGACGATTTTCACCTTTCTTCAGGTGGTGGCCGCGCTCCCTCCCTGTTTTACTGGCTCGTACACTTGTCTGAACTCCCTGGACGGAGGCAGTCCCCGCCTGGGCCCGGCTGGTCCACCCTGGGTGCGCACCTGGCTAACCACGCACTGCCTTCTGCGCTGTCTGCATTCGCCCAGCGCAGGCTCACGTTGCCTCTGGGGGCCGGCCCCGCGCAACCCGGACCACAGCGGGCAGTCTGGGTCACACTGAGTGTGGCCACAGAGACACGTATGAAACCAGTATCCGTGCTCTGATGAGCTGGCTTTAGATCTCTCCAAGCAGGAAGGCTGGCCTGGCTGTGCCGTTCAGATGTCACCAAGAGCGAGAAAAGTGAACGGCTCTGAGCGCCTGCCCTCCTCCAGCTACAGACGTGTCTTGCTATTTTCTCCGGGATTTTCTATCAAAATCTACACTAAACATCAAAAGCTTCAACATTTCACAGGGACGCCAGATCCATGGCTTTCTTCCTCCTATCAGCTCTCCCAAGTGAGCTATCCACCAAGATAAAGCAGCAAAATCTCCTGTAAGAAAGTAATTACTTCAAACCCGAACAGAAGGCAATTAGGACAAACAGCACCGTGCTTGGGTTCAGCATCTGAAAAAACGGCCCCAGGATGACAAAGACGGCCATTTCCACTGCCAGACAGCCAGGCCGTTTTCCGTTCACCGCAGGTATTCTCCCTGTAAAAAAGGGTGGGAAATAACTGGCTGGCGAACCTCCAGTCCACCAAGAAATGAAGACGCCGCCCCAGCCCCGCGAGTTCCTGAGAAGCTCGGCCTTCAGCTCCGCGGTAAGAGCGTAAATCTCCAGAGAAGACAGAGATGGGTCTTTAAGGAAAACGACCCCTTTCCCCTTAGGGCTCTGCCTGTGGCGGCCCACTTTGGGCGAGCACCAGCTCGACGCGCCCTCGGCTCCCAGCCGTCATGCTTAACTCCGGTTCTGATCAAGATGACCCACCACCCACGTCTCTTCATGTCTTCAACGCGGCCACGCGACTAACACTGTGAGCGGTTTGACTCCGGGCGGGGAGCTGCGAGCATCGCGCGGTGAGCAAACACACAGGAAACGGCAGCCCAGCGACTAGCACGCGGGGGGGGGGAGGGATCGATGAATTCAGTGGTGCCCGCCGCGCCGAGCTGCCGCACTGGCAGAGGGGGTCAGCAGCCGCCATCAGCCGCGGGCCTGACGCGGTCCCCGCAAGAGAAGGACGATTGGAGAGGGTGCTCTGGGAGGCCCGGGTGACATGGGGGTGCTGACCAGCACAGGCCACAACTGCCCTGGTGGCCAGAGTTGCCGCAGGTTCAGGTCCCGCCATTACCAGCACAGCCCCTCTAGCATTCCCAACTCATCACCTCGCTGCGGCTTCAGAACTGTCACCAGTGGCCAGGGCCTTGCCGTGTGTGGCTCTACGGGGCAGTGGCCTTGCCCAGCTCCGTGTCTGATCGCAGTGGTGGCTGCACGGATCTACACGTGTGATCAGTGGTAGAGAACCTGGCCAATGTCCGAGCTGTGACTCTGTACCACGGTTATGGCGGGTGTCACCCCTGGGGGAGGCTGGGGGCGGGGCAGTGTACAGGGCCTCTCTGTACTGGCCTCACAACTTCCCACACATCTACAACTTATCTCAAAATAAAAAAGTTAAAAAAAAGTATAAGAAGAAAAGCAGAAGAAAAGCAAAAAGCAAAACAAATAAACCCCCAAAGCCACAGGGAGATGCACTGGACCCCGGTCTCCAGGTGGATCCAGGAGCCTGCAGTGGACGGGAGTCCAAGGGTTCTCCTGCAGCCTGAAGCCGGAGGGCCAGGGCCCTGGGGTCGGTCAGAACTGAGAATCATGTAAACTAGCCCCCATGCTATGCAGCGGTCACCCGGGGAGGTCAGCAGTCTGGCCGAGGTGCAGCTGGAATCTCGTCCCTGCCCCGTGGCTCAGGGCCCTCCACTCGGGCTCGAGTTGTAGTCATCCAGCCAATCTCGGAAAAAGCTCCCCGGGGGTCTGACCCCCTCACACTCTGAGTTCAGACTGTTTGCCCCCAACATGCCCAGTGATGGAGGGTCTCAGGTGTCTGGGGGTCACGGGGGGCACAGAGCCGGGAGCAGCTGGGGCCTGGGGGAGGAGGCAGGATGGCAGCCGGGTGGGGACCAGTGGCCTCCCTCACCAGCCTGGGCCTCAACTCGGAACGAAAGCCCTGCGGGAAGCGGCGTGAGGGCTCTGGGGGAGGGACGCAGAAGCTGTGTGCAGACGATCAGGTGCCGATAGGGCCCGCAGAGGGCCTGACGATCTCAACAGAGACGGAGACCCCGCTTTAGCTGGTAAATGAGAAAACTAATTACTCGAGCAAAAATCCTAGTTTAAAAGCCACGTCCGGCTTGTTAATGTAATCAGAGCCCCAGCAGGTCTCATTCGGAGAAAGAAACTTTTCTTCTCTCTCATTTTTAACAGTTTGAGCCACTCTCCAAGATTAGATAGAAGTCGACGTTTGGCTGTTTGACGAAGTTCTGAGTCTCCAACGTTCCCTTTCAGGGTCTCCGGGACCCCTTCTCAGGGTGCAGGCAGAGGGTGAACTGCCTACAGAATTCTGCAGTGGCCGTCAGTGCTGGTCCCCACGGCAAGCCCTTCATGTTGGAAACGAGATGAGAAAAAAATAACAGCGTGACACTGAGGTTCAGTCCCAGGGGTGAGAAGCCAGCACTGAGGAGCAGGGCCCTCTCCTCTCTCTGGCCCCACCACCTCCAAGCAGAGGAGCGGCCCCCACTGTGGCAGCTTCCAGGCCTCTCTTTGTCCAGCCACTAGTCCTGAGGTCCACAAAGCAGGCCACAGCCGGGTAAGCTTTAAGGATACAGGGGGTATCCAGAAAGATAGTACCCTCAATTCCAAGGCTCAGCAGAAGGGGGTCCTGGGTGTGTGTGAAGTTGGAGAGCCACTAGAGAATCCTCCTCCTCACATTCTGACCTCTGGAATTCCAAAGCTGCTTCCCTCAGGGTTAAGCCTCACTGGGAATGATGCCCACATCATCTCCTTCCTGGGCAACTGGGTCTGGGATGGGTGGGTGGATGGATGGATGGGTGGGTGGATGGATGGGTACACTGATGGGTGGATGGGTGGGTGAGAGGATGGGAGACGGGACTGCATCCATGTCTGGTTGGGCTGGAGAGAAAAGCTGGGGTCTGGGGATGGTGCCTGAGGTCTCGAGGGTCCTGGGCTGAGGCTGCCTGCCCTTCTAGGCCTCCATGGGTGCCAGGAACCCTGCTAGAGCCTTTCACCCACCTCGGAGCCCAGGGAGAGGCGGACGCTGGGAAAAGACAGAGCTCCCTGTCCCAGGGGTCTGTGTGCCCCTAATTCCTATGCTGGGGTCACCACAGGTCCATCCATCTGTCCAACGAGAGAAGCAGAGTCCTGTGTAAAGACACACGACTGTCTACGGGAGAAGCTGGGAGGGGCTCAGCCCATCTGGCTGTGATGAGGAAGGGGATGGGGGACACACGGGACACGGGCACCTCCGCAGCGGCAGGGCACAGGGTGGCAGTGCCGCTGTTTTCCGGAAGCCCACCACCCTGGGTTCCTCCCCCCAGCGTCGGCCACCTCTGGCAACGGCCAGAGAGCCCGCGGCCTCCTCCAGGGATCGCTCTTAACGTTCTCCCTGTAACTGGAAGATAAAGCCTCCAAGTTCGTAGCTGTCTCAAATTCATCTTTAACTTAAAAAGAAGTATCAACAATTAAAGCCAGCGGCACGCACCTCGGTGACACGCGTGAGGGCCTGCGGTGCCTCTGATCACGGCGCATTCGGCCTTGGGGGGTTTACTCCCGGGACCCTGGAGTCCATGCTCAGAATTATATTTTTTATTTCATTTCTGGCATCGCCGAGGGCCCTGCGCGTCCTGACTCCAGCCCCCCAGCAACTGCTCTGAGGGACTCCCGCAGCCAGAGGGCCCCCACCCACCCTCGGGCGGCCACCGCTGTCCCAGTGGGGAGCGGCTACCACCCCTCCAGGCCCAAACTCCTGCTTCCCCAAAGCTGCAAATGGGGTGTGCAGACAAGCCTCGGGCGCCCTGCCTGTGGGGTGAGGAGCAGAGGCGACGGCGGAGAGCTGGGCATGTTTGTGAGATGCCGCGGCTGAGAAGCGTTTATTGAGCCCCACTGTATGCAGCGCACTGCCCGGAACGAGGATGCAGAGATGAAGAAAGTTTGAGACTGCCACCCTGCCCTCCAGGGAGGGGCCCACCGTCCATCCCTGACCTCACGCGGCTGTCCTGGGCGCGGTCATGCGGCGGCACCGGGAGGGTCCGGATGCGAAGGTGAGAGTGCTCACTGCTCTGCTGGGTCCGCGCCCCTCACACTTGAGTGTGGAAGCCCAGGGCCGGGCCCGCGAAGCCCGCAGCCTCACCGGCCGGCCCCGCCCTTGTGCAGGCTGGACGAATGGTCCGTGGGGCTCCGGCCGGGGACAGTGTCCTCCTGCACCCAGAAGACTGCCCAGGCTCCTGGCAGGGGCACTCGCACTCTGCCTTTGTGAACACGAATGACATGAATTCACGAAGCCTGGGTTACGTGGGCAAATGGATGGACTGAAAAATGAATGGAAGACCCCGAGGGCAGTGGGGAAGCTGGGCACTGCTGAGCGACCCCCAGATGCTCAACCAAGGAGGCCCGGTGGGGAAGGTGCCCAGTTCCCTCTGCCCGGGGAAGGGGAGGCGGCGAGCCAAGGGGGGCCTGGGCGGCACCTGTCTCTACAGAAAACACAGAATCTGTCGGTATTTCCAACCTGACCATGGTCAGAGTTCCTGAGGGAGGAAGCAGCCCACGTGAGAGACGCACGGATCCCCGGGAGGCAGGGCAGGTGAGGAGTGGGTGGCGGAGAATTCCAGAGGCGCAGGAAGGAGGGCAGCCTTCAGGGGCCCCTGGCAGGGGTGTGCAGAGGCAGGGAAGCCCAGCAGGTCATCCGCGGCAGGGTGGACACGCCTCACGGTGACCCCTGCCTGCTGGCCTCAGGGCCCGGGCCTCACGTTAGCCACGTGCACGGCTGCCGTGGACTCCTCCGGGCGACAGCAGACGTCCGGGGCCCACAAGTCAACAGTGTGAGCTCCGCACTCGGCCACCTGGGGGTCCCAACGTGGCCCCCACTCAAGGTGACCTGCACAGGCCGGTGGTGCCCTTGCTGGCTGTCAGCTACATCTCCCCGCCTAAAACACACAAGCAGTCACTGTTTGTTCTGGACAGGACTGGTCCTTCCCCCAGGGACACTTGGCAGTGTGGGGAGGGAGGCATCTCATGGGTGGAGGCCAGGGAGGCTGCCAGACCCCCTGACTGCCCAGGCGGCCCTCAGCTGAGAAGGATCCTGCCCTGAGTGTCCACAGGGCTGAGGTGGGGGGACCTCAGTCTGCCTCCCAGGCTTGGCACACGTGGGGCTGGATGCCTGTCCTGGGGACACCACGGAAGTCCCTAAGCCAGAGGGGAGCCTGCAGAGGCCCACAGGACACAGGGACACCTCCACAAACTGGACCCAGGGGCACAGCGTGGAGGAGCCGTTGGAAGGTTAGTGAGAGTGACCACCATGGCCACAGTTCACAGAGGCCACGTCCCTGTGGGGGGCTGCCCTGGTGGCCCTGCTGGGGAGGACCTGTTGTCCAAGTCCTGGACGAGGTAGCCCCTCCAACAAGCCACAGACGCCACTGCTCCCTTGGGCTCCAGGCCCCTCTCTGCTCACGGCTCTGGTGGCCGAGGGCTCGGGTCTGCCTGCTTTTGAGGCCGTGCCCCCTCCAAGCTCTGTCGTGTGCCCCCAGACCCTCTTCTCACAGCAGCAGGCGTCCGTGTACAAATCCGCCGAGTCCCGGCCACACTGGGTGATCCTTCCTCCTGCTCCCTCCCGCTCCACTCAATGACCCTGACTTTCCTTCCGGAATGTTCCAAGCCAGTCTGAGGTACAAGGGTCTACTCTGGCTCCTGGACACACGCCACGGCCCCCGACTGGTTTACGTCCAGGCCCTCCATGCCACTGCTACAGAGGGCACCTCCCAACGGCAGGAACTGCTGTCTCCTCCGTGTTGCCCACACCCGGGACCCGTCTGCCCCACCACAGGTGCTCAGACACATGCAGGAATGAAAGACGGGCTTCCCTCGAGGAGCGGGGGCCGAGACCAGCCCTCCCCCAGGAGGCCATCGCGGGGCGGCGGCGCACGGCTGACCCCTGGCCCCGGGCTGCAGCGGGAGCACGGACGTCCTGTACGGTGCTTTCCGATGGACCAAGGCCTTGGTGCGCCATCCTGTGCGATCCTCACGGCAACCCTCAAGGCGGGGGCAGAAGTCAAGGCCACGCGACCTGTGCTCACAGCTCAGCTCAGCTAAAGGACCCTCCCGGGTCACAGTCTCCTGGAGCCTCGATTTCCTTATCTGAAACCTGGGTAGTGACGGGAAAGCTGCCCTGCCTGTGGGTCAGCACCAGGCTTAGAAGGTGAACCCACGGTGATGCACCCGAGCCTGTTGCAACAGCAGTGTTTTAAAAAATATGGAGGCTGTGAGCATCCGAACAGCGTCTGCTGAGACAGACAAGTCTAAAAAAAAAAAAACAAAAAAACCCTGGAAAACAAACAAACAAGCAAATCCCCGTTCTTTTCTCTGCCTAAAGTGGTGTGGTTCTCACTGCTTTCAGGGTTGTTTCCGTCGATCTGCTGGTGCGTGGCTCTCCTGATAAGGAGACATCATTATTTCTGACCCCGTGGAGCCCCGGGCTGCCCCGCTTCCCACTCCCACACAGGCTTCTTGGAACAGACGACCACACAGACTGCTCCAAACCGTGGACGCCTCAAATGCAAGATTCTGCCTAAAGATGCCAAGCTGGTTCGGCAAATGTCAGGGATTTCTGACATCACGGAGGAGGAAAAAGTTCTCATTAAATATTTGAATGTTGAATGAATACACTGATTAACTACCCAGAGGAAAACAAACTCGTAAAACACGGCCCTGGCCGTGTTCTCATGCCTGGCGTGGGGGATCCTAACGAGGCTCTGGGCACCGCTCAGGAGAGACGCCTCCCCCAGGTCCTGCCGGGGTTCTCGCCTGTGGAGATTTTCACACATGCCACTGATGATGCATTAACCCCAAAAGGCACTGGAGGCCCCGGAAGACCCCCAGCCCCACGACTCAGAAACAGAAGCACCCCTGCTTGGGTGGAGCCCCACAGCTAGCCTGCAGTTGCAGGTAATTGGGCTCAAGTCCCACACTCACTCACTGTGTGGCCCTGGACAGCTGGTCGCCCTCTCTCAGCCTCCCATGCTGCAGCTCCGGGGCGGCATCGCGGGGCTCACCTGGGCCGGCGCTGGGGGCGCCTGGTGACCTGCTGTGGTCTGCCCAGGGCAGCCCTGGAAATAAGCCGGCACTCGGCTCCCTCTCAGCCTCTCTTCATCCGCTGCCCCCCATCCTGCAAACATGGCTCTGAGCTCTCTGCTCCTCTGCTCCTCGCCAGGAAAGCCCCCACTGCTCCCCCTGGGCGATTTCCTCGGCAGCATCTGTGTCCCCTGTGTTGACACCGTCTTTCCCTTCCTCTTTGTCCTTATCCTCACATTAGAGTCCTCATCCTCTCACCCCTGGGTCTGTCCACCGAGGGCAGGCCTCACAGACTGTCCAGCTCGCCTTGGATTCCATGTGATGGACACAGTCCTTTGCAGACACCTTCACTCCTGTCTGGAGCCACCTTCCTGGGAAGTCGGGAAGAGAGGTTGCAAAGTTCCTTGATGTGGGCCAGGTCTGCTTCCCGGGGAGACATTCCAAGACCAAGAGGCCCAAAGGCAATGTGTCCTGGTGCTGGGACATTTTAGGCCCACTAGTCCTTGAAATGGCTTTCGGGACATGTTTTAGGAAAGAACGACATATACGAGGCTTTGTTTGGACCCTGCGTGGGGACGGGACTTCCCCACAATGAGGATGGCCACCTGTCCACCGCCCAGAGGGGTGGCTTCATGGAACACTCCTGGGCACAGCGGGCATCTTGTTTTGTCCTTCCAAGACCCTCCCGGGTAGGAACTGTGACACCCTCAACGTACAGATAAGGAAATGCAACCGCAGAAAGAAGCAGCTCCGTGCCCCACGACCCAGAAGGGGACGTGGTCCAGGTTCGCACCAAGCCCCTGAATCCAGCTCCGCTGCCCCTCCACCCTCAGCACTGTGCTGGCAGGGGCAGCATCTGACGCAGGCCCCGTCAGGGGCAGGTTCTCCCCAGACGCTGGTCTCTAGGTTTCTCTCTGTGCTTCCCGTTTAGATTCTAAGTAAATTTTATTTTGTTTTCAAAAATACTTTGCACTCAATGACTTGCTAAAGCACCTTTCCTGTTGATGGCTGGTCCCCAGGGCGGCATGGTGACAAGTCAGAACCTCCCTAAAGAGGAGCTGTGACGTACAGAACAGGCACCGTGGCCACTGGATGTGACTCACGATCAGTCTGCCAGGCTCTCTCTATGGTTTAATTAAAATAAATCATGCTTTTGTAGGCGTTCAGCTTGTTCTCGAAGTTCTTTTTGTCGCAGCGGGACTCCTAAACGCGTGCACCAAGGTGGGGCCGCACGAAGATGACACGAGAATGAGCACCTTCAGCGTCTGCTCTGAAAGGGGGCGGAGACGGGCCCCAGGCTGAGGGAGTGAGGCACCTGGAAGGCAACCCCCAGGGCTGTCCCAGGAGGGTGACCATGTCCCAAGTACAAGGGGGCCAACTGTCTGCTGTGACAAGATGTCCCCAGGACTCCCCCCGCGCGGCACCATGTGAGCCCTGAGACACGATCCTGTTAGACCCTCACGTCGCCTCAGCTCCATTTTGCAGGCAGGGAAACCGGGCCTCAGAAAGACGTCCAATACCCTCCTGGCCACCAGCTGGCCGGGCAGCGTGGGCGTGTGGCCCGGGCCCCTTCCTCTCCCGGGTGAGCTCGTCTCTTGCGTCCACACTCAACCCAAATGTTTATGCCGTTTCTTTAAATGAAGTTTGCCACAAAGATTTCAATTACATTGGATAATTTACTGTGGTCCACACTGAATACTCAAGCTCATCCCACTGCCCCACGTGGCTCCCAGGTGATGGCCTCCCGTCCCCGAGGCGTGGCCCCGCACTGACCCCCGCGGTGCTCTTTGCCTGTGCAGTCAGTTCCCCGCCTCCCGTCCCTTCTGACCCGAATGCAGATTCCCAGCCAGAGGGGGTTCTGTTCCCCTGGGGACATGTGGCAAAGTCTGGAGACACCTTTGGTGATGACCGACGGTCATTTACATAAGCGTGTTTCCTCTACAAACACAGACTTCCTCCCTCCCTGCCTCCCTCCCTCCTTTTCCTTCCTTCTTGCCTGTCTATCGGTCCACCCATCTTTTCTAATGGCATCACGGCACAAAACTTCACACATCCACACCCACGAAGACGCTCTCCTGACCCCACATCCCTGAGTTTATTCGGCCACAAGGATGCCCAGGAAGGCAAGCGCTGATGTGTGTTAAGCACGGCGTATTAGGGGCTGAATGCGTGTCCGCGAATCTTGTGCTGAAGCCCTAGCCCCCAGCGTGATGGTGTTTGGAGGTGGGGCTTTCGGGGGGCGGTTAGCTCACGAGGGTGGAGCCCACGATGGGGCAGTGCCCTCATGAGAGGGCACTTGTGGAAGCTTCCCCTCCCTTCCTGTGCCCCACGAGGACACAGAGAGGAGCCAGGAAGAGAGGCCTCACCGGGGCCCCCACCTGCCAGCAGCACCTTGACCTCAGGCTTCCAGCCTCCAGACTGTGCGACATGAGTCCTGTGGTTCAGCTGCCCCATCCGCAGAGCTCGCTAGAGTCGGCAGGACTGAGACCGGGCAGACACAACCATCGCCTCCTCCCGCAGCCCTGCACGATGCGATTGTGGCCAGGGAGCGTCACGGTCAGACTTCTCCTCCTCCCGCCTCTCCTGTGGGCTGGAGCCCTTGCAGGCCGGTGGGGACAGGGGGCCTCCCCCAGAGGACAGGACCCAGCGCAGAAGGCGATATATCGGTCTTTGCAAGTTACTGCCAGCTGCCGACCGCCCGCAGCCCACGCACTGCCAGGCGCCCAGGAAGGCCGGGCTTCGACGGGGAGCCTGTTTTAATACAAACAGCTTCTCATGTTAGGGTTCTTGAGATAGACACACACACGCTCTTGTTTCAGGGGGTTTTCATCTGCGGCAGATTAAGTAAAACAGAAAATTACAAACGTGATCATACTGACAATCTGAACCAAATACTAGAGCCGTCTTCTACCTCGGTGACCACAGGATTACTTCCACGAAGGACCCTGAGCCACGCGCCACCCCCGCCCGGCGCGGCTCCCGGCCACCGGTGTTTCACGTCGCACGGCGTCTCCCCGGGCAGCTGCCGCTCTCGCGCGCCGAGGACAGCCGCGCAGACGCCCCGTCAGACAGTTGCGGGCGTCAGCAGCTCTGTTACTCTGATTGACTGCGCGGTATTTTAGGCAAATTAACCTGTCCAAAAAAATTCTTTATTACTGCGCTCAGGCACAGATGGAAACACGAACTTGACAGTTCCGGGGACTCGCTTTGCAATTAGCTGTAATGTTTCAATAGACTAATGAACTTCCATTCGAGGCATGTTCCCTGTCAGCAGAGGAGACAGGCTGCTGTCTGAGGAGGAGTTACTGGATGCCAAACACGTCCGGCAGCGTGTTCTGTGAGGAGGGGCAGGTGGGGACGCCCGGGGGGCACTGGGCGGCCCCGGGCAGCGGGAGCCCCGGGCTGGGATTGTGGTCCAGTCGAGTCCCTTCCTTATGTTCAGACTCTCCCTGAGGCTGAGTTTCCTACACAAACCCCAGACCTCAGTGCTGACCTTCCTCTAAGGTTGGTGGGGCCGTTTTAAGAAACACACAAGAGCAAATATTAACAGTGTGATGGGAAAACAGAAACAGATGCTCAGGATTCCCTGAACACATGAAAGCAGCTCCGTCCAGCAGAGAAGTCACACACACCCAGAGAATTCTCTGGACAGCCACCAGACTGAACTGGGCCAAACCCAGTGACGCCGGGAAACGGAACCTCCTTCCCTGGAGGACGGCCCCTTGCGGGGAGCGGGCTGGGGAGACGGGCCCCCCACGGGGAGCGGGCTGGGGAGACGGGGCTCTAGCCCCCGTGGGATTGCTGGGGTGCGTGCCCAGGGGTTGCTTCACTTTTGCATCTGACCCATTACAACCTACACGAACACTCTGCAAACAGGTAAACAAGTATCTCTCTCCAGGCAGCCCAACAGGAAACAAAAGATGTTGGTTTCAACTGAATGGACTAAAATTAAAATAATTTAAACATCTTCGCTAATGAATTAGGAAACATGTTTACAAATTGCAACCTCTACCTCGATTCTTCTAGACACATTTGCAAATCTATGTATCCGTCCATCCACCCACCCACACACCCATCACACCTGCCAGCTGTCTGTCTGTCTGTCTGTAGCTACATCTTTCTTTAAGTGTCATCTGCCCATCGATCTTGTCCCTCCCTCCCTTCCTTCCCTTCTTCCTATCCATCCATCCACCATCCACCCATCTTTTCTAATGGCATCACGGCACAAGGCTTTACACACCCATGCCCACGAGGACGTCTCCTGACTGTGCCTCGCTGAGTTTTTTAGCCACAAAGAAGCCCAGGAAGACAGTATTGACAGCATCTGTGATTTCCTGCCTGCCCTCCTGACGTCTGGGCAGAAGACATCACCGGCTGCACCGCCCTTCCACAGGCGTCCCAGAGAAGAATGCAGGAAGTGCCCAGGAGGCCGGGGGTCCATGGGCTCCGAGCTCCTCTGAAGCCAGACGCGTAGACAGGGAGGAAACGGGGCCAGAGGTCAGCTCTCGTCACCGTGAGAGTTGGGTCAGGGAACGAGAACCCGCAGGCATGTCCCAATCTGCTCCTCAGGAGCATGCACGTCCTGGATGGGAAGGTGACAGTGACAACGCTGGACATTGGTGGAGCCAGCTGCTCTGCTGGACACTGGGCCAGGCCTGCCTGTTTAATCCCATAACCTGAAGAGGGGCCACTGTCTGCATCTGCTGCTCAGAGAGAGACGGGCATGTGAACCGGGCGCCCTGCCACCCACCCAGGCTGACTCTTCTCGAGATGCCTGCATCCCCCGCCCGGTGATGTGCGGTGTTCGGAGCCAGGTGCACACTCTTCTCTGCTCAAGTGTCCCGGGAGGAGAAATGGAGGCGGCTGAGAGCGCCTGTCCACTAGAATCCAGCCCCTCTGTGCGATTCACCACCTGCCCTGGACGTCTCGGTCCTTAGGAAGGAAAGGGCAGTGCCCTCCACACCCAGCAGGGCTGACGTGGGTTAATTTCCAGTCAACTGGAGCAACGGTGCCTTCCACGAGGATGCTCTAAGGCGTCCCAGCATCTATAAAACAACTACCCTGTTGATCCGACCGCCCAGCGTGTTCTGAACGTCTGCCCACACCGGGCGCTGTGCCAGGTGCTGGAGGCGCCTTCAGTCGTCGATTCTGGGGACCAGCAGGGCTCTGAGTGGGGAGCCTGCAGGCGGGGGTTGGATTCCCTGGGAGGAGAGCTTACAAGCCAAAGGGAGGAAGCCCACTCCTTTTCTCTGGGGTTCCTCTCAGCACCACCAGGCACCCGTCCTGCATGGCTCCCTTGTCTTGTTCATTCATTCATTCATTTGATAACGACCCAGTGAGCACTGCCATGTGCCAGGCCCTCCCTGGAGCTGGGGACAGACGTACCCGCGGACAGAGCAGCGCTCCTGCCCTTGTGGAGTTCCCTCCTAACAGAGAAAGACAGATGCTTACTATGACCTAAATAGGTGTCTGTCCACATGCTCTGAAGACAGCACGCCACGCACAGCCCCACGCATAGCACATGTGTGGCCGAGGCAGGGAGACTGTGGACAGGTCAGAGGTGGCTTCTCTGAGGAGGAGAAGTGACGCTCAAGTCTGAGAGGGTGACATGCAGGAGCCGGGACAGCGGATGAGACCAGGCCGTGCTGCCCTGCACACCGTCCCCGGCTCCCCCGCCTCGCTCAGCCTCAGGGATCCCTCCTACAACAGGTGCGCACCTGCACCCCTCTCCCTGCGCTGCTCTGGCTGTCGGGGGTCTCCCCGCGGCAGGGCCCCATCCCCTCCATCCCCTACAGTCCTTCGCATAAAGCCTTCCGTGGCTCCCAGGCCCCACGGCCCACCCTTCTTTGCCGGGCACTCCGAGTTCGGGTGCCCCTCCTGTCACTTCTCTGGGAATCGGTCCCCAGAGGACTGACGGAGCGATGCACGTGGGGCTGTAGCCACGGGGGCAGCTCCAGATGTCTCCCCTCCTCCGTGGTGGAGACGCTCGGGGCCGGGACTCCTGGATCTCGGAGAGGAGAGAGTCCTTGACTCAGCCGGGAGGAGCGGGCCGCATCACAGGAGCCGTGGGGACGGCAGAAGACGTGCCAGCACCGGACGAGCCGGCCTCGCCGCCACCGCACGCTGGGATGCGCAGGCTCGGCGGCCCTCGCCCCGGTGCGCGCTGACGGCCACGGGAATCCTGCCACGGGAAGCGTCAGTCCCGCCGTCTCTCACGCCCTCACGTCGACCCTTACAAGGTCTGCGGGAAGCGCAGAGCTGGTCGGGCCCAGGCACGTGCTTTTCCCTCAAGACGCTACGAAGGACAAGAGGACAAGCCAGCCCCGAATCACAGAGTCAACAGGCGGGAACCCAGCACCAGAGCTCCCAACTACCCACCATTCGTTTATTTTTCTTGACGAAATATTAACTCAAAGAGTTAAG